>NC_142568.1:12182500-13530000 GCF_041283825.1 Pyrus communis
TGCACCATCCTCTTCCTCTATATTAAACTCTTATCCCGCTTGATCATCATCACCATCTTCATTTTCATATTCATCATCAGCATCTACATCAAATATTTCTACATCAACTCTTTGATTCACACCAACTTCAACATTTACACCTCTTTCACACTCCACTGTAGCATCTACAAAATGGTTGCCTAAATCAGTTGCCAACATCAGTTCAAAAAAAAAAAAAAAAAAAAAAATTCAATTGCCAACACTTGTGTCTCAAACCAATTATCCTAACCTTACCCCATTGACCATTATTTGTCAAATATAAAATTTGAACCCTAGATGAAGGTACATGAGAAACAAATTCACTAACATGGGCATCTGCAATAAGTGGAACAAATTTCTACTTTGTCTTCGTAATGAAACCCTGTTTGTAAATGGTTGTAGCGAAGTGGTACAACCACATCATATGTGTTTAGCATAGACATTAAGTCAGCGTCCAAGCTGTTCACCCACTGTACAAGACCACCGACATACTTTCCATCTTTAAGATAACCTCCATAGTGAATCTCTATTGTGAATAAATCAGGCTTAGCTACAAAAGTAAAAACACATGTAAATAAAAATCTATTTTTGTTAGAATAATGAAATGTCCAAGGTGCAAATCCCTACAATGTAAACAAACAAAAAAACATAACACAACACATCCCATGGAGAGTATTGGAATCAACAGAATGGTGTTATAAGTTTTATTCATCGAAAACTCGAAAAGAACTGATATGGGAGGACAAAACTAACTAGAGCAGATGCAAGGTAGTAACCAACCAACTCATAAATTGTTGAACGCATCATCTACAATTACAATTGTTGCCGTGGTAAGGTGCACATGCTTTTCTTTAAGACCACATGTATGTTTGATTACCATTTGAAAACCAAAAAGAAATCTCATACAAAGCTATACAAAAGAGAAAAACCATGTAAAGCCAACATCTACCTATTAAACAAACAATTACAAAAGGGATATAATATACTTGCACTACTTTGGACGATTCCCCCCCCGTCTTGCACCTCCAGAGGCATCTTCAACTCTCAAAACTTTTTGTAATCTTACTGATTTTGTCGAATCCACCATGAACTAACCATGAAATCGACAAGGGCAATGTCAATTTCCCCCAAGTTTCAGTGAACACCCACCTTGCAAATAGCCTAAAAACTCTAGATTTCTAAACAGGGACAGTGCAAATACGCAATTGGCCCTCAAAGAATTGTCACATGTTGTACACATGCTTCCATTTAATAAAAATTTACATGGAACATATGAAAAATCTAATGGTATGGGGTAAATCGGCTTAAAAATACTAGTTCGAGTCCTTAGTTTTCCAATAGAAAAGTTTAAGGGAAAAATCGGTAGTTTACTCTATTATGTTGTAAGTACAAATTTATTAAGAACGAAGACGGCAAATTCTTTATACCACACAATTAATTTTTAAAAGTCAATTAGAAATTAGACTGTTTCAATAATGGCACAACATTTCATAATAAAAAAATAAAAAGCCAAGAAGGTCCGACTCGGAAGGACGACCGGTCCTTCCATCTACTCAAATTACACATTAATAAACATGTCATTAAATTAAATTGGGACCTCCAAGACTCTTTCCTTTCGCTTTCATCTACGTGTCTAAGATCATGTGCGGTTGGGTCTCCAAATGGATGCCCCTGGTCCCAAGTCCCGGTGCAAGTTCAGTCCAATGTCACCAAGTTCGTTATCAGAGGAAAATTACAATTCTCCGCACCTTGAAATCATCGGAGAAAGTCACATCCTTATTGAGTTTTGTCTCGCCAAAACCCAACTCTTGAATCTTCGAAGGCCTTCCGTTACCATCACTGTTACTCGCACCTCAGCGAAAACCCTTCCCTGAATCCCTTCTCGCTACTCACCTACACACTTCCCAGTCCAAGAAACCCAGGTACGTATGGCCTCCTCCACCTCTCTCCTAATCTTTTTCTGTTTTTAATTTTTGGGTTTTTCATCTTGTGTTATTTGAAACTTTGGTTGATTCAAAGTACTTATCTTGGAATTTGTAAATGTGCATTTTAATCATGGGATTTATTGCTTGAAGTTGGTTTTGTAGAATTTCTGGTTTATATTTTGTTAGGAAGGATGGATTGTAACTGTGAATATATAAGCAAACTGCTGAATGCAACACTGAATTTAAATGACTGAGAGATGTATGTTGTGGTGAGGTTATTGGATTTCTTGGAGTGGTGCAATTTATTATAGAATATTTGGTGGAAGTAAATTGTAGCAATAGTTCATCAACTTTAACTCAATTTGGGGCAATGGTCTCTCAACTAAAAACATGTGCATTGGTCCCTTAACTCATGAAAATATACAGCTATGATTTTTTTCGTCAACTCCGTTAGAAATTCGTCAAAATGAGTCACGGTGGGAGAACCATTGCTACAATTGGGTTAAAGTTAAGGGATCATTCCTCTAATTGGGGTAAAGTTGAGGACCTTTACTACAATTTTTCTTATTTAGTTTTCCATATTTACCCTTTGATTCAGCCTCATGTGCATGACATGTGATTCATTTTGACGGAAGTTCTAAAGGAGTTGACAAAAAGGACCATAGCTGCACGTTTTGATGAGTTAAGTGACTAATGGTCATGATTTTTAGTTGAGAGACCATTACTCTAAGTGGGTTAAAGTGAAGGGACTGTTGCTACAATTTTCTCTATTTGGTGGAGATGGGTTTACTGTGGGCTAAATTATATTGCATTGGTATCAGAATGGAGTCTTGTGGGTATAAAGGAATGGGGAATTCTTGGACTGAGTTAATAATTGTGAAACATGCAGGTAGAATTTTAGGTGAGTCGATATGGATGGATCATGTAAACGTTGGCGGAGTCAAACATAGATAAGAGAGAATATTAAGTTAGCTACTTTCTTGGTCCATCAATCTCTGCCATGACCGGCAAGGGACTGAATTTGGAGAAAGGGTTAAACTTCTGTGTTCATCTCGGGATGAAGCATCCTTGTTGAGTTTTGTATGTAAAGTGTAAACAATAATGTTGTACTTCTTAGGGCTGATTGCTCCACTATAAGAAAACAGAGGCAAAGAAACTTCAGTTGGAGTTGGAGGGTCATATGGACATGGGAGGGCCCAAGACACGCCCTTGGTGTTTCTGAACAGAGTCGCACAGAAAGAGAGGAAGGGCATTGCGGGAGAACCCATATGGTTGATATAAGATTCATGAGTTCTGTTGCATGTGATGTTTATGTATCTATAATTTGAATGAGATTCTGTATGCTGCGGTGGTAGCATATACTGGAAATGAAAATGCACTAGAAGTTACTATTGCATGAGTTGTTTCTTTTCATTTTTCTTTTCCGCTTTTATTTTTCTTCATTCACTGATGCTTAAGATTGTATCTCTTGTCAAGCTGATGATGTATCTCGCATGGAGACTAGTTTTTCATCTATACTTTCTTTTTTGGAGTAGTGGTTTAAAAGGCGATGGTTTTCCAGTATAGGGAGAATGGAAACTAATGGTAGCAATTCTAATTCTCAAGAAAATCAACCTTCAGATGCTTCAAATATTGCTAGTAGAGGGAAGCCTAATGAGAAAGAAGTCTTTGTTAATAATGGTACGTATCTTTCACGAGAATTAGCCTCAGCCAGAAAAATTAGGAGCTAGTTTTACTTGTTACAAAACCTGAATTTTTCTCTTTGGACAACAATGAGTGTTTTGGTGCACGTTGATAAAAGTGTGTTCTACCCTTATAACAGAACTCTTTTATTATCAAGTCTTTCTCTGAATTGATGGTGTGAATAATAGTGGTTGTTTAATTTAGTGATCGTAATGGGGTGGGTGATATATAACATGTCAGAAGCATAATACATAAGAACTTTCCCCCGACATTTAAAACAAGTCATTTGAATAAATCAGTGGGAAGAATTTTCTTCAGGAAAATCACTAATATCTCAAGATTAAGACGGTGACCGCTGCTTGAAAGTTATCTAACCTACTCATGGGCAACTGTTTTCCTCTTTTTTAAGTTTTACTTATTTTCTCCTGTTGATGATTGGAATCAAGTAAAGTAGTGTCTTATATTATGGATGACCTTATGATGCAGCTGAGATAGCTTGGCATGAGAAAAGAAGAGAATGGATCGGTGATCAGTCTCAGAAATCGCAAAGAGCACCAAGAGAACCAATTATGAGGTACATTTTTCTGAATTTATTGTCAGATTAGCATTTCTATACCAACAGACCACATCAGTTCTTTCGCTTCTCATATTTTATATTGAATATTTTTTATTCACCAGCACAACCAAAACATATTCGGGTTTATTTGGAGTTGTAGGTTGGTGAGCTATATGCTGATAGCCAATATATGGGTAAAACTGATGCATTCCTCAACAATTGTGTTTCTGTGTGTTGACATAGGAATTCTTTAAGTGAGAGATTAGCGGTAGAGGATTTCCGTATCGCTAATGATTTTAGAGTTTGAACTGCCATTTGAACAGGTCTTCTACAGTATTTTGTATTGCCATTAACTTTTTTTTTTTGCCTTCATTCCTTGAACTGTTCTCCAATTGAAATTGAAATCTGGGGTTGAAATTGCATTATATGTTATGTTTGTAGAGCTTTTGCTCCTTTGGGGACATCCAGATAAATTCAGATGATCATTATGGAGCTTTGACATATTTTCACGTAGTGACGGACCTTGAAGAAACTAATTTGGCATATGTGTTTAAAATGATTTGATCTCGGTGAGAAGAAAAAATGATTTAGGAAATGCAGAAGACGTTTCACTTGCATTCTAAGATTTGATTGAAGTATAATTCGCAATGTAAGTGAAGGAATCATATGCTCCTAGAGTTGCAGTTCATGGGCGCTATCATTTTATTCGCTATATGTGTTCTGTCATATATACTTGTGTAGTGAGTGTGCAACTCTTAAGTTGTAATGTGGAATCTTCTTTTTTCAGCTGGACAACAACGTATGAGGATCTTCTTTCATCCACTGAACCTTTTCAGGAGCCAATACCTTTAGCTGTAAGTTTCTCCGATTGATTTCCTTTTCTTTCCTAATTGGTATCGATGGGAACAATTTGAATTGGTACGTTATGCAGGAAATGGTGGATTTTTTAGTTGATATCTGGCAAGAAGAAGGCCTCTATGACTAATTCCTTGTCCCTTCCATTAATACAAGGTTTTTGGTTTTTTTGGTTCGATTCCTAGTGATATCGGTAGTTGAATCCATCTGATTCCAAATGTTATCGTCCAAGCAAAGGGTCATATAACATATCAATGTCGCATCATAAATTTTTCTTACCAATTATTTAGACCCAACGTGGAATTTAGTTTTAGAAGTCTAAATAGAGATCTTGTTTTGTTTTACGCACAAGTTTACCTTTCTCGCTTTGCTCTCCATGCTCCTAGTAGTCATTGTAAGATTAGGAAAGCGGCCATAAAATCTTGGGTGTAACCGGTGTTTTATCACTCCCTTTCAATCTGTCATATCACATGATGTGGGAGATAGATAGAGGGTGGTAAGTCATTGATTATACGGTGGAATCTCTCCTATTAGAGGATTGTTACTGTTCTTGACTGTTAATGCTTGTTGGTTTAGGAATGATTTTTCGCTCCCCGTTTGCCCTCCTTACCTCCCCCTACTTGTTTATGTCCTTTAATTCACCGTTAATTTATTCAACCATATAATTTTTTAACGACATGGTTTCTTGTAGTTAAAAGGTGTTTGGTGCCAATGATGATATAAAATATACAAATTTATGTCCAATCATCCCACAGGATGAGTATTGACTGACTTTATAACCGCAATCAGCCACCACCTTTTGGGTTGGAAACGTCAAGGTGCCCTAGTCAAAGCTTATGTGGAGACTTTTGGTTATTGGACTTGTATGACTCCTCCAAGCGAAAGCAACTTATATAAAATAGAGTTTTAATGAAAAATTTACAGTATTGTTCACTTTAACGAAAAATCATAATTTTACACTAAAAAGTCAATCCTGGTACTATTCACTTTACCCTTTATTTTGTCCTTATTATTGAAACTCAAAGTTTTCAAACATTTTTTATTAGTTTTCTTTATATAAAATTGGTTCACTAATATCGTGGCATTTAATGCATTGACATGCGCTTTATTTGGCGTACCAGTTCTATGTAAACCCTCTCCCTCACAGCCTTAAAGTGTTACTATGACTTACATCTGCTACTAACAATGAAGGGTTACTGAATTTCCAGCATTTTTTTTATTTGGAAAGAAGAAGATTGTACATGGGAATCAAAGCTCTACCTTTTGGTTAAATCGCTTTGAGAAATCACCTGCATATAAACTACGAACTGCCTTAAGCGTTTCATGTGGATCTAATTGTTCAGACAATGTTCATATCAATTTAATTGTTCAGACAATGTCCGTGTCAAAAAAGTTGTGATGAGTTCAATACCATCGCCATACCATTTATGATGCCTGATGCCATATGCAATGGGTCTATTAAGACCAACTTTAACCTTTGGAGTAAGTCTCAAAATTCCCTTCTATTCCCCCCACCACCCACCTCCCATCAATTCATTCCAACTCTTGTGCTAAAATGGGGCTAAGTGTTAGAACTCAAAAAAACTCAAATTCTGGACAAGATTTAGCCCAAAATTAGTAGAGCCCAATGTGAGTGTGGAACAAGGGAAGTAAACTGGACTCATCCAGCTAAGATGCACGCACGGCCCGCACACGATTTCTCGCCCAAAAAAAGATCGAATATAATTTATATTTATTGAATTCAATGGATGAGATCAAATATAATTAAATAACGGTAAAAAAAAGATTTAACGGTCCAAATTTAAATCTAACGACTAAAATAATTCTAAAAAATTTATTTAACTCAAAATTCACCCAAAAACTCTATAAATACCTATGTATTTGTTCAAACATCCACATAAAACTCACTTTTCTTCTATAATTCTTTCAATTTTTCTTTTCACCATCTTCCAAGACCATTTCTTCCAATTTTCAAAATTTTCAACATGGCAAAAGATCATATTAGAGGTCGTAATTGGTCATTTGAGGAAGATGTTGCTTTTATGCTTGACATGAGTTTCTATTAGCGAAGATGGTGTCATTGGCATGCATTAAAATAAAAAGGTTTTGTGGGCTTGCTTGGTATTGTGCCATCTGCATTGCCAAACTATGCCTTTTTCTATCACCCGTTGATAAGATATTGATGATTTTGAAGGAAAAAAAAACTACGAAATTTGAATGATTGGTGAATATGTTGTGTGATGGTTAGATATTCAACCTATGTTTGTATAGAGGATGATTGAAGGTTTGTGTTTCATGTGTGTAGGTTTGTGTTTCATGTGTTTTATATGTATTTGGTATGTGTTTTGTGTGTTTCATGTGTTTGGTGTGTTATATATCTTTATCATGCGTTTTGTATGTGTTTCATATGTGTTTTGTGTGTTCCATGCGTTTTGTGTTTATACATTTCTATCATGTGTTTCGTATTCTTCTATAGTGTTTAATGAGTTTCATGTGTCGATTTAGTGATTTTTCAATATTTTTCAAAATTTAAATATTTTTAGGTTAAAATGTTCATAAAATTAATTTAGGATAGTCCACATAATTTGTTTGTTTGTTTGTTTTTTTTTTTTTTTTTTTTTTTTTTTTAAACAATAGCCTAAATTCATTGTTTAATAATATGAGACTAAAATTTTAGGCCAGAAGGGTTAAAGTAGAAAAGCTGTTTCTGGGTTAAAACCTAAATTTTCTGGGCTAAAATTTTACGTTTTAACCCAAAAGTTAGAGATAATCTAAGAGAGAGAGCTTTTAAGACAAGCACGAGTCTCAATATTACAAATAAATTGCCTTCGATTCCTGACGCTGGTGAATTGCACGATGGTGGTCAGGGAGAAACTATGCCTTTATGAGTCTTTCCGGTCTCCAGAAGGGTGGATTGCATGGTGAAGCCACCAGCTGGTCTCCTTTAAAAAAAAAAAAATCAAATGAAAAATTATATTTTTTTACTCGTGAACAAGTAATGAAGAGGGCCTTCATAAAACTAAAAAGAAATTAAACTTTTTATTTGCTAGCATTTTCGTTCTCTAGTATAACAAAAATGTGAATTCAAGTCGAGTTTGTAAAAAAAAATTATTAATTTGATCTAAAGGGATGAGAGCACATAGTTCTAGTCTACTTGATTGAGTCCAAGTCTACAGATTTGTAAACACTTTGTCAGGTTTTGATAGTTCATAAACTCATTTCCATTTCTAAAAATAATGAATTAAAAATCATACTACAGTCTAATTCTTTCCCCTTTGTAATTCAAAAATATGTTCAAATCCTAAAAATAACGAATTCACAATTAATTTATTACTTGCTGTCGTAAATTGGGGTGCGAGAATAAAATGTAGAGAATGTTGGAATTAAAGTATAGAGAAAATAGAGAACAGAGAGACACAAGAGAGAAAGTGGAGAAGAATCAAGATCTCTTTCCTTCTTATTAGAGTGCCTATTTATAGGCGTAGAATTTACATAGAAAGGTATTCAACTATTAAGATATTACATATTGACCTAGAATGTGAAAAGCCACGTAGTAGTATTACTTATAACACTGCCTGACACACCCCGATCGAGATCGGAGCATGCTGGCCGTCACGTGGAAGTGACGTAGCCATGTGCACAGTGCGGAAGCTAATAAAATAAAAATGGAAATAGTAATACGAGTAAATAAAAACTGATTTTACATAAAGTAATAATAAGTGCAACGTAAGTGCGACGCTAAGTTCAGAGCATAAAGCCTAAAGCAGTCCAAATGAAAATGATGCGACAACAGTACACCCGAAGGTGGCCCTACGCTGGTGATCGTCTGTCAGAAATGCCGGGAAAGTCCTTTGGGAAACCACCAAACCTGCTAGTCAACTAGAACCTGGAGGGGTGCAAAACAAAAGCGTGAGTGGGCAAAAACAAAGCTTTTCGAAAACCATTTAACAAATAAGTTCTAACCCCTCGCCGTAAAACCTGTATACTTCCCAGAAAATAGATATACGTATATATACCGATCATGCTCAAGAATATGCCATGCCAAAACCTCAGAATGAAATGCAAGTGCTCAGGTATAAATCATATCAATAACATATAATCTGGCAGCCGGAGTCACCTAACGTGACCTGTACGGCTGCATCTAGAGCTCAAATCTCAATCTCACTAACTGGACCTGCACACGCGTCGGAACCACCTAAGGTGGTCTGTACGACAGGCCTGGGTGTAACATATATATACGCTCAAGTGCTACGATCACGTGAAGGCTGGGCGAATAATCGCGGGTCACTTACAACTCGGAACCACCCAGAGTGGTCTATACGACAGGACTGTGCACCTAACTTGGATCCAAGTTGAGCGTGTGGTGCGGGAGGTGAACATCACGTGAAGGACTGTGCCCTACACTGGGCGGGAGCACTAACACCGGGGGTGCAGGTTATGAGCTCTCTAAGCATCTCAAATCTATACTGAATATAAACATGAATAACACTTACCTGGCACTTACCTGTGCGTCCGCAACACCAATTATGCATATAAATATAAACGACTAATAATGTAACTAACGATGCATAAACAATGGTAATATAATGCATGGCATATGGCAATTAACAATTCAAATCAATTTCTGGGAAAATATAAGTATATAGGTATATACGGAAAACCAAAAGCCCACTCACTGATATGTGGAAGGGTTGTAGCCCCCTGCCTCGAGTGACCACGCTCGTCCTCGGAAAAGGTATCACCTATATGCGAAACAACTACAAAAACGTTAATTTTAAAGCACATAACCAACCTTTAGAAATAACTTCTCATATATTGCTCAAATAGGGTGTATGAATACACCAACGTGATCTACTCAACCTCAGGAACATCCCCATATTTTTAAAATAATTTTTCACCGCCGCACGCGCCCCCACGTGCCGGCCAAGGCACGGCCACACGCGCCGGCCACGTGCAGGCACGTGCCTAGCACGCTGACGGCGTCAGTTGACGCCGTTAGGAATATTCCGTTATCCCTAACAGATTCCGTTAACGGCGTCAGGAATATTCCGTCAGATTTGATGGAATGTTCCGTCGTCTTCTCCGGCGAGCCTTTAGCGCCGGAAAACCGGGAAATTTTAAACCTTGATATCTTCTTCGTTTTTCAACCAAATTTCACAAAATTGGTACCAAAATGAAGCTTACAACGAGAGGAACACAATCATACCACTTTCAAGTGCTAAAATCTACAAAATCTCACCTGGAAAATCACCCCAACTCCGACCAACCTCGAAACTCGTGATCCCGACGTCCAAAACCTTCAAACGAACCACCCCGAGCCTCCTAGGGACCTCACCAAGCTTCCTACAAGCTTGAAATTCCCAAAAACGTGAGAAATCACGTGAGCATGAACAGTACCCAAAATCGGGCATCGTGAGTTCGACGTGAAAACGAAGGTATTCTTACCTGAAATGGGTATGGTTGGACTCCTACAAGCCTCACGAGCCTGAATATGTGCTTGGTTTCTTCGATCTGTAAAGGTTTGATGGGTGTGTGGGTGTGTCCGTACGTTTCAAGGAAAATGGGAAAGGAATGGGAACTCGGGAACAGGTGCAAGGATGGGGGAATAGTGAGGGTGAGTGTGTGGTGCAAAACCAGCCACACCAAGTCAAAAAGAATAACTACACAACGAAAAATCACGCTAGGGGCAAAATCGTCTTTTCACGCTACGTTTTTAAAATTTCTCGGGACGGGCTGTTACACTGCCCCCTTGATGTTCACAAATCAATAGTAGTTGCCTCGATAAAATCTTGCTTGGAAAACCCAATGGGAAAAAACCTAAGCAAAGGAGAAAAATCGGGCACCCTGATGATGAAATATTGATATGGTGTTGGATGCACATAATGTTGCCTCGTTAAAACCTTGACAGGAAAATCCCAGTGTGATAAAAACCTGGTCGAAGGGAAAAGAGCACAATGCACATATATGTCTATTTATAGCATATTGTCGACTCTCCCTAATGGACAACTACACTTGTCTCCTCCTAATGATAGTAAGTTTGAAGAAGTGCAGAAGTTAATCGGGAGTTGACAACAACCACTTGTGTTCCTGCTAAGAACAAATAAATACAAAATCAATTCGAGGATTTAAAATAAACTAGGAGTGGTATAAACTCCATGATAAATATTAACCATATTTGCAAATAGCCTTATAGGCTCTTCAAGAGTCATGCTAAAACTCTTTAACTCTTTTAAAGGTATGTTGCAAAAATATAATTTAGTTTGAACTAACAAAGGTACTCGTTGAGGCAATTTATACCAAATTTATTTATAACAGTTATTGAGTACATATTTTGAGCTTTATGCCATTTACTTGAATTCTTTGGATAATAATTTCATGGCATTCTCTATTATTTATGAAATTGCTTCGCGAGAGATATAAAAACTTTAAATCTCAAGTAATATGCAGTCTTCACACGCTATAAATCTCACGTTTAAAATAACACTGTAATTATAGAAATGTGATTGCGCTTACATTCGTAGACTATGTCTATATTTATGCCATAGTGATTTTATTTCACTTCATCACATACACACAAAAACAACTTGTGAGGTTTAAAACTACAGGTTCACTTATTTCACGTTTTTCCATGCCTCTCAAAAATAAAATTTATCTCTTTACAATTTTGCCAACCTTTAAACAATTTTGTCGACATTTAATGGAAAAACGTGATTGAATATTCCCTAAACAATTTTGTCGACATTTAATGGAAAAACGTGATTGAATATTCCCTAAACAATTTTGTCGACATTTAATGGAAAAACGTGATTGAATATTCCCTAAACAATTTTGTCGACATATAATTACTGTAACGTGCCGATCCGCTTTGCCGATTTCGGTTTCAACTGGAAAAGCCCATAGCTTTGATATCACGGTTGCAAATTCCAAGTAGACCAACGCAAAAACCAAAACCCGTTCGCAGATAAACGACTTGTGGCATCCATCCAACCCGTAATACTCCCAAAACCCAATTTCGTTTTGATTCAAAACTCCTTCGGATATTCAATCAATTTACTCCCATTCGACCTTCAACTCCATAGCCAGCTCCCTTCTCCAAGACTTCCATTTCTCTGAAGACTGGTATATTCGGGTGAGATTTCTTGATTGCTAAGCAAAGACTGCAAATTTTGGTTAATTTCTGCAAACCCTTTTGCTGATTTTTGTTAAAGAGGTCGAATTTCTGGGATTTGAGAGCACCCATTTGGTTGGTTTTCGAGGAAAAAAGTCAAATTTTGTTGAATCTGTGAAACCCATTTGCTCGTTTAACTGAGTGTTTGATGAATTTGTACTGGGTTTTGTGTTTTTTGTTATATTTTGCAGAGCGGAGATGGAGATTGACAAGGCAATCAAAGAGTGTGATGATCGAAGGCTGAAGACCAAGTACAACAATGCTATCTATGTTATTCAGAGAGCTCTTGCGCTCTACTCGTAAGTTCTTCTTTGTTTGTTCCCTTCTGGGCATTGCTTGTTTTTGGTGAATTTTCGAGCTTCTGCAATTTTTGTGAACTGAATGCTGTGGTTTTTTTATTTTTGTTTATGGGGATTAGACAAGGAGATGGGTTTTTGAATTGTTGCTTTGGGTTCTGTAGATTTTAAGAAATATGTAGGACTTTTGAACTGAAACAAGTAGTTATAAGTAGGTTCAGTGTTAATGAAACTTATAGAAACCGTTTTTTTGGTTTATTTTTACTACATTTTCTCAGAAATTAAATGGGTTGAGCGCAAAACTCTGTATCAATTACTTTGTAACAATATTTCTGCTCCCTTTCGTCTCCTCCCCGTGCATCTTTCATTTTCAACTCAATGCAGTTGCCAGACCGTTGTTTCTGAAATTTTAACATGTTTAACTCTGTATTATGTAATGCTATTTCTGTCAGGTGCTCTAAACCTGCAATATAATAAAAAGAAAAAAACAAATAAGTTGGTTAGTTGATTACTGATACTGTTTTGATTTTAATTAAAGGTAGAAGCAAGTACTTGGATATTGATGTGCGGAAGTATCTAGTAAAATAATTATTTGAATCTAAGCGATGGATTTTATTCTTAGTAAATGTTACTCTGCTTTTCCTTGTTGGTTATTGCCTGGTTTGTCGCTATCCGTTGAAGAACCTTTGGATGTATACACCATGTGTTGCTGGCGGTTTGGGCAATATGAATCAGACTACGCTTGCAAATTTCTTTGTGAAATTTTGAATATCTTGCAACCTTATCTGGAAAGTAATCCCATATCAAATGGATTAAAATTGTTCAACCATTATTAGGAGATTAAGGGATGAATGTCACTAATTAATGTATACATTTGAATCAAACAGCATTGGAAAATAATAAAATAAATATATGCACTTGAGGTGCTCCTGCTCTCCATATACCTTAGAGTTCGAAATTTCACACTTAAACTCAACTTTTGAAACATTGAGATTTGAACAGTCACTCTCTATAGTCTATATGCAAGTACTAAATTGTTTTCATCAACAGTATTGAAGAGGTTGCCTTCAGCTTCAATGGGGGAAAGGATTCAACTGTAAGTTTACTAGTGATTTTATTGGTTATCCATTTTTCTCAGTTGCTATCTTTGTCATTGATAATATTGTTGAGAATATTGTGTTCAAGAATGGGAAAAATAGAACAAACTCTGGAATTGGAAAAACAAATAACCAAGATAAATAACACCAAGAATTTATGTGGTTCGGCAATATGTGCCTACGTCCACAGGACAACAACGACAATCTTTCACTATATCAATAATGAGTACAACCAATAATCTTGCCAAATCTCTAGAACTAGGACTTGACGAAAAACCTAAAAGAACAAGAACAAGAAATACACTATCTCTTTTCTTGTCTCTCGCACACACTTTACAATATTCTCTCACTCTAATCCCTTGAGTGGTATACAAAATATTGTTTTGCTCCCTTCCATTCAAAAATAGTACAATAGCCCATTTATATAGACATAATAAAGGTCTTCTTCAATAAGGATTATTAATCCTAATTGGAATCTAGTTATAAATCCTACTCCAGTTGAGAAACTAACTCCAATTAGGTAAACAACTCCAATTGGGAAAACAATTTAATCCTCTAAGACTATAATTCCTTATAGACTTAGGACAACTTATCATGGAATGAAAAACCTAACAATCTCCCCCTCCAGACCATGAGGAAGGTATACCAAAAAATAGGATTGCTCCTCTTGACCAAACTTCCAGTTATATCATGGAATGAAAAACCTAATAATCTCCCCTTCCAGACCATGAGGAAGGTATACCAAAAATTAGGATTGCTTCTCTTGACCAGGCTTCCTCTGATCGCAATACACATGACCAGACTCCATGTGATCGAACATCTCTTGACCAAAATTCACTTGACCCAACTTCTCTTGACCAGGCTCCCCCTGCTCAGAATTACCATCGTCATTGGCAAAGGCAATTGTAGACTTCTTTGCCAGAAAACATCGCTTATCTTCATCTTGGTCCAATCAGCATCAGACATACTTGCTGGCTTGCTCTTAACACCTTCAGTAAATCATGTCCTCCTCTTGATTTCCACGTAACCCAGTTGGAGCGGGTGAGTTTCATCATAATTGCACCCTCCATTCTAAACGGATATCAGCCAAACCTGGCTCTGATAACACTTGTTGAGAATATCGCTTTTAAGAATGGGAAAAATAGAACAAACTCCGGAAATCGAAAAACAAATAACCAAGATAAATAACACCAAGAATTTACGTGGTTCAGCAATATGCGCCTATGTCCACGGGATAGCAACAACAATCTTTCACTATATCAATAATAAGTACAACCAATAATCTTGCCAAATCTCTAGAACTAGGACTTGACGAAAAACCTGAAAGAACAAGAACAAGAAATACACTATCTTTTTTCTTTTCTCTTGCACACACTTTACAATAGTCTCTCACTCTAATCGCTTGAGTGGTATACAAAATATTGTTTTGCTCCCTTCCATTTAAAACTAGTACAATAGCCCCTTTATATAGACATAATAAAGGTCTTCTTCAATAAGGATTATTAATCCCAATTGGAATCTAGTTATAAATCCTACTCCAGTTGAGAAACTGACTCCAATTGGGTAAACAACTCCAATTGGGAAAACAATTTAATCCTCGAAGACTATAATTCCTTATAGACTTAGGACAACTTATCATGGGATGGAAAAACCTAACAAGTATTAGTAACTTGATTGTGTAGGTTTTGTTGCACCTACTCAGGGCTGGCTACTATTTGCATAAAGGGGAGCAAAGCTGTTCTAACGAGGATGTGAAAGATTTTCCTATGCGAACGATATATTTTGAGAGCCCATCTGCTTTCCCTGAAATCAACTCGTTTACTTATGATGCAGCCACTACGTGAGAGATGCTTCCTGTTTTACTCTCATTGTTTACTTATGTCTTAAAATGTCATTGAGGATCATAAGTTCTAGTTTTAGGATAGATTTAAAGGTTCGAGATGTAGCCTTCTAGTAACATATTATTTTTTAAGCAGCTATGGTTTGCAACTGGATATCATCCGCTCTGATTTCAAGTCTGGTTTGGAAAATTTACTTAAATCAAAACCAATCAAAGCTATTTTCCTTGGTGTCCGAATCGGTGATCCTACTGCGGTAATTGATTTTCTGTATCCACAAAGATACAATCAATTGAACATATATCTTTTGTTGTCAGATTATTCTGCAGATGTTTCCTACAAAGATGCCTTAACTCTTGTGACTCGCAGGTTGGTCAAGATCAATTCTCTCCTAGTTCAGTTGGATGGCCACTCTTCATGAGGGTGAATCCTATATTGGATTGGTCATACAGGTATGTTTCGCACCCTTAGCTCTCTCATCTATTTTCTTTCTTTTCCGCATATGGAAAGCTCTGTTAGAAGCAACATTGCCTTTATAGTGCTTTTCTCCTTTAAAGAAAGAAAAATGAGTTATCTATATACAAAATTTCCACTTATTGAGAAACAACACACAAAGCCCTGGATAAGACACAAGAAGATAATTCTACTATTAGGTATCAGGTAACTACTGATAATGCAACATGAGGCTTTATAATGTCATATGATCTGAATTATATGCTTAAATATGACAATTAAGTGCGAGTTAGAAGTGTATTTGATCTAAATTCTAAACTGAAGTAAATTCTAAGCTATAGAATTTAGTTACTCGTTGCATTAGACCAACAGGAGGCTTCGTCTTTATCCAAATTCAAAACTCTTGTACGTTCGTGGGGTTTGACTTCCATGTGTTTCATTGCAGAGATGTGTGGGCCTTTCTCTTAACTTGCAAATTGCAGTACTGCAGTCTTTATGATCAAGGGTATGTGGCTTGAACTGTTGCTTTGATGCTTGACTTTTTTCAATGCTCACCATATTTTGAGTTGGTTCCTGATGCTGACATCATAACGTTTCATTTGATTGTACTCTTCTGTTATACTTGTTTAGTCATATTCAACGAAATTGACATGTTATTTCGTTTTCACAGTTATACTTCAATTGGAAGCATACATGACACAGTTCCAAATGCATTATTGAGCATTAACAATTCATCTGAAAACAGAGAAGTATTTAGACCTGCGTATTTACTTTCTGATGGAAGATTAGAGAGAGCCGGGAGGGTTAAAAAACTTCCTCCTTCAGTTCATGGGAATAAGCCTGCTGCTATCAATGGCCTTGATGGTGTGGGCTTACATAAGAGTGGCCTACTCATGGCCTCAGCCATTGCTGTGGGGGATGAGATTCTGTAAGTCCTTCGTTGGTACTACATTCTTTTGTTCCAATCAATATCCATAATAGTATGGTTGCGCCATGATAATATGAAATCCTGTATTCCATTGGTTGCGCCATGATATTGATGATCAGTGATTACTTATTAAAAAGTTTCAGGCGCTTTGTTGGATTTTCAGTAGTTAACAGAATCAGTACAAACCATTTTGTTCAACTATTCTCTTTTGTTTTCAGTAGCCTTTCATTATCTCACAGTTTAAGGCTGAAGGATTACTAAATTTTTCAAAATTGTGTTTAGGCCCTAATGAAATTTAATTTAGCACTTCGAGTTAACTTTATTAGTCATCGTGTCCCTGTTCATGATCATTATTTTTCTTATATTTTTTAATTATCGCTTATGCAAAGGAAAATATAAACAGTCATGTGTAGAAAACTGACTTAGTATTAAATATTACGTAACTTCAAAACATGAAGGAAAGGTAAAATTCACGGTTTAGATGTCATAGTATCTTCTGTACCTTAACCTAATGTTGTTACTGAAGTTTATTCTTTTCTTTATCTGTTTGATAGCTCAGGTTTGGCACTGTTGAGGATCAATTAGGGCCTTCACTGTGTAAAAAGCTCCATTCTATTGGCTGGTCGGTATCACAAACTGTTGTTGTTCGGAATGATGTGAGTTACCATTGCAATATAATTTGTTAAACATAGTTCGCCTAGTTCAGTTACCTATATATCAATATATGTAACTGCAATAATGGATGTGCAGTTATGCATGGAAACTGAAACATTTACTCAAATCACCTTACATTTTCATTTCCACGACATTCTCTTGGTAACAGATAGATGCTGTGGCCGAAGAAGTCGAGCGACGCCAATCAACTAATGATATGGTAAATCTTTACAATCTGTTTGAGAGTTCTTAGGTGGTTTTTAATCATGAAATGGATTGAGGGATTTTTCCCTTTTTGTTCTAATCTCTAGCCAATGTTATTTGACATTACTATGTAGGTATTTATGTATGGAGGGGTTGGCCCACTGCACTCAGATGTCACTTTGGCTGGTGTTGCAAAGGCTTTCGCGGTTCGTCTGGTATGTTTATTTTGACTGAGCTTTCTAAAGCACATAGAGAGTGATATGTTAACGAATCTATTAGTATTTCATTTTTGGAAAAAAAGGGAAATCTGTATTAACCCTTCAACATTCATGGACTTGTAAAATGGAGTCCATAGGAATATCATTGAGATGTCCTAATTTGTCGAAATTTTTTAGTTTTTCTCTAAGCCTCTAACAATATTGAGGTTGGTGAATCTTCATCGTTTAGGCTCCTGATGAAGAATTTGAAGAATATCTGAGGCATCTTATAGGTGATCAATGCACTGGTGACCGGAATGAGGTACTTGGATGTCAAGAGTTTCTTATACTTAATGCAATGTATCATGATCTCATTGTGCATTTTTTTTTTTTTTTCTCATTTCTGTTGGTTGTTACTTTCTGTGTACTATTAGTATGTTCCCATAAATAGTTATTTACATACCTTATTGTGCTAGAAGCTTCACAGTTCACAGCATGAATTTGATTGTATTCTTGCTTTTGCCTTCTCAGATGGCTCTGTTGCCTGAAGGTATCACTGAACTATTGCATCATGAAAAGCTGATCGTCCCTTTGGTATGTGTTTGAAAGGTCACATATGAAGTTTTTCTTTTTGTATGTTCTGTTAGCTAGAATTTGTGATATCGTTACTGGGGATAATCTAAAAGTGTCCTCTTGAGTGATTTGTGTGTATATATACATCCGATCAGTAAAGTACTAATTATATAGACTCAAATGATACTCTTTCAGATCAAGTGTAAAAATGTAATAATCCTTACGGCAACAAATGTCTTGGAGCTGGAGGAGCAGTGGAACTGTCTAATTGAACTAATGATATCTGACGGTGTGCTAGCAACGTTGCAACCATTTGTATCTAGGCACTTGACAACAAACCTTACAGATGTAAGTAATTCTGTATTCCATATATCTTCAATTAAGTCTTGAAAATTTGGGTGTGCGTACACAACACACTTCTTGTTTTTTTCCAGACAATCTCTTGTTAGTTACTAGACTGTTAAATGGAAGCACACGTTTAAACAATAAGCCATGGTGGTCCACACTGACAATCTCACAACATTAGCATGCAAGACTTGTAAAGCTTTACCACCCCTCAAACAACATACTGCAATCCCTGCTAGTTTGTTAGGCCATCTCCAATTGAGGGCTGGCTAGAGGGCTTGTGTTAGCCCTCTGGCCCTCCAAGATATTAATATTTTAATGAATAGTACATGGCCATATTTGCCTCCATCTCCAACTGAGAGCCAAAGGGCCATAGGGCTTGTTTTAGCCTTGTCACAAAAAACCGTCTCCAACTGAGGGCCAAACATAATTTATTATTTAAAAACAACAACTTAAATTCAAATCCAACGGCTAAGTGACGTCAGCTAGGAAAAAAATAGAATTTAAAAAAAAATATGAAACAAATTTTGTAAAATAGAAGTTATAGGAAAAAAATGGAATTTAAAAAAAATATGAAACAAATTTTGTAAAATAGAAGTTATAGGAAAAAAAATATAAAACAAATTTTGTAAAATAGAAGTTATAGGAAAAAAATTGCGTAAAAAAAAAAAAAAATTCAAAAATAGCGACTAGCTGCCATCAGCTAGCCGTTGCATTTGAAATTTGGCCTAGAATTCTTATTGGATATAACCGACAGGAATGCTAGAATTTCTGGCTAGCCTGGGGCTGGCTGGCTGGCTGCAAGGATTCAGCCCTTTGGCCTTTTTAGATTCCGTGGGGCCCACGAGCCCTTTGGCCTAACCCTTGGTTGGAAATGGTTTTCGAGCTATTATCGGCCCTCTGGCCCTCTAGACCCTTCGGTTGCAAATGGTCTTAGTGTAGCTCCCATTTTAACTTCTAACATCTTATGCATAATCCTCTTTGTGTGAATCACTTCACCCCTATGTGCATAAGTTGGAATGATCATTCTTGTACTCTGTGCTTGGCCTATTTTTTATCATAAAGGTACATGAGATGAATCATTAGGGGGAATATAGGCTGGTTTGGTGCCTATGATTGGATAACTAAAAAAATTCAAGGTATGTTTAAGTAAAAAATAATGTTAGAGGTGGCTAGAACGGTAAGCTATTAGGTGTTGATATCCTACCATTTATGGGTAATAGGGATTGGAAGGGATAACTTTCCTTCATGACTAATTCATCTTCTACCTTCAACTAGGTCAAAATTTTTTCATTTCTTTCTTCAACATACATTTGAATGTAGAGAGTAATTAAATCCTAGTTAAATCCTAGGCACCAGACGAGCTTATAGTACTTATGCCAGGAGATATAAGTGGTCGGTTGTCTTTGTGTATGTAGTCCACTATCAGAAGGATACCGTATCCATTTTTCTGAATGTTAGTCATGAAAGTACTGAGTTGGGTAATTGAGAAGGTCACATTTTCTTAGAAATTCTGGAATTTCTAAGCATGCAATTAATTGGGTATGCATAACAAAATTGATGTATTACTAATTTTGATGTATTACTAATTGTGTGGTAGTCATCTCTTTTTTTATTGGGTGAAAAATGCAGGTAGAAATTGCTCAACCTCTGTCAAAACTTTGCCTGGAATTTTCAGACCTTTACATTGGTGAGTGCCCTTTGAAAACTTTAGATCTCTAGGACAACATGATACCATACATGAATTCTGATAGTGATCTTCCATGGAAAATACAAAGGTTGTCGTCGCAAATCAAGGAAGGAGCCTCTTATAATCTATTTTGAGGGCAAGGTACTAGAACATTTCTTGAGGTATTATGCATATACATGTAAGTTGTTTGAATGACTATAACTGATTGAGTAATTTTGTTGCAGGACCAAGATCGAATTCAATCAGCCATAGAGGCATTGTGCAAGAAGTTCCATCCGGGGGCTTTCGTAGAAATGGACTCAAGTTGATGGCAGCGGTTGTTCAACTGGTCTTCTGATGCTTCAAAATGCTGAGTTATCCTGCACTTGAACCGGCCTCTCTTGTACGAAAATGATGATGGAACAAGCAGAACCCTCTCAGTATATTTGAATGGAACAAGGAGATCATTGAAGTGGAATTTGGAAGGGGGGCAAGATGAGAAGAAGGAAAACATTACAACATTATAGATGCGGGTAACTGGGCAAAGCCCCCCCTCCCCATGAAATTGGGGAAATGTTTAACTAATGATTATGGACAAACGAACTCCGCCGTGGATGCAATATAAGTCAGTTTACAATTCTATTTGAGGTGATCGACGGGACGGTTCTTTTCGATCACTTGTTGGCTTTATCTTGGTCAAGCACACAAATCCAATGTAAAACTAACAAATTAACTTATTAAGGTTCATTTGACATGAATCTAACGATGTCACTTATGTTGGTGTCGTATGAATAATTTTATTGCCTGTTTGACTGCTAATTGTACAAATAAAATGTTGACATTGTTTAGGGTGTTTTTATCGTGAAGAATTTATGCTACTGTGCATGTTCTTTGTTGTGATTCTTGTGTTTGTCAACCCTGTAACAAATGGTTTTCGTTTTCTTATTTAAGATTGAAAATAAAATTATGTATTCTACTTGACTTTGATTGGGTGAGTTTCAAAAAGGGGGAGGAATCTTCAAGACAATAAATTCAAAAGACAACTCGGGGATCCAACCTGTTTTTGTATTTGGATTAGGGTATTCCAGATAAATTCCCTTCCATTGGACGAAATATTCTATTTCTCACAACGAAATATTTGTCCGTCGACGACGTATTCCACGTGGCTTGGACTCGCTTAATTTTGAGTTGACTCTAACCATTGATCGGTCAATGTTGATTGATGACTTTTTATGGAATGGACTATAGAACCCTTCTTAGGATATTTCTACATGCTGATTCTGTTTCAATACTTCGTTTCTTCAAATTCAATTGTTTTAATGGAGTTTTTCTAATGGATCTGTATACAAGCCCAGGAGAAATTGTTATCGGTAATCTCGTCCTTCATATTTTGAATTTTATTTTCAAGTGCATTATATTTATATAGTTTTCAAAAATGCTTTGTTTAAAGTATTTTTCTACATCATGTCATGATTACACTTATCTTTAGAAGTACTATCATATTCCTAAGTTTTATGAATCTATCATGGCATGATCATACATATTTTATATGCTCATCATACATTCCTATACTAGTGATATGTACTTGTTCGGCAATGTATGTTCACATCACATCGATACACTCGCATTGGATCCATTAAGTGCCAACCTGTACTAGTCTGCATTAGGCAACTATTTCTTACATGTGATGAACTTAGCACCAGCTTCACGTGTATGTGGTACTAAAGTGTAGATCATTATTACAACCAACATGTTTCATGTCAGAATCTCTCTGCACGAACTTGTATGTCCGCACATGTTGATGAGCATTTGATATTATGTGTTATTATATTTGAGATGTTGTCATTTACTGTAATCTTAAAATGTTGTTATCATACGGTAATTGGTTTTCATACTAATACGTAGGGTCAATTACACAAATCCACCTCAACTATAGGTCACACCAAAAAATTTAAAATTCTAAAAATCTAAATAAAAATAATAATACAAGAACTGAATATTTCGACCGTAAGGAAGAGTTGACGGGAAGGGGTGGAAGGGGATCAGGAGTCGACTGGTCGACGAGGAGAGGTGCGTCAACGACTCAACGGATAGGTGTAAGTGACAGAACTGTTAGCAACGTTCAAATATTTTCACTTAAGGTGGCCCACATATTAGTCATTAATATTTAGTTACTGATATTGGTAATTAGTTAAGATATGAATTAGTCAAACAACCCACTGCATGCATGACTTTAGTTGATTACATTCCACTAAGAGCATGACTCTAGTTGATAGATAAGAGGGAGATTTTGACTCAGTGAATCCCTTAATTGGAGGGATTAGTGGAGTCAGTTTCTTTTCACGTGAGATTAAGGGGTCCCTAGGCTAGCCTATATAAAGCCTTATATATTCCATCTAAAAAAGGTACTCTCGAGTGGCTATAGGCTAGAAGATCACTTAAACTAGAGTTACAGGAGCTTTCAATATTGCTGTGCTGCTGAAAACCCGCTGTTGGTCGATCATGGCTGGAGGTTAGTTCGAATTATATGTTACATGTTGCTGCGCTGAATGTGATTACTAAAACTGATAACATGTGGTATCAGAGCCACCTTCAGTACATACTGTTCACAATTCAGACCCAAGGCACGAAGTGATATTGCTTGAACGTGCTTAAGGGTTCAAACTTCTTTAATCTATTCATATTATGAGTTTCATTTCATTATTAATGAAGACTATAAGTTAATGCTATATCCATGTATGTTATGAGTTTCTTTGCATCTGTACTCAGTAAGTTGATACATATATAATAGCTTCATGTTGATTTAAGATTAGCCGCAACATCTTAAGTCTATAAAGTGCGTGATTTAATCATGTAAGGAATGAGGAATGAGGCATCTACAAATTACAGTAATCTAAATAACTATTCTACCCGCAGGAAGTAAATATTTAATATTAGTGAAAAGCAAAATGGCAATCTAGACATATAAGTATTAGTTTTCCTATTTCCACAGGTATGGATTTTTTGGTTTTGATGTCTTGATTACCTTAAAGCATATGTAAATTCTTGTGTTAAACAACCTCTGCCCAGAGGAAGGTGTGAATTTACATTTCAAAAGCATGATTTATTTGTTTTTCTTTGGTTTGCAGTTATCTCTTTTGATTCATCTCGTGTTCCAATGTTGTGTGGTGATAATATTTCTGATTGGAAAGACAAAGTAATGTTGGCTTTGGGGTGCATGGATTATAGAAACAAAAAATCTCTCTGTAAAAATGATATTTACTTTTTCTGAATAATTACATCAGTAGAAGAGAGTATATATAGCTAAAGGATTGATGCAGTAATGCCTTTAGCTCCTACAACTAATTACACAATAACCACAGCTAAAGGTTTACAGTTTTAGCTAACTAATAGCTTGCTTATCTATTTTAGTATTTTCCTTAATACACCCCCTTAAGCTGAGCTTGGGATCAACCATTGAACCAAATGGAAGCTTGGATTTGAGATAACGAAACCGGTCTTTGGACAAAGACTTGGTGTAAACATCAGCTAATTGATCTTGGCTGCAAACAAATTGAACCTTGATGAGCTTAGCCAAGACTAATTCTCGAATATAGTGATAGTCGATTTCGATGTGTTTTGTTCTGGCATGACACACCAGATTAGAAGCTAGGGAGATTGCAGAAATATTGTGTCACATCCCGGCCCGGGGCGGATCATTTCCAGGGCCCGCTCCACCACCGTAGCACGATATTGTCCGCTTTGAGCCCCGACCACACCCTCACGGTTTTGTTTTTGGGAACTCACACGAGAACTTCCCAGTGGGTCACCCATCATGGGATTGCTCTCGCTCACTACTCGCTTAACTTCGGAGTTCCTACGGAACCCGAAGCCAGGGAGATCCCAAAAGGCCTCGTGCTAGGTAAGGATGGGAATATACATTTAAGGATCACTCCCTTGGGCGATGTGGGATGTCACAATCCACCCCCCTTAGGGGCCCGACGTCCTCGTCGGCACACCACGGCCAGGGTTAGGCTCTGATACCAAATTGTTACATCTCGGCCCGGGTGGATCATTTCCAAGGCCCGCTCCACCACTGTAGCACGATATTGTCCGCTTTGGGCCCTGACCACACCCTCATGGTTTTGTTTTTGGGAACTCACACGAGAACTTCCCAGTGGGTCACCCATCATGGGATTGCTCTTGCGCACTACTCGCTTAACTTTGGAGTTCCTACGAAACCCGAAGCCAGTGAGCTCCCAAAAGGCCTCGTGCTAGGTAAGGATGAGAATATACATTTAAGGATCACTCCCCTGGGCGATGTGGGATGTCACATATTGTTACACCAGAGAGTGGGAACTTGGGAGAGAGAGAGAAATCAATATCACGGAAAATTTTATAGATCCATGTAATTTCAGCAGTAGTGTGGGCTAGGGACCGGTATTCAGCTTCAGTAGATGAACGGGCAACATTGGATTGTTTCTTTGCACTCCAACTAATAAGATTTGAACCCAGAAAGACACAATATCCACTGGTGGAACGTCGATCAAATGTACATCCTGCCCAGTCTACATCTGAGAAAGCAATGAGATGAAGATAACCCTTTTTGAACCAAATTCCTTCAGATATAGTTCCTTTGAGATAACGAAGAACTTGTTTTGCAGCCTGCAAGTGTTGTTCTCGAGGAGCATGCATGAATTGGCAAATTTGATTTATTGCAAATGAGAGGTCAGGACGGGTCCATGTTAAGTATTGCAAACCACTAACAATAGATATATACTCAGTAGGATTGGAGAGACAAGGGCCCGTGTGATCAAGTTTTGTGGAACCAAGAGGAGTACAGCAAGGCTTGGCACAATCCATATTAGTTTTTCTCAGAAGATCCAGTAGATATTTCGTTTGATGAAGAAAGAGACCTTCAGCAAACCTATGAACTTCTAATCCCAAAAAATAGTGCAGGGGACCAAGATCTTTAACTGGAAAAATAGTATTGAGCTTTTGAATGAACTGAGTACACACAGAAGAACTTGGACCAGTGACTAAGATGTCATCGACATAAACAAGAACAATGACTGGACAGGGATCTTTAAGAACAAATAATGAAGCATCAGAAGAAGATTGCACAAAACCAAATTGTAGGAAAGCTTGAAAAAGTTTGTCAAACCAAGCTCGGGGGGCCTGTTTAAGGCCATACAGAGATTTTCGCAATTGACAGACATGATGAGGCTTGCTGGAATCAATGAAGCCAGGAGGTTGCTGCATGTACACATATTCCTTTAAATGCCCATGAAGAAAAGCGTTACTGATGTCTAATTGGTTCAAAAACCAATTAAATTGCACTGCTAGTGATAGAAGAACTCGAATTGTGACGGGTTTAGCCACGAGACTAAAAGTCTCTTGAAAATCAATGCCTTCCTGTTGGTGAAACCCCTTTGCAACCAAGCATGCTTTAAATTTATCAACAACACCATTAGGCTTCTTCTTAACTCTAAAAACCTACTTGCAACCGACAACATTTTGAGTAGGGGAAGGTGGTATTAATGTCCAAGTTCTTGTAGATTGCAAGGCATTAAATTCATCTTGCATAGCAGATCGCCAATGAACATGTTTAGATGCTTGCAGATATGTAGTGGGAACAACATCAATATCTAATGGAAGGGGATGCTTGGTAGCGGCATAGATTTTAGGCTTGTATATGCCAACTTTGGAACGAGTCACCATGGGATGAATGTTACTGGGAAGTACTTGAGAAGATGAAGTACTTGAAGATGCAGGATTCGATGCTGCTCCAATGAGATCAGAAGGTGAGACAGAACTGGAAAAATCAGGATTTGGGGATGCTTCAATGATGGATCCTGAGGATGGAGATTCTGAGGAGATTCTCGACAGAGGAATAGAGAAATGTAAATCCATAGTAGGTGAAGTAGAGTCTTGAACCGTAGTAGCTGGTTGAAAGATAGTTTGAAATGCATATGCAGTTTCATCAAGCTGCACATGTCGAGAAATATATACTCGCCCAGTTTGAGGTTCAAGACACCTGTAGCTTTTGTGTTGTAAACTATACCCCAAAAAAATACAACTTTTGCTTTTAGGATCCAACTTGGAATGAACATAAGGCTTAAGCCATAGGAAACAACGGTAGCCAAATACCTTCAATCTGGAGTAATATGGGGGTTTTTGAAAAAGGAGTTCCCAAGGAGATTGAGATAGTCCATATATTGGCAACCTATTGCTAAGATACATAGCTGTGGAGAAGGCTTCTGCCCAATAGAGATGAGGTACATTAGATGCAACAAGTAAAGTTCGAGCAGTTTCCACAATATGTCGATGCTTCATTTCTGCACAACCATTCTGTTCAGGGGTATGAGGACAGCTTAATTGGTGTACAATACCATGAGAACGAAGTAAAGACTGAAATAGAGTACTAGTGAATTCACCCCCTGAATCGGAGCGTACAATTTTGATTTTATTTCCAAGTGAGGTCTCTACATACTTTTTGAATACAACAAAAGTAGAATAGGCATCATATTTGGCCTTTAAAGGAAACAACCAACTATAGCACCTGTAGTTATCTACTAACAACATATAGTACTTAAAACCACTAGGTGAGAGAATAGACGTAGGACCCCAAAGATCACAGTGAAGCAGTTGGAGACTGTGACTTGTAGTAGAACTTGCATATCCAAATGGAAGTTTATGGTTTTTAGCAAGAGCACAATCTGAACAAAAGAAATCAATAGTGGTTGTGCCTTGTACAACAAGATTATTTCTGGATAGAACCTTTCGAAACAATGAAGAAGATGGATGACCCAATCTGCGATGCCAAATCTTCACAGGTGCTTTGACACTAATGAAAGCTGATGAGGATGAAATGACAGTGCTATTGAAACCTTACAGAGGATAAAACCCATCTTCAACTTGGCCTCGCAAAAGCGTCTTCCCCGAAACACGATCCTTTATAGTAGATCCATCAGGGTCAAGAGTTACAGAACAATCATTATCTTTGAGAAATTGATAAGCAGACAATAAATTGTGCTTCATATGTGGAACATGTAGTACATTACTCAACTTGAAATCAATATGAGGAGTATGTAAATATGAGGAACCAATATTTTTAATGGACAAACCTTTACCATCTCCGATATAGACCTTGTCTTCACCGGTGTAGGGAGAGGAGACAGAAAGATTTGCAATATCATTGGTAATATGTGATGTAGCTCCAGAGTCCAGTAGCCAAGAGGGAGAGGGTTTGGAAGAATAATGAGCACATAAAGGAGCAAGCTTGGCTGGTGGTACTCTTCCAAAGGTGTCAGGATTCATCCTATCAAAACAGTCAATAACTTCGTGGCTAGTGGAACCACAAATTTGACATGGATTCTTGGTGCCAGAAGAGGATGAAAAGCCTTGATAATTTGATCGGGAGCCTTGAGGATGATTTTGAGAACCACGATGATTACCATTGAAAGAGCCACGATTAGTATGGTGATTGCGATTGCCTCTGTTGAAGGTGCGATTCTGTCTCCCACGATTAGAGTTGTAACGGAAGGAAGATTGAAGTGGTGAAGAATATGCAGGCGTAGGCAGCAATGGTGCCTGAGAGTGAGCAGAGAATGCCTGAAATGGCTCAGTGACAGAAGAAGAACCAGTTTGCTTACGACGAGCGATGAATAATTCTTTAGTAAGCAGCAGGCCATGTAATTCATCAAGAGAAGTAGAAGACAATCGAAGCATGATTGAGTCAATGAATGACTCAAATTCATCAGGTAGGCCATGAAGTGTCACTGCAATTAGGTCTCGATCAGAGATAGGAGCACCAGCAGTAGTGAGAAAATCAGAAATTTCCTTGATTTGTTGCAGATATTCTGAGATCGATTGATGACCTTTCTGAATAGATTGAAGATGAAAGCAAAGTTGATGAACATGAGCATCAGAGACTCCACCAAAATGTTGTTCAAGCTTCTGCCATAACTCTCGAGATGTAGATACTCCAACCGTGAAAGGAATGAGATTTTCAGAAAGGGTCGAATTCAACCAGATTAATAGATTTTGATCTTTCTCAAACCACTGCTCAAACACTGGATTCACAAATCGATCAGGGAGAAGAGGAGCCGGACATGGCTCAGTACCATCAATGAGATCGAGGAGCTTGTAGCGACGAAGAAGGGGAGCAAACAAGGCACGCCATAGGAGATAGTTGGTGCGCTTGAGCTTGATAGGTACCATACTTCCAATGTTTTGAATCGTAAGAGACATATACAAATTTGGAGAGGGAGAAATTCCAGAGAGATTAGGGTTTGGTAATGGCGGTGAATCCATCGGAGATGATGGTTCAAAGGGGGATGCCATGATGAATTGAGACAGAAATTACAGATCAAAGGCAGAGATCGATCAAGAAATCGGAAGAAATTAATCACGAAATTGATCGAGACAGTGGGTGAATGAGAGCTGTGAGGCGGTTGGCAACTTGATACCATATAGAAACAGAAAATCTTTCTGTAAAAATGATATTTACTTTTTCTGAATAATTACATCAGTACAAGAGAGTATATATAGCTAAAGAATTGATGCAGTAATGCCTTTAATGCCCTTAGCTCCTACAACTAATTACACAATAACCACAGCTAAAGGTTTACAGTTTTAGCTAACTAATAGCTTGCTATCTATTTCAGTATCTGCCTTAATATGGATCTCGACCTTGCTCTCCGTGGAGATGAACTACCCATGCCCAGGGAATCAAGCACTCAAGAAGGCAAGGCTATGTATGAATGGTGGGAGCGATCTAATCGCCTAAGTTTGATGCTCATCAAATCCAGTGTGAGCAAGAGCATTCGGGGTTCAATCCCAGAATGTGATAAGGTGACAAATTTCATGAAAGCCATTGAAGAACAACTTGTGAAATCTGATAAAGCAATTGCTAGCACCCTGATGCAGAAACTTTTAGGCATGAAGCACGACAATTCCAAGAGTGTGCGTGAGCACACTATGGAAATGAGGGACATTGCAACTCAACTTAAGTCCTTAGAGATAGAGATTTCTGAGTCATTCTTGGTCAATTTCATTCTTAATTCTCTCCGTCTTGAGTATGGACCATTCAAGATTTCTTATAACACACATAAGGAAAAATGGTATTCCAATGAACTTCTGACCATGTGTGTTCAAGAGGAAGAGATATTGAAATTAGAGAAATTGGAAACTGCTCATCTGGTAGTTAACGAGCATGAAGGTGCCAAGAAGGGCAAGCGTTTTCCTAAGGTGAAAGGAAAGAAACCGATGAAGTGTTTTGCCGAGAAGGATGCATGCTTCTTCTGCAACAATAAAGGACACAAGAAGAAGGAATGCGCCAAGTACATTAAATGGCTGGAAAAGAAAGGTACTCTATTTGCTTATGTGTGTCATGAATCTTATTTTGTTGAGGCTCCTAGTAATACATGGTGGATTGACTCTGGTGCTTCAATTTACATTACCAATGTCATGCAGGGGTTCCTAAACCACAGGAAGCAGAGAGGCAATGAGTAATACATCTACTCAGGAAATCGGATGTGCTCCAATGTTGAAGCAGTGGGGACTTTTAGAATAAAATTAGCATTTGGTTTTAATTTAGATTTGGAAAATGTCTTTTATGTTCCATCTTTTTCTAGAAATTTAATTTCAGTTTCAAAGTTGGTACTTTGTAATTTTAAGGTTGGTTTTGACAATCCAATAATAAGTCTATATAAGAATGGTTTGAATATTGGTGATGGTGTTTTATCAGATGGTTTATTTAAAATGAATTTAGACCCCACGCATGAGTGTAATCTTTCAACAATGCCTGACAATGTTGGTTCTAAAAGATGTATTATTAATGAAAACTCCTCAAAGCTTTGGCATAAAATAGTAGGTCATATCTCCATGGAGATAATCAAGAGATTAGTAAATGATGGAGTCTTGATGACTTTAGATTTTACTGATTATGGGACTTGTAGAGATTGCATTAAGGGAAAACAAACCAATAAGTCCTCTAAAGGTGCCAAAAGGAGTTCGGAGTTACTTGAGATCATACATACTGATCTTTGTGGACCTTTTCCCACTTTATGTCTAAATGGTCAAAAATATTTCATCTCATTTATAGATGATCATTCTCGCTTTATGTATCTTTACCTTTTAAACGATAAGGCTGAAGCACTAAGTGCATTTAAAACATATAAAGTGGAGGTAGAGAAGCAAAAGGAGAGAAAAATCAAAATTGTAAGGTCTGATAAGGGTGGAGAATTTTATGAAAGGTACACAGAAAAAGGACAAATGCCAGGTCTATTTGCTAAGTTCCTTGAAGAAGAGGGTATTGTTACACAATATACAATGCCAGGCACACCACAACAAAATGCTGTGGCCGAAAGAAGGAACCGCACATTTATGGACATGGTAAGGAGCATGATTAGCAATTCAAGTCTCCCTATATCCATGTGGAGTGAGGCCTTAAAGACTGCTGTGTATGTTTTAAATAGGGTTCCATCTAAGCCGTTCCTAAAACACCGTTTGAAATTTGGAATGGATGGAAACCTAGCTTGAGACACTTACACGTATGGGGCTGTCCAGTTGAAGTGAGAGTTTATAATCCACAATTAAAGAAACTTGACTCAAGGATAGTAAGTGGTTTTTTCATAGGCTATCCACCTAATTCAAAGGGATTCAAATTCTTTTGTCCTTCACACATACCTAGAATTGTTGAAGCTAGAAATGCTAAATGTCTTGAAGATCATGAGCTTAGTGGGAGTGAATTACCTAGTAATATGGAAATTGAGGAAATTAATGAGGCTAATTTAATCCTCAAAATGATCAGGAGCTTAGAAGGAGTGGTTGTTTTTCAAGAGAATCATTCAATTGATACTCCTGAAATACAACATGTTCAAGTGGAACCACTTCATGAAGAACAAGCTCACGAAGAACTTAATCCTCAAAATGAACAAATTGAAGATCAGGGAGTAGTTATAAGAAAATCTGCAAGAACAAAGAAGCCTGCCATTTTTAGTGACTATGTTGTACTCCTACAAGAGTTTGATTATGATGTTGGGCCACTAAATGATCCCTGCATGTTTTCCCAAGCCATGAATGGACCAAATTCTAATATTTGGTATAATGCCATGCAAGATGAAATGGACTCTATGACTAAAAATCAAGTTTGGGAGGTCGTTGAACTACCTAATGGGCATTCAACTATTGGATGCAAATGGGTTTATAAGACCAAAAGGAATGCATCAGGTAGTATCGAACGATATAAGGCAAGACTTGTAGCTAAGGGTTTTACTCAAAAGGAAGGCATCGATTACCATGAGACCTTATCTCCGATCTCAAAGAAGGATTCATTTAGAATAGTCATGGCTTTAGTAACTCAATTTGATTTAGAGTTACATCAAATGGATGTGAAAGCGGTGTTCCTGAATGGAGATCTTGAAGAAGAGGTATACATGAAATAACCAGAAGGTTTCTTTGACGAAAAGAAAAGTCATTTAGTTTGCAAATTAAGAAAAATATACGGATTGAAACAAGCCTCCCGCCAATGGTATTTAAAGTTTGACAATGTAGTTACCTCTTATGGTTTTGAGGCTAATATTATCGATGAATGTGTATACCTTAAAATCAGTGGGAGTAAATTTATAATTTTAGTTTTGTATGTGGATGATATTTTGCTTGCAAGCAGTGACTTGGATTTAATGGATTAGACGAAACATTTTATTTCACAAAATTTTGATACGAAGGATATGGGTGAAGCCTCCTATGTCATTGGCATAGAGATTCACAGAGATAGATCTCTACGAACATTAAGCCTATCTCAAAAGTCCTACATTGAAAAGGTTTTGGAAAGATTTAAGATGAAAGATTGTTCGCTTAGTATTGCACCCATTGTCAAAGGAGACAAGTTCAATCTTAATCATTGTCCACAGAATGATTTGCAGCGAGAACAAATAAGGAATATACCCTATGCTTCAGCTGTTGGCAGCCTAATGTGCGCACAAGTGTGTACAATACCTGATATAGGATTTGCAGTTGGAATGTTGGGTAGATACCAAAGTAATCCAGGTTTGGAGCATTGGAAGGCTGCTAAGAAAGTCATGAGATATTTACAAGGAACTAAGGAATATAGGCTTACATACAAACACTTCGACCTTTTGGAAGTAGTTGGTTATTCAGACTTGGACTTCGCTGGTTGTGTAGACTCAAGAATGTCTACTTCAGGATACATTTATCTCCTTGCTGGAGGAGCTGTGTCTTGGAGGAGCGCCAAGAAAACTTTAGTTGCTTCGTTTACCATGGAAGCAGAATACATCGCTGTTTTTGAAGCTTCTGCGCATGCAAATTGGTTAAGGAATTTTATCACAGGTTTAAAGATCGTCGATAGTATTGCAAGGCCTTTGAAGATTTACTGTGATAATATGGCTGTAGTTTGTTTCGCAAAGAACAATAAAAATGGAAGCCACAATAAGCATATTGACATCAAGGTTTTGGTTGTCAGAAGACATGTTAGAAATGGTGAAATTTCTATCGAACATATAAGCACTCAACAAATGATAGCAGACCCCATGACTAAGGGTAATATGGGAATCATTGAATCATCTTTGTAATTAATTGTTGAGCTTTGTATTTAAGTATTTTGAATTCACTAAAGTGTTTTAATTTTGTGCACAATAAGGGTTTTTTTTATCAATTCAATGGAATTGATAAAGAAGGACCAAGAATAACAAGTTAAAGTTGTTCACAAAGGACTCAAACGAAGAGTTTCAGACATTGTAATACATGGAAGGGAAGGGCATGGTTTTTGAGTCTTGACCGCTGTGATTCGTGTTTGAGATTTTCTGTTGGGTTATATTTCTTGTCGTTGTCTATCTGGGAAGTTTCGATCAAGCTATCTATCTATTCAGGTCTATATCATTCTAATGTTAATATGTGGACCATGTCACATCCCAGCCCGGGGCGGATCACTTCCCGGGCCTGTTCCACCACTGCAGCACGATATTGTCCGCTTTGGGCTTACCATTCCCTCACGCTTTTGTTTTTGGGAACTCACGAGCAACATCCCAGTAGGTCACCCATCATGGGATTGCTCTAGCCCCCTTCTCGCTTAACTTTAGAGTTCCTACGGAATCCGAAGCCAGTGAAATCCCAAAAGGCCTCGTGCTAGGTAAGGATAAGAATATACATATAAGGATCACTCCCCTGGGCAATGTGGGATGTCACAATCCACCCCCTTAGGGGCCCGACGTCCTCGTCGGCACACCACGGCTAGGGTTAGGCTCTGATACCAATTATCACATCTCAGCCTGGGGCGGATCACTTCCCGGGCCCGCTCCACCACCGTAGCATGATATTGTCCGCTTTGGGCTTATCATTCCCTCACGGTTTTGTTTTTGGGAACTCACGAGCAACTTCCCAGTAGGTCACCCATCATGGGATTACTCTAGCCCCCTTCTCGCTTAACTTCGGAGTTCCTACGAAATCCGAAGCTAGTGAGCTCCCAAAAGGCCTCGTGCTAGGTAGGGATGGGAATATACATATAAGGATCACTCCCCTGGGTGATGTGGGATGTCACAGACCAAGTGGGAGAATGTTAGCAATGTTCAAATATTTTCACTTAAGGTGGCCCACATATTAGTCATTAATATTTAGTTATTGATATTGGTAATTAGTTAAGATATGAATTAGTCAAACAACCCACTACATGCATGACTCTAGTTAATTACATTCCACTAAGAGCATGACTCTAGTTGACAGATAAGAGGGAGATTTTGACTCAACGAATCCCTTGATGGTAGGGATTAATGGAGTCAGTTCTTTTCACGTGAGATTAAGGAGTCCCTAGGCTAGCCTATATAAAGCCTTATATTCTATCTAAGAAAGGTACTCTCGAGTGGCTATAGGCTAGAAGATCACTTAAACTAGAGTTATAGGAGCTTTCAATATTGTTGTGCTGCTGAAAACCTGCTGTTGGACGATCATGGCTGGAGGTTAGTTCGAATTATATGTTACATGTTGCTGCACTGACCAAAACTGATAACAAGAACCCAATCCTACTGCCGTCTTCTTCCCCAAATTAAAGGAAAGCTGCAATTCCCCCAAATCAATACAAACCCAACCCAAAAAACCAAATCAAATCACAAAAATAATTGGAAAGAATGGAAATTGGAGAAGTAGACATCAGATTCTTCAATTGGGGTTTTTGATGGTTTGTTGTATACCCATTCATCGAGGCTCGTCTGCAACACAACCTCGAGCTCGTCGTTTTATACGGTGATGCCGACGTTGTGGTGCAAAGATGCAGTGGAAGAAAATTAGTGATGTAGTGTAGATTATTCGATAAAGGGTGGTGTTTTTGGCTGGATGATTCCCGTGGCCCGTGCAATGGAGGCTGAAGAAGGATAGGTTTATCGGGGAAGATGGGGTGTTTGGGGATGGGAAGGTCTGCACTTGTTTTTTATTTTTTAATTAATTAATTTGTAGTAATATTTTTAATAATTAAACTTTTTTGCTTGTTTTATTATTCAACAAAGTACAAAATTGATGGTCATGTCATCAAATTTATGCTACTTATCATTGCCACGTCATCACTTAACGGTTAATTTAACAGATTGACTATCAGAGGTTTAACATTGAAACGAATTCGTAAATTGATGTATGACATTGCAATGTTTAAAAATTGAGGTATGAATTTGTTATATGACCCAAAATTGAGGGTGCAGATTGTAATTTACCCTAATACATAGTATGATATTTTGCAAACTATACAGGTTTTATAGCAAGGGGTTAATATTTTATTGAAGCAAAGGTTTTATTAAACCCTTATTTTTTGCAAACTATACGTAGTATGATATTTTGCAAACTTATACGTAGTATGATATTTTGCAACCTATAATAGCCGGGGTGTGTCATATGGGATATAGGTGGTGAAAATAGCGAGATAAAGGGCAATGGTGGAGGGAATGGATATAGGTACTATTGTGATGGTTGTATTAATGAAGGGTTGTGAGGGATGGTTGTGAAAATGGTGGTGGAGACGTGGGGATAATGGTGGTAGACATGGTGAAGATGGTAGTGGCCATAGTGAGGGTAATAGAGTGGAGAATTGATAGGAGCATATTTGTGCTACTCTGTTATGTTGTTTCCTTGCATTTAGTTAGCTAATTACTACTTATTATAGTGTTTTAAGCTATTTTCGTGTGTTTGTAGGTCATAATGACAAAGTTGGCAAGAAAAGGTAATTTTGAGCCTTTTAGAGCAGTTTTGGGTTTATTATGGATAGCTTGCATATGGAGCAAGGTGGATGGATGAAATTGAAGTCAAGAGAGGCTAGGAATATGCTACGACTCTGGACAAACAAGTTCAAATACAAAGAAGATAAGGAAAGAGCAACAAATAAGAAACATTATCCAACCTTATCTTATCCTATCCTAACCAACCTTATCCTTTCCTAAATCTAGCATTATCCTATCTTATCTTATTCAAATTAGTTTGTGCCTTAATTCTAGCTATTTAGAAGGGATTAGTTATACATTTAAATATATAACTCATATTCTAGAAACCTTATCCCTTGTGTGCCGCATATATGCCATTCCTTGGTGAATTGGGAGTTGTAATACCTCTCCTATATCCTTGCCGCATGTGTGGTGATTTAGAGTCAGAAATATGTTCTAAAACATCCTTTCTAGAAACCCTATACCTGATCCTAATTGAATGCCGCAGGTTCTTAACCTTTTCCCCCTTGGTTTCTGCCAAACCCTAGTCTTTTTCCCCATTAGATTATGCAATCCTTTTCCTTCAGAAATTGTCCAAGACCTAGCCTATAAATACAAGCCTTTGCCGCAGGTTTTAATCATCCATTCACTCATTCATTCATTCATACATTTAGCCATCAAATACCATAATTCACACCATATCACCCTAGTGCCACAAGCAAGGAAGGACGGAGAAAATGACTTGTGCAATCTACCATCCAAGGGAGTGCCGTGCATGCCGTTAGAGTGGGACGTTCTTGGTTCTTTCTATCCTTAGTTTTAGTTCAATGTTTATTTTAATTTGCTTTTCAATTATGATGAACATGTGGAACTAATTTCTTTTTAGTTAGAGGTGAATTCGAAGCCATGATTATATGTTTTATATGAATTGATTACATCTAGTTATTGTTTCTTGAGTCTTGAATGTGATTTGCTTATCTAAGTTATCAAAACTTGTTTATGTATGTTGGTTGAGGGTCGACACTTAATTTGCATGCATGAATTTGATGCTAGAGTATAAGGGAGTTTCACGTAATAGTTATTCACTTATATTCACAAGTAGTGGAGGTTGCTAGTCACAATCGTGTTAAGTGAATCCTTGGCATGAGTCTCATGCATTTCATAGTGATGAATGCCTTGTCAATGCTTATGATTTTCATAGAACTTAATGACTTTTGATATGTATCTCTATCATGCGTTTCATATAGGGAACTTGAGAAAGATAATTTGGTTATAATGCGCATTCATTCAATTCAATGAAATAAGGAAAATCTGATGGTTGGTTGTGCGATGCAATTAACTTGGGGCGTTGTCATTCGTAGTCTAAAGGAATAACAACTAGAAATTGGTTTGTTTGCATATATCATGTGTGGAGAAGGACCCTCTAACTAGCCTTTCACCCTTTTAATTCACCAAATTCATTCTTACAAAGTGTTTTATGCAAAGTTTCTGTTTTAAGTTTTAAATTTGTCAAAAACAATTCCCCTTTCATTTAGTCTTGTTATTTGAGTCAAAATCTGTTTTCTTTTAGTCTTTTGAGTCAAGTTAAGTTTTATTTTCGTCAAAATCACTCGCTAGGTCTAAAATTGAGTCTTTTTGATTGTTTGTTGTTGTTTTGAGTGTTTTAAGTTAGTTTTGAGTCTATAGAGTCTAGTTTAGTGTTTTTGAGTCTTATTTGTGTTGATTAGCATCCCTAGTTAATCCTGGTTTAGAACGATCCCTACTTACATATATACTACAATTGTCAACAATAGGGTTTAATTTGTGATTCAAGTTAATTTTCACATCAAATTTTGGTGCCGTTGCCGGGGATTAGCAAAATTGCTAATCTTCCCCTAGTTAGTGTCATGTGTTTTCTTTTCTTTTGTGTCTGTTGCTGTTTTGTTTTGTTATCTGATTTTATTTTGTTTTGGTTGCTTTGTTTTAGGTACTAGTTTATGACTCGTAGTTCTTAACCTATTCGTGCAAGCATCTTGGAGTTTGACGACGATTTTGAACGAACTTTGAGAAGAAAGAGGAAGCAACCAGAACCTAATCCACCTAGTTCTAGTTTAGAGTCCGAATCTGAATTTGAAGAAGAAGAAAGCATGGTTGCGGACAAGTGAATAATCAAAGAACTTTTCAGCCTCGGGGTTGGACAATACCGTGCCTATTTGCATTCAATACCCTAGGGCAGCTCTGGACAAAACCGATGAGTTTGAATTGAAGTCAAGCTTGTTGCATCACATTCCTAAATACCATGGGTTGTCCATGGAAGATCCAAACAAGCATCTTAAGGAGTTTGAAGTGGTATGTTCAAGCATGACACCCATCAATGTCGATGGGAACATTTTGAAGATGAAAGCCTTTCCATTCTCTCTTTTTGGAAAAGGCTAAAGATTGGCTATACGAATTGGCACCCGGAACAGTCTCTTCTTGGGAAAGCATGGAGCGGGCATTCTTAGAGAAGTTTTTCCCAACTTCGAGAGTCATTCAACAAAACCAAATGGAGTATTTTCCAGTGTATTATGAGTGTTTCAAGACTCTAGTTGCATCATGCCCTCAACATCAAATGAAGGAAGAGCTTTTAATTCAATATTTCTACGATGGACTCCTTCCAATTGAGAGACAAATGCTAGATGCCTCGGCAGGGGGTGCTTTGGTTGACAAAATGCTGGTGGCTGCTAAGGTCTTAATTGCAAATCAAGCCTTTAATGCACAACAATACGAGGGAGTTGGACAATAAGACCCCCCACGGCAACAGCAAGTCCATGAGGTAAGTTTAATAGCCGAAATTTAATCTCAATTAGCTCACCTCACTATGCTTATATCTCAGGTTGCAGAAGGATGCAAAGTGCAAGGTGTGGCAATATGTGGAGTGTGCTCTATGCAAGGGCATCTCAATGATCAATGTCCTCAACTGATAGAGAATGGAGGATGGGAAAACGCCGATGCCATAGGTTTTCAAGGCCAAAATCAGCAAAAGAATGATCCATACTCAAATACATACAATCCAGGATGGAGAGACCACCCAAATTTCAAGTGGAGGGAGCCTCAATAACCTCAACAACAAGGAGGGATTCGACAGCCACCCCTGGGATATATCAAAGGCCATTCGCACAATCTCAACCTCAATCACAAACTGCCCAACAAAACTCAGGTTCGCTAATTGATAATGATCAAACTATTCAATTACTAACTTCTATATCGCAGGGATTACAAAATCAAAATAATAGAATAACGAACCAAAAAAATGAGATGAGTGACATGAAGAAGCAAATAGGGCAGATTTATGAGTTCCTTGGGCAGTTTAGAGAACAAGGCAAACTTCCTAGTTCAACCATTGTGAATCCAAAAGGAGGTTTTGAAACCGCCAAGGCCATTACATTGAGAAGTGGTAAGGAGCTTGGAAATCATCCAAAACCATCCAAACAAGGCCTTAACAAGGAGGAAAAGCTGTTGCAAGAAGAAGAACAGGGAGCAAAGGCCACGGCAAGGGAAGCCAAAGCCTTGCCGCAACCCCCTAGTGCACCAAAACCGTCCCAAACCACCAAGGTAAGCCCAAATTTGAATTTTTCTAGTCTTATTCCACTAAATGTGCCTTTTCCTAGCAGGTTTATGCAATCTAAGAAAGAGGAGGATGAAAAGGACATTCTGGAGACGTTTAGGAAGGTGCACGTCAATATCCCACTCCTGGATGCTATAAAGCAAATCTCGAAGTACGCTAAGTTTTTGAAGAAGCTTTGTACAACAAGGAAATAGATTCGGGAGAAGGAAGTGGTCCAGGTAAGTGAGAATGTTTCTGCAGTGTTACAAAGGAAATTACCACCTAAATGCAAAGATCTAGGTAGTTTTACAATTCCTTGTGTTATTGGCAATACTAAGTTTGAACATGCTATGTTAGACCTAGGAGCTTCAATTAATGTCATGCCTTACTCAATTTATGCATCTATAAACTTAAGAGAGCTTAAAAACGATGGTGTGATTATTTAATTGGCCGATCGTTCTAATGCATATCCAAAAGGAGTTTTGGAAGATGTATTGGTGCAGGTAGACCACTTGATTTTTCTTGTAGATTTCTATGTGCTTGACATGGAGGATTCAACCCACTCTCCACCATCGCCAATCTTACTTGGATGACCTTTCATGAAAACAACCCACACCAAGATTGATGTGGCCAAGGGAGCCTTAACTATGGAGTTTGGCGGTGATATGATTAACTTTAAAGTTTTTGAATCTATTGAGAATCCTAATGATGTTCGTTCTTGTTTTTCCGTTGGTGTAATTAAAAATATAGGGTAGGAACGTTCATCACCAATCAAGAAGGTTGTATCTAGAACCACCATCGAAGAAGGAATTGGAGTGGAGCACAAGGAGCACGCCACTAGCCTAAAAACACCCAATCTGGCCGTGCCTAATGATGAAATTAGTGAGATGGTGGCTGCCCTAGGGGCATTGCCACAACATTCTAGTAAGTCTCCAATCCCAATTCCAATTCCCATTTCAACTAATAGGTTGTTACCTTCTTTGGTGCAGGTTCCCAATCGATTTCAAGGTGGTGGGAGCATTTACATGGACTTTAGGAACCAAAACACCACAATCAGGGAGGATCATTATCCCCTCCCATTCATTGAGCCATACTATGAGAACTTTGAGGAGCATGTCGTAGAGGGTGCAACCTTCCATGCTGTGGGCTTCAATGAAGCTTAAAAGGAGGAATCGTCCAGCTGGAAGATGTTAAAGCAAGCGCTTCTTGGGAGGCAACCCACGCAAATAAAGAAGACCTAGGAATCTCCAACACTCCACAACCAGATTTGTGTTCCTAAACCCTACTCTTTATTGCTTTTACTTTGCCATGATTGTCATGTTTGTTAGTTATGTTATTTGTTTGTTTGTTTGTAAACCTATGCTTAAAAATTTGAGGACAATGTTTGGTCTAAGTGTTGGGGGGGGGTAAACAAGCTGTTTTTACATGATTTTCGTGGGATTTTATCACCTATCACTTCTAATGTTGTTATTCACTGTTTTTAAGTGTTTTTAATTTGTTTTGAAGTTTTTTTATGTTTCTTAAACAGAAAATCCAAAAATTTGAAAAAAATAAAAAATAAAAAAAGAGTGTTTTAAAAACCCAAAAAGAGTTGTTTTTAGAGTTGTTTTTGTTTTTGTGTTTGTTTGTGTCTTAGGATACCTTCCAACACAATGATGAGGATTTGGTTTTTAATTGCATGACTGTTAAAGAAAGTTACAAACATGGGTGGAAGTTTGATATGCTCTTTGGTTTATGCTTAGTTGTAGTTGACATTTACGAATTCATATGTAATCACAAAGGAAAAAAAAAATCAGTTTTTGTAACATGCTTGAAAGAAGAAACTCAAACTAACGCTATAACCCTGAGATACTTGAGCCTAAACTTTATTTGGAGAGTTATTAATCTTGATGTTTTGTTTTCTAAAGTCGTTGCATGATCTCATTATTCTTTGCTTGGTTGCTACTTAGAATGCATTTTATCTCTATAGTTCCAAATACTAGAACTCATGCCCATTTCATTCAAAGCATAAAATTGATTGCATAACATACAATAAGATGAAGTTGTTTAGTTAAGCCAAAGCCAAAAAGCCTTACCCTCTGCATATGTATTGTAGGTTTAAACCCTTTGAGCCTTAGTTAGCTTATTTTCTTTGTTAATCACATTGTCCTTACCTAGCCTAGAATAGGACTATCCATACCCTTGTTCTTAAAGTATAGTGGAGCATGACTTAGAGGGAATTCCTTTTGATCTACAATGTGAAGAAAAACAAGTGTGGGGGAAGGATTTTTCGTTGGAAATCTATGAAGAAGCATGATTGATGTGCCAAAGAAAAAGAAAAGGGCACGTGAAAGAAAGCAAAAAAGGAAAAAAAAAAAACGTGCAAAAAGAAGGAAAAAGAAAAAAAAATGAAGAAAAGAAAGAAAAAGAGTTGAAAATAAGTGAGAATGAACTCACAAGTGTTGGTTGTTGAAGAACGGGTCCAAAAGTTTGAATCTGGCCCTAAGTGTTGTGTGAAGTTTCCCTTGGTGTTCAAAGTTGATTTCTGCATTCAAGAGTGAATTCTAAGTGTTTATTTCATTACTTTGCTTAATATTGCTTTAAGAACTTTTGTTTATCCTAACCTTTCTTTGTTAGCCAATAACTTAGCCCTGTTATAACCTTTAGACTTCGATCTTGATTGTTATGTGTTTCAATATGTGGAGTTGAAAATTGGTATGAGCATATGATATCCCTGATTCCCTGATTCTCGCGTCTAAGTAGTGGCATTCTATTCATGAGATAATATCATATATATGTTAATAATTCCAGAAAGTGCCTTCTTTGATTATACATATGTGAGTATTAGTCTACATGTTTGCATCAATCCTTTCACATATACCTAGTGTAGGGAGTGTAGTAAGAAAATCTATGTGCAAATAGAGAGTATATCTAGTGAGGAATTGAGGGGATTCTCTAAGGCATGTTAGTACATTCAAAATCATGTTTTAATTGATTAAATGGGAGCTAGTGAGTGGTGACTATGATTAAGTATGGACTCGAGGGTAGGGATAGCTAAAATCTATGTGAGTGGTGATCTTTAATATGTCATGTTGCATTGGAAATCCCTGAGGCAATTGTTGGAAGGTCTAGATTGTGTTTTGTTTATTTTGTTTGTTTTGTTTTGCTCGAGGACTAGAAAAAGCTAAGTGTGGGGGAATTTGATAGGAGCATATTTATGCTACTTAGTTATGTTGTTTCCTTGCATTTAGTTAGCTAATTACTACTTATTATAGTGTTTTAAGCTATTTTCGTGTGGTTGTAGGTCCTAATGACAAAGTTGGCAAGGTGGATGGACGAAACTAAAGTCAAGAGAGGCTAGGAATATGCTACAAATCTGGAGAAACAAGTTCAAATACAAAGAAGATAAGGAAAGAGCAAGAAATAAGGAACATTATCCAACCTTATCTTATCCTATCCTAACCAACCTTATCCTTTCCTAAATCTAGCATTATCCTATCTTATCTTATACAAATCAGTTTGTGCCTTAATTCTAGCTATTTAGAAGGGATTAGTTATACATTTAAATACATAACTCATATTCTAGAGACCTTATCCCTTGTGTGCCGCATATATGCCATTCCCTCCCTCTCCTATATCCTTGCTGCATGCGTGGTGATTTAGAGTTAGAAATATGTTCTAAAACATCATTTCTAGAAGCCTTATACCTCATCCTAATTGAATGCCGTAGGTTCTTAACCTTTTCCCTCTTGGTTTTTGCCAAACCCTAGTCTTTATCCCATTGGATTGTGCAATCCTTTTCCTTAAGAAATTGTGCAAGACCTAGCCTATAAATACAAGCCTTTGCCGTAGGTTTTAATCATCCATTCACTCATTCATTCATTCATTCATACATTTAGCCATCAAATACCATAATTCACACCACATCACCCTAGTGCTGTAAGCAAGGAAGGAAGGAGAAAAGGACTTGTGCAATCTGCCATCCAAGGGAGTGCCGTGCATGCCATTGGAGTGGGATGTTCTTGGTTCTTTCTATCCTTAGTTTTAGTTCAATGTTTATTTTAATTTGGTTTTCAATTATGATGAATATGTGGAATTAATTTCTTTTTAGTTAGAGGTGAATTCGAAGCCATGATTATATGTTTTATATGAATTGATTACATCCAGTTATTGTTTCTTGAGTCTTGAATGTGATTTGCTTATCGAAGTTATCAAAACTTGTTTATGTATGTTGGTTGTGGGTCGACACTTAATTTGCATGCATGAATTTGATGCTAGAGTATAAGGGAGTTTCACGTAATAGTTATTCACTTATATTCACAAGTAGTGGAGGTTGCTAGTCACAATCGTGTTAAGTGAATCCTTGGCATGAGTCTCATGCGTTTCATAGTGATGAATGCCTTGTCAATGCTTATGATTTTCATAGAACTTAATGACTTTTGATATGTATCTCTATCATGCATTTCATATAGGGAACTTGAGAAAGATAATTTGGTTGTAATGCGTATTCATTCAATTCAATGAAATAAGGAAAATCTGATGGTTGGTTGTGCGATGCAATTAACTTGGGGCATTGTCATTTGTAGTCTAAAAGAATAATAACTGGAAATTGGTTTGTTTGCATATATCATGTGTGGAGAACGACCCTTTAACTAGCCTTTCACCCTTTTAATTCACCAAATTTGTTCTTACAAAGTGTTTTATGCAAAGTTTCTGTTTTAAGTTTTAAATTTGTCAAAAACAATCCCCCTTTCATTTAGTCCTGTTATTTGAGTCAAAATTTGTTTTCTTTTAGTCTTTTGAGTCAAGTTAAGTTTTATTTTCGTCAAAATGACTAGTTAGGTCTAAAATCGAGTCTTTTTGATTGTTTGTTGCTGGTTTGAGTGTTTTAAGTTAGTTTTGAGTCTATAGAGTCTAGTTTAGTGTTTTTGAGTCTAATTTGTGTTGATTAGCATCCCTAGTTAATCCCTAGTCTAGAATGATCCCTACTTACATATATACTACAATTGTCAACAATAAGGTTTAATTTGTGTGTCAAGTTAATTTTCACATCAAGATTGTGGTGGCTGTGATGATAGTGCAATGTGTAGGGTTGGTGGTGGTTGCAGTGGTAATAGTGGAGGTGGTGATGAGGATGAAATAGTAAATAGTATGGTGGTATTGGTCATGGTAAGACTGTAGCGGTAATGTCAGTTGTGGCGATGGTAAGACAATGGAGGTGGTCATGGTGGTGAGGGTGATGACAGTGGAGGATATGGTAGTGGCCATGGTGGCAAGGTTGACGATGGAGAATATAGTAGTGGCGGGGATGGTAGTGAAAGGTGGTGGTATCAAAGATGGTGGCGGTGGTAGTGATAATGGTGAGGCAGTGCAAAATGTTGTGATAGTGATGGCAGCAGTGGTGAATGTAGTGGTGGCATGCATGATTTTATTTATTTATTTATTCAAACTATAACTTTGTTTATTATCTATCTTTTATTTTCAAATATTTTGAAAATTGTTCTTGAAAAACATAGAAAACATCAATTTGAGTTCTACGAACTTAGGCTAAATATTGTTTTCTGTGTTTTTTCGTTTTCCGAGTTTATTTTCATAAAACAATTAGTTGAACATATTTTCACTCATTTTATATATGCAAAACAAAAATATGTGTTACAAAATGTTAACGAACAAGCCTTTAAATCAAGAATCAAATTCGATTCTTTTTTCTTACCTTCCCTATTTTTAAGTTCTCGAATTCATTCATTTTCTCATTCTTGTTAAATAAACATGCTCTAAAATCAATTTATGTCTTTGGCATAATAAACTATTTGATTTTTTATTAAATTGATGATATAGTACGCATAGAACTCGTAATGTGAATAACATGAAAACCACATTTGCACTATCAATTTAATGAATAATTAGATTATCTAATAGGCAAAAGTATAAATTAATACAACCTCAAAACCATATAGTGTAAGAAAAATGACATTTCATAATGTTATAAATAGGAAAAAGTGCGAGAGAGATAACATTTTCTAGAGATAACAGTGAAATGGGTGCTATGTATCACACAAAAGATGTAAAGAGAGGAGGCGGATATTGGTATGATTACTTTTCACTCTTGATCTGGTGTGTTTTTTGAGCATATACTACATGCTCTTTATATAGAGCCTTTTACGTGCATAAGTCTACAAGGCAAATTAAGGGGTAAATTACATAAAACTACCTCAATTATTAGGTCATTAACAGTTTCATACCTCGTCTTTAAAAAGTTTCAACGTCATAACTTATCGTAGAATTTGTTGCAATGTCATACCTTTCGTCAGTTGTCTGTCAATTCCCCTGTTAAATGCTGACGTGGCTTAAGGTGGAGAAAATTAATAAAATATTAATTTACCCTTGGAAAAAAAAAAAAAAAAAAAAAAGCAAAACCCAATCTGGTTGTTCCCCGACACCTTCCCCCTTTCCCCTTTCCCCTTTCTCCCTACAACCCAAATCCAAAACCTCTCCTCCGCCACCTCTTCGACTCCCCTTCCCTCTGTTCCACCAAATCTTTACCTCTCATGGGCTTGAACCCGACTTGATCCCCCTTGTCTTCTCCTTTGCAACCACCTTCCCGACCCAATCCCACTCTCTCCCTTTTTTTAATTTTTAATTTTTTTTAATTTTTTAATTTTTATGTCCGGTTCTTCATCTTCTCCATCTTCTTGTTCATCCGTCTGATTTGACGAAACCCAATCATATCTCAAATCTAAATCTTCTTGGTTTTGTTCCCAGATTGAGTCCAAATTCACTATGGCAACCTCTAGCCGCATCTCTCCTTCTCCGATTTTTGAGTGTTTCATGTAAACATCCCTAAATTTATTCACCTCTCTCTTTCCATTTTCTCTGATTCTTCGGATAATCCAATTGATGAATATTATATAAAAGATTACAATTTTATTTTATTTGGATTAATAATTGTTCAACAAGTCTATCTGGGTCATAGAGTTTGATTAAATTGATTTGTCATTTTAGCAATGATGCGAGAATTATACGCACACAAATTAAACCCTCTTTTTGTCGATTTGTAGTATAAGTATAAGTAGGGATCGTTCTGGACCGGGGATTAGGAGGGATTGCAAATCTCTTGGAAATTGACTCAAAAACGTAAAATAACAATATGAAATACTAACTTAGACTCAAAGAATGCAAAACTAAAAATAAGAAAGATTAAGACTAAGACTTAAACGAAATATGGGGGGATTGATTTTGGACGAATTTAAACTAAAATGGATAGATTGTAAAGAAAACAAATTGTAAATATGAAATTGACGGAAATGAATGGATGGTATGGCTAGCTAAGGGGTTCATCTCCATACATGTTACACTTGCATAATAAAATGGTTTCCAATTGCATTTCAATAAACCATGAATTCTCAACACCCCGGGTTAATTAGGTCCGCTTAAATTAACCGTCAAGTTTTCCTTAAGTTAATGAATTGGATGATTGCATACGACAACCCAAAGCATTCCTCACAAGTTCCCTACATGAATTGCATAATAGAGAAACAAGCAAGAATCATTAAGCATCATGAAAACTATAAGTGTTGACGAGGCATTCGTTACTATGATTGCATGAAACTTATGCCAAGAATTCGTTTAACACGATTGTTTATAAGCAACCTCCACTACTTGTGAATATAAGTTCATAACGATTAGGTGAAACTCACTTATATTCTAGCGTCATATTCATGCATGAAAATTAAGCGCGCATTCTTAATAAACATACATAAATAAGTTATCAATCAAACGGTTAAACAAATTGAATCCACAACTTATGAAACGCAATTAGAAGTAATCAAATCAAAATGCAAGCATAAACATATATTTCGAATCCCCCCCTAGCTAAAGGGGGGTTTAGTTCCTCATACAAAACAAAGAGAATTGAAATTAAACATTGAAATCAAAGAAACGCCTAAACATTCCAACAACTCAAACTTGAATTGTATGAACGTTTAGGCCCTCTTCTCTTCCTCTTTATTGTAGCATAAGGTCTAGGGATAATTGGTTTGGGGGATGGAAGTGTGGAATGGAAAAGGAATTATGGAAAGAGGTGAGGAGTGGTGGAGAAAATGGTGCAGAAAATGGAGAGAAACTCACGGCTAGAGAAGGAATGGAGTGTTTGTGTTGTGGTATCTACAATGGAATGAGATGTTCTTTGAATGAATGAATGCAAGGGTATTTATAGGAGTAATGGAGGGAACATGACAGCTAGGAGGTGGGTGGAAATGTGGCTGCAAGTTTGGTGAATGATTATGAGTGAATGCATGTGAATGTGGCTAGGTTGGAAAGCTGGAAATCTGAAAATGCAAATGGGAATGCTGAAATGCAAAGGTGGCCACGGTTTTGAGTGTGTTTTGTGTTGGAAATGCATGTGAATGCATGTGAATGTTGTTTGTGTGAAGTGTGTGTGGGTTAAAGAGTGAATGGTGGTGTAATGATGAAGTGTGATGGCTGAAAATGTCAAGGGAAATGCATGTGATTGCAAGGCAAAGAATTTCAGGATGCATGTGTGTTGGTGTGTTGTGTGATTTGTTTTGTGGTTAATGGGAATGTGGTTGAATGATTAAATGTACATGTGGGGTGTAATTGCAAAGGGAATGCAAAGTGAATGAATAATGAATGCATGTGCACTGTTTTTGGGAGAAAGGTGGCTGAATGTGCATGTGAATTAGGTTGTGAAAACATGTGGAATGTGGCTGGAATTGATGAGTAATGCACGGTTTTGTTGTTGGTTCTTTGGTGATGAATGCAATGATGAAATGGATGGGAGTGCATGTGTGTTAGGTGGTGTAATGATGAAGTGGGAAGTGGAAGAATGTGGTTGGAAATGGCTAAGGGGATGCACGGCTAGGAAGAAGAATGAATGATGTGCATGTGTGTGAATGCATGTGTTTAAATGGTTGAAATGTGTAGATGATTATGAGTATGATAAGTGATAAGTGAATGATATGTTAAGTGATAAATGAATGATATGTTAAGTGATAAATGAATGATATGTGGTAAGTGATAAGTGAATGGAAGTGATAAGTGAATGGTTTGATAAGTGATAAGTGAGTGGAAGTGATAAGTGATAAATGAATGATATGTTAAGTGATAAATGAATGATATGTGGTGAGTGATAAGTGAATGATATGATAAGTGAATGCTTTAAGTGTTTAAAATAGGGAACAAAGCCCTTCCTTGCATGGCAAGGAAGGGGGACACAAGGAAACACACGACAATGTCCTAAGGTTGCAAGGAATGTTGTTTTTGTGTTCTAAAATGCGTAGGAGTCTTCAATGATGCTTAAACATGAGGTCTTTTAGGATTTAACTTTCCTACTTCAAGTCTTTAATTTCGTCCATCCTCTTGGCTCCAAGCATATGATATCCATTCCAATCTCTAATTTGCTCCAAAAGGCTCCAAAAGGCATTCTTTTGCATACCTTGCCCTTAGAACCTGAAAACACACAAAAGAAGCATAAAGGACTAAAATAACTAGAGAAACATAATGTAAATGCACGAGAACAAGCCATTTAAGTCGCATGAATATGCTCCTATCAAATACCCCCACACTTATCTTTTGCTAGTCCTCGAGCAAAACAGAAAGAAAAACAAAACAAAACCAAACGAAACAAAACAAAACATAATCTTAAACCTTCCAACGTTGCCTCAGGGATTTCCAATGCACATGACAAGTTAAAAATCATTATTCCCACAGATTTTGGTTATCTTTACACTTAAGTACATACTTAATCATAGTCACCACATACTAATTCACAATTAAGCATTTAAAACTATATATTGAATGTAGTAACATGCCTTAGAGAATTTGCTCAATTCCTTACAAGATATGTACTCAATTTTCACTCAGATTTTCTGACTACACACCCTAATCTAGTTACATGTGAGAAGATTGATGTAAATTTGAAAACGAACACTGACATATATGTATCATAAAGAGAGCAACTTCTGGAGTTAATAAGCATGTTTAGATATGATCTCATGAATGGAATGCTACTACTTAGAATGAGAACCAGTGATTCCATAAGCTCATATCAATTCCAAACTCCACATATTGAACACATAACGATCAAGATAGAAGCATAAGGGTCGAAACGGGGCTAAAGGTGTTTGGCTAACAAAGAAAGGATAGGGAAAACAAACGTTCTTTAAGCAATAGTGAGCAAAGTATTGAATTAGGCACTTAGAATTCCCTTTAGAACGCAGAAGTCAACTTTGAACACCCAAGGGGAAGTCACACAAAACTTAGGGCCATATTCAAACTTTTTGGGCCCTTTCTTCAACAATCACACTTGTGAGTCCATTCTTACTTATTTTCACTCTTTTTCTTTCTTTTCTTCTTCTTTTTCTCACATTTTTTTTTTTCCCGTGCCTCCTTTAAGACTTAGGCACATACATACACACAAAAATCCCTTCCCCCACACTTATTTTCTGCAACATATTAATCAAAAGGAATTCTTTTAAGTCATGCTCACTATACTTCAAGAACAAGGGTATAGGAAAGTCCTACTCTAGGTTAGGTAAGGGGTGATGTGGTTCGCAAAGAAAATAGGCTAAACGAGGCTCAACGGGGTTAAAACTAATATATACGAAATATGGGAAGTAAGGCTATTTGGCTATGGTGGCAACAACTTCATCTTGATATATATTATGCAATCAATATCATGCTTTGAATGAAACAGATATAAGTTCTAGCATTTAGTTCTATCATGATACAATTGCATTCTAAGTAGCAACCAAGCAAGGAATAATGAGATCATGCAACAACTTTAGAAAACAAAGAATCACAGAATATAACTCTCCAAAGAAGGTAATGGTTCGAGTCTCACAGGGATGTAGCGTTATTATGAGTTCCTTCCTTCAAGCATGTTACAAAAACGAATTTTTCTTTTATGATTGCATGTGAAGTCATACATTATAACCATAACTAAACATATACCAAGAGTAAATCAAACTTTCATCCATGTTTATAACTCTTTTTAACAGTCATGCAATTACAAACCAAATCCTCATCATAACGTTGGAAGGTTCCCTAAGACACAAAAACAACTCAAAACACTCTTTTTAGGCTTTTCAAAAAAATGTTTTTCAAATTTTTATGTGATTTTCGGAGTTATAAAACAAAACACGCTAAAACAGTTTAAAAACACCTTAAAAACATTTAAAACAGCAAGGAACAACACTTGAAGTTATGGGTGATAAAATTCAACGAATTTGCATCAACATACTTAGTTACCCCCCCACACTTAAATCAAACATTGTCCTCAATGTTTTAAGCATAGATTCACACAAAGCATAAGTAAATACACAAAAAAACACTTTAAACATACTAAACATGGCAGAATGTAATTAACAAAGAGAAGAGTTTAGAGACGCAAATCTGGTTATAGAGTGTAAATTCCATCTTCTCCTTGGTAATTGCATTGAGGCTTTTGATCTTTGTGATTCCACAGGCTTACTCTTGAACTGGTTTCTGCCCATCGTTGACTTTCCTTTGTGCTACTTCTTGAACTGGGCAGCATGATGGTTCTTTTGGTCTCCCCCGAAGGTCTGAGCTTATCCCTTTTATCTGTTTCTTTGTTCAATCTTTCCAATTCGTATTGAAAAGGGTTGGAGGATAACTCAGCCTATGTTTGTCTCCACATGCTTCAATGTATCATTTTCACTTGCCTTACTCGCTCCCCTTTGCAGAAGTGGTCCCTTCTCCGGAAGTGTATCAACCGTTGAAGATGACTACTCGAGAGCAACGCTAGGTAAGCAATCAGGAATAGATTCCAGGCATTTGGCTCCAGATCGGAAGATTGACTCCAAGTGCCGGCTGATTGCTTCTTTTACTTTGCCATGCGAGTAAGAACAAGGACAAAGAAAAAGACAGGGAAAGAGCATGATATGAGATACTTTTGCTTTTGACCTTGATGATATGAGATACCTTTGCTTTGAAGAAGCGGTGAATGAATCAGCACATGCTTCAATCCGCCGTTTCCTCCTGGGTCATATGTACTCCAGGCATCTGGTATCATCTTTGGGGAAGAAGAAAGAATTGAGTATTTTGAAAGGCTTTGTTGGGAGTGCGCCCTCAGAGGTGAGGGAGAGTTGGGCATTTTCTTCAGGTTTTCCCTGCCATAAAAGACGAAGGTCGACATATATAGAGATAATATCAAGTGGTGGTACTTTTTACCTTTGTCGACAAACGTTTTGATCCCGCAACTCCGGCTTTTTGAAATAGTGGCGCCTCTTCGATCTTTGAATTCGGCTCTTCGATTTCTGAGCAGGCGCCCCTTCGATTTCTGAACGACGCCCCTTCGCTTTCTGAACGACACGTGGTAATGCAGATGCGGCTCCTTTTGACAAAGATGCACGCGTTTTCTGAAAAGCAGAGAAAGCGTCGCCGAACTTTGCGCTTGTCGGCTAAAGACGTGTAGTTGCGATGATGGCCTCCACGTGTTTTCAGCTTTGTCAGAAATCTTTTGACAAAGTTGAACGCGTTTTCTGAAAAGCCGAGGGAGCGTCGCCTAACTTACGCCGGAAAATCCGGCTCTTTGAATCGGTGGACGCGTCGCCTTGGCATTTTATAGAGCTATCGATCACCGCCAACATACACACTCTGAAGATTTCCCATTCCTGAAACTCGACTCCGGCCCTTTGTGAAATTTTTAACTCCATCCACCCCTTCTCTTTGAACACTTTTGAAAAAAATGGCAAACTCATCGAACCTTAGCTTAGATTTGAGTCTTAGCAGCGATCCGGTTGCGCCCCGTCAAGGTAATGTATGGCGCCCTTCTTTTTTATCTTCTAACGGTCCTCTTTCAGGTGAAGACTCTGTGATGCAGGACGCCACAACAGCTACAATAGTAGCTAAAAACCTCCTCACTCCAAAAGATAGTAGGCTGCTGTCAGGACGGTCCGATGAGTTGGCCGTTCAAGAGTCCCTCGCACTTAGTGTTCAGTGTGCGAGCTCTGTGTCCAACATGGGCCTACGCCTGCTTGCCCGCTCCCGTCAGGTGGAATCGTTGATGGCAGAGGTGGAAAGACTTAAGCAAGAGATCCAGCAGCTTAAGTACGAGAATAGAAGTTTGCATGTGCTTGCAAATAACTATTCGTCGGGGATGAAGAGGAAGCTTGATGAGCTGCAAGAATCTGAGGGTCGAATTCACAGTGACCGTCAAAGGCTTGCGTCTTATCTCCAGAGGCACCTTTTTCCTGGGTCATCCAGCGCTTGGCCAAGTATTGAGGCCTGGAATGCTCTAGCTCCGATGCCTCCCGCTCCGATGCCTTCCGCTTCGATGCCTCCCGCTTCTATGCCTCCCGCTTCTGCGCCTTCCGCTTCTGCGCCTCGTAGTGGGACTTCACGCAAACAACCTTTGTGAAGCACCACCTTTCTCCATGTTTAGTATCTTTCTTTTTTTTTTCTTTTTTTTTTTTTTTTTTTTTTTTTTTTTTATTAACATAAATAAAATCAAACGGCATGGAATTGGTCCTTGAATGGAAGGTGATACTTGAAGTGAACCGGCATTGGTTTGAATTCTAGTGTAGGTGCCTGATTCAAAAAAAAATAGCAAGTTAGTATAAAATCTAATGGAATTTGGAAAAAAATACTTACTTGTTTTGTCCGACAAGAACTCAATGACAAATACCACTCCTTTGAAAGTTTCAGGGATATTGGACTTGGCCAGATTGCAAGTGATGGTTATTACTTGTCCAATGTCATCAAATTTAACTTCTTTGGATTTTGTGGTTTCAAGAACGTCCTCTTTGATGGATTCATGACATTCCCTACTTGTCACCTTTGGAAGGGCTTCCAAGATGTCTTTTTCACCTTCTTCTTCCTTGGAAGTCATGAATCTGCAAGGAATAGGGATACTTGTTGGAACGGGGTTAAAAATAATGAAATTTGGAACAACCATACCTGTATTAGATGGCATAGGAGCAATAGGTGCCTCCGGTAAAGGTGTTTCCACCCTTTCCGTGGGTTGGGTGTATTCCTCTTCCTTGTGATTTGATTTTGATGGTTGAGGGTCCGTTCCAACCTCCTTGTCACTTCTCAACATGATAGCATTGGTGGTTTCAAATTCTCCCTTCTGATTTGCAATGGTTGAACTAGGGAGTTCTCCTTGGTCGCAAAATTGTACTTCGAACTCCGCTATTTGCCCAATTTGCTTTTCCAGAGTAGTAAGTAATTGAAAAATCGTATCATTATCATTTGAATTACCTACATTACTTTGGGCAGGTTGTGGTGGCTGCATAGGCGTTGAATATAACTCCTCATACGGCTGCCAATATCCTTCTTGTTGAGCCTCATTGTCTTGATTTTGTAAGCCCTGCACCAAACAAATTAATTCATCAAGCTTTTGATTATAATTTATTGACGAACTTGAGTTTGGTTGGGCATATTGAATATGAGGTTGTGGTGGCTGCCAATATCCTCCTTGTTGAGCATTTTGAGGTTCCCACCACATAGAGTTTGAATGATCACTCCAATCCGAATTGTAAGTATTGGAAAACACGTTATTCCTTGATTGAAGATTCAATATATCAACTCTTTGCATTTGAGACCTTTCCATGAGTTGTGACAAAAGAGAAGCATTATCAAGTGCCATCTTGTTCTTAACAAACAAAATAATAAAAAAAAACTAAATCTAAAAGACAATACAGAAACAAACAATCCAAGGGATTAGCAAATTTTCTAATCCTCGGCAACGGCGCCAAAATTTGATGCGAGAATTATACGCACACAAATTAAACCCTCTTTTTGTCGATTTGTAGTATAAGTATAAGTAGGGATCGTTCTGGACCGGGGATTAGGAGGGATTGCAAATCTCTTGGAAATTGACTCAAAAACGTAAAATAACAATATGAAATACTAACTTAGACTCAAAGAATGCAAAACTAAAAATAAGAAAGATTAAGACTAAGACTTAAACGAAATATGGGGGGATTGATTTTGGACGAATTTAAACTAAAATGGATAGATTGTAAAGAAAACAAATTGTAAATATGAAATTGACGGAAATGAATGGATGGTATGGCTAGCTAAGGGGTTCATCTCCATACATGTTACACTTGCATAATAAAATGGTTTCCAATTGCATTTCAATAAACCATGAATTCTCAACACCCCGGGTTAATTAGGTCTGCTTAAATTAACCGTCAAGTTTTCCTTAAGTTAATGAATTGGATGATTGCATACGACAACCCAAAGCATTCCTCACAAGTTCCCTACATGAATTGCATAATAGAGAAACAAGCAAGAATCATTAAGCATCATGAAAACTATAAGTGTTGACGAGGCATTCGTTACTATGATTGCATGAAACTTATGCCAAGAATTCGTTTAACACGATTGTTTATAAGCAACCTCCACTACTTGTGAATATAAGTTCATAACGATTAGGTGAAACTCACTTATATTCTAGCGTCATATTCATGCATGAAAATTAAGCGCGCATTCTTAATAAACATACATAAATAAGTTATCAATCAAACGGTTAAACAAATTGAATCCACAACTTATGAAACGCAATTAGAAGTAATCAAATCAAAATGCAAGCATAAACATATATTTCGAATCCCCCCCTAGCTAAAGGGGGGTTTAGTTCCTCATACAAAACAAAGAGAATTGAAATTAAACATTGAAATCAAAGAAACGCCTAAACATTCCAACAACTCAAACTTGAATTGTATGAACGTTTAGGCCCTCTTCTCTTCCTCTTTATTGTAGCATAAGGTCTAGGGATAATTGGTTTGGGGGATGGAAGTGTGGAATGGAAAAGGAATTATGGAAAGAGGTGAGGAGTGGTGGAGAAAATGGTGCAGAAAATGGAGAGAAACTCACGGCTAGAGAAGGAATGGAGTGTTTGTGTTGTGGTATCTACAATGGAATGAGATGTTCTTTGAATGAATGAATGCAAGGGTATTTATAGGAGTAATGGAGGGAACATGACAGCTAGGAGGTGGGTGGAAATGTGGCTGCAAGTTTGGTGAATGATTATGAGTGAATGCATGTGAATGTGGCTAGGTTGGAAAGCTGGAAATCTGAAAATGCAAATGGGAATGCTGAAATGCAAAGGTGGCCACGGTTTTGAGTGTGTTTTGTGTTGGAAATGCATGTGAATGCATGTGAATGTTGTTTGTGTGAAGTGTGTGTGGGTTAAAGAGTGAATGGTGGTGTAATGATGAAGTGTGATGGCTGAAAATGTCAAGGGAAATGCATGTGATTGCAAGGCAAAGAATTTCAGGATGCATGTGTGTTGGTGTGTTGTGTGATTTGTTTTGTGGTTAATGGGAATGTGGTTGAATGATTAAATGTACATGTGGGGTGTAATTGCAAAGGGAATGCAAAGTGAATGAATAATGAATGCATGTGCACTGTTTTTGGGAGAAAGGTGGCTGAATGTGCATGTGAATTAGGTTGTGAAAACATGTGGAATGTGGCTGGAATTGATGAGTAATGCACGGTTTTGTTGTTGGTTCTTTGGTGATGAATGCAATGATGAAATGGATGGGAGTGCATGTGTGTTAGGTGGTGTAATGATGAAGTGGGAAGTGGAAGAATGTGGTTGGAAATGGCTAAGGGGATGCACGGCTAGGAAGAAGAATGAATTATGTGCATGTGTGTGAATGCATGTGTTTAAATGGTTGAAATGTGTAGATGATTATGAGTATGATAAGTGATAAGTGAATGATATGTTAAGTGATAAATGAATGATATGTTAAGTGATAAATGAATGATATGTGGTAAGTGATAAGTGAATGGAAGTGATAAGTGAATGGTTTGATAAGTGATAAGTGAGTGGAAGTGATAAGTGATAAATGAATGATATGTTAAGTGATAAATGAATGATATGTGGTGAGTGATAAGTGAATGATATGATAAGTGAATGCTTTAAGTGTTTAAAATAGGGAACAAAGCCCTTCCTTGCATGGCAAGGAAGGGGGACACAAGGAAACACACGACAATGTCCTAAGGTTGCAAGGAATGTTGTTTTTGTGTTCTAAAATGCGTAGGAGTCTTCAATGATGCTTAAACATGAGGTCTTTTAGGATTTAACTTTCCTACTTCAAGTCTTTAATTTCGTCCATCCTCTTGGCTCCAAGCATATGATATCCATTCCAATCTCTAATTTGCTCCAAAAGGCTCCAAAAGGCATTCTTTTGCATACCTTGCCCTTAGAACCTGAAAACACACAAAAGAAGCATAAAGGACTAAAATAACTAGAGAAACATAACGTAAATGCACGAGAACAAGCCATTTAAGTCGCATGAATATGCTCCTATCAAGCAAGTTGTGTGTTGTTACGAAAAATCGGCAATGGTGTTGTACTTGTAGTGTGGGTATTGGAATTGGAGTACTTGCATGTATGTGGCTATAGATGCAAATGCAAGCTTTGAAACCACTTGTGTCCTCTCGCTCGCCTCTGTATTTGTTGGTTAAACTTTTGAAAACTGTAAACTTAAGCTTGCTGCAAAAGAGATGGCTAAGAAGCTCTGAATTTCATTTATTTACTTGAATGAGAAAATTACAACTTATGTAAGAAAACAAGTCTACTGCTGCAAGCAACATAACGTCCACGTTGCAGATTTTGTGGAACTACATACCACGATTCTAGCATGAAAAATAAACCTAACCATGACTCCTACAACTTAGTGATTCTCTTGTAGACTAGGTAAACAAGTCTCCTAACTACATGCAAACACTTTATTGAAAAATAAATAATCTAAAGATAAATCTTAACACCCTCCCTTAAACTGATTTCTACAGAAAACAGTTTAGGATTGATCTTTATCTTCACTTTACTCATGTGCGAGTCCCTCCCTTGAACAAACTCCAAGCATACCTCTGAGCTTCTTGAACATTGGTTGTTTGAGAGCTTTTGTCATGAGATCAACAACTTGATCTTCACTCTTACAGAATAGCAACTCAATCACACCATTTTTACATAGATCACGCAATAAATGGTATCTAACATCGATATGTTTGCTTCTTCCATGCATGACTGGATTCTTGGAAAGCTTGATTGCTGAAACATTATCACAATAAATTGTTGTTGAATCTTGTTGTTGGTTACCAAGAACTTCTAGCATTCTTCTCAACCAAATGGCTTGACAAGAACATGAAGTAGTTGCCACGAACTCAGCTTTAGTTGTGGATAATGTCACAATTTGCTGCTTCTTAGAGGACCATGAAATTGAACTTGAACTCAATAAAAACACATTTCCAGAAGTGCTTTTACGATCATCAATATCACCTGCATAATCACTGTTAGTAAAACCAAGGAAACTTGACTTTCTTCCTTTCTTATAAAAAAATCCCAAAATCTATTGTGCCTTTCAAGTAACGAAAGATTCTCTTTGCTGCCCTAAGATGCATCTTAGTGGGATTCTCCATATATCAACTTATCACGCTTACATAATGCATGATATCAGGCCTCGTGGAAGTTAAATACATTAAACTTCCAATTATTTGTTTGAAATAAGTGCTGTCAACCCTCTTCTCATCAGGATCTTTACTTAACTTTAATCCTATCTCTGCTGGAGTTCCAACGGGATTACAGTTCAACATCTGAAACCTTTCCAATATTTCCAGAATATATTTCTTCTGGCAAATAAAAATACCAGTTGCCAATTGTACTACTTTTATGCCAATAAAGTAGTGCATCAGTCCCAAGTCACTCATATCAAACTCTTTCATCATAGACTTCTTAAAATCATCATACATATTAACACCACTTCCACTGTAAATTAGATCATTAACATAAATGCATAAATGAGCATCTTACCTTAATCACCAACCTTAACGTACAAAGTATGCTGATATGGACACTTTTGGAAGACTTGTTTGACAAAGTATGCATCTATGCGGTTGTACCAAGCTCGTGGTGCTTATTTCAGCCCATAAAGTGCCTTCTTCAACCTCAAAACCTTCTTCTCTTTACCTTGCTGCACATAGCCTGGAGGTTGATCGACAAACACTTGTTCTTGCAATTCACCATGTAAAAAGGCAGATTTTGCATCTAATTGAAAAATAGGCCAGGAGTTTTGAGCAGCTAGAGAGATTACCAAACGAATTGTGTCTTGCCTTGCAACTGGGGCAAACACTTCTTTGTAATCGACACCATATTCTTGCTTGTATCCCTTTGCTACCAAACGGGCCTTGTGCTTGTCCACCTCGCATTTCTCATTTAATTTGGTTTTAAAAACCCACTTCAGACCAATAGTCTTCTGACCTTTAGGCAAATCAGTAAGCTCCCATGTATCATTTTTCTTAATGGACTGAATTTTTGCATCCATTGCCTTTTGCCATTTTGAGTCTTCAGCTGCTTCCTTAAAGGTAAGAGGAGTAGAATTTGCAAACAAAGCGAAGTGTGCAGTAGTATCATCATCAGAGAGTTCATCTCCACTTACATAATCAATCATCCAAGATGGTTTCTTCCTTGGACCTTGAATTTGAGGTGGCTGATCACCTGCAGGTTGAGCATTTTCTAGCGGGATTTCATCAGGCTCAGGAGATTGTTCAATCCTCTCGTCTGTTGCATCAAAGTTAGCTAGAATTTGCTGTTGCTGCTTGCCTTTTCTAGACTAAACCCATGTCTTTTCTTCATCAAAAACCACATCTTGACTGGGAATCATCTTCTCAGTAGTTGGGTTGTACAATTTATAGGCTTTGGAGTGTTCATTAACTCCAAGAAAGACACTTTGCACCCTTGTTGTAGAGCTTCTTCCTCTTTTTGTATGGAATGTGTGCATATGTTATGCACCCAAACACTTTAAAGTGATCCACTGAGGGTTTTCGTCCACTCCAAGCTTCCTCAGGTGTCATGTTTTTAATAGAAAAAGTAGGGCACCTGTTCAAAACATGAATGGACCATAAAACTGTTTCATGCCAAAAACTTTTAGGAACTCCTCCCTTTACTAGCAAGCTTTTGACCATGTTGAGAATGGTTCGGTTTTTTCTCTTTGAAACACCATTTTGCTGGGGTGTATATGAGGCAGTGAGTTGCCTTAGAATCCCTTGCTCATCACAAAAAACTTTGATCTCTTTTGAGCAATATTCACCACCATGATCGGTTCGTAAGGTTTTAATCCTTCTTCCATTTTCGGTCTCAACTAGTGCCTTGAAGCTTTTAAATGCATTAAAAGCCTCTGATTTTTCCTACAGAAAATACACCCAAGCCTTTCTACTGAAGTCATCAATAAAAGAAATAAAATATTTCTTTTTACCATTTGATATTGGACTGATTGGACCGCATATGTTTGAATGCACTAGCTCTAATAGGTTTTGAGCTCTCCACGCCTTTCCTTTTGGAAATTGATCACAATGTTGTTTGCTAACAACACATTCTTCGCAGACTTTAGATGGGGGTGTGATCATGGGAAGACCAGTCACCATTTGTTTCTGATGCAGTGTCCTTAAGCCATTGAAATTCAAATGGCCATATCGAAGGTGCCATAGCCATGATGAGTCGTCTTCCTTAGCCATCAAACAAGTTTGGACAGTTTTGATCTTCAGCAAAAACAATCTATTTTGGCTCATTTGAACAATAGCAATGGCACCCCTTACTGGATCATATATCTCACATGCATCTTTCTGAAGAGTTATTATATAACCCTTTTCTTGTAGTTGTCCAACACTCAACAAATTTGTTTTCAAACAAGGCACATAAAACACATTCGAAATTGTTTCAACAAAATCATTCTTAGTCCTAATTTGAATATCACCCTTTCCCATCATATTAACACTTGACCAATCCCCAAAGCTCACGGTAGTTCGAAAGTTTTCATCCATAAATGAGAAAGATGATTTACAGCCACTCATATAATTGCTGCAACCCATGTCAACATACCATACTTCGGAATCAATCTCCTTCTTGACGTGGAAAGCCATCAACAGTGTCTCGTCATCCTTTTTTTCAACAAACTTGGACTTCTCTCCTTTCTCTTTATCTTTTGGCAGCTTCGTGTAGCATTCATTGCGATAATGCCCAAGGTTTCCACACCTATAGCACTCAATGTTGGACTTGTCAACTTGTCCTTTGCCTTTATTCTAAGAGTGATCATCATGTCTCTTGGAACTTTGGTGTTGTCTGTCTCCATCTTGGTTGCCTCGACCACCTCGACCTTTTCCTCTACCTCTACCTCGGCCTCTTCCTCTTGAGCTTGAGGATTCATAAAAGGTAGAAGCTTTCAGAGCTTATTCTTCTAAGTTGACACGTTCTGTGGTCCCACGGTTCAGCTGCTGCTCATGTACCAACAAGGAGCTTTGAAGCTCATCAATCGACATCTTCGCAGTGTCATTTGACTTTTCAATAGAGCAAACAATGTAGTTGAACTTTGGAGCCATAGATCTCAGGATCTTCTCTACAATGGAGCCATCATCAAGCTTGTCACCATGGATTCACATTTTGTTTGCAATCTCCATGGTCCTTGCAAAATACTCGGTGACAGACTCTTCATTCTTTATTTGGAGAGTCTCAAAGTCACGTCTTAGGGCCTGAAGCTATGCACGCTTCACTCTTGCTGACCCTTGGTACTTTCTCTTCGTGGAGTCCTAAATGTGCTTGGAAGTATCCTTCTGGAGAATAGTCTCCAAAATAGCACGATCAATTGATTGGAATAGGTAATTCTTTACCTTCAAATCCTTCAACTTCAGTTCTTCAAGCTTACATTGCTGTGCAGCCGTAAGCGTACTTTCTTCAGGTACAATGTATCTCATTTCCACAAGATCCCAGTACTCTTTGGACCTTAGGAAATTCTCATCAACATGCTTCAATGATTGTAGTGACCGTCGAAGCATGAAATCGCTGGCTGAACAAAGTTTTCTATTGGCTTGTCAGACGCCATGGATGCTTGTTACTGCAATGACAAAAAGCTGCTGCTTCTATGAGAGATTCTCGACACAGGCCCAGTGGGGGCTTTGGTACCAAATGTTGGTTAAACTTTTGAAAACTGTAAACTTAAGCTTGCTGCTAAAGAGATGGCTAAAAAGCTCTGAATTTCATTTATTTACTTGAATGAGAAAATTACTACTTAAATAAGAAAACAAGTCTACTGCTGCAAGCAACATAACGTCCACGTTGCAGATTTTGTGGAACTACATACCACGACTCCATCATGAAAAATAAACCTAACCATGACTCCTACAACTTAGGGATTCTCCTGTAGACTAGGTAAACAAGTCTCCTAACTACATGCAAACACTTTATTAAAAAATAAATAATCTAAAGATAAATCTTAACAATATTTCCAGTACCGTGAGAGGTATGAGTGAGAGAGAGAGGGATCGGGTCGGGGAGGTGGTTGCGAAGGAGAAGACAAGGGGGATTGGGTCGGGTTTGAGCCCGTGAGAGGTAAAGATTTGGTGGAATGGAGGAAGGGAAGGAGAGGAACGAAGGGAGGGGGAGTCGAAGAGGTGGTGGATGAGAGGTTTTGAATTTGGGTTGTAGGGAGATGGGGAAGGGGGGAAGGTGTTGGGGAACAACCAGATTGCGTTTTGCTTTTTTTTTTTTTTTTAATTTTTTTTTTTGGTTTTATTTTATTTTTGTTTTGTTTTTAAGGGTAAATTATTATTTTATTAATTTTTTTAATAGAAAGTCAAGCCACGTCAGCATTTAACAGAGGAATTGACAGACAACTGACGGAAGGTATGAGATTATAGCAAATTCGAAGATAAGGTATGACATTGAAACTTTTTAAAGATGAGGTATGAAACTGTTAATGACCCAATAGTTGAGGTCGTTTTAGTAATTTACCCTAAATTAAGGCATGTTAAAAACCATGCCATACAAGTTAAAAATCATGTCATCCAACAATAGCAAAATTGACAATATAAAGACTACATAAAGAGCATGTCGTGAATGTTCTTAGTTAAGATCAATGATCCATCACATCCAGAATTCATGTGGTCTACCTTAAAAGACAGACATTCCAACTATCATTCATGAAGATAATGCAGCGTGTGTTGTCAAAATGAAGGTATGATTCATCAAGGGCGATAAGACTAAACATATATCTCTAATGTTTGCTTTGTTGGGTGCCATGAAATTGCTGTATTTCTATATGTGAACACATATCTAGTTTGTGAGTGGGCTTTATGAGGATAAAAAAGAAAACCAACATTTGCATATCCAACAAGAATTTGGTCATTTATGGATTTCTCAGAGCAGAGGAGGCCCAAAACTATTGTCTCATGAAGGTGTCACAAAACATCTTTAACTCCCTTCCAATGCCCAATTATTGGAGAAGAGCTATACCTTACTAATAAGTTGACTGAAAAACTTATATCTAGTCTAATACATTATGCTAAATACAGCAAAACACCTATTGCACTCAGATATGGTTGTTCTGGGCCAAGGACCATCTTATCATTTTCTTTTGGGCGAAATAGATCTTAATGTCAAGAGACTGAACGACCATTGGTATGCTGAGTGGATAAGCCTTGTCCATGCCAAATCACTATAGGACATTTTCAATGCAAGCTGATTCATGTCATCGATATATACATATACTGCCACTATAGCGAACCCAGAGTTTGATTTCTTAATAAACACACAAGGGCAAATGACATTATTTGTATATTCTTCCTTGATCAAATACTCACTGAGAGAATTATACCACAGTTGTCCAGATTGTTTCAGCCCATATAATGATCGCCTTAATTTGATCAAGAGCATACTTAATTGTTTTGTTAGTTGTTTCAGGAAACTTAAGTCCTTGTGGGACTTTCATACAGATACCAATATCTAATTCTCCATATAGATATGCGGTGATGACATCTATAAGTTGCATATCAAGTTTTTTCTGAAACCACCAAACTTATTAAGTAATGGAATGTAATTTCATCCATTACAGGAGAGTATGTCTCCCTATAATCAATTCCAGGTCTTTGTGAAATCCTTGTGGAATGAGTCGTGCTTTATATTTTGTGATCTCATTGCGCTTTCTTATGAATACCCATTTTTAACTTACGGGGTTCACGCCAGGTAGGGTTTGGTTTACTGATATAATAACACTTTGCCTTTCTAAAGAATTTAATTCTGTCTAGATTGCATCTTTCCACTTAGGCCAATCTTGTCTTTGTTTTTCATTCATCGACAGAGTGGTGCTCAATATCATCATTTAAATGATTTCAGCAGCTACTGGGAATGCGAACATGTCGTCAATCATCTTTTCATTTTGATTCCACAATTCATTATTACATGCATAATTTATGGAGATTTGTTTGCTTTCATGTACTTTTGTCTCTTCAAGGATGTGTCTCATCAAGGACATTTTCTTTTTCTGGAAGTACAAAATCATGAGTTGTGGATCTATCATTCATTTTCTTTTCATGAATGATTTCATTTGGATTTAGTTGTGCCTTCATCTTCCTCTTTCGCGGAGCTGAATCTTTTGAACTTAGGGGTCTACCACGCTTCAGGCATGTACTGGATGAATCATTTGCTGCCACTTTGTTTTGTCCAATAGGGACATCAATTCTTGCAAGCGCATTTTCTATTGGTATGTGTGATTTCTCACTTTCTTTGCATCATCAAATGCATCTGGCATTTGATTAGCAATAATTCGAAGATGAAAGATTGTTTTTACTTCATCTTCACATTGAGTGCTTCGTGGATCGAAATAAGACAAGGTGGGTACATCCCATGTTATTTCTCGTCTTTCTTTTGGAACAATCTTTTCTCATCCTAACAGCAGGAAAATTGTCTCTTCAAAGTGACAGTTCGCAAAACGAGCAGTAAAAACATCACCCATCAGGGGTTCCAAATATTTAATGATAAATGGTGAATCAAAGCCCATATAAATTATCAGTTTGTGCTGAGTTCCCATTTTAGTACGTTGTGGTGGTCCAATAAGCACATAAACAGCACAAATAAAAATTCGGAAATGCAAAATGTTTGGCTGATACCCAAATAAAAGTTGTACTAAGGAGTTTTGATGGTTGGCAATAGGCCTTAATCGAACTAATGATGCAACATGTAGGATGGCATGTGCCCATATAAAATCGGCTAATTTTGTTTTCATGAGTAGAGCGCTAGCTATTAATTGAAACCACTTAATAGATGCTTCTACTAAACCATTTTGAGTATGAACATAAGGAATAGGGTGTTTAACAACAATGCCTAGTGTCATGCAATAATCATCAAAAGTTTAAGATGTAAATTCACCACCATTATCAAGTTGGATTTATTTAATAGGATGGTCTAGGAACTGTGCTCGTAGTTTAATTATCTGAGCAAGAAGTCTCGCAAAAGCTACATTTTGAGTAAACAAGAGGCAAACATGTGACCATCGGGTAGGTGCATCAACCAAAACCATAAAATATTGAAATGGTCCACAAGGTGGTTAATAGGCCCACAAATATTCGTTGAATTCTTTCAAAAAAGAGATGGGGTTTTAGCATCAATCTTTGATTGTGATTGCCTAACTACCAACTTTCCTTGAGAATAAGCTTGGCAAGGGTTATCATTTGATATAGCAATATGTCTGCTTAATAATGGATGCCCATTAGAGTTGGTAGTGATCTTACACATCTTGGTGGATCCTGGATGACTCAGACAGTCATGCCAAAACATGTAAATTTTGGATCAATGAACTTTTGGTTCATGACAGTATGTGCTTCGATTGTCTTTATGTATGTATAATACAATCCACTCGATAGACCACGCAAATTCTCCAATTTACGCTTCTGGGTATCATTGGAGGTAATGCATAGCTATTCCACATTATCTTTTTGTTTCAATGTGGTATCCATTCAAACATATATCTTTAAAACTCAACAAATTTCTTGTAGATCCAGTAGCGTGCAATGTATTTTGTATGGACAATACTGTTCCATTTAGTAACTTGACCTGGGCTTTTCCTAAGCCTTTAATTACATCCGATTGGCATGGTATTGTTATTACCTTTGCTTTTGTAAATATTAAGCTTGAGAAATACTTTTGATCTCGAAGTATTGTATATGTGGTTATGCTGTCTACAAGACAAATATCTTCGCCATTGTTCTTGTTTTGAGGACAATTAGAGTTAAAAGCAAGCTTTATGAGTAGAACTATTAGAGTTAAAAACAATTTATTTATAATAAAAATGAAATTGCAATGCCACATTTTATTGAATTGAAATACAAGCTTTAAACTACAAGTTCATATAATAAAGCATAAAATGATTTAAACAAATCGATATACTTCATTCCCTCTTTCCGCAACGAAGTCTGAAACATCCAGATGGGTTGTGTTCAATTGACCTCATAAATCGAACATTGGATTAGATATATCCATTGGTTTCGACACTTTTTTCTTTGAGGCAGGCTTGACACAGATCCACTAGATGTTTTGGGATACGGCATGTATGCATTGAGTGCCCATTGCCACCACACCTTTGGCAGACTTCTTCATGATTTCTAGGAGTGTTATTTATATAAGGTTTACCCTTGTGCCGGTTTACATTTTTGAAGCTCAAGCCTGGATTATGCCTTGAACCCATGTTGTAAAACTGGACGCCATGGTTCTTGCCTTTCACATTCCATCGACCTCACTTGTGGTCACATCTTCGTTTGTAATTATTGCCATGAGGTAAGGTGGTGTTTACTTCAAGAGAAGCATCATTCGCTTTTGGGAATGGAGCTGACCCAGTTGGTTGGGACTGATATTTTTTATTAGGAGCTCATTGTTCTGTTCAGCCACCAGGGGCATTAATATCAACTAGTCGCAGTAAAGTCTCGCTCTCTATACTGCTGTTGTAAAAGCATGTTGGAGGCATGAAAAGTATTGAAAGTCTTTTCCAGCATATCTTCCTCAATGATAGTTTCCCCACAAAGTTTCATTTGGGAGCCAATTCTGAACATTGCAGAGTTATATTCAACAATCGTCTTATAATCCTGGATTCTCAGGTGTGTCCACTCATAACAAGCTCTTGGGAGAATTACCGTTGTTTGGTGATTATACCAATTCTTCAATGCATTCTAGAGAACCAATAGGTCTTCAGCTGTTAGGTACTCGCTTTTTAATCTTTCATCGAGGTGGCGACGAATAAAAATCACGGCTATCACCCGATCTTGAGAGGGATGCATTCTTACCCTCATTGATGGTGTCTCCAAGATGTTCTGCCTCCAAATGGATCTTCGTATCCATTGCCTAGGTAAGGTAGGTTTTTTCCAGTGATATCAAGGGCAACAAAATCAAGATTTTCCAAGTTCGCCATTTTCTTTTCTTTTTGAAAAGAAAAATGTGATGTGTAAGAACTTGTAATACTATTGATTCTGGAGGGATGTGATGTTAGAACTTTTGGTTCTTACAAATTTTTTATCTTTATCTTCAAGCCAAATTGATAAGCACTTGAAACTTCAGGCTCGAGATTTACATAAATTGGACATTAATTAAAAAATTATTAGGTAGTTAGTAATACTCACTACACAGACACTACCATCAATATGAGTATTATTATTAGAAAGAAAGAAAATTAATGAGGAAGGTAAAAAAAAGAAAAGAAAAAATAGGTAGTGAATAATCCTCACTACATAGGCTCTACCATCAGTATTGAGTATTACTGGCAGAAAGAAGGAACATTAATAAGGACGGTGATTGTACCACACCACTCCTATTAAAATAATAGTGTAGAATGAGCAATTATATTGCACCAGCAAAAATTGCAGTAAAATTAAATATACAGTGCAAGATGAGCAATTATATTGCACCACCTAAAATTGTAGTGCACGATTAGTAATCCAGAGCTACACTAAATAAGAAATAAAAAAAAAATATAAATAATGATTAAACTGAGGACTAGGAGAAGACATGGTGCTAGCAGCTCTTGGCGAGGAAACATAAAGCAGGGGAGGCAAAGAAAGAATTGGAACAGTAATATCCTTACGGGAAGCATTTTTCAACGGATGAAATGAGAATTGGCTAGAGTTAGAGAGTCGTGCTAATAACGTGTTATAAAATAGGCAAAATTGAGAGAAAGATAACATTTACTAGAGATAGAAGTGGAACGAGTGCAATGTATCACATTGTTTATTTTTGTAACTGTATCACACAGGATGCAGGTAGAAAAATGAGAGGGATATAGATATTTTTTGCTTTTCACTCTTGATCTGGTGTGTTGTTTGATCATACACTGCATGCTCTTTATATGAGCCATTTACGTGCAAAAGTCTACAAGAGAAATTAAGGCATGTTGAAAATCATGCCATACAAGTTGAAAACTATGTCATCCAACAATAACAAAATCTAACAATATCACAATTTTTAGAAATATGACAATACCACCATTTTAGCCATCGTTACTTTTTCACTTTTGACTAAAATCATGTAGGTATTCAAACCCACAGCTTTTACAACACATAGCTCATTTTTAAAAATTGGACGGCGTAATGTGGCCATTTACCACAATGGTAGAAATATGTTATGCCTTTACATAATGGTGTGAGTTTAAACTTCGCCGGTGACTAATGTAACATTTATGTTACTAATGTTTAATAATTGGAGGGCGTTTAATGTAATGGGTGAGAGAGAGCGCCACAATTGAAAGCTGAAAGAAATGGCGGGAGGAGTTGGCGGAGGAGGCGACGGAGACACCGACAGCAAGAAGGGATTAGAAGGCACGGGCTTGGATTTACCAGAGAATCGCCATGGCAACTTCAATAGTGCTTCCAGCGACCAAAACCTCAGAGACCTTCTTCAGATGCCTGTATGCACCCTGCAAATCCCCTGTATGCACCCAAAATCCCACCTTTCAATTATTATATATATGTGTGTGTATATATATGTGGAAATTTTCCATTGCAACGCATTAAATCTTTGTCTTTTTTCATCTTCTTGCAAGCAGTTATCAACTATGGTGCGTCTTGGTATGTCTCTTTCTTCTAGTATTTGGGAAACTATAAGCAATTCAATTTTGCACACAAGGTGTTCGATGAATTGCCTCCCACTCAATTGCTTCGATTCGGTCTCGTTTTCAGGTGCCATGTGTGTAGCCAGATCCTTCCTGCATTCTGTCATCTGAGTAATAGTTTCGCCAAGCTCTCTTTCATCTGTGCGGACATTGATGAATGCCCTGAAACAACCCAGCATATTCGCTACACGACCACCTTCCATTTCTACTGGGATGGCGAAGGGGTTGATGAGATGTTTGGTGCAGGAGAAGAGCGGTTGCACGATCAGTTGTGGTTGCATTCGTGAATTGGGACATGTTAGGGATAATTGTTTTGAACATTTTAGCTATGGGTGGTGTCATCCAAGCTATTGCATTAGTTGATGTTCCAGAAGCTCAAAAGATTGGATTTTCTCACTTCCAGCAATGAAATTTGAATATTGCAGTCTACGATGATACAATTATTTGATTTCAATCGTTCGTAATGAGCTTCTACTTTGGCATAGAAGCCTCAACAGCCAAGATTCTGGGTTCAGAAAAAATGGGAACATGAAAAATGATAAAACAACGAAGGACAACGCAACAAATTACTACTGGCTCCTAACTTTGCTACTGCCTCAACTAACCGCACACATCTCGTCTTCTCAACGCTACCTTGAGTCTTGAAATGTAGACCTCGACATCCGATGCATGCGTTGAAAGTTTCTTATTCTTCTCTAACGTTATGAACAACAGCTATGATGGTAACCACCTTTCCGAAACTAGCTCGTTATGTTAAGCCTTTGGCTTGAGGATCTTGATGGTCTCCCATGTGAAATCTGGATCATTGCGGCCAAAATGACCATAAGCAGCAGTCTTTTGGTACCTGAAGTTGCCTCCTCTTTTCAAATCAAGGTTGAGGGCAATCATTCCCGGCCTAAAGTCAAAGTTCTCCTTGATGAGGACCAATATGTCCTTGTCCGGGATTTTTCCAGTTTTGTAGGTATCCACGAAAACCGACAGGGGATCTGGGACGCCAATTGCATAAGAAACCTGAACAATACAGCGGCGAGCAAGCCCGGATGCAACAACACTTTTTGCTGCCTGCCTTACAATGTATGCACCACTACGGTCAACCTTGGTTGGATCTTTTCCAGAGAAAGCACCACCACCATGAGCACCCCAACCACCATAGGTGTCTATAATTATCTTCCGGCCAGTGAGCCCAGCATCTCCATGGGGTCCTCCAATGACGAATCGACCTGAAGGGTTCAAGTGGTAGATAGTTTTGTCATCAATGAATTGAGCTGGGACGACAGGTTTGATCACATGTTCCTTCAAATCAGCAGCAATCTGCTCATTTGTGACAGTCTCATCATGTTGGGTTGAGATGAGGATGGTGTGCACCCGAATAGGGACCATGGCCCCGTTCTCGTTCTGGTACTCAACAGTCACTTGGGTCTTACCATCGGGCCTCAGCCATGGGACCGTCTTATTCTTTCTGACCTCCGTAAGCTTGGCACCAATCTTGGTAGCAAGGACATGGGTGAGTGGCATGAACTCAGGTGTCTCATCAGTGGCATAACCAAACATGTGGCCTTGGTCGCCAGCTCCAATTTCCTCGGGCTTCTTGGTAAGGTGACCATGAACTCCCTCTGCAATTTCTGGGCTTTGTTTCTCAATGTTGACGAGGACTTTGCAGTTGTCAGCATCAAGGCCTACATCAGCTGATGTAAACCCAATTCCTCTGCAAGTGTCTCGGACTATTTTCTCGTAATCTACTTTCGCTTTTGTTGTGATCTCACCGAAGACCATGACCATGTTGGTTTTCGTACATGTCTCGCATGCAACTTTGCTCTCCGGGTCTCGTTCCAAGCAAGCATCGAGAACGGCATCTGAGACTTGGTCGCAAAGCTTGTCGGGATGTCCCTCGTTGACAGATTCGGAGGTGAAGAGGAACGTTTCCATCTCTAGACTGAGAAAAACCAAAAATAATACGAATCACTTCTCTATTTCGACAAGAAAACTGAAATCTCAAGAAAAAAATATACAAGCCTGTGAAATATGAAAGCATGCATAAAATGTCACATGCTATGCCAAATCTAAACAATTCCCACCTTCCCTACCGATGAAATCCGAATTTCGATTACAAAAATCTAGACAACGATGAACAAGAATTAGCTACAGATATCGGCAAACCAATACACATTTTTACCACAATTCTAGATCTAATTAAACACCACAATTCTTCAAGAGATCCAACGATGAAATTCAGACCATACAATTACAAAACCATAAACACCTAATCCTCAAATTATTAATCATATAGCTATATGATCTGATTATTTATGATTTACGTAAATGAACATCGTTGTGTCGTTGATATAGGATCTGCAACAAAATGTTAAAATATGTTTATTACAGTTAATTGTCCTAAATTTAAATGTTACAAAAAATCCCTCAAATGTAATGAAGGAATTGGATCCAAAGAAACAAATGACATGCAAATCAAAAACCAAAAATCGATCGGTCCTACATTGTTCGAAGCAATTACGAAATATTGGATTGAGATCGAAAGTAGAACATGAACGAACCTCTGTGTGTGCGAGCGAGAGAGGAGAAGGAAGGATAAGAGAGACGCGAAAAAAATGAAAGAGAGGGATGCGGAGATTGGAGAGTTGTATTTATATATAGGAAGCAAAGTTACGTCTGACTCGTTCTTTCTCTATCTAACATTTGGCTTTGGTCGTACTGGGTCCTACTTAGTTGCCATGTGGACTTTCACTAGCCAATCAGAACTTGCCAACTCGGCATGTATATAGTTGTGGGACAAGTTTAGTTTACCCATGCAGTATGAAGGTTTGTAAACGGATCGGATTGCATGTATATAGTTGTGGGGAATTAGTTCAACACATTGAATCCTAAACCCTAATTCGACCACTGTTCTTTCTTGTAAATAATTTTGTTTTTACAAATGATAACATTAGTAGGTTAAATTATTAACATTGTCACTTTGGCATTCCTATTTGATGCAAGTCATGTTTGAGCCGCCTCATAAGTTGTGTAGAAGATGAATTAGCATTATGAATGGGAAGAGGAGGGAGATAAGGGGGGTGGGGGGGGGGGGGGGGGGGGTGATGTGGGAGTCCACATTTGATTAGCTTATTTAGTGATGTGATAGAAACTAACACACAAATTAAACCCTTTTTATGTAGTTGTAGTATGTGAAAGTAGGGATCGTTCTAGGCCGGGGATTAGAAAGGCTGCTAATCTACTCAAATTAGACTCAATTACACTTAACTAGACTCAAAAACAGAAAACTAGACTCTAATGACTTAAAACAAGCTAAACTGACCTAACACAAAACTAAGTTAAATTGACTCAAAACATGAACTAGAGAGTGATTTGAACGAAAATCTAGCTTAACTTGACTCAAAACACTAAAAAGAAACTAGTTTGAACATATTCTAACTAAAAGACACGAAATATAAAGGGGGAAGTGGTTTTGACGAAATTAAAGTAAAAACAAACAGATCTAAAGACTCTAAACAACTTTGGACGAAATTGAGTGTTTAAATGGGTGAATGGTTAGCTAGAGGGTTCTTCTCCACACATGACACATATGCATACAAACCGTTTCCAGTTATTATTCCTATAAACCATGAATGACAACGCCCAAAGTTAACCGTGAACTGCACAAATTAACTCTCAGATTTTCCTAATTTCATTGAATTGGATGGATAACGCATCGGCAACCAAATTATTCTTCAATAGTTCCCTACATGAACAACATAATAGAGATACAATCAAAGATCGTTAAGCTTTGTGAAAATCATAAGCATTGACATGACATTCATAACTATGAACTGCATGATACTCCTGCCATGGATTTACTTAACATGATTGTGACTAGCAACCTCCACTACTTATAAATATAAGTTCATAACGCTTAGGTGAAATTCCCTTATATTTTAGCATCAAATTCATGCATGCAAACTAAGTATGCATCCTTAATCAACATACAAGAATAAGTTATCAATCAAACAGATAAGTAAATCACAATCATGTTTTACGAAACAATAACTGGAGGAAATCAATTCATATCACATATATGTTCATGGCTTTGAATCCACCTCTAGCTAAAATGAGTTTAGTTCCTCATGTTTGCACTTAAACAAAGATAACTTAAATTAAACATTGAAAGCAAAAGATAGAATACACCTAAGAATGTTCCAGCAATCCAAGCTTGAATGGCAAGGCACGGCTCCAAGGGTCTCCTCTCCTTTCTCCTTGCAAAGCTGCGGCACTAGATGGATTTGTGTGTATGATGGATGTGTGGTGCGAATTGTGATGAGAGATGGGTCATGAATGAAGGTTGCAGCATTATGTATTTATAGGGAGAAGGGAGGGCACGGCAAAGGCTAAAAAGGAGGGGAATTAGGACTCCAAATCAACAAAGAACAAGGACACTCTCAATCAGATTCTCCAATGGTCCTTGCGGCAGAAAACATGACTTCTAGAAGGGTTACATGCGGCATACTTTTAGGGATAGGGATAGGGTTTCTACAAACCTGATATTTAGGTATCCTAATGTCATTTAGATGTCCTCCTTGTAGCTAGATTAAGGTAGCAAAATATTAGGATAGGATAAGATAAGATAAGGTTAGATAAGGTTTGGATAAGATAAGGTAATTTGGATAATGTTTCCTTCTTCTTAGCTGATTCCTTATTTTCCAAGTATTGAATCAATTCTTCCAGATGTTAAGCACATTCCTAGCCTCCTTTGGTCTTCAAAAACGTCCATCCACCTTTCTCCATGCATGTGTTATCCATTCCAAGCCCAAAACTGCTCTAAAATGCTCCAAATTGCACTTTCTTGCCAACTTTGTCATTTGGATCTACAAACACACGAAAATAGCTTAAAACATTATAACAAATAGAAAATAATTGAGTAAATGCAAGGAAATAAGCTAACTAAGTAGCATAAATATGCTCATATCATTTAGGCAATTAGTTACTAAGGCGATTATAAGTAGTTTGTCTATAACTATTAGATGTAGATCACAGTCATGGACAGAGGGAGGTAAGGCCTTTGGGGGGGCCTTTGGGGGGGGGGGGGGGAGGGTACAATGCCCCCTCTCACTCTTTTTTTTGCATTCAAAATTAGGGAAAACTAACGAAAAGTCCAATAAAAACTTTAGTTTTAATGAAAAATGACAAATGAAGGTGTAGTGAATAGTACCAGGGAAAGGTAAAATGTGGTTAATTTTTCATTAAAAGTGAATAGTACCGGGAGTGTTTTGTTAAAACTCCCTAAAAATTATTCTATTAATCATATTAAAATAGTGAAAAATCCTCTTTTAGTTTTTAAATGCCCCTCCTTCCTTTTTTCCCCCTTCACGCACTAATGTCTAAACCTTGTTGAGTTGCATGTATTTGGTTAATTAATACGAATGAGTATTAGACTGTCAATACAACAATTAAAGACAATTAGACAATAGAGTAATAAAATTAGGCATGTTGTAACTAATTTTTTCAACATTTGTGAAAAAAACTAGCTTTATTTGTCCAAAAAAGGAGTTTAAATTTTTTAAGGTGGGCTCTTAGTTAAATTTCTGGCTTTGTCCTTATTTGATAGCCCTAATCGGATCTAATGATGATGATATATTGCTATATATTCGGGAATATGATAAATTATGTGACAACTCGTCCCTAATTTTACGATAATATAAATTTGAAAAGTGTGAATTGATGAAAATGTTCCTAGAGGCAAAGATTTTCACTTCCGTTGACCATTGTTTAGAGAGACAGATGACTCATTCTTTTAGTATATTTGTGTAGTACTTGTTGATACGAGCACACGAGCATAAACGGAACGTAATTTGGAGCTATAACAAATGAGTTACTAACGTTTAAAGTCGGGGGCATTCTAGTAAATTTAACCTTCACTCCAAAAGGCTCCAGATTTTCTGGAGCAGTGTGATGTGCCACATGTGTGGTTGGGATGAAAGGAAAGAAGAGAAATGAGAGAGATGGATGGTTGGGATGAAAGGGAGATGAGAGAAAATAAGGGATTGGGGGGCTGCCCAATCAGAAACAAGAGAAGGGAGGGGAAATGAGAGAAAAAGAAGAAGAAGAGGGAATTGGATCCCTTTGGCTTTCCTCAACCTCCCATCACTACTAAACCTCATCATAACATCCCATCATCTCATTCTAGCCAAAATGGACAAGAATTGGTTACGATTTCACGAAGTTTGAACCCGTGGGTGCCGCAGAAACCCTTGCCTAAGATCCAACAATTCTGAAATGATTTCATTCAATTACCACCACCAAAACACTCCTCTAGAGGTCAGGAAGAAAGGCCAAAGAGGTTTGAGTTCGGCGGATCAAAGCTACCTATTTCTAGGGTTTCGGCGAGTTCGAGTGAAATTATGGATTTTTCCGGCTAAATTGGACTTGTCCATAAGTATAAAACTTGCTCTACTCATTGAGATCTTCATTTATGTGAAATTTGGTAATTTTTGGAAATAGTTGATTTTTCCGGTGAGTCGGGGCGACCGGCAGCCACATACAGCAGCGCGTGGCGGCAAAGCGTGGGTTGAGACCCCACCTGACCATCCAAGGCTAATTTTATGCCTCGATTCCATAATTGACATCCATTTAGTGAAATCCTAATGTTTTAATATAGTTTCATAGTGGACCGCTTAGTTGGCCACTACTTGGTTATTATATGAATGGACGATCCGACTGTTGGATTGGTACCCAACTTTAATACGTGATAGTACGTAACATTTGTGGATATTAGGAACTTATGGATCGAGAATCTGACGTACGGATCTTCCCTAATTGAATTTCTAAAGTTTGTAAAATCCAACGTTGACCGCCACTTGAATTTACGATTGGCGGAGATCCAACCGTTGGATCGTAAAGAAGTTTTAGTATGTTGTTCTAGAAGTATAGTGTGGACTTTGGGAAGTTACAGATTGGAAATCCATTGGCGAATATTCCAGATCGACTTGTGTAGGGTTGTGGACCTCACCTTTGATAAAGACTTGACTTTTGGACAATATGCTACGAATTGTTCTTTAATATTAAAATCAGTATTACTAGAGACTATGTAGGGCTTAGTGGGCCTATATCGATTAGTGAGTTATCCGAGATAATATATACATTGGTTGACTTTTAGGGTTAACTGTTGACTTTTTGTAAAATTTGACGGGGACCCTTCTTAGCGTATTTCGACGCGCTGATTCCGAATCCGCCATCTGTTTTCCTAAATTCGACCATTTTAGGATAGTTCCTTTATTAGCCGTACTTTGTACGAATATATTTACCTAAATGATTTTGTTTCTAGGTGAAATGCATTGCAAAGACTCTCGATGCTACAAGGCGAGTTCGACTCAGCGACATGATATGTGAGTGAGTCTTTTCTTTATATATATATATATAAGTTAGTGTCCATATATACAAGCATTAATAAAGTCTTTATGTGATTGCCATGATTAAATTAATGTTTATAAGAAATACCTTATTGTTGGGAAATGATGAAATAATCCTATGGGATGCAGAGGTAAGCTTACTATAAGGAGATGCCGTGATTATATTTATGGTCATGAATAGTATGATATTGATTATATTTGTTGAATGGCTGTGGCATCACTATATTGATGTTATCTGCTCATCGTTTACTACACTGGTATTGGTACTCGTCTGGGTCAGGGCCAGTCTTTCACGTGTATGTGCACATCGCACCGTACGCTCACTTTGGATCCATTGTAGGTGCCAGTCTTGTCGTACAAGTTGCTATAGGCAACTCCGACTCGTATGTGCTGCGCATAACGCTAGTCTTCACGTGATTGTAGTACTAGAGCGTATATTATTGCACCCAGTCCTGTTCATGTCGGAATACCTCTGCATGAACTCGTGTGTCAGCATGTGTCGATGAGCACCTGATATGATATGTTGCTTATGTGAGATTTTGTGATCGTCATGCCCTTATTTACGAGATATTGTGCCATAATGAATTCTTGAGATTTTCCAAGCTACGGTAAGTATTTTCTTAATATACGTAGTATGTATATTTAGGAAACTATATTGGTTTTACAGCGAGGGGTTATTATGGTTTCGAAAAGGATTTTTACAAAGATTTGTTTCTAGGCCCACTCACCCCTATTTTTCACCCCTTCAAGTTTTATTGCTGAGCTTAGAGCAACTTCAGCGTTGGAGCCCTCACCCCAGGCTATGCACTATTCAATCCACCTTATGAACAATAACTGCCCTTAATGAACAGTAATAGCCCTGGCAATAGCATTTGCATCTCCACCGTTACACTTCAATAGCCCTGACAATAGGCAATAAAATATTAGTATTTTTTTATTTATAAAATAATTCAAAATAATTTTAATTGTAATATCGGATAAGATTTTTAATCATTCTCGTTGCGCCACGTGTCATTATCCGAAGTATTATTAAATAATACAAAATAATTTTATTTGTAATTTCGGATAAGATTTTTAATCGTTGTCGTTACGCCACTTGTCATAAAATCCGAAAAGACAATTATTGGGGATGGATTTCCGATAAATTTTTTAATCGTACTCGTTATGCCACGTGTCATTATCCGAAAATATAATTATTGGTGATGGATTTCTGATAAGATTATTAACCAATCACGTCGCACCACGTGTCATAATCTGTTCACAATCTTTGAGGATAGATTTCCATCAGATTTTTAACGAATGACGGCATGCCACATGTCATAATCTGTTTACAATCTTTGAGGATAGATTTCCATCAAATTTTTAACGAATGACGGCATGCCACGTGGCATTATGTACAACCTAATCCTTTCTAAATCCTCCATATAATCCACCATCAATCCTCACAAATCTCACACCAATTTTCTCAAGATCTCTATCATTATTCATAGTTTTTGCTTCCTTCTTCACAAAAAATCTGTATCATTATTCATAGTTTCTGCTTTTTTCTTACAATGTCTTCTTCTTCCTCAAGGATGATGTGGGAACTCGATCAGGAAGAGGAAGAATTGTTTAACCAATCAGAAGCAATGTTCAATCACCAGGGGCAAAAAATGAGAGGGAAGAGGATGAGGAGTGTAGAAGGAGAGATGACGAAGTAAGAATAGGCAGAGCCTCACATTCCCGTCGAGTCATCCAAGCTATGGCTCAGATCTGCAGGCCTAGCCGTTCCGGAAACCTTGATAGAAGCAGGCAACGACGAGGTATGGAACTCTTGGATGATTATTTTGTTCCTAATAGTGCATTCCTTGATATGTACTTTAGACGTCGTTTTAGAATGGAACGACATTTGTTCAACAAAATCATGATTGCTGTTTGCAACCATGATTCTTACTTTGTGCAAAAGAAGGATGCTTTTGGTGCTATGGGTCTACTGCCTGAGCAAAAAATTACTGCTGCCTTGCGAATGCTTACATATGGAGCATCTGCAGACCAAGCGGATGAGATAACGAGGATGGGGAAATCAACCATTCTTGAGTCCCTGATGAGGTTTTGCGGAGCAATCGAATCTATCTACACCGTTGAGTACCTCCACAAACCTATAAACATGGACTTGGAACGGCTGTTTAAGAAGGCCGAGATGCGTGGTTTTCCTGGGATGATTGGAAGCATTGATTGTATGCACTGGCAATGGAAAAACTGTCCAAGTGCATGGCAATGCGCTTATGGGGACAGAATAGGAGCAAAAAGTATCATTCTGGAGGCGGTGGCATCTTTTGATACATGGATTTGGCACGCCTTTTTCGGGGTCCCGGGAGCTCAAAATGACATCAATGTCCTTGCCCAATCCCCAGTGTTCAACGATGTCCTGCAAGGAAAGGCACCAAAAGTCACGTATGAGGTCAACGGACGTATGTACGACGGGCCATACTACCTAGCTGACGACATTTACCCGCGATGGTCAACATTTGTCAAAACAGTGCCATGTCCGCGAAGTGCAAGGGAAAAACACTTTGCAAGCTATCAAAAGGGGTGCAGGAAGGATGTGGAGTGTTGTTTCGGTATCCTCCAAGCTTGCTAGGCGATCGTCAGGGGTGCTGCCAGATTGTTTGATGTAGAGTCGCTTCGATCCATCATGCTGACGTGCATCATTGTTCACAACATGATTGTGGAAGATGAGTACGATTATGAAGCCGTTGATGAATATGAGCCAGACACGATGAACAATTCAAGAACATGTATATATTGTGCTCATGATGCCATCGATGAGCCCGTGCAACATGAGCCATTACAAAGGGATGGACGTTACAATGAAAGGCTCATTCAACGATATACTGCATTTCAAATGCTAGACATGCACAATGCCCGACAAATTGACTTGATAGAGCACCAGTGGGCATTGAAACAAGCTGAAGATAATTAAGTTCATTTAGTGTGTTTTTTTAATTTGGTATGTTTATGTTATTTTATTTGGTGTGTTTTATTATTTGGTATGTTTATGTAATTTTTTTAGTGAGTTTTTTATTATTCCGTATGCTTATGTAATTTTATTTGGTGTGTTTTTGTCATTTCAATAAATATTCTCTTAGTATAAATAACTTACCAAATTAATTTGAATAAATATTCAATAAATTGGAAACAACATAAATAATACAAACAATAAATAATAAATTACAACCCAAAGTGATTGGAAAATTATGGGCTCCGATTACAAAAAGTACTCTATTCATCATCACTTAACCAATTTGTGGTGCTAGGATGATCTTCTCTTGTGGTGCTAGGACCATCTTGGCTTGCTATCGCTTCTCTTGCACGCCTCCTTCGCACCACGTCCGCTTTCTCTGACTTCCAAAAAAATTTAGAATTTGGAGACTTCCCTTCTAAAGGCGTGTTCATAATCTCACGATCTCGTTGAGCCCGTCTTTCTTGACACACCCCGACCGAGATCGGAGCGTGCTGGCCGTCACACAAAGGTGACGTAGCCATGTGCACGTGCGGAAGCTAATAGAGTAGTAATATAAAAGGACGAATAATTCAAAACTAGCATACAAGGTACTAATATAAGTGCTAGTAAGTGATACAAATCCAGAGCAGGTCTATAGCAGCCCAATAAAAACGATAACAGTAGTACGCCCGAAGGCGACCCTACAATGGGGAGTGTCTGTCAGAACGCCGGAAAGCCCTCAAAGGAAACCACCGCAACGGCTAAGCAACTAGAACCTGGAGGGGCGCAAAACAAAAGCGTGAGTGGGCAAAAACAAATCTTTCTAAAACCATTTAGCAAAATACAATCTAACCCCTCGCCGTAAAACCTGTATACTTCCCAGAAAATAAACATATGTACATATGTATAAACATGCACAACATGCTCAAGGATATGCCAATCATGCTCAAGATATGCCATGCCAAAGCCTCAATATGAATGTAAGTGCCCAGGTATAAATCATATCAACATCATGACATCTGGCAGCCGGAGTCACCTAACGTGACCTGTACGGCTGCATCTAGAGCTCAAATCTCAACTCTAAACTGAACCTGCCCACGAGTCGGAACCACTCAAGGTGGTCTGTACGACAGGCCTGGGTGTAACATATATATATATACGCTCTAGTGCTACGATCACGTGAAGACTGTGCGACTAATCGCGGGTTACCTACGAGTCGGAACCACCTAATGTGGTCTGTACGACAGGCCTATGCACCTAACTTGGATCCAAGCTGAGCGTGTGGTGCGGGAGGTGAACATCACGTGAAGGACTGTGCCCTACTCTGGGCGGGAGCACTAACACCGGGGTGCAGGTTATGAGCTCTCTAGGCATCTCAAACCACTACTGAAACATAAACGTGAATGTCACTTACCTGGCACTTACCTGCGCGTCCACAGCACCCAATATGCATATGTATATGTATGCCACTAATAATGCATGCAATGATGCGTAAACGATAATAATAAAGTGCATGGCATAATGTAAATAACCCTTTTTAATCAATTTCTGGGAATATAAATGTATATAGGTATATACGGAAAACAAAAGCCCACTCACTGGTATGTAGAAGGGTCGTAGCCCCCTTGTCTCGCGTGTGCACGCTCGTCCTCTGGGTACGTGTCACCTAGATGCGAAACAACTATAAAAACGTTAACTTTAAAGCACATAACCCGTTTCTCGTAATAACTTCTCATACATTGCTCAAAATGGACAAATGAATATACCCACGTGCTCTACACAACCTCAGGATCACAACCATATTTTTAAAATAATTTTTGGACCCCACACGCGCCCCCACGCGCCAGCACAGGCACGGACCTACGCGCCCCCCACGCGCGGCCACGTGCCAGGCACACTGACGGTGTCAACAGACGCCGTCAGGAATATTCCGTTAAACTGACGGAATATTCCGTTAAAACTAACCGGATCCGTTAACGGCGTTAGGAATATTCCGTCAGAATTGACGGAATATTCCGTCGCCTTCTTCATTCGATCGCCAGCGACGTCGCCGGCGCCGGAAACTGGGAAAACCTGCAACTTGGGTTTTCCCGCTCATTTTTCATCCGTTTTTCGTGAATCTTGGACCAAATGAAAGCCCTAGACTAGTAGAACATGTCCCAACAAGTTTTAAGGGCTAAAACTAAGAGATTATACCTGTCCAAAAACTCCAAGTTCGGCCAACTTCGAACCAGGCCTTCCCGACGTCCAAATTCGTCCAACGAGCTACTCCGACGCTCCTGGGAACCTCACCAACACATCTACAAGCTTCAAAAGTCCAAAAACTCAATGTATAATTTTTGCATGAACAGTACCCAATTCGGCCATTGTTGAATCAACGTGAAAACGAAGTATTCCTCACCTGAAAATGGTATGGTTGTGCTCGCCTCGACCTCACGAGTTGAATGGTGTCTTTGGTTCCTTCAATCTGTGATGGTTTAGGTGCTTTTGATGTTTGTCCGTACGTCGAAGGAAGAAGAAGAAGAAGAGAAGAGAGAGAGAGACACGGGACAGAGGCAGAGGGAGAGGGAGAGTGTGGCAGTGTGTGTGTGAGTTGTCCAACACCTGCCACCCCACACAAACAACCCACAACGTGCCAAAAACGAACTAGGGGTAACATCGTAAATTCACACGTGCGTTTCGAAAGTTCCGGGACGGGATGTCACAACCTTCCCACCTTAATAGAATTTCGTCCCGAAATTCAAAACAACCAAGCAGCAGCCCCTAGTGGCCAAAGAACAAACGAGGATACAAATCCCTCATTCGATCTTCTGTCTCCCACGTTGCTTCCTCAACTGAATGATTCCTCCACAAAACCTTCACTAAATTCACTGTCTTGTTCCTCAGAACCTTCTCTTTCCAATCTAGTATCGTCACCGGCTCCTCGTCATACGTCAAATCTGGGTTAATCTCAAGCGGTTGAGGAGGTATCACATGAGATGGATCAGCAACATAGTGTCGGAGCATAGACACGTGAAAAACATTATGCACTCTAGCCAACTCCGGAGGCAACTCCAACCTGTAAGCTACCTCACCAACTTGTTCTGTGACCACGTATGGTCCGATGTACCTGGGACTCAACTTCCCCTTCTTTCCGAACCGCACAACACCTCTCCACGGTGAAAGCTTCAGAAATACCCAATCTCCGACCTCATATGCTCTGTCCGTCGCATGCCGATCCGCTAGACTCTTCTGCCTGTCCTGAGCTGCTTTCAGGTTAGACTTGATCACCTGAACGTTCTGAGTAGTCTCCTCAACAATCTCTGGACCTACTAAGACTCTTTCTCCAACCTCTGACCAACACAACGGTGTGCGACAAGCTCTGCCATACAAGGCCTCAAATGGCGCCATGCCAATGCTCGAATGAAAACTGTTGTTGTAAGCAAATTCCATCAAATCTAACCGCTGGTGCCAAGCGTCACCAAACTGCAACACCGAAGCTCGCAGCATATCCTCCAAGGTCTGAATAGTTCTCTCTGACTGTCCGTCTGTCTGTGGATGATACGTCGTGCTGTAAAGTAATCTCGTGCCCAAAGCTTCCTGGAAAGCTACCCAAAACTTCGATGTAAATCGTGGATCTCGATCCGAAATAATACTCACAGGGACACCGTGGTACTTCACAACCTTCGAGATGAAGAACTCCGCTAAACGGCTCAAAGAATACTTCTCTCTCACTGGAATAAAATGAGCCGACTTAGTGAGTCGATCAACGATCACCCAAATGCCGTCAAAGCCATTATGTGTACGCGGGAGCTTGTACACAAAATCCATGGTGATATTTTCCCATTTCCACTCGGGAACGGGAAGCGGCTGCAACAACCCAAACGGCTTCTTCCTTTCTGCTTTAACTTGCTGACAAACAGCACATCTGCTTACATACTCGGCTATCTCCCTCTTCATACCCGGCCAATAATAAAATGGTCGAATGGTATGATACATTTTAGTAGCTCCTGGATGCATGGCATAAGCCGAGATATGTGCTTCATCGAGAATTTCTTTCTTCAACTCCACACTATTAGGCACGAACATCCTACCCTCGAGCATCAACATGCCATCTGAATCCCGAACTCTGAGGTCTCGCCTCCTTCCTTGCTCTCGAGCTTGAATAAGTTCTTGAGTCTCCTGATCAGCTACTTGGGCTTCAAGCACCCGATCAACAAGTATCGGCCTAACTTGGAAATTAGCAAGTAATGCCACATCTCGATCTTCAGCTTCTAGCCTCACTCCCGTAGCACGCAAGTCCACCAAAAGAGGAACACGACTAGCGTACAATGCATTAATACGGCCCTGTGACTTCCTGCTAAGTGCATCAGCCACTACGTTCGCACGACCAGGATGATAATCAATCGTGCAATCGTAATCGCTGAGCAACTCCAACCACCTCCGCTGACGAAGATTAAGTTCCTTTTGGGTGAAGAGATACTGGAGACTCTTGTGATCTGTAAAGATCCTGCACTTCTCTCCGTAAAGATAGTGTCTCCACAATTTCAACGCAAAAATGATAGCAGCCAACTCCAAATCATGTGTAGGGTAATTCGACTCATGAGGTTTCAACTACCGCGAAGCATAAGCAATCACCCTACCATGCTGCATTAACACACATCCCAGACCATTCAAGGAAGCATCGCTATAAACCTCGAAATCACCACTATCGTCTGGGAGTGCCAAAACAGGTGCATGAGTGAGACAATGCTTCAACTGCTGGAAACTCTGCTCACACCTATCATCCCACTCAATTTGACATTCTTCCTCGTTAACCTCGTCAGTGGTAAGGCAATCACCGAAAAATCCTTAACGAATCTCCGATAATACCCTGCCAATCCAAGGAAACTTCTCACCTCGGTGACGGTTCGCGGTTGCTCCCAACTCTCTACCGCTGCAACCTTCTGAGGGTCAACCAAGATACCCTGAGCAGAAATGACGTGTCCCAAGAACGCAACTTGGTCTAACCAGAACTGGCACTTGCTAAACTTAGCATATAGTTGGTGTTCCCTCAACCTCTTCAACACCAAAGTAAGATGTCGAACATGCTCCGCTTTCGACTTAGAATACACCAGAATATCGTCAATGAAGACAATGACAAATCTATCCAAGTAAGGCTGGAATACTCGGTTCATCAAATCCATAAAGGCGGCTGGTGCATTCGTCAACCCAAATGGCATAACCAGAAACTCGTAATGACCATAGCGAGTCCTGAACGCCGTCTTAGGGACATCATCCCTACTGATCTTCAGCTGATAGTAACCAGACCTCAAATCAATCTTAGAGAACACACAAGCACCTCTCAGTTGATCAAACAAATCATCGATACGAGGCAAGGGATAACGGTTTTTAATCGTCACCCGATTGAGTTGCCTGTAATCGATGCACAGCCTCAAAGTTCCATCCTTCTTCCTCACAAACAACACTGGAGCGCCCCAAGGCGAAGTACTAGGCTGGATAAATCCCTTATCCACTAACTCTTGCAGCTGAACTTTCAATTCCCTCAACTCCGCGGGAGCCATACGATAAGGAGTTAAAGAAATAGGATTTGTACCTGGAATCAACTCAATGGTGAACTATACGTCTCGATCTGGGGGTAACCCAGGTAAATCCTCGAGAAATACATCAGGGAAGTGTCTGACCACTCTCACATCCTCAACTCTGTTAGAAACAGCTTCATCTAGCACTACGTGAGCCAGATACCCCTGACAGCCTTTAGATAACAACTTTTTCGCTCGCAGCGCCGAAATAACGCCATGTCTCACCCCACTCTGCTCACCCACGAAAGTAACCACAGGTAGTCCAGGTCGGTGAAACGTAACTACTTTCCCGTAACAGTCAATGTTGGCACGATAGAAGTGCAACCAATCCGTGCCCAGAATCACATCAAAGTCCACAATATCTAACGGGATAAGATCGGCTGACAAGGCAACACCCTCTACGATCACTGGACACCCTGGGTACACACAATCTACAACGCAACTCTCTCCTCTAGGCATAACAAACTCTAAATCATATCCTAGAGGTGTGGGGCGAGGTTGCGTCACTTGAGCAAATGTATGAGAAATTACGGAATGTGTAGCTCCACAATCAATTAAGACTCTAGCAAAACAACCAAGAATGTTCAACGTACCCATAATCAAGTCTGGGTTGTTCTGAGCGTCCTGCAGAGAAATATTGTGAAGACGCCCCTGTCCCTGCTGACGCCCGCCGCGGCCTCTGCCCGCCTGAACGCCGCGTCCCTGAGCACCACGCCCCTGACTGGGCTGGCCCGACTGTCTCGAAGACCCTGCACTGCTAGTGGCAATCTCCCCCTGCTGATACTGTCCTCCCTGATACCACTGTGAACCACCCGCTGGAGCTGGAGGATACGGCATATAGCCGCCTGAATACTGGGGATAGCCACCCTGGGAAAAGGGATCCTGGGGATACTGATACTGCCCCGGAGCATAAGGAACAGCATCACCCTGATAATGATAAGCACCACCTCGACTCGTCTGGCCGTAGCTACTAGTACCCTGAATCTGCTGGAGCGGTGCAGGTGGTGGCATAAAGGTCTGCTGCGGTTTCTGCTGCTGCTGACCCTGGGGACAATTCGCCGCTCTATGTCCCACCTGTCCACACGTGAAGCAACCACTGCTACCACGTCTACACTCGCCGAAATGCCGGTTGTTACACCTGCGGCAAATAGGGGCTCTACCTCGACCACCATCGCCCTGCCTCTGGCCTCTAGCGCCACCAGAAAATCTACCTCCACGACCCTGTCCAATGGCACTGAAGCCACCACTCGAAGAACTAGAACTAGCTCCACCTCTCTTGAAGCTCTGAGTCTGGCGGGGCCCGAGCGATGCCTGACCTTTGCCTTTGTCATCTTTCTTCTGGTTGCCGTCCTTCTCTTCATCAGTATCGCTCGACATATTCTCGGAGTCCTCGATCCTCAATAGTATCTCATAAAAGTCCCGGTAAGTCTCACTGTGGACAGTAGACGCCATAGAACGCCACTTCTTCTTGGTGCCCAGGCGGAAAAGACGGAGCATCTCCGCCGGATTACCAGCGACATCAGGGTGATAACGAGACAAGTCCGTAAACTTACGGTAGTACTCATTCGCTGACATATTCCGCTGTTTTAACTCGGAAAACTCCTGTTTCTTGTGGTCAATATACTCAGGGGGCACATACCTTTTCCTAAACAACCCCGTAAAAACATTCCAATCAATCCTTTGATCCGGAGTCAACCTACGAAGCTCCTGCTCCCACCAAGCTGCTGACTCCGTATCTAGAAACCAAGCGGTCGTCTCGACCCACCTCTCCATAGGCAAGTTCCCCTGATTATGCAGCACCCGGAAAGTCTTCTCTATGTGTTCTAGCCAGCGCTCTGCGCTCTCGGGCCCCTCACTGCACTTAAACTTATCCAACCTCAGATTGTACATGGTCTCCAGAGGAGTCCTCTGGGGAGGGTGATAGGAGCATATTTAGGCGACTTACTTAGCTTGTTTTCGTGCATTTATATTGTTAATTCATAGTTGTTTTAGTCGTTTAAGCCATTTTCGTGTGTTTTTAGGTTCATATGGCTAAGGAAGCAAAAAGATGCATTTTGGAGCATTTTGGAGCAAAATTGGACTTGGAATGGATAGCTTATGTTTGGAGCAAAAGGAATGGACGAAATTGAAGGATTCCTAATCCATTGCAGCCACATGCATTCACATGCATAAATCAGCCACATGCATCTCCCATCACCATATCAGATTTCCATCATATTCACATGCATTCCATCCTTTAAAACATTGCACATGCACTCCCTTTAATTAATTAAGCCACATGCACTCCCATCCATTTCATCATTGCAGCCAACACATGCTTTCACATGCATTTTCAGATTGTCCCCTTGCACATGCAGCCACATATTCATTGCACATGCAATTCCAACCCACATGCATCCTTTAATCATTCAAACATGCAGCCACATTCCCTCCTAGCTGTCATGTTCCCCCCATTTCACCTATAAATAAGCATCCATTGCATTCATTCTCATACACTCTTCCATATTCCAGAAATTCGTCAAAACCTCTCCACACCCTCATTGCAGCCACCAAAACACTTTTCTCCTCCATTGCAGCCACTCCAACCACTCCCCAAACCATTCACACCATCAAACTATCCTTAGACCTTGTGCTACAACGAAGAGGAAGAGAAGAGTGCCTAAACGTTCATACAATTCAAGTTTGAGTTGTTGGAATGTTTAGGTGTTTCTTTGATTTCAATGTTTAATTTCAATACTCTTTGTTTTGTACGTATGAGGAATGGAAGAGAAGAGTGCCTAAACGTTCATACAATTCAAGTTTGAGTTGTTGGAATGTTTAGGTGTTTCTTTGATTCCAATGTTTAAATTCAACTAAACCCCCCTTGGCTAGGGGGGAATTCGAAATATATGTTTATGCTTGCATTTTGATTTGATTACTTCTAATTGCGTTTCATAAGTTGTGGATTCAATTTGTTTAACCGTTTGATTGATAACTTATTTATGTATGTTTATTGAGAATGCGCGCTTAATTTTCATGCATGAATATGACGCTAGAATATAAGTGAGTTTCACCTAATAGTTACGAACTTATATTCACAAGTAGTGGAGGTTGCTTATAAACAATCGCGTTAAACAAATTCTTGGCATAAGTTTCATGCAATCATAGTAACGAATGCCTCGTCAACACTTATAATTTTCATAGAACGTAATGATTCTTGCTTGTACCTCTTCTATGCATTCATGTTGAGGACTTGTGGGGAATGTTTTGAATTGTCGCATGCATCATCCAATTCAATAACGTTAGGAAGATTTGAAGGTTAATTAGTGCATCACGGTTAACTTGGGGTGTTGAGTATCATAGTTTATTGAAATGCAATTGGAAATCATTTTATTATGCAAGTATAACATGTATGGAGATGAACCCCTTAGCTAGCCTTCATTCCATTCAATTCTATCACACATTCACATTTACATTTTGCTTTTACTTACAATCTGTTCTTTTAGTTTAAATTCGTCAAAACCTAACCCCCCCTTTACTTTCTTGTTCTTTAGTGTTTAGACTTTGTTTAGTTTATGTTTTAAAGTGTTTTGATTCAATTTATTTCCCAAAATTCGTCCAAATTCACCAAAGTGCTCAAAACTGCCCAGAAAGTGATTTTAAGGCTGTTTTGAGTGTTTTGGGTGATGTTTGAGTCTTTTGGTTTGTTTTATTGTTTTAAAGTTTAGTTTTGCATTCTTTGAGTCTAGTATAGTGTTTTATATTGTTATTTTACGTTTGAATCAAGCCATAATCCTAAATTCGTCCAACATTGGGGTTAAGGTCAGAAACTGCCTAGTTAGTGTTTTTAGGCAGTTTTGAGTCTTTTGAACTTGTTTTGAGTCCTTTGAGTCTTTGTGAACGTTTTTAACTTTGTTTTTATGTTTTTGAGTCAAATCCAAGTGATTAACAATCCCTCCTAATCCCCGGTCCAGAACGATCCCTACTTATACTTATACTACAATTGACAAAAAGAGGGTTTAATTTGTGTGCGTATAATTCTCGCACCAGAGGGCGCATCACTGCCTGAAGGGTTGTAGCAAAAGCTTCCCCCAACTGAGTAATATCGGGGAAACTAGGCTCAGAAGAGCGACGGGGTTCCCGACGAGGCGGCATAGTTCTGACAGAAGACACCAAAGTTATTAGAATACTCACAAGGACACAGGACTGCCAAACCTAGGCTCTGATAACAAACTGACACACCCCGACCGAGATCGGAGCGTGCTGGCCGTCACACAAAGGTGACGTAGCCATGTGCACGTGCGGAAGCTAATAGAGTAGTAATATAAAAGGACGAATAATTCAAAACTAGCATACAAGGTACTAATATAAGTGCTAGTAAGTGATACAAATTCAGAGCAGGTCTATAGCAGCCCAATAAAAACGATAACAGTAGTACGCCCGAAGGCGACCCTACAATGGGGAGTGTCTGTCAGAACGCCGGAAAGCCCTCAAAGGAAACCACCGCAACGGCTAAGCAACTAGAACCTGGAGGGGCGCAAAACAAAAGCGTGAGTGGGCAAAAACAAATCTTTCTAAAACCATTTAGCAAAATACAATCTAACCCCTCGCCGTAAAACCTGTATACTTCCCAGAAAATAAACATATGTACGTATGTATAAACATGCACAACATGCTCAAGGATATGCCAATCATGCTCAAGATATGCCATGCCAAAGCCTCAATATGAATGTAAGTGCCCAGGTATAAATCATATCAACATCATGACATCTGGCAGCCGGAGTCACCTAACGTGACCTGTACGGCTGCATCTAGAGCTCAAATCTCAACTCTAAACTGAACCTGCCCACGAGTCGGAACCACTCAAGGTGGTCTGTACGACAGGCCTGGGTGTAACATATATATATATACGCTCTAGTGCTACGATCACGTGAAGACTGTGCGACTAATCGCGGGTTACCTACGAGTCGGAACCACCTAATGTGGTCTGTACGACAGGCCTATGCACCTAACTTGGATCCAAGCTGAGCGTGTGGTGCGGGAGGTGAACATCACGTGAAGGACTGTGCCCTACTCTGGGCGGGAGCACTAACACCGGGGTGCAGGTTATGAGCTCTCTAGGCATCTCAAACCACTACTGAAACATAAACGTGAATGTCACTTACCTGGCACTTACCTGCGCGTCCACAGCACCCAATATGCATATGTATATGTATGCCACTAATAATGCATGCAATGATGCGTAAACGATAATAATAAAGTGCATGGCATAATGTAAATAACCCTTTTTAATCAATTTCTGGGAATATAAATGTATATAGGTATATACGGAAAACAAAAGCCCACTCACTGGTATGTAGAAGGGTCGTAGCCCCCTTGTCTCGCGTGTGCACGCTCGTCCTCTGGGTACGTGTCACCTAGATGCGAAACAACTATAAAAACGTTAACTTTAAAGCACATAACCCGTTTCTCGTAATAACTTCTCATACATTGCTCAAAATGGACAAATGAATATACCCACGTGCTCTACACAACCTCAGGATCACAATCATATTTTTAAAATAATTTTTGGACCCCACACGCGCCCCCACGCGCCAGCACAGGCACGGACCTACGCGCCCCCCACGCGCGGCCACGTGCCAGGCACACTGACGGTGTCAACAGACGCCGTCAGGAATATTCCGTTAAACTGACGGAATATTCCGTTAAAACTAACCGGATCCGTTAACGGCGTTAGGAATATTCCGTCAGAATTGACGGAATATTCCGTCGCCTTCTTCATTCGATCGTCGGCGACGTCGCCGGCGCCGGAAACTGGGAAAACCTGCAACTTGGGTTTTCCCGCTCATTTTTCATCCGTTTTTCGTGAATCTTGGACCAAATGAAAGCCCTAGACTAGTAGAACATGTCCCAACAAGTTTTAAGGGCTAAAACTAAGAGATTATACTTGTCCAAAAACTCCAAGTTCGGCCAACTTCGAACCAGGCCTTCCCGGCGTCCAAATTCGTCCAACGAGCTACTCCGACGCTCGTGGGAACCTCACCAACACATCTACAAGCTTCAAAAGTCCAAAAACTCAATGTATAATTTTTGCATGAACAGTACCCAATTCGGCCATTGTTGAATCGACGTGAAAACGAAGTATTCCTCACCTGAAAATGGTATGGTTGTGCTCGCCTCGACCTCACGAGTTGAATGGTGTCTTTGGTTCCTTCGATCTGTGATGGTTTGGGTGCTTTTGATGTTTGTCCGTACGTCGAAGGAAGAAGAAGAAGAAGAGAAGAGAGAGAGAGAGACACGGGACAGAGGCAGAGGGAGAGGGAGAGTGTGGCAGTGTGTGTGTGAGTTGTCCAACACCTGCCACCCCACACAAACAACCCACAACGTGCCAAAAACGAACTAGGGGCAACATCGTAAATTCACACGTGCGTTTCGAAAGTTCCGGGACGGGATGTCACATTTCTTCTCTAACATGTTCCCTTTCTTGCCTAATCAGCTCTCTTTCTCTCTCATTAGCCTGAAATTCTCTCTCAATAGCTGCAGCTTTTGCGTCCTCTCTAGCCTTATCAGCCTCATATTTCGCTAGTTCCCTCGCCAAAGTCAATTCACCTTGGCGAGTAAGTTCTTCCATGAACTTTGCATAATCATTCTTGGAAGCACTCCCTTTTCTCTTTGAAGCCTTCTTACCTTGAGGCCTAATTGGATAACGGGTCGAACCCGACGCTTGTTCAGGGAGGGGCGTTTCAGGCACTTCTTCTGCATCATCTTCATGAACATGCGAGACATGATCGGGTGTAGAGTGTAGAGGGGTGCTGTTCATGTGCACTTATGGACCGACTGGCACAACTCTAAATTTAGGACAATCTTTGACAATATTCCAACATTCCCACCGGTTGAATGATTTATTTTTGCTTTTGGTTTTGGCAGCGTACCAAGCTTGTGCTTGAAGTTCCTACACAATGCGGGAGAAGAAATTATTATAATGAAAATAAGTAACAAATAAATAATACAAACAATATAATTATAATGTAAGTAGGTAACAAATAAATAATACAAACAATAAATAATAAATTATGTAGGTAACAAATAAATAATACAAACAAATAAATTATAATGTAAATTGGGTATCAAATAAATAATATATTGTTACCTGATCCGACTAATTTTCCCCACTTCGAATATTACTACTAGCTTGTGCCAAGGCGTCTCTCCACATACTAAATGATTGGCTAAGTAGTTTCCAACGACTGGACATCGATTCTTTGGTTCTTTTCCCACCAATTTTCTCAAGATAATTGGTATGAATAAGACTCCACATTTCTCGCAACTGCATCTCATTACCCGTAAGCGAACTATGAGTAACTTTAACCCAGCTAGTACACAACGCAACATCTTCAATAAGCGACCAATTCGTACCTGCACCAGTGGTCATTTTGTTGAAAAAAAAAATGGATTGAAACTTTGAGACAAAGAAAGGAATGTGATTGAAAGTAGATGAGAAAATATGAAATTGTTGTGTAAGGTAGATGATAATGAGAAGGTATTTATAGAAAAGTCAAAACAATTTTTTTAAAAAAATTTCAGATGTTTTTTTGAATTTTTTACAATTTTTTTTAAATTTTTATTCAACTAATTAATCTTTGCCGTTGGATATAAAAAAATTTGAATTCCAACACTCCAGATTGTGCCACGTGTCACAACGGTAACTTTTCTTAATTTTAAAACTATTTTTTCTTTTCTTTTTTTATTTATAAAGCATATTAATATCCACCGTTGATCTCAGATCGAACGGTGGATATTAAATAAGACTTTTTTTTTTTGACCGTTGAGATCGAACGGTCCAAATTAAAGATCTGTTGAGATCGAACGGACCGTGGGAAGCCACGTGGCTTCCCAACGGTCACTAAAAAAGCAATTTTTTTTTTCTGATTTCTTGTCGGCGAAGCGCCCCCACGTACGAGTGGGATTCACGCGCTTGACAGAAAAAAAATTAAAAAAGGCTTGACGCCAGGCTGACGTCAGCGCTGGCGTCACAGGGCCTCAGGCTCTCGGGTTGGCAATTCTCCACTGGCCCAGAGCTCGGGCCTCCACCTCCACTCAGGCTCTCCAACGCGGGAGCCAGTCCACCGGGCCTCGAGCCCCTTTTCTCTCCCCCGTCCCCCGAGCAACTGCCCACGCTGGGCTTGCTCTTACATGTCGACGAGGATTCTTGGCAAATCTTGGTGTAGACGATTACCTTCGATGGTATAATTCTCATCCTATCTTACTGTACTATACTTATGCTCTGACCGTATGAAACGGGTTCATTCCCGTTCACCCCGCACTCTATTACTTGGGCACTTTTAGGTTTAAGTTTATACACATTTTCCACATCACTACAGTTTATGGCTTTGTCACCTTCCAGGTGTCGGCCAACACAGATCGGTTCAGAGTCCAAGTAGACATTCCGGGTCGGGGTTTGTCAAATTAAACACACCATTTTATTTCTTGTGCCCACTTTTGTTTAATCATGTTTCTTTATTTTTGTTTGATTTAATCAATCTAATTGCTGGAAATAAAAAAAAGTGTGTAAGAAGTTAAAAAGAATAGTGTTAAAAAATCTTCCTATGTGAATGACTATTGGCCTACTGTAAATCCATCAGTTAATGAATTGAATTTGGCAAAAAAGACATGAGAAAACAAAGTTTTCCCTTAGAGCAAAAAAAAAAAAAAAGGAAAAAAAAGGAAAAAAAAAAAAAAGAAGAAGTTTTACCCATCATATCATGACTTTGCTTGGCATGCTTGCTTATATACACTGAAACTATTCTATAAATATAAATGCAAGACAAAAATTGTGTCATAAATAGCGTGTAACCTTTGGCTCTTAACCAAAATTTAGCAAATCACTCTCACATGCCTTAGTTTGGCATACTTGAATTTTGCACTGGCGCCTGTCGCTAACTAGTTGCTTAGGCAGAGTTGTGCGAGCTACATATAAATCCAAAGAAAACTTTTGAGGTTTAAACGCAAAATTATGCTCTTGTTCGTAGAGATGAATTACACAACATGTACCAAGATCACAGTTCAAGAAGTATGCCAATATGCATGCACATATTAACTGGAGTGTAACTTGGAATCGACGAAACAGTGTTAGGGTTTGAGAAGGAAGTCTTCTCCACTCACTGCCAAAAAAGTTCACACAACTGAATACGGTTTATGCTTCAATAAGGAACCGGTGCAGTGAATGCAGAAACAACCTAATATTTATAGATAGGGTTCCCTACTAATTCGCCTATTATAGAGTAGTTAGGTTTACCTTAACTCTTGATATCAATTATATCTCTTATCACGTTAATCAACACAAGTTTTCCTTAATTGCGTCTGAGAAGCATTTTCTGTCAATTCAAATGAGTATCACAATTATAAAATAAGTTTCAAAATTACCTTTAAGATGAACCAGAACCGAAATCAATCACAAGGTAAGAACTTACATGAGTGGCTCACTCTCACTCATTTGTTGAATCAAAGGTCTCCTTAATTCCCATGTTGAACACATGTCTTTTGAACACTCCCATTAGCAAAGCTTTAGTCATGGGATTAGCTATCATCAGATGAGTGCTGATTTTCTCTATATTGACTACATTCTTCATCATTTCATCTCTTACCTTCAGGTATTTTGCATCCAAAACCTATAAACAAACGACCTTTCGTTGTTCTTCGAAAAGAAAACTACAGCCTTGTTGTCATAATAGATTTTTAGTGACCTTTATTGTGTCAATAACCTTCAAACACCTGGTGAAATTTTTTATCCATGAAGCCTGCACAGTGGTAGTGTAGCAACCTGTGGAAATTTTCAGGTCGACGGGCCGAGGGCCCACTCCAACAACACCGATACTGTCCCCACTTAACCACCTGCACAATCCTCAGGTGTGGGGTTTTATCACAAAAGGCCTCGGTGTTAATTAGAGAGGGGTATTTCTATTTAAAGCACTCTTCTCTTCTCCCTCTGTCCGATGTGGGACTGGGGGTTCCAACACTCCCTCGCACGTGAGACCCCACTTATGGGTCACACGTGAATTTCCACACATCGGCAACCACGTGGAGCCATGTCGGGACTCACCCAATCACGCGGGGCCAATGGGGACCCACCCAAACACGTGGCATCTTTGGCCTACGTGGACAATCACGCGGGGCCAATGGGGACCCACCCAATCACGTGGCAGTACGGGCCCGTCCCTTGGCTCTGATACCATGTGGAAATTTTCAGGTCGACGGGCCGAGGGCCCACTCCAACAACACCGATACTGTCCCCACTTAACCACCTGCACAATCCTCAGGTGTGGGGTTTTATCACAAAAGGCCTTGGTGTTAATTAGAGAGGGGTATTTCTATTTAAAGCACTCTTCTCTTCTCCCTCTGTCCGATGTGGGACTTGGGGTTCCAACACAACCCATGAACCCTGCGTCCATTGTTGAAGATATAATGAAATTCGTTTCGAGCTTTTCCAGGGCACTGCACCAGTACCCATAAGAAAAATGTAACCACTAATTGATCTACGATCATCCACATACCCAGTCAAGTTTGGATCAGTGTAAGCCTCTATCTATATGTTGTCAACATGACCATAAATGAGCATGAAGTTCATGGTTTTTCTCAAATACCTAAAAACCATCTTGGTAGCGACCCAATGAGGTCCATCAGGATTTGATTGAAACCTTTCCAATACACTAACTGCAAATGCCAAGTTAGACCAAGTGTAAAGCTGAGCATACATCAAAATGCCTACTGGTTTATCCTTCATGGTGTCCTTCTCGAGCTCATTCTTGGGGCTTTGTTCAAGACTTAATTTATCTCCTTTCCCAATGTGCAGTTCACCACTAGAGCATTTGTCCATGTTGAACCGTTTCACCACTCTATCAGTGTAACTTTTCTGTGACAAACCAAGAGCCCTTTTGATCTGCCTCTTTTGATTTCAATTCTAGGACAAAATGTGTTTCCCCCAAGTCTTTCATGCCAAATTTAGTAGCTAACATTTGCTTGGTTGTATCCACCAGTGCCATGTTAGAACTAGCCAAGAGTATGTCATCTACATTAAAGACCAAGAAAATGAAGTTGGTACCACTAACTTTCATGTAAATGCAGTCATCCATTTTGTTCTCTTCAAAGCCTATGAAAGTACTACTTGATCAAATTTGATGTATCGAGAAGTCCGTTTTAATCCATAAATGGATTTGTTTAGTTTGCACACCATTGACTTCTTCCTTCTTCAACAAAACTTAGTGATTGTTGCATTATTATAGCTTCATCCAAGTCACCATTGAGGAATGCCGTTTTCATATCCACTTGGTGTAGCTTTTGGTCAAAATGGGCAATGTGAGCCATGATGATTCTCATGGAGTCCTTGTAGAAACTGGAGAGATTGTTTTATTGTAGTCGATCCCTTTTTTTTGTGTGAATCCTTTAGCCACAAGCCAAGCCTCATGCCTTTCTATTTGTCCTCTAGCATCCCTTTTGGTTTTAAAAACCCATTTGCAACCAATGTGTTTGATCAAATGTGTTAGGCACCAAGGTCCATACCTTATTCCTTTTCACGGACTCAATATGTGGCAGGGTCATCTTCATTGCCAATGTTGTACTCAGTTTCTTGTAAGTATAAGAAGAAATTTGATGATATGGCAAGCTTTCTTGATCTGTGGGACTTATTTTTTGGCACTGGTTCACTAAGTACTATATTTGGTTCTAGGATGTTCTTCTTGTGTAGTGTATTATTCTTGTTCTTAATTTTTTAGTTGGAATCAAATCATTCATGTTGACAACATTAACTGGTTAGTTTGATTCTTCAAGTGGTTTTGTTGAACTTATAGTTGGTACCAAGACTGAAAGATCAATACTGGTTACTTGAGAGTCAAGCAACCTGTCACTATTTTCCATTCTTCAAAAACTATAGAAGCAGCAGTTGAAATTTCTTGCTCGATTTCTTCAATTAACTTTTCATTATGTATTTTTTGTATCATGGAGTGGGAATTAGGGTAGTAAAACTTGAATTCTTTAGACTTCTCAGAATACCCTACAAACCAGCAACTAAGTGTTCTTGGATTAAGCTTTCTTTCATTAGAAGTGAAGAATCGTGTCTTATCTTTGCAACCCTATATGTGAAAGTGAATAAAGTTTGGTTTTCTACCTATCCAAGATTCAAAAGGTGTGATTGGCACTGATTTAGTAGGAACTCTATCGATTAAGTATGTACTTGGCAGTTCTTAATGCTTCACCCCACAAGAAAATAGGCTGGTTTGATCTTGAAACATTGACCACATCATGTCTTATAATGTCCTGCTTCTTCATTTTGCCACTCCATTGTGTGTGGAGTCCTTGGAGTTGTGTGATGTGTAACTATCCTAGATTGTTCAAGATACATTGCAAAGAAACCCTTTTGTTGACTTGCTTTTGTAGGCTTGCTAAAGTACTCACCATCCCTATCGGATCTCACAATCTTAATGTGTTTTCAAGTTGATTTTCCACTTCAAGTTTGTAGGTTTTAAAACAATCCAACATTGATGCCTTTTTAGATATTAAATAAATGTAAGCAAACCGTGAGAAGTCTATAAAACTTACAAAATATTTGTTGCCACAAATTGTTTGATTTGGAAAAGAACCACAAACATTGATATGTATTATTTCCAAGAGATTTTGACTTCTTGTCAAACCAAATTTCTGGTGTTTGTTAATTTTCCTTTGAAACAATCAATACCGTCTATGAAATTATCAAATCAAGGTTTGGAATCAGTTTTTGTTTTTGTCACAAGGAGAATTCTTTCCTTAGAAATGTGCCCTACACATTTACACCAAAGAGTTGATGAATTTTCTTTTGATGACAACCTTTTTGAACCAGCACGGTAAACATTGAAACATTCATTTACATACGAACATTGTAACTGCCACACGTCTTCATTAAGTAAAGCTATGCCAAACAAGGTACTTGAATTATTTGAATGAAAGAATTCTATACCTTCAGTGTCACCAACAAAGGTAAAACCTGACTCTACTAATTTTGAAGCAGAAACTAAGTTCCTTTTCATGGAAGGTACAGAAAGGACTAGACTTAAAATCAAAACAAAACCACATGACAGTTTGAGATTGACACTCCTAATGGATTTGACAACTACCTTGCTCTCATTACCGACAAAAAACATTATAAATCTCCTTACTTTGCCCCCCTTAGGTTTGTGAATCCCTGCAAGGAATTTGTAATGTGATTGAGCAACCAGTGTCAAACCACTAGCTTGGAGGAGAACAAAAATTAAGTTTGACTTAGAAGAAAAAAAATTTCATTATCTTTCTTAATGAGCCAATTCTTAAAACATGTGCAGTTTTTTCTTATGTGACCCAATTCCTTGCAAAAGTAACATGGTTTTCCATTTTTCTTGCTTTTCAAAGATTGATTTGTATATTTCTTATCTTGTTACAAGAGAGTGAGAACACTCTTATAGAGAAATACAACACGGGGATACCCGGGAGAAACAAGACACCAACCCTAAGTACCTGCCTTAGTTCCGAGAGAAGCAAAAAAAGAATAAAATAAGGAAAGAAGGTAAGGGACAAGACAAGGTATGGAAGACACAAGAGTAGGGTTAAGACCATCACTTTAGCCCATAACTTAGCTAAAGTGAGGATGCCAACCCATACTTGAGATCCTTACACAATACTTTGGAAAGCAAAATATCCACTCCATGAATTAAGGAGTTGACAACATGTCACTAAGAGATCAAACTCAGCCATGCATGAATCCATGAATCCGTGCCCTAAAGTACAAGTGACAACTTCCAACTTCCAATACTCCCCCTCAAGCTGGATCCAGAAGATTGATGGATCCAAGCTTGGACAGGAGGCGCTGAAACTGATGAGAAGGCAAGGGCTTTGTGAGAACATCAGCCAGTTGATCAGAGCTTCTGGTGTAGTGTGTCCGAATTACTTGAGCTTGCACTTGCTCCCGAATGTAATGACAATCAACTTCAATGTGCTTCGTTCGTTCGTGAAACACTGGATTGGAAGCTATATGCATGGCAGCTTGGTTGTCATAGAATAGAGACATAGGAAGAGTTGCAGAAAACCCTAAGTCGCTTAGAAGACCCTTAAGCCAAATTAATTCACAAGCTGTTGAGGCCATTGCACGATACTCAGCTTCGGCACTTGATCTGGCAATGACAGTTTGCTTTTTACTCTTCCAAGTGACCAGGTTTCCACCAACAAAGGTGCAATAACCACTAGTAGATTTACGATCAATAGCATTGCCTGCCCAATCTGCGTCACAGTACCCCATGATATGAGTGTGATCATTCTTTGTCATGAGAATGCCACGTCCCACAGATTCTTTCAACTAACGTAAGATCCTCTTTACAAGGTTCAAATGATTGACGGAAGGATTGTGCATGAATTGGCTGACAATGCTCACTGCATATGAGATATCGGGTCTGGTGATAGTTAGGTAGATTAGATTACCAACAAGCCTCTGGTATGAACTGATATTGGAGAGGGGAGTTCCGCCCATTGTAAGTTTGAGCTTGCTGTCGAGAGGGGTGGTGGCAGGCTTTGACTCACTCATGTTAGCATCATTAAGAAGATCCATGACATATTTTCGTTGATTGAGAAATAGACCCTTGTGAGAAGATGCCATTTCAATCCCAAGAAAATATTTTAACACCCCAAGATCTTTGATCGCAAACTTTTGTTGTAGTGGCTGTTTGAGTTTGAAGATCTCAGAAGCATTGTCACCAGTAATTATTAAGTCGTCTATATAAATCAGCACAACTAACTTTCCACCAGCTCCAGTACGTACGAACAATGATGAATCTGCTCCACTTCTTTTGAAACCAGCACTGTGAAGAACTGAGCTTAGTTTAGCATACCAAGCACGAGGGGATTGCTTCAGTCCATAAATGGACTTATGCAACTTACACACCAGATCAGGGACCTGACTTTGAGGATGGCCAGGGGGCAATCGCATGTAAACTTCTTCTTCGAGATCACCGTGAAGAAAGGCGTTCTTCACGTCCATTTGATACATAGTCCAACCGTTATTGACAGCAACAGACAACAACATCCTTATTGAGTTCATTTTTGCAACTGGCACGAATGTTTCTTTATAGTCCACTTCAAATGTTTGAGTGAACCCTCGAGCCACTAACCTGGCTTTATGCCTCTCGATTGAGCCATATGCATGAAATTTTATCTTATAGATCCACTTGCATCCCACTGCCTTTTTTCCTTTTGGAAGTTTGGTGATGCTCCAGGTGTTGTGCTGGTCTAGAGCATTGAGTTCATCTCTCATTGCTTCCTACCACACTGCCTGATGGTTAGCCTCATGGAAACTTTGAGGCTCCCTGTAACTGGAGATGTTGTTAAGAAAGGCTGTATGCGAGGGGGTCACCTTTTGATATGATTCATAACTTGACATTAGATGCTTTGGTTTGTATATATCAAAATCGTGAAACCGGTTGGGAGGCTGCCTATCACGCCGGGGATTGCGTCAGGGTGCTGGGAGAGAAGGCTCACTCTCGTGCAACCCTTCTGCAACATTTGGAGGGTTGTCTTGGTTTTCACTGCCTTCATCTTGTATGAACTCATATGGTTGAGGGTCTTGAAGATCAATGTCTGTGTTGTCATGACTGAGACTGAGCTCTTCGTGGTGTAAATCCTCAGATCCAATTCTTGGTAATGGAAACAGGTCCAGGGTGACATCCCCTTGGTCTATGTTTTCACTTGGTTTAAAAAAGGAATTAGTCTCATGGAATCTAACATCTTTGGACACAATCACTTTCCTTAGTTGGGGATTATAGCACTTATATCCCTTTTGAGTGGATGAATAACCAAGAAAGAGACATTTAGCAACTCTGGGATCCAATTTGTCTCGGTGTTGAGCCTGAACATGCACAAAACAGATGCAACCAAACACTTTTAGATGTGAGACATCAATTTTTCTTCCTTTCAGGACCTCTAGGGGGGACTTGTGTTCCAAGACTCGACTAGGTAACCTATTGATGATGTATGCAGCTGTCATATCACCTTGTGACCAAAACCTCTTAGGTACATGCATTTGCAGCATCACTGCTCTTGTTTTCTCAAGAAGATCTCGGTTTTTACGTTCGGCTACCCCATTTTGTTGAGGGGTTCCAACGCAACTCGTTTGATGCATGATGCCATGAGCACTTAAATAATGTTTCATGATATGGGACATGTATTCGGTGCCATTGTCAGATCGCAAGGTTTGTATTTGAGATAAAAAGTGGTTTTTTACAAGGTTATGAAAATCTTTAAATACTTCTATAACCTCACTCTTAGACTTTAGTAAGTACAACCAAGTAACCCGAGAGAAGTCATCCACAAAAATCACAAAAAACTTGTAACCATCAAACGATTCACTAGTTGGTCCCCATACATCGGAATGAACAAGTTCAAAACACTTACTTGTTCTAGAAAGAGAAGATTTAGAGGGTAATCTAATGTCTTTAGACAAGTGACAGGTTTCACAACTCATATCATCCTTTCCTAAATTTGGAAACAAAGTTGACAAAATGGGAGAGGAAGGATGTGCTAAACGTTGATGCCACAACCAAGCATCACGAGTGGATTCGAACTTGGTTTGAAGACCTCTGGGATTGCTTTTTGACAGATAATAGAGACCGTCTAAGTAAAACCCTTCACCAATCGTCCTTTTGGTGACACAGTCCTGAAAAATCACATTGTGAGGAGAAAAAATGGCTAAACAATTCAAGGTATTTGTGATCCTTCCCACAGATAGAAGTTTAAATGGAAAGGAAGGGACATACAAAGCTACAGACTCGAGTTCATCTGACATCAACTTAATTTTTTCTTTTCCTAAAACCTTTACTTGGTTTCCATTTGCTATTGAGACTTGAGACGGTTTTGTCAATCTTTCAAATTTTTGGAAATTAGACACAAGATTGGTCATATGATCTGTGGCACCCGAATCTATAACCCAAAAATCATGCAACATATTTAACTTTAGTGCAGTTTTAAAGGCTTTCATAATACCTGGCATGTCTTCTTGGGGCACAGGATTTGTGTCTGTCAAAAAACCTGTGAACTTGCCAAGCATTGCTGTTGATGTTCCTTCTTCCATGCTCTTGGTACTGTCTCTTTGATCACCTCCTTTCTTGCCTTGTAGAAATGACAGGAACTCATTCATGAGTTCTGTCGGGTTGGCTGTGAAATTCTTGAATGCATCTGTCTTATTGGAGAAGGAGGTGGATGCAGAATTAGCTCGATGTGGGGTACGATTCACCCTTGGTACATTCTTTATGAAGTCTGGCTTTAATTCTGGATGTAAAATCCAACATGTGTCCTTAACATGACCTGTGTTATTGCAGTGTTGACACTTTAGGTGAGGGTGCTTTCCTTTGTACCTTCTTTCGTTAGTTACATATGCCCTAGACTCCGGGACATTTGGCATAGTACTTATGTTCATGACTTTCCTCCTTACTTCCTCACGTTGAATCGTTGCACACACGCTTGGAAAGGAAGGTAGTTCTGTGTTCATGAGTATGTGACATCGCAGATCTTCATATGTTGAGTCAAGACTGGACAAGAGTTGGAAGATCTTGTCTTCTTCTGCCCTCTTTCGTAGCAACGCTGCATCTGTCGTATGAGGTCGATAAGTTTCCAACTCGTTCCACATGGTCTTCATACTTCCCAAGAGTTGCAAAAAATGGCTTCCCATCTTGTTGTAAATCGGAGATGTCTTTTTTTAATTGGAAGACTCGAGCAGCATTATTTTGGCTGCCATACATCTCCCTGACTGCTTCCCATAGTTGATTAGAAGATTCTGAGTAGCTGAAAATTTCAGCTAATTTTCTCTCCATGGAATTTAAGAGCCATGACATCACAAGTTGATCTTTGCTCAGCCAAGATTCATAGTTTGACGAGGAAGCATCAGGAACTTTGATGCTTCCATTTATGAACCCTAACTTGGACCTACCGCCCAGCGCCAATGACACTGCTCTCGACCATGGCAAGTAATTGAACTCATTCAATACGATTGAGCTTAACCTTTGATTTGGGTTGACATCCACTTCATGCATATTTACGGAGGAAACTTCCGGGGCGCTATCTACCGTTGAAGCTGCCGGATTTTCTTGCGATATTTTTGAGATTGAAGAATTTTGGAAAGCAGTATAGCAGGAGCAGGTTAAAGTTCCTGCTCTGATACCATCTTGCTTTTCAAAGATTGATTTGTATATTTCTTATCTTGTTACAAGAGAGTGAGAACACTCTTATAGAGAAATACAACACGGGGATACCCGGGAGAAACAAGACACCAACCCTAAGTACCTGCCCTAGTTCCGAGAGAAGCAAAAGAAGAATAAAATAAGGAAAGAAGGTAAGGGACAAGACAAGGTATGGAAGACACAAGAGTAGGGTTAAGACCATCACTTTAGCCCATAACTTAGCTAAAGTGAGGATGCCAACCCATACTTGAGATCCTTACACAATACTTTGGAAAGCAAAATATCCACTCCATGAATTAAGGAGTTGACAACATGTCACTAAGAGATCAAACTCAGCCATGCATGAATCCATGAATCCGTGCCCTAAAGTACAAGTGACAACTTCCAACTTCCAATAATTTTCATTATCAACAGTTTTGAATTTCTGAGATCCCTGAGGGCATTAATACTTTTAAAAGAAGAAGCTTATCAATAATGGAGTGATCATGATGAACTACAACACATTTCCCTTTGGAACTCTAAACCAGATTTGCAACATGATCAGGCTCATAAGTTTTGAGTCTCGATTCTTCTTGAGCACACATGGAAATGAGATCATCCATTCCCCATTTCTCCTTTTGTGTATTATATGACACCTTGAGTTGTCCTTATTGGGCAAGCAATGAGTTTAAAGCCATATGAATTAGCAACTAATTAGTCATGGGAACCTCAAGATCATTCAGCTTCTGAGCAATGTCAACCATCTTGAGTATGTGCTCCCTTGTGCTCCCAACCCCATCAAACTTCATTGAAGTCCGCTTGGTGAGAAAATTGCTCGTTTCTGCCTTGTTAGACTCATTGGCTTTGTCACTCTTTGGAATGCCTCCCCTTACAAGTTTAGCCATTGCTTTCTTCATGATCAGTAAAGTTGTTCGATTAACTTTCTATCATTTCTCAAACTTAGCCGTTTCTTCAACTTTTCTTTTTACAGTGAATGTTGCCATCTTCCTTCAAAACTAGGTCAAAATTCACGAGTTCCAACACAATCTGAATATCTTGCTTCCACTTCTTGTAGTTGGATCCAAATAGTGTCTCAATGTTGGTGAAGTTGAGGGAAGTTATACATGGAACTCGAGAAAAGCATGAGGCTTTGTGAGTCATTTAATCTTTGCAAATTGACAGAAGGTGGAAATTGGTAATATAATGTTTTCAGGCACAGCCCCTTTCCTCCTTTCTTCTAGCCTCCCTTCCTCTTCCCCTCTTCCCTTCTGTCCTCCTTCCTCACCTTCACCCCTTTGTTCTTCCCTTTTATCTTCTTCCCCTTCTCCCTGATCTTTCCCCCACACCTCACCTCCCATCCCATTTCCTCTTCCTCTATCGGTGTCTCCAACACCTCTCTCTAGTTGGGTGGAGTCAAGCTATTATCTTTCTCTTCCATAATGGCCGAATTTTGTTTCGCCTTCATTATTAAGTGCGTTGATCGTGTTCATGGCGGTGGTAGTTCAGGTGCACGTGGTGGTTCGATGTGCAAATTCGAAGCCATTGATAATTCCTATCGGTTGGATTTGTTTACCGAGGCATGCAACTCGTTCCTTTTATTTTGGGTTAGTGGTGCTGACAAGCTATGGTGTCTCTTCGGTGTCGTCAGTGGCTTTAGCATGGATTTCCTCTGCTCTGCATACCACTGTTTGATGTCTTTGCCAAGCACATACCTTCCAAGTTGAGGACTCTGCTATTGTAATTGGAAAATTGTTGCAACTTGCCCATTTCATTGCTTCAATTTGTGGATAGCTATTGGATTAATGCTGAGGATGAATGAATGATTTCAATTTTGCCATGTTACGATCCATGTGGCTTCAGTGTTCACAAATCTTATCTTTTTCCAGTGGACGGAAACCCCTGGCGAGTTTTAGTGCTATCGATTTTATGCAAGTTACTATGGGCTCGCGGTGGCGTGACAACGATGTGACTGTGGTTCTGGTGCATCATGGTATCTCCTTTGCCACCAAAGCCCATACCGGTCTTGTCCTCGCCACCAACACAACCATATAGTCCTACAAGGCTGCAACCCACACCTCCTACCATGCATGTACTTTTGTCTTTCTTGTGGACACACATGTGGACACGTCATCTGTTTTAGTTTAGTTTTAGGTTTCGTTTGTAGCACCTTGAGAAGGTTAGATTAGTAATTTTGTGTTTCTCTGGTGATTTGTTTGTGTAGCTTATGCGACTTATGTGGTCTCGTTGTCGAGGCTTTTTGTCAAGGTACTGGTGTTCGGATTGTCGTGTATGCTGTCTTTGTGACAGTTTTACTCGGAACTCTTGTTTATGGTGATTTATCGTGGTAACCATATAGGGGTTTAAAAATTATTTGTATCTTGTGCAAACTATCTTCATATCAAGATTGGTTGGTCTTATTAATGAAACACTTTATTTCTTCTGTCAAAAAAAAAAAAAAAAAAAAAGTTCACGCAATTTAATAGGGTTTGTGATTTAAGAAGGAATCAGTGCAATGAATGCAGAAACAACCTCATATTTATAGTTAGGGTTCCCTACTGATCCGCTATTGTAAAGTAGTTAGGTGTACCATAACTCTTCATATCTATTAGGTCTCTTATCATTGTAATCAACACAAGTCTTCTTAATTAAGTCTCCTTAATGGTTGCATAGTATTAAGACTCTTAATAATAATCATATTAAGACTGCCCCATAATTTGGCCAAAAAGTAAACCTATAAAATAGGTTGCTTACCATCTAAGTAACCAATGGTGAAGTTGCATAGGGGCGAGCATGGGTGATCGCCCCTCTGGTTCGGTCGAAAACTGGAAAACATGGTGGCCATTTTCTGTTTGTTCACATGGGGGTTTTGTTTTAAAATTTTAAACCAAGCTGAAACGACGTTGTTTTGGTCCTGGTAAAAAAAAAAAAAAAAAAAAAAGGAAATCTAAACTAAAAACAGTGTCGTTTTACTTGTTATTTGAAAAGAAAATATAATATTGCAGCGAGACCACTGGTCCTTATTCCTATCCAACCCTTTCCAGTTTCCCATTCATCCCCCACCACCCCTTCTTTTCCCAAACGACAAATCACTTCACTTTTCAAAAGTGTGCCCCAATCCCAGCAAGCTATGCCAAACTCTAGATGCCATGCCAGCAGCCCCTTCCCAAATTTGAGGTATATTTTTTATTTTCTGAATTTATATAATTTCAAACCCTAATTGATTATTTTTATTTAATTGATAAAGAATTACAAGATAATATACTAATATGGTTATTGATTATTCATAATTGATTGAATTTTCTGAGTATTGATAAATGATTGTTGTTTAGGGTGAAAAATTGAATTCTTGATTATTGATTGATTAATTGAATTATTGAATAATGTAAATAATTTTTCATATTGATTAGTTGAATTGAACTTTTGTTTATTGAATAATTTGTATGATTTTTGACATTTGATTAATTGAATTGTTAGTTTGGTTAGTTATTAGTCATATTAGTGTAGTCTACTCTAGGATTAAGAGTCTAAGATTTTTTTTATCCATTATCCAATTACGTAGTAGAATGATACTATAAGACACTAGACATAGACGTCGAATGCTTGATTATCCACCTAATTATCGCGAAGCAATTCGTAGACACTGTCTCCAAAACGAACCTTGGCAGCCTAAATCCCACATCATCCACAAGCCAAGGAAAGATAGTGACAATCAATGTTTTATCTTGGTTTGCCATTTTTTTAACCTTGCACTCCTCTAAGTTCGCCTTTCCCCTCGATAATTCCTCACTTCGCCATTGTAAGTAACCGACTGATATTCAATAAACTCACACAAGTCTTATACCCCTATCATCAGTTGTATATAACCATGTTTGGTTGTATGAAGAAGAAGAAAGATGTTGCATGAGTTCAATGATAAATTATCAATTATCTCTACTGAGATCAAATTCATTTTAGGCTTATATACAATTAAAAACTTGAATGTGTCGAATTTAACACTAGTCCAACACCTTGAACACTAAACTCTAAGGCCTTTTCTTGTAAACAAATTATACCGCCACAACATAGCATCATTAGTTTGGGGCACAGCATCGTCCCTGTTTCATGTAAGTCCTCGTTTGGTAATGCCTCATAGGAACATCTTTAGGTTTTTGGTAGCCCAATTCTCTTGTCCGAGTGAAGCCTTAGTTGCTGATTAGTCACGAGATTAGCATTATGTCATTCCAACAAGTGATCACTAACCCAAGGAGGGGCTCGTGTCTTAGTGCAGCAACAGTTTACCAAGGTGATGATCATTAATTAGTGTTCTGGTGAGATTTCAGCCCTTGCATAGCTCCCTTGGGAGGTTGGCACTTGGGTGAATGTGTTGGTATCTGCTGACTTCTTGCTACTTGGTATGCTACAAGAAGAATATAAAGTTAGTTTTGAAAGGTGCCTTTGTGGGGCCTTAGGTGTAGGCCTTGAGGCTTGTAATCAAAACTAATGAAGTACTAGGTGTGCCACTGTTATCTTTGTATAACAGATGTATAACAAATTTAGTTTAAGTTGATTACTTGCACCCTAAGTTACTTAAACTTCTTTTTATCAAAGGAGTGTCACATATAGGTTAAGTCTGCCATAAGTTCTTTTCTTGCCTTGTAAACAAGGACTTTTAGTTCATGATCTTGTATGTTCGAATGAAGGGAGTCTAGAGCCTTTTAAATCATTTGCTTGATTCCAGGTTGTTTTTGATGAAAACAGGTTTATCGATTTAACCAGGTCTGGATATGAATGGGACTCTTAGGTAGAAAATAACTAGAAATAACTTGAATACATGCTAAAAAGTACATTCAAATGACAGATCTACTAATTTAAAAGACAAACAAAGAGATTTGGGCGAGATTTCACCTTGTCAGGCAAGGTTGAACTTCTTTAAGCCAATTCTCTTAGAGTTCATAGATGTTGTACGCTAAAAAATGATGGATGGTAAATAGGTTTTACACGAGGGAATTGATACGACAACACTAGGGAAGGTAGCAGAGCTTTTACACTAGACAAAAGATGGCTTTTCTAAGGAAACTGTTGATAGATGGATTGAATTTGGGTTGATTTCAGCTTGTCTGGGTATAAACTAGCTTGAGAGCAGAGTTTGTATGTTTTTTGTTTGATTGGTTGGGTGTCTTTGCCTCTGTTGTCTTTTCTTCCTTTTATAGGTGATCTGGCCTGACTATCTGGGCTTTGTTCTTGGCCGATGGTTCTTAGGGGCAGTAAGTCATCATATATTTACTAGTAGTGCCACTAAAAAGCACTTTTTGGCTGATAGTGAGTTGGTCTCTATTAGTTGTCACTTTGGTCCTAGGCACATGGCCTATATCTTGGCTAAGGAGGCTTCAATTTGCTCCAAGTTTCGTGGTTGGGGTTCGGGCAAATTCATCTTGTTTTGGCATCTTTGGGCCTCCCTTTAGTTAAGCCCAATATTCAAACATTAACCCAAACAGTGCTCCTTTTAATCATTGTTAAGTCTACAATCCAATACATTTATAATGATTAAACAGCCGCCGCATGCTTTACCTCGGGACTTGCACTATTTAACCAGCCATTTTCAAATAAACCCTTGCATTAACCCACAATCTCCAACATTAACTACCTGCTTATTCTATAATCCCCACTTAAATCTCTCGGCCAAATACCTTAGCAATCTTTATTCTCTAAGCTTCCAGAATTCTCAGTTTTCTCAGAACTCTCTAGCCTTTCCAACCTCTTTCTTGCTTTCTACCTTCGATTTTCTTCCATTTCTTTTCCAAAAAAAAATTCAATGGCACCCAAAATTGTTCATCCTGCATGTGAATCTGGAGAGGGTATTGTCACTATGCGCCGCCTCCTCAACAGCCTTCATCACCCTCGGCCAGGCCTGAACGCCTCAATTTTCTTTGAAGAAGGATGAGTACATTCCCTTGGTCTTGCTTGGACTTCCAGGGTCCTAATTGTTGTGGAAAATAAATGCCCAAAGCCAATCGGTTCACCCCGAGCCCATATTTTGCCGACGTTGGCATTTCCTCCTCTAAATGGTCAACTTATCGTCGAGGCTTTCCTTTGATAAAAGATGAAGCCTGGTCATAGTGGGTGGACATGCTGGAACCCATCTGGAAGAAGAAGTGGATGAGCAATGGTATCTACGAGCTCATTATGCTCTCCAAGACGATGGTGATAACCAAGCCCTAGCTTCTAACCACAACTCTTCTCTTTTGGAACACAGGGACCAACACATTTGATTTTCAAATGGATCCCATATCTCCTACCATCCTTAATATGGCCCAAGTCTTAGGGCCAAAGCCCTCGGGTAGATGCGTTGACGTTACCTACAATTGGTCTTCCCCTTCTTGCCCGACAGCTGAAGGGTCGGGCACTTTTGACTCTATTATTCGTCTAAAGTATACTCCTTCAACTTTTAAGAGCTATGGGGTGTCATTCACTGGCTTCATCCCTTTTGCCAATAGTACATTCAGCCCGTCTTATGTCACTGTGAATAGGGATCAAGAGCACGTGTACTTCCTTTTGTATTGGCTCAACAAACATGTATTCCCAAACAAATCCAAAGGTGTGAAGTTAGAGTGGATCCCTTTAGTGGAAGCCCTCCATTCCTTTGACGATGTGGCTACGAGACCTTTCCTCCTCACCCAACTTTACCATCTCCTCACCCAACTTTACCACGTCATCTTCAAGATGACCAGAGGCGAACCCTTTGAAACTAACCTCAACGGGCTAACCTGTATGGTCTAGTTGTAGCTGCAGTGGTACTTCCTTGAGCTTCAGGCACCTAACCTAGAGTTCCTTGAAGGAGTAGCCCCAGCTCGTATCTTGGTTGAGGAATCCCCAACTAATCACTTCACATTCTTCTGCCTCTATTTCTTTAGAGTTTGCTGGACTCGGGTAGACTTAGAGTAGGGTGCTTCTGTTCTGCGAAGATATCCATGGTTCTCGGACCAAATCTTCCTGAACGCCTTTGGGGAGGATGACAACCCATTCTGTAAGGAAAAGTTTGTAAGCTACACCCAGCAGCGAGATCTGGCCTGGGGAGAACGCAGTGACCGCATAGGATATGAGTGCGGGTTGGAAGTCTACAACCCTAACTTTTGTGTTAGATAGTTGGGGTTCAGACAAGCCAATCTAGTCCTGTTCTTTGACTCAGTGCAATACAGAACCTCCTACGGCCTTCACTCTCCCTCAGAAGCCACAATTCGGGCAGCTCGGCGCAGTCTCGAAGTGATGAGCAAGATTGCCCACAAGCCTGTGGCGTTAAACTTCGAGTGTACCTCGTTCTTTGCCACTTAGTGGGAAGCTAAATGCTCGAAGAGGTATGGAGGGGACATTAGGGAGTCCTATGATCATCTCTTCAAGTAACTCTCCATCAAATCCTACCCCAAGCCGAATAAACTCGAGAATTGGAAGTAGATAATGCATCAGAAGAACCAGCTTCTTCTAATAGGTATCCTCTATTGCTTTAACTTGTGTTTTGTGATGCTTTTATAATCTATTCTCCACTAATCCTCATCTTGGTTATTTTAAATTTGTAGCCCAAGGCATCACTGAAAGTGTGGATGTCGGGCCAGAAGAAGAAGCTACGAATGCCCTTTGTCTTTTAAGAGACTGTGGCCGAGGCTGTAAGATGAGAATCTAGGTCTAGTCACATAGCTGGCGACACTGAGGACATCTCCGAGCTGTTCAAAAATTCTGAGGGTGAAGCCGAGCCTGGCGGACAAGGGTGAAAGTGGTATAGTCCTCTGAGTCCGAGCCTAAGGAGCAATCTCAACCTCAACTCTTTTTACGTAGTCCACGGGCAACTCCCACAAGGAAGAGGACTAGGGTTCAAACCTCCAAAGCCTCGAAATCCTCCAGATTCTCCTTTGCCCCTTTAGTTGAAGCGGGCAGGAAAAAACATAAGCCTTCCAGTAAGCAATCTTCTTTTTTGGTTGTAGTTTCAATTTTTTTTGGGGCATGAGTTAATACCTCCTCCTTTCTTGTAACTAAGGCCTCCAGTAACCAAGATACCTACCCTTATTCCTAAAGAGAGGCAGTAGGACGGAGAAGTTCTGCCCGAGGACCAGGTAGTCCTTGATACCATTCTTGAGTAATTAAAGATATAATTCCCATTCTCTAAGTTCTTAGCTATTCTTCAAATTCATTTTCTTCAATGCTTGCACTGATACTGAACTCGTGGTTTTGAAATAGGACACTAAAGGTGAAGAGACCACTTAATCTGAGCTTTCTTCTCCTCCTGCCCGAGCAGCGCAGCTTTCTCCTTGTCGGGCCAAGCCTACAAAGGTATACTTTTATTTTACTTCTGGAAGTTTGGCGAAGGTTGGGGCACCAGCTTCTCAAGTCGGGCAAAGCTTAATTCCTATTTCTTCTACTCCTTCTTCTCCTATGGTGGTGACACCAACTTCTCAGTTCAATCCAAGGACTGGGGAGATGCTGCACAACGTGGAGGACGATAGCATTTCAGTAAGTATCATTCCCTTTAAATTTTCCTGAATTCCTCTTTGAAGTTCTTCTCATTTGGTATTCATGCTTTGTTTTGCACTTTTTCCTGTCATCTCCAGTGCATGAGGCTTATCAACCACCACCAACCACTTTTGGGGAGCCAATAATCCCTGAGATCCTTGTGGTCTCAGAAGTGACTAGCATGAGGGCTTCCTAGGCTGTTTCTCGGACCAACCCACTGGTTTCTCCCAAGACCACTGCAACCACAAAGGTGCCTCCTCCTTTTTGACAGGGTCTAGTTCAGGAATACAAGTCTTTTAGCCTTGTCTTTTACTTTATAGAAGACAATTGGCTAACCCTTGTGTTTTTTTTTTTTTCAGATTTGGTAGGCTTCTAGTGAGAGTTTGGGTAGGCATCCTTCAACTTCAATGAGCAATGTTGATCTTCCTCGGCATACTGAGGTAACAACGCTACCTCTATCTCTTCCCAAACGTGCCTCCTCCTTTTTGCCTGGCTCGGGCCAATCTCCTTCGCCTTTGGCACGCAAAGCAGCTCTTCCTAAGCCTCTCTTAGCTTCTGGGGTTATGTGGATCCCTATTCCTTGGCCAAAAAAGAAAATCAAGACTGCTGCTGCTTCCTCTACTCCTAGGCCTTCTTTTCCTATTCCTGCTGAGACTGCCTCCACTGCTGCAACTTTTGAAGAAGTTGGAACAATGCCCCCACCCCTCGCATCCATCCCTGCAATAGCATTTTTGCCCGAGCTTGTCAGAGAGTTTGGGCAAATTAGGACAAAGCTAAGATCCCAAGGCGTCTTTCTGAGCCTCAACTTCTTCAAGATGTCCACGAAATCTACAGGGAATGGATAAGGAGAGATTTCACAGCGTCATTTAGCCTCAAGGCTCTCTATGATGCTGAGAATGATTTGACTGAGCACTACAAGGCTCAGTTAATGTCAAAGACTAGTACGAGTAATTTCTCAATTTCTTTGAGAATTTGTGGACACTGAAGGATCAACATCAGCGGATGGAGCAGGCATCCAACAGAGTGAAGTGTTATAAGGAAAAACATACTCGGACTTCAACCATACTTCAACAACTGGTAAATGAGGGATCAACCATTGAAGAAAGGATTGTGGTGGTAGAGTCCGAGATTCAAAAGTTGGAGAAGCAATTTTCCACTTTTAAGGCTGAGAAAATGACTCTTGCAAGTCAACTTTACAAGAAAATAGAAGAAGTGATGAACCAGGAAGTTGAAGACTTTGAAGCTCAACTAGCCAACAACGACATGTGCTTAGAAGAACCTGGCAAGATTTTCACTATTATGCAGACATATTACTCTAGAATATCTGCCTTGGCAAAATATGTAAAACTGTTAAGCTAAAGTTTTTGTAACTTTCTTCTTTTGCTGAAATGAAATGATTTCCTTCTTCATATCAACTTTTCCTTTTTGTTTTTTGAAGCTTTAACTGCATAGACTAACTTCAACTTTTCCCAAAATACTTAAATCTCCTCAATATAGCAATCTCTGACATCCCACAAAGTTAGGTGATATCTCTTTAAAAACTTAGCATTGACTGGATGCCTTTGCAAATTTCCTTTTAAATCTGCCAAGGAATATACTCCTTTACCCAACACTTCATTGATAATGAAAAGACCCTCCCAAGTAGGGCTTTACTTCCCAAAACCTCTAACTTGAGCTCCCAAAGGCAGAATTGCCTACATACTAACTCCCCTTCTTTGAAGGTTTTCAACTTTACTTTCTTATTATAAGCTCGGGAAACCGCTTTCTTCCCTTCTTGAATCTTATTCAAGGCTTCAATTCAGGCTACATCCAAATCTTCAACCCCTTGACATATAGCTTGAATGTATTCCTCATTGTGTAGAACAAACTGGTTTTGAAGTCTGACCAAACTCACCTTGATTTCCATAGGAAGCACATCATCTTGTCTGAAGGCTAAATCATAAGGAATAGTTAGAGTTCCTGCCCTTTTAGAGGTTGTGTAAGCCCAAATAGTCTTTCCTAACTTCTTATGCCATTTCTCTGGACTATCTGCTACCATTTTCTTAACTATATTTACCAATATCTTGTTGTTGGCCTCTGCTTGACCATTTGATTGGGGGTAGTAAGGATTAGACTGGATCATCTTTATCTTAAACTTGTTTGCAAATTTTTCTACTTCTTTTGATATGAAAGATGGCCCACGGTCTATAACAATTGTCTCGAACACCCCATACCTATGTGGGATCTTGATTTTAATGAACTTCGTAATAGTAGATGAAGCGATAGCCTTCACAGTTGAAGCTTCTACCTACTTGGTAAAATAATTTGTTGCCACGATTATGAAAGTGTGCCCTTACTAGAAGCTGGGTAAATTTGCCTGATGAAGTCCATTGCCTACCCCCTAAAAGGCCAAGGCTTTACCATAGGAATCAAAGGTACTGAAGGCACGTGTTGGATGTGTTGGAAATGTGCCCTAAAACCAATCATATGATGATACTTTACGGACATTTCACAAAGTTAAACTAATGTAGTTTAAATGTAAAGGTCAAAGATTATTGTTTGAGCCGTCTCATATAAATGTTATATGCTTAAACGATAAGTCCAAGGAATATGTGATTGGAAGAATGCGATCTAAAGAAGTTAGATTCATGAGACCATTCTTTCGTTGACACATCCTAAACGTTCCTGATCATAGGATTGTCAATTGGGCATTGACAGTCCGTTAAGATCAGTACGTACTATGTCTTCTCTCAGGGAGAGTGACTAGTCTCGAGTCATTGGTGTGTGTGACATCAAGACAAGTACGTAGGTGCTCAATAGAGAATGAGTTCACTGAACACGATCAACGAAGAGTTCTCATATTCATGTCACATGAGAACTCATGGTTGGGATAATGCAAATTAGTCTTTTGACCTGAGGCATCACAGTTGTCTTGTGGTTAGGTCCTTAATCTTTGATTATGTCAAAGTCACTCCATCAGGAGGGTGTCCACGGCATCGTTGGGGTTAAGCCACTTAGCCATGGAGGCAAGTGAATGCGCAACAAGGGATCTCTAACCTTCAAACTGTTTGAGGGAGAATACTCTATGATATGATTAAGAATCTTTGGCCAAAGTATGAATGAGATTTAGGAATGTGTTCCAAATCACATTCAAGGTAATCATATAAGCACAAGACTCACATTGGATAGTAGACATGAATAAACTATCAAACCAAACAATGTGGTCAAGAGTATTGTATTAGAGAAAGACCGTATTGCATTTGTAATCCTAAAACTGAATAGGTTCTCCACCTCTTCTGATTAGCTTGGGTAACCATGACATGCTGCTAGGCGTCAACCATGGTTTGTGGAAGCCCTAAAAGTGTATTATCACTAACGGGAGAATTGAAAGTAAGTTCCAATTCACAATCGATTTGAAAGAGTTTGAATCGCCCACTGCCTCACTAAAAGGAACCTAATGGATCGTACACCGTGTAAGGTAGAGATTGAAGATTCAACGGAGATGAGTAAGAATAATTAAATGGTTTAATTATTTATGGCAAGGATTAATTAATATGATTATTAATCAAACGAATAAGTTCGTTAAAAGACCTCGGGATAGTTTTGGACCTTAAGGCCCAATGGGCTTCGAACGTCAAGTCCATTGACTTAAGTTGTGTGACAACTTAATGAATAATGATTCACAAAGGCCCAAATAGCCCAATAAATCCCATGTTAAAGAATGAGTGGTTTTGGACTTATTTACAAGTTTGCCACTCAAATGAATTAAGGAATAAGTATGACTTAATAGCCAAAATTCATTAAGGGTTGTATTTGGGGAAATTGGAGAAACACAAACTCTCCTTTCTCTCTAGAAATGGCCGGCCACCCTTGAGGAAAACATCTAGCAATCTTACTTCCTCAAGGTCACTCATTTCTTCTACAATATGCCTTGGTGTGGAGACTTAGAGGTTTTCAATTTTGGGAACTTGGAGAAACCTTTTCATCCATCCAAATCCATGGATCTAAGATGCAAGGAATGAAGACCCTCTCTTTGGGTGATTAGCCTTTGCTTATGCAAAGAGGAATCTACAAAGGTATTGATTTCTCAACTCACTTTGTTTTGAGTTGAGTCTTGGTTCACCTATCTACTAGGCTTTGAAGTTCATGGGTTAAGTTTTGTTTTTGAGTGCATATAAACATGATTCCGCCTTTTAATTGTTAATTGCATGTTGTTGATGTTGCTCAAATGAACTTGTTTTTCACAAATTTTCCTTCAAGTGGTATCAGAGCCTAAGTCTAGTAGTTGGTGAATCCTTTTAGGTTTTGTAGTTCATACTTTGTGATTTGAATGTTGTAATTGTTACAAGCTTTATTCTTGCTTCTTTGAATGTGAATTTTGTTAGAAAATTTGCCATCTCAAATGTTGTAGATGTAGTTCATATGAGCATGAATTTTGGAGCTAAAATTTGGTGCCATGTTTTTGGGGAAATTCGGCCAAATCCAAAGGGTGGATTTTTGGGTTCTTGTTTGACTTGTTAAAAGTGTTTTAAAGTGACTTTTGGAACCCCTATGTACCCTAGTATGGTTGTATGTTATTTCCCTTAAGTTTGAGTGGTTTTGGTATGTTTTTGGGTGAAGAATGTTCATGGAGCTCTTATGGGTTTTCATGAATGTTCTTCATTGTTCTTGATATGTTCTTGCCAAGAACAAAAGGTTTGGTGTTTTGATTCAAAGTTTTGATTTATTTCATAAAGTTTTTGTTTTGAAATATTTCTTATGTTTAAATATATTAGATATTTATTTTGAAAAATTAAAGAAATTTTAGTGGGTAGGTGTGTAATGATTTATTCCATTTCACCCACCCCACTTACAAAAACTTTGAAATTTTTTTTTATTACTTTGCTTCAAAACCGGCCACCCTACTCAATTAGGGTCCTTGTGGGGCTTTTATGCAATTACATAAAGTTTTGATACTTTTGTGTATTTGTACTTTGACCCAAAAGTTTACGTTTTTACGTAAAGGTCCAAAATCACTAAAAGGACAAATTGTTTTGCTCCTTTAATGAAGTTTTAGCTTTTGTGGAAATTTTTGGGTTCTAGTTGTAATTACATGAAGTAGTGGACTTTTGTGTTTTTTACAAAGTGACCCCAAAAGTTTAAGTTTTTGCAAAATGGCCCAAATTAGGTAGAGAACAAAATTGTTTTGTCTCTTTAAATGAGAATTGGATTTTCACTTCATTTAGCTCCATTTAAATCAATTCTATGGATACAAAAACCAAATGAAAATGTTGCATTCAAGTTTAATTAGTTAAAGCGTTAATTAATTAAAGAAAGGGTGATTATGAACCTAAGCCTACTATAATTGAGCTATGTGAAAGGCCGTTTCAAATTTGTTTGAACCATGGGAATGTGTAGATTAAATTTTGGTTGTAATTTGATATGATCAATTGTTGTAAAAGAGCATAAGCTCTTCTTTACTTTAAAGTAATTTGATTTGATCAATTGTTGTAAAGAGCATAAGCTCATATTTACTTTGAAGTACTTCTTTCTTGCTTTATTTGATATGCATGAAATGAAGTAGTTGGGTCCAACGCCCTAAGACAACACGCCTTAATGTGATTAAACGCGTAACTAAAATCAATCTCCATCCCTAGTCCGAGATTCAACACAAGGCTCGTGTTGGATCTAATCAAAGGTTCATAGTCATCCTAAGGCCCTAAGGCAACTATATAGTCCATCAATGAATGCAAAGATTATGTTAGTAGTACCATATAGTCTTGCTTTAAAAACCGTTTTAAAAGCATAGTGGGAGTATTATATACTACTAAATCAATCATATGGACCAATAGTTGTAATAGGACCAAAATGTTTTAATTGGATTAAAATGTATATTTATGTGATGAGACCTAAAACCCTCAACCAAACCATTATTAAGTTGATAAGCGAGAGATGCTTTGAACATTTCTTCGTAGGCCTTCCACCGTGGTGGGCTCCAATCGTTTGTGACTTGTACACTAGCTTCATCCTATAATGGGGAAGTTCAAAGTATGTGCTTACATCCAGGAGGAGTCCATAAACATATGATGAGGTGAGTGTAGACAACGAGTATGACCAACATGATATAATTCTGAGGTTATGCTTGAACCTCTACATAAACTAAGCATGGTGGGAATAACTTAACTAAGTGCAATGGTGCCAACATGATATAATTCTGAGGCATTCATTCTCTAGAGGCCAAACTAGATGGGTAATTACAAGAGTTCTAAATGACTAAAGTGTTATTCTCTCATCATTATTTTTGCTAACCAACATGATATAATTCTGAGGTGGGCTTGGTAATGGTGAGTCTCCCATGCCCCGCTAAGAGTTCAATATAACTCTCGAATTCCGATGAGGGATATGGAATTTGCCAAAAATAGTGGGTGGTGCTATTTGATTTAAAGACCCGAATCAAATGACTTAAAATCAATCAATTTATATTCGTTATGTATTTGTTTACCAATATATTTGCAAACGCTATCCAAAACTTGACAAAGAAAAGCCGAATGCTTTAATTTCCGGACTTAGTTCTACAATCCCATAGATTGCCTTTAATGGCTTGTAGATGTAACTAAGTAGTCTCATCCTCACAATCTTCCTATTGATAATGTATCATTTGAAGAATATGTTAGATAAGTCTAACATGAGAAGGACAACACTTTTAATGTCATAATTCTTCAAATACAAATTGTTGTATGAAGAAATGAGAGTTGCCTTGAACAACTCTTGAAAGTTTGTAATTATGTTTAGAACATAATGGTTGGTTGACAAAAATAGTCCATCAACATGGACTTATGATGATTTTGAATCATTGAGTGTTGAAGTGTTAAACCACTTAACGAGACGGAAATTAGGCAAGGACTTCACCTTTGTGTCCCTATCCTAATGGTTCACCAAGTTTATTGTAAACTATATAGTGAACAATAACCACACACTCTCGAAATTGTTTGATGTGTATAACACAATTGAAATAAGTTTCAAGAGAGATAGTGGGAGTTTAGGGACCATGACTATTGTAGTCAAAGGAGAAGTCAAATGAAGAAGGCAAAATAACTCCAAGGGAACAAACTTTCTTTATGAAAGGATGGACATTGGAAGGGGTATTTGCAAGAAATTTCTTGCAAGTGTCAAGAACACACCTTTCGAAGGTGTTGTAATATGTTCTTGAAATAGTTCAAAACAGTTGGTTCTTCTACTTGAATGCTTGATTCCGTATTAGTAACTATGTTTTACAATTGTTGTAAAAGTGTGCTAATAAAAAGTAGAAGATTAATGAGAGAAGAGAAAGTACTTCACATTCGGAAAGTGAATAAAATATAGATCTCTGCGAAAGCGGATTGTACTTACTTCCTCATATGAACTACCAAAGAAATTGGAAAATACTAAAGATTGTCTTTACATTCCAATTTTAAGGAACTTAAATCCGTCACTATAGTAGAGATGGATAAATGTTTTGTTTGACAAAACGTTGTTCTTTATTAATCAATAATTAGATTATTGTAATTTAATTGGTTGTCTCTATAGTAGAGATGATGTGGTAGTTTAACTGTTTCGAATACGATGATGCTTAAAACCCAAAAGGTTGCAAGGTAGTGACTAATCCCAACTGAGTTGTGATACCTCTAAAACATAAGTTACGAGTTGGTCATAGATGGATGCTTTGGATCGTTAGATCCGGATCCAATACCTTCCTGTTAAAATTGTATAGAGGCGAAATGTTCGAATCTTTATTCTTTTGGAAAGAAGAAAGAATCACAAAGTTGTTGAGGTTAATTCACTTAGATGTTAGTGGCACTTGTCCACAACATAATACTACTCATGTTGTATGACATTCACCGAAGATCACTCTCGGTTGGACTATAGTTTATTTTGAATAAACACAAGTCCGAATACTTTGCAAAAGGTTTCAAAGAATTCAAGAAATGTAAGTAGATGAGTAAGACGTCTAAAGTATTTACCTCCTTAGATTTGATCCAAGGAAAAAGTAACACATTAGATTAATTTCCTTGAAAGATATCAAGGAAGGTAGCATCGTAAGATAATGAATTTCTCCATTAGGAGAAGAACGAACATGAATAAGATTTAGTTCGTTGGACATTATCAATTACCCATATATATATGATACATACTTCTAAGACAACCTAGTTCCTATACCACAAGCTCCAAGGTAGTCCAGAAGGATTTATAAACCGTCTCAGTTGAATGGTTTGAACTTTATGACTATGTCATAGAGTTGCACCTCTTAATTTGAAAGAAATAAGAATGAAAATCCTTATGACTACATTGAGTGTATATACGATATATACTCAAGGAAATGGTAAAGTACCATTTGACCCGAAATAATGAAACCTTCACAGCTAATTGGTAGCTTAAGGTGACTACACTCAAAGAAAATGGTTGACTTTGAAGAAACCGTCTTTGACATAGTCTTAGTTTCAATTAATTTGAAGATTGCTAGAAACAACTAAATGGTGATTCAATGTTTGGACATAATATGGGTTTCCGAAACCATTATCAAGATAGTCTTGATAATATATGTCTAAAACTAAGAATCACAAGACAGGTTAGTTGTAGAGATCCATCCATCATGGATCTTAGTGTAGACATCAAAATTTCGGTGAAATGAATGTTGACCAATAATTAAAATTTCAACGCTCACGTGTCACATAAATTTTACATGTAGCGTGTGACTCAACAAAAAATCGAAATAAATTGGAAAGGTCATCAAATAGGACACGTGTCAATACCTGGCAGAAATGATTTATTTCATCTGATTATTTAAATCCAAAAATCAAGTTTTGGAATTCTATAAATAGGAAGCCAAGGCATTCATTTCAAGGGGGAGAAAGAAAGGAAGAAAGAAAGAAAGAAGGGAATGTACATCACACCAAAACCTTGAAGCCTCGAAACTCTAAAGCTCTCAAGCAAATCCCGAAGGATCAAGAAAACACTCTTCATTCTTCGTAAAATCCTCCTTCAAGGCCAAGCCCCAACGGCCCTTGAAGAACTCCAACTGACTCAAGATCAAGCCCTGACGGCCCCTTGAAGAAAGTGTTCATCATCCGTTCATCCTAAGATCAAGCCCCAACGGCCCTTTGGATCAACAACCTCAACAAACCCATACACCCATTCTTCAAGATCAAGCCCAATGCCCCTTGAAGATCCGTTCATCAACTGTTCATCCTTAGACCAAGCCCCGACAGCCCTTTGGATCAACAACTCATCCACAAACCTACACCCTACGAAGATAGAATCAGAGGATCAAATTACAAAGAGATTGTAACCCCAAAATCATTAATACAAAATATATTTTGTACACGGTATTCTTGTTTCTTGTTGCAGGAATTTTTCGTGTTTACAAACTTGGCACGCCCGGTGGGACCTCTCTACCTCTCATCTCTATCCTCAAATCATCGAAAAACGCAAATGGCATCAAGAAAGGATCAAGCTGTTTCTGCAATCAAAGCAAAGAACAAGAACATCATCGCCGCAAGTGGTGATATTTCGGGCATAATAACCCGAAGTAAGGCAAGAGCTCTTTTTGCTGCGGCTTCCGCCCCTGCATTAACTCTGTCAAAGGAACAAGAGCACTTGAGGTACGAGCCTGTGATCACCCTAGCCTCGCTAAGGGCATCAAAGGGGGAAAGCCCGAGGAAATACTCAGAGTCCCTACTCTCCGACGCTGATTCGAGCGGCAGTACAACCATGCAAGTCATGACCACTGGAGCAACTTCAATCGAGCAGCAGCTAGCTCAGATGAATGAAGCAATCGCAAAGCTCACACGGACTGTGGAAGAGAAGGACTTGCAGATTGCCGCACTTGTCAACCAACTAGATGCGCTGCCCGACGTGAAAGTCGACCCAAATATTGGCCTATTAAAGAAAGAAGACGACGAAGAAGAGGAGCCACCAGTGGAGAAAGTTGAAGAGAAGCCGAAGCTAGACCAAGCAACGGCATTCATGGGATCTCTCTCTATCCAGCAGCTACAGGAGATGATCGCAAGCACTGTCAAGACACAGTACGAAGGAAGCTCGCATGACTCCGCACTGTACTCAAAGCCTTACTCCAAGAAGATTGATGCTTTGAAGATGCCAAGGGGTTATCAGCCCCCAAAATTCATGCAGTTCGATGGAAAAGGCAACCCGAAGCAACATGTCGCCCATTTCATTGAAACTTGCAACAATGCTGGGACAGAAGGAGACTACCTCGTCAAACAGTTCGTGCGTTCACTGAAAAATAACGCTTTTGATTGGTACACTGACCTCGAACCTGAGTCTATCAACAGTTGGGACCAGCTAGAAAGGGAATTCCTCAACCGTTTCTACAGCACTCGTCGTACTGTAAGCATGCTAGAGCTGACCAGTACGAAACAGTGGAGAGATGAACCTGTCGTCGACTACATAAATAGATGGCGCTCCTTAAGTCTGGATTGCAAAGATCGGCTTTCTGAAACCTCTGCCATTGAGATGTGCGTTCAAGGCATGCACTGGGGGTTACATTACATCCTCCAAGGCATAAAACCAAGAACATTCGAAGAGCTAGCAACTCGTTCCCACGACATGGAGCTGAGTATCGCTAATCACGGGAAAAAGGAGCCGATTGCTAACTTCAATAAGGATAAAGTATTCGCCCCAAATGTAGACAAGACCGGGAAGAAGCCCGCTAAGGAAGCTTTCACCGTCAACACTACCCCCGTCAAGACCTCCTCAGCGCCCATCAAGACCCCCTCAGCGCCCATCAAGATCTCATCCAAGAAGAAAGCGAAGGAGATAAAGACAAGTGAGCCTTCTCGCACCCAAGACAGATACAAGAGCACCTTGAGAGAGTTGGAACAGAAAATGTACCATTTTCCTGACTCTGACATGGCTGCCATGTTAGATGACTTGCTGGAAAAAAAGGTGATTGAGCTACCCGAATGCAAGCGTCCTGAAGAAATGAATCGCACAAACGATCCTAGGTACTGGAAGTACCATCGTATTGTGAGCCATCCTGTTGGCAAGTGCTTCGTTCTCAAAGAACTCATCATGAAGCTAGCACAACAAGGGCAAATTGAGCTCGACCTTGAGGACACGGCCGCAACGCATACCACTACAATTGCGTTTGGATCGTTTAATCCTGTGCCTCTCCAAACGACACCTGGCCATTCCCGTGAATGCTCAAGTTGCACGGCACCTCCTACACAACCATCACTGGAGAGAAGCGACCAAGATGCACATGCTGATGACGAAGAATGATGGATGTTGGTAACCTACAAAAAGACAAGGAAACCAAGACCACGAGTCGTACAACCAAAGGTGGAACAAAGAAGAAATCACCACGGCCGCAACCATGCGAAGCCTAAAAGAAACATAAAGCATGATAAGACAACATATGCTGGGGAACCTACGGAGCAGGTGATGCGAAATTTATACGCACACAAATTAAACCCTCTTTTTGTCAAATTGTAGTATAAGTATAAGTAGGGATCGTTCTGGACCGGGGGATTAGGAGGGATTGTTAATCACTTGGATTTGACTCAAAAATGTAAAAACACAATATAGAACACTAAACTAGACTCGAAAACGTAAAATAAAGTTTAAAACACTATACTAGACTCAAAGAATTCAAAAATACTTTAAAACATAAACTAAACAGATTCTAAGCACTAAAGAACAAGAAAGTAAAGGGGGGGGTTTGATTTGACGAAATTAACTAAATTGCACAAATTGTAATTAAAGGCAAAACGTAAATATAAATGTGATGAAAATATGGATGATGGAATAGCCAAGGGGTTCTTCTCCACACATGTTACACTTGCATACAAGATTGATTCTCAGTTGGTCTTTCGATAAATGATGAAACTCAACGCCCCGGGTTAATTAGGTCCGCTTAAATTAACCGTCAAGTTTTCCTTAAGTTAATGAATTGGATGGGTTAGCGCAACGCAATTCACCACATTCTCCAAAAGTCCTTTACGTGAACAGCACAATAAAGATACAATCAAAGATCATTAAGTATTATGAAAACTATAAGTGTTGACGAGGCATTCGTTACTATGATGAGCATGAAACTCGTGCCAAGAATTCATTTAACGCGATTGTTTATAAGCAACCTCCACTACTTGTGAATATAAGTTCATAACGATTAGGTGAAACTCACTTATATTCTAGCGTCATATTCATGCATGAAAATTAAGCGCGCATTCTTAATAAACATTCATAAATAAGTTATCAATCAAACGGTTAAACAAATTGAATCCACAACTTATGAAATTCCAACGAAAGTTAATCAATTCATATTGCAAGTAATAAACATAGTTTCGAATCACCCCCTAGCTAAAGGGGGTTTAGTTCCTCATATCTTTGAAATCAAAGAAACGCCTAAACATTCCAACAACTCAAACTTGAATTGTATGAACGTTTAGGCACTCTTCTCTTCCATTCCTCATACGTACAAAACAAAGAGAATTAAAATGAAACATTGAAATCAAAGAATCACCTAAACATTCCAACAACTCAAACTTGAATTGTATGAACGTTTAGGTCCTCTTCTCTTCCTCGTTGTTGTAGCACAAGGTCTAAGGTGAGGTTTGGGGGATTATGGAAATGGTAGAGGAGTGGTGTTGTGAAGTGTTGGAATGGTGTTTGGATTATAAGGGGAGAGATGGGAAGCTCACGGCTAGGGAAGGGAGAATGTGTTTGTAATGTGTTGTGTATGAAATGAGATGATCTTGAATGATGGGAATGCAAGGGCTTTTATAGGAGAATGAAGGTATAAATGGCTGTTTGTTTAAGCATGCAAGTGGCTAATTAATGATGGACAAATAGCTAGGAAAACTGTGAAAGCTGGAATTGCATGTGAAGGTGTTGGAATGTGAATGAAGGCCACGGCATGGGATGTTTTTTCTGGAATGATGGCAGGTTGTGTATGTGTTTGGGAAGAGAATAAATGTATGATGGTGGCTGAATGATTAAAGGGAATGAATGGGAGTGACACTAGGTTGGTTATGCATGTGGAATGTGGCTGAATTGTTGGTGAAATGATGAATGGGAAAGCTGGAATTTCAAAGGGGGAGCCACGGCATGGACTAGTGTTTGAATGTGTAAAGTGTGTGTGAATGCATGTGAAGATGCTAATAAATAATGCATGTAGGGTTAGGAAATAAAATCATAACTTAAAGGGGAATGATTAAAGGGTGTTGAAAGGTTTGAAATGCATATGTAATGGCTGAAATTGTTGAGTAATGCACGGCTTTGTTGTTGGTTCTTTGGTGATGAATGCAATGATGAAATGGATGGGAGTGCATGTGGATTAGGTGGTGTAATGATGAAGTGGGAAGTGCAAGAATGTGGTTGGAAATGGCTAAGGGGATGCACGGCTAGGAAGAAGAATGAATGATGTGCATGTGTGTGAATGCATATGGATTAGGTGGAAAGAGGTGGGTGTGCATGTGAGTTGAAATGCATATGTTTAAATGGTTGAAATGTGTAGATGATTATGAGTATGATAAGTGATAAGTGAATGATATGTTAAGTGATAAATGAATGATATGTGGTGAGTGATAAGTGAATGGAAGTGATAAGTGATAAGTGAATGGAAGTGATAAGTGAATGGTTTGATAAGTGATAAGTGATAAATGAATGATATGTTAAGTGATAAATGATATGATAAGTGAATGCTTTAAGTGTTTAAAATAGGGAACAAAGCCCTTCCTTGCATGGCAAGGAAGGGAGACACAAGGAAACACACGACAAAGTCCTAAGGTTGCAAGGAATGTTGTTTTTGTGTTCTAAAATGCGTAGGAGTCTTCAATGATGCTTCAACATGAGGTCTTTTAGGATTTAACTTTCCTACTTCAAGTCTTTAATTTCGTCCATCCTCTTGGCTCCAAGCATATGATATCCATTCCAATCTCTAATTTGCTCCAAAAGGCTCCAAAAGGCATCCTTTTGCATACCTTGCCCTTAGAACCTGAAAACACACAAAAGAAGCATAAAGGACTAAAATAACTAGAGAAACATAACGTAATTGCACGAGAACAAGCCATTTAAGTCGCATGAATATGCTCCTATCAAATACCCCCACACTTATCTTTTGCTAGTCCTCGAGCAAAACAGAAAGAAAAACAAAACAAAACCAAACGAAACAAAACAAGTAAAACACAACCTAAACCTTCCAACAACCGTCTTAGGGATTTCCAATGCACATGACACGTTAAAAATCATCATTCCCACAGATTTTAGTCATCTTCACACTTAAGTACATTCTTAATCATAGTCACCATATACTAGTTCACAATTAAGCATTTAAAACCATGTTTTGAATGTAGTAACATGCCTTAGAGAATTTGCTCAATTCCTTACAAGATATGCACTCGATTTTCACTCAGATTTTCTAACTACACACCCTAATCTAGTCATATGTGAGAAGATTGATGTAAACATGAAAACGAACACTCACATATATGTATCACAAAGAACGCAATTTCTGGAGTTAATAAGCATGTTTAGATATGATCTCATGAATGGAATGCTACTACTTAGATGCGAGAACCAGTGACACCATATGCTCATACCAAGTTCAAACTCCACAAATTGAAACACATAACACTCAAGATAGAAGTCAAGGGTTGTAACGGGGCTAGGGTATTGGCTAACAATGAAAGGTGAAGGATAAACAAACATTCTTAAAGCAATAGTGAGCAAAGTATTGAATCAGGCACATAGAATTCCCTTAAGAACGCAGAAGTCAACTTTGAACACCCAAGGGAAAGTCACACAAAACTTAGGGCCAAATTCACTTTTTGGACCCTTTCTTCAATCACTCATTCTTTCATTTTTTTTTTCAAGCTCTCTTTTTTTTTTTCTTTCTATCTTTCTTTTCTTTTGAATCTCAAACATACTTAAGAACAAGCATTCCTTCCCCCACACTCATTTTCTTGCATAATGTAACTCAAAAGGAATTCATTTAAGTCATGCTCACTATCTTTTAAGAACAAGGGTGTGGATTGTCCTAAACTAGGCTAGGTGAGGAAAATATGGGTAAACAAAGAATAGAGGCTAAATAAGGCTCAACGGGGTTAAAACTTACAACAAATACGAAATATGGGAAGTGAGGCTATTTGGCTATGGTGGCAACTACACAACTTCATCTTGATATATGTTATGCAAATCAATAACATGCTTTGAATGAAATGGGCATGAGTTCTAGCATTTGGAACTATATGATGAAACGCCTTCTAAGTAGTAACCAAGCAAAGAATAATGAGATCATGCAACGACTTTAGAAAACAAGAAATCACAGATTATACTCTCCAAAGAACGTTATAGGCTCAAGTCTCTCAGGGTTGTAGCGTTTGTTTGAGTTCCTTCCTTCAAGCATGTTACATAACTAATTTTTTTTCTTTTATGATTGCATGTGAAGTCATACATTATAACCATAACCAAGCATATACTAAGAGTAAATCAAACTTTTCTCCATGTTTATAACTCTTTTTAACAGTCATGCAATTAGAAACCAAATCTTTATCATTGTGTTGGAAGGTGACCTACGACACAAAAACACAAAAACGACTCAAAACACTCTTTTTAGGTTTTTCAAAAAAATGTTTTTCAAATTTTTATGTGATTTTCGGAGTTATAAAACAAAACACGCTAAAACAGTTTAAAAACACCTTAAAAACATTTAAAACAGCAAGGAACAACACTTGAAGTTATGGGTGATAAAATTCAACGAATTTGCATCAACATACTTAGTTACCCCCCCACACTTAAATCAAACATTGTCCTCAATGTTTTAAGCATAGATTCACACAAAGCATAAGTAAATACACAAAAAGCAATTTAAACATACTAAACATGGCAGAATGTAATTAACAAAGAGAAGAGTTTAGGGACGCAAATCTGGTTATGGAGTGTAAATTCCCTCTTCTCCTTGGTAATTGCATTGAAGCTTTGATCATAGTGACTCCACAGGCATACTCTTGAACTGGGCTGCATGATTCTTTTGGTCTCCTCCACTTGTTGATTTTCCTTTGTGCTACTGGGCTGGAGGATTCTTTTGGTCTTCCCCGAAGGTCTGAGCTTACCCCTTTGGTCTGTTTCTTTGTTCAATCTTTCCAATTCGTATTGAAAAGGGTTGGAGGATAACTCAGCCTATGTTTGTCTCCACATGCTTCAATGTATCATTTTCACTTGCCTTACTCGCTCCCCTTTGCAGAAGTGGTCCCTTCTCTGGAAGTGTATCAACCGTTGAAGATGACTACTCGAGAGCAACGCTAGGTAAGCAATCAGGAATAGATTCCAGGCAGTTGGCTCCAACTCGGAAGACTGACTCCAAGTGCCGGCTGATTGCTTCTTTCACTTTGCCATGCGAGTAAGAACAAGGACAAAGAAAAAGACAGGGAAAGAGCATGATATGAGATACTTTTGCTTTTGACCTTGATGATATGAGATACCTTTGTTTTTGAAGAAGCGGTGAATGAATCAGCACATGTATTTGTTGTGCTGTTTCCTCCTGGGTCATCTGTACTCCAGGCATCTGGTATCATCTTTGGGGAAGAAGAAAAAATTGAGTAATTCGAAAGGCTTTGCTGGGAGTGCGCCCTCAGAGGTGAGGGAGAGTTGGGCATTTTCTTCAGGTCTGCCTTGCCATAAAAAAACGAAGGTCGACATATATAAAGATAATATCAAGTGGTGGTACTGTTCTTTTACCCTTGTCGACAAACGTTTTGATCCCGCAAATCCGGCTTTTTGAAATAGTGGCGCCTCTTCGATCTTTGAAGACGCCTCTTCGATTTCTGAGCAGGCGCCCCTTCGATTTCTGAACGACGCCCCTTCGCTTTCTGAACGACACGTGGTAGTGCAGATACGGCTCCTTTTGACACAGCTGCACGCGTCTTCTGAAAAGCAGAGAAAGCGTCGCCGAACTTTGCGCTTGTCGGCTAAAGATGTGTAGTTGCGGTGATGGCCTCCACGTGTTTTCAGCTTTGTCAGAAATCTTTTGACAAAGTTGAACGCGTTTTCTGAAAAGCCGAGGGAGCGTCGCCTAACTTACGCCGGAAAATCCGGCTCTTTGAATCGGTGGACGCGTCGCCTTGGCTTTTTATAGAGCTATCGATCACCGCCAACATACACACTCTGAAGATCTCCCATTCTTGAAAATCGTCTCCGGCCCTTCGAAATTTAACTCCATCCACCCCTTCTTTTTGAACACTTTTGAAAAAAAAATGGCAAACTCATCGAACCTTAGCTTAGATTTGAGTCTCAGCAGCGATCCGGTTGCGCCCCGTCAAGGTAATGTATGGCGCCCTTCTTTTTTATCTTCTAACGGTCCTCTTTCAGGTGAAGACTCTGTGATGCAGGATGCCACAACAGCTACAATAGTAGCTAGGAATCTCCTCACTCCAAAAGATAGTAGGCTGCTGTCAGGACGGTCCGATGAGTTGGCCGTTCAAGAGTCCCTCGCACTTAGTGTTCAGTGTGCGAGCTCTGTGTCCAACATGGGCCTACGCCTGCTGGCCCGCTCCCGTCAGGTGGAATCGTTGATGGCAGAGGTGGAAGGTCTTAAGCAGGAAATCAAACAGCTTAAGTACGAGAATAGAAGTTTGCATGTGCTTGCAAATAACTATTCGGCGGGCATGAAGAGGAAGCTTGATGAGCTGCAAGAATCTGAGGGTCGAATTCACAGTGACCGTCAAAGGCTTGCGTCTTATCTCCAGAGGCATCTTTTTCCTAGGTCATCCAGCGTTTGGCCAAGTATTGAGGCCTGGAATGCTCTAGCTTCGATGCCTTCCGCTCCGATGCCTTCCGCTTCTATGCCTCCTGCTTCTATGCCTTCCGCTCCTATGCCGTCCGCTTCTATTCCTTCTGCTTCGACGCCTCATAGTGGGGCTTCACGTAAACATCCTCTGTGAAGGCTCCATCTTTCTCCATGTTTAGTATCTTTCATTTTTTTTTTTTTTTTTTTTTTTTTTTTTTTTATTTTTATTTATTTTATTTATTTATTTTTTTTTTATATTAACATAAATAAAATCAAACGGCATGGAATTGGTCCTTGAATGGAAGGTGATACTTGAAGTGAACCGGCATTGGTTTGAATTCTAGTGTAGGTGCCTGATTCATAAAAAACAGCAAGTTAGTATAAAATCTAATGGAATTTGGAAAAAAAAACTTACTTGTTTTGTCTGACAAGAACTCAATGACAAACACCACTCCTTTGAAAGTTTCAGGGATATTGGACTTGGCCAGATTGCATGTGATGGTTATGACTTGTCCGATGTCATCAAATTCAACTTCTTTGGGCATTGTTGTCTCAAGTATATTCTCTTTGATGAATTCATGAAATTCCCTACTTTGCACCTTTGGAAGGTCTTCCAAGATGTCTTTTTCACTTTCTTCTTCCTTGGAATTCATGAACCTGCAAGGAATAGGGATATTAGGTGGAATGGGGTTAGAACTAATTGGAACAACCTTACTTGAATTAGATGGCGTAGGAGCAATAAGTGCTTCCGGCAAAGGTGCTTCAAATTCTCCCTTCGGATTTACAATGGTTGAACTAGGGAGTTTGCCTTGGTCGCAAAATTGTCCTACGAACTCCGCTATCTGCCCAATTTGCTTTTCCAAGTGGTCCAACCTTTTGTCTTCTTGTCGAGCCTCATTGTCTTGATTTTGTGAGCCCTGCACCAAACAAATTAATTTGTTAAGTTTTTGATTATAATCTATTGACGAACTTAATTTTGGTTGGGCATATTGAATATGAGGTTGTGGTGGCTGCCAATATCCTCCTTGTTGAGCATTTTGAGGTTCCCACCACATAGAGTTTGAATGATCACTCCAATCTGAATTGTAAGTATTGGAAAACACGTTATTCCTTGATTGAAGATTAAATATATCAACTCTTTGCATTTGGGACCTTTCCATAAGTTGTGACAAAAGAGAAGCATTATCAAGTGCCATCTAGTACTTGAATTCAACAAACAAAACACAAATAAAAAAACTAAATCTAAAATACATAACAGAAACAAACAATCCAAGGGATTAGCAAATTTTCTAATCCCCGGCAATGGCGCCAAAATTTGATGCGAAATTTATACGCACACAAATTAAACCCTATTTTTGTCAAATTGTAGTATAAGTATAAGTAGGGATCGTTCTGGACCGGGGATTAGGAGGGATTGTTAATCACTTGGATTTGACTCAAAAACGTAAAAACACAATATAGAACACTAAACTAGACTCGAAAACGTAAAATAAAGTTTAAAACACTATACTAGACTCAAAGAATTCAAAAATACTTTAAAACATAAACTAAACAGATTCTAAGCACTAAAGAACAAGAAAGTAAAGGGGGGGTTTGATTTGACGAAATTAACTAAATTGCACAAATTGTAATTAAAGGCAAAACGTAAATATAAATGTGATGAAAATATGGATGATGGAATAGCCAAGGGGTTCTTCTCCACACATGTTACACTTGCATACAAGATTGATTCTCAGTTGGTCTTTCGATAAATGATGAAACTCAACGCCCCGGGTTAATTAGGTCCGCTTAAATTAACCGTCAAGTTTTCCTTAAGTTAATGAATTGGATGGGTTAGCGCAACGCAATTCACCACATTCTCCAAAAGTCCTTTACGTGAACATCACAATAAAGATACAATCAAAGATCATTAAGTATTATGAAAACTATAAGTGTTGACGAGGCATTCGTTACTATGATGAGCATGAAACTCGTGCCAAGAATTCATTTAACGCGATTGTTTATAAGCAACCTCCACTACTTGTGAATATAAGTTCATAACGATTAGGTGAAACTCACTTATATTCTAGCGTCATATTCATGCATGAAAATTAAGCGCGCATTCTTAATAAACATTCATAAATAAGTTATCAATCAAACGGTTAAACAAATTGAATCCACAACTTATGAAATTCCAACGAAAGTTAATCAATTCATATTGCAAGTAATAAACATAGTTTCGAATCACCCCCTAGCTAAAGGGGGTTTAGTTCCTCATATCTTTGAAATCAAAGAAACGCCTAAACATTCCAACAACTCAAACTTGAATTGTATGAACGTTTAGGCACTCTTCTCTTCCATTCCTCATACGTACAAAACAAAGAGAATTAAAATGAAACATTGAAATCAAAGAATCACCTAAACATTCCAACAACTCAAACTTGAATTGTATGAACGTTTAGGTCCTCTTCTCTTCCTCGTTGTTGTAGCACAAGGTCTAAGGTGAGGTTTGGGGGATTATGGAAATGGTAGAGGAGTGGTGTTGTGAAGTGTTGGAATGGTGTTTGGATTATAAGGGGAGAGATGGGAAGCTCACGGCTAGGGAAGGGAGAATGTGTTTGTAATGTGTTGTGTATGAAATGAGATGATCTTGAATGATGGGAATGCAAGGGCTTTTATAGGAGAATGAAGGTATAAATGGCTGTTTGTTTAAGCATGCAAGTGGCTAATTAATGATGGACAAATAGCTAGGAAAACATGTGAAAGCTGGAATTGCATGTGAAGGTGTTGGAATGTGAATGAAGGCCACGGCATGGGATGTTTTTTCTGGAATGATGGTAGGTTGTGTATGTGTTTGGGAAGAGAATAAATGTATGATGGTGGCTGAATGATTAAAGGGAATGAATGGGAGTGACACTAGGTTGGTTATGCATGTGGAATGTGGCTGAATTGTTGGTGAAATGATGAATGGGAAAGCTGGAATTTCAAAGGGGGAGCCACGGCATGGACTAGTGTTTGAATGTGTAAAGTGTGTGTGAATGCATGTGAAGATGCTAATAAATAATGCATGTAGGGTTAGGAAATAAAATCATAACTTAAAGGGGAATGATTAAAGGGTGTTGAAAGGTTTGAAATGCATGTGTAATGGCTGAAATTGTTGAGTAATGCACGGCTTTGTTGTTGGTTCTTTGGTGATGAATGCAATGATGAAATGGATGGGAGTGCATGTGGATTAGGTGGTGTAATGATGAAGTGGGAAATGGAAGAATGTGGTTGGAAATGGCTAAGGGGATGCACGGCTAGGAAGAAGAATGAATGATGTGCATGTGTGTGAATGCATGTGGATTAGGTGGAAAGAGGTGGGTGTGCATGTGAGTTGAAATGCATATGTTTAAATGGTTGAAATGTGTAGATGATTATGAGTATGATAAGTGATAAGTGAATGATATGTTAAGTGATAAATGAATGATATGTGGTGAGTGATAAGTGAATGGAAGTGATAAGTGATAAGTGAATGGAAGTGATAAGTGAATGGTTTGATAAGTGATAAGTGATAAATGAATGATATGTTAAGTGATAAATGATATGATAAGTGAATGCTTTAAGTGTTTAAAATAGGGAACAAAGCCCTTCCTTGCATGGCAAGGAAGGGAGACACAAGGAAACACACGACAAAGTCCTAAGGTTGCAAGGAATGTTGTTTTTGTGTTCTAAAATGCGTAGGAGTCTTCAATGATGCTTCAACATGAGGTCTTTTAGGATTTAACTTTCCTACTTCAAGTCTTTAATTTCGTCCATCCTCTTGGCTCCAAGCATATGATATCCATTCCAATCTCTAATTTGCTCCAAAAGGCTCCAAAAGGCATCCTTTTGCATACCTTGCCCTTAGAACCTGAAAACACACAAAAGAAGCATAAAGGACTAAAATAACTAGAGAAACATAACGTAAATGCACGAGAACAAGCCATTTAAGTCGCATGAATATGCTCCTATCAGCAGGAGCCACGCATTCCCGTTTCCTTGCATGAATACTTCCCGAATGACTTTTTCCAACAGTGCACTACTGTGGCCTGTCACATGGTTGAAGTAGAAATAGAAAAGCCCTCAAAAGGCAAAGCTATCGCCACTGAGGTAGAAAAGACCCTTACACCTGGAGAAGGTCTGGCAACACACTTTAGCATCGGGGAAGCGTTACCATTGCCAAAAAAGATGCGAAGAGCACTAACAGCAGTCTTGGCAGGTCCCGACGACCACGAAGTGCAAGAAAGTAACGACGAAGGCTCGAAGCTTCAGCCACATGAATGTGCCACATGTTGTGCCACCCATGACGTAATTAACTTCACTGACGAAGACCTACTGTTAGGATCAAAGCCTCACAACTGTCCTCTCTTCGTCTCCGGGTACATAAGGGAATACAAAGTTAACCGCATGCTTGTGGATGGTGGGTCGGCCATAAACATCATGCCAAAATCAACAATGACCATAATCGGCATCAAGGTGAATGAACTATCCCTGAGCCGTCTGCTGATCCAGGGTTTTAACCAAGGAGGACAAAGGGCGATGGGCATGATCCAAGTAGAGATGACCATGGGTGAGCTCAAATCAAGCACGATATTCCACGTGATTGATGCAAGAACTTCCTACAGCTTGCTCTTAGGAAGACCTTGGATCCACGCAAATGGGGTAGTGCCGTCCACCCTTCACCAATGCCTAAAATTTTACCGAGAAGGAGTGAAGGTGATCCAAAGTGATACCAAGCCATTCACCGAAGCCGAATCACACTTTGCAGATGCCAAGTTCTACATGGATGAAGAGACGGTACCCGAAGCCCTTCCGGAAGAGATCAAATCCATGGGCAGAGCAGCACCTAAAAAGCAGAAGTGGCAAGCCATGCCTAAAAAGCAAAAAGAGCAGGCCGTGCCATCTTCAAGCAAAGATGATGACGAGTTTGCTAAACCTGCAACAACCAAAGGGAGTAGGATGCCGTCAGAAGGACCGAACGCACCCATATTCCGGTATATCCCGATGTCAAGAAGAAAGAATGGTCAATCTCCATTCGAAACTAGAAAAGCCGACACACAGTGGCACACGGATAACGTGAAGTTGCTCAAGACGAATGCAGTTTTGCCTCTAACACAGCTAGGGGGTGCTAAGGCCGCAAGACTACCACAAGGCTTCATAAAAGCTCTACCAAAGAAGGTGGAATCAAGCTTTCTTCCAACCAAGAGGACCGAGGAAGGTTTCGACCCTAACGCCTACAAACTCATGTCAAAGGCCGGGTACGACTTCGCTTCTTCTGCGGTGGCTGGAAAGAAGGTTTCAAACACTGTCAATGACGAAGAACGTAACCTCACCAAAACTCAAAAGAAGTTGAAGGAGCATGGTTACGGAGTTGACAACAACAAAGCCGGACTTGGTTTCACACCAAATGCACCTGTGATGATTTCAAGCCAAGCGAAAAACACTAGCACTCAATATGTCAGCATGAGCATTGAACAAGACCAAGAAGAGCCTAAACCTTCCCCTCGGACGTCGGTCTTCGATAGGATGAGCCAGTCAAGCTCCAGAACTTCAGTGCTTAATCGCATTGGTGGTCAAGACTGAACCTCTGTCTTCAAGAGGCTTAACGCGCCGACATCCCAAAGCTCTGTTTTTGAAAGGTTCTTAAAGCCTAAGAAACAAAGCAACACAGTTATCTCTCCTCTGCGACGATCAGCTTCAGAAAGATTTGAAGATAATGGGAAGCCCTTTGGAAAGAGGAAGACAACACCAAAGGAAGAAAAGCTCAATGGGTTAGGAGAAAAGGACGACGTTCGAAGCTTGATTCCTTCAAGGATGAAGCGCCAAGCAATCCTAGAGGTTGACACAAAAGGACCACTAAAGGTAAGGAGGCGCATCATCGTCCACACTGGCAAATCTTCATGCCAACAAACCCAAGAGAACGGCACTGAAGATGAAATCCCTAAGAAAGTCACTTCTGGCTCTTTCGACTCAAAGTCTTCACCTCAACCGCTGGGGGCATGCTCCAAAACCATGTCAGTAAAGTCAAGTGAAGATGAAGGATGGATTCATGTCACTCCGAAGAAACTGCACGAGAAACATATGTCTTGTCCACAAGTTCACCAATCGGAAAGGGGGCAAAGCAGCTACCGTCAACCTTCAAAGCTACATGAAAATGTTGAGGATGATGAAATTACAACACAAAGATCGTTCATGCGGGATCTTTTCTTCCTCGAAGACGTCTTCAATTCCTCGATCAAGGCTCCTTGTTATGAAAATTGTGAGGAATGCATTCCGAAGATCGCTTCGAAGAAATTGGACAAGCAGCAACCATCTTGTCCACAAGTTTATCAGTCGAAAAGAGGGCAAAACAACTCCTGTCAACCTCCAGAACAATGTGAAAGTGTTGGAGATAATGAAATTTTGACACAAAGATCGTCCATCCCCATCACAATGTGCGACCTCTTCCCAGAAGACTTCTTCAATTACTCGGTCAAGGCTCCTTCCTATGAAGATTGCGAGGAACGCCTCTCCCAGAACACCAGACAATCCTTATGCCGACAAGCTCGAGAAGACAGCACCGAAGAGGAGATCCAAGATGTTTTCCACGTCACGGTTCAAGAAGGTAAAGAAGACGAAATCCCCGAGGAAGATGTCACTGCTGCACCACCACAGCTCGAAGACGGAGGGCAAGCCACGATCGATGATCTCAAGGAACTCAACTTAGGTACAAGCAAGGAACCAAAACCTATCTTCGTAAGTGCATTATTAAGTACATATGAGATAGAGGAGTATTATCAGTTGTTGTTAGAGTACAAAGACGTCTTTGCCTGGACCTACAAAGAAATGCCCGGCCTGGACCCTATCATCGTTGTTCATCATCTTGCGGTCAGGCCTGGAACACGGCCGATAAAGCAAACTCAAAGACGCTATCGATCTGAGCTTATCCCACAAATCGAGGTCGAGATCGACAAGCTAATCGAAGCAGGCTTTATTCGAGAAGTGCAATACCCCAAGTGGATCTCCAACATCGTCATTGTCCTTAAAAAATCAGGACAAATACGTGTTTGCGTAGACTTCCGGGACCTCAACGATGCTTGCCCAAAGGATGACTTCCCCTTGCCAATCATTGAAATCATGGTGGATGCAACCACTGGCCATGAGGCATTATCATTCATGGATGGCTCTTCTGGGTACAATCAAATTCGCATGGCCCTCGAAGACGAGGAACTAACAGCCTTTCGTACTCCAAAAGCATAAAGAAATATTTGTCAAGTCCACCTGTCCTGGGGGCACCTGTGCCCGGGAAACCACTCATATTGTATATTGCTGCTCAGGAAAGTTCAATCGGAGCACTCTTGGCGCAAGAGAATGAATCCCAAAAAGAAGGAGCACTTTACTACCTCAGTCAAACTCTCACCGGCGCTGAGTTGAACTCTTCCCCAATAGAAAAGATGTGCCTCGCTTTGGTGTTTGCCATTCAGAAACTCAGACATTACATGCATGCTTACACCATCCACTTGGTTGCTAAAGCCGACCCTGTCAAATACGTTATGACTAAGCCAGTCTTGACAGGGCGACTCGCTAAATGGGCTTTGCTTCTTAATCAATATGAGATCATCTACGTCCCAGCTAAAGCTGTCAAGGGACAAGCGCTAGCAGACTTCCTTGCCGATCATCCAATCCCGGCTGATTGGAAAATCTCAGACGACTTGCCTGACGAGGAGGTGTTCTACATCGACATCTTCCCGACATGGACGATGTTCTTCGACGGATCCGCACGAGCAGACGGAGCGGGGGCAGGAGTAGTATTCATGTCACCACAAAGGCACATACTACCTTACTCCTTCCAACTGAATGAGCTATGCTCCAACAATGTTGCTGAGTACCAAGCATTGATCATCGGGCTCCAAATGGCGATCAACATGGAAATCACAGCTCTTGAGGTATATGGCGATTCCAAGCTCATAATCAATCAACTCTTAACTGAGTATGAGGTGAGGAAGGATGATCTCGTCCCATACTTCCGGCTAGCAACCCAACTGCTACATAAGTTCGAAGCTGTGACACTAGAACATGTGCCAAGAAAGGAAAATCAAATGGCGGACGCTCTCGCCAATCTAGCCTCGAGTATGACACTAGGAAAAGATGAAGTTGCAGACGTGCCAGTTTGCCAAAGATGGGTGATTCCGCTCGTTAATGAAATGTCACTAGATGATACAAATGTCATCTCAGTACTTCCAGTCGATGCTGAAGAGTGGAGACAGCCGCTGATCGACTACTTAGAGCACGGAAAGCTTCCAGATGATCTTAGACACCGTTCCGAAATACGTCGACGAGCACCTCGCTTCCTTTACTACAAAGGAACACTCTACCGACGCTCTTTTGAAGGACTGCTCCTGAGATGCCTAGGTGAGGAAGAAGTTAATCAAGCCATGGAAGAAGCACATTCAGGTGTGTGTGGGGCACATCAATCTGGACCAAAGCTACATTTCCAGCTTAAAAGAATGGGTTACTACTGGCCGAGCATGGTGAATGACTGCCTGGAACACGCCAAAATGTGCCAAGCCTGCCAATTCCACGCCAACTTCATACATCAACCGCCTGAACCATTACACCCTACAATTGCTTCATGGCCGTTCGACGCATGGGGATTGGACGTTGTAGGACCAATTACGCCAAAGTCATCTGCAGGGGAAGCTTACATCCTAGCTGCAACAGATTACTTCTCCAAGTGGGCTGAAGCCATACCTTTAAGGGAAGTAAAAAAGGAAACTGTTGTTCGTTTCATCAAGGAGCATATCATCCATCGATATGGGGTGCCTCGCTACATTATCACTGACAACGGAAAGCAGTTCTCCAACCGACTCGTGGACGAGCTTTGCGACAAATACAAGTTCAAGCAGCACAAGTCTTCCATGTATCATGCTCCGGCCAACGGCCTTGCGGAAGCATTCAACAAGACGATGTGCAACCTCCTGAAAAAGGTAATCGGCCAAACAAAGAGAGACTGGCATGAAAGAATAAGTGAAGCACTTTGGGCATATAGGACTACACATAGGACTCCTACCCAAGCTACACCTTATTCTCTCGTATATGGCGTAGAAGCTGTTCTACTGCTTGAAAGTCAAATCCCCTCATTAAGGATGGCTATACAAGAAGGCTTGACTGATGAAGAAAATGCAAAGTTGCGCCTTCAGGAGTTGGAAGCGCTGGATGAGAGAAGGCTCGAAGCTCAACAACACTTGGAATGCTACCAAGCACGGTTAGCCAAGGCATTCAACAAGAAAGTCCGCTCAAGGTCTTTCCAAGCCGGAGATCTCGTGCTGGCATTGCGTAGGCCTATCATTACAACTCATAAGACAAAAAGCAAGTTCACATCAAAGTGGGATAGACCCTACGTAATACAAGAGATCTACACCAATGGCGCCTACTTAATCATGGCAGAAGACGGGTTGAAGATCGGCCCCATCAACGGCAGATTTTTGAAGCGCTACTACCCCTAAAGCAAACGCACCACGCTCCTGGCCCGCAAGAGCATAAACTGTGTACGGCAAAATCATCATCAAAACCATCACTCATTTGAACTACGTTATGACTTGATCTCTTCTTTGGAAGAGTACGTAGGCAACTTGAAACTTCAAAACTTCAAGTACAGTCACATAAAAAATAAAAAAAAATAAAAAAAAACACTTTGAAGAATAAAGAGCAAATTCAAGAATGCAAACATTTTATTGCTTTAAAGGAAAAAGTCTGATTACAAAAGAAAAAAAGGCAGAAGACACTACTCGAAAACTATGTCCCTAACACTAAGGAGGCGGTCTTCAAGCAAGCCTTCCAAAGCCTTCAAAGTCTTTACCTCGGTGAGAGACAGGATGGGCAACTCCATAGCCATGTCTTTCTCTTGTTCTAGGCGTGAAATCTCCTCTTGGCATTGAGAAAGTGTAGCTCCCTGCTCCCCGAGAACACTTTCAAGTTTTGATGCCTCAGTGCCCAGCTGTTCTTGTTCTCGCATCAACGTATCTAGACGTATCCGGACGGAAGCTAAAGAAGCCTCTGTAGATTGATAATCTCCCGAAGCAGCTTGCTGAGAAGACCGGGCTTGGGTTAGTGACAAGTCTATTGCAGCAAGTTGGTGACCTCTAACATCTGGACTCAACTTCTTCGAGGAAATAACACGCAGGGAAGAATACTCAGTTGAGGCAGCCATAATTTCAGCAATCCTGATCTTCAAGGATGAAGAATCAATGTTAAGATTGTCAATTGCAGAAATAAGCTTCGACAAGTCCTCCTTAAGCAACGCAAGGTCCTCCGACGGGCATTTCGAAATCCTGCCCTCAATATGGCTCTTGATATCCATTACCGCACGAAGATTGATGCGATGAATAAGCTGCTCAGTACCACTAAGGTTTGGCCCTCTCAGAGAGATCTCAGAGCTAGCTGGCAAAGGTGTAGAATGCATGACGGGATCTTGCATGCCTCCACCTACACACGGCAAACTTGGGAAACTTGACGAACTTGGGATAAGCTCTGTAACAGGTGGATCCCCAATCTCCTCGCCTGTAGGTAGGTCGCCTCCAAATAGCATCTCCGTATAAGAATAAATACCTGTGGTCGCCAAGTCAAAAGAACAAGAAGGCCCAACCTAAAGAAAACAAAGAAAGCTGTTAGAAGCAAAAGCTAGACCAATGAAAGCAGAAGAAGTCATAAGAGAGAAGAAGATGCATACGTCTTTCTCAAACGACACACTGCCATCAAGTTGAGGGAGCCTAAACACTTCTTTCTTCTTATGACGAAAATTGACATCGCTATCGGCCTGAGCGCCTTCAAGACGTCGCTTGTTTAAAACTTGTTGACCCTGCCGCAAAACAAGTCCATCTTCGTGCGAATCAACTTCATCACCAGCCTCTTCAGATACATCCAGATGTTGAGAAGACAAGCGTGGGCATTGAGGGACTAAAACCACTGGTCTATCTTGCAAAGTAGCAGCACTCGCGCAATCAAAAGATATCAGTTGTGTAGGAACCACAGAACACCCCTCCTTCAATACATTAAGGTGTGAATGAGAAGAATTGGTACCACTTGCCATCCCCAAATTCTCATAATATACCTTTGACCACCAACTTACGTAAGCATGGGTTACTGGACTACTCTTGAACTCGTCTTTGGCCGGCAGGGTGACAGAAGCATTTGTACATGCACCGGTACAAGACTCCCAATGCATATACACGGCTTGCAAAGAGTCTAATTGTTTTTTTTCCTTCAGCTTGCCTGGCACATGTTGGACAAAACCAAATTGCCTGCTGAAACGGTGGGGACTATACGGCTGAACAATGCATCGATCTTCTTGCCGCAAAGAAACATACCCTGAGCGAAGACTTATAAGGTAAGATAAGTCTGAGAAGCGAAGATGCGAATCGTCCATGATGCCTCGCCGCACCGAGCCAACTCTCGCCAGATAGTCCATCTTCAAGCCTTCGCAGCTTCTAAACAGTGCTTGCGCCTGGGAATCATCGAGGCTCTTCGAAGAAAGCACGCCAGAATACTTCGTCATCAAAGGCCCTGACTTGTTTAGAGTTAAAGAAAAAAAATGAGTACCGAAGTACTCACCCAACCAACCATACACATAGTGGTAGGGAAGAACCGCGGCACGATCTTCAGTGTTTGCTAAGTTCGAAACAACACTCAAGCCATTATAAATATTGGCCAAAACCGGGATAGCAAGACTGAAAGATTCACCTGCAGCCATCTTGCTAGCAACTTTGAAAACCCCAGGACGAACAAAGTTGACGTCGCCGATTGGAAAAACAAACTTACAAAGCCAACAAGCTAAGAAAGCAGCTAGGTAAGATTCTTCCACATGCTCTGATGCTATGCCAAGGTCCTCAAACGCTCTCAACTCGGCAGGGGAACGGCGCCTAGCTGAACCAATGGCACCAGATGGATATGAGTCTCCCTTTGGCTTAGTGGTTTTGTTACAACTTCTTCTCTTCGAGGACTTCTTGTACCTTGTGTCCTCCCAATACCAGAAGCGGATCCATGAAGAAATCTTCACGCCTGATTTACTTCGAGCATCATGGGAAAGCTTGTGATATGCCCAAAATAAACAGCGACAACTCGCAGGCAATCCTCGGTTATTGCAGAGAGAAAGTTCCTCCGCACTAGGAATGACCTCGTCATAAAACTTACCTTGGATTGGCAATCCCCCTATCTTGTGGAGATCCCAAAGTGAAATTGACATCTCTCCTTGAGCTGTATGAAGCGTGTTAGTCGCTGAACACCAATGCTCGAAGAACGCATGAAGGACAGAATGATGGAGATCATAACTAAACAAAGACGCGTACACGGCATGGTAAAGGCCCATGCTAGTAAGCACATGTTTAGATCGGCCCAAGACATCTTCAAGCCACTCCCAATAAGACTCATCAAAAACAGCTTCTCCGGTAGTCGACAAGGCATCATTCCAAGCCATAGCTCCGCTGCGGATGTGATCTCCGAGAAGCTTAAACGAAGCCGGATGACTGTCACGAGCATGGTGCGAAGGGTTCAAGATAAGAATCCCCGGTGTGCACGCCTCCCTCTCCGTATTTGATCGAACAAAGTTTGCCACCTTCCAAGATACTTCAGAAGACCACGACTTAATATGCATGGAGTTGTCTTTTGTAGGAAGAGCAAGCGCCTTAAGGCCAGTCAGTGGGGCGTAAATCTTCAGCGTTGTTCCCCTATCTTGCGAATCATTTTCCTTCGCGAGAATGGTAATGGTGTTGCTCTTAAAACATTTGAAAAATACCATGACCGCCAAAAAAAAAAAAAAAAAAAAAAAAAAAAAAAAACAGCCACAAAACTTGAACAGTAGGACAACAGACAGTGCAATGGTGTGCAGCGAACAGTGCAGCGATGACGGTGCAGCAAGCAGCAGCAAGAGGCACAACAACGTCACCACCGAGGAAAATTATGATCAAAAGGCACTACACAGCATAAACTCGCTGCAGTCTTTTGCATAACCCCACACGGTAAAAGTGACACACTGCAACAAGCTCCAAGCAGCGGCAAGAGGCACGGCAACGTCACTACCAAGGGAAGACTGTGACCAAAAGGCATTACACAGCAAAATCCCTTTGCAATCTTTGCACAACACCACTCTTTCTACACCACCAATTTACGCGTTCCTGGGTTCTTCGTCGGTTTGGCAGCCTCAGCCTTGCAGATCACCATATAAAAAAATTAATAAAAAAAAAAAGAAAAAAAAAAGAAAAAAAAATAATAAAAAAAAAAACAAAAAAATGCAAGAACAAAATATAAAAGACACAAAGATTTTAACGAGGTTCCTCCACAGTCAGTGTAACTGGAGTACGTCCTCGGAGCAGTAGGAGCTCACCCAATAATCCACTATCAACCAAATGGGAGTTTACAAAGTGTTGGCAATCTCACAGCCCAAATAACCCAATACACCCAAAAGCTCTCACACACCAAAGAAACAAATAGAGGAAGAAATATAATGAATAATTTCTTCTCTATACATATAGCTCAAAGCTATTACAAACAACAACTACTTTGGTAGATGATTACTAACCAAATGAAGCAGCAGCTTCTCTTCTCTATTTGCAGCTTCTTTCTCTTTCTCAGCAGAGTATTGAGCTCTCTCTTCTTCTCTATTTTCTCCAAAACTGAAATGAGCTATCTTCACTTTTCCCTTTGCTTCAAAGGCTATTTAAACCAACGGATGTTGAAGAAAAAAAACAAAAACATTTTCCTGTTTTTCCTCCCCAAAACAAGGAAAGATGTTTCTCCTTTTCTTCCTTTATAATTTTTTATAGCCAAAAGCATTTGCAAGTTGTTGTCTAGCTGAAAGCATAGCCAAGTTGGCCACTTTCCAAAAAAAAAAAAAAAAAAAAAAATCATTTTTTATAGCCAAAAGCATTTGCAAGTTGTTGTCTAGCTGAAAGCATAGCCAAGTTGGCCACTTCAACTCCTGCATCAGAGGATAAATACTACAAGAGAAGATGCCAAACCTGCATAAGGAAATACCACTTATGCAAAGGGAGCAAGTAAGGCAAGTGAAAATGATACATCGAAGCATGTGGAGACAAGCACAACAAATATATGTGCTGATTCATTCGCTGCTTCTTTGAAAGCAAAGGTACCTCATATCATGCTTTTTCCCTGTCTTTTCCTTTGTCCTTGTTCTTACTCGCATGGCAAAGTGAAAGAAGCAATCAGCCGGCACTTGGAGTCAGTCTTCCGATCTGGAACCGACTGCCTGGAATCTATTCCCTGGTTGCTTACCTAGCGTTGCTCTTGAGTAGTCATCTTCAACGGTTGATACACTTCCAGAGAAGGGACCACTTCTGCAAAGGGGAGCAAGTAAGGCAAGTGAAAATGATACATTGAGGCATGTGGAGACAAGCAACAACTGCATATGCTAAGCTATCCTCTAACCCTCTTCAATACGAATTGGAGAGATTGAAAAAAGAAACAGATAAAAGGAGTAAGCTCAGACCTTCGGGGGAGACCAAAAGAATCCTGCTGCCCAGTTCAAGAGTAGCACAAAGGAAAATCAACGATTGGAGGAAACCAGAAAATCTTCCAGTCGAACTCAAGATCAAGCCTCGATGGCCCTTGAAGAAATCTCCAGCCCAGTTCAAGATTAAGCTTGTGGAAAATCAACGATTGGAGGAAACCAGAAAATCTTCCAGTCGAACTCAAGATCAAGCCTCGATGGCCCTTGAAGAAATTTCCAGTCGAACTCAAGATCAAGCCTCGACGGCCCTTGGGTTGACATCTACATTAAGGGACTTCAAAACGCATCTTCTACACGTGACAAGCACATGTCTACGACGCGCCTTGAAGTGGGGGCATTTGTAGACATCAAAATTTCGGTGAAATGAATGTTGACCAATAATTAAAATTTCAACGCTCACGTGTCACATAAATTTTACATGTAGCGTGTGACTCAACAAAAAATCGAAATAAATTGGAAAGGTCATCAAATAGGACACGTGTCAATACCTGGCAGAAATGATTTATTTCATCTGATTATTTAAATCCAAAAATCAAGTTTTGGAATTCTATAAATAGGAAGCCAAGGCATTCATTTCAAGGGGGAGAAAGAAAGGAAGAAAGAAAGAAAGAAGGGAATGTACATCACACCAAAACCTTGAAGCCTCGAAACTCTAAAGCTCTCAAGCAAATCCCGAAGGATCAAGAAAACACTCTTCATTCTTCGTAAAATCCTCCTTCAAGGCCAAGCCCCAACGGCCCTTGAAGAACTCCAACTGACTCAAGATCAAGCCCCGACGGCCCCTTGAAGAAAGTGTTCATCATCCATTCATCCTAAGATCAAGCCCCAACGGCCCTTTGGATCAACAACCTCAACAAACCCATACACCCATTCTTCAAGATCAAGCCCAACGCCCCTTGAAGATCCGTTCATCAACTGTTCATCCTTAGACCAAGCCCCGACGGCCCTTTGGATCAACAACTCATCCACAAACCTACACCCTACGAAGATAGAATCAGAGGATCAAATTACAAAGAGATTGTAACCCCAAAATCATTAATACAAAATATATTTTGTACACGGTAATCTTGTTTCTTGTTGCAGGAATTTTTCGTGTTTACACTTAGCAAGCTAGTGGGAGCTATAAGCGTCTTATGAGAAAAGATCAATTGTTTGATTTCTCATAAAGATGTAAATGAATCTTTTGTTTACTAGGTTTACAAAAGATTAGTGGGAGTTAATCGTATTCCTAAATTTAAATATATATATATATATATGATATATTAATTTTTGGAAATGAAAAGAGTACTTCTTCGTTAAAGTTATTCTATAACGATAGAATGTATATGGGAGATATAGTCTATATAATGGAATTGAAATCTATAATGATATATTTCAAGATATAATTGGATTATATCAATCCCTAAAATAGACAAGAGATGCTAGGAAGTTTCTCATTTGATGATAAACTTCAATTAGAATGACAATTCTAGTGAGACTAGGAAGTTGTTCTTCTCAAAGGGAATATACCCTTTGACTCCCAAAGAAATAATGCGTAAATAGAATCCTTTATGCATAAGCAGAAAGGTGATTTATGTATTTCATATTGTATGAAAAACATTGATATAAGATGTACCTAGAAAGGTACAAGACAATATCAGTGCAAGCCCAGGATCAGAACCATGGCAACTGTCAAGTGAGTCCTTAAGTATTTGAGAAATACTAAAGGATATATTACTCAATAATTGAGAAAGAATTAGAGTAACGTAATGGAAGCGTAAATGTATTAGATTATGAATCTAATCCATCATTGGATATTTCTTCATTATGAATGAAGAGATAAACAAATATCTCTTTATTATGACTAAAAGATATTTGGATGGAAACATTAAAGTAATGACTTTAGTGTGTTCCATTATGAATGCAAAATATATTGCCATATAGAAGTTTACAACAATGTTGTTTGGATGGGAAAGTTCATTTATGAACTCTCTATTCGGTTCCAACCAGAAAGTGTATGACACTAATGGGGCGATAGCTCAAGCCAGGGAATCAAGGTCTCATCAAGGTCCGAACTCAAATGAGAGACTGAACCACATGATTAGGAATCATGAATAATGGTGACGTCGTTATTCTCAAGGTTGCTTCTATGGATAACATATAGATATCCATCTTGTTTAGGCCTACTACTCAGCCATTTATGAAATGAATTACAGAAGAGGTATCATCACTGATAACCAAGCTGATTGGCTCTAGTGCAAGTGGGAGATTGTTGGAAATGTGCCATAAAACCAATCATATGATGATACTTTACGGACATTTCACAAAGTTAAACTAATGTAGTTTAAATGTAAAGGGCAAAGATTATTGTTTGAGCCGTCTCATATAAATGTTATATGCTTAAACGATAAGTCCAAGGAACATGTGATTGGAAGAATGCGATCTAAAGAAGTTAGATTCATGAGACCATTCTTTCGTTGACACATCCTAAACGTTCCTGATCATAGGATTGTCAATTGGGCATTGACAGTCCGTTAAGATCAGTACGTGCTATGTCTTCTCTCAGGGAGAGTGACTAGTCTCGAGTCATTGGTGTGTGTGACATCAAGACAAGTACGTAGGTGCTCAATAGAGAATGAGTTCACTGAACACGATCAACGAAGAGTTCTTATATTCATGTCACATGAGAACTCATGGTTGGGATAATGCAAATTAGTCTTTTGACCTGAGGCATCACAGTTGTCTTATGGTTAGGTCCTTAATCTTTGATTATGTCAAAGTCACTCCATCAGGAGGGTGTCCACGGCATCGTTGGGGTTAAGCCACTTAGCCATGGAGGCAAGTGAATGCGCAACAAGGGATCTCTAACCTTCAAACTGTTTGAGGGAGAATACTCTATGATATGATTAAGAATCTTTGGCCAAAGTATGAATGAGATTTAGGAATGTGTTCCAAATCATATTCAAGGTAATCATATAAGCACAAGACTCACATTGGATAGTAGACATGAATAAACTATCAAACCAAACAATGTGGTCAAGAGTATTGTATTAGAGAAAGACCGTATTGCATTTGTAATCCTAAAACTGAATAGGTTCTCCACCTCTTCTGATTAGCTTGGGTAACCATGACATGCTGCTAGGCGTCAACCATGGTTTGTGGAAGCCCTAAAAGTGTATTATCACTAACAGGAGAATTGAAAGTAAGTTCCAATTCACAATCGATTTGAAAGAGTTTGAATCGCCCACTGCCACACTAAAAGGAACCTAATGGATCGTACACCGTGTAAGGTAGAGATTGAAGATTCAACGGAGATGAGTAAGAATAATTAAATGGTTTAATTATTTATGGCAAGGATTAATTAATATGATTATTAATCAAACGAATAAGTTCGTTAAAAGACCTCGAGATAGTTTTGGACCTTAAGGCCCAATGGGCTTCGAACGTCAAGTCCATTGACTTAAGTTGTGTGACAACTTAATGAATAATGATTTACAAAGGCCCAAATAGCCCAATAAATCCCATGTTAAAGAAGGAGTGGATTTGGACTTATTTACAAGTTTGCCACTCAAATGAATTAAGGAATAAGTATGACTTAATAGCCAAAATTCATTAAGGGTTGTATTTGGGGAAATTGGAGAAACACAAACTCTCCTTTCTCTCTAGAAATGGCTGGCCACCCTTGAGGAAAACATCTAGCAATCTTACTTCCTCAAGGTCACTCATTTCTTCTACAATATGCCTTGGTGTGGAGACTTAGAGGTTTTCAATTTTGGGAACTTGGAGAAACCTTTTCATCCATCCAAATCCATGGATCTAAGATGCAAGGAATGAAGGCCCTCTCTTTGGGTGATTAGCCTTTGCTTATGCAAAGAGGAATCTACAAAGGTATTGATTTCTCAACTCACTTTGTTTTGAGTTGAGTCTTGGTTCACCTATCTACTAGGCTTTGAAGTTCATGGGTTAAGTTTTGTTTTTGAGTGCATATAAACATGATTCCGCCTTTTAATTGTTAATTGCATGTTGTTGATGTTGCTCAAATGAACTTGTTTTTCACAAATTTTCCTTCAGGATGGGTTTGTGTCTTTGGCATTTTTCACACCTTCGAGCATAAGCCTTGCAATCTTTCTCCATCTCGGGCCAAATATAGCCATATCTTCTGAGCAACCACCCCATCTTAGTTCCAGCTTGGTATGCTCCACAGATTCCTTCATGTACTTCAGCCATCACTCTCATTGACTTTTCTTGGCCTAATCACTTCAACAAAAGTCTATTTGGGATCTTTCTTAGCAAATTTCCCTCCTACATGACATACCCAATTGCTTGCTACCTAATCCTCTTGTGGGGAAAGAAGGATTATTCAAGTATTGGATGATGGGTATTCTCCAGCCTTCTATCTTAGGTTCTTTGGTCATTACATCTAGGCTGAACCTTATTTCAAAGATAGAAGGGAAATTTCTCCTTTGCATTTCCACATGTACCTCTAACCTTCTTTCTTGGATTGGTGCTCCCGAAGCTAATTAGGTCATCTCATTGGCAATCAAATTTGATTCTTTGGGAATATGATTAACTGAAATCTTAATGCCCCAATAACCTAGTAGATGAGTTGCCGCCAAGTAATAACCTTCCATGGTGATGTGTCTGCATCTGTAGTCTCAATTTAGCTAATTGATTACTAACTCTGAATCACCAAACACCTCAACTTCATTTGCCCCCAACTTTATCAAGATTTCTAAGCTAATTGTTAGTGCCTCATACTTTGCCCGATTGTTGGTAGTATCTTGATAATCCAAAAGAAATGAATAATAGTGATGAACATCCTTGGGATCAATGATGACAATCCCGACCTCATCAGCATGTTGAGTACAAGATCCATCAAAATGCAACCTCCAATGAGTGATCCAGAGGTTGGTTATTCTCTTTGTCTCTTGCTGACCTATTCTTCTTTGCCCGAGAGGGCTTTGCTTGGTAGGATCCAGAGGCTGCCACTTCTAGAGTTCTTGGGACATTGATAAGTTCATCCTATGATTCGTGGTGCCTAGCCAAGAAGTTTGCAATTGCATGTCCCTTTATTGCTCTTTGAGGCACATATTGAAAACTGAATTCTGATAGTGCTAGAATCCATTTTCCAATTCTTCCAATTAGCATTGGTTTTGACAGCATGTATCTAATCACATCAGTTTTGGCAATAATGTGGATGTGGCAGGGTAACATGTAACGCCTTAACTTGCAAGCAGTGAAGTACCGAGCCAAACACAACTTTTCCACTAGGGTATATCTTGTTTCTATCTCAGTAAGGATTCTACTGAGATAGTATACTGCTTGTTTTTTCCCACCTTCATTGTTCTAAGCTAATAGACTTCCTATTGATCTTTCAAAGGCAGAAACATAAAGCTTTAAAGGCTTCATTCTTTGAAGTGGCATGAGCACTGGTGGAGAAGCGAAGTAAACATTTATTTTGTCAAAGGCCTCTTGGTGTGGTGGGCCCCACTCAAATTGTTCTTGGTTTTTTAGTCTTAGTAGAAGAGTCAGCGGCTAAATCTTGTCCACCAAGTTAGCAATGAATCTCCTTAAGAATTGATTTTTCCCAATAACTTATGCAATTGCACTTTATTTGTAGGGGATGGTGACTCCCTTATTGCCCAAGCTCTGTTCTTGTCTACATCAACCCCTCTTTGATGAATGATAATCCCAAAAAGTTGCCCGATCTTACCCCAAAAGCACATTTCTTAGGATTCATTTTCAACTTATGGGTCTTCATTCTTGCTAAGGCTTGCCTGAGGTCTTCTAAGTGCTGTTCTTCAGTTTTAGACTTCACCGCAATGTCATTAATGCATACTTCCATGCTATGGCCGATTAAGTCATGAAAAATGGTGTTCATTGCTTTCTGATAGGCTGCACCAACATTTTTTAGGCCGAATGGCATAACTACATACTCATATGCTCCTACATATCCTGGGCACCTAAAAGTTGTCTTATGTATATCCATTTTTATCTGATTATAGCTATCTTTCCCATGCATGAAAGATAGGACTTTGTGTTTTGCAACTGCATCTATGAATAGGTCAGCCATAGGCATGGGGTATTTATCTTTAGGCGTGGCTCCATTAATATTTCTATAGTCAACACAACATCGAATTATATGAGTTATCGCTCTTAATACAGGAACAATGTTGACCAACCAATCGACATACTTGGCATGCCTAATAAATCCAACCTTCACCAGCCTCTCGATTTCTTCTTTGAATTTTTCTTCTATCTCTTTTGACATTCTTCTGGGAGTTTACTTCACAGGTTTATATCCCTCCTTAATAGGCATCCTGAGTTCTACTAAGGTGGAATCTAAACCTGGCATCTCAGTGTAATGCCAAGCAAAACAATCTTTAAACTCATGTAAAAGGCTCACTATCTTTGCCCGATCACTAGCTTCCAACAAGCCACTGAGTTGTATGGGCCTTGGATCCTCCACAGTCCCCAAATTAATGGTTTCTAGAGGGTATTGTACCTTTGGTGCTAGCTTGTCAAGCTTAGTGCATAAAACTTCAACCGACTCTGGACCCTCAGGCACATCATCTGACCAGTCCAAGTCATATATACACTCAGCCACGTGTATGGCTGCCTCTATCACTCCTCCCAAAAACCTTTCTTCTTCTTCTTCTCTGTTCTGGCTGCTTAAAGCCTTCCTTTCCCACTCTACTTCTTCTCTGGCTAAGTTTTCTCTTACTTCTTTTCTCTCATTCCCATACATCAACAGTATCTTAATTAAGGACCTGACTGCAATTACTTGGTCCTTCCTCCTTTGTTCTGACATCATTGGTGTTTGGGAGACGGGAAGATATGGAGCTATCTCATTCTTCCCTAGTGAGAGACAATACTTGCTCTAGAAACTTTTGGGCCGTCACTTTAGTCGGGCGGCCATTCTCATCAACTCCTAGGCACTACAAAATTCCAATACTAGGATTGTAGAAACTGGCTTCAGCAACATTAGCTGTGAGGAGAAATGGCTGTGATTCGGCCTTCACCATCTCCCAAAAACTCGATTCCCCAGCTTTAGACTCATGGTACACAGCAACATCTTGATGTAGAGCGGATGGCACAAACAGACTTTGATGGATCCAATCTTTGCCCAGGAAAACTCCATAAGTAGAGCTAATATCCACCACAAAGAAAGCTAGCATGATTTGCTTGGACCCCAAGTCAACTTCAAGGGGTAATATTCCATGTGTTCTAGTAATGGCTCCAGAGAAACTAGAGACTGTTAGGTCAGAAGGAATAACATCTTCCTCACTTCTTCCCTGTCTCTTCATCTGTTTCAATGGAAGTACGTTGATCGCAGCTCCACCATCAATTAACACCCTCTTGAAGGGTATTCCCTCCAAGTGAGCAGTTATATATATAGGTTTGAGATGGTTAGCTAGGGCCAAGCTCGGGTTGTTGAAGACCATTTTGTCCGAATATATCTTCTCGGGCTCCTTCCTTAGGGATTTGGGCAAACCTGCCATGCTTGATTCTTCTTTCCCGGCTTTTTCAACACTAACAAGTGCCATCATTGGTTCTGCTGCCAAGTAATCATCCTCCATCATGGCATAATGATCAGGTTCGATGTAAAACATGGCAGATAGAACATAAGCCATGTTTATGTAGAAGTTGCTCGGTCTAGGTAAATCTTCCTTCTTGGCCCCAATCAAATATACAAACTCATCTAACTAGGCATGTGCATCTTTTGGTAACATTAATTCGAGCACTTCTTCCTCCCTGGTTATACCGAAGTTCTGCATGATGTATATTTAAACTAACCTAAATAATAGATTAATTTAAACCAAATTAAACTCGCAAGCACACAAATCAATTGTAGTATGATATGCAAGTACGAGGTGGATCCCACAGGGATTGCTTTAACACCAATTTAACCGATTAATCATGCTAAACTTAATTAAACAAACAAAGTATAGATTGAATTGAATAATTGAGTAATTGAGTAATTGATTAAAACTAAAATTAACAAGAAAAAGAAAAGACAATTAATAAGCACACAAGACAAGAAGAAATTGAGAAACAATGGAAGTCTAAGGTTATGAATCCACCAACAACAATCCTATTTACTTTTCCTAGAGCCAACTAATATCCAATTACCATGCCAATGTTAAAGGTTATTCTTTCTAAGGTATGAATTAATCCGTTGTCAAGCATCAACTCTTGTATCTCTACATGATAATTATATCATATTGGTTAGGCATACAATTAAACACATAAAAAACCATTAAGCGTAGAAGAATCTTGTCAACCAAGTAAGACTAGTTTGATATTGGTTATCCTCACTAGTTTGTTTACTCTTCTTAATCTTAATTCCAATAAACCTAATTGATTGGTAAATTTATCTAAATATCTAGATGTAAAATTCCTAAGGGTGACCAGTCATTAGAAATCCAAATCTATAATAAAATACCCACAAAGATTAAAAATATAACATGGTATATAATTGGACAATAATTAACAAAGTACTTCGCAAAAATTCAAGTCATGGCTTCATCATAAACCTTAGAAAATAACTTAGTGACACATAAAAATAAGAATAAAACAAAGATAGAACCCAAAATCCATGGCAAAGCACGTCCCTAAACTCTTCTTCACAAATTGCAGAGATGGTGAATAGTATAGTGGTGCGTGTAATATGGGTTATGTGACCTCCCCTAAAGAGAGCTTAAACCACCTTATTTATACTAGAAAAACCCTAAAAGGTCTAGGAGAAACTCTCCTAAATAAAACAAGCTCCTAAACAATTAATGACACAAACTAGGAAAGAATCCTTCTTGGCTTGGGAAACACGTCATCTGTCTTGCACGCCAGTTTTGGGGTCGATTTATGTTCTGGAAAATTCTGTACAAATATGAGAAACATAGCTTTATCTCTTATCTTTCGAAGCATATGTCGCATGCCACTAGTAAAAAATCGGGAAAGCCTTCAAATCATCATTCTCCTACAGCTGCGCAGTTTTGACGAGAAAACAACTTCTACGGGATTGATTTGTAAAACTGGAATGAATGGCTTCATGGAAAATTAAGAAATTTGTACACAATAATCTTTAGCCTCTTAGCTTCCTTCTCCAATTGGCCTTGCATCAAAATCCTCCAAAAAGTCAAATTATCACAAAAAACGTCATGCGTGCGTCATCCTTACATCCTCTTATTGAAATAGTTCCAAAACATATTGGTTCTGGGCTCCATCTTCGTGTTGGCATCATCCTTACATCCTCTTATTGAAATAGTTCCAAAACATATTGGTTCTGGGCTCTATCTTGGTGTTGGCATCATCCTTACATCTTCTTGTGCTCTTCTCAAGATCCTATATTTCCCTGGATGGAGGTTTGGAGGCACATGATCCCTTTCCCCTTCAATTTTGCTATTGGCTCTTTCCATTTCCTTTTTACTCCTCCACTGAAGTTGTTATCTTCCTCCTTGAGGTACATTTTCAAACTTTACATTCTCTGAGGCTTTTGATGTGGCAGAGGTCTTTAATGATTTCATGTGGGCTTTGTGTTACCTCTAGACTCTCTTGATCATAGAAGCTCCCATTTCTTTGACTGGTTTTCCGTCCCTCCCCACTACATATCATTTTCACCCGAGTAGGGCAGAGTCTTTCTTAGTGATTGGAGGGACCAAGTTCATCGTTCTCCCATTTATCTTGACATCACTACCATTATAACGTGGCTGAGGAGGCTTTACATCCATCCATCTTGGTATTTTGGCCTCTTTATCCTCCACTTCCTCAGAAGTTTCATAGTTTCTAAATACCTCGGACAAGCCCTTTGGTTCAGAGTCTCCTCCCAACCTTTGGAAGACATTGCTGGAGGTTTTTTTTTCAGCTGCCAGCATGATACTTCTGCGGGCCTCCTGTTTATCCCTCTCTCTTCTTTTAATCAACTTTTGATCAATGATAGCTCCTGATGCTGGCACTTCTAACTCACACTCACACTGGCACTTACTACACAACACCGCTCCTTTGAATATGGTTGTCTTGGGTCTCTTGGGCAAGCCTCTAACTCCTTCTGTAGGCTTGACAGCTTGTTTTCTTTCTCTTTTTACTTCCCATGTGGCTTTTGGCTTCCCCTTCTCAGCCCAGTTCAAGTTAATCATGTTTATTAGGGCCTCTAGGAAAGGATCTGTATTTATCATCATATTGGCCTGAAATTTCTCCAATAGCAACTTTCCCTTGACTATAAGGTCTTGTATCTAGCCCCTAAACTAGACACAGTTGGTTATAGAGTGGTTAAAAATGTAGTGCAGTTTGCAATAATTCTTTCCTCTCAATTCTTCTAGCTTAGGCATCTTTTTGGTGTTGTCGGGCACAATCACTCTTGCCCGCACCAACTCCTCATAGATCACTACAACTTTGGTTAAATTAAAAGAATAACTCTGGTATTTAGGGGGCTACATAGGAACAAATCCGCCATCATTCATCACTATTTTCTGATCGTTGACTGGCTGGACCAAACCCTTCACTATTAAAGGCTTGAAGGGAGTGATCATCTCTGCTGCACATATCTTTATCCTCTCTCCTCCATTGTTGTCACTTTCACCAAGCTCTAAACCTTCCAACTCCAACCGGTGAATTGCTGCTTTGTTTTTGTAGAAATGAGGCACCTTGGATGAGTGGTTTACTTGTTGTTCCTTAATCTATGATTACCAACTCTTGCAGTTCATTTAATTGCACATCATAAAACTTCTTCCTCAAGGGTAATCTTAATGCCTTCTGAGCAATAGATATAAGTTGGGCATGGTTGATAGGAAACTAGCATCTCATCCTCGTCCTTCTAAACCTCATCATGAAGTTTTTTGAAGACTCATGCTCATATTGCTTCACCTTAACTAGATCGTTGATAGCCATCTCGAGCTTCAACCTATAAAACAGCTCATGGAAAGCCATCTCCATTTGTCCCTAGTTGGCAATGGAATTAGAGGGTAACAGAGAGTACCACTAAGATGCTAGGACAACTAATGAATTAGAGAGTACAACTAAGATGCTAGGCCAACCAACGAATTTCCAAACAACCTCAACTTGTAGTTAGGAACTTAAAGATGTGATCTCTAGAGGACACATTACAGTTCTCCCCACTGAAGGTTGGGAACGCAAGCATCTTGAAGTTGAGGGGAAAAGAGTTATGCTCATCAATATACTCGGGATAGGGCTTCTAGTAGGTGATCTTAAACAGCGGGCAAGCCTGTGGTTAGGCATTCTGGACCACCATCCTTCTCAGCTCAGCCAACTCATCTCTAAGTTGCTGGTTAGCTGCATTGTTGTGTGGGATGTAAGGAGGTCCCCACTTCGGGCTTTTTTCGTTGCTCGAGAAAGCTTCATTTTTTGGCTCTGGCTGTCTCCACTTGATATCTCCTCCCTTATTAGCCAACGGTGGTGGCCTATAAAGAGGATGTTTGCCCGTGGTTGTGGATCCACCTTTCCCACGAGTCTCTCCAGTTGGTTGATTCAACCTATACTTCTTTCTATCTTGCCCAACCTGGCCTCTACTATCTAGTGGGAATAGTAGAGGGTCAGGCAGATCTGTCTCCAAGATCTTTTCCACTTCTAACTAACTAGTCTCAGGTTCTTCTTTCTTCTTTCCCATATCCTTCTTTTCCTCCAACAAATGAAATAGGAGAATTAGTGGCTCCCTCTCTGGACTTGCCTCTCTTAACATTTCCCTAGGATGACCATTTCTTGGGGAAGAGTACTTCAACTCTAGCCTTCTTTGTAGACTTCCTGTTAAGGAACAAAGTCTGCTTACTTCTCCCTGGGTCTCTAGAGAAATCTTTTCCAGACTTTTCAATACTTGCACTATGGTGACTTGCAAGTCTTCATTGGTCACCTTTCCTCCGGATTTCTCTGATGAGGTTGGGTTTTCCAAAATAGGTGCATTTCATAGGGATGGGAAATCTTCCGGGTGATCTATCATTTTTTATCCTATTGGACGATGTGGTTGTCTGTACTCTACATTCCACCTAAAAGTCCTTTTTTCCTCATTCTGAGCATACAAGATACTTTATAAGAATCCCAATGGGTGTGCCAAGACTATGTTCAGGAAATATTTCGGCCCTTGCACAACTGCCCTGGGAGGTTGGCACTTGTGTGAATGTGTTGGTATCTGCTGACTTCTTGCTGCTTAGTATGCTAGAAGAAAAATATAAAGTTAGTTTTGAAAAGTGCCTTTGTGAGGCCATAGGTGTAGGCTTTGAGACTTGCAATCAAAACTAATGAAGTGCTAGGCGTGCCACTGTTATCTCAGTATAACTGAAGTAGAACAGATTTAGTTTAAGTTGATTACTTACGCCCCAAGTTACTTAAACTTCTTGTTATCAAAGAATTGTCATAAATGGGTTAAGTCTGCCTTTAAGTTCTTTTTCTTGCCTTGTAAACAAGGATTTTTAGTTCATGATCTTGTATGTTTGAATGAAGGGAGTCCAAAGCCCATTAAATCATTTGCTTGATTCCAGGTTGTTCTTAATGAAAACAAGTTTATTGAGTTATCCAGGTCCGGATGTGAATGGGACTCTTAGGTAGAAAATAACTAGAAATAACTTGCATACATGCTAAAAAGAACACTCAGATGACAGATCTACTAATTTAAAGGACAAACAAAGATATTTGGGCAAGATTTCACCTTGTCGGGTAAGGTTGAACTTCTTGCAGCCACTTCTCTTAGAGTTCACAAAGGTTGTACACTAAAAAGGGATGGATGGTAAACAAGGTTTACACTAGGGAATCGATACTACAACACTAAGAAAGGTAGCAGAGCTTTTACACTAGACAAAAGATGGCTTTTCTAAGGAAACTGTTGGTAAAGGGATTGAATCTGGGTTGATTTCAGCTTGTCTGGGTACGAACTAGCTTGATAGCAAAGTTTGTATGTTGTTTGTTTGATTGGTTGAGTGTCTTTGCCTCTGTTCTCTCTTCTTCCTTTTATAGGTGATCTAGCCCAACTGTCTGGGCTTTGTTCTTGGCCGAAGGTTCTCAAGGGCAGTGAGTCATCATATATTTACTTGTAGTGCCACTAGAAAGTGCTTTTTGGCTGATACTAAATTGGTCTCTGTCAGTTGTCACTTCGGTCCTAGGCACATGGCCTATATCTTGGCTGAGAAGGCTTCAATTTGCTCCAGGCTTTGTGGCTGGGCTTCGGAAAAATTTATCTTGTCTTGGCATCTTTGGGCCTCCCTTCAGTTAAGCCCAATATTCAAATATTAACACAAACAATTAGTCAGCGTCCAGTCCCTCGTACATCAATCATAATCAAGTTATGCAATTCATGCCAGACCTAATCACATCTAAAAGCCGAAGATACATTGCTATATACGGAATGACTATAACCTACTGTTAGTTTCATGTCATCAGATTAGAGAATTGAATTTGAGAAAACAAAGTTTGGCAATCAAGTTAATTACATCATAACTTGCTTGCTTATATACCATTGAAAATATTCTATAGTGTAAATAAAAGACAAACAATTATGCTATAATTAGTGGTTAATCTTTGGACTTTAACCAATGATAAGCAGCTAGCTCTCACATGCCTCAGTTTGGCAAAATTTTCACCGTCCATCGTTAGCCTGTTGCTTGTCTGGTAAGTAATGTGGCATAGTCTTGTGAGCTGTATAAAAACCTAAACAACTTGCAAATTGAGTTGCAAACGGTGGAAATTATGGATATTTTGTTTCCTGTTTCTGTGTTCTCTGAACAAGAAAATCTGTCATAGTATCAGTTGTGTTGTATACAATCATGCATGGTCGTATGATAAGATGACCAAAAAAAAAAAAAAACTCTCCATCTGGACCCTCGAATTATGCCCTTTTCGCTGCATTTTGATGCTCCCTGCCTATGTTGCACAGATACGGACACGGATACGATGATAAGCGACACGACGATATGGTGACACAGCAAATCTCAAAAAATAAGAACACGGATACGGCTAGGACATGGAAATTATAATATAATAAATATTACATATATTAAATTTCCCTAAATAAAATTAAGCAACATATTAGATTGAGGTCAGAGATTCTTTTAGATTTTAGTTTCAAAATTTCCAAAACTGCCCCAAAATGTTTTTTAAATTTAACAAAAGGCCCCTGCCGCATCTTGACCGTGTCCAAGCCGTGTCCAAGTCATTGACCGTATTCAAGGCGTGTCGGAGTGTCCGACACTTAGGGGTTTTTGAGTGTCTGTGCAACCTTGCTCCCAACTGTTGTGTTGCTACATAGTTGAATTTGCTGATTGCCGGATACTGATGTGAGCTTATACCGAGTGTGTGAAACGATATGAATAAGAAGCTAAAATGGATCATGGAATGTGCAAGAAAACTAGCTAAAGCATGGACAAGGTCTTATTAGTAGCTTAGGCCAAGTTGAAGTCCAAGAGCAGCAAGGACAACAAACAATGTCATGGTCCCAATACCGAATACTTCGTGAACGGTTTTCAATTCAGATTTACCCTGCAAAAATAGAAAAGGAATAAGAAAACATCGAGTTGCACAATAAATAATAGAATAAACCGATAAAAAAGTAGATGTAAGGATTCTGACACATATGTGAATGTAACACATTAAAACCATAAAATGAAAAGGTTTTGCACACATATTAAACTATGATTTGTCTACCTAGGGAAATGGCTCCTTACGTGCAAGGAGCCAAGTAGTTTTAGAATAAATATTACCTCAAACAAAGCAGGCAAAATTGTTTGTATGGTCACGAGATTAAGACCAATGAGCCCTGTAACAGCATAAGGGCTGCAAACATAGATACAGATTAAATTCAGCCTCGGTACAAAGCATAAAAAGTGAACCTTTTGTTGTATTCGTCTACGCTTTCCAAATAACTGGTACGAAAATTTATAGAAAAAGAAATTCAGTGAAACACAATATCTAGAAGTTTACCTTTCAAAAATGGGTTTATCTGAAGTAAGAAGAGATGTTACCCCTCCAGCTGCTCCAAGAGTAAAGAAGAAAAACATCCCTGCTAGAAGCTTAGGGTGCAAGTCTTTGGCATTGGCCTTCTCCTCCAGAAATGATCAGAAGCCAGAACATATTACTATACACCAGAAAATTTATGGCATAGTTGGTTTATCGAAAAAGAATGTTATGGGAATTTTCATATATTATTTGATACTTCTTCAGAACTAAATACATATACAATCCGTAGCCTACAAGGAAACAAATAAAAACAGGATATATACAAAACCCTTCCTTCCTAATAAAGGACTCCTAGTATTTACCCTATTTACATTCCCTTTTTTTCCGTTGTATATATCCTGTTTTTATTTGTTTCCTTGTAGGCTACGGATTGTATATGTATTTAGTTCTGAAGAAGTATCAAATAATATATGAAAATTCCCATAACATTCTTTTTGGCATCGGAGCCTTGTAACCCTAGAAACTACCGCTGCTGTGTTTGTCTGACGTAGTGGACGTATCGCAGCATCTCTGCTGTCGTGACTGGAAGAATTGCAGCACCTGTTTGGTTGGTTGCTGCCGTGAGTCATATCATCAAATTGTTGGTGCCCTTTCCGTGTGTAAGTCGAGATGGCTGAAGGTGATTTAATCTTGAAGTTGGAGGGTGGTTCCCGTAAACCACTTAACAATCAGGTATTGAGTCCCGTTGTTATTTAGAACGATGCATCTGCGGTGCCAAACACTGTGAAGTTGAATGGATCCAATTACCCTCTTTGGTCCAAGGTATTGGAGATGCGTTTTGCTGGACGTGGTCGAAAAGGCTTCGTGACAGGAAGTACCAAGGAACCTGCTGAGGACAGTGCTGAGTATGAGACGTGGGAGACCGGGAATGCCATAGTAAAAGGGTGGTTGATTAATTCCATGGAACCTGCTATCATGGGATTTTTTATTCACCTGCGTACTGCTAAAGAAGTCTGGGAGGAGGTGGCTCGGACTTATTATGATGGTTCAGATATTTCTCAAATTTATGAATTGAAGGTTAAGTCGTTCAGGCTTCGTCAAGAGGGCAGGCCGTTTGGTGTGTATTATGCTGACCTCAAGTCCGTTTGGCAGAAGCTAGATCAACGGAGACCAATTAAGATGGCATGTGTTGCTGATCTTAAGACACTTCGAGAAGAAATTCAGATTGATCGTGTGTATGCTTTTTTGGCGGGCTTGGATGATATTTTTGATAAAGTACGTAGCGATATTCTATGTACTCAACCGTTACCATCTGCCGAGGAAGTTTTTTCAGTTGTTAGGCGTGAAGCACAACGACATGCCACCATGATGGGTGGGAATAACAACCAAGGGGGACCGTCCATGGCCATGGTCTCTCGGCCACCTGCAACTTCCCGTCCTAACAATTCTTCTAATCATTCTTTCAATTCTCGTCCCTTTACCCGAGAAAACAAAGATGATTTTAAGTGCACTTTCTGTGGTCAAACTCGCCATACTGAAGATACATGCTTTACCAAGCATGGTGTACCTGATTGGTTTCCAGAACTTAAGAAGAAATTGCGGGCAAAGGACCGTGGCACAGTCGGATCCAATGGAGGCCGTGCCTCTCTTGCAGCGGCTACACCAACTGCTCCAGAGGCCGGGGCTAGCTCTGGGGATCCTAGTCAAACTTTCTTAACTCGTGCTACTCCTGGTGATTCATCCTCCAATACAGGTATTGTGGGGCGTGTTCTCTTAGCCTCCGAAAGTGATCAACATACAGGTTGGATTCTTGATTCTGGTGCAACCGATCATATGACGTACGATAAAACTTTGTTTCAATATATGACAATGTCTCACAGGAAAAGCATCGCGACTGCTAATGGGACTCTTGTCCCCGTGTGTGGCGCTGGCACTGTGCAACTTTCCCCATCTCTCCCTTTACATCATTGCTTATTTGTTCCATCATTGTCCCATCACTTATTATCAATACCACAAGTCACTGAACAATTGGATTGTGTTGTTCTAATGTATCCGTCCTTTTGTCTACTTCAGGATATTCAGACCAAGGAAATAATTGGGCGTGGCACTAAGAGAAAGGGGTTGTACTATGTTGATGACGTCGTTTCAGGCAGGGCTAATGCGGTTCGAGCATCACATACTAGTAGTTTGCAAGAAGTATGGTTATTGCATCGTCGGTTAGGGCATGCATCGTTTGGATATTTTCGGCTTATGTTGCCTACTTTATTTAGTAGAATAAATGAATCAGACTTACATTGTGAAGTATGTATTCGTGCTAAAAGCCATCGTGCTTCGTTTCCTTCTAGTATGAATAAAAGGTCTGTGCCGTTTGAACTTGTGCACTCTGATGTTTGGGGGCCATCTCCAGTTGTTCTTCCTTCGGGAATTAAATGGTTTGTTACATTTGTTGATGATTGCACTCGTATGACATGGTTATATGTGTTGAAAAATAAGAGTGATGTTGGTCTCGTCTTTCGGTCTTTCTCTCAGATGATCCAGACTCAATATTCATCTGTGATTAAAGTACTACGGTCTGACAATGGTGGTGAGTACATTGCTTGTGAGTTGTCCGAGTTTCTTCGTGATCATGGCATTCTCCATGAAACGACTTGTCCTTATACCCCGCAACAAAATGGGGTTGCGGAACGGAAAAATCGCCACATCTTAGAAACCACACGTGCTCTTCTGCTTGGCGCCTCGGTCCCTAAGATGTTTTGGCCTGAAGCTATTACTTATGCGGTCTATGTGATTAACCGTATGCCCTCTCGGGTTCTGAACTTTCAGACACCTCTTCAAGTCCTCACTCAACATGCTTCAGTAGTGTCGACTCATACTCTCCCTCCTCGAGTATTTGGGTGTGTCGCTTATGTGCATATTCAGAAAATTCCCATAACATTCTTTTATCGAAACATATGCTGCAGTTGGGTTCATACCACATCATCTGAAAAGCGTATCCAGTAACCTAGATATGTTCCATAGCCGCCCATAGCGAAAAGCACAACAGCCTACAAAATACAAGAAACCATAGATAATTATATCAAGCAACTTTAGATGAATACCCTTTATGGCCAGCATGACATGATTAAGGGAAGTACATTCTTTTACATAGGGGTATAAAGCGGCATACCATGTTGCCCAGGTGACCCCAATGCACGAGCCAGCCAGGAAGACCAAACGACTTGACAAGTTCAACGAAGGGCTCAAACAAAGATGCCACAATGCCGGCTATAATCCAAATTTTCAGATGAGTATAATATCAGTAATATGACAAGTTTTTGAATGTGATAGACATCTAGCTTCTCAGCTTCTGTGTTGAAAGGACTATTTATGCTTTAGAAACAGAGAGCAATGCAAGAACAAATGCAGCAAGTCAGATGAACTGTAATGGTGTTAAAGGATAAAAAAAACTTAGTAGACTATAAATCAACTGAGAAAAACTTATAGAAAATCAGAAATATTGCCAAAATTTTAAAAATGAAGATTAAAAAATTCCTATTGAAAGTGGAACTCTCAATTAGCAATCTCAATTACTAAAGCATGCATCCACACAAAATGCTCAACTTGAAGCCTTTCCAAATGTGTTGTATTTTATTCTGTCAAGTTTCCGATGTAGGATTGCATTGTCACATAAATAAACATCAAGTCAAGAATACTGAAAAATGGTGGAGTTAAAAAAAAAGGTACCTCCAGGAAAAGCAGCCAGAAGCAACAGAGGCAAAGGACTGAAGCAGTACAAAAGGGTCTCATTGCCATTGGCCTTCCCCACTTCTTACCGATCAGCCACGTCATTTTCAACAATGTCTAAACTGAACCTGCTGTTCTTGATCACAAAAGGTGAAAGGAGAGTTCTCCTACTCCTACTACTTTCCGACGTGGCAGTTGCAGAAGAGGAGAAGACAGATTCAGAGAGAAGTGAGAAGAGGCAGTAACCATGGCCATTTGGTAGAGAGAGAGAGAGAGGGCAAGTAGGAGGGAAAAGAAAAGAGAGATAAGCAGTAGGGTAAGTGGGAAAGGCGACGAACACTAGTACAAAAACATACTTGCGCGATGGAAATAATTGCGTCACGCAAAGTATGTTTGCGCAACGGTGACAACAAAACGTCACGCAAAACAGCTTCGGGTGACAAATGCACAGCTTCGTCGTGCAATGTTGAGAAAAAAGCTGTAAATGTCTTGGTTTAATGCCAAAAGTTTGCATGATGCACAGGCCGCGTCGCACAATGTCTTGTTTCACCATACAACAAAACAGTTTTGCACAACGCGATTGTAGACATCAAAATTTCGGTGAAATGAATGTTGACCAATAATTAAAATTTCAACACTCACGTGTCACATAAATTTTACATGTAGCGTGTGACTCAACAAAAAATCGAAATAAATTGGAAAGGTCATCAAATAGGACACGTGTCAATACCTGGCAGAAATGATTTATTTCATCTGATTATTTAAATCCAAAAATCAAGTTTTGGAATTCTATAAATAGGAAGCCAAGGCATTCATTTCAAGGGGGAGAAAGAAAGGAAGAAAGAAAGAAAGAAGGGAATGTACATCACACCAAAACCTTGAAGCCTCGAAACTCTAAAGCTCTCAAGCAAATCCCGAAGGATCAAGAAAACACTCTTCATTCTTCGTAAAATCCTCCTTCAAGGCCAAGCCCCAACGGCCCTTGAAGAACTCCAACTGACTCAAGATCAAGCCCCGACGGCCCCTTGAAGAAAGTGTTCATCATCCGTTCATCCTATGATCAAGCCCCAACGGCCCTTTGGATCAACAACCTCAACAAACCCATACACCCATTCTTCAAGATCAAGCCCAACGCCCCTTGAAGATCCGTTCATCAACTGTTCATCCTTAGACCAAGCCCCGACGGCCCTTTGGATCAACAACTCATCCACAAACCTACACCCTACGAAGATAGAATCAGAGGATCAAATTACAAAGAGATTGTAACCCCAAAATCATTATTACAAAATATATTTTGTACACGGTATTCTTGTTTCTTGTTGCAGGAATTTTTCGTGTTTACAAACTTGGCACGCCCGGTGGGACCTCTCTACCTCTCATCTCTATCCTCAAATCATCGAAAAACGCAAATGGCATCAAGAAAGGATCAAGCTGTTTCTGCAATCAAAGCAAAGAACAAGAACATCATCGCCGCAAGTGGTGATATTTCGGGCATCATAACCCGAAGTAAGGCAAGAGCTCTTTTTGCTGCGGCTTCCGCCCCTGCATTAACTCTGTCAAAGGAACAAGAGCACTTGAGGTACGAGCCTGTGATCACCTTAGCCTCGCTAAGGGCATTAAAGGGGGAAAGCCCGAGGAAATACTCAGAGTCCCTACTCTCCGACGCTGATTCGAGCGGCAGTACAACCATGCAAGTCATGAACAATGGAGCAACTTCAATCGAGGAGCAGCTAGCTCAGATGAATGAAGCAATCGCAAAGCTCACACGGACTGTGGAAGAGAAGGACTTGCAGATTGCCGCACTTGTCAACCAACTAGATGCGCTGCCCGACGTGAAAGTCGACCCAAATATTGGCCTATTAAAGAAAGAAGACGACGAAGAAGAGGAGCCACCAGTGGAGAAAGTTGAAGAGAAGCCGAAGCTAGACCAAGCAACGGCATTCATGGGATCTCTCTCTATCCAGCAGCTACAGGAGATGATCGCAAGCACTGTCAAGACACAGTACGAAGGAAGCTCGCATGACTCCGCACTGTACTCAAAGCCTTACTCCAAGAAGATTGATGCTTTGAAGATGCCAAGGGGTTATCAGCCCCCAAAATTCATGCAGTTCGATGGAAAAGGCAACCCGAAGCAACATGTCGCCCATTTCATTGAAACTTGCAACAATGCTGGGACAGAAGGAGACTACCTCGTCAAACAGTTCGTGCGTTCACTGAAAAGTAACGCTTTTGACTGGTACACTGACCTCGAACCTGAGTCTATCAACAGTTGGGACCAGCTAGAAAGGGAATTCCTCAACCGTTTCTACAGCACTCGTCGTACTGTAAGCTTGCTAGAGCTGACGAGTACGAAACAGTGGAGAGATGAACCTGTCGTTGACTACATAAATAGATGGCGCTCCTTAAGTCTGGATTGCAAAGATCGGCTTTCTGAAACCTCTGCCATTGAGATGTGCGTTCAAGGCATGCACTGGGGGTTACATTACATCCTCCAAGGCATAAAACCAAGAACATTCGAAGAGCTAGCAACTCGTTCCCACGACATGGAGCTGAGTATCGCTAATCACGGGAAAAAGGAGCCGATTGCTAACTTCAATAAGGATAAAGTATTCGCCCCAAATGTAGACAAGACCGGGAAGAAGCCCGCTAAGGAAGCTTTCACCGTCAACACTACCCCCGTCAAGACCTCCTCAGCGCCCATCAAGACCCCCTCAGCGCCCATCAAGACCTCCTCAGCGCCCATCAAGATCTCCTCCAAGAAGAAAGCGAAGGAGATAAAGACAAGTGAGCCTTCTCGCACCCAAGATAGATACAAGAGCACCTTGAGAGAGTTGGAACAGAAAACGTACCCTTTTCCTGACTCTGACATGGCTGCCATGTTAGATGACTTGCTGGAAAAAAAGGTGATTGAGCTACCCGAATGCAAGCGTCCTGAAGAAATGAATCGCACAAACGATCCTAGGTACTGCAAGTACCATCGTATTGTGAGCCATCCTGTTGGCAAGTGCTTCGTTCTCAAAGAACTCATCATGAAGCTAGCACAACAAGGGCAAATTGAGCTCGACCTTGAGGACACGGCCGCAACGCATACCACTACAATTGTGTTTGGATCGTTTAATCCTGTGCCTCTCCAAACGACACCTGGCCATTCCCGTGAATGCTCAAGTTGCACGGCACCTTCTACACAACCATCACTGGAGAGAAGCGACCAAGATGCACATGCTGATGATGAAGAAGGATGGATGTTGGTAACCTACAAAAAGACAAGGAAACCAAGACCACGAGTCGTACAACCAAAGGTGGAACAAAGAAGAAATCACCACGGCCGCAACCATGCGAAGCCTAAAAGAAACATAAAGCATGATAAGACAACATATGCTGGGGAACCTACGGAGCAGGAGCCACGCATTCCCGTTTCCTTGCATGAATACTTCCCGAATGACTTTTTCCAACAGTGCACTACTGTGGCCTGTCACATGGTTGAAGTAGAAATAGAAAAGCCCTCAAAAGGCAAAGCTATCGCCACTGAGGTAGAAAAGACCCTTACACCTGGAGAAGGTCTGCCAACACACTTTAGCATCGAGGAAGCGTTACCATTGCCAAAAAAGATGCGAAGAGCACTAGCAGCAGTCTTGGCAGGTCCCGACGACCACGAAGTGCAAGAAAGTAACGACGAAGGCTCGAAGCTTCAGCCACATGAATGTGCCACATGTTGTGCCACCCATGACGTAATTAACTTCACTGACGAAGACCTACTGTTAGGATCCAAGCCTCACAACCGTCCTCTCTTCGTCTCCGGGTACATAAGGGAATACAAAGTTAACCGCATGCTTGTGGATGGTGGGTCGGCCATAAACATCATGCCAAAATCAACAATGACCATAATCGGCATCAAGGTGAATGAACTATCCCTGAGCCGTCTGCTGATCCAGGGTTTTAACCAAGGAGGACAAAGGGCGATGGGCATGATCCGAGTAGAGATGACCATGGGTGAGCTCAAATCAAGCACGATATTCCACGTGATTGATGCAAGAACTTCCTACAGCTTGCTCTTAGGAAGACCTTGGATCCACGCAAATGGGGTAGTGCCGTCCACCCTTCACCAATGCCTAAAATTTTACCGAGAAGGAGTGAAGGTGATCCAAGGTGATACCAAGCCATTCACCGAAGCCGAATCACACTTTGCAGATGCCAAGTTCTACATGGATGAAGAGACGGTACCCGAAGCCCTTCCGGAAGAGATCAAATCCACGGGCAGAGCAGCACCTAAAAAGCAGGAGTGGCAAGCCATGCCTAAAAAGCAAAAAGAGCAGGCCGTGCCATCTTTAAGCAAAGATGATGACGAGTTTGCTAAACCTGCAACAACCAAAGGGAGTAGGATGCCGTCAGAAGGACCGAACGCACCCATATTCCGGTATATCCCGATGTCAAGAAGAAAGAATGGTCAATCTCCATTCGAAACTAGAAAAGCCGACACACAGTGGCACACGGATAACGTGAAGTTGCTCAAGACGAATGCAGTTTTGCCTCTAACACAGCTAGGGGGTGCTAAGGCCGCAAGACTACCACAAGGCTTCATAAAAGCTCTACCAAAGAAGGTGGAATCAAGCTTTCTTCCAACCAAGAGGACCGAGGAAGGTTTCGACCCTAACGCCTACAAACTCATGTCAAAGGCCGGGTACGACTTCGCTTCTTCTGCGGTGGCTGGAAAGAAGGTTTCAAACACTGTCAATGACGAAGAACGTAACCTCACCAAAACTCAAAAGAAGTTGAAGGAGCATGGTTACGGAGTTGACAACAACAAAGCCGGACTTGGTTTCACACCAAATGCACCTGTGATGATTTCAAGCCAAGCGAAAAACACTAGCACTCAATATGTCAGCATGAGCATTGAACAAGACCAAGAAGAGCCTAAACCTTCCCCTTGGACGTCGGTCTTCGATAGGATGAGCCAGTCAAGCTCCAGAACTTCAGTGCTTAATCGCATTGGTGGTCAAGACCGAACCTCTGTCTTCAAGAGGCTTAACGCGCCGACATCCCAAAGCTCTGTTTTTGAAAGGTTCTTAAAGCCTAAGAAACAAAGCAACACAGTTATCTCTCCTCTGCGACGATCAGCTTCAGAAAGATTTGAAGATAATGGGAAGCCCTTTGGAAAGAGGAAGACAACACCAAAGGAAGAAAAGCTCAATGGGTTAGGAGAAAAGGACGACGTTCGAAGCTTGATTCCTTCAAGGATGAAGCGCCAAGCAATCCTAGAGGTTGATACAAAAGGACCACTAAAGGTAAGGAGGCGCATCATCGTCCACACTGGCAAATCTTCATGCCAACAAACCCAAGAGAACGGCACTGAAGATGAAATCCCTAAGAAAGATGTCACTTCTGGCTCTTTCGACTCAAAGTCTTCACCTCAACCGCTGGGGGCATGCTCCAAAACCATGTCAGTAAAGTCAAGTGAAGATGAAGGATGGATTCATGTCACTCCGAAGAAACTGCACGAGAAACATATGTCTTGTCCACAAGTTCACCAATCGGAAAGGGGGCAAAGCAGCTACCGTCAACCTTCAAAGCTACATGAAAATGTTGAGGATGATGAAATTACAACACAAAGATCGTTCATGCGGGATCTTTTCTTCCTCGAAGACGTCTTCAATTCCTCGATCAAGGCTCCTTGTTATGAAAATTGTGAGGAATGCATTCCGAAGATCGCTTCGAAGAAATTGGACAAGCAGCAACCATCTTGTCCACAAGTTTATCAGTCGAAAAGAGGGCAAAACAACTCCTGTCAACCTCCAGAACAATGTGAAAGTGTTGGAGATAATGAAATTTCGACACAAAGATCGTCCATCCCCATCACAATGTGCGACCTCTTCCCAGAAGACTTCTTCAATTACTCGGTCAAGGCTCCTTCCTATGAAGATTGCGAGGAACGCCTTTCCCAGAACACCAGACAATCCTTATGCCGACAAGCTCGAGAAGACAGCACCGAAGAGGAGATCCAAGATGTTTTCCACGTCACGGTTCAAGAAGGTAAAGAAGACGAAATCCCCGAGGAAGATGTCACTGCTGCACCACCACAGCTCGAAGACGGAGGGCAAGCCACGATCGATGATCTCAAGGAACTCAACTTAGGTACAAGCAAGGAACCAAAACCTATCTTCGTAAGTTCATTATTAAGTACATATGAGATAGAGGAGTATTATCAGTTGTTGTTAGAGTACAAAGACGTCTTTGCCTGGACCTACAAAGAAATGCCCGGCCTGGACCCTATCATCGCTGTTCATCATCTTGCGGTCAGGCCTGGAACACGGCCGATAAAGCAAACTCAAAGACGCTATCGATCTGAGCTTATCCCACAAATCGAGGTCGAGATCGACAAGCTAATCGAAGCAGGCTTTATTCGAGAAGTGCAATACCCCAAGTGGATCTCCAACATCGTCATTGTCCTTAAAAAATCAGGACAAATACGTGTTTGCGTAGACTTCCGGGACCTCAACGATGCTTGCCCAAAGGATGACTTCCCCTTGCCAATCATTGAAATCATGGTGGATGCAACCACTGGCCATGAGGCATTATCATTCATGGATGGCTCTTCTGGGTACAATCAAATTCGCATGGCCCTCGAAGACGAGGAACTAACAGCCTTTCGTACTCCAAAAGGTATCTACTGCTACAAGGTAATGCCCTTTGGTCTAAAGAACGCTGGAGCTACGTATCAACGCGCAATGCAGAAAATCTTCAATGACATGCTACACAAAAACGTAGAATGTTACGTAGATGATGTGGTGGTTAAGACGAAGAAAAGATCAGAACACTTGAAGGATCTGCGAATAGTGTTCGAAAGGCTGCGAAAATACAACCTCAAGATGAACCCGTTAAAGTGTGCGTTTGGCGTCACTTCTGGAAAATTCCTCGGCTTCATCGTCAAGCACCGTGGTATTGAAGTAGACCAATCAAAGATCAAGGTCATTCAAAGCATGCCCGAGCCAAGAAACCTGCACGAGCTGAAAAGTCTACAAGGACGGCTAGCCTTCATCAGACGCTTCATCTCCAACCTCGCAGGGCGTTGTCAACCGTTTAGTCGCCTTATGAAGAAAGATGTTCCATTCGTATGGGACAAAGCATGTCATAATGCTTTTGAAAGCATAAAGAAATATTTGTCAAGTCCACCTGTCCTGGGGGCACCTGTGCCCGGGAAACCACTCATATTGTATATTGCTGCTCAGGAAAGTTCAATCGGAGCACTCTTGGCGCAAGAGAATGAATCCCAAAAAGAAGGAGCACTTTACTACCTCAGTCGAACTCTCACCGGCGCTGAGTTGAACTATTCCCCAATAGAAAAGATGTGCCTCGCTTTGGTGTTTGCCATTCAGAAACTCAGACATTACATGCATGCTTACACCATCCATTTGGTTGCTAAAGCCGACCCTGTCAAATACGTTATGACTAAGCCAGTCTTGACAGGGCGACTCGCTAAATGGGCTTTGCTTCTTAATCAATATGAGATCATCTACGTCCCAGCTAAAGCTGTCAAGGGACAAGCGCTAGCAGACTTCCTTGCCGATCATCCAATCCCGGCTGATTGGAAAATCTCAGACGACTTGCCTGACGAGGAGGTGTTTTACATCGACATCTTCCCGACATGGACGATGTTCTTCGACGGATTCGCACGAGCAGACGGAGCGGGGGCAGGAGTAGTATTCATGTCACCACAAAGGCACATACTACCTTACTCCTTCCAACTGAATGAGCTATGCTCCAACAATGTTGCTGAGTACCAAGCATTGATCATCGGGCTCCAAATGGCGATCAACATGGAAATCACAGCTCTTGAGGTATATGGCGATTCCAAGCTCATAATCAATCAACTCTTAACTGAGTATGAGGTGAGGAAGGATGATCTCGTCCCATACTTCCGGCTAGCAACCCAACTGCTACAAAAGTTCGAAGCTGTGACACTAGAACATGTGCCAAGAAAGCAAAATCAAATGGCGGACGCTCTCGCCAATCTAGCCTCGAGTATGACACTAGGAAAAGATGAAGTTGCAGACGTGCCAGTTTGCCAAAGATGGGTGATTCCGCTCGTTAATGAAATGTCACTAGATGATACAAATGTCATCTCAGTACTTCCAGTCGATGCTGAAGAGTGGAGACAGCCGCTGATCGACTACTTAGAGCACGGAAAGCTTCCAGATGATCTTAGACACCGTTCCGAAATACGTCGACGAGCACCTCGCTTCCTTTACTACAAAGGAACACTCTACCGACGCTCTTTTGAAGGACTGCTCCTGAGATGCCTAGGTGAGGAAGAAGTTAATCAAGCCATGGAAGAAGCACATTCAGGTGTGTGTGGGGCACATCAATCTGGACCAAAGCTACATTTCCAGCTTAAAAGAATGGGTTACTACTGGCCGAGCATGGTGAAGGACTGCCTGGAACACGCCAAAAGGTGCCAAGCCTGCCAATTCCACGCCAACTTCATACATCAACCGCCTGAACCATTACACCCTACAGTTGCTTCATGGCCGTTCGACGCATGGGGATTGGACGTTGTAGGACCAATTACGCCAAAGTCATCTGCAGGGGAAGCTTACATCCTAGCTGTAACAGATTACTTCTCCAAGTGGGCTGAAGCCATACCTTTAAGGGAAGTAAAAAAGGAAACTGTTGTTCGTTTCATCAAGGAGCATATCATCCATCGATATGGGGTGCCTCGCTACATTATCACTGACAACGGAAAGTAGTTCTCCAACCGACTCGTGGACAAGCTTTGCGACAAATACAAGTTCAAGCAGCACAAGTCTTCCATGTATCATGCTCCGGCCAACGGCCTTGCGGAAGCATTCAACAAGACGCTGTGCAACCTCCTGAAAAAGGTAATCGGCCGAACAAAGAGAGACTAGCATGAAAGAATAAGTGAAGCACTTTGGGCATATAGGACTACACATAGGACTCCTACCCAAGCTACACCTTATTCTCTTGTATATGGCGTAGAAGCTGTTCTACCGCTTGAAAGTCAAATCCCCTCATTAAGGATGGCTATACAAGAAGGCTTGACTGATGAAGAAAATGCAAAGTTGCGCCTTCAGGAGTTGGAAGCGCTGGATGAGAGAAGGCTCGAAGCTCAACAACACTTGGAATGCTACCAAGCACGGTTAGCCAAGGCATTCAACAAGAAAGTCCGCTCAAGGTCTTTCCAAGCCGGAGATCATAACTAAACAAAGACGCGTACACGGCATGGTAAAGGCCCATGCTAGTAAGCACATGTTTAGATCGGCCCAAGACATCTTCAAGCCACTCCCAATAAGACTCATCAAAAACAGCTTCTCCGGTAGTCGACAATGCATCATTCCAAGCCATAGCTCCGCTGCGGATGTGATCTCCGAGAAGCTTAAACGAAGCCGGATGACTGTCACGAGCATGGTGCGAAGGGTTCAAGATAAGAATCCCCGGTGTGCACGCCTCCCTCTCCGTATTTGATCGAACAAAGTTTGCCACCTTCCAAGATACTTCAGAAGACCACGACTTAATATGCATGGAGTTGTCTTTTGTAGGAAGAGCAAGCGCCTTAAGGCCAGTCAGTGGGGCGTAAATCTTCAGCGTTGTTCCCCTATCTTGCGAATCATTTTCCTTCGCGAGAATGGTAATGGTGTTGCTCTTAAAACATTTGAAAAATACCATGACCGCAAAAAAAAAAAAAAAAAAAAAAAAAAAACAGCCACAAAACTTGAACAGCAGGACAACAGACAGTGCAATGGTGTGCAGCGAACAGTGCAGCGATGACGGTGCAGCAAGCAGCAGCAAGAGGCACAACAACGTCACCACCGAGGAAAATTATGATCAAAAGGCACTACACAGCATAAACTCGCTGCAGTCTTTTGCATAACCCCACACGGTCAAAGTGACACACTGCAACAAGCTCCAAGCAGCGGCAAGAGGCACGGCAACGTCACTACCAAGGGAAGACTGTGACCAAAAGGCATTACACAGCAAAATCCCTTTGCAATCTTTGCACAACACCACTCTTTCTACACCACCAATTTACGCGTTCCTGGGTTCTTCGTCGGTTTGGCAGCCTCAGCCTTGCAGATCACCATATAAAAAAATTAATAAAAACAAAAAAAAACAAAAAAATAATAATAAAAAAAAAAACAAAAAAATGCAAGAACAAAATATAAAAGAACAAAATATAAAAGACACAAAGATTTTAACGAGGTTCCTCCACAGTCAGTGTAACTGGAGTACGTCCTCGGAGCAGTAGGAGCTCACCCAATAATCCACTATCAACCAAATGGGAGTTTACAAAGTGTTGGCAATCTCACAGCCCAAATAACCCAATACACCCAAAAGCTCTCACACACCAAAGAAACAAATAGAGGAAGAAATATAATGAATAATTTCTTCTCTATACATATAGCTCAAAGCTATTACAAACAACAACTACTTTGGTAGATGATTACTAACCAAATGAAGCAGCAGCTTCCCTTCTCTATTTGCAGCTTCTTTCTTTTTCTCAGCAGAGTATTGAGCTCTCTCTTCTTCTCTATTTTCTCCAAAACCGAAATGAGCTATCTTCACTTTTCCCTTTGCTTCAAAGGCTATTTAAACCAACGGATGTTGAAGAAAAAAAACAAAAACATTTTCCTGTTTTTCCTCCCCAAAACAAGGAAAGATGTTTCTCCTTTTCTTCCTTTATAATTTTTTATAGCCAAAAGCATTTGCAAGTTGTTGTCTAGCTGAAAGCATAGCCAAGTTGGCCACTTTCCAAAAAAAAAAAAAAAAATCATTTTTTATAGCCAAAAGCATTTGCAAGTTGTTGTCTAGCTGAAAGCATAGCCAAGTTGGCCACTTTCCAAAAAAAAAAAAAATCTTTGGTGGATCAGCGCCACCGAAGGAGAAAAAAAAAAAAAAAAAAAAATCTTAGTGATGTATGTGTTTTATTTGTATTTAACACAATACACTGAATAAAATAAAGCATGTCCATTAATCTCTAAGAAATTACAACTGCGTAAAAAAATAAAAAAAATAAAAAAAAAAAAGATGGAGCTTTCACAAAGGATGTTCACGTGAAGCCCCATTATTTGGCAAAACTCTCGGAGCGGAAGGCATCGGAGCTAGATCATTCGAGGCCACAATACTTGGTGGAACGCTGGATGACCCAAGAAAAAGGTGCCTCTGGAGATAAGCAGCAAGCCTTTGACGGTCACTTTGAATCCGACCTTCAGATTCTTGCAGCTCATCAAGCTTCCTCTTCATGCCCGTCGAATAGTTGTTGGCAAGCACGTGCAAACTTCTATTCTCGTGCTTAAGCTGTTTGATCTCCTGCTTAAGATTTTCCACCTCTGCCATCAACGATTCAACCTGACGGGAGCGAGCAAGTAGGCGTTGGCCCATGTTGGACACAGAGCCCGCACACTGAACACTGAGAGCCAGGGACTCTTGAACGGCCAACTCATCGGACCGTCCTGACAGCAGCCTACTATCTTTTGGAGTGAGGAGGTTCCTAGCTACTATTGTAGCTATTGTGGCGTCCTGCATCACGGAGTCTTCACCTGTAAAAGGACCGTTAGAAGATAAGAAAGAAGGGCGCCATACGTTACCTTGACGCGGCGCGCCCGTATCACTGCTGAGACTCAATTCTAAGCTAAGGTTCGATGGGTTTGCCATTTTTCAAAAGTGTTCAAAGAGAAAGGTGGATGGAGTAAAATCAGAAAGGGCCGAAGACAATTTTCACAAACGGGCAATCTTCAAAGTGTGCATGTTGGAGGTGATCGATACCTCTATAAAAAGCCAAGGCGACACGACCACCGATTCAAAAAACCGGATTTTCCTGCGTGAAGTTCGGCGACGCTTTCGCGGCTTTTCAGTTAACGCGTTCAACTTTGTCAAAAGATCTCTGACAAAGTTGAAAACACGTGAAGGTTATCATCCCAACTACGCGCCTTTGCCAACAAGCGCGGTGATAGAGCCGCACCCGTGACTACTTTTTCGAAGAGGCGCTCGCTCAGAAACCGAAGAGACGCTCGCTCAAAAATTGAAGAGACGTTTGTCGACAAGGGTAAAAGAACAGTACCACCACTTGCTGTTGGGAAATCCCTATATATGTCGACCTTCATCTTTTATGGCAAGACAGACCTGAAGAAAATGCCCAACTCTTTCTCACCTCTGAGGGTGCACTCCCAGCAAAGCCTCTCGAAATACTCAATTTTTTCTTCTTCCCCAAAGAAGATACCAGATATCTGGAGTACAGATGAGCCAGGAGGAGATGGTAGATCGAAGCATGTGGAGACAAGCACAACAAATATATGTGCCGATTCATTCGCCGCTTCTTCAAAAGCAAAAGTATCCCATATCATCAAGGGCGAAAGCAAAGGTATCTCATATCATGCTTTTTCCCTGTCTTTTCCTTTGCCCTTGTTCTCACCTGCCAGGACAAGGACAGAGAAAGCAATATGTCGGAACCTCCACTCAAACTTGCGCTGCCACCAAGAAGTGATGGTCCATTCAAATGCAAGGTTTGCATTCAACTCCTGCATCAGAAGACAAATACTACAAGAGAAGATGCCAAACCTGCATAAGGAAATACCACTTCTGCAAAGGGAGCAAGTAAGGCAAGTGAAAATGATACATCGAAGCATGTGGAGACAAGCACAACAAATATATGTGCTGATTCATTCGCTGCTTCTTTGAAAGCAAAGGTACCTCATATCATGCTTTTTCCCTGTCTTTTCCTTTGTCCTTGTTCTTACTCGCATGGCAAAGTGAAAGAAGCAATCAGCCGGCACTTGGAGTCAGTCTTCCGATCTGGAACCGACTGCCTGGAATCTATTCCCTGGTTGCTTACCTAGCGTTGCTCTCGAGTAGTCATCTTCAACGGTTGATACACTTCCAGATAAGGGACCACTTCTGCAAAGGGGAGCAAGTAAGGCAAGTGAAAATGATACATTGAGGCATGTGGAGACAAGCAACAACTGCATATGCTGAGCTATCCTCTAACCCTCTTCAATACGAATTGGAGAGATTGAACAAAGAAACAGATAAAAGGAGTAAGCTCAGACCTTCGGGGGAGACCAAAAGAATCCTGCTGCCCAGTTCAAGAGTAGCACAAAGGAAAATCAACGATTGGAGGAAACCAGAAAATCTTCCAGTCGAACTCAAGATCAAGCCTCGATGGCCCTTGAAGAAATCTCCAGCCCAGTTCAAGATTAAGCTTGTGGAAAATCAACGATTGGAGGAAACCAGAAAATCTTCCAGTCGAACTCAAGATCAAGCCTCGATGGCCCTTGAAGAAATTTCCAGTCGAACTCAAGATCAAGCCTCGACGGCCCTTGGGTTGACATCTACATTAAGGGACTTCAAAACGCATCTTCTACACGTGACAAGCACATGTCTACGACGCGCCTTGAAGTGGGGGCATTTGTAGACATCAAAATTTCGGTGAAATGAATGTTGACCAATAATTAAAATTTCAACGCTCACGTGTCACATAAATTTTACATGTAGCGTGTGACTCAACAAAAAATCGAAATAAATTGGAAAGGTCATCAAATAGGACACGTGTCAATACCTGGCAGAAATGATTTATTTCATCTGATTATTTAAATCCAAAAATCAAGTTTTGGAATTCTATAAATAGGAAGCCAAGGCATTCATTTCAAGGGGGAGAAAGAAAGGAAGAAAGAAAGAAAGAAGGGAATGTACATCACACCAAAACCTTGAAGCCTCGAAACTCTAAAGCTCTCAAGCAAATCCCGAAGGATCAAGAAAACACTCTTCATTCTTCGTAAAATCCTCCTTCAAGGCCAAGCCCCAACGGCCCTTGAAGAACTCCAACTGACTCAAGATCAAGCCCCGACGGCCCCTTGAAGAAAGTGTTCATCATCCGTTCATCCTAAGATCAAGCCCCAACGGCCCTTTGGATCAACAACCTCAACAAACCCATACACCCATTCTTCAAGATCAAGCCCAACGCCCCTTGAAGATCCGTTCATCAACTGTTCATCCTTAGACCAAGCCCCGACGGCCCTTTGGATCAACAACTCATCCACAAACCTACACCCTACGAAGATAGAATCAGAGGATCAAATTACAAAGAGATTGTAACCCCAAAATCATTAATACAAAATATATTTTGTACACGGTATTCTTGTTTCTTGTTGCAGGAATTTTTCGTGTTTACAGCGATATATGCGTCGTGCTAGTTTTTGGTGCCAAACAAAGACTTTAACCACTTTTATTCTCAACTTTGAGCGACAAAGGTGTTCATTCGTTGCGCAAAACAGCTTTGCAAGATGGAGGTGCACCTTCCTCACGCAAAACTGTTTTGCACAACGTCAGTCTTCGTTGCGCAAAGTCAAAGACTTTTTCCACATTACTTAATCAGTTTGGGAGGCAAAAACTACAAACCCAGTTGCAGCAGCTACCTCCCTCCCCATCTCTCTTCAAAACCATCTCCAATCCCTCTCTTGCTCTTAAATTCATCATACAAATATTTCATCTCTCTTCATCATGCAATCCCTCCCTTGCTCTTAATTTGTTGCAGCTTTCCGAGGCCATGTTGGCCTTGTCTACCAGATCAGGTCTGAATTTATATCAATTCTTTCTGTTTTTTCGAATGCAATCCCTCCCTTGCTCTTAAACATGATGTAAACTGAATTAAACTATAACACCTATATAAGTTTGTGTTTCTTTGGATTGATGATTGCTCTGTAGAATTTGCCTAAAGTTTTTGTCTTGTATATATCAATCTACTTTAGACGTGCATGAGATCTATAAGTTTTTATTGTGTCAGGATTCGTGAGAAAGGCTTCCTACAGGACAAAGGTAGAAATTTGTGGGTTACACCAAATGGAGCACTAAATGCAGGAGCAAGATCCAAAAAAAGGAGACAATCTACACAAGCACAATATCTACAGTAGCGATGGTGCTAAATACATGTCATATGTTAAGGTTGGTGTTCATCTGGTAATTCTGAAACTAAATAAAATTATGAATGGATTATGGTATTTATCTTTTCTTAATTCTTAATTTTTCTTCTTTCTAAGGTCAGAATCAGGTTTTAATGCCTTAATTTGAAGATTTTGGTATTGTAATTAGATTCAATTTGGAAAATTAAATTAGAAATTGGGGGTTTTTGTGTTAAATTGAATTTTAGGGTTAGGATTCAATACTGGCAAAGTCCTTCAATGGTATTGGTGGATTCTTCACCCTCTGCAACTAGTCATAGATCTCACCATATAATTTATCAAAACTCATTTAGTTATAACACACAAAAGAACTTTAAGTCCCGTGTATGAACCTTCATTTGGTCGAAATTGAGAGGCAAAATGGATTCAAAACTTAAAGTTTTGTAATAGTTGAGGAAAGATTTATGGGCAGTCACATTTTTTTATGGTGGTTAACTGCTAATTATGCTATGCACTTGGGTTCTTCTTGTTGCATTGGATGCCTGCATTGATGTCATGGATTCTCAGTGAGGTAGTGAATGAATTGTCTGCATTGTTTTTTCCTATCTTTCTTGGGTAATGACATGAGCTTAACTTCCTTCTAGTTTGTGTACTATGGTTTCTTGCTTTCTCCAACCCTTTAGAGATTTTGCATTTTCTGTAATTTTATTAGATTGGGGAGTTGTTGTAGGATAGTTTTTAGAGTTGTATTGCAATGTTAGAGGTGTATTTTTGGATTTGATTCTAGGGTTCTATCATATAGTGGGTGGACCTTTGGTTCACTAGGTTTTTCATCTCAATTTTAGCTCTTTAATAAAATTCCATTTCTCAAATATGTGGAGTCTGGAAAACACAAGGTAACACTAGTGGATTGAAGAAACTTAGTGGATATTTGTTTTGTTGTCTTATCTTCAATCTGAAGTATGATTGGCAATCGCATGGGATATTTAAATTGTAAGGATCTTTAGCCAACTGCTGGCTAATGAAGAAGTCGACTAACTATGTTGGATGACCTTCCATCCAGAAAACCTTCTGGTTTTGGTTTTTCTCTTTCGACAATGTGTCTAGTCAAGCTCCATTTAATTGGAGTCCCAGGGTCTTAGAGTGAACTAATTTTGGTCAGAGAACTAGGCTATCTAGCCACAGTCTAAGCTTATAGCATGGTAAATTCTAGTATTAGCACTTTCTTGGCATAATTTGATATTATAATCAAAGTTGGTTGAGACCTTCAAGCTTCTTACACATGTTGTCATGATATCCTCAATGAATACCTAAATCTAGAACAAAGTCTCATGAAATTTGAAAATTTTTTAATGTTAGTTTTTGGTTGAAATAGTTCGATACCTCGTAGTGTCAAATTTGTCTTTTTTCAATGCAATAAATCATAAAGAAATCAAATTGATTATTATTAAAGTAAATATAAAGTTAATAGAAAAATTATATATTTTGAGGATGAATTAAGGGGTCTCAGTAGGGCTGTCATTGTCATGCTTCCCGTGCTGTATAATGAGGTGCATAAGGACTGTCTATGTTTGATGATTGATTTGTCCATGTGAGATAGGCCATGATAATTAGGTATAGAATTTAATAACTGCTCTAAGAATATTGTCAAAGTGTTTGAAGATAGCTTTTGGATAAACATCAAGTATATATCTACTTAGAATTGTTTTCTTACATGTATTTTATGACAAATAAAAATATGATCGATTAAATTGATTTTCATCATGTTAACTTGCGTACCCTGTTGTATGGCCACTTTGTTTGCTGCACTTACTTTAATAATAAAAATATAAAATAGAGCTTCATTGCACATAGAGAACGCATCACGATTGCGACCAAAATAATCAAGATACACATAAACGAAACATCTGATCCCATTGGTTTAAAGTATAGTTGACATCTTTAATTAGCATTGTTTCTACCATTGCATTATTGCTTTATATATATGTGAACAAATGCAAGAAAGGATATATTTCGCTGCTAATTGATTAGTTTCAAATGTAAGAAATGATTAGTTTCTAATGTTATATTTTTATGGTTCAAAAAGTCTATAGATGTCGCAGTTGATCACTCGTCGTCGGAATGTGACCAATGCCCCTCCCGCATTATCAGCATCTACTGCTCCAGGCACGAGTGCTCCATTGATTGGGGAGCCTAAACCCCTTACTGAGGCTACTCCTACGACGTCCCAGGTGCCCACATCATCGACGTCATCAATGTCAGTTCAACCGCTCAGAGCATGGTGACCTCACTGGCTCAGCCGCGATCCAGAGCTTTCTAATCACACTTCCTCAACACCCAGAGTCGAGGGTGGGGGCTCCCAGCCAGGTAGTTTTTTCTAATTCTCACTACGTTGTATTTTTTTTTTTTTTCATTTTAAAACTATTATTTTTATGATTGTGAAAATTTGTTGGATTATGAAAATGTGTTGCAGGTTGTGAATTACTGTTATTTAACTGTTTTAATGTTTTGGGAAATGATATACTATTAGGGGAGGTTTTGCCGAATTTTCTTTAGAAATTTAAGCTTAGGGTTTTCACCATTTAAGTTTTTTTGGGCAGCTAAAAAAAACACCAAGGGGGCCCAATCGAATGCTGAAGTCGGCACAAAACATACGTCTGTCCGCCACCTTGATCAAGATTGCATATGACTCGCGACATTGTGGAGTGGTTACCTCACAACAGCATGGCAGCGTCGTTACTAGCAGTGGTTATGTTATTCGGTGGTGTTGTCATGTGTAGTGGGTCTTGGGCAAAAATTCCCAAGGAGACGAATAAACTTGTGTAAGACAAGTTTTCGGTTAGTATATTAATTTTTAGCCTTTATCAAATTTTTAATTTTGTTTACAAATATTATAAACCAAAGTATAGTATCTTAATATTATTAAATTTCTTACTATTATTTTATTGTTTTTCATATTTGTAGGTCAATTATGATCTTCAGGACATATCCCCCGAGGCCATCGCCTACTTAGAGGAGACCTTAGCAACCTGGTACAATCATTCGAAGACTGATCTTCACGCACATTTTAAGCTATGGGATGATCCAGAGATTGCTCGCCTAGAGGGTTGCCCAACCGAGTTGGTGGACCGGCCGGAGAACTGGGAGTGGCTCTGCAAACATTTTACGGACCCAAAATTTGTGGTATGTACACAATATTTTAATAAGAATTTATTAAGGTTTTAGTTATTTTTTTAAGCTTTTTTTAATAATTTCTTTCAAATAGTTGCACTAACATGTATATTGTGTGTTTAACAAAAGAACTTTGTTGCTGGCAAGAAAGTTCGGGAACACTTCTTCACCATTTATGTTCGATGCCCTTTTCATATATGGTTGAGGCGCGACATTAGGTAAAAGTATATTAATTTTGAAATTTTATACAATTTATTTTAATAAGAATTTATTAAGGTTTTAGTTATTTTTTTAAGCTTTTTTTAATAATTTCTTTCAAATAGTTTCACTAACATATATATTGTGTGTTTAACAAAAGAAATTTGTTGCTGGCAAGAAAGTTCGAGAACACTTTCCACCATTTCTATTTGATGCCCTTTTCGTATATGGTTGAGGTGCAACATTAGGTAAAAGTATATTAATTTTGAAATTTTATACAATTTATTTTAATAAGAATTTATTAAGGTTTTAGTTATTTTTTTAAGCTTTTTTTAATAATTTCTTTCAAATAGTTTCACTAACATATATATTGTGTGTTTAACAAAAGAAATTTGTTGCTGGCAAGAAAGTTCAGGAACACTTCTCCACCATTTTTGTTCGATGCCCTTTTCGTATATGGTTGATGCGCGACATTAGGTAAAAGTATATTAATTTTGAAATTTTATACAATTTATTTTTTATTATTGATTAATAAATTTTTCTTAATGTTTTTTTCTTTAGGAGGGTTTTAAGTTCCCATAAATCGACATGTTCAAGGAAGTTTACGTTCGACCCGACGATGAGATCACTGAGCAGCTTCATGTAAGTATATGTAATTGTTAATATTCTTACATTTACGAATTGTTCAAATATTAATTATATTTTGTTATTAAACATTACATGTTTTTTCTTTATTATTATAGGCTGCTATGGTGGAAAAGCGCACTGCTGTTCTCCAAGAATCAGCATCGCAGCTTCCTCCAGAGATCCTGATCGTGGACGTCACTGTACCCAAGGATGCAGGTCTTCAGATCTTGACTGAGGTCCTGGATCAGAAGTTCGGTTGTCGTCATGGCAAGATTGTTTGGTGTATGAGGAAGGCATAGGTTCGTGAGACGGGTGCCTCTTCTTCCAGATCGGCCACAAGACAGGTCAACGCCTTGAAGGAGGAAGTGGCAACCCTAAAAGGTCAGCTTATGGCCCAGGGCGAGCAGATGAGTATGATTGTACAGGCATTACATATGTTCGGCCTCCAAATCCTAATGCCAGCACCTGATACTACTCCACCTTCGACCTCCCAACCAGTTCGCCTAGCCAATACCCAGTAGCCTGATATATCAAACCTAGAAGACTACTTGTTGTAGTTTTTCCTTTTATGTTCGGACATTTTGTATGTACATTTTCATATATTTTATAATTAAATACTTTTTCTTGGTTTATTAATTATTGTTTATAATTTAATTACAATGTTTATAAAAAGAATTAAATAAAAAATATTTTTGCAAAAAAAAAAAAAAAAACAAACAAATAAGGGCTTGTACGACGAAGAAGTAACCTGCGTCACGCAAAGAGTTTTTGCGCGACAACAGAACCTGTGTTGCGCAACGTAGGTTACTTCTTCGTCGTGCAAACCTCTTTTGCGTGACGCATGTTCTTCCGTCTCACAAAGGAGGTTTGTTGACGGAAGTAACCTACGTGGCGCAAAGACATTTTGCGCGACGCAGGTGCTCTCTTCATCACACAAACCCTGCTTTCACTGTCTTTGCGCGACGGTTGGTGTGCGACGCAAGTTTCATTGGGCTAATTTTCAGGCAACGTTTTTTGACGTTGCACGACGAAGGTACCTGCGTCGCCCAAACTATTTTTTGTACTAATGGAAGGAGACACGACTGAGTTAATTGGTATAATATGGGATGGACAGCAACTAGCAACGACATTTCCACATGGTTTCCACACCAACACCTTACAATCTATAAAATCCATCTCTTTACGGACTTTCTGGTCATTGGAGTCTGGCTCTATGATGGGAGGACTTTTGCGTTAGTGTTTCAAATCAATCAAGGAATTAGAAATAAAAAGAATGAAAAATACATCACAACACGTATTAACTTTATATATCACCGCAGTAACGTTCATTATTGACGTAATCTCTAGATAGGCCAATTTCCCAATGCTCCGAGCTTATATTTGTTTTGTACACTATTCATAAAAAAAAACTCCGCCTAAAGTCGTCTAGGCCCCGTCTAGACGCTAGCAGGTTGAAAATCGCCTTAATTAATCCCTAGAGCCTAGGCGCTAGGTTGTTGAAGACCGTCCCCGATTAATCCCTAGGAGTTTGAAAATTAAGAAATAGTGCCTAAACATGCTTGGGCACTCTACCTAGGCCACGACTCTCACTTAGATAAAAAATACGTAATTTTTGTTTGCATTTTATTTTTTTCAATAAATTGTAAAAGACTTGTTGAATACTTAGAAAAAACACATATGATATGCTTGTTCCCCATGTTTTTATTATGTTCTATACTTTATAATCTATATGTCATTCCATTTTGCAATTTATGTATTCCAATGTATTTTTGAAGTATAAGCAAACACAAACACTTATTTATACGATATATAATAAATTTACTTAAATCCGCCTAGGCTCCCACCTAGACGCTAAGGCTCAGCCCGCCGCCTAACTAACACCCAGTGTCTTTTAGAACCTTAGTTTTGTAGCAGTCAAAACCGTTTTCGTATACAGTTGATTGCCCTTAAAAGCTTATAGTGTTGTTCGACAACAAAGCAAATCTTGAAACCTTGCATCTAACTAATGTAGCAATGCGGTTTTGACAGACGACCTGGGAAGTAAGGAGGATAGATTGCGATCCCTTACCCACATCGCTTTGTCCTATTTGGTACATTTGGTAGGCCAGGTGCAATGCTAACAAGCAACTGTCGCCCACCCAAACTCTTCATGCTAGCACTGGTGCCACTTCGGCTTATTGGGATGTTACAACTTACGAGGGTAAAAACCGCAAGGCGTGTCCCTGGACAGCAGGACATTCTGTCGCACATCCCATGGACTCCTCCTCCTCCCCACACTCTGTCGCACATTCAAAAGCAGATACTCAGAAACTAATTTTCTAATTATTTACTTTAAGCCAACTAATATCATAAAGAACAGAGAATCACTTGAAAAGGATTATCAAAACAATCCTACCAGGAAAAAGAAAAAATTAGGAATTGAAATACATGGCGAGTAGCAGATATATATACATTGCGCGGAATAAGACCATATAGATCCTTCACTTTGCCTGCCTGTCTTGTCTTCAATTCACTTTCTTGTTCCGATGGCATAGGCTTAGGCTGCTTCAACTTCACTTTTGCCTCTTTACCTAAACAGCAGGCCAAATAAATAGTAGATAATTTGGCTCCTTGTCTGCAACACATTCAACCTAAATAAGAGTATGATCAACAAAAACAGAAATAAATTTTTTACCAGCTAAGTTAAACAAGCGAGAATCTAAAAATAAATAAATAAACTATCCATTGCAAGAATCATCATTTGCATTTGATTTTGACTGTGGAAGTGAGACGTATATTTAGTTATATACCACGGTTAAAGGCAGAAAGTGACCTCCCAGCCAGAGCCAATTCATCTGTCAACGCGGAGAATGTTGTTACATATGGTACCCCTGGTAACTGACTCTCTTTGAGGATCAATCTTCCATCGGCCATCAACAATGAATTTTATCTGCAGTTAATATCACATTTTAGATACAGTTATTCAAGGTTCACACTCTCCTTGCCAACGAAAAAACGGTTCATAACGTTTAGCTGCTAGATGTGCACACCTCATATGTCCCTGGATAAAGCCACAGCATTGTTGACCAAAGTTTGGGTTTCCTGCACGAAAATGTAGTCCTGAAGATCAGTAAGCTAATTACTCAACTAATATTTTGAGCATCAAGCATATAAAAAACTTAAATGAAGAAATAGCACAACGATAAAAGGGAAGATTAACAATAACCAACAATAATATGTCAACTGAATATGATGAATCTTCACTCTTTAGGAAAGATAACAAGCAAATTAGGCACAACCGAAGTAACAAGATACAATAAAAGTTTAAAGCCAAATTATACAGAGAAAGAGAGTGTTAACACCTCAAGGGTTCTATGATACTAGATGATGACTCCAGATCCATTTTAATCTGATGATGCCAACCATTGAAGCTACCAGTCACCTCCACAATCTCACCATCTCCCTTGTACTGGATCTCAACCTGATGAGGTCAGGAAATTCTGGTCATCAGGTGTAACATACTTTTAAATTTTAACTACAACCAACAATCTTATCAGTAGTTTCAGTCTCACTCTCTCACTCACTCTCTCTCTATTTCTTTTCTACCCATCACAACCAAAGATCTGTCAATTGCCAACATAGTTTTTAATTATCTCAGAATCAGGAAGTTCAAAACTTCAAACTCTAATTGTAATGTCATACAAATGCTGTCAGTGTATGTATGAGATTTTTTAATTTTTATTCTTGTCAAAAAATGCATGTATGAGAATTTGTTTATGCATGAATGATGAAGAGTCAGCGACGGGCTTTTCATTGCTTAGAAAACATCCTACTCACTGCCAAAATGCTCTAATAGCATAATTACATGTATACAAAAGTACGTCCAGCAAAATGGTAGATGTGATACCTCCACTAATCCTGAAAGGCTTTCTTCAGCAGCAAGTAACTCTGCATCTTTTTCAGAGACAAGCCTTTGTGCTTTGCTGATTGCCATTTCAGCCTTGGTTTGCAAGTTTGACAAAGCAAGCTAAAGGAAGAAGTAAAATGCACTATAATCAGATCAGTGATTATATTGCCATAAAAGTATGAAACTTACACAGAAAAAATTGCATGCAAAAACAAGCAAAATCGGATGCATCATACATATTTCCATGTTGCGATACTGTGAACAAGGTCATGCCGTATAAAGGAACCTCCAAAATAGTTAATATACCTGTTCTTTCTTAATCTGTTCTTTCAACTGTGACAATTCAATCTCCTTCTGATGCTAAGAAAAGGAATATAATCGAAATTATAATCAAATTCAAGTAGAAAGCTCAATGTGTAAGCAGAACTTTACGAGAATAGTACCAGCATAAACTTGAGATGACTAACATCGAGTTCATAGTCTCTTTCATTTGTCTGTAAACCAAAAACACAATAGTAAACGCAATACTGTTGTCAAAGTTGATGTTGCAAGTAACATAGTTTTGAGTTAAGTAATTACCTTAACATCCAAATCCTTGTCATATAGAGAACTTAGCCCTTCAGCTGGTGTACCATCATCCCTACTTTATAAACATAAAAAAGTTCTTTATAAGAATACACTAAAACATTGATGCACTGCAGAAGTTGACAACTACGTCTACATTGTTCAGTCATGCATCAAATTTGAGTTCCAGTTCCGTAAGGTAACCTAACAATTTGGATTCCTAAAATGTCACTCTTTGGGATATTAGAACAAAATGAGGTTGAATAGTAACAACAGTCAGAAAGGAAGGAACAATAATAATTAGAGAAGAAAATACGGAACTTCGAACAGATGTACAAGTTACCAACCTAAGAGAGGGATCAACTGCCATAGTAGATGTTGATGTCCTTTGATTCAATGCCATAGTTGCATCCCTTCCATCAAGCACATTTTTAGAGTGCCCCGAAGTAGGAGTTCTTAATTGAACCTCTTCAGTGTTTCCAAATCTACCTTTGATTTCTTCAGCATTATTTTCAGTTACTATGCCATAGATATTATCAGTATCAAGAAACTCCAAGCAATTATTAAATTTGAAGGAAATGAAGAAATAAAGGAGAAAGAAAAATGAAGGGGAAGCATGTGTGTAGTTACAAATAGCATGAAAGGTAAGCATATTTAGTAACAAATAGCATGAAAGGTAAGCATATATAGTAACAAACAGCATGAAAGATAAGCATACATCAGAATGATTTAGTGCTCAAAAACATCAACAATGACAACAAACAAGAAAAGAATCACCATTGATAGTGCACGTAAACTAAAAATAAATTACGTGAGTTGCTAAACATAATTATATTGTGAAGAAATTTGAAGGAAAGGCATCTTAAGGCAACTTACCTTCAACTGCATCCAAGTCTCCATTCTGCATAAAGTTTGCCACTTTTTCCTCTAAGGATAAATTGGGTGGAGATGGCGGGTAATGGTAATCAGAGTTGTGACTTGATTCAAGATTTGAACTAGAATGGTCTTCCAAACCGGAAACTACAGCTGAAGAGGAATTTTCATCAGTCATACTGTTAACCTTCCCATCCTGACATATATCTAAGACCTTTTCATCCAATGACAAACCATCAGCAGGTTCTACAGGCATGCGAGGACATCCATCAGAGTTCAGATCCAATCCGACATTTGAACTACAAGTATTGGTTTCTTTGATGTGAACAGTGGTTGGCAGGGATACATCATCAGGTTCACCCAAGGATGAAGGGGTGGAAATTTCTGAAGGCGTATTACTATCAATGTCAGAGTTGAAGGGTGGACCAATTTTAGAACTCCTTGATTGGTTTTCCATTACAGAAAATTTGGTTGGCACAGAACCACTTCCATTCACATTATCCACCTTCTCACTATGACCTTCTAAATTATACAAATCAGCTGAAGATTCCACAGTTAAACAACCACTGTCATCACGGCTCGGATCAGGATGAGAAATCAAACTACCAGAATTAGTTTCCAAGACTGAAACTTCACTTGACAAAGAGAAATCCTCAACCGAATCATTCACCTGTTGATCCTGACCTTTTAAATTGTTAAGAGGGTATCAGTAACAGTTGTATATACTATAAAATAAGGTTGCGAACATAAGAATTATACGTTGACCTGTTACATAAGAATTATACGTTGACCTGTTACTATCTTCTTACCAATTGCATCCTGAATTCCAGCAAACCCATTATCAGCCTTACCAATTGTATCTTTTTTGCTTGAGTCCGCAAGAAGCTCTCTTATAAGTTTATATCCTCTCCGTCTGACAATGTTTGCAAGGTCATCCCTGGTTCATTATTTTCGGTATGACAAAAAGCATCAGACTTGATCCAATTTATGGAGTCTCCGAGTCAATACTATATATATATATATATATATATATATATATATATATATATATATATATATATATATATATATATATCAATACATGTATATGTAATATGAAAACTATACTACCCGATACAGCGAAAGTCAAAATTTGTTGAAGAAAACAAAAGTAGCAACAAGCAATCAGCAATCGATGACCGGAACGTTATCAAAACTTCTCAGAAATCAAAGAGGCAATTATAATTCCAACCAAACCCTTCAATTCACAGATAAACCCTAACTAAGCAGCTTGAATCAAATTAAGGGGAGGAAAACAAAACAAAATTTATCAGAATAGTGACCGAAGAAGTTTATACCTTCCGTGCTGCGATAGCTCCTTCAACGACGGAACGTGACATTCTGGAAGTCCGACGGCAGTGAGGAACTGCCGGAGTTCATTGCAGAGCTCGGCATTGCTCTTGACCTTCCTACTGAAATTTCCAAAACGCGAGTGAGAAGAAGTGGATAAATGAAAGAGAAAAGTGGAGGCTGGAAATGCGGACCTGGTTTTCTTCTTGACGGAAGAAGCTTGAAGCGTGAAGTGCCGCGGCTCTGGGCGGCGTTGCTGGGCGGTGAATCTGAGAGTGGATTGGTGTTGGGGGTGGACGAGGAAGAGATTCCTCTGAGAGAAGAGGGAGAGGAAGGCGGGGAGGTGGGAGACGGTGGCCGCCATGGCTCTCTCTCAGTCATCACTCATTAGCTACTCAGTGATGAAGAAGTTGTCAGCGAGCGGGGATTCTTCCAGTAACCATTAGATTTCAGCGACTGGTTTTTTCTTTTTAGTTTTTATTTATTTTATTTCTGGAGATTTTGGAGGACAGTAAAAAATTTATTTTACGGTAAAATGAAGAAAAGTTTATATTAATGTTCATTTTAAAGAAAAATCGTATTTTTATATTAAAAAATTAATTATTTACAATAAATTTACCTTTTATTTTGACGTTATCGTTAAAATTCAAAATTTTCAAACATTTTCATTAATTTTCTTTAAAATAAAAAAGCGGTAAATTTTGGCCTGCGGCAGAATCCAACGAAATGTTGCAAGGACCAAATAACCCGATTAACTTTAGAAGCCCAGTAATAATATGCTTAGTGGCATGACAAAACCTAATTTCAACTTGACGCGTGTTTTAATTATCACAAATTATGAAATTAAAAATTGACTAGTTAATAAAAATAAACAACTAAAAACAATAATAATCATAATAAAATGAACAATAGTATGCTATCCGGACCACTTCTTTCGTGAGCAACTATCACCATTCCAATTTCAAAGGGTAAATTACATTTTAATTGTAACCTTGTATGATATCTTTAAAATATTTCAATTTTATATATTTACTTATTATTTCATTTAAATTCTTACATCCGTTAAAAATTTTGTTAGGTTGTTCGTTAATTGACGACGTGGCAGTTAAATTTGTCCACATTGATTAAAAAAATTATAAAATAAATCAATTAAAAATAAGAAAATAAGCTTTTATGCCAAGTGAGCCCACCCTTCAATCTGCATCTGCATCTCTCTCTAACTCCTTAGAGCCCCACCCTTCAATCTTTATCTTCTTCCCCAACAACCCAATCCTACACGACACGACCCATCAACCACCACCAATTCTTGAATCCACCCTTTGAGCTTTTTTCTTTCTTTTAAAAGCATTAATATTAATTAATTAAAAGCATTAAAAACTATTTAGTACTACAGTCTAGTGGTATTCCTCATCACTTGTAAGTGAGAGGTCTTATGTTCGATGTAAGACATTAGATTGAACATATTTCTTTAATAAGTAATTCATCTTCAAGTTGAATACAATTTTTACATTTCTTCCTTCAACATGCCTTGACTTTAATGTGTTATCTATTGCAATTTAATCTTATAAAACATATGAGGCCATAAAAATACTATACCATCAAATAGTGGATACAAACATGTGAGCAATTGCTAGAGAGTGTGAGTAATGGCGGATACCATTACCATCATTAGACGATATGTTGCCGAAGGGAAAGTCAACATTCTCATGGTTGCATCAGCAGATACACTGACTAAGCCAATGTCCCAAGTCTAGCTTGATCATTACATGGAAAAGATTGGTGTTCAATACATGGGAAGATGGCTTTGAGTGCAAGTGGGAGATTATTAGAAGTATGCCCTTAAAGAAGTGTCTAAGTAATAGCTTTTGGAACACTTACTTTTGTCAAATGGGAGATTTGTAGAAGCGATCTAAGTGGTCTAAATTTTGTACTTGTCAAGTGGAAGATTCTCAAGCTTGACTGTCACATGTAATAATTTTTGGAATACTTATTTTGTTAAACTCTTTTTATTTTAATGGAAGAGAAATGTTTATTGTTAATCACTATTTGTGTGCTATGTGTTTAATCAACTACAGGATCCAAGGAATGTAATCAATCTATGGAAGAAGTGATCTAGGAAAGTTAGATCAAGGAGGTCTTTCTCTTGTGTTCATTCCTAAAAGGTTCGTAGCCATAAGATTGTCAATTAAGCATTGACAATCCGTTTAAGGCTTCTATGTGTTATGTCAACTCAATTGGGAGTATGATTAGTCTCAAGTCGTTAGTGTTAGACACTATAACAAACACATAGGTGCTTCATAGGATGTTGAGTACACAGAACATCGATCAACAAAGAGTTCTAACTTAAATGTCATTTAAGAACCAATTAGTTGCAATAATGAAAATTAGTTCTTTGACCTGAGAGACCACATATGCCTTATGTGTACGTCTTTGAGCATTTGACAATGTAACCTCGTGGGGAACCAAGATTCCCAGGCCTTGTACACACCGCCTGACTCACTATGAGAATACACTCCTCATCTTGGGTATGTTCCTAGCATTGTTAGGTCATTGATTTATTCATAAAGACATGTGAGTGTACAACAAGGTATCTCTAACCTTCCATAGTGGAAGGAGAATACTCTAAGATATGGTTCCGAGAGTCTTTGGCCAAAGCATATAATACGAGGAAGAATGTTCCAAATCATATTCACTAGAATCATATCGAGAAGAATCACAATGGATAGTAAACATGAAATTAATTATCAACGAAACAATGTGGTCAAGAGTATTGAATTATAGAAATAGGATCTTATTGCACTGTTGTTGTAATTGAATAGGTTGTCTTACTACTACTTAGCTTAGGCAACCATGACATACTGCAATCCTTGGTCTGGAAAAATGATAGTACTTGAAGGCCCTCCACTTGGGTGACTTCCTTGTGAACACAAGAATGAGCTTCAAAGGTATGAAAGCTCAAACTTTCCTCTTTCCTTTTTGCAAAGAGTCTTAGTTAATCATCCATTAGGCCTTGAATTTCATGGACTTGCTTTAAGCTTATATATGCAGGTGTTGCTCAAATAATCTCTACATAAGCAAGATTAGGGGAATGCACATATTATTTCAAGTATGGTAGTTACATTCCATTGAGTTGTGATTTCAAAGTGATTACTAAAAGTTGAATCAAATAAAAATTATGGTGCTCATGGTTTTGATATGTTGCCATTGTATATGTATAACGACTTTTTATAGAATTTCAACATCTCTTACAAATGATAGCAATTATATCCCTCAATAATGTTTTTCAAGTTATCAGATCTTACAAAATTGTGAAGATGTTATTGAAGCCCTTCGAGAAAAATTAACAATCGCAAGGTTTATGATTCCAAGTCATTCGAGACTTATCGAGAGGTAGCATAGGAATCTAGGTTTTTTTTTTCGGTAAATAATGTGGTCTCATTTATGATATTTGGTATGAATTTAGAGCACCCATGAAGACTCGTGTGGATGATGAGTTTGAAGATGGGTACCACTGTATGCTAATCACATTGGATAGGGCAAAACTGCTAATGGTATGGCTTATTGGATAGTGCGCAACTCTTGGTGTAATTGATGACAAAATCAGGAGGATGCACCTATTATTTCAGGTATAACAGGTACATTCCATTGAGTTGTGGTAAGTGATTATTGAAAGGTGAATCAAATACAAATTATGGGATTCATGGTGTTATGTGTAGCGACTCTTAACAAGGTTTCAACATCTCTTACAAATGATAACGACAATATCCCTCAATCATGTCTTTCAAGGTATCATATGCTTCAATATTATGAAGATCTTATTAACGCCCTTCGTGAACAACCAATAATCGTGGCATTTATGATTCCAATTTATTTGAGGATTATTGAGAGGTAACATAGGAATCTAGGGTTTCTTTCATGAATTTTTTTGTCTTATTCATGATATGTGATATGAATTTAAGAGGCTACTGCAAATAACCGCAATAGGTCTACAACTCCAATGCTAGCACACTCGTATGTACAATCCCACGAGATTAATGCATATGAAGAGGGTACTAATACAGAACACGAGAAACTTAAAATTTCAAGTTATTACATCCTACAACATCTTGAAGATGTTATTGTCGCCCTTGATGAACAACAATTATTGGGGCATCCAGAGTTTTTTTTTTTTTTTTTCTTTTTTCATAAATAGTTTATCTTATTAATCGCTAGAATACAAAAGTTCATCTACTATGGTGGATGCCTGTAGTAGATAGAAATCCCTTACGGACGCTTTGCCCATTAAGAACTTGGATGTGGTATAAAATGTAAGTTTTCTACCAAGGGCCTTATCGTGATAGAAATGAAATGCGCACTGTTGTGGATTCGCATGACCATAAGTGAAGCCTGTTGTAAAATATCTCATAACTCGAGCATTGTTCGTTGTTAATTACGTTTATGACCACGGGTATATGTCGTTGTAGATTTGAAATAGGCAGTGTCGTAAACTTATAGGAGCATATTTAGGCGACTTAGTTAGCTTGTTTTCGTACATTTATGTTGTTAGTTCATAATTATTTTAGTAGTTTAAGCCATTTTCATGTGTTTTTAGGTTCATATGGCTAAGGAAGCAAAAAGGTGCATTTTGGATCATTTTGGAGCAAAATTAGGCTTGGAATGGATAGCTTATGCTTGGAGCAAAAGGAATGGACGAAATTGAAGACCTAAAGGTGTTAGGATTCCTAATCTAAGAAGGATTCCTAGTCAAAGAAGGATTCCTAGTCAAAGAAGGTTTCCTACTTGAAGTAGGAAAGTTAAGCCAAGGTTTCCTATTTTTGTTTGACCTTTCCTAATCCTAAATGTCCCTAAGTTCCAGCAACTTTGAAGGTATCTTATGCATTTTAGGACACAAACCAAAGATTCCTTGCACTATCCTAGTCTATGCCGCACCTTTCTTACCCTTTTCTTCCAAAATCTGCCATATATCTTCTTTCCCCTTTTATTCTAGTCAATGCCGCAACTTTCCTTTCCTTTTCCTCTTAGAATTCTGATTTGTTACCCTTTTTCCTTGAGGATTTGGAGCTAAAAACCTTCCCAAATTAATTACTTATTGCCTTAACCTTTCTCCCTCTATATATACATAATCTGCCGCACATATTGGAGATTCTAGACATCCATACACATCCATTCGAATTATTCCTCATTCTCCCCATTCATTCAGCCATCATCCACCCTCTACCACCATCCAACCTATCCATCCATCACCATAATTCATACCCAAACACCCTTGTGCCGCAACAAAGAAGGAGAAAGAAGAGAGGAGAAGCCTTGGACGTTTTAGCCTTTCAAGCTTGGATTGTTGGAGCGTTTCTAGGTGTATTCAATCTTTGTTTTAATGTTTAATTTATATTCTCTTTGTTTTGTTGTAAACATGAGGAGCTAAATTTGTTTTAGCTAGGGGAGGCTTTGAAACCATGATTATATTTGCAATATGAATTGATTAATTCCAGTTGTGATTTCATAAATTGTGAATGCAATTTACTTAACCGTTTGATGGATAACTTATTCTTGTTTATTGATTAAGGGTGCACACTTAATTTGCATGCTTGAATTTGGTGCTAGAATATAAGGGAGTTTCACATAATCGTTACAAACTTATGTTCACAAGTAGTTAAGGTTGTTTTCATAATCATGTTAAGTGAATTCCTAGCATGAGTATCATGATGTCATAGTTACAAGTGCTTTGTCAATGCTTATGATTTTCATTGAACGTAATGATCTTTGATTGTATCTCTATTATGATGTCATGTAGGGAACTTTTGAAGAATGCTTTGGGTTGTCGTATGATGTCATCCAATCCAATAACTTAAGGAAAATCTGATGGTTAATTAGTGATATCACGGTTAATATGGGGTGTTGAGGTTCATGGTTTATCAAAAAGCAACTGGAAATCAATTTGTATGCAAGTGTGTCATGTGTGGAGAAGGACTCTCTAGCTAGCTAATCACCCATCGATATACCCAAATTCGTTCATAACTTTGTCTAGTTTAGTTTCTATTTTGTTTTAATTCAAATTCGTCAAAACCAAAACCCCCCCTTTGTTTTAAGTGTCAATTAGGTTAGAATCTAATCTATTGTGTGTTTTTAAGTGTTTTTGAGTCAAAACTAATTCAATTTTCGTCCAAAGCAAGTCCTAGAGTCTAGTTTGAGTCTTTTTGGTTGTTTTGTGTTGTTTTGAGTCTTTTGAGTTTATTTTGAGTCATATAGGTTTAGTTAAGAGTCTTTGAGTTTGTTTAAGTGTTTTTAAGCATATTTTTGTATCTTTGAGTCAGTTTTCATTAGATTAGCAATCCCTCCTAATCCCCGGCCTAGAACGATCCCTACTTATATCTATACTACAATTGTCAAAAAGAGGGTTTAATTTGAGTGCTATTATATATCGCATCATAAACTCCTAGAGACCACGAGTTATGCTCGTTGTATGAAAGATAACCACATGCACTATTCATTGTTATTAGTTTTTCAATTTTGTGTTCTTTTTAAATTTGTTGACCCATAATTTATACTAGTTACATATGGTTCTAAGCAGTTTAAATACACCAAGACGAAATAAAAGATTGATAATCTTATAACATAACTTCAAATTACAATACATTGAGTTTCCAAAGAAATATATAAGCAACGAAATTTTGATGTCTTAAAGTATCAATCTTATCCAAGTTGTACCAAAATACAAGTTTCCAGTCTAAATACCAACTAAAACTACCCTCCAACTTGGATATACTTTGATGGCTAGGCAATCATACTAGATATAGCATCCTTCAGGATACAAAATTCACTTGTAGGCCAGTATAAAGACATATTCTCTACTCTCACACAGTTACCTAAAATTTTCAACAGTTAGGACCAAGTATCATGTAATGAACTTTTGCTTTAGAATTTGTTGATTTTATTGATCCAGTTGCAACTACTTGTCCATTTCTGAGCTAATTAGAGACTAGCATGAAAACCCTAGTAAAGTACCAAAAGGTTGTAACTAGGATAAAGAAATCAAATAAGAACATCAATATAGAATGACTAATTTATTAGTTATCAATTATTATCAAGTTTGTGTTATTACCTAGAAAGTGGCTTTAACAATTATTATCTATATTTGTACTACTTCTTTGTGACTACCAAATATGGAAGAAAAAAAATTGATCAATTTATATCAAAAGCTTATAAATTCCACAGCCTAACTATTTAGTACTTGTTCTCGTATACTTGGGAACTAGCTTTGAATCTTGTCTATAAGCACCGTTAGCTTTTCGTGCACTTTTTATCACATTGTATATGATAAAAAAAAAATAGAAAAACAATGTAATTATCAATACCATGTTATCTCTTAGCTTCTTGTGCACTTTTTCTTTCACATACACCTGTCTAGGCTCGCCTAGCCTTTGTCCAGACCCTGCCCAGACCTAAATGGCTCCGCCTAGTCCTGCCTAATTCTGTCTAGCGTCAATCTATTATGTTTTCTGAGTTTATGATTGATTAGGAGTGACTCACGGTAGTCGGACACCGTTCAGTGGCTCGGCGACCGCTTAAGCCGATTTTTAGAACATTGATCAATACCCACATGATAAGTTGGTTACACTTTTCAAAGAGAGTAAAAAATTGAACATTGTAAACCATTATACTTGGTGTTCTTCCATGTTTGTAGTATTCACTTCAATAAAAAAAATTGTGTTGAACTATGTTACTCCTACCAAAAGAACCCTTCTAAATAACCATCTATCAATTGTTCTTTATAGGAACTTGCAAATATGCAAATCCATTTTTGCAGTGCATGGGGACCTCTTAGATATCAACCCTCGCTAAATAGTCATATGATAAAATCGTGAGCCTTATCTTATACAAATTTGCAACATACAATCAAACTAAACAAAAATTTGCATGAGAAATATTCACACAAACATTTAGCCTTTTACATAGGTTTGTCCACACAAATCACTTACACCCTTACTATTATCAATACTTTGAAGGGCCACTTCTTTTCTCTTCTTAGAGTCATTTTCATCCATATCAAGCTTCATCTCATAGGTGATGAGTTTCCCAACCAATTTTCCAAGCTTGATCTCATTTAGGTCCTAAAACTCTTGAATCACAGCCTTCTTGGCTTGAAATCTCTTGGGTTAGGATCTCAAAATTTTTTGAACAACAGTTGTTTCGTCAATAGGCTTCCCTAACCCAAGACATCATTTGTCAACATTTCAACTTTCTCATAGAAGGCTGAGAAGGTTTCAAACTCGAGCATTCTCAAATCCTCAAATTTTGAAAGAGTCATCTAGAGCTTTAGTTCCTTCACTTGTTTATCATCTTCATGAAGAATTCGGAGTTTGTCCCAAGCTTGCTTGACAGATGTGCAGTAACGAACATGAGCAAACTGATTAGACGAAATGGCGGAAACAATAGCATTCCTTGCTTTCCTATTTTCCATGGTCGATGCAATCTCCCCTTGTGTTCATTCACCTTTAGGCTTAATCACAGACTCTCCATTAACAAGCCTTCCACTCGAAGGTGAGATAATGAATAACAGTAAACACTACAACAAATTGGTCCTTTAGCGAGAAACATTTCAGCGAGAACATTATCTTTCACGCTGTAGAGTTGCTTTTGACGAGGAAAATTTTGAGTTCTTGCAAAAAGTGAGCTCATTTGGTGTCCTTACATCTCTAAGAAACAGCGAGAAAAAATCGTTCTTCTCGCACTAGGTTTAGCGGGAATTATATTCCCTTCTCGCCAAAATATTAGCGAGGAAATTATTGTTTTTCTCGCTGAACAAAATTTTTAGCGAGGAAAATAGGTTCTCATTGTAGCATTCCCGTTATAATTTTCCAAAAGTTTCAAATAAGGTGCCTTTTATTCACACCTACAACGATAAATTTTCTATTTGGATCGCATAAGTGTTCAGCGAGAAAAATATTTCTTGCATACGGCCCAAGTTTGTAAAACTCAATATTTTTCTAAGTGTTTATAAGGACAATACTGTGTCGTTTATGGAATAATAATAATAATAATAATAATAATAATAATAATAATTACGGCCCAAGTTTGTAAAACTCAATATTTTTCTAAGTGTTTATAAGGACAATACTGTGTCCATAATAATAATTACGACCCAAGTTTGTAAAACTCAATATTTTTCTAAGTGTTTATAAGGACAATACTGTGTCGTTTATGGAATAAGAAGAAGAAGAAGAAGAAGAAGAAGAAGAGAAAATGGGAGAATCTTCTACAGGGTAGGGCGGGTGGAAAAAGGAGGAGGCCTGAATAAGGAGGAGAAGAGAACAGGGGAAAAGAAAAAGAAAGAAAAAGAGGTAGAAGAAGGATAACGAGGAGAGAAAACTACACCTGAATTTTTTAGAGAGGCCAAGGGAAGTATAGAAGACTACGTTTGAAGAAGCAAAGAGAATCATAACAAAAGGATGGTTCCTTTTGTTGACCTGCAACAAGGGTAAAAATTCCCAGCTTTCTTTGTTATTTCCATAGCTTCTTTATATCAATCTTTCTTATTACTTTTAATTTTATACATTGGGTGTGTTGATCAAAACATCATGTTTTAGGGTTTGGCTTAAAAAGTCAATTTTTGTTAATTGCGAGTATAATTGAAATCAAAGTTATAGACATGATTTTGGAATTGTATGGAAGTATTCTGAAGTTATAATTAGAAGAGTTTGAGTTTTAATTTGCAAGGAACTTATGTTTTCTACGAAGAAAAACTATTTTCAAGTAGCCTACTTTGGTTCTTGATTTCTATGTCCTTATGGATTCCTTTTGATCCATTATCATGAGTTTTGAAACTAGACATGTCCATGATCAAAGTCCATTTGATTTCACATAATTCTGTTGAGTTTTGATATGTCAAAACCATGTACAAACTTGAGTCACGAAGCTGCCAGACAGTAGCAAATATTGGGTTTCCGATTTCGGGGCTCTATTTTTTATCTTGCATAACTTTCAACTTAGAACCCCGTTTCTTACAAATCATAGATGCTTTTAATGTACTCAAAACAGGCTTCGAATCTCATGTTTGTTTGCATCATTTGGTATGGTTATGGGTGTTCAAAATCGGGCTTAATCTTGGTTGGCTAAAACAGTTTTTCTGTTGCTTTTGTGGAGATGAGGCTACTACTTTCGCAATATTCATTTTTCTCACAATTTTATTTCTTATTTACTTATCTATATTAAGTTTGTGCTTAAACCACTTAACCTACACAAAAATTACCCATCTGCTTTATCTCCTCTTAGGTAAGTTGCTTGACTTCTAATTTTATTGTTTTCACCTCTCATGTTGTTTAAGTTGTAAAATATATGTGGATCATTGGTAATTAGAATCATAAACATGACATCTTTGGCATTAGAATCATAAACATGATATAGGACCTATCTAATAGGTATTAAAGATGATAGGTCATACTTTTTTGTTTTATTAGTATTGGAGGGTCATGAGGTCGGGGGGCAAAAATAATGATGTTTTGATTGTTAATAGTTCTTAGCAATGGATCGAAGTTGGATGTTCATTAACATAGGTTTTGTGATGCATTCACTACTGGTGTAAACTCATTCATATTGGGATGAATGAGTTAAATTGAAGTGGGTAAGTTAGTTATGTACATGCTGGTTGTGTATATTTTATGTGAAGCTTTTCTGTTTATGATATATATATATATATATATATATATATTTTGTAGGAAGCGATGCTAAGTATGAAAAACAAAACAACTCTTCAAGATGGTACTGTGATGTTGATAGATGATGAAATTGTTCTAGGGGTTCTTGGTCACAAGTCTGGTTACTTCAAATGTCCTTCAAAGTCTGTCTCTCTTGAAGACACTATGTCAAACAAACATTTAGAAGTAAAACTTGAGACTCAACAACAAGAGCTTGTGATAACAAACCAAGAGCTTGGTGAAGCAAAACAAGAGATCCAAGAATTGAAGGAGAACCAAAAGAAATTTGAGGAACTCCTACACAAAATAATGGAAAGGCAGCAACCACCTCCATAAGTAGTCCTTTTGTTTTGCTGGAATATGTGAACTTTGTGTGAAAACAATGTGAACTTTCATAGTTGTTAATATTAAGCTTAACTGATTCAGTAGATTATGAATTATCATTGTAAGCTATTTTGGTTTTGGACTAATATGAATTAACTTTCAGTACCTTTGATCATTAATTCTTGACACTAAATTCCAGTTACAAGGAGAAACCAACTTCTCGCAGTAGGTTACTTATGAGAATAATTATCTTCAACTTACGGCGCGGAATTTTACCTTCGCTAAAGTTCTTGATATAGACTTGTTACGGTGAGGAAACGAGTGTCTCCTAGATACTTATCAACGAGGAAATTCATTCTTGCAACATATGATTTGCAGCAAGAAATAATATGTTCATCGCTGAAAACTCACCTAGAAATTCCTCGCCAAATGATATTTACAGCGAGGAATTTGATTATTTTTGCGAGAAATTTTATCCTCGCACAAGTTATGGAATGTCAATACTTAGGTTGTTAAAAGGTTTTGGTGACCAGATTTCAACCCTTTTGGCAAGGAATTTGTCATCGCTCCAACTCAACTACGAGAAAAAGTTTCACTCTCGCTGTAACATTTATGTGAGGAAACAATTCCTTGTTGTACACATTTCCCAACAGGCCTCTACGAGGAATGAGCGAGGAATCTTTTTCCTCGCTAAAATCCTTCAGCAACAAAACAACTTTCAACGAGGACAAAAGTTCTCGACAAACAACTATTTTGCTGTAGTGAAAGTCTTGAGCCTCAAGAAAAATTTGGAACTTCTCGCTCTAAGCTGCATAATTTGTACCATCAAATAAAGGTGGTGTGTTGCACAAGCCACTAACACGATCATGATCCATGATGAGATTCCACCCAGTACAAGCACATCTCAAAGATCACTTTATGTGTGTTTAGAGTAAGGTTCTAATACCAATTGAAATTGGTACCGGGCAGAATATCCTGTATATAAAAATTATAATTTGCTGGACTAACTGCTCAAGCCCGCTAGTCAACTAAGATGGATTTGTTAGTCAATAAATCAAAGATTCAACAACCAATTTCAAATGCCAAAAGTTATCCTAGTGTGCAAGGCCTCAGTTCGTTTCAAGTTATTAATGTGTTAAGTGAGCATGATTGTGAGCACATACCAATTAAATATTTAAGTGATACATGTGACATGTATATGTAGGCGAGATATATGACACAATATAAATAACATTGAACACAAGATATTTTTTGCTGGAAAACCTCTTGGTTAAAAAATCGGGGACTCTCCACTGAGTCCAATCCACTAGTATAATCAAGATTCTTACAAAGTACCACACAAAACTCAATTCCTAGACCTAGTCTATGGAGTAGCTTTACTTTTGTACAACCTTGCCTTATACAAGATGGATTCCTTTTCACCTTGTGGCACCGAATTGGTGTTGTCTTCAGTTTCACAAGATGACAGCTCCTCTTGTGCTCTTCACCTTGTGACACCAAGACCAACACACAAACTATGCATATGATGATATGGCAATGATATGTTGATCTAAATTCCAATGTCCAGTCAGTTTCTCCAGTCAAACAGTTGAAGGAAGAAATTGACGAGAATCCAAAAATGGGTCAGTTTAAGGATTTGAAACTTCAATAACTTGACCACAAATTTAATGCAAAACCACAAAGACAATGCAACCCTAGTCTTCAATGATTGGGTGTTTAATGCATCAAAAAAGGTTTTGCAACTAGGGTTTTATAAATGAAGAACAAAGAGGAAGGTGTAGTCTTAATGCTCTTTTCTCTATCTCTCTAGAAAATAAAATTTGAAATCCCCAAAGAACCAAATGAACCAACTAGGGATCTTAACCCCAAAAGCTTTGGTTTGTTTTTCAAACCATAAGACACGTGTCAAGCCTAAAAAAAACGATCTGAAAAGATCAAGGGTGAAGAACAGACATTTGCTAAAAAGTTATAAGTTAGCCCATGTAGCCAGGTCTTAAATTTCGTGCCTAGCTTGCTAAAAATTTATCAATTAGCCCATGTAGATAGGTCACAAATAAGCTAGTCATAATGTAAACAGGAGTGTAGACGTGAAATACACATGTATGAACAAACCTTTTGAAGTGAGATGTGCCACATCCTTGAACATTTCTTCCTAGCAGACACAGCCCATAAATAGAGAAAAGCCTAAAGCTAGACTGAGCATGTGGTACAATTACAATGTTGACAAGGAAAGCCAAATCTAACAGCCTAGACTTCACATCTTACGTTTTGGTTCATAACCACCCTTTCTTTAATTAATTAACGCTTTAACTAATTAAACTAGAATGCAACAATGTCATTTGGATTTTGTATCCATAGAATTGATTTAAATGGAGCTAAATGAAACGAAAATTCAATTCTCATTTAAAAAGACCAAACTACTTTGTTCTCCACCTAATTTGCCAAAATACAATAACCACAACTTTTGGGATATAATGCAAAACACAAACTTTTGGGGTCACTTTGTAAAAACATAAAAGTCCACTACTCTATGTAATTATAACTAGAACAAAAAAATTTTAGCAATAACAAAAACTTCATTGAAGGAGCAAAAAAAAAAAATTGCCCTTTAGTAATTTTGGGCCTTTACTTAAAAACGTAAACTTTTGGATCAAAGTGCAAATAACAAAAATATCAAAAGTTTATGTATTGCATAAAAGCTCCAAAAGTGCCTCCATTATTGGGTGGCCGGTTTTGTGGAGAGGAATGGTGTCAAAAATCTTTGTTAGTTGAAAAAATGATGGGTAAGGTGGTGATTGAATAGTGATGTAAATAGAGATGATTGAATATTGATGAATAGGGTCAACCATCTCACATCAACTATTATAACCAAATTTTAAATAAAATTCAAAACAATTTTGAATCAAACAACTAAATCCTTATGCTCTTGTTATGAACATAAAGAACTATTGAATTTTGAATGTCTATATTTGTATTGTGTGAAACCAAGTACAAGGAAAGCTCATATAAATGAGCGGAAGAAAGGAAAGCAAAACATAAAGAAAGAAAAAGCAAACCATGAAACATGGAAGGAAACATGGAAAAGTAAAAAGCAAAGCATGAAACATGGAAGCATAAAACATGGAAGGAAACATGGAAAAGTAAAGTTTAAACATAAAGAAAGAAAAAGCAAAGCATGAAACATGGAAGCAGAAAACATGGAAGGAAACATGGAAAAGTAAAAAGCAAAGCATGAAACATGGAAGCATAAAACATGGAAAGCTCATATAAATGAGCGGAAGAAAGGAAAGCAAAACATAAAGAAAGAAAAAGCAAAGCATGAAACATGGAAGCAGAAAACATGGAAGGAAATATGGAAAAGTAAAAAGCAAAACATGAAACATGGAAGCATAAAACATGGAAGGAAACATGGAAAAGTAAAGTTTAAACATAAAGAAAGAAAAAGCAAAGCATGAAACATGGAAGCATAAAACATGGAAGGAAACATGGAAAAGTAAAGTTTCTTCCAATACTCCCCCTCAAGCTGGATCAAAGGGATTAATTGATCCAAGCTTGAACAAAAGACGTTGAAAATCAGCAGAGGGTAATCCTTTTGTGAAAATATCCGCAAGTTGATCATGACTGTGCGTGTAGTGAGTGTCGATCACCTTGGACTGAACTTGATTTCTGACGTAGTGACAATCAACTTCAATATGTTTAGTTCGCTCATGGAATACAGGATTCGATGCAATGTGCATCGCGGCCTGATTATCACAGTGTAGGGACATGGGTTGTTGATGAGGAAAACCTAAAGTCAACAGAAGGCTTTTGAGCCAAATAAGTTCACAAGCAGTGGACGCCATAGCACGATACTCTGCCTCTGCACTAGAGCGTGCAACAACACTTTGTTTCTTGCTTTTCCAGGTAACTAGGTTGCCTCCCACAAACGTACAAAACCCAGTGGTAGACTTGCGATCGAGAGAATTGCCTGCCCAGTCAGCATCGGTATAGCCTGAGATCTGAGTGTGACTATTGTTGCGCATAAGAATTCCTCTACCAATGGAACCCTTAAGATAACGTAGCACACGATGAACAATCTTCAAATGATCCATGCTTGGAGAGTGCATAAACTGGCTAACAATGCTGACAGCATATGATATATCAGGACGTGTGATAGTCAGATAAATGAGTTTGCCAACCATTCTTTGATAGTAACTTAAATTGGGAACTGGATCACCGTGAGTTTTTAGCTTCAAGTTGCTATCCAAGAGGGTACGAGCAGGCTTGCAATCTGTCATTTTTGCTTCGTGAAGAAGATCCATGACATACTTGCGTTGGTTGAGGAAGAAACCCTTGTGAGAGTGTGCCATCTCGATGCCCAGAAAGTATTTGAGAGTGCCAAGATCCTTGATAGCAAACTTGTTGTTGAGATACTGTTTAAGAGCATTAATCTCTGACATATTATCACCTGTCACAATTAGATCATCAACATAAATGAGCACAACTAGTTTACCCACTAAGCTGGAACGAACAAATAGGGAAGAATCCGCAATACTTCGACAAAAACCAACCCTTTTCAGAACATGACTGAGCTTGGCATACCATGCACGTGGACTTTGCTTGAGACCATAAATGGATTTATGGAGTTTGCACACCATTTCTGGATTGTTTGATTGAGGATGACCTGGGGGTAGCTTCATGTAAACCTCTTCTTCAAGTTCACCATGCAGGAAAGCATTTTTAACATCCATTTGAAAGAGAGGCCATGCATTGTTAATTGCAACCGACAACAATACTCTAACAGTGTTCACTTTTGCCACCGGAGCAAATGTCTCTTTATAATCGACGCCATAGGTTTGTGTAAAACCTCGAGCAACCAAGCGAGCCTTATTCCTTTCGATTGTGCCATCTGAATGAAACTTAGTTTTGTACACCCAACGACTCTCCACTGCCTTCTTTCCTTTTGGAAGTTTCACTATAGTCCATGTGTTATTTTCATTGAGGGCTTGAAGCTCATCTGCCATAGCATTTCTCCACTCACTGTAAAGATTGGCTTCTTGAAAACTTTGAGGTTCTCGAGCTTCATTAATGGCACTTAGGAATGTAGCAAAAGAAGATGAGACTTTGCTATAATCAATAACATCAGTCACGGGATACCTGGCAATGTAGGTCACATAATCATGCAACTTGGATGGAAGTTTCTTCTCTCGTGCAGGATTGCGACGAACTGTAGGAGATTGAACTACAGGTATTTGAACAACATCATGGTTGGAAGGATCACTGGAGGGTGCAGTGTGAATCTCTGATGAGGAAGGGTTTTCATCTTCAAGATGTTCCACCGAGTGAAGGTTAACATCATCCGGCACATGATCACTAGGAGTGCATGTTGCATCTTCTCCGTTTGGATATGGAAAAGGAAATAAGTCCATCAAATGCTCCCCCTGTCTAGAGTAATCCAGTGATTGTGAGAAGTAAGGAACATGTTCTTCAAATTTAACATCCCTTGAAACAACCATTTTTCTAGTTGTTGAATTATAGCACTTGTAACCTTTTTGGGTAGATGAATAACCTAGAAAGACACATTTGGCAGCCCTTGGGTCTAGCTTGTCACGATTTTGAGTTTGAATGTGAACAAAGCATGTACACCCAAAGACTCTCAAATGGGAAAAGTTGATCTTTCTATTTTTCAAGACGTCATAAGGTGATTTAAAATTCAACACTTTACTAGGCAATCTATTGATGAGATATGCCGCAGTAAGGACTCATTGAGACCAAAACTTCTTAGGCACATTCATGTGAAACATAAGAGCTCTAGTATTCTCAAGTAGATCTCTATTCTTCCTCTCGGCCACCCCATTTTGTTGAGGTGTTCCAACACAGCTTGTTTGGTGTAATATACCATGCGTGCTCAAGTAGTGTGACATGTTATGAGACATATATTCTGTGTCGTTATCTGATCGTAAAATATGAATTTTTGAAGCAAATTGGGTGGCCACAAGTCTATGAAAATCTTGAAAACTTCCATCACTTCACTTTTAAATTTCAAAAGATACAACCAAGTAATCCTTGTGAAATCATCCACAAAAGTTACAAAATATTTGTATCCATCAAAAGACTCTATAGTTGGTCCCCAAACATCGGAATGCACAATTTCAAAAGGGTTACTAGCCCTAGACAAAGAGGAAGTAAATGGTAATCTAGTAAACTTAGAAAAATGACAAACATCACAAGGACTTGTAACTTTGCACATATTTGGGAACAAGGTGGATAGAACTTTTTCAGAAGGATGTGCTAGACGTTGGTGCCAAAGTTGTTGTTCTTGAGCTAAGCTTGAAGTGACTTGAAAAACCTTGGGAACTTGAATATGCTTGGAAAGATAGTAGAGACCATTTAAGAAAAATCCTTCACCAATCGTCTTCTTGGTGACTACATCCTGAAAAATCACATTTTTGGGAGAGAAAATGGCAAGACAATTTAATGAGTTTGTGATCTTGCTAACAGATAAAAGTTGAAAAGGGAATGAGGGAACATAAAGAGCCTCAGACTCGACATCTCTTGAGATCAAATGTATTTTTCCTTTTCCCACAACCATAGCATTTTTTCCATTGGCAACTGACACTTGGGATGGAATAGAAATTTTTTTCAAATTTATGCAAGTTTGTAGACTTGTTAGTCATATGATCAGTGGCTCCAGAATCTATAATCCAATAATCATGCACATTACCAATGCTGAGAGCAGTTGAGAAGGAGTGTAAGATACCTGGGATGTCCCTTTGTACCACGACTTCATTTCCAGCCAGGAAGCCAGCAAACTGTCCTAGTAGTGCAGTTTGATTGTTGTCACACTGATTTAGTGGTCCTTCACTATCTCCAAGACCTTGTTTCTTGTGAAGAAACATAGCAAACTCGTTGATCAGTGCAGCTGGATTAGTGGTGAACTTCAGTGCTCCATCAGAAGAAGTTGTGGCAACATGATTTGCCTTGTAAGAAGGGTTGTACGAGCCTTTCGAGACACCTTTGTTATCCCTAGGAAACTTTGGTTTTAACTCTGGATGAAGAATCCAGCATCGGTCTCTTGAGTGCCCACCAGCATCACAATGGCTACATTTTAAGCCAGTTTTCTTTCCTTTGTAGCCTCTCTCCTCACCAAGTTTTTGGTTAGAGAAGTAAGCCCTAGCTTCTGGTATATTTGCCTTCATGTCCAAGGTCATGACTTTCCTTCGAACCTCTTCTCTTTGAATTGTGGCACACACACTTGAAAAAGAAGGCAGGTCGGGATTCATGAGGATATGGCTTCGAAGATCTTCGAATTCAGGGCTCAGGCTTGCTAGGAGTTGGAATATTTTGTCTTCCTCGGCTCTTTTAGTTAGCACAGCAGCGTCGATGGTGTGTGGTCGATACACATTCAGCTCGTTCCACATAGTGGTCAGCTTTCCAAGATGTTGCACAAATGGCTTCCCTTCCTGTTGCAAACCAGCAATGTCCTTCTTTAACTGAAACACTCTAGCCGCATTGTTCTGATTTCCATACATTTCCTTGAGATTTTTCCAAAGAGTCATGGAGGATTCAGCATAGCTAAAAATTTCTGCAATCTTACGATCCATGGAATTGAGTAGCCACAACATGACCAACTGGTCTTTGCATAGCCAAGCATCATACTCCGGTGAGGTAGTCTCAGGCATTGGAATAGCACCATTAACATAACCAAGCTTTGATCGTCCTCCCAGAGCAAGAGAAACTGCTCTCTCCCATGGAAGATAGTTAAACTCATTTAGCAAGACAGAACTAAGACGTTGATTTGGGTTGATATCAATATCTGAGTGTGGTGATGGTGGAGTAGCATGAAAGCCGTCTCCTTCCAAATTTACTAAGCTTTCTTCAGCCATGATTGAAGGACAAGAAGCTCACAAATCTCTCAAGAGAACACCACAGAGACAGGCCGGTTAGGGTCACTGCTCTGATACCATATTGAATTTTGAATGTCTATATTTGTATTGTGTGAAACCAAGTACAAGGAAAACTCATATAAATGAGCGGAAGAAAGGAAAGCAAAACATAAAGAAAGAAAAAGCAAACCATGAAACATGGAAGCAGAAAACATGGAAGGAAACATGGAAAAGTAAAAAGCAAAGCATGAAACATGGAAGCATAAAACATGGAAGGAAACATGGAAAAGTAAAGTTTAAACATAAAGAAAGAAAAAGCAAAGCATGAAACATGGAAGCAGAAAACATGGAAGGAAACATGGAAAAGTAAAAAGCAAAGCATGAAACATGGAAGCATAAAACATGGAAGGAAACATGGAAAAGTAAAGTTTAAACATAAAGAAAGAAAAAGCAAAGCATGAAACATGGAAGCAGAAAACATGGAAGGAAACATGGAAAAGTAAAAAGCAAAGCATGAAACATGGAAGCATAAAACATGGAAGGAAACATGGAAAAGTAAAGTTTCTTCCAATAAGAACACAACAAAAACTTGAAGAACATCCATGAAAACCCATAAAAGCTCAATGAACATCTTTCACCCAAAGACACCCCAAAACCTCTCAAACTTAAGGAAAAAAACATATTAACATACTAAGGTACTTAGGGGTTCCTAATGTTACTTTAAAACACTTTTAACATGATAAATAAGAACCCAAAAAATCCACCCATGAATTTGGCAGAATTTCCCCAAACAAAATACATCAAATTTTAGCTCCAAAATTCATGCATCTTTAAAATAAATCTACAACATTTGAAATGAGAAATTTTCAAACAAAATTTATATTCAAATAAGTAAAAACATGCTTGTAACCATCACAACATTCAAATCAACTTGCACTCACCAAATTGAAGATCTGGCAGGAACAATCCTGACGTGCCCTTGTTCAACACCCCCACTTTCTCTCTTTCTTTCCCTCTCTGCAAGCCGCATACTCTCTTTCTCACTCTATAACCCAGCCCCTCATCAAATCCCACACAGCCATCGATCACACCAAATGCAACGCCAACTTGTCCCAAACCCAAATTGGCAAAACTATCCACTCAACTTTTACCCCTAACCCTGCGATGTTAAACCTAGATGGCCATTCCCATCATTTGCACACAGAAAGGGGCCATCCTCATTAACCAAGAAGGAAAGCCCATCATACATCTGATGGCCGGCCCAAAACGAACAAACCCAGGCCCCCTGAAATGTTTTTTTTTTTGGGTAAAAAAACTAAAATCCCTAATTAAAATTGCTACAGTGACACCCCTCCTCGTATTTGGACTAAAGTAATAAGCGAAAATAGGAAAAATTTAGGCTCAAATAGGTACATCAGTGAAGTATTATAATTCTTATCTGACATGTGTTCAACTCCACATAAATAGCATCAAGTATCAACATTAGAACCATAAGTATATCCTTTTATTTCTTTCGTTTTCCCTCTTTTTGGCCAATGATTAACAGTATTTGTCTATCTGACCTAATTGTTCACAAATATGACTTTCTACTCTTTCTTTCTCTTCTTATGTTCAAAGGATATGTCTGGTCACTTAGTACTACGGTTTAGTGGTATTTATCTTCACTTGTAAGTGAGAGATTCGATTCTCGCAAAAAGTGAATAGAAATCACATTATTGCTAGCTCATTATGAGACTAAGCCTATCCCCTTCTTCTTATTGTAGATAATATCGTTTAAAAAAAAAAAATCAGTCTGTCTCAATTTTCTTTCTCTGAGTCTGTGCATGAACATGAATGCTTAGGACACAACATGATCAGTATTTTGCATGCCGATATGCAGTCTCAATGCGCTAATTTTCAAGTTCGAGCACTAATGCTCGTATAAATCAGGTAGAGGTTCTGACGGAAAAAAGAGAGACTGTTTTAGTTAAAACAATCATTAAGCCATAACAAGAGCATGATAACTGACAATGCGTAAAATCATAGACAAATGATTTTAAAATCATTAAATTAAAGTTTAATTTATAAATTATCCGTTGACATTAGCTTTTGATTTTTGTTTTCTTTTTGGCTTTAACACCATTATTTTGTTTATGCATTAATTATACAGTATTAAATCCAATATAAGAATATCATACCTAATTAGCATTAAAAACTAGTAAGAAGTGGGAACAATTTTAAAAAAAAAAAAATTGTGACCAACTAATAAAACATATTAAACCAATACTTAAGCTTGCCAAGATTGGGAACTAGGATTTGTCCAGGAATCTATCTTAGAAAAATTGTGACCTGTTAAGAGAACATGAGTTGCATGCATGTGTTGTTAGGTGGGCTCGATAACAACTAAAGTCTGCATGAGTATATAAAATAAGACTCAGAGTACTGTTCGATCTAGCTAGTTAATTTGATCTTTCGCCACAATTATTCGTTATCTTACAAATTCTTAACACATAGCTAGCTAGCTACGTATTCCATTTATATAAATCTACTTGTTGCTGTCTAGCTTCATTATATATATAAATGTTCTTAAAATGAATAGTACCCATATACGTTTCCTTTAATTATATCATCTTAATTTCATTTGGACGGCAATATATATATATATTTAATCCAGCAGAGATAATATTAAATAAGTAAAGCTAATTTAATTGTAGCATGACTTGCATAAGAAGAAACACACACACACACACACACACACACACACACACACATATATATATACAATTTGAACCGTATATTAACTGTAAGTCAAATAAAAAAACATGGTGACTTCTTTCCATGGTCTGAGCCCAAGCTACAGCGCCCGACACCATGACCTAATGTATCCAGCGTTGCCTTGTTAGCATCTACGGCCCCTGCCATATTTAATTCAGTGAACAAAATATGCATTTACAATAGTGGTCTCATTTGGTGGCTAAGACTGTATGTAACAAGAGGTCTCATGCTTAATGAACTGGGCAATGGTGGGAATTTAGCCTCATTGAACAGTTGTTCCACATATCAAACGACAACAAGATTCCATCCCTAAGATGTAGTGGTGAGGACTGGATTTAACTCGATCCCAATCTTGTTCAGTTCTGACCACCAGACGGGATATAGGATTAAGGTAGTCTAGTTTGAAAGTGTTAGCTTGGGTTGAGTAAAGGGGCTTTTGTATGGGTGAGAAAGATGGGTAAGAAGATAAGGTTTGAGGTAAATATAGCATTGCTTTTTTTGTTTCAAATCTTTGGGGACAAAATCTTATATGCTAGGGAAGAAAGAGAACTGAAAACCTTATGTAGAAAGAATTTTGAATGGAAACATGCATATATGGAGCTCATACGTTTAGACATGGGTTGAATTTTGAATAAGTATAATATATACAGTGAATTGTTGGAATTTAGGGTTTTTATTTGAGTTATTAGTTTTCTTGTGGGTAAAGGATTAGAATTTCTTGTCCGTTAAGTTTAGATGTCTTTTGTTTTGCTTTAGTATTCTCCTATGAATAAGACTTCTGTATTTGTTATTTTACAATAAGTTAATTAAAATGTAGTCTTCAATTTGTAGTCATCTCAATATTTTTGTTTAATTAATAATATTCTTAATTTCGTATTTCATAGTATTATATATCTGTTTGTTTGTTGATTCGTATCTGAACTTTGATTTTGAACTAATTTTATGTTTGTCCAACACAAAAAACAATACGAAGCCAAGAAATAAAACTTGAAATATCGGGTTCGGGACAGAGGTCAAGGCCCTTTGCTTGTTAGGTTGGAAGGTGCAACGACAATAAAGTACCAAGCACATTTACTTACGTTAATATTAATTAAAAAACACAAGGGATGTGTGTGACATCCCGTTCCGGAATTATCGAAAACGCACGTGTGAAATTACAATTTTGCCCCTAGTTCGATTTTGTCACGTTGTGGGTTGTTTTGTGTGTTGGGGCATGTGTTTGGAACCTTACACACTCCCACACACACACACTGACACTACTCTCTCTCCCTCTGCCTTCTCCCTGTCTCCCTCTCCCCCGAGCTCCCTTTTGCCACTGTACATGTACGGACACACACCAAGAACCATTATCCCGTAGCAGATCGAGGAAACCAAGGGTGGATTTGTGATCGTGAGGTCGAGGGGAGCACGAATATACCCTTTTCAGGTAAGAACATCGATGTTTTCACGTCGATTTCTTAAACTCCGTTTTGGGTACTGTTCATGCAAAGCTTGTACATTAAGTTTTTGGGTTTTCTGAGCTCGTGGTTGTGTTTGTGAGGTTCCCAGGAGCGTCGGAGTAGCTCGTTGGACGAGTTTGGACGTCGGGAGGGCCTGCTTCGAGGTTGGCCGAACTTGGAGTTTTTGGACAGGTATAATCTCGTGATTTTTAGCCCTTAAAACTTGTTGGGACATGTTCTACTAGTTTAGGGCTTTAATTTGGTGCAAGAAACGTGGAAAAAGGTGGAGAAACGAGAGAGTTATAGCGATTTGCAGGTTTTCCGGCGACGGTGCCGGCGACGGCGACGGCGCCGGCGTCGGGGGCTGGCCGGGGAAGAAGCAGGAATATTCCGTTAAGTTTAACGGAATATTCCTGACGGCAGGGGTTAAGTCTAACGGAATATTCCGTTAGTTGACGGAATATTCCTGACGGCGTCAACTGACGCCGTCAGTGTGCTGTGCACGTGGCCGCGCGTGGGGGCGCGTACGGCCGTGCCTTGGCCGGCGCGTGGGGGCGCGTGCGTGGTCCAAAAATTTTTCTAAAAATTTGGGCGTGATCCTGAGGTTGTGTAGATCACGTTGGTATATTCATTTGTCCATTTTGAGCAATGTATGAGAAGTTATTACGAGAAACGGGTTATGTGCTTTAAAGTTAACGTTTTTATAGTTGTTTCGCATCTAGGTGACACGTACCCAGAGGACGAGCGTGCACACGCGAGGCAGGGGGGCTACGACCCTTCTACATACCAGTGAGTGGGCTTTTGTTTTCCGTATATACCTATATACATATTAATTCCCAGAAATCAGTATAAATGCTTCGTTATATGCCATGTCTTTTATATATATTTGGTGGTTATGCATGAGTAGTGGCATATACGTTTATTTACGTATTCAATTATGCATATGTCATATAGATTTATATGTGGGTGCTGTGGAGGCATAGGTAAGTGCCAGGTAAGCGTTCTTTAACGATTGCATTAAATAATGGTTAGAGATGCTTAGAGAGCTCATAACCTGCACCCCCGGTGTTAGTGCTCCCGCCCAGAGTAGGGCACAGTCCTTCACGTGTTGTTCACCTCCCGCACCATACGCTCAGCTTGGATCCAAGCTAGGTGCATAGGCTTGTCGTACAGACCACAGTAGGTGGTTCCGACTCGTAGGTGACCCGCGATTATTCGCACAGTCTTCACGTGATCGTAGCACTAGAGCGTATAGATGTATTACACCCAGGCCTGTCGTACAGACCACTTTAGGTGGTTCCGACTCGTGGGCAGGTTCAGTTGTTGAGTTTGAGATTTGAGCTCTATATGCAGCCGTACAAGTCACGTTAGGTGACTCCGGCTGCCAGAGGATTATACGATTGATATGACTCATACCTGAGCACTTGCATATCATTATGAGATTTTGACATGACATATATTGAGCATGATTGGCATACCCTTGAGCATGATTGGGCATATCTATACATACGTACATATGTTATTTTTCTGGGAAGTATACAGGTTTTACGGCGAGGGGTTAGATTGTGTTTTGCTAAATGGTTTTCAAAGAGATTTGTTTTTGCCCACTCACGCTTTTGTTTTGCGCCCCTCCAGGTTCTAGTTGCTTAGCCGTTGCGGTGGTTTCCCGTGAGAGCTTTTCGGCGTTCTGACAGACACCCCACATTGTAGGGTCGCCTTCGGGCGTACTACTGTTGTTGTTTTATTTGGACTGCTATAGACCTGCTCTGAATTTGTATCGCACTAACTAGCACTTATTCTAATACTTGTATGCTAGTTTTTAATTATTCGTACTTTTATATTACTACTTTCTTAGCTTCCGCACGTGCACATGGCTACGTCACCTTTGTGTGACGGCCAGCACGCTCCGATCTCGGTCGGGGTGTGTCAGTTTGGTATCAGAGCCTAGGTTTGGCAGTCCTGTGTCCTTGTGAGTATTCTAATGATTTTGGTGTCTTCTGTCAGAACTATGCCTCCTCGTCGGGAACCCCGTCGCTCTTCTGAGCCTAGTTTCCCCGATATTACTCAGTTGGGGGAAGCTTTTGCTACAGCCCTTCAGGCAGTGATGCGCCCTCCCCAGAGGACTCCTCTGGAGACTATGTACAACTTGAAGCTGGATAAGTTTAAGGGCAGTGAGGGACCCGAGAGCGCAGAGCGCTGGCTAGAACACATAGAGAAGACTTTCCGGGTGCTGCATAATCAGGGGAACTTGCCTATGGAGAGGTGGGTCGAGACGACCGCTTGGTTTCTAGATACGGAGTCGGCAGCTTGGTGGGAGCAGGAGCTTCGTAGGTTGACTCCGGATCAGAGGATTGATTGGAATGTTTTTACGGGGTTGTTTAGGAGAAGGTATGTTCCCCCTGAGTACATCGATAGAAAGAAACAAGAGTTTTCCGAACTGAAACAGCGGAAGATGTCAGCGAATGAGTACTATCGCAAGTTTACGGACTTGTCTCGTTACCACCCTGATGTCGCTGGTAATCCGGCGGAGATGCTCCGTCTTTTCCGTCTGGGCACCAGGAAGAAGTGGCGTTCGATGGCGTCTACGGTCCACAGCGAGACTTACCGGGACTTCTATGAGATACTGTTGAGGATCGAGGATTCCGAGAATATGTCGAGCGATACTGATGAAGAGAAGGACGGCAACCAGAAGAAAGATGACAAAGGCAAAGGTCAGGCATCGCTCGGGCCCCGTCAGACTCAGAACTTCAAGAGAGGTGGAGCTAGTTCTAGTTCTTCGAGTGGTGGCTTCAGTGCCACTGGACAGGGTCGTGGAGGTAGATTTTCTGGTGGCGCTAGAGGCCAGAGGCAGGGCGAGGGTGGTCGAGGTAGAGCCCCTATTTGCCGCAGGTGTAACAACCGGCATTTCGGCGAGTGTAGACGTGGTAGCAATGGTTGCTTCACGTGTGGACAGGTGGGACATAGAGCGGCGAATTGTCCCCAAGGTCAGCAGCAGCAGAAACCACAGCAGACCTTTATGCCACCACCTGCACCACTCCAGCAGATTCAGGGTACTAGTAGCTACGGCCAGACGGGTCGAGGTGGTGCTTACCACTATCAGGGTGATGCTGTTCCTTATGCTCCGGGGCAGTATCAGTACCCACATGATCCTTATCCCCAGGGTGGCTATCCCCAGTATTCAGGCGGCTATATGCCGTATCCTCCAGCTCCAGCGGGTGGTTCTCAGTGGTATCAGGGAGGACAGTATCAGCAGGGGGAGATTGCCACTAGCAGTGCAGGATCTTCGAGACAGGCAGGCCAGCCCAGTCAGGGGCGTGGTGCTCAGGGACGCGGCGTTCAGGCGGGCAGAGGCCGCGGCGGGCGTCAGCAGGGACAGGGGCGTCTTCACAATATTTCTCTGCAGGACGCTCATAACAACCCAGACTTGATCATGGGTACGTTGAACATTCTTGGTTGTTTTGCTAGAGTCTTAATTGATTGTGGAGCTACACATTCCGTAATTTCTCATACTTTTGCTCAAGTAACACAACCTCGCCCCACACCTCTAGGGTATGATTTAGAGGTCGTTATGCCTAGAGGAGAGAGTTGTGTCGTAGATTGTGTGTACCCAGGATGTCCAGTGATCGTAGAGGGAGTTGCTTTGTCAGCCGATCTTATCCCGTTAGATATTGTGGACTTTGATGTGATTCTGGGCACGGATTGGTTGCACTTCTATCGTGCCAACATTGACTGTTACGGGAAAGTAGTTACGTTTCACCGACCTGGACTACCTGTGGTTACTTTCGTGGGTGAGCAGAGTGGGGTGAGGCATGGCGTTATTTCGGCGCTGCGAGCGAAAAAGTTGTTATCTAAAGGCTGTCAGGGGTATCTGGCTCACGTAGTGCTAGATGAAGCTATTTCTAACAGAGTTGAGGATGTGAGAGTGGTCAGACACTTCCCAGATGTATTTCCCGAGGATTTACCTGGATTACCCCCAGATCGAGACGTAGAGTTCACCATTGAGTTGATTCCAGGTACAAATCCTATTTCTTTAACTCCTTATCGTATGGCTCCCGCGGAGTTGAGGGAATTGAAAGTTCAGCTGCAAGAGTTAGTGGATAAGGGATTTATCCAGCCTAGTACTTCGCCTTGGGGCGCTCCAGTGTTGTTTGTGAGGAAGAAGGATGGAACTTTGAGGCTGTGCATCGACTACAGGCAACTCAATCGGGTGACGATTAAAAACCGTTATCCATTGCCTCGTATCGATGATTTGTTCGATCAGCTGAGAGGTGCTTGTGTGTTCTCTAAGATAGACTTGAGGTCTGGTTACTATCAGCTGAAGATCAGTAGGGATGATGTCCCTAAGACGGCGTTCAGGACTCGGTATGGTCATTACGAGTTTCTAGTTATGCCATTTGGGTTGACGAATGCACCAGCCGCCTTTATGGATTTGATGAACCGAGTATTCCAGCCTTACTTGGATAGATTTGTTATTGTCTTCATCGACGATATTCTGGTGTATTCTAAGTCGAAAGCGGAGCATGTTCGACATCTTACTTTGGTGTTGAAAAGGTTGAGGGAACACCAATTGTATGCTAAGTTTAGCAAGTGCCAGTTCTGGTTAGACCAAGTTGCATTCTTGGGGCACGTCATTTCTGCTCAGGGTATTTTGGTTGACCCTCAGAAGGTTGCAGCGGTAGAGAGTTGGGAGCAACCGCGAACCGTCACCGAAGTGAGAAGTTTCCTTGGTTTGGCAGGGTATTATCGGAGATTCGTTAAGGATTTTTCGGTGATTGCCTTACCGTTGACGAGGTTAACGAGGAAGGATGTTAAATTTGAGTGGGATGATAGGTGTGAGCAGAGTTTCCAGCGGTTGAAGCATTGTCTCACTCATGCACCTGTATTGGCACTCCCAGACGATAGCGGTGATTTCGAGGTTTATAGCGATGCTTCCTTGAATGGTTTGGGATGTGTATTGATGCAGCATGGTAGGGTGATTGCTTATGCTTCGCGGCAGTTGAAACCTCATGAGTCAAATTACCCTACACATGATTTAGAGTTGGCTGCTATCATTTTTGCGTTGAAGTTGTGGAGGCACTATCTTTACGGAGAAAAGTGCAGGATCTTTACGGATCACAAGAGTCTCCAGTATCTCTTCACTCAGAAGGAACTTAATCTTCGTCAGCGGAGGTGGTTGGAGTTGCTCAGCGATTACGATTGCACGATTGATTATCATCCTGGTCGTGCGAATGTAGTGGCTGATGCACTTAGCAGGAAGTCACAGGGCCGTATTAATGCGTTGTACGCTAGTCGTGCTCCTCTTTTGGTGGACTTGCGTACTACGGGAGTAAGGCTAGAAGCCGAAGATCGAGATGTGGCATTACTTGCTAATTTCCAAGTTAGACCGATACTTGTTGATCGGGTGCTTGAAGCCCAAGTAGCTGATCAGGAGACTCAAGAACTTATTCAAGCTCGAGATCAAGGAAAGAGGCGAGACCTCAGAGTTCGTGATTTGGATGGCATGTTGATGCTAGAAGGTAGAATGTTCGTGCCTAAGAGTGCGGAGTTGAAGAAAGAAATTCTCGATGAAGCACATATCTCGGCTTATGCCATGCATCCAGGAACTACTAAAATGTATCATACCATCCGACCATTTTATTATTGGCCAGGTATGAAGAGGGAGATAGCCGAGTATGTGAGTAGATGTGCTATTTGTCAGCAAGTTAAAGCAGAGAGGAAGAAGCCGTTTGGGTTGTTGCAGCCGCTTCCCGTTCCAGAGTGGAAATGGGAAAATATCACCATGGATTTTGTGTATAAGTTGCCGCGTACACAAAATGGCTTTGACGGCATTTGGGTGATCGTTGATCGACTCACTAAGTCGGCTCATTTTATTCCAGTGAGAGAGAAGTATTCTTTGAGCCGTTTAGCGGAGTTGTTTATCTCGAAGGTTGTGAAGTACCACGGTGTCCCTGTGAGCATTATTTCGGATCGAGATCCGCGATTTACATCGAAGTTTTGGGTAGCTTTCCAGGAAGCTTTGGGCACGAGATTACTTTACAGTACGGCGTATCATCCACAGACAGATGGACAGTCGGAGAGAACTATTCAGACTTTGGAGGATATGCTGCGAGCTTCGGTGTTGCAGTTTGGTGACGCTTGGCACCAGCGGTTAGATTTGATGGAATTTGCTTACAACAACAGTTTTCATTCGAGCATTGGCATGGCGCCATTTGAGGCCTTGTATGGCAGAGCTTGTCGCACACCGTTGTGTTGGTCAGAGGTTGGCGAAAGAGTCTTAGTAGGTCCAGAGATTGTTGAGGAGACTACTCAGAACGTTCAGGTGATCAAGTCTAACCTGAAAGCAGCTCAGGACAGGCAGAAGAGTCTAGCGGATCGGCATGCTACGGATAGAACATATGAGGTCGGAGATTGGGTATTCCTGAAGCTTTCACCGTGGAGAGGTGTTGTGCGGTTCGGAAAGAAGGGGAAGTTGAGTCCCAGGTACATCGGACCATACGTGGTCACAGAACGAGTTGGTGAGGTAGCTTACAGGTTGGAGTTGCCTCCGGAGTTGGCTAGAGTGCATAATGTTTTTCACGTGTCTATGCTCCGACACTATGTTGCTGATCCATCTCACGTGATACCTCCTCAACCGCTTGAGATTAACCCAGATTTGACGTACGAGGAGGAGCCGGTGACGATACTAGATTGGAAAGAGAAGGTTCTGAGGAACAAGACAATGAATTTAGTGAAGGTTTTGTGGAGGAACCATTCAGTTGAGGAAGCAACGTGGGAGACAGAAGATCGAATGAGGGATTTGTATCCTCGTTTGTTCTTTGACCACTAGGGGCTGTTACTTGGTTGTTTTGAATTTCGGGACGAAATTTTTTAAGGTGGGAAGGTTGTGACATCCCGTTCCGGAATTATCGAAAACGCACGTGTGAAATTACAATTTTGCCCCTAGTTCGATTTTGTCACGTTGTGGGTTGTTTTGTGTGTTGGGGCATGTGTTTGGAACCTTACACACTCCCACACACACACACTGACACTACTCTCTCTCCCTCTGCCTTCTCCCTGTCTCCCTCTCCCCCGAGCTCCCTTTTGCCACTGTACATGTACGGACACACACCAAGAACCATTATCCCGTAGCAGATCGAGGAAACCAAGGGTGGATTTGTGATCGTGAGGTCGAGGGGAGCACGAATATACCCTTTTCAGGTAAGAACATCGATGTTTTCACGTCGATTTCTTAAACTCCGTTTTGGGTACTGTTCATGCAAAGCTTGTACATTAAGTTTTTGGGTTTTCTGAGCTCGTGGTTGTGTTTGTGAGGTTCCCAGGAGCGTCGGAGTAGCTCGTTGGACGAGTTTGGACGTCGGGAGGGCCTGCTTCGAGGTTGGCCGAACTTGGAGTTTTTGGACAGGTATAATCTCGTGATTTTTAGCCCTTAAAACTTGTTGGGACATGTTCTACTAGTTTAGGGCTTTAATTTGGTGCAAGAAACGTGGAAAAAGGTGGAGAAACGAGAGAGTTATAGCGATTTGCAGGTTTTCCGGCGACGGTGCCGGCGACGGCGACGGCGCCGGCGTCGGGGGCTGGCCGGGGAAGAAGCAGGAATATTCCGTTAAGTTTAACGGAATATTCCTGACGGCAGGGGTTAAGTCTAACGGAATATTCCGTTAGTTGACGGAATATTCCTGACGGCGTCAACTGACGCCGTCAGTGTGCTGTGCACGTGGCCGCGCGTGGGGGCGCGTAGGGCCGTGCCTTGGCCGGCGCGTGGGGGCGCGTGCGTGGTCCAAAAATTTTTCTAAAAATTTGGGCGTGATCCTGAGGTTGTGTAGATCACGTTGGTATATTCATTTGTCCATTTTGAGCAATGTATGAGAAGTTATTACGAGAAACGGGTTATGTGCTTTAAAGTTAACGTTTTTATAGTTGTTTCGCATCTAGGTGACACGTACCCAGAGGACGAGCGTGCACACGCGAGGCAGGGGGGCTACGACCCTTCTACATACCAGTGAGTGGGCTTTTGTTTTCCGTATATACCTATATACATATTAATTCCCAGAAATCAGTATAAATGCTTCGTTATATGCCATGTCTTTTATATATATTTGGTGGTTATGCATGAGTAGTGGCATATACGTTTATTTACGTATTCAATTATGCATATGTCATATAGATTTATATGTGGGTGCTGTGGAGGCATAGGTAAGTGCCAGGTAAGCGTTCTTTAACGATTGCATTAAATAATGGTTAGAGATGCTTAGAGAGCTCATAACCTGCACCCTCGGTGTTAGTGCTCCCGCCCAGAGTAGGGCACATTCCTTCACGTGTTGTTCACCTCCCGCACCATACGCTCAGCTTGGATCCAAGCTAGGTGCATAGGCCTGTCGTACAGACCACAGTAGGTGGTTCCGACTCGTAGGTGACCCGCGATTATTCGCACAGTCTTCACGTGATCGTAGCACTAGAGCGTATAGATGTATTACACCCAGGCCTGTCGTACAGACCACTTTAGGTGGTTCCGACTCGTGGGCAGGTTCAGTTATTGAGTTTGAGATTTGAGCTCTATATGCAGCCGTACAGGTCACGTTAGGTGACTCCGGCTGCCAGAGGATTATACGATTGATATGACTCATACCTGAGCACTTGCATATCATTATGAGATTTTGACATGACATATATTGAGCATGATTGGCATACCCTTGAGCATGATTGGGCATATCTATACATACGTACATATGTTATTTTTCTGGGAAGTATACAGGTTTTACGGCGAGGGGTTAGATTGTGTTTTGCTAAATGGTTTTCAAAGAGATTTGTTTTTGCCCACTCACGCTTTTGTTTTGCGCCCCTCCAGGTTCTAGTTGCTTAGCCGTTGCGGTGGTTTCCCGTGAGAGCTTTTCGGCGTTCTGACAGACACCCCACATTGTAGGGTCGCCTTCGGGCGTACTACTGTTGTTGTTTTATTTGGACTGCTATAGACCTGCTCTGAATTTGTATCGCACTAACTAGCACTTATTCTAATACTTGTATGCTAGTTTTTAATTATTCGTACTTTTATATTACTACTTTCTTAGCTTCCGCACGTGCACATGGCTACGTCACCTTTGTGTGACGGCCAGCACGCTCCGATCTCGGTCGGGGTGTGTCAATGTGACTCTTTGATGTTTTTATAAAGAAATGATATGTCACAGAATCCATCTATAGGTAACATACAGATTTTTCTCTTGTGCCGAATGTAGATATGTAATCGATATGTTGTCGATATCATCAATGCTTTCATTTCAGAGTTGCCGAGATGTTATAAATGCAAAGTGACTATTTTTTGTTTCGATTATTATTAGTAGGGTTTTATCATAAAATACTTGGTCGCAATTAGTAGTATCATTCATAAAAAATAAAAATTAAAAATTAAAAAAAAAAAAGAACATTTTGGATGTAGTCCTTAACTATTAATATTCTTTGACTGAAATCTTGTCTACTTTTTGTTTTTTATCGAAGTTTCTGACATTAATGTAATAGTGTAAGTTACTATATATTTTTTTTTAAATCAAAAATTAAAAATTGTATTTGTTTATATTAATGAGATTTTAAATATAAACCATAATTTGCTGGATTAAAAATAATAAAATATAAATTATACTCTCTATTATATTGTGTGTGTGTGTGTGTAAATATGGGTACATTCATCAAAATTAACAAAAAAAAAAAAAATTATTGTACCAAAACATGGATACATTCTTCAAAACACAGAAAAAAAAACAAAAAAGATATATGGTTAATAACATTAGTAAATTTCTTCGATTAAACTTGACATAAATACATTCTCAAATCAACGAAAAAAGAATGTATCCATATAAGTTTAAAAATGGTTAAAATTTTTTTAAAGGATTTTATATTAAAAAATTGGGTACTTTTTGTATTAAAAAAATTGTACATTTTATATTAAAAAAAATGGTACATTTTACATATAACAAATTGGTATATTTAAGAATGGGTACATTTAAGATAAAAAAAAATTAAAAATTATATGAATGGATACATTTAAGATTAAAAAATTGAGAATCCTTTTATAAAAAACTAATGAGTACAAACTTATTCTAATTTATTTATTTATTTTATTTTAGAAATGTTTGAATTGAAAATTAAGAACGGGACTTGGCTGCTGAAAGAATCAGCAGCACCCCCTGCTGATCACCAATCACGACTAGACACATGTCCAAGTTGTGTGTCCAGCCATGATTGGTGATTAGCAGGGGGTGTTGTTGATTCTTTCAGAAACCAAGTTCTATCCGAAAATTAATTAGGAGTTTAATAGAGGTGTGAGTATTAAAACCCTAAATCAATTACTAATTTTTATTTTAAAAAATATGTAATAAACATGTATAAATTCATTGTCACATTAATGCTAGGAACTCTAATAAAAATTTGAAAACTAATAAGGTCTCAATCAATGAACATTAACAATTAGGAATTGGATACTAATTTTTCCTAAAAAAAAAAAAAAAAAAAAAAATCTATCTTCATGTGGTTATAGTTGGATTCACACTCTCAGTATTTATTAATACGTGGTTGATTAACTTGTTAACAGCAATATTATGGAGAAGAAGTGACAGTATATCTACCCTAAAATTGTTCGTGGACCACAATTAGCTTTACTAGAAGGCTCCACACCGGCAGGTTTACAAATCATAAGTATATATCAATGTCAGTGATGATAAATTATAAGAAAAATTAATGAAAAGTGTTTGAAAACTTTGAGTTTTAACAATAAGAACAAAATAAAAGGTAAAGTGAATAGTATCAAGATTGACTTTTTAGTGTAAAAATATAATTTTTCGTTAAAATAAACAGTACTGGGAACTTTTCGTTAAAGTTTCCTAAATTATATTTATAATATGGTATGGTACTTAAAAAGGTGGGAGAGGTGGGAGAGCCTGGTTTGTCAAACGTACCCTAGGCTTTGCTTTCTTCTGTTTTTATGCATAAAAAAGTTGGTCTCTGAAGACTATGGCAATAATGCAATGCAATGCAATGCGTCCGTTCAAATTACTTCAAAACTATGTTTGGATGAGAGAAACAAATTTAGAATTTAGGTAAAAGTCAGAATTTATAAATTGACATGTACCAATTTCTTTGTTTGGATTTATAAACATAGAAATTTAGAATTTTCGTGTGGAAAAAAAAAACTTGAAATTTGGGACCTCAAATTCCTAAGTTTAAATTTCATGTAAATAGGTGTCATTTCTTAATTTCTATCATTGATAGTTTAAAAAAAAATCCTTATTCAATTCCATTGTTCTTTTAGGTTAACCAAATAAGAAAATTCATAAATTCTAGAAAATAAAATCTCGTCATTTCAATTACTGTCATTTTAAAATTCCTTAGTAATTTTAAATTTCTTCATCCAATCATAGTGTAAAGCAGATATCACATGGTTCTAATTTCTAAGTGTCATAATCCAATACGCAGTTTGCATATATAAAACCTGCATGCATGACCATGGCAAACATGTGATTTCTAAACTTGAGATATCTTTGCCAAAAAGTTGAAAAAATATATGCATGATTAAGCACCAAAATATTGGATTAATCAAAAGGTACTGATTCTTCTTTCTTTCAATTTGTTTATATTACTTTGACTTTCTAGACAATAATCGTGTTTGTGGATTTTGTATATGTTTCACATGTAGGATTATTATTCCGTTTAGACCCTCATGCCGCGAGATTAAGAAGACTTGAGGCTTGAGCAACGACGAGTTGAGATCGATGTGCCGACTATTGCTATTCTATGCATTAAGATTGAAGTCTCGATGCAATTGCGAACTTTGCAAAATGAACCCTATGCCCACTAGTGCAAATTCATCTCCAAGACTAAATTTTCAATGCAATTACTACTGCAACAGCTAATATCTACTTATTTCTCTCAACTATGTGCGAGGGTTCTCTTTGAAAGTAGACTATACGCAACATTTATTGTTGTTATGCACAGCTGGATCATAGAAGATTAATTTTTCCTTATGTTCCTCTTTTGTTCTATAAGTTCTTATTGGCTAGATGCGAGGGTTTTTACGGTAGCACGACTTTGATTTGTTGTGGTAGGTATGATTTATGGTTATGGTCTCATTTAATTTTTGTTGTTTGGGCAATGTCAGCTCAGGTTAGTGTTATACTAAATTTCGGTATTGTGGGTTTCGGTTGTTTCTGCAACTTTTGTTATTAGCTTATTTTGCTATTATATTGAGATTCATATCTTGTATATGTCTTTGAGACATTGATAAGTTGTTTTAATGAATGTAGTTGTTTTCTTAAAAAAAAAAAAATCAATTGTAACACATGTGAATAACGAATGTGCATGAAACTATAGACTATATAGTTCCTCTTAATTACATTTGGCCTTGTGCTGATGGCTAATTTCTAAGTCTTGAGAAGACACTTATCTTTACTTAGTGTAAAAGGACTATAAATGAACACATATACTCCTCATTTATTAGTGATCCTAGCGTATATTATAAGCCAAAGGGTAAAATAATCGCCATGGAAGCCAATTAAGGTACGATGTTGAAGCAGTCACCCAAAAAAAGAACCTTCCTAAGGCTCATATGTATTATATGTTTCTAAATCATAGGGTCATTAACATGTGTCCTCCTTTTCTAGCATTGGAAAAGGTTTCAAAGCTTTTACTTTATTTACCTCGAGGTTCCTATATTTACTGCACAATTCTAGGACCAATCTAAGTAAAGATACAATTTTGAATTGTCTATACCTAGCTATGACTTAGTGACCGCCCATAATATGAACATCGATTAAAATACACAGAATGTGATAGATCAACAATTATCACATTACCAAAATTCGCATAAATTAAATCAAAATGGTACATGGTTCAAATTTTGGTGGCTAAGCTCTTTAGCCTACGGAAGTCTAACCACAATGGACTTATTGTTCATATGGAAAATGAAGAAATTTAATTACTACAAATTTTTTTGACAATTGGAGCTTTTAGAACTTTCTTTTATTTAAAATACTATATAGCAATTCAAACGGTATGACTTGTCTATGATCATAAACAAGGACATTAGTTGTAGTATACCAAATATGACCAATATTCATCTAGAGGTACATGTCACATCCCGGCTCGGGTCCCATCACATCCCGGGCTCGACTCCACCGTAGCACGATATTGTCTGCTTTGGACCCCGACCACGCCCTCACGATTTTGTTTCTAAGAACTCACACGAGAACTTCCTAGTGGGTCAGCCATCATGGGATTGCTCTAGTGCGCTACTTGCTTAACTTCGAAGTTCCAATGGAACCCGAAGGCAGTGAGTTCCCAAAAGACCTCGTGCTAGGTAGAGATAGGAATATACATATAAGGCGTACAAAATCCATTCCCCTGGACAATGTGAGATGTAACGTACAGGTTACTCAATCTAAAAATATTTGGTGACCATGACTCTATTTTCTTTCCAATTTTTCATGTAAAAATTGAGAGAAAAAAGACTGGTGCATAAGTCATGTGATGTGCCACTTTTTTGTACTTAAAGATGTAGCTTGAAACAAATTAAATTTGACTAGATTTTTAACCCTTAAAACCGACATCTGCTCCATTAAGTTGGTTTTTGTTTAGATCTCACATATAACCAAACCCAATTAATTAAAAAAATTAAATCGGTCTATATTGCTCGATGTGATTGGCTTATAGTTTGGATCTTTCTAGGTGTAATGGTCACCCTTTTTAAAAAGGGTAGATGCCTTACACATGACCATTACTGAAGAGCTAATCCCGTCTAGTTAAAAAAGAGCCTTACATAACAACCTCATCATGCATGCACGCACCTCACTTAAAGGCAAAGGGTTACAGTTCCGACGATGTCACATTATCAAACGTTCGCTTTCCATTTCTTTAAGCATCCCTAGTTTTTCTTTAACTCAACTAACTTCATTATCGAAGGGTTTATGGATAACATGCACCAAAGGGTTATATTGGTTAAAACTACTGCCACTCTTACGCATGTAGTGATACATCGGCTACGTCGTTCTCACACATCAAGTGATAGCGCTCACACATCACAGAACGATAATCGGTTTACGAATCCTGTAAGCTTAAGTTTTTCTCCGGTCAAAATCTACTAGGATCATTTTCAACAATTATTCATAGTATTCTACTTAGTATACGAAATGTAACTTTCTTTTTTTGGCCTTCTGAAGGTTTAAGAGAACGACCCAAAGAATTGTAGAGCAAGTGATACTTCTCCAATTGTGTGGCATAATTTAGCTATTATCCTAGATCGTTCTTGTCAGTGCTACAAGAAATTGATAGTTGAAGGCACTGAACAAATTTGACAATATTTCTTTTTAACATAAAATAGACCATTGTGTGATTTTAGCTCTTCGGAATAGAGGAATATAATTTTACGGATCATGCTAGGGAGACTTAAATTTTTTAAACCAAATGACGTGGTTATTGATGATTGAATTATTACTTAAATGTTGATTAATGTGCTTATTTTCTATTGGTAACACATCATTCGGTTTGCAAATTTAATTTAAAATTTTGGTCTCCCTAGCATTATCCTAATTTTTCTCTTCACTCTTTCTTTCATATTTTCCTATGCTACTTACTAACAAAATTTTGGTAATTCTTAATTGAACGAGTAAAATTGGAAATAAGTTTACCCTTTTTTTTCCAAGGAAATAAGTTCATCAACGACTTGGCACTTGGCTTGGAAATTATCACGGCAATACCCAATCGCTTTCAATTGCATGTGGATCTCATAATAATAATGATTCTTGTGCAAATTTAAATAACTACAGTAATCTGTATAATTTACACTGTTAAATCCTTAACTAATGATACATTACACTTACTGAAGACTGATTATTGTTTTAATTACAGTACTAATTTTCACACTCATGTTTTTTATGCGCGCATTCAGTTTTTTGTTTTTCAATTTTCGCTTGATTAGAAGAAAAGAAAGTGTATAAAGACAAAGTAAGGGTTGGAGAAGGAAGAGACCAAGTAAGGGTTAGACCAGGGAGTGAGGGGAGAGGGTCTATTACTCTATTAGTTTTATGATGGAAAGTTCTGTGATAGGCTACTAGGTCTGGTAGGCTCAATTCCTAATCAAACACAAGAGGGGTCAGAAAAAAATTAAGAGATGATTGAAATTAGAGAGGCTGTCCTTTGACTTCTGCTCTCTCTCAATAAATAATATCCCCTCAAAGCAGCAGTCACCATAATCTCTCTTCCAAGTCCTCCTTCATTGAAACGGAGGCAAAATTAGACAGCAAACTTCCATAACAACTATTCACCACAATCCTATTTGTAAGGGTCTCTTTTCTTCTCTCTTGTTTACTCAGCAGTTTAGAGAGAGAGAGAGAGAGAGAGAGAGAGAGATGGGGAGAGCTCCTTGCTGTGACAAGGCAAATGTAAAGAAAGGACCATGGTCACCTGAAGAAGATGCAAAGCTGAAAGAGTACATAGAAAAATATGGGACTGGAGGGAATTGGATTGCTCTTCCACAGAAAGCTGGTAAGTTTTTTTGTTTCTACTTTTGTTTTCATGTAATAGTTTAGATCACTGTATATGGTTTCTTTCATCCTCTTTTATTTTGTTCCCTACAGTGTGTGTGTGTGTGTATATTTGTGACACTTTCTGAATGGCTTTTTGGTTTGCAACTGCAGGTCTTAGGAGATGTGGGAAGAGCTGCAGACTAAGATGGCTTAACTATCTGAGGCCCAACATTAAACATGGTGAATTTTCTGATGAAGAAGATAGAATTATCTGCAACCTCTTTACTAACATTGGAAGCAGGTAAACTTTTCTTCAAATCCCATTTTCTTCCACAATTTTCCTTTTTTATATTTCCGTTCATATTTTCCATGGGGTCCAATTCTTACCATTTTGCCCACCGGGTTTTCAATGTAAAGAATAAATAATGTTTAAAAGATGGAAAATTTACATCTATCAGAGAACATACTGTACGATTATATGTTGAAGAAATTTCAAAACATGTGGGTTATATGGTTGAGGATAAAAGATTTCTTCAAGACGCATAGTAACTATGTTTTAATTTCTTGGGTTCTTTTCTTGCATTATTCAACATTATATGTTTTAATTTCTTGGGTTCTTTTCTTGCATTCCAAGTTTAGATCTTTTGTGATAATTTCATATGCAGTCACATTATTTCTTAGGGAACTGAATTAAACCAATGTGTAGGTGGTCAATAATAGCAGCTCAGTTGCCAGGCAGGACTGACAATGATATCAAAAACTACTGGAACACCAAGCTAAAAAAGAAGCTCATGGGCATAAGCATTCTCCCATCCCAGCTGCTAAAATCTCACCCATCTCTTCTCCTTCAAACTTCATCCACATCCTCTTCGCCGTTATCATACCGAGGAAGCAACACCAGCACTACATTTTACACACAAACCAGGTCTTTCACCGGCACTTTGGAGCCCATTCCTTTTTCACAAAGTCTCATGAGCAGCAGTTCCACTAATTCTGCTCCTTCTGCTCTGCAAATCCCCCAAGAGAGCTTTGTGGGGAGACACATGCAGCAGCAGCATTATCAAGTCAAAGATAACATTTTGATGTTTGGAGGTGAAGCAAGTTGCAGCTCCTCTGATGGGAGTTGCAGCAACCATCAGATCAGAGAAAGAGAGTATGAATTTGGTGGTGCTTATGGCGGCCGCAACGGCGGTGCAACTAATGGGGAGGTGAAACTACAGATGGGTTTGCAAAATTATAATTTTTTTAATGGGGTTGGAGGAGAGCAGAAAATTATGCAGAATAATTCCAGTGGAAATGGGATGTGGGAAGATCAAGCAGGATTGGACTATGGACTGGAAGAGATTAAGCAGCTAATTAGTAGTACAGGTAGTTGCAACAACTTTTTGTTTGATGAAAACAAGACAGAGGAAAAGGTCATGATGTACTACTGATGATGCTGACTGTGTGAGTAAAAGATTTGGAGAAGTAAGGAAGGGTGGGCTGGAGATTCTCAGATCTGGAGAGAGAGAGAGGGAGAGAGAGAGAAGGGTTGGGAAGTTTCTGATGGATGGGTGAATATATTTTTCTTGACAGTACTTGTTAAAAGTTTCCTTTGTGCATTTACTTTTTGGGAAATGATGTGTGTGTATGTAAGTACAGTTTAACTGTGCTACCACATTCATCAGGCACGCAGATGTCATGGAATATTCAGAAGAAAAAACCCATCACCTTTTAAAACCTGCAATCTTAAAAGGCAAGCATCCCCATGTCCTCGGTATTTATTTTTTCACCCTAACAAATATCTCTTTAATACTTGTGCATTGTTCTTCTTCATAGTCAATCTCTGGTGAAACGAAAAACTTCTCTGAGATTCATAATCTCGAATATTCTTATTTTATGCATTATAAAAACTTTCTTGTAGCGAATTTATATTTTTTTGGTGTGATGTGTAAGATAAAAAGAAATTATAAAAAAAATTATAACTCCAGAATAGATAAATTTTTATATGAAGGGACTAGCGCCTTAGATCTTTATGGATATTATTGTCTAAGAATTTTTAATTATTTTGTGTTGTTGGATTTCATGTTAGAGTTTAAAAATTAAAAAGGACTTGATGTTAATCCCAATCTCAGTCCTAATAAAATATAGAACCAACAATATTATAGAATGGAAGGCATGCCAAAACACACATCTCATTGGCGTCATCAGTTACATCAGTCCCTTGCTTATGCACTGCCAATGGCACACGTAACATGATCATTTGTCATGGTTGATAATAAACTAGTGCTAATTATTTAACAATTTTCTTCTTGCATTTTTTTTCCTAAAATTTTGTCGAAAAAGGCATCGAATTTGTTCCATCTTGCATTGCATGGTCAGAATATTGGGCATCGGAGCAAATAGGAGTACTATTTTTCTTTAGAGGCCTTGGAAGTAGAGCTGATGGCGTGGGGTTAAGGCTCAAACATAATTCAAATTTCAAAACTATGATTTTTAAATCATAGCCTACGGTTATATGTAGTCCAATAACTTAATGGACATGATGTTGAATTTCTATCCATATGTTCCGGGCTCGAAACTTTTTCCTCTCTAAGAATTATTATAATAATTTCGAACTTTCTCTCTTTCGTAATAATAGTAGATTTTTTATTAAAAAAAAAAATCATAGCCTGCAGTTAAGCACGCATATTATCCTGGAGAGTTGTCTCTATTTTCAGTGGTTAATTAATTAATTAATAGGCAAATAGCATGTGGGGTGGGTGTCAATAATTGATAACACTTTTTTGAGGTTGTGAGAGGAGAAGATCCTTGGTTGAATTAAAACAAAAAACAAAAACAGGTAGATGATAAACAAAGGAAATTGATTTTCACAAATTATATTTCTTCTGCTATAAGTTCATGTTTAGTTTCAGTCTCAACGAACATAAATGAACAAAAGTTAATAGAACAAGAAAAACGTAGGTAACTCACATCTCATAAACAAATCCAACTTGTAGAACATAAAAGAATCAGTCTTCTAACTAGTTGTATATCTCTTTACATTTATATTTAATATTAGATAATACAAGATTCTTCAATAGAGTAGAGAGATTATTAAAGGGAAGTAGATGATATCTTTGGGGAAGGTTTGATGGGTTTTGCTGTTTTGTTTTCCACAAGACATACAGAAAGCAACGTTGAAGATAAATGCATTGCATTGACCTCTTCCAACAAATATTTTGTCGGCTTTCTGCCATTAGATTAGACTAATGGGTTTTGCCAGCTATAGGCATTATATAAATGGGATTAAACAATTATAATTGTCTCTAAAGCAATGGGGAAGGTTTCTTATTAGGAATGTATTTGCTAGTGGAGTGAAAAAGGTCAAAGTCGTGGCACCAACTGAACTGACCCATGAAATTTCCGAGCAACTTTTTGCAAAATTATTTCTTCAAATTTGGACTTTTGGAAGTTTATAGAGAGGGATATGTGGCTGATGATCAGTCTACTGTCCATAGGCATATTGATATTACAAATCAACTAATCTTAATTCTCTTCCAATCAGTTTTTATCTTAAGCTTTGTTTGGCCAATGACTCAAGATTTTAGTTAGTCATGTAGACCCTTGCCATCCGATTAGGGGTCTGTTATGATACAAATTGCTGATATATGTCACTGTTTCTTCTTCTTTTTCTCATTATTTTTGTTCTATAAGTCCTAGCTACATGGTTGAAGCAGTGACGAAATTAAGAAATTTTGATTCGGCCAGTCTAGTATATGGCTTAACACAAATTTTACACCTCTTAGTATCCCTGTATCTTTGTATTAAAGAAACATGGTCGCTATAATATTTATTTTTGTTATTCTGTGTGGGTGGGTGGCTAATATAGTGTTGGGAGCTGCTAGAGGCTAGAGCAGAGTGAACCAATTTGTATAGTTACATTGAACGGTGTGGAACCCTTGACCTAACTCAGGGCTAATTTAGTATTGTTGTAGTTTTTTTTATATAAGCTGCTTATATTGTTCTTTGACAATAATTAGTTGTAAAGTAACACTTAGTAAATTGTATTTTTAACAATGTTATAAGTGTGAAAAATATGTCAAGTGACTCAAATGGACATGATGTTCAAAGTTTTATGTGCTGTATTTTTTAAAATAAATGTATTGACTTACATTTATATGGTGGTAGGGTGGGGGTGCGGGTGGTGTCAACAACAATGATGGTAGGAAATGGTGATAGTATCAATGTTGGTGGATGGTTAGTAACATTTGTAATGGAAATAGTGTTGGTAAAGATGGTGGCAGTGGCATGAATGGTAGGGTGTGGTGGTGTGGTGGTGCGGTGTAGGAAAAGTAATGGTGGTGGGGGTGGAGATTCTCACGACAGAGTGGGTGGCAACAATGATGGCGATCGCAGTGGTGGTGGTAGATATTGCTGAGGTTGTGAGAGTGTTGGCAGTTGCAATGGTGGTAGGGCAAGTGGTGGAGGTCGTTAAGATGACAATTGTGGCAATGGCGGTGGTTGTGAGGGTATTGGTTGTGGCATTGGTGGTGGTACTCATAGGTGGTTGTGATTGCTTTGTTTCTCAAGAAAGAGTGTATGGGGAAAATATAATAGAACCTATTGAAAATGTCATATCTGTTAAACCCCAAATAAATTTTCGTTGGTGGGTTTTGAATATAAAGGTTGGGATGGGGTTTTGGTGGTTGTAGGTTAAGCTTGGAGACGGTAGAGGCTTGCTGTTTCCCGATTTTTTTTCTTTTTTCTTCTTTCTGTTGTATTTGTGAAATTTTTTGTTGTTTATTTTTATTTTTTCATTTTCATTTCTTTTTTGAAAATTATTTTTATTATTATTTTAGTATCCAAGTAATCCAAAAAGTGAGGCCCATTGTTGCCACATGTACATTCAACAAAAAAAATTAATTGGGGTTTAATTGGTGGAACAAAATTCACACAGTGCCATGAATGGTGGTTGTGCACAAACTTGAGTAACCTGCAAAATAGAAAACAATCGTGAGCAAACCTGAGACGCGGGGAAAGGGTGCCGCCAAAGGCTCTCCAACGGTCAAGTTAGTGAATAGTTTTAGACTCAGTTAAGGGACAAGAGAATTAAAGTGTTTAGATTGTGTTATCAAAGAAAAACTCTAGATGGGTATATTTATATTATGGGAGATAGACCTTTTCAGGATAAAATCCTTGTTCTAAGCCGGAAGAATCATAGAGAATATCTAAAAGTAGATATTGCACCCTCTTAGGAGTTTTTGATTACTTGTGGCACATGTCAATCCTTAGATTGTAGGAACTCCAAGACTTATAGGATCTGATTGAGTCCATATGGGGATCAGATCGCGTGTCTTGTGGAACAAGCATGGTATCCGACGGAATTGATTGGACTCCACCTACTGCTCCGGAATAGGGTCATGGTGGCACTGTTACTCCATCTGATCCAACTTCGTGCTGAGCTGGTAAGTCTATGATCGGGTTTCTAAGGTAATTGTATTCGGATAAGCCTGACTCCGGCCTTGGAAAACCATGACTCCGGCCTTGGAAAACCATGGTCTCACAATTGCCCCTAACCATTTATCTTAGGGGCAACTTGTTCCCCTTGAGGATGAATTGTTACCCATAGACCATGCCTTTCGAAGTATGCTGGAACACGTACCGTTTAGTCTTCAGTTTCTTGTACGCTGGCCTGACTCTTGACATTAAAGTGGGGTAGTTGAGTTGCTGATTTCTGTCACGCAACCTCTAATCGTGCAAAATCAATTGCAATGGTGGTGAAGGCCTCCATTTCGTGTGCATGCTCCTCAAAGAATCAATCACATGATTGGCTTCGATTCTTGTATGCATCGATCTCTAGGCAAAGGCTCTTCATTTGCCTTTAAATAACCACTTATCCTTTGAGATTTTCATAGTCATCGTTACTTCTAGAACATGAAACCTCTACACTTCAACCAAAAATTCCTTTCCATACCCAATTTCTTCCATGATCTTTTGATGTCCAAAAACCTTCCTTGCGCTTATCAATTTCTAACAAACGAAGCTAAGTAATACCCAATTTAGCCATAATTCTATCCTAATGTCCCTCGCTTCTTGCAATTTGTTCTATAACATGCATCCCTATGTAGCACTCTCTATGCCATCTTTGATGTTAAGTGGAATCTGAACAAGGTGTTAAGATTCCTTAGTGGGTTTTTTGTCACTGCTTTCTCCTCCATCCTCTACTTGTGGACAACAATGGTGGTGGATCTCCATCAGAATACTCACCCTTAATGTGGTATCTTGCTCGGAAAGCAGCAAGATGGGCATAGTTTGAAATTGATCTGGTAGTAGAATCTCCAAGAAGATTGATGATTCTGGTCAAGTATGTTGTGTAGTCTTCAAAATCTTCTTTTGCCAGGGATGAGGGCTTGTCTCCCCCAAATTGTTGTACCAACTTGAACCTTTCTATTGGGATTTTGATAATAAACATGTGCTTGTGTGAGTATTTACTTGTCTGGTGCCTTCTTATCCATTAAAAATTCCTAAACCCTAAAGTAAACGAATTTTGAGAAATAAAATGAGCAACAGAAAAGAATGTGAGTAAGTTTATGGCTCGAACATAGCTCAAAACCCCTCCCTCCGATAACGTTAATTCAAAAAAACATTACCTCCCAAACTTAACATCCATAAAGTATTCTCATTGAGATAGTCGAAGTATCACCTTAATTTGGTACCAGGAATTAAACATTAAACCCATGAAGAATCTGTCGCTCCATGCTCACCTAGCTACACATTTATTGGATTTAAGAAGTTCACACCATATTTGAAACAACCTGCAAGGAGAAAAGTAATAACAATTTTTTACCTTGCCCAAGTTCTTGGGTCAAGGATTTCAATAGTTGCACTGTAGTTTAGGAGGGATTTCTCTTTCTAGACAGGATCGCGTGTCTATCTCCAGTGAATCTTACACAAAAGTTCTTTAATCCTTTTATCAGACCTTATGCGTCAAACCTGAGCGTTTTCGATCGGACTACCTTGACTAACTTAGCCAAAGCATTTTTGCGTATCGAAGCTCCATTAGAATAAAATTTATCTTAGGGAGTTCCTAGTCTGGATGCCTCTTTGGGACCTACTAACATACGATCTTGCAAAACGTACTTGACTTAGTATGTTGGTCTGGGATAGAAGTAGTCGTACTCAGAGTCGGAGTTCAGAGCCACCTTTGGATGACTTCTGGATCGTCCTTTCGACTACTCCCTCAAATGGTGTAGAGCCAAGATTTGAATGTTATAACCCACAAATTTGCTAGTTGTATAAAGGAGGCCGGATAGTGAAGAAAAATAATACCGAAGGGGGGCATTACTTTTTCCATCACCCTCTTCTCCTACCCTCAAGACTAGTTAAATCCAGTAGCATAAAGTGGGCCAATAATGGCGTGACACATGGTTTACAATTTTTCAAAAATATACATTGACTAGAGCTTACCCTAGTTTGTGGGTCGTTCTGCCCTACACTGAAAATATTCTTACATCGCTCATCGGACAATAATTTGTCAATGTTCCATTAGACGATCTCCAATGCACAGGGCCTAAAGTCTAAAATTTTGTGTCCTAAATTTTAGGATTTAAACCTAAAGCAGTTTTTTTTCCCCAACCAGCTTTTTTGGGCTTACATTATAATATTTAAACTTTACGCGTGGTCATACTATTAAACTTTATAGCATACAAAATATTTGGTGATTTATTCAACTTTGTAAGCATTTAATTATCCTCTTAAGGGTGATTTTCGGAAGGAACAAATTGGAAAAAGGGTTTTAATTTTTATTTCAAACTTTTTGGATCCAATCAAAATTTTTAATTCGAACTTTTCAGTATCAAAATTGTAACATCCCGTCCCGGGATTTTTAAAACGTACGTTGAAATTACGATTTTACCCTAATTTGTTTGTGTACGTTAAGTGTTGTGTAGTGTGGTGTTGTAGGACCACACACACACTCACACATCACCCTCACTTTCCCCGGGATTCCCTCCCTCATTCCCTCACTCTGTCTACACTCTTTCTCTCTCTCTCTCTCTCTTCCTCCCCGAGTTCCTTTCTTCTTCTTCTTCTTCAACATACGGTTATACACACAAACACACTCAAACTTTCACCAATCAAGAAACCAATTACACCATTGAACTCGTGAGGTTGTGAGGAGCACAACCATACCAATTCCAGGTAAGAATTCGAACGTTTTCACGTCGTTTCAACAATGGCCGATTTGAAACACTGTTCATGCAAACCTAAACTAGTGTGTTTTTGGAATTTCTAAGCTTGTAGTTGTGCTTGTGAGGTCCCAAGGAGCCTCGGAGTAGTTCGTTGGGTGAATTTGGACGTTGGAAAGACTAGGTTCGAAGTTGGCCGAACTTTGAAGTTGTGGACAGGTATGATCTAGCAATTTTTAGGCCTTAAAACTAGTCTAACGTGATTCTACTAGTCCTGGGCTTCATTTTGGTATAAAGAACGTGAAATTTGGTTGAAAAACGAAGGAGAAAACAAAGTTTGAAAAATTCCCAGTTTTCCGTCGCCGGCGCCGGAGTCTCGCCGGAGAAGACAGGGGAATATTCCGTTAAGTCTAACGGAATATTCCTAATGGCAGTGACGGAATCCGGTTAGATTTGACGGAATATTCCTGACGGCGTCTGTTGACACCGTCAGTGTGCCTGGCACGTGGCCGCGCGTGGGGGGCGCGTAGGTCCGTGCCTAGGACGGCGCGTGGGGGCGCGTGCGGGGTCCAAAATTTTTTCTAAAAATATGGGTGTGATCCTGAGGTTGTGTAGATCACGTTGGTATATTCAATTGTCCAATTTGAGCAATGTATGAGAAGTTATTACGAGAAGTTGCTTAGGTGCTTTTAAATTAATGTTTTCGTAACTTTGTCGCGTTTAGGTGATTCGTTTTCCGAGGACGAGCGTTCACACTCGAGGCAGGGGGGCTACGACCCTTCTAATTACCAGTGAGTGGGCTTTTGTTTTCCGTATATACCTATATACCTCTAAATTCCCAGAAATAGAATAGAAAAGGTTATATGTGTTATGCCATGCATCATTTGAATATTGTTTACGCATCATCACGTGCATTGGTAATTGGCATACATATATATAAATGTGTATTTGGTGCTGTGGACGCACAGGTAAGTGCCAGGTAAGCGGTATTCATGTGGTTATGCATTCCTGTTTATTATGCAATGGTAGTTTGAGAGGTTTAGAGAGCTCATAATCTGCACCCTCGGTGTTAGTGCTCCCGTCCAGGGCCAGGGCACAGCCTTCACGTGTATGTTCACCAGCACCGCATGCTCGTCTTGGATCCAAGTTAGGTGCAAGCCTGTCGTACAGACCACAATAGGTGGTTCCGACTTGTAGGTGACCCGCGATTTATCGCACAGCTTCACGTGATCGTAGCACTAGAGCATACATATATATAATACACCCAGCTTGTCGTACAGACCACGTTAGGTGGTTCCGACTCGTGTGCAGATTCAGTTATTGAGTTGAGAGTGGAGCTCTAGATTCAGCCGTACAGGTCACGTTAGGTGACTCCCGGCTGCCAGATTATATATATTCGATGTGAATTACGCTTGAGCATTTATATTTGATTATGATATTCTGTAATGGCATATTCTCAAGCATGAATGGCATATTGCAAAGCATGAATGGCATATTGTGAGCATGAATGGCATATGGTGGAGCATGATTGACATATCTATGCATACGTATATATGTTCATTTTCTGGGAAGTATACAGGTTTTACGGCGAGGGGTTAGAATGTATTTTGCTAAAGAGTTTTCAAAGAACTTTGTTTTTGCCCACTCACGCTTTTGTTTTTGCGCCCCTCCAGGTTCTAGTGGTCTAGCGAGTTCGGTGGTTTATCCCAGAGGGCGTCCCGGCATTTCTGACAGACATTCACCATTGTAGGGTCACCTTCGGGTGTATATATGTCGTATCTTTCCTTTTCGACTGCTGTAGACTTGCTCTGAATTGTGTCTCACATACACTAGTACCTTGTATGCTAGTAGGTTTTTAATTATTCGTACTTTTATATTACCTTCTTAATAGCTTCCGCACGCGCACATGGCTACGTCACCTTCGTGTGACGGCCAGCACGCCCTGATCTCGGTCGGGGTGTGTCAAAAATTATCTCGAATTTTTTGGAGCATAATTATTCGAGTATTTTACAATTTTTTATTATACATTTTCGTATATGCAGTTCATTGTTCTTTTTTAATACTTCAAACATGATTTTCCATAAATACAATGAATTTATGAATTTTTAATAAATCCAATTAATTTAGTATTATATATTAGGTTTATAAATTTTAACATATGTGGGTATGATTAAATATAGAAACAATGAATTTATGAATTTTTAATATTTCAAACATGATTTTCTATAAATCCAATTAATTTATGATTTTTTAATAAATCCAATTAATTTAGTATTATATATTAGGTTTATAAATTTTAACACATAAGGGTATGATTAAATATAGAAACAATGAACATGATAAACATACAAAAATTAATTACAAAATACACAATTTTAGTAAATTACAATAAGAAAAATTAGAATTTTTTGAAATTTTTTTTATCAAAACAAGTTTGAAATAATTGGAAAAAATTCGTACAAGAAATTAAGAATTTGTGGACTCCCAATATTATTTTTAAATTGTATCCTATTTTCTCGACAATATTTTGATTTGAAAAAAAAAGTTTCATATTTGAAGGTAGAAATTCCAGTCAAACTTGCACCCCTACAACCTCTGACACATATTAGCTATGTATAGTCTTTTCGAAACAAAATATAACAAAATATTACTATTCTTTTAACAAGCGATATTTCTATTTTGAACCCCTCTAGCCGGAGCGTTGAGGGTTTGAAGCACATTATTCTAAAAACCAAAATAGAAGGGTCCAAAAGTGCTTGATTAGTCTTGTGAAAAGCTAAAACTGAATCTCAAATTAAAGTTGAAAAGATTAAGTGGGGTCTGTAATCTTTTGTTCATTTCATTCTCTCAAAATATAGCTTTCATTACTTTGGTCTAAAAAAGAAGACCTTTTAAGATCACAGAAAGGATATTGAAGTACAAAATTTGCATTGACCTTCATGAGCAAAGTTGTAAAACGTGTTGCTCATCCAGAGCTTCCCCTGTCATCTTAAAATAGGCATTAAAGATAAAGGCCTTCCTCAGTTCAGATACACCGTAACCGGGCGCGTCTTGTCCATTGACACAATGCTACGTAAAATGTTCTTTGTACGTGACATTGTATGATTAGCAAGAAACGCCACAATGACAGTGCACCATGTAAGCCGCTCACCATTAGTTTTCTGATGGAGGAGTTGTTTAATGTGGCCAAATAATGGTAAGAAACTGGAGACGGCTGATTTGATTTGGAATGAAACAATATTATGTACAACATGCACAAATAATGGTAAGGAAGGGATACTAATCTTTTGTTTTTATAAGAAATCCCATTGCCAATAAACTTTGTCTACAATTCCTCCGCCACTCTTTACGGCAAGGTGAAGTGTTTCGGCGGCAGCAGGGACCCCCCAAAGTAACGGCACCGCAACCGTCATTCTTAGCTTCTCTTGCAAACCACCTTTCATGGCTCTCTCTGCAGCGACAACCTGAAATTGAAATGGACAAAACCATAACTCTAAAAACAAAAAGCTTATCCAGGACTCCGGAGAATTTAGCCACAATGTCAAACATGCAAAATAAACATGTACGAAACAAGATACAGTGACCAGCCCAGGAGCAGAGAAAATATGTCTACTGGAATGACCCTTTCCTAGAGTAGGCAGAGTGCTTGCTTCAGCTCCAGGTACTGGAGCCAAGACCTGGAACCATTTAACCTGTTCAAACACCGTTTCGACTTTTTTCGTACCCTCGTCTCTCTTTTTTTTCCTGTGTCAATTTTTGAAGTGCTTCCATCTTTCCTTTCCTTCTCAAGGAGTGGCTAGTTCATCTCATAAGTCTAGTTTTGTGTAGTAGTTCAGCTGCACAAGAATTCCATTAGGAAAATCTTCCATAGTCACAACAATATGGAAGGTTAATCACTTGAAGCATCCGACTTCTTTCCAAGTATAACCTAACAATTAATTTCCAAATGGAGCCACCATCACCGTATAGGTGGTCCTTGCCATCTTCACTCCCCAGGTAAGAAAATTCTTGAGTGGTGAATGTTTGCAGTATCAACCCCCCAACTCTTATTAACGTGCCATCTAACTTACAACTGCCGATGGCACTTATTTTCTAGTTTGTGATGATGGGCACTTTAGCACCATTCACAAGGTTTGCTGCTTTCTTTTAGAGCCTACCTCCACAGAGAATGGGTACAGGGAAAAGCCACTTGTCGCAAAACTTGTATACGACCACCACTGGTAACACGTCACCAGAGAACATTCGTCTCGTGCAACATTGTTACCAGGGAATATAGCTTCTCAGGTTCAAAAGGTATCAAAGACCAACTTACCAAGGCAGCAAATTTTAATCATCTTTCAAATAACCTAATTTTGTCCAAAAAGACAATTTAGGGAATTAAAGAAATCTGTTTCCCTTAGCTCCAACCAGAATGGACAACGACAATTCTTACCTGGCCCGTCACTGGACTGGACAATTGTCAATGGCCTATATGATATGTACGTAGTAAAATGTTCGCAGTGCAATTTGCTAGACAAACCAAAGCCTAATACAATTTTGACCAAAAGTTCACCAGTCCAGCTCTCAATCAGACATTGAATTTACACCTATTCCGGAAAACCCTCTATTTCCACCTCTTGAAATAAAACATGTATACGGAAGTGAGAAACTAAGAACACACTGCAATAAAGATACAAAGAATTCAACAGAACTACACAAGAAACACATATATCATTTTTTTCATAGGTGATATCAGTGGGCCTCTTAGACAATAAAACAAGATGAGTTTTTGGAGCCTGAGATGTCTTGGAAATGATTCTCTAATACTTAGACCATAAGGCTATGGAAACGGAGACAAAGTATTGAAAACAAACACATAGCTTTAGTTCTTGATGACAATCAATGTAATGAAATGATTCTGAAACGAAAAAGAATCAAATGGTAAAATGTTTAGAACATGGAGTTAAAAAACACCTCGCCACCACGTTCCAAAACAGTGTCTTCCACAACATCGCTTAGCATCTCAATGGAACGGCAAAAGCCAAAGATACAAAGTCTCCTGCCCGTATCAAGGCCCTGGATAGCAAATTCTCACATACATAAGACTAGATCACACAACCACCAAAATTGTGGTTTTTCACAAGGAATAGTAGTAAGGAAAGGATTGTATACATTTGTTTCACATACATAAAACTAGAGCACAGAAAACAAAATTGTGGTTTATAACAAGAAATAGTAGTAAGGAAAGGATTCTATACATTTGTCGCTGCAATATCAAAGAGAGCACCCAGACACAAACCCTGCTCTGTGTCCATGTAATCACTCTCTTTAAATCTCTGAAATCTTTGATTAGTCTTTGACCGACCTTGCTTCTTCTGTCAAGCATACACACTCAACTAGATGATTTAAAAAGCAAATTCAGTACAAAAAAGGGGATCCCCAAAGAGAGAGAGAGAGAGAGAGAGAGAGAAAAAACTATATCTTTGGTACTCATTAGAATCCATAAGGAATATAAGGCCTCATTTGGTGTCTATGATTGGAATGGATTCCACAATTCACCAGATTCAATTTATATTACAAGGAAGAAGTGTATACGACTTCCATATTTACTCCAACTTGAAGATAGAAGATGCATTTGTCATCAACAAAACGTATCCATTCTGAGCATAACAAAACTTGTCATATTACGAGCAGTGTTCTAAAACTCCCCACCTAGCATTGCCTACACCCTGCCTAGGCGGTAGGCGGCTGGCCACCTCCATGATTAATCCCTAGGCGTTTGAAAAATAAGAAAGGGAGCCTAGGTAGGCCTCGACTTGCCTGGGTGTTTGCCTAGCCGCCTAGACCTGCCTAGCACCCGCCTAGACTGCCTAGGTTGCCACTTTCACTTAGATAGAAAATAGATAACTTCCATTTACATATTTTTTCCATAAATTGTAAGAGACTTATTGGATATTTGAATGAATACTCATTACATGCTTGTTCCCCATGTTCTCAATATGTTATGGTACTTTATAATTTATATATCATTCTATTTTCAATTTATGTATCCCCATACAATTATGTAAATTTTTAAGTATAATTAGACATATATTTATATTTGATATGATAAATTTAATTAAAATTAAAAAACTGCCTAGGCCCCGGCCTAGACACCTAGGCGCTAGGCACTTGCAAGCCGCCCAACTAGCGCCTTTTAGAACCTTTGATTACGAGGGATAAGTTTCCTTCATGACTGATCCCTCTTCTACCTTCAACTTTGACAAAATTAGGAAGTTTAGATCCATGTTTTTATTCAACATATGCTCTACAGTGATATCTAATCTAACCTTAGAAACCAAACAAGATTCAATAATGATTAATCCATTTTCTAATAGTGATTTATATAATCAATCCGAATACTAGAAACCAATCCAGGCCTAATCGACCAAAAGTACTATTTCATTAATTATCTGTTAATACAAAATCAAAATGGTAAATATGGAGATAACATACATTCGAAGAAGTGAGACGTCGAGGGACCATGGAGCCTCCAATCTGAATTAGCCCATCAGAAGTGAACAATGTGACTCTCTCCTGAGGAACCCATTCAATTTCTGCCAAACATGATCACACAGTTAAAAATATTTTAACAAAAAAAAAAAAAAACCCCAAAAGATCAAACAGTAAAAGTAACACATATAATAATCAGGAATGTTAAATTAATAACCCCATTAGCTTGGAAATTATACTTTCTAATTACATGTGAAAATGATGTGTGCGTTATTAAGATGGGTACCTACCGGAGTCATTGGACCAAGGAAAGAAGCCGAAGAGATCGTCGGGTAAGGAATTGGACGAATCGGAGGACGATTTGGCGGGAAACCGGAGAAGGCGGGAGGGACAAGGGTGGGAATTTGGAGATTTTGGAGGGAAATCGGTGGAGAATGAAGAGAAAGAGGAGTCTTTAGCGCGAATGAAGGAAGAGAGGGAAGTGAAGGGTGAGAGGCACAGCGCAGCAGAGGTTTCAGCCATTGGAGACGGAGTGGAGTTGCAGAGAGAGACAGAAAGAGGAGAGACCAAGAATAAAAATAATGGAAAGGGAAAGGAAGCGATTTTGACGCCACATGTAATGGATGGCCACGTGGAAGTACCGGACGTTTTATTAGTTGTTAGTTGTATTTTTTACCCTTTTTGCAAGGTTCTAGCAACTCACTCGGTAGGGTTGTGTTTTTTGTGTTGGTATTAACATGTTATCTTAATAAATCGTATTGTGTTAAACTCATAACGGGTTCTTCCAAGTGATCAGATAACGAGCCAATCAGTTAATGACTCAACCCAAAACATTTTTTATTTTTTTTTTGTGTCGTTTGATGTTAAGTTAACAAATTGTGTAAGAAATTGAATGGATTAGTTCTGTACTACTTTTTTTTTTTATTTTTTTTAAATTTTTTAATTTTTTGTGAAATTTGTTGCTAACCCGTTAGCATGCCACATTGTGGAGAGTAACATAATTAAGGGGTTTTTTTTGAACTTTAACTCTTGAAAAAGATTGAAATTTAATAAAAAAATGGTGTTGGATAACATAGTGATTACAGTCCCTTGATGTGTACTTTAATTCAAATTTGTTGTAGTCCTATTAGATTATGAATATGATTATGTAAATCCTATCATATATGAGATATTCTTACGAGGTTCTACCATATCTCTTAGACTAGTTATTATCCTATTAGAGTTGTAATCCTAGTGGGGTAAGGAATTTACCTTCCTTACTACTATAAATAAAGGCACAATGGGGTGGATTAACACACACCTCAGAATTACACATCTCTCTATTCTCTCTATGTTGCCGCACCCCCTCTCTCTATGCCCTTATATTATTCAGTAAATTAGGCAACAAATTATCAGCACGTTCTTACCAGAAGTTAAGGAATTGAAGGATTGTGGATGAGGTTTTTTTTCTACAAAATTCAAAGGCTTTTATTTGTTTTCTGCCAATTAGGTACGCTTAAAATAAAGTAAGATATTTGAAACGTCCACGAAGCATGGAAACATTCTCCATGATGCATGAACCCCTATATTTATATTTACCTTCCAATACACACACACACACACACACACACATTTCATGCATTACGCAATTATTATTATTCTATGTGGAATTTGTAAGCCAAAGCATTGAGCCAAGCCCCGTCGCTGGCCTGCAGCCCATCTACATGGAGCACCTTACCTGTTTACCATGTCCTTAGCCTAAAACCAGCATCCCCATGATGCTGGGCTTTGTCCTGTGCCTTAGGCCTACCTGCAACAAGCCCCAGATGCTTGCTGAGCTTCACCCACCACTCGGCCCAAGCTGCCAACAGCCTATGCTGTTGGGTTTGCCCTGATCCGGCCTAAACTCGAAAGCCAGCTTTGGCTAGGCTTCTAGTGCCAACCCGCAAGCTAGCCTTTGGCTAGGCTTGCTCATGCGCCTTGTTTTGGCTCAACCCAATAATTGTTGCTATTGGGCTTTATCCCAGGCTTGACCCAATAGCCTGCCATAACTAGGCTGCACTCGTAGCCCTCATTGAGAACCAATGGCCTACAATCGTGTTGTAGGTCCTTGCTCGCACCACCACCAACCCAATAAGGCTGGGCCACGATATTTTTTCGACCCAATGCCAATTTTTGGCATTCCCGCGTTATAAATCATACCCATTTAATTTTTTGAGGTATTTGGGTTTACACTAATTAATTTTTAATATAATTGTCACTTGGCCTATCACCAACCGAAGCTAATATGACTCGAATGTCATTATTTTGCTTCCATGATCGATCCCGTTTGGTCCCGATCTATTGAATTAATTAAAAGTGACTAACAGTCCATTAATCTAACAATTAATCCGAAATTATTGACCTGAAGATCACTTTTTTGGACATTAATGATTCAATAATTTATTTTTCTCCTTTGAACCGGTGGCATCCTTTCGTAGTCCCGAAGCAACTCAAATCCACTACACTTACATCAACATATTGTATTTTTGTTCTTGCAAGAATCTCTCATTTATGAACTAATCGTTCATAAAACTAAATTGAACTTGTATTTTCAAATTTAGTGCCCTTGAAATTTGAAGTTTTTCATAAAAGAATATACCCATGAAAACCCGACATTTTTCATGTAAAAAATATCTTAGAACCCGAATGTTCTAACATTGATACTTATGGATGCTTTATTTTCCTATAGCACCAATTCTAATCTTGTTTCTTCCATTCAGTGGATTGTCGAACCATCACAAGTTCGATTTCACTGATTTGGACATTTGTAACAGAAACCACTTTATGTGGGTACATGACATGAATCTCTACTTGACTCAAGAAGTTGAGAAACCATTAAACCCAACAATGGCATGGAATAGCTGAATAAGCCTCTGCCATGATCTTCATTTGAAGAATTATGCTCGAAGCATTACAAATGGAAGTATCTCTTGAAAAAGAATTCCATGGCTCTTTGGCACGTTCCTATGAACCGCCTAATCATGAAAGATATTGCCCGAATCACACCATGATTACGTCCATGAATGCGTACAATTCTAAAGTTTATAAATCTGATCGAATTTTGACTGGAGAATACTTTCCTCATTCTTCCATGTTTCTAACTTGTTCTTGAAGCGGCATTGTAGAAAGCAAAAGTTTACTAAAATTCTTGGATCTTATTACTACCACACTTGTGAGAGAAAGGTACCCCGCTAATTCGGTTGGAAGGTACCGAACGATATAAACCCAATTTCGATTCGAGTCTACCAAATGGTGATGCCCTACTTCGGTAGAGGTGCACCGAAGGGCGTGCTCTGCTTTGATAAAGGTGAACCAAAGGGTGTGCTCTACATCGACAGAGGTGCACCGAATGATATTACTCTACTTTAGCAAAAGCCTACCAAACAACCCTCTTCAGCTTCGACTGAAGTCTACCGAACCCAAGTTTGGGTCTGTCTCTCTCACAATCCAATTTCAAGTTTGGTTTTTACAACATATGGTAGAATCAAGGCCTACCAAGATGTGGCATCATGCGCCACCTAAGACCTAAAACTTCAAGAATAGGGATAATATTCTCAAGCCTCAACCCTGTAAAATCTACTTTTGTCTTGATCGAAGAGATCATTGGTTACGCACCTATTTATGCCTCTACCAATGTCATTGATGAGTACCATTCTTGTAGTCAATATGTGAAACTAATTTTGCTCCACCGAACACCATTGGAAGAGCAGAATTTTCACATGAATGGCTAATCTTGTTGATATTGTCTTGGAATATGAGTAAATTTTGGTTTACTTTGTGAACGTTTTTCTATGTTCTTGGATTCAACTTTGGTGTTTGTTTTAATTACGGATAATCTTATTGATATTGTCTTGGAATATGAGTTAATTGAAACATGTTTCTTGTATACATGTGACCGAATTCAATGAAACATGTGATTCGGTATGAATGTGGGAAAGTTAGTTGTCTGGATGAATGGGATACTATGCATATTAACTTTATCCCTAAATCACATCTCTAGCAATGACTTTAGGTCTATCCAACCTGATTAAGAGCGTACTACATTACCATTTAAGAAACTTTATATTCTCCTTGTCCCGAAAGAATGTCGTTAAGTTTTAAGGATACTTGAGATGACAATGATCATGAATGAAACCACTGAAGAAAATAGAGTGATATATCTTTGCACCACCTCGCAAAATGAGCATAAAGCTTCCTTTTAGGGCCAATGGGCTACCTCTCGACTGGGATACGCCACGTGTGGCCGGCCTGAAGCTGGGTGATTATAGTAGTTTACTTGCCTTGGCACAACCTTTTGGGACACTTATGTTGAACAATGATGTCACAACACATCTCGTTACCCGAAGTAATGATGTTGTGCTTACAAGCACACTTTGCCAAGCCTACTCATTTAGGAAATTTGATTTCTATATCATCCATCTCAAAGATATGAAATGACCCTCTTTTCACAATGGATTCAAGGTAATATATGCGGATTAATCCAACCAAAATGCGGACCATATAAATACTTATGGTTTTGGTTGATCAATTGACAAACTGGCCACATGTTTATCCACACACATTGCTGCTAAACCTTCTGGTTGATTTTAAGGGTTCACCACTCTAATTATCCCATAAAGTCTGGAAGACTGGACAATGCCAGAGAGTTTATATCTAAGATGCTTGCATAAGTATTGCATTTCTTTTGGGTTCATAATTGGACATTAAATTCCCATATTCACCCCAAAATTGCCTCGTAGAGTGATCATAAAGCGCAAGTTAACTAATTGCTCGGACATTGGTGAACGCACCAAGCTTTTGTTTTATTCTTAGGGCTATGCAATCTTGTACAAAGCTATGATGGTCTTCCTTGAGGCCCATTGCCACCCAACCTATTTGATGTTATTGTTAGTTACTAAGTATGTACTTGACGTTTCGTATTTATGCATTTGAGTGTGCATTCCATTTGCCATGTTGCACCGCCGCAACGTACCAATATGAAACCTCAAAGAAGGATGGAATCTTTGTCGATCATGATTCTCCTTCGCACTAGCTGTTTAGAGCCCTTGCATGTGATCTCTTTACCGTTCATTTGCAGATTGTCACTTCAATAAGACAGTCTTCCTGCCGTTATAGGGAGATAAGAAAGTCAACGTTCCTGTAGAACTGCGTGAATTTGCATGGACGTTGCCCACTATGTCTTATCTCGATCCCCGTATCGCACAAGTATGATGAATTCTAGCTTTCAAAATGTTGCTCCAGACTCATTCCTTTGATCTATCTAAAGTGATGAGATCATATACCAGCTGCAAATATGCCTACAAGGATAGACATGCTTAACAAATGTCGAGTCAACATCCTTGAAAGGTATGCCACCCCTGAAAGACGGTTTGGCCATCCATGTTGGACGACCCGGTACCCCGACGGATAACCAATCAATTTATCTTGGCTTGAAGCACAATATATCACTTGGTTCATATGATTCACTTCCTTAGAAAAGAAATATCACAGCACAACATGAATATATACTCGATCGCTGTCTCAATTTATTTCCATCTCATGAGGTTAATTCAGGTTACTCCCGAGATTTGAAGTTCTTGGTCCAATATACTAGTTTGGATAAGATAATGGAATAGGAATAAGATTATCATCGATGATTTTTTCATTTATATGGTAGATACAGACATACATGAAAAGGGACGATATCGAACCGTGTTCTGTTGATTAGTGGTAACGTAGAACTGATTGGACAACCGAAATTACAATTCAGGTTAAATTCCTTACCAAAGTGTGTTTTGGACCTATCGTTCCTAACTGCCCAAGGTAACCCTGTTGTGTTATTAGTGGGAAAGGAAGCATAGAGAGATGAATGAAATATTACGATGTAGTGCACGCCTTACGACGCAAGGTTTCTCTCAAACTCCCTATGATTGATTGCAGCATTATGAAATGTGGTTAATGTTTCTCCATGGGGATATTGATACAGAGATTTACATATAAGTTCCCAAAGAATTACATGGACTGGTTCAAATAGTTCCAAACCACAGAACACCCTTTTAACTCATTTGAGGCGTTCACTTATGGATTCAAGCAATCCAGTAGATGTGGTATACCTGTCTAAGTGATTAATTGATTAGATAGGGATATGAATTATGCCCTTGCATGTTAAACTATGAAGTCTTATTCCGAATTGCTAGAGTTGCAATTTATGCCCATAACATGAATCTTACTAAGACTTTGGAAAAACTTGAGAAAACTGCCTCGCACCTAAAGACAGAATTTGAGATGAAGGATCTTGGGAAAACTCGTTTATGCCTTGACCTGAAGTTCAAGCGTTGTTCTGACTGTATTATGGTCTACTAGTTGAACTACACTCTGAAGATGTTACCATTGTGTATACATATGATTTTCCATACGCTATATGCAAGTGAGACCCTTAAAGAGGTTATGGAATCCGAAGTTCCATATCTAAGTTCAACTTTGTGCTTTGTTGTATTTAGCTCATTGCATTAGATATGACATCTCCTTCATTGTTGATTTATTGGTAAAGATACAACACCGTGCCTACACGCAGCCACTGAATTGGTATTGAAGACATTTTTTCGCTACCTTGAAAGGTACTACGGATTTGGGCTAATCCCAACACATCCCTAGCGGATTTGACCCCCTTGATCCTCAGAATGATGCTTGCCTTGTTTGTTATGTTGACACATGTTACTTATCAAACCAGCACAAGGCACATCCCGAAATGGTTATGTTTTTACTGTCAAGGATATCGTAATATCTAGGAGGTCCACAATATGACCTTAGTTACTTTGCCACACGTAAGACATGGTTGAGAGCTCTTGTTAAGCATATTCGAAGTACTTGCTGTTTTCATCCATCGTTGAGTCCTGATGAGGATCCATGAAGACTATGCCGCATGTATCTACCAGACCAAGACATGATACTTCAACAAAGTCAACGCTAAGATAAATTGCGTCTACATTTCATCAGCAAAACATCAGGAGATTAAAGTCAAGTAAGCCGATCCTAGACAACCTTTCCGACCTCTACACGATGTCATTACCAAAGTTAACCTTCCAGAAGCTTGTTCGAGGAATTGGTATGCCTAACTATTCATATGCAATGCTTGTACTTCTCATTTGGAAGTTCTGTTAAACTTAGGAGGAGTATCCAGAAGTATACTCACTTGATCTTAATGTACTCTTTTTCCTTATTATTAGGAGCATTTTTCCCACTGGGTTTTTGCCACCTAACTAGGTTTTGACGAGACTCTCATCCTGGACTGGTCATACCCTTATGAGTTTCTCTACTCATGTATAGAAGATGTTTTGTTTTGACTTACTTCTCATTTTTCTCCTTAGTCTATGAGTTTTTCTCCCACCTTGGGTTTTACCATAGCAAGGTTTTGTGAGTTTTTACATTTTATGCATTCTTCCCTTGTTTTGAGACTCACATTCGCTTATTATGCCAAAGACTTTATCAACTGTACTTACATCATCGCTGAATACCTGATGCGCCATTTAGTTGAGTATTTACACACTCAAGGGAGAGAGTTGTAGTCCTATTAGATTAGGAATGTGATTATGTAAATCCTATTATATCTGAGATATTCTTATGGGATAGATATTCTAATGGGATTCTACCATATCACTTAGACTAAATATTATCTTATTAGAGTTGTAATTCTATTGGAGTAAGGAATTTACCTTCCTTACTACTATAAATAAAGGCACAATGGGGTGGAATAACACACACCTCACAATTACACATCTCTCTCTTCTCTCTCTATGTTGTCGTTCTCTATGCCCTTATATTATTCAGTAAATTATGCCTACAACAAAATTCGAATTATGTTTTTGTTTTAATAATTAATGCATATTTTGTTCAAATTTCTCCCATTAAATATTTGAATTTATTTGACACACCCCGACCCAGAAAGTCCACTTGGACCCTGAATCGAGCTGTGCTGGCCGACACCTGGAAGGTGACGAAGCCATAAAATGTGATAGTGTAAAAAAGTGAATAAATTTGAATCTAAAAGTGTCTAAGTACCAGAGTGCGCTACGAGTGGGAGCGAACTCATCTCACACGCGATGTCAAAGCATAAGTAAGGTACAGTAGTATGGGTAAGAATCATACCCTCAAAAATATCCATCAACACTAAGATTCGTCACAGATTCTTGTCGATACAACTCAGCAGCTAAAACCTGGAGGGCACCAAACAGAAGGTGTGAGTAAGCAATAAAACCAAGCTTCCCAAAGTTATTACCTCTCTAAAAGTAATGCCCCTAAATGTAGAACCCGTATCGTTTTCCATAAGACAGTACAACATATATACATATATTCAAACCATACTCAGAAATGACCAAAACCACGGTTTGCCATTAACTCCACCATACATTAATAAGTAGGCCAAATGAACTAAATCAATACAAAGTGATATATCAGTCAGAGTCATCTAAAATGACATGTACAACTTATCCGTATCTCATCAATCATGGCTAGTATATAAGTCGGAGTCACCTCTAGTGACCTGTACGACTTATCCATATCTCATCAATCCTGGCTAGCATATAAGTCGGAGTCACCTATAGTGACCTGTACGACTTATCCATATCTCATCAATCCTGGCTAGTATATAAGTCGGAGTCACCTATAGTGACCTGTACGACTTATCTATATCTCATCAATCCTGGCTAGCATATAGCTCAATAAGTATACCTGCACACGAGTCGGAACCACCTAAAGTGGTCTGTACGACAGGACTGGGTGTAAATAAATACGCTCAAGTGCTACGATCACGTGAAGACTGGGCGAATAATCGCGGGTCACCTACGAGTCGGAACCACCTAAAGTGGTATGTACGACAAGACTGTGCACCTACCTTGAATCCAAGGTGAGCGTAAGGTGCGGGAGGTGAACATCACGTGAAGGACTGTGCCCTGGCCATGGGCGGGAGCACTATCACCGGGGTGCAGGTTTATGAGCTCTCAATGCATCTCAATATAACATGTGGAACTCATGGCAACCAGTACGATAGTATCAAAGTTGCCTAACACATAACTGTAGTCATGCTATAACTCAATCGATTCAATTAATACCATAAATTCACCTGAACTTACCTGGGTGTCCTGAGTTCACCTTTGCCCTTGAAAGCATTCCCAATAATTATATGCAAGTAATATACATATGGATATACCATGATGCAATCTAATACTCAACTACGTCGTAGCATGTTCAATTATAAACAATACAGTGAGAAGTGTACAATCAATAACGCCCTACTCCCAAACTACTTATTTTCAGGGATAATTATCCATGACGACCCAATTAACACTAATTTAGCTAACTAATTCATAAAACTAAAACTTGCCTTTACCAATTTCCTTCGCATTACTCAATTTCCCAAGCAAGGCTTTTGTCTCAAATATTTTATGGCTGCATCTAACGTCTCGTTAGACTGCCTACGTACCCTAGACAGGGATCAAGCCATTCGTAGTTCATATAGGTACTTCAAGCATTCACAATAATTATACGAAGGTAATATACCTAATCAATTTAAAAGTGTCGATAGGACTCTCAACAATATGTACGATAAAAAGGAAAAGATCCACTTACCTGGAGTCCACGCTATGATTCTCTAGCGCACACATCGAGGCGTCCTGAATGATTGGTCCCTGTGACCAATTATCAAATCACATCTCAGAACTCTTATCTGAAGAATACGTAATTCATATAAAACACAACCTCAACGACATTCTAAAATAGTTTGATACCCATTGACCACAAGTCAACCGTCGATCAAAGATCGACGGTAGGGTTTACAACCCTGTATAACTTGACCCGGAAGATCCGCATATCAGATTTCCAATCCGCAACTCCCAACGATCCACAATATGTTTCTAGAATAACATACTAAAATTTCATTACGATCCAACGGTCAGATCTTCGCCAATTGCCTAAAACAAGTGGCCGTGAACATTTATTTTACTAACTTACAAATCCAATTCAGGAAGATCCGTAAGTTGGATTCCCGATCCATAAATTCCTATGATCTTTAAATATTACGTATTATAATGTATCCAATTTTGGTGACGATCCAACGGTCGGATCATTGATTCACATTTCTATCAAGTAACGTATCGTAACGAATTTAGGTTCCAACTATCAACCTACGTCATTCAAATGAGAAAACTGAATTCAAGACATTTGAAATAGCCTAAAAATAGCATTGGCGGCCCACTGGCCACGCGCCGCCGCACGCGCCGCCGCGGGTGGCGGTCGGCCGCCCCGACTCGCCGGAAAATCCAACTATTTCCAAAAATTCTCAAACTTCAGAGAAATGAAGATCTCAGTGAGTGGAGCAACTTTCATACCTGCCACGAAGTCCAAAAGTGGACGGAAGATGATCAATTTTGCCCACGAAGCCGGCGGGTGCCTAAAACTTCCCGACGTCGATTCGTCGTCTACGGTGGTCCAACGGGGTCAAGGTTGGTTGGGTTTTTCTCCTGGGATGATGGGCTACAAAGCCCAAGTGGTGGCATCGGCCATTGCTTTGCCGATTTGCCGAAAAATCGAAAAGGGTGGCCGGAGCACCATTGATTTTCGTCAACTTTCGTGGCCTCAAACCGCCCCATACCATGGTTAATCAAGGTGGTTCTTGGGTGGGTTTTGTAGAGGGGAAAGAGAGCTTCAAGATGGTGGTGGTGGCATCGAAAAACTCCATCGGAGTTGGCCGGAATCGGCCTTGGAAGATGGACTCGCGGTGGTGCGGGTATGGGTGCACGGGAAGCTCTCTTCCCTTTTTTTTTTTTTTTTCTTTTCTTTTCTTCTTTCTTTTTGATTGGCTGCAAGCTTCACTTTTATTTTCTAATTGGTTCCTTGTCGCTTTAATTTAATTGGTCCACTAATCCCACAAGGTGGGAATTCAAATATTTAAATAACCAATTTCAAACGTCCATAAGTATACCGTTATAATTCGGACTCGCAAACGGTTTTCGCCTATACGTTCGTACCAATGAGTACTACGAGGATATGCTAAAAGAATAAGTCCCACATCTCTCAAGTCGATGGTCAACAGAAGTCAAAGTCCTTGACTCTAGGGCAATTTCGTAAATTCACGCTTTTAAAATAAAATAAAAACGTAAAATTTGGAACGGGTTGTCACATTATTAATATAAACATTTTAAATTATTAATTTTTTAAACTTTGTCCAAATATATATCTTTATAAATGTGCCTAAATAAGAAAACATTAAAACATAGTGGCACATAAGAAAAATATGAAAATATATAAGTGTGTTGAAATATATTAAAATAAATTTTTGTACCTAAATTTGTGTACCGAAATATATTATAATTCATTAATATGCCTAAATGTTTGTACCAAATATATGTATCGAAATGCATTACATAGAATTAGGGAACCTAAATTTGTTTGCCGAAATATATTATAATAATTTGATATACAAAAATATATTACATAGATAGAACTAGTGTACCTAAATGTTAGCACCGAAATGTATTATATTGTACCTAAATGTTAGCAAAAGAAATATATGTATCAAAATGTATGCACTAAAATGTATTATATTGAATTAATGTATCTAAATGTGTGTACCTTATTATATGAATTAGTGTACCTAAATGAAGAACATAAACTGTATCGGAATATATTATATAACAAAAATTATTTACTCAAATGTCTAAAACAAAATGTATTAGGATGAATGAAATAAAAATGAAAATGATATATAAATGTAATTAATATACTAAAATTAGAAAGAAAAAGAAAAATAATTTAAACATCAAAATATAATTAATAAGTGAGGTAATTAATGTATCAATGGACTAAAATTAGAGTTTTAATCTTACACATATTTTTAGTCTAAAAATCATATTTTTCAAGAATTAGAATGAAAGTTTCCCATTAAGTAAAATGGGGCATCACCACCACCATGACGTTTATGTAAAAGATTTACGTAAGGAGAGACGTCCCCATGTTGTTGTGCGGTTGACGCAAAGGTTTAATCGGTTCAATATGTCTAACCCCGATAGTTAATATGGTGAAATATTAAGGAAGCAACAGCAAGGATAGTCGCTCTAAACAAGTTCAGTTACAAAGCTAGTATTATTGTTTATGTGAGGGATTCTGCAAGAACGTTTTAAGCCTTGTATTCTAATACCATTGCTGCATGGGAGGTTGAGAATCTGAGCTGAAAATCATTAGACATATTCAATACCGACAAGCTTGATTATGTCTCTTGCGCTTTCTTCTTGTCAATTATAGTATATAATCTTTGTCTGTTCGTATATTGCTGCAGGTTGTGCTTCTGGCTCTTGCTTCCCTCGATCCTAGCTAGATGTTATAATGCTCTTTTATTTTCTTTTTTAGGTCGTCAATATTTTTTCATGTGCATAAAAATAAGTATTGAAGAATGATGTGTTTTTTTTTGAAAAGTTAAAATTCATTAAAACTTAAGGCAAAGTACAAAGCCAACCAACGGCCCAAGATAAACAGTGGGAGGTCCAAAACCACTGCGACAAATGCCTAAAAACTAAAAACAGACGATAAAGATAAAACAACCTAAAATCCATCCCAGAGAAGCAGCCTGCCGCTGCGAAACTCTCGCTAGCAACTACTAGAGTGACAGCCATGTAGGAACCAGAGTGAAGGAGGTTCCACAAAGAGTCAAGCACAACAAAAATAACAAAAAAAGTAACAAAAAAAAAAGAAGAAGGAAAATCCACAACAAAAAACAGATCTCGGAGTGTTGGAACCAACCAAGCTATCTAAATCTGTCCCGCCAACCACCACACCTGCAAGGAAAGAACCAAGTTGACATAACATGGGGGTGGGTAGGGCCAATGGAGATGTGAAAAACACCCGTAGTACGACGGAGGCCCCCAAATTTTTCGGCATGCCAGTAAAGGGGCAGTGGAGTAGAGATCTACATCCCAAATCGAGTCCAAAACTCGAAGATCTGATTTTTGGTGGGGATAAAGGGGAGGTAAAGGAGGGGTTGCAGATGGAGGTGTCGGTAAGGGAAGGGGCCGGGGAGATGGATGTGAGAGAAAATGGCTGCAAAAATGGACTTAGATTGTGATAAAGGGGCAAAAGGAAGGAGGAGAAGAAGAGTAACGCAGCAAAACGGAAAATTCATAGCTAAAGCCGGTGAAAAAACGCCGGGATAACGGCGAAGGATGCCGAGAATGTAACCTCACAAACCGACAACCATAGGCACGGAAGGGGAGGATCTAGACAAAAAGACTTAAAAGGGAGAACAAGGAGGGAGAGCAAGGAGGCCTGACGACCCCAACCAAAGGAAGGAGTCGGCGGTGAAAGCAGGGGAAAATGAGGTTCTGTGTGCGAGAGAGAATAGAGAGAGCGGCCAGGGTTTGATCCATTTGCCATTTTTGAAGAATGATGTGTGATTGACTAAAATAACGTAGAAAGATTAATGGAAAAGTTTATGTTATGTTTCTTTCTATTATTAGTATTTTTCTTAATTATTTTTTATCAACATGACAGATGAAATACCAGTAAACTAAAAGCTGATCGGTTTTGAGCATGACGACGTTCCAACTCACAATTACCCTAAGTACACAGTAGCATGGAAGCGAGGGTTGCCCAAGCAAAGTGTACCCTTCTTCAAGGATGCCTGACCTTTAGTGTGATCAAATTTTCCCCCGTTGGGTGGCATGTTCCAAGTCAACTCTAATCGAAGCCTTACAAATGCAAGGAGCACCATATGTCACTATATATATATATATATGGTGAACCTTGGCCTAGGCTAACTCCTATGCAAACCTCTCCATCCACTAAAGAACGTAATGAACCTCAACTCTTTCTCTTCCAAGTCCAGTACTTGTTGATCCTCATAATTCGACTGGTTTGAAAAATTGGGTACCGAGCTCAATAAGAAGGGAGAGAATGACAAGCACAAGGCTTGTGTGGTGGCAAAAAGTTGGAAGAATTGCTATTAAACTACAAGGAGGTGTTTGCTCCTGTAGCCAGAGTGGATACTATTGGTTTGCTTTTCTTCATGACTGCTTAAATTCATGGTAAATATTTCAATTAAATGTAAAATATGCTTTTTTACATGGGACTTGTAGGAACAAGTGTATGTTGAAAAGAACCCCCAGTTAGATTATGAGTATGAAGTTGACATTAGAACCGTCTAGTGTTTGAATTTGATATGGAAAAGTCTTGTTGTTAAGCTAGAAGATGTCCTTTTTCTTGTAGCATTAAGAGTACTGAGAGTCGTTAATGTTTGTGGGACGTAACTCTGTACTGGAACTCTAATACGCTCATCAGTTTCATATGGATTGATTGGTTGAATCCCATACTAATTCCAATAGGAGAATGGTTGGCAAAACATTCTAGATAAAACCTTGGCCAGTGCTCTTGCAAAGGTTTTTCTCACTTTTGTTCCAAAGACCTGTTTTCTGGAGAGTACTTGTGCTTTGTTAAAGAGGAGAAGGCTGATCGTTTAGAAGCTGCTATGGCTTCATCTTCTGCATCGAATTCTGCAGGTAAGTTTATTCCGCAAACTTATGTCATTAGTTAGTCATGTTTATTGTTCTCGTGTGTTGTTATTCAATGGACAAATCTGTGATTTATGGATTGTGTTTATATTTAGTTCTTACATAGTATTTGGATCTCAAAAAAATTCTCCTCAACATGCTCCAATGATTGATCGCAGTGACCAACAAAGTGAAGTATGGCTGGATGGACATAATTCTCTAGGACCTTGTCAGTCTCCATGAACACTTGTTGCAAGAAACCCCATTGTAAGTCATAAAAAAAACACTGGTAGCGTAAGAAACCTATTGTAAGTCATCACAGAAGAAAACCATCTTCTTGTTTACTAGTCCTTATTGCCTCTAGTTGATAATAAGATGGCTTATTTTGGTTTCCCAACATTGATGCATTGGAAATGCATTACATCGCGAACTGGTAGGTGTAGAGGGAAAACAGACCTTGTCACACGCCTTTGCATAAATAAAAATAGTTTATTAGTTTAATCTAATCTAAGTGCAAAAAATATTGTTTAAAACCATCTCATTAAATGTAATATGTTTAAACAGTAAGTCCAAGAAATATGTAATAGAGAGAATGTAAATAAAGAAGTTAGATTCATGAGGCCTTTTCTTCTCATACACATCCTAAACATTCCTGATCATAGGATTTTCAATTGGACATTAGAAATCCGATAGAATCAGTACGTATTTGTTGACCCTAGAAACTGCAAAACCTACGTGGTGCACATGCCCAGTAACTAATAAGCTAACTAAGTCATTCGGTTGAATGCGGGGCGTGCCAACTCGTCGGCCGAGCCTGGCCGAGGAGTAGAATTTGTTGATGTTGCGCTGAGTGCGTTGCTGACTTCTTTATCTTGCGACTGCGATCGAGGAAGGAACACTCTCGGTCTTTGGGTTCTAGAGCCTGAAGACAAGGCTGCTAGTTCTTCGAAGTTCACAAATCGTCGGTGCCTGATTCGGTCACCGTGATTATATTCATAAGAGCATAAGTACGTCGAATCGACACCAGACTATACGGACACAAATATTCGAAGGTGATGTATGTCTTGATGATAAATGTGGTTCGGCCATCAGGATGCCGAACTCTGAAACTCACTTGTGAGTATCCAATCATAAAATCACTCGACGTCCAGTATGCCGAATGTCGTAGCTCGTAACACCTTACTTCGCCGAAAAAGCTAATAAGGTGACCTTCGCCAACAAGGATTCGAAAACCCTTCTCGGTCGAGACTTGGATAGGTAACCAGTCGGCCTCGACGCAGTGCTATTTATCCAAACTGAAGGTGCTCTTCGGTCGACTGATTCTATGGTAACAGTGCTATTTATCCAAACTAAAGGTGTTCGCCGGTTGCCTTCATAGTGTTGTTTGTCCAAACTGAAGGTGTGTCGGTGAGAAAAAGAAAACAAAAATCTCAAGTTGTTTAAGAGGTTTTGCGCAGGGCAATTGTGTGTTGAATTCAAGGTTCTCAATTGTTGCATGATTTCTTGTATTTATAGCACTAACTCCTTGAGATCGAATTAAACTCCTACCTGGATTGGGAGTTCTTGTTTCGTTCCAACTTTGCTTCGAACAATCCTACTCCCATTAAGACTTTGAACTCACTCCCCTTTTGGGGCTTTATTCATCGTTGGTCAAGAATCCTAATTGCACCAGGACTTCCTCGACCATCCCTGCTAAATGGCCTGGAATCATCAGGCAGCCCATAATATTTTTGACACGGTTTTGGGTTGAGCACAAACCTACACTCGGCCCAACAATAATATTTTGGGCCCAAACATTGCCCCCTCGCTTCTGAGGTCGTCGACTGCCAACCTTTGGTCGGATCTTGACCTTGAAGAAGCGAAAACATCCTTTACCTTTAGACTTAACTGTTCTCGATAACCACTACCATGCGTATTTATGGAATATGATTGCACGATCCTCGTTACTCTCGACGTACTGCCACGTGTCGATTCTCTGCTAAACCTTACAACTCTCAATCATGGCCCTCGAAAACGTGTGCCCGTCAAAACGTCTCTTCCTTATTAATGCATTAAAACCGCCGCCACACTCAATCGTGCGTCCCAAATCCTTGAAAACCTCAATCCTATCTTTTGAAGATTCCCAAGATATCCGAAATGATTGGCCATCTCCCGGTTGATTTTCCCTCAAATTCAAAATCTAGCGCTTCTGAGTACCAAACGTTTGATCTTCCTTCTGATATGCCTATAAATACCCAAATTTCTTTCATTTGTATCCCACGCCTTCAGAAACTTTGAAACTCCCTTTCGCCATTCTTACTTGCTCAAACCACAAAACTCCAGCTCATCTTTCATAAAACCCCCTTTTTAACCTACGTGAACCCTTGAATCCTTACCAATGGCCTCCTTCATCTCAAATCTTTTTGACGAGTGTAACAAATGCAAAAATTTCATCGACCGGAGCGCTATCAAAACATTACGCTTCAAAAACGACCTAGCCACCACCTATCAAATTCTGGGGTCACTATTCAAAGATGTAGTGCCATTGTGCATCACCACCCTCCTCAAGGAACAGTGCCTAACACCCTTGCTGCAAGGGTTTGACTGGTCGAAGTGGTGCTTGGCACGGCCCCAAGGAGCTTGGCCCTAAACCACTGCAGCCTGGGCAGCCTGGGTTAACCGAATGGAAACATTCTTTGGCAAAGAATGGGAAGCTCTTGGCATTTATGATGCCATCAAGCTCTCGACCATGGAGACCACCATGGATAAAGAGCTACTTATGGCGGCCCTAAGTTTGTGGTGTTTGGCCACCAACACCATGATCCTTCATTTCGGCCCTTTCGGCCCCACCGTCCTTGATATTTCAGCTATTCTTGGGACTTCCCCATCTGGTCTCCTGATGCGAGATTTATACGCACACAAATTAAACCCTCTTTTCGTCAAATTGTAGTATATGTATAAGTAGGGATCGTTCTGGACCGGGGATTAGGAGGGATTGCAAATCTATTGGAAACTGACTCAAAAACGTAAAATAAAGTTTAAAACACTAAACTAGACTCAAAGAATGCAAAATTAAAGTTTAAAACACTAAGAAAAAAAACCAAAAACTCAAAATGCTTTAAAAACACAAACTAAATTGAATTCTAACTAAAATGAACATTAAAGCAAAAGGGGGATTGAGGTTTTATGAAAATTGAAATAACGAAACAAGTTAATAAACTAGACAGAATGTAAATATGAAATTTATGGATGAATGCTAGCTAAGGGGTTCATCTCCATACATGTTACACTTGCATACAAGATTGATTCTCAGTTGGTCTTTCGATAAATTATGAAACTCAACACTCCGGGTTAATTAGGTCCGCTTAAATTAACCGTCAAGTTTTCCTTAAGTTAATGAATTGGATGGGTTAGCGCAACGCAATTCACAACATTCTCCAAAAGTCCTTTACGTGAACAGCACAATAAAGATACAATCAAAGATCATTAAGCAATATGAAAACTATAAGTGTTGACGAGGCATTCGTTACTATGATGAGCATGAAACTCATGCCAAGAATTCGTTTAACGCGATTGTTTATAAGCAACCTCCACTACTTGTGAATATAAGTTCATAACGATTAGGTGAAACTCACTTATATTCTAGCGTCATATTCATGCATGAAAATTAAGCGCGCATTCTTAATAAACATACATAAATAAGTTATCAATCAAACGGTTAAACAAATTGAATCAACAACTTATGAAATTCCAACGAAAGTTAATCAATTCATATTGCAAATATAAACATAGTTTCGAATCACCCCCTAGCTAAAGGGGGATTAGTTCCTCATAACTTTGAAATCAAAGAAACACCTAAACATTCCAACAACTCAAACTTGAATTGTATGAACGTTTAGGCACTCTTCTCTTCCATTCCCCATACGTACAAAACAAAGAGAATTGAATTTAAACTTTGAAATCAAAGAAACACCTAAACATTCCAACAACTCAAACTTGAATTGTATGAACGTTTAGGCCCTCTTATCTTCCTCGTTGTTGTAGCACAAGGTCTAAGGTGAGGTTTGGGGGATTATGGAAATGGATTAGGAGTGGTGTTTGGATTATAAGGGAAGGGGGACTCACGGCTAAAGAAGGTGGAGAGTGAATGTGGTGTGTTGTGTATGAAAATGAGATGATGCTTGAATGAATGAATGCAAGGGTATTTATAGGAGTAGTGGAGGGAACATATGGCTGTTTGTTTAAGCATGCATGTGCTGGAATGTGGTGGAAAATAGCTAGGAAAGCTGGAAAGCACAAGGATCCCACGGCAATGACAGTTTTTGATGTTGGATTTGCATGTGTGTGCTGGAAATGGTGTGTGTATGCATGTGTTTGGGAAGCTTTCTTGCTCATTTTCTGGATGCAATGATGAAGAGTTTAATAATTAATGCATGTAGGTGGCTGAAATGATGAAGAATGAGTGGTGGAAATGAAAGGGAAAGCTAGAAAGACATGTGAAGATGCTGGAATTGTGAGTAGGCCACGACAATGTGTTTTCAGGATGGTTCTTTGTGGCTGTGATGCATGTGATTGCATGTGTTGATTGCTAAGGTGTGTGATGATGAGTGTAAGTGGAATAAAGAATGAATGAAGGCATGTGAATTAGGTGGAATGCTGGAATGATGAAGGGGATACACGGCACAAGGTTTGGAATGTGGAGAAAGGGGTGTGAATGATTATGGGATGCTGGAAATCTGGAAAGGCACGGCAATGATGCTTGTTGTTGGTGAAAATGTGGCTGAATGGATGGATGGAATGGTGTGATTGAATGATTAAAGTGCATGTGTAATGAATTGGAGTGACAACTAGGTTATGAGGGGAATGCATGTGGCTGAAATTGCATGTGGAAAGGTAATGAATTATGCACAGCAATGATGTTGAGAAAGAATGTGTTGGCTGCATGGTTTGTGAATGAATGGGGTGTAAATTATGGTTGCACATGGAAGAGGATTGGATGGTGCGTGTTTATTAATGAAACTAGGGTGATAGAATAGAGTGGTTGGTTACGGTTTAGAGAAAAGTTAGGTTGAATTAGAGTGAATGGCTGAATGGTGCATGTGACATAGAATGGATAGGGTGAATGATTATGTGGCTGCATGTTTTAATGAAGTTGCATTTGGAAGGGTTGGAAAGTGGAAGGGAAAGGCACGGCAAAGAAGAATGTTTAGTGCTTGAAATGCATGTGAATGCATGTGAGTGCATGTGTGTGTAAATGGGTGAAAATGTGGGTTAAAGTGATGCATGGCTAGGAAATGTGAGTGAATGATGTGCATGTGTGTGAATGCATGTGGAATAAAGAAGAGTATGGAAGTGAATAAATCATAATATGGCTAGTTTAAAGGGCTAGGGTTTAAGTACATAGAATGGGCCTAAAATAGGTTGGTTTGCATGGCATAGAATGTTTGATTTGGGCTAGAGGTTTTCCATGGCTCAAAGGATTTGTTTGATTGGGCTAGGCCCTTTGTTTTATGTCCCTAAAGAGCATACAAGGCTTCAATTTCGTCCATCCTCTTTGCTCCATGATTAAGCTATCCAATCCATGCCCAAAAGTGCCCCAAATAGCCTCAAAATGCACTTTCTTGCTCCCTAAGCCCTTAGAACCTGAAAACACACAAAAGAAGCATAAAGAACTAAAATAACTAAAGAAACATAACGTAAATGTACGAGAACAAGCCATTTAAGTCGCATGAATATGCTCCTATCAAATACCCCCACACTTAGCTTTTGCTAGTCCTCGAGCAAAACAAAAAAAACAAAACAAAACAACAAAAGAACACGAAACTAGACAAAACGAACAAAACACCACCTACACCTTCCAACAATCGTCTCACGGATTTCCAATGCACATGACAAGTTAAAAATCATTATTCCCACAGATTTTAGCCATCTTTACACTTAAGTACATTCTTAATCATAGTCACCACATACTAGTTCACAATTAAGCATTTAAAACCATGATTTGAATGTAGTAACATGCCTTAGAGAATTTCCTCAATTCCTTACTAGAATGCACTCTATTTTCACACAGATTTTCTGACTACACACCCTACACTAGTTATATGTGAGAGATTGATGTAAACATGAAAGACTAGTATCTCACATATGTTATAACAAAGAAAGCATTTTCTGGATTTACGATAATGACATGAATATGATCTCATGAATGGAATGCTACTACTTAGAATGAGAACCAGTGATTCCATAAGCTCATATCAATTCCAAACTCCACATTCATAACACTCAAGATAGAAGTCAAAGGGTTGTAACGGGGCTAGGGTATTGGCTAACAATGAAAGGTGAAGGATAAACAAACATTCTTAAAGCAATAGTGAGCAAAGTATTGAATTAGGCACTTAGAATTCCCTTAAGAACGCAGAAGTCAACTTTGAACACCCAAGGGAAAGTCACACAAAACTTAGGGCCATATTCAACTTTTTTGGACCCTTTCTTCAACCATCAACGCTCGTGAGTTCATTCTTACTTATTTTCACTCCTTTTTTTTTTCTTTTTCTTTTTTTTTCTTCTTTTTCTTTTGAATCTCAAAACATACATATAAACGTAAGAACAAACTTTTACTCCCCCACACTCATTTTCTTGCATAATGTAACTCAAAAGGAATTCATTTAAGTCATGCTCACTATACTTTAAGAACAAGGGTATAGGAAAGTCCTACTCTAGGCTAGGTAAGGGGTGCTGAGGGTAACAAAGAAAATAGGCTTAAAAAGGCTCAAAGGGGTTAAAACTTACAACAAATACGAAATATGGGAAGTAAGGCTATTTGGCTATGGTGGCAACTACACAACTTTATCTTGATATATGTTATGCAATTCAAAGTCATGCTTTGAATGAAACGGATATAAGTTCTAGCATTTAGTTCTAGCATGATACAATTGCATTCTAAGTAGCAACCAAGCAAGGAATAATGAGATCATGCAACAACTTTAGAAAACAAAGAATCACAGAAAATAACTCTCCAAAGAACGTTTAGGCTCAAGTCTCACAAGGTTGTAGCGTTTGTTTGAGTTCCTTCCTTCAAGCATGTTACAAAAACGAATTTTTCTTTTATGATTGCATGTGAAGTCATACATTATAACCATAACCAAGCATATACCAAGAGTAAATCAAACTTTCATCCATGTTTATAACTCTTTTTAACCGTCATGCAATTACAAACCAAATCCTTATCATTGTGTTGGAAGGTACCCTAAGACACAAACACACAAAAATGACTCAAAACACTCTTTTTAGGCTTTTTAAAACATGTTTTTCAAATTTTTATGTGATTTTCGGAGTTATTAAAAAAAAAACATACTAAAACACTCTAAAACAACTTAAAAACACCTTAAAACAGCAAGGAACAACATTTGAAGTTATGGGTGATAAAATCCCACGAATTTGCATAAATATACTTAGTTACCCCCCCACACTTAAATTAAACATTGTCCTCAATGTTTTAAGCATAGATTCACACAAAACATAAGTAAACACACAAAAAGCAACTAAACATACTAAACATGGCAAAATGTAATTAACAAAGAGAAGAGTTTAGGGACGCAAATCTGGTTATGGAGTGTAAATTCCCTCTTCTCCTTGGTGATTGCATTGAGGCTTTTATCTTTGTGATTCCACAGGCTTACTCTTGAACTGGTTTCCACCCATCGTTGATTTTCCTTTGTGCTACATAATCTTGAACTGGGCAGCAGGATTCTTTTGGTCTTCCCCGAAGGTCTGAGCTTACCCCTTTTATCTGTTTCTTTGTTCAATCTTTGCAGGAGTGGTCCCTTCTCTGGAAGTGTATCAACTGTTGAAGATGACTACTCGAGAGCAATGCTAGGTAAGCAATCAGGAATAGATTCCAGGCAGTTGGCTCCAGAACAGAAGACTGACTCCAAGTGTCGGCTGATTGCTTCTTTCACTTTGCCATGCGAGTAAGAACAAGGACAAAGAAAAAGACAGGGAAAGAGCATGACATGAGATACTTTTGCTTTTGACCTTGATGATATGAGATACCTTTGCTTTTGAAGAAGCGGTGAATGAATCAGCATACTTCAATCCGCCGTTTCCTCCTGGGTCATCTGTACTCCAGGCATCTGGTATCATCTTTGGGGAAGAAGAAAGAATTGAGTATTTCGAAAGGCTTTGCTGGGAGTGCGCCCTCAGAGGTGAGGGAGAGTTGGGCATTTTCTTCAGGTTTTCCTTGCCATAAAAGACGAAGGTCGATATATATAGAGATAATATCAAGTGGTGGTACTGTTCTTTTACCATTGTCGACAAACGTTTTGATCCCGCAAATCTGGCTTTTTGAAATAGCAGGCGCCTCTTCGATTTCTGAACGACGCCCCTTTGCTTTCTGAACAACACGTAGTAGTGCGTATGCGGCTCCTTTTGACAAAGCTGCACGCGTTTTCTGAAAAGCAGAGAAAGCGTCGCCGGACTTTGCGCTTGTCGGCTAAAGATGTGTAGTTGCGATGATGGCCTCCACGTGTTTTCTGAAAAGAAGAAAACTTTTGACAAAGTTGAACACGTTTGCTGAAAAGCCGAGAAAACGTCGCCAAAATTACGCCGAAAATTCCGGCTTTTTGAATCGGTGGACGCGTCGCCTTGGCTTTTTATAGGGCTATCGATCACCACCAACAAACACACTCTGAAGATTTCCCATTCTTGAAAATCGACTCCGGCCCTTTGAAATTTAACTCCATCCCTTCTCTTTGAACACTTTTGAAAAAATGGCAAACCCATCGAACCTTAGCTTGGAATTGAGCCTTAGCAGTGATACGGGCGCGCCGCGTCAAGGTAACGTATGGCGCCCTTCTTTCTTATCTTCTAACGGTCTTCTTACAGGTGAAGACTCCGTGATGCAGGACGCCACAACAGCTACAATAGTAGCTAGGAACCTCCTCACACCAAAAGATAGTAGGCTGCTGTCAGGACGGTCCGATGAGTTGGCCGTTCAAGAGTCCCTCGCACTTAGTGTTCAGTGTGCGAGCTCTGTGTCCAACATAGGCCAACGCCTGCTTGCCCGCTCCCGTCAGGTGGAATCATTGATGGCAGAGGTGGAAAGTCTTAAGCAAGAGATCCAGCAGCTTAAGTACGAGAATAGAAGTTTGCATGTGCTTGCAAATAACTATTCGTCGGGCATGAAGAGGAAGCTTGATGAGCTGCAAGAATCTGAGGGTCGAATTCACAGTGACCGTCAAAGGCTTGCGACTTATCTCCAGAGGCACCTTTTTCCTGGGTCATCCAGCGCTTGGCCAAGTATTGAGGCCTGGAATGCTCTAGCTCCGATGCCTCCCGCTCTGATGCCTTCCGCTTCTATGCCTCCCGCTTCTATGCCTTCCGCTTCTATGCCTTCCGCTTCTATGCCTCCTGCTTCTATGCCTTCCGCTTCGACGCCTCGTAGTGGGGCTTCACGCAAACATCCTTTGTGAAGCTCCATCATTCTGCCATGTTTTTTTTTTATTTTATTTATTTTATTTTATTTTATTTTATTTTATTTTTTATTTTTTATTTTTATTTTTTTTTACATAAATAAAATCAAACGGCATGGAATTGGTCCTTGAATGGAAGGTGATACTTGAAGTGAACCGGCATTGGTTTGAATTCTAATGTAGGTGCCTGATTAAAAAAAAACAACAAGTTAGTATAAAATGTAATGGAATTTGGAAAAAATGACTTACTTGTTTTGTCTGACAAGAACTCAATGACAAACACCACTCCTTTGAAAGTTTCAGGGATATTGGACTTGGCCAGATTGCATGTGATGGTTATGACTTGTCCAATGTCATCAAATTTAACTTCTTTGGATTTTGTGGTTTCAAGAACGTCCTCTTTGATGAATTCATGACATTCCCTACTTGTCACCTTTGGAAGGGCTTCCAAGATGTCTTTTTCACCTTCTTCTTCCTTAGAAGTCATGAATCTGCAAGGAATAGGGATACTTGTTGGAACGGGGTTAAAATTAATGAAATTTGGAACAACCATACCTGTATTAGATGGCATAGGAGCAATAGGTGCCTTCGGTAAAGGTGTTTCCACCCTTTCCGTGGGTTGGGTGTATTCCTCTTCCTTGTGATTTGATTTTGATGGTTGAGGGTCCGTTCCAACCTCCTTGTCACTTCTCAACATGAAAGCATTGGTGGTTTCAAATTCTCCCTTCTGATTTGCAATGGTTGAACTAGGGAGTTCGCCTTGGTCGCAAAATTGTCCTTCGAACTCCGCTATCTGCCCAATTTGCTTTTCCAGAGTAGTAAGTAATTGAAAAATCGTATCATTATCATTTGAATTACCTACATTACTTTGGGCAGGTTGTGGTGGCTGCATAGGCGTTGAATAGAACTCCTCATACGGCTGCCAATATCCTTCTTGTTGAGCCTCATTGTCTTGATTTTGTAAGCCCTGCACCAAACAAATTAATTCGTTAAGCTTTTGATTATAATTTATTGACGAACTTAAATTTGGTTGGGCATATTGAATATGAGGTTGTGGTGGGTGCATAGGTCTTGAATAGAACTCCTCATATGGTTGCCAATATCCTTCTTCTTGAACATGTTGAGGTTCCCACCACATAGAGTTTGAATGATCACTCCAATCTGAACTGTAAGTATTGGAAAACACGTTATTCCTTGATTGAAGATCAAATATATCAACACTTTGCATTTGAGATCTTTCCATGAGCTGTGACAAAAGAGAAGCATTATCAAGTGACATGTTGTTCTTCTCTAGTATTTGAATTCAACAAACAAAACACAAATAAAAAACTAAAACTAAAATACATAACAGAAACAAACAATCCAAGAGATTAGCAAATTTGCTAATCCCCGGCAACGGCGCCAAAATTTGATGCGAGATTTATACGCACACAAATTAAACCCTCTTTTCGTCAAATTGTAGTATATGTATAAGTAGGGATCGTTCTGGACCGGGGATTAGGAGGGATTGCAAATCTATTGGAAACTGACTCAAAAACGTAAAATAAAGTTTAAAACACTAAACTAGACTCAAAGAATGCAAAATTAAAGTTTAAAACACTAAGAAAAAAAACCAAAAACTCAAAATGCTTTAAAAACACAAACTAAATTGAATTCTAACTAAAATGAACATTAAAGCAAAAGGGGGATTGAGGTTTTACGAAAATTGAAATAACGAAACAAGTTAATAAACTAGACAGAATGTAAATATGAAATTTATGGATGAATGCTAGCTAAGGGGTTCATCTCCATACATGTTACACTTGCATACAAGATTGATTCTCAGTTGGTCTTTCGATAAATTATGAAACTCAACACTCCGGGTTAATTAGGTCCGCTTAAATTAACCGTCAAGTTTTCCTTAAGTTAATGAATTGGATGGGTTAGCGCAACGCAATTCACAACATTCTCCAAAAGTCCTTTACGTGAACAGCACAATAAAGATACAATCAAAGATCATTAAGCAATATGAAAACTATAAGTGTTGACGAGGCATTCGTTACTATGATGAGCATGAAACTCATGCCAAGAATTCGTTTAACGCGATTGTTTATAAGCAACCTCCACTACTTGTGAATATAAGTTCATAACGATTAGGTGAAACTCACTTATATTCTAGCGTCATATTCATGCATGAAAATTAAGCGCGCATTCTTAATAAACATACATAAATAAGTTATCAATCAAACGGTTAAACAAATTGAATCAACAACTTATGAAATTCCAACGAAAGTTAATCAATTCATATTGCAAATATAAACATAGTTTCGAATCACCCCCTAGCTAAAGGGGGATTAGTTCCTCATAACTTTGAAATCAAAGAAACACCTAAACATTCCAACAACTCAAACTTGAATTGTATGAACGTTTAGGCACTCTTCTCTTCCATTCCCCATACGTACAAAACAAAGAGAATTGAATTTAAACTTTGAAATCAAAGAAACACCTAAACATTCCAACAACTCAAACTTGAATTGTATGAACGTTTAGGCCCTCTTATCTTCCTCGTTGTTGTAGCACAAGGTCTAAGGTGAGGTTTGGGGGATTATGGAAATGGATTAGGAGTGGTGTTTGGATTATAAGGGAAGGGGGACTCACGGCTAAAGAAGGTGGAGAGTGAATGTGGTGTGTTGTGTATGAAAATGAGATGATGCTTGAATGAATGAATGCAAGGGTATTTATAGGAGTAGTGGAGGGAACATATGGCTGTTTGTTTAAGCATGCATGTGCTGGAATGTGGTGGAAAATAGCTAGGAAAGCTGGAAAGCACAAGGATCCCACGGCAATGACAGTTTTTGATGTTGGATTTGCATGTGTGTGCTGGAAATGGTGTGTGTATGCATGTGTTTGGGAAGCTTTCTTGCTCATTTTCTGGATGCAATGATGAAGAGTTTAATAATTAATGCATGTAGGTGGCTGAAATGATGAAGAATGAGTGGTGGAAATGAAAGGGAAAGCTAGAAAGACATGTGAAGATGCTGGAATTGTGAGTAGGCCACGACAATGTGTTTTCAGGATGGTTCTTTGTGGTTGTGATGCATGTGATTGCATGTGTTGATTGCTAAGGTGTGTGATGATGAGTGTAAGTGGAATAAAGAATGAATGAAGGCATGTGAATTAGGTGGAATGCTGGAATGATGAAGGGGATACACGGCACAAGGTTTGGAATGTGGAGAAAGGGGTGTGAATGATTATGGGATGCTGGAAATCTGGAAAGGCACGGCAATGATGCTTGTTGTTGGTGAAAATGTGGCTGAATGGATGGATGGAATGGTGTGATTGAATGATTAAAGTGCATGTGTAATGAATTGGAGTGACAACTAGGTTATGAGGGGAATGCATGTGGCTGAAATTGCATGTGGAAAGGTAATGAATTATGCACGGCAATGATGTTGAGAAAGAATGTGTTGGCTGCATGGTTTGTGAATGAATGGGGTGTAAATTATGGTTGCACATGGAAGAGGATTGGATGGTGCGTGTTTATTAATGAAACTAGGGTGATAGAATAGAGTGGTTGGTTACGGTTTAGAGAAAAGTTAGGTTGAATTAGAGTGAATGGCTGAATGGTGCATGTGACATAGAATGGATAGGGTGAATGATTATGTGGCTGCATGTTTTAATGAAGTTGCATTTGGAAAGGGTTGGAAAGTGGAAGGGAAAGGCACGGCAAAGAAGAATGTTTGGTGCTTGAAATGCATGTGAATGCATGTGAGTGCATGTGTGTGTAAATGGGTGAAAATGTGGGTTAAAGTGATGCATGGATAGGAAATGTGAGTGAATGATGTGCATGTGTGTGAATGCATGTGGAATAAAGAAGAGTATGGAAGTGAATAAATCATAATATGGCTAGTTTAAAGGGCTAGGGTTTAAGTACATAGAATGGGCCTAAAATAGGTTGGTTTGCATGGCATAGAATGTTTGATTTGGGCTAGAGGTTTTCCATGGCTCAAAGGATTTGTTTGATTGGGCTAGGCCCTTTGTTTTATGTCCCCAAAGAGCATACAAGGCTTCAATTTCGTCCATCCTCTTTGCTCCATGATTAAGCTATCCAATCCATGCCCAAAAGTGCCCCAAATAGCCTCAAAATGCACTTTCTTGCTCCCTAAGCCCTTAGAACCTGAAAACACACAAAAGAAGCATAAAGAACTAAAATAACTAAAGAAACATAACGTAAATGTACGAGAACAAGCCATTTAAGTCGCATGAATATGCTCCTATCATCTCCCAATAGATGCTGCCATTTCTGGGTGTCCGTCGAACCTCGACCTAAAAATGCTGTTCGACGAACGAGCCGTCGAGACACTCAACCGAGGAGATTGAGAACCTTCGAAAGAAGAAGTTCAGAAGCTTCACAACAACTTCTTCAACTACAACACTCTTATCCTCCACTTCGTTGGCTAAGGCGATGAGAGTCTTAGGAAGGGAGAACATGAAGCCTTCCTATTCTACTGGTACAACAAATTCATCTGTTGTACCCGGTCGAACAAATGCTTGATCAAGAACATGCTGGTGGTCCAAGCCCTGGCTAGCGGTCACTTCTTGGCGCTCAGTCCAGCCATCCTCGCCAATCTCTTCCGTTGTTTGGCTGACACAACCATTAACAAAATCGACCCGGACCAGAATGGACCCCTCTAGGTATTCCAAATCTGGCTGCAGGTTTATTTCTCCACACTTCGGCCTGAAGTCCCTGTTTTCCACCCTACCGCAATGCTTGGTCCTCAATTGGCCTTACGACCGGCACCTCCTCACCGGGCCGACGAAGTCCTTAAACACTTCTTCGGCCTAGACGTCATTTCTGACGACGAGTTTTTGGTATGCCAGTGTTAGGAATACCCTGCCTCGATCAAGCTTCCAACGACGATATGGGATAAGACCGAAGATGCTGATCTTCGTCAACATTAAGGGTCGTTCGTATTGACCCGCGACCTTCCTCTCGGTTGTGACGCCCGCCGAGCTAGTTAGGAGGTCTATCATCCCCATTTCGTCGCCCGGCAGCTCGGCTACCTCCAAGGTTGCCCAGTACCCCTACTCGCTTCTCGCTCCCTCTTAAGTCGAGGACGTATTTCTGGTTCCTCCGAGAGGGAGTGTAAAACGACGGAACAAGAGTTTTAGGTAAGTGTAAGAGATTTCAGCTCCGATTGACTATTCCTGAATCTCTAGGTACTAACACCTTTGGGGACTGGTGGGAAGAGTACACCCGCAACTTCTTTGACATTTCGGCCGAAGACGTGGTCAGTAAAATCTTCGGCGACTGCCACAAACAAGCTCCTGCAGCCCAATCCAAAGAAACGACCCAAGGTACATTGTCGTCTAGCCCTTTGTACTTCAACTACTTGCCTACTGTTACTGACTCTACTTCGCTCTCTCAGATGGTCGTGTGTTGAGACGGGTGGACGTGGTCGCCGCGGCGGTGACCAAGAAAAAATTGATCCCCTCGAAGAAAACCATTACTACCGGGCGAACCCTGCCGACCAAGCGCCCCTATCAGGACGCCGAGACTGGAAATGACGCTCCTCGCCCTTCGAAATGCGTCAAGAAGTTAGCGAAGAAGGAGGAACGAAAGATTCATGTTATCTCCAGCCAGACCACGGGAGTGACCGCTTCTGTCGTCTCTCCTCCCATCCTGGTTGCCCAGGCCTCGACGGGCCAACTGCCTCCGGCCGTACCAACGACTGGGTTACGGCCGAACCAGCTGCTGCTTCAGTTGTAGCTTCGGAGCTGGCCATTGCGCCTGTCTTGGAGGAAACGGCTGCACCCGCCGAGGCATCCCCCATCTAGCGACCGACGCTCATTCTGGAAGAGGTATGATTCCACTGCTAATAACCGTTGTTTATTCGATTTTCCAGTCGTAACAAAATTTTCTTCAAGATGATGAGAGCAACGAGAGTGACGAGATCTCGCTGGAGCGTCGCCTTTGACCAGCCAACTTTTCTCCCATCAATCCTTCCCCTGTGGTCGAGGCAGCCGTTTAACCGGATCCTCCTATGGCCAATCGTGGGAAGAGACCCCTGGTCGAGCCTAAGGCGACGGCCAAAACGCCGCTCCATCCACAAGATGAAGACCTCAACATTCCTCCCCAAGAAGTTACCTCGGCTTTTGTAAGGCTCACTCTTCTCTCTTTATTAATCTTATCATGACGCATCTGAACTAAAAAAAAAAAAAAATTAAATGTCAGGTGCCCGGACGTTCATTTCACCGATAATTTTATGCGCCGAAAGGTGTTATCTATATTTCATGGCCACCGCCGTGGCCATCAAATGTAGATAACCTCCATCGGCCACGTGAATTGAAAAGCGATCTTAGGCACTAGGCTCGGCCATTAAGTTCTCTAGGTTCAAGCAATAAACCAGAGGGCATGGCCGAAGTCTCCTCCTGGCAGGTCTAGAAATACATTCCATTTGTTATGCATTCCATCTAGAAACACATTCCCTTTGTTATGCATTCCATATAACTTCTGCTGACATTTTCCTTTCCTGTGCAGCCTTCATGAGAGGTCGAGCTTAATGCCTTGATTGCGACCACTTCGGGGGCGGCTGGTTCTTCAATGCCCGCCACAAAAACTTTCGTGTCCACGGCTGAGCCACATGCCCTCATCAAGCTGCAGGAATTGCTATCTCTTTCGGCGTCGTAAATCCTTGAGTGCTAAGGCCTCGACTCCGTAGGAGCATGTCTAAACGATCTTGCGGTTGATGGTCAGTTAAGCACTGAAGCCATTACTCGAGCTTCTTCTGCTCTGGAACGAACTCGAGAGTATTTCGGTATTTTTGAGAGAGCTTGATAGGAGCATATTTAGGCAACTTAGTTGGCTCGTTTTCGTGCATTTATGTTATTAATTCTTAGTTATTTTAATTCTTCAAGCTTCTTTTGTGTGTTTTCAGGATCATAAGACGTATTTGACGAAAGGATGCATTGTGGAGCCTTTTAGGGCCTTTTGGAGCACTTTTGGGCTAAGGATGGATAGCTTATGCTTGGAGCCAAAGTGTTGGACGAAATTGAAGGCCTTGTATGCACTTTAGGACATAAAACAAAAGGCCTAGCCCATTCTCTTCCCAAAAACCATCCTAACCCATGCATAACCTACCAATTTCAGCCACATGCACCCAAACACAACCATTGCCGTGGCATCCCATCCTAATTCCAGCCATCCCACTTCATCATTGCAGCCACCATTCACCCTAGTTGTCAATCACATGCTTTTCCATTCTATAATTCATCCATATGCATCTTTAATCATTCACTCACATGCTTTCCCAACAAACAATTCAGCCACATGCACACAAAACCACCCATTGCCGTGCACTCCCATCCCATTTCCAGCATTCCCCTTTGCATTTCCAGCTTTCCACCAACCAACCTAGTTGTCATTCCACATGCATTCCCTCTTTAATCATTCCCTCCTAGCTGCCATTCACATGCTCTCCCATCCATTCTCTCCCTATTAAACCATGCAATGCATTCATACACACCATTCCCATTCACAACACAAAACAATCACACAACACACCATCACAATCACACAACCAATGCCGTGCAAATCCATTCCATTTTCTGCATCTTTTCTCTCCATTGCCATGCCCTCCAACCATCACACATCCATTCCTCCATACAAATACCACCCCAAAACCTATCCTTAGACCTTGTGCTGCAACAAAGAGGAAGAGAAGAGGGCCTAAACGTTCATACAATTCAAGTTTGAGTTGTTGGAATGTTTAGGTGTTTCTTTTCCTTTGATTTCAATGTTTAATTTCAATTCTCTTTGTCTTGTACGTATGAGGAACTAAACCCCCTTTAGCTAGGGGGTGATTCGAAACCATGTTTATGCTTGCAATATGAATTGATTACCTTTGGTTGGAATTTCATAAGTTGTGGATTCAATTTGTTTAACCGTTTGATTGATAACTTAGTTATGTATGTTTATTGAGAGTGCACGCTTAATTTTCATGCATGAATATGACGCTAGAATATAAGTGAGTTTCACCTAATAGTTATGAACTTATATTCATAAGTAGTGGAGGTTGCTTATAAACAATCGCGTTAAATGAATTCTTGGCACTAGTTTCATGCTCATCATAGTAACGAAGGCCTCGTCAACACTTATAGTTTTCATGATGCTTAATGATCTTTGATTGTATCTTTATTGTGCTTTTCACGTAAAGGACTTTTGGAGAATGTTGTGAATTGCGTTGCGCAAACCCATCCAATTCATTAACTTAAGGAGAACTTGACGGTTAATTTAAGCGGACCTAATTAACCCGGGGTGTTGAGTTTCATAATTTATCGAAAGACCAACTGAAAATCATCTTGTATGCAAGTGTAACATGTGTGGAGAAGAACCTTCTAGCTAGCATTCCATCCATATTTTCATCACATTCATATTTACATTTTGCCCTTAATTACAATTTGTGCATTTTAGTTAATTTCATAAAAAACTCAATCCCCCCATATTTTGTTGAGTCATAGTCATTCGTATTTGTTTTATTTTGTGTTTTTAAGCATTTGGAGTTATAAACACTTTCAAATTCGTCCAAACTAAGTTCTAGTTTCTGTTTGAGTCAATTTGATTGTTTTAGGCAGTTTTGAGTGTTTCAAAGCTATTCTGAGTCATAGTAGTCTTGTTAAGAGTCTTTAAGTTTAGTTTTTGTGTTTTTGAGTCAATTCAAAGTAGATTAGCACCCCTAGTTAATCCCCGGTTAGAACGATCCCTACTTACATCATTACTACAATTGTCACAAATAGGGTTTAATTTGTGTGTCACATAAGTTTCGGATCAGAGCTCTCGGGGCCGAAGATGACTTGAAAGCCGCGATAGTCGTTCAAGAAGCTTTGCGTCCACGGGTCGATGTGCTGAAGTTGAAAAAAGATACGCTGGCCGACCTTGACCGTCAAATTGCGAAACTTCAGAAACGTAGGTCGGCCGTTGCTTTTAAGCTAGCAAGAGACTTCGAGTCGGGCGGTAAATCCTACCTAACTGAATATGCGGCTAATGTGCGGCACGTCGAGCAGCTGAAGATGGATAAGAGGAATCGACAGGCCGAAGTTACGATGGGCGAAGTGAGGTGGTTAGAATTGAAGGCTGTTCTCGAAACTCTCATTCCCTCCTCACCTTAAGGGTGTTCAGCTATAAATAGGTCAATCATATGTACTTGTATACTCGTTTTTATGATTTTGTTAGTGAAACAGACTATTCTTGCATTTCCCATATGACCGGATAATACTTCTTTAAGAACTTCCCATTGATTGGTAATTTATGAATTAACCTGGTTCGGTCTCTAAGATGATATGCCCCATTGTCGAGAACTTTGTGAATGATGAATGGTCCTTCCCAATTCGACGACCATTTGCCGAACCTGGGGTCTTTAATCCCTACAGGCAACATCGTTTGCCAAACCAATTCTCCTTTGCCTAACGTTTTTTGTCTGACGCGTTCATTATAAGCTCGCTCGGTAATTTTCTTCCGTGCTATTAATAAATTACTCACGTCGATCCGATTTTCTTTTAAGTCTTCTAATTCTTTCGCATAGCTTAACTATATTCGGCACTAAACAAACTACTTTGCTCAATTACTTGTAATGAGTTTATACTTAGCTCAACTGGTAACATAGCGTCGTGTCCGTAAGTTAACGTGTAAGGAGTTGTTCCGGTGGCCGTCCGGGGTGACGTTCGGTATGCCTATAATGCTTCGTTTAACTTTAAATGCCACATCCCAGGCCTCTTACCATTTTTTCAAGAATGCCAATTAAAACTTTATTGCTTGCTTCGGCCCGTCCGTTCGCCTGTAGGTAATACGGTGTAGACTGCTCAAGCCGGATATTTAGTCTTGCCGTGTATTCCCTAAACCTGTCGGACGTGAAGATTGTGCCATTATCGGTTATGATCGTTTCTGGCACGCCGAATCTGGTCACAATATTTTCCTCTACAAAACTGCAAACTTCTTTGGCTGTTAATTCGGCGTATGATTTTGCCTCTACCTACTTAGTGAAGTAATCGGTTGCTACTATTATCCACGCGTGTTTTGCCACTCCCGACGATGGTGTGATTTTGCCGATTATGTCCATTGCCCATCCCTTGAACAGCCATGGTTTAGTAACTGAGTGGAGTAATTCGGCCGGGGCTCTCTGCACTGGTCTATGAACCTGGCATGGTATGCATCTCCATGCGTATTCGATGCAATCCTTTAACATACTTGGCCAAAAGTAACCGTGTCGTCGGAGCAACCAGCGCATTTTACGTCCTGATTGGTGAGCTCCACAAATTCCTTCATGCACCTCGACCATTGCTTGGACAGCCTCCTGTGGGCCGAGGCACAATAATAGTAACCCATCCTCACCCTTTTGGTATAATTCATTTTGGTATGACACGTAATTCGTGGCATGGACCCTTATTCTCCGGTCATGTTTCCCGTTGGGGTTATCGAGATATCATAGAATCGTCTTTCTCCAATCATCTGGTAGTGTCTCGACGACATGTACTTCTATAGGGTCTCCCCGTTCTAGTAACTATGGTAACGACATCACCCTCGTGTGTATCACGTGATTATGTTGGAGAATTTGCTAATTGACCAAGGTTGGGTACGATCGTAAGACTATGGGTGTTACTCGGCTTAGCTTGCCCTCCGTGAGTTATGCTCCGGAGACAATTTGGGTGAGTTCATCGGCGTCAGTGTTTCGAATACGAGAAATGTGCTCAAATGTGATCCGCTTAAATGACTCTGCCAAATAGGTGGCGACCATGTGGTAGGGCACCAAAGTACAACTCATGCAACGGAAAATACCATTGAGTTGGTTAATCACCAAGGACGAGAACACGGGTTGCTCTTAAATCGTGTAGGACGTGAAGGCTAATGATAAGAGCTTCATACTCGTCTTGATTATTCGTACAACCAAAATCTAACTTGAGAGAAAAATACCAGCGGTAGTGGTCGGGCGATTGAATGGCAATACCAACACTAGCTGAGGTCGAGGTACTGGAACCATTAAAATGCATCATCCAGTGGCTGTTGTGGGTTGTGATTAAGTTGATGTCGACATCCCTGCCCCCAAAGCCATACGGAGAAGGGTGTTGGGCCAAAAAATCGGCGAGAACTTAGCCTTTGATGGCCTTTTGGGGTACGTCCTGCAAACTGAATTCTAATAAAGCCATTTTTTATTTCCCAATTCGGCCTTTGACGATAGGCTAAATGAACATGTAACGAATAACATCTGTTTGGGCAATGACCTGTGTGACTGATGGGAGCATGTAGTGCCGAAGTTTTGATGCAGCAAAAAATAGAGCTAAGCAAATTTTTTCGACGGGTGAATAATTAAGCTCCGGTGAATTCAGATTATGGCTGAGGTAAAAGATAGCTTGTTCACGCCCGACATCGTTCTCCTGCGCGAGGAGACAACCAATGGATTTAGCGGCTGCCGAAATGTACAGTTTGAGAGGTTTACCGCGACACGGTGAAACTAGTACGGGTGGTGTGGAAAGGGACACCTCGATTTGCGTAAAAGCTGTTTGGTGTTCTTCGCGCTACTCAAACTTGTCGGAATCCTTAAGTTTGAGGAGCGTAAAGAATGCTTTCATTTTGCTTGCCGAATTAGCGATGAAACGGCGAAGAAAATTTATCTTCTCGAGCAATGACTGGAGTTGCTTCTTGGTTGTTGGGGGTGAAGCGCTAATGATTATGCAAGCTTTATTTTCGTCGACTTCATTGCCGCGATGGTGCACCAAAAACCCTAAAAAATTATCGGCCGATACACCGAAGGAGTATTTGGCCGGGTTTATTTTTAGATTATGCTGGTGCATGCGGAGGAACGCTTGCCGAAGATCATCCAGATGTGTTCGGCGGCTTTTCGATTTTACCACCACATCATCGATATAAACTTCTATGATCGTATCGATCAAGTCGTGGAATATTGTATTCATGGCTCGTTGGTATGTGGCGCCGACGTTCTTAAGGCCGAATGACATGACAACCCATTCGTAGGTATCGAGTGCCCCCGGGCAACAGAAGGCAGTCTTGTGGATGTCAGCCTCAACGATAAAGATCTGGTTGTAACCGGCATGGCCGTCTATGAAGGACAACAGTTCATGATTGGTTGCGGCATCAATTAGTAAGTCCGAGATTAGCATTGTGTATTCATCCTTGAGGGTGGCCAGATTTAAGTTACGGAAATCGATGCAAATGATGAGGGCTCCACTTTTCTTTAACATCGGGACAATATTGGCCAACCATTCGATGTACTGAGCGGTCCGGATAAACCCGGCTTTTAGAAGCCGAACTAATTCGTCTTTTATGCCAAGTTGTACTTCGATCAAGAACTGGCGTGGGGGTTGTCGAAAAGGCTTACACCCTTCTTTGATGCGTAACTCATGTTCGACGACGTTTCGGTCAATGCCTGGCATCTCATGATAATTCCACGCGAAACAATCTTTAAACTCATGAAGCAATTTACAAAACTCGTCCTTTATAGAAGGTGGTAATAACTCGCTGATAAACAACGGTCGAGGCTCATCAGCTGTGCCAACATTGATTTCTTCTAATAGATCCTTAATCGGTGCGGCCTGAACTTTGTCGAAAGATAGAACGGGGCCGTTATCCGCTTCGGCCAAAAATTCAATTAAGTTTATGCCGGAATGTGGTTGCTTGGCAATGACGTACCAATGAGTCAGCAGACGTCCATGGTTGACGAAACCGCGGCCCGACGTCTTTCTTGTTTGGTGACGTCAATCATCGGCATTGGTAATTAGATCTGCCAAGACGAGTCTCGCCGAATCCTGTTGTACAGTCTCAGCGCCTACCTCGATAGCTTTTTGAACCGAAATTCTGGTCGGCCATCCATCCTCGTTAAAACCCTGGAAGGTGATATAGCCGATGTGGTCGTCATAATAGCGAGCTTGAATCATGTTGGTCTCAAAGGGCTGATTATCGGCTGGGTGTACGATGACCGATTTACTGTCCCAAAAGATGAGAACTTGGTATAATGATGAAGGGATGCAACTGGTTTGGTGGATTCAATCGCGGCCGAGTAATGCATTATAGTCAGTCTTTGAATCAATTATAAAGAATGCCGTCATGTGGTGATGACTGGAAATGCTGACTTCCAACAGGAGCACACCTTTGGTTTGAGACTTGTCGCTGATGAAGCTGCTCATTGTTATCCCTGATGGGATAAGCTCGTCATTGGACCGGCGTAATGCCTTCATGACGGAAATTCAAACACCTTAGAAATGGGATATCCTTTAATATGAGCCGTGACGTATAACGGCTTTAGATGTTGGAGATTAACAGAGGGGGAATGGGGAAATAGTTAGGCCAAGGTTGTCTTAAGGTTGTTGTTTTTACGGACTTCCCCATCGTCGTCGGTAGCGATGAAATCCACTTGTGTTGCTTCTTGGGTAACTACGTCCCCATCCAAGAAATTGGACTGATGGGTGCTTGGTTGGAACTCAGCCGGTAGGACATGGACCATACTGATTTCCATATGTTCGAAGACCGAGGGACCCATCGGGTCTTGGTCATCGTCTTCCAGGGTAGTAGACGTAGTATCAATCATTGGAACTTCTTCAATTTGATATTTAGTGTATCGGCATGAACCTGCTCCTGAGGCATATAGACCGAATCTATCCTATTCTGGTTATCTTCCTCGAGCGCATTTATTGCCGAAAATTTATTTCTTTCTTATAATACTTTACGAGCTCGTTCTTCATAGGCGATGCAGGCGTTCCTTGTGTCCAAGTATGCATCTAAACGCCCCACACGATTTTTTTCATCGGTCGTAAGGCCGAAAAGAGATACTGCCGAGAAAACTTCGAAATGATATCGCAAATGTTGAAAGTCCTCGAGTGAAAAGGGTAATTCGGCGGTGTCGATATCTGTGTAAGGCTCAACCTCAAAGCTAAGGACCCGAGCCTCACGTATATGCTGGAACCTAGCTTTCATTGCAGGATCAGAAGTTTTTTGGATAATTTGCTCGGCATCAGGGCAAGTTAGTGCCAGGTCGAGGGCTTCCTGACATGCCTTGGGTAGTCTGTATAAGTCATTGGCGGAATATTTCTTATGAAATTCCCGCATGTACTTCAAGGATTCATCGAGGAATGGAGGGTGTAGATTGCACTGTACTTTGACTAACGGTTCCAGCGGTGGTAGCGGAGAAAGTTTCCTTTCGACCTCTTGCCTAACATGCTCGAGACGGGCTCTCATCTCCCCAGGCCAAAGAAGGAGCTTGATGCGTTTCTCGGACTCTTCAATGGTGGTCTCAAAGTCACGAGCAGCTACCTTTTTTTCTTCAAGTAACTCGATCATGATAGTCGGGGTCGGCCGATCGTCACCGCTTACTACTGCGTCTTTTGGCTGCCACTGGGTGGTCGAGTTGGCCTGCACTTCTTGTCGTCGAGCCATGCAATCTATCCGCTGGTGACGACGTTTTTGAGATTTGGATAACACCGTATACAAGCCTGTTGGGGAGTTGTAACTTTACCAACATTGGTCTCGTGGCCTAGGCAGTTTGAAGGTTTTTCGATCGACTGACAAACGTGAACTGCTTGAGTTGCGCGAGTAATAATCCTCATTATAGAATGACGCATTAAAGTCAAGACGTCGTCTGACTAGGGCCAGGTCTTTTGCTCGTACCTGTGGGCCGAGTCTTTCAAACACTTGGCGTCGTGGACCGGCACTGAGCTCATTTGGCGGTTTTGTTAAGGTCGTGGATGGTGGGCCTGAAGTTGGTGCCAAAGAGGTCCTCTTTGTAGGTTCAACTGGTATTTTACAATGGTCGCATAAAACCATTGATTCATGAGTTTCTTCGGAACTAGAACCTAACATAGGTTCATTGATGGCCAGCCCTAAAGGCTCCGTAGGTGGTGCATTTGAAAATAAATCAATCTTCAGTCTCGGTTGACCATTCTGCTTGCGGACATGCTACACCGGGACGTATTCAGCCTTCCCTTTTCCTTTGTTTTTAGGGAGATGAGCATCCACCATACCAATTGTTGTCGAGGGGAAAGGATTGACGTCGACCGCCATTTGCTTCTCCGGGAATTTTAGCTTTCGTTTCTCGATCCAATTTTGAATTGTGTCTCGAAACACAACGTAATTATTAGTAGCATGCTTGTTTGAATTATGGTACTTGCAATATGTTTTGCCCTTCAATTCTTCGACCTCAGGGATGTTATGTCCTGGCAGAAGTTTGATAATTTTTGCTACCAACAGCTAGTCGAAAATTGCATCGGCTTTGGTGATATCGAAGGTGTAAACTTTCGATGTTTTACGCATCTCTTCAGCAGTCGAGCGGGTCTTGGCGTCTTTGGGACTAACTTGAGCTAACGCCTTGCAAACATAAGGTTTATCTATCACTATTTCGGCCGCGTCCACACTGGCATACTGGGTGTCCTCCCTTTTGGCCAATGCATAGCTAACTATAGGATTTTTATATAATGTTCCCCGGGATGGTGACTTCAATATCTTTTCCTCTCAGAGCAAATAATCATACTGCTCAACGTGTTGAGCAAGTTCGTACATATCTAGAATATTTGCCCCAAGAAACTTCTTTTTGTATTCCACGTCCAAGCCGTTTAGGGCAATTCTAACGAATTCAACTTCAGGAAGAGGCACTCGGCACCAATTCCTGGCCGACTTCAACCTTGTTAAGTATTCCATTGGGGATTCGTCAGATGCTTGAGCCATCCTAGCCAACGATGAAACGGACATCTCCATTCCTGGTTGATAAAATTGTTCATGGAATTTCTCGACCAATTCCTCCCAACTCTGGACGGAGTTTGGTGGAAGATTAATGTACCAAGCAAAAGTTGATCCTATCAGTGAAAAGTTAAATAGCCATAGCTTATGGAAGTCACTATTGATGTCCTTACATTGTGCCGTAAACCGAGCTACGTGTTCTAACGAGGTTAAGGACAACTCTCCGGCAAACAAACTGAAATCGGGGATCTTGAAGCCTCTAGGGTATTCAAACCTTTCCACATAAGCTGGGTACGGGTGGATGAATTTTGGGAACTTCGACCCTTTTTTTATGAACGGATGCTACTTCCACTCTCTGGTCGGGTCCGTCAGCTCTATTGCTTGATCCACCTCTTTTCTCCAAGTCAATTGGTTGTAGCCGAGCGGAGCCTTTCTTGGCTTATACTGGAACATTTGTAATCGAAGGCTGCCGAGGTTGGCCGACATGGCCATCTTCGAAGGCTTTACTCACTAACAATTCAAGCATCCTAGTCTGTGTGTCACCGTTGCTTCATATTGCGTCTAGTAAATCATTCATTTTTTGGCCAATCAACTGCTCGACCTGTCGATATTGTTCATCGAGTCATCTCCAAAGAAACGACCTAGTTGGCGGATCAGAACCCTCCTTACCGTCTTCGTCGCAATCTTTCACTATTCCTTCAACGAAAATGCCTGCAGTTTGGTTGGGAACTTCTGGGTTGTGAGGCTATCTGCTGAGACAGATTTGATTATCTCGGCGTGTGGCACTTGTAGCCTCGGGCGGCGTAACAATGATCCGATTTTTCGCTTGATGCAAATCCTGCCCAAAGCCTTGCACTGGTAAGTCAGTTGTTGACTTTCCCATGATTGTTCTCTTTTTTACGGACCGTGTTTCAATGGTCATGAACTACAAGGGTCTAGCACAAAGTCCCACCGGGCGTGCCAAAATGTTGACCCTAGAAACTGCAAAACCTACACGGTGCACAGGTCGAGTAACTAATAAGCTAACTAAGTCCTTTGGTTAAATGCAGGGCGTGCCAACTTGTCGGTCGAGCCTGGCCGAGGAGTAGAATTTGTTGATGTCGCGCTGAGTGCGTTGCTGGCTTCTTTATCTTACGACTGTGACTGAGGAAGGAACACTCTCGGTCTTTGGGTTCTAGAGCCTGAAGACAAGACTGCTAGTTCTACGAAGTTCACAAATCGTTGTTGCCTGATTCGGTCACCGTGATTATATTCGTAAGAGTATAAGTACGTCAAATCGACACTAGACTATACGGACACAAATATTCGAAGGTGATGTATGTCTTGGTGGTAAATGTGGTTCGGCCGTCAGAATGCCAAACTCTGAAACTTACTTATGAGTATTCAATCATAAAATCACTCATCGTCCAGTACGCCAAATGTCGTAGCTTGTAACACCTTACTTCGCCGAAAAGGCTAATAAGGTGACCTCTGCCAACAAGGATTCGAAAACCCTTCTCGGCCGAGACTTGGATAGGTAACCAGTCGGCCTCGACACAGTGCTGTTTATCCAAACTGAAGGTGCTCCTCGGTCAGCTGATTCTACGGCAACAGTGTTGTTTATCCAAACCGAAGGTGTTCGCCGGTTGTCTTCACAGTGCTGTTTATCCAAACTGAAGGTGTGTTGGCGAGAAAAAGAAAACAAAAATCTCAAGTTGTTTGAGAAGTTTTGCGTAGGGCAATTGTGTGTTGAATTCAAGGTTCTCAATTGTTGCATGATTTCTTGTATTTATAGCACAAACTCCTTGAGATCGAATTAAACTGCCACCTGGATTGGGAGTTCTTGTTTCGTTCAAACTTTGCTTCGAACAATCCTATTCCCATTAGGACTTTGAACTCACTCCCCTTTTGGGGCTTTATTCATCGTTGGTCAAGAATCATAATTGCACCAGGACTTCCTCGACCCTTTTTGCATATCTGAGCTACTCCTTCTTGCAATAGGACTCGACCATCCCTGCTAAATGGCCTGGAATCATCAGGCAGCCCATAGTATTTTTGACACGGTTTTGGGCTGAGCGCAAACCTATACTCGGCCCAACAATATTATTTTGGGCCCAAACAGTATTATGTCTTATCTCTTCAGGAAGTGACTACTCTTGAGTCATTGATGTGAAAGACGTCACTCTGTGCCTCTTTAATTAGACCCTAATGGATTGTACACCATGGAAGGTAGGGATTGAAGAATACAGAGGAGTTGAGTAACTAGGATTGATTAAAAGTTAATTAATCAAACGAATAAAGTTCGGACTGGGCCTTAAGCTAGTTTTGGGTTTCATAGTGAAATTGGTAATAGAGCAGAATTTCTTGTGATAATGTATAATAATAGGCAATATAATACCTATTTCTACCCAAGACAATACAAAAACAACATAGCAGACATTACTACATGCATAATGTATGATATTGTGTGAGACATTGCTTATGTGTGTTATTGTTGTTATCGTATCTTGATATGATTCATTGCTCACATGAATTTGATTGACAATAGCTTATTTGATAACAGGTGCTTTATGGTTATAACTTGTTTAGAGTCCAAACCAACTATATGACTGCTTCAGTTTTGAGCCATCTAGTTACTTATAAAATAAAGTTGAAAGCAAGAAGTGTGAAACACAGCTTAACCTAGTCAGCTGCTAGTATAGGTGTCATGTTTATACCCACTCCAGCTTTCTACTTTCTCCTGCTAGGTAGTAGCTTTGAAGAGGTGGGATGAAATTTTGAAACTCTTTTTTGTTCTTTCTTACTAGGTCATTTCTTTTTCTTTTCCATAATTCACTTTCACACCACATAATATGTCATCCTCTAGCTCTTATTTCTTTCATTTTATGGTTCAACAAAACCATCCTCCCACTCAAGACCTGATTACTCATAAGCCATCTTCTCATAGCAACAAGTTCTCTGGCTGGTTTGGAAAGTGAACAAGTTTGGACCTTTTGAAACTAATATGTGTTTTGGTGGTCTTAGATGCTGCTTGCTAAGGTTTGAGGTAGGGAAACCAAAATATTTGTTACAGTCTTGAATCTAATTTAGTTATGTATTTAGTGTGACTCTTATATGAAATTTGAACTATTTCCAGATGTATCAGTACATATATGTATGTTTCAACACTATGGCAAGCGTTTAAGAAAGGGAAAATTTATTTAAGAGCTAGTGTTACAAGTTAAAGAAATTGGTTTAGTTCCAAGGATTTCAGTAAGTAGGGATTGTGTCTCCCTAGGGTGGAAGACCCTAAACCTGATCAGGATGGCTTACTTGGTGACCTTAATCCGAGGCCGTGGCCTTAACTGTTGATTAAAGCTCATGAATACGGTGCTGGGAACTAACCAAGAAGGGAAAGTATTGAAATAATTGCGATTTGAGAAGAGAAAATACTTTGAACCTATGTTATCACTATGGGATGTATTACTATGTATCTTTTGAATGTAAACTATATTTTTGTCATTCTAGATGCATGCTTATTAGAATCTTGATTGAAATGAATCATTTTGTTGTATCTACTGAGCTTGTGAAGCTCACCCTATTTTATCATTTCAGGACTGAAGTGAAGGGATGATCGTAGTGATATCCTCTAGCTGTCATAAAAAGCTACTTGTAAAGCTTACTCCAAGCTGTGGTGTAAAGCTAGGGGGTTCGGTATCTCTAGTGGTGAAGGATTTTGGGAATAAGTTGTATCTTAACTTTGCAAATTTGGATGTTCAATAGTTATGTACAAGTTATTGAGTTAGTTTTCTATCCAACTCAATGCATCAATTTAGTCATTCCACATGGTTTTGGGGTGTGACAGCTACACAGCAACAACAATCCAAACATTCAAATAACACACATGATCTTGACTAGTCAAATGATCCAAGTCAAGTATGAACAAACACTACAAATATCAGTTGTCAGAGATCACTATTCACTATATCAAACAAATATTTAAGCAATCATTTATCTAAACTTTACAGCAACAGTTAAGGTTCAAGGAGATGTTAATCACACGTAGAAATTTGTGCCTGAAAAATCCTTAACTGGGTAAAAAATCAGAGGAACTCCAGAGAGTTCCATCCACCAGTAGAAAATCAAGTTCATAATGAGAATCATGCACACATAAGCTCAAATCCTAATCTAGACTAAAGGAGCAGCTTGTTTCTACAAGGAGATCTGAGTTTGGTCTTCACCTTAGTGGAGGCTACAACTTGAACTATTCAGCACAATTGGAAAGAATGAGAGTCAATGGGATGCAAGATGTGGAACCAGAAAAGAATAATAAATCTCCTCGATCGAATATCACAGATTAAGAAGTTTTGATAAGAAACGTTTTAGCCATCTTAAAGAAAAATCATCGACGAGGTAATGTATGGTCTTCAAATGCAAGCTTGATGTTATCTCGATATCTAAAAGAAATAAAGCATATTCTACATTCTAACTAGGGTTTATGGAAATGAGATCAATTTAGATGAAATTGACAAACATGTCATTAGAAGTATTATTCTAAGTGGTGGATAGTTTATTTTTCTTCAACACCAATGTCACAAGTTCAAACCTTTTGCCAACCACTGTATCACTCAGTGCGGAGTACAATATCATATCACTTGTAATAAAAAAATTGAAAATATTTTGTAACTTCAAATTAGGTAGCCTTAAACTAAATTAATTTTTTTTTTCCCAAATCATTCATTTAAAAACAAGTGGTTAATAGTTCAGTTGGTTAACATTTAAGAGTTATCTAAAATATGCTACATGAACATTATAAAGCCACCAAATAAAAGCAATTTTTTTGTTGAAATGACTAGGCACGGATACATGCTTGAAACTTGTTTTGGAACCTAGTTATCTACATTTTATAATTACTTTCAATGGAAATGTTATGCCAACTACATGAATGGACACGACAAAAAAAAGAAAAAAAAAAGACCGATCAAGTTGGTTCAATTTTGTCAAGTTGTGGGATGTGTGGCAAATGCAATCTAATCCTCTATATAAACAAGGCGAATGTGGTGGCATGTGTGACCAAATGCAATAGACTCCATATTCTTAAGACTGACTATGATAGGTGCATACACCTTACTATTCTTAAGAGTGACATACACATCCCTATTCTTAAGAGTGACAGGACCGGCAACCTCGCCCTACAATTTCTCATTAGGGCTGTCTAAAATAGACCATATGAACCTCGCCCTACAATTTCTCCCTATTCTTAAGCTTGAGAGCTGTCTAAAATAGACTATATGAACCTTATAACGCCACGAAATAAAAGTGATTTTTTGGGAATAACTAGGCACATATACATGCTTACAACTTGTTTTGGAACCTATCTATCTACAATTTCTATTTACTTCAAACGGAAATGTTATGCCAACTACATGAATCGACATGACAAAACAAAAACCCGATCAAATTTGTTCAAGCATGTGTGCAAATGCAATCTCTTGGTGGCGTACTGGCGTGTGGCCAAATGCAATCTACTCCATTTTCTTTAAGAGAGACTTTGATGGGTGTGCATACACCCAGTGGTGAATCCAGGATTTTAACATCGGATGGTCCTAATCAAGGTACATTATGCACTAGTTGGGTCTAGTCCTATGTGGGTTTTCGTTAAAAGTGAACAGTACTGGGAGTGCTTCGTTCAAACTCCCTTTTTTTGAATGCTTTGAACTTTTGAAACTAAAATAGTGCTTCTAGAGCCTGCTACTAAATACTCTTTCATGTGGATGGGTAAGGTCTCTCACTTGTTGTGCTTTTAATTTTTTCATTGGTTTGGCTCAAAACGACGTCGTTTTGGCCAGGTCATTTAAAGAAAAAGTGAATTTCTTCTTCCTCTTGCTATTTTGCAGAGCATGCAGCAGCCTAGGGGTGGCCAAACGGGTCTAGGACCCGCGAGGTAGGGAGGGTCTAGCCGGTTCGGGGTGGGTATGAGGTGGGTCTAGATTTTATAAACACAAAGGGGGGTGGGATGGGCGGTTCTATTACGCCTCGATCCCGACATACGTCCAGGATCGACACGTGACACTAGGAAGTAGGGGACATAGTAACATAAGAACAAGATACGAAATGAAAATACTAGAACTAATACCTCAAAATAAATATGATAGGGGGCTTTCTCCCATGAAATATATAGAACTCTGTACACTCAAAATACACAACCTTCACTAGGGTCAAGATATGCTCATAGGTTCTCAAATTATAAGTCCCAAAAATAATACAAGGAATCTAGGCGATCAAACTCTATTCTCTTCACTACTACCCCATCAGCTCCTTGTAATCTACCCAGACCCGTCACCTATGCGATCAGGCCCTACACTGTGAAAATGGTGCACCAGGCACACAACACCATCGATCATAGTTTATAAACATCAAAATATAAATTCATAATGAAACTCATTGGAAATCCTGAAGGAGTCACCCAAACGTCCAACGACTTTTCTAATTCAAATCACAAAAATTCTTAAAACTATCGTTCATAAATACGCTAAAAACTACGGCTAGAGTGATGTAGTTTAGCCGAAGCCTACATTAAGTAACCAAGTAGGTAGTGACACCCCAATGCGAATTAACCAAGTAGAGTCACTCTTATGAATATTGATAAGCAGTGATCTCCCAATGCAGATTAACCAGGCGTGATCATCCCTAAACTACGTATGGAAATACCTAGGTAACGAGGATAGCTTAATGTGGATTAATCAAGTGCGATCCTAGGGTTGTCTAATGCGTATTATCCAGGCGCAACCTATAAATAATATGATTTCCCAATACAGATTAACCAGGCAGAACCATTTATATACCACTGCTACATGGTGCAAACTCGGTGTCACCTAACCCCGTGACACTAGGGTAACAGTCCTCTACTAGGCCTCACATTTTCAAACATTTTAAGTATGCATATCAAATCATATTTCATAACATGGATCGATGGCAGAATTAAAAAATAATAATTTAGTATAAAACATATTCCATGCTATATCCACTGAGGGTGCGTTTATTGCACCAGACTATCTCGAACTGGACTAGCTTTAAGGACTAGACTGGACTGGCTTAGACTAGGCCAAGATGAACTAATTTAGTGAAGCGTTTGGAGTAGTGTCAGACTAAGAAATTGGACTAACAATAAATTATTATTATATTTCAATTTATTTTCTATTAAAATATTAAAATGAATATATGGAAAAATAAAAGGGCATAGCCCTCTCCTTCTTCTTCCATACGAATTGCAGGTGCTCCTCTGCAACTTTGAGAATTATCAAATTTTCAATAACAAAGATAATCCCCAATCAAAACCCAAAAAACAGAGATCCAAATTTCCAATAACAAAGAGAAAATTTTGATTATTACAAATAATAAAAACCCTAAAATGACCTAATTAATTAGTGGTGCTCTTCTTGCACTTAGGTCTAATACCCAAACCCATGGATGCGGCTGAAGATAAACATGGACAGCTCTGTTAAGGTCGTCGAATAGCCGAGAGCTTGATTAAGCAAAGAAATCATGAGACTATAGAACCGATTCGGTTTGAGATTCGCATCGGAGGCGAACTTGGGGAAGGCATCATCGATAAATTTCCCGACGAGCTAGATCCAGTTAAGAGAGGGAGAGGGAGAGACAGAGAGATGTGGAATGGTGAAGGAGGCAATGTTGTGAGGAAGGCATTCTTAGCAATCTTATGTTTCAACGCTAGACTAATTTGGATGACCGAGGTCCGGAGTTCACACAAGTCCGAGCTAGTCTCACTTAAGTCAGTCTCCAAGGATACCAAACATGGGACAATAATCCTAGCTAGTCCAGTCCCACTTAAGAAGGTGAAACAAACACACCCTAAGTATACTAGCATAAGAATTCCAAGGTAATCACCAATATCACATATATTAAACCGCTCACCTAACATCTGCACACTGGCTCAAATATCGATGCGCTCAAGTACAATCATCTCCTAGAACAAATAGCAAGTCCCAAACTTAGAATTCTTTAAAAATAAATCACATAATTCTAGGTTTCATACATCCCCTACAACAATCGAGGAGAATTTGAGACACGTTGATCAAAAGTCAACCATTGGTCAACGCAGTCAACGGTTAGGTCAACAAGCTTAGAAATTTAAACTGAAAGATCTGTATGTTGGATTTTCGATCCGTAAGTTTCTAAGTTCCCAAATAATATGTACAACAACATAGTAAAATTTAGTGACAATCCAACGGTCGGAACATTGTTTACTAGAATGGTTAAGTGGCATACCTTAACGGAACTAGGTTCAAACATGAATGTGAAATATGGAATCTGAGTATTGAATTTTGGCCAAAAGGTCCAAGTGGGTCCTTGATCAATTTGCCAAAAAATATATCTAATGCCAAAATTGCTCAAATTATAACAAAATGAAGATCATGAAGAGAGGAGTAAAACAACTAACATCCAACGTGGATCACTGGAAACCCTATAAAAGGTGTACGTCGAATCAACATCCGACTTAACTCCGATGCCTCTACTCTTTCTTGGGTCTTGTTCTTGTGATTGAGGGGAGTTTATTGGTGGTGGTGGTCGACATAAAAACTTGCATAATTGGTGGATCATCATTGAGAAACTCACAAACTCACTGGAGTTGTTCTTCGCGAAATAGGAGCCAAAACGGCACGGGTTTGCATGGAAGTGGCGTGGGTATAACTGGTGGTGGTGGATGGTTGTGAAACGTCAGAAAAATCAATGAAAAAGCTGTAAAAATAAATGCACAGGGATTCGGGTCAAGAGTCGTGTCACGATGGGAAATGGGTCGTGAGATCAACTTGTATCTTACACGATGGGAAATGGGTCGTGAGATCAACTTGTATCGTGGGATTGAGCTCTATTCAAAAACACTAAGGCCATCTCCAACCGAAGGAGGGGCTTGTTTTAGCCCTCTGGCCCTCCAAGAAATTAATATTTTAATGAACAATGCAGAGCCATATTTCTTACCATTTCCAACCGAGGGCCAAAGGGTCATAGGGCCAAACATAGCCATGTGACAAAAAATCATCTCCAACCAAGAGCCAAAGGGCCATAGGGCCAAACATAATTTATCATTTAAATTTAAAAACTACAACAATATAAATTTAAAAACTACAACAACTTAAATTTATAGGAAAAAATGAGAATTTTTAAATATTTTTTTTAAAAAAAATTTGGTCGAAAAAAAAAAATTCAAATCCAACGGTAACTGACGTTAGCTAGCTATTGGATTTGAATTTTTTTGGGGCTATAAATCGGGTCGATTATGGGCTATAATTCACACACCTTTGAATTCAATCTCTTTCAATTCAAGTTTGCAATGAATTCCAACTTTGGATCCTCTTCGGATTCCAACTGAGGGTTCCCATTTAATTCCATATTGGAAGAAAAATGAGCAAGATGAGACGAGAAGATGAGGAGTCTGATGAAGAAGATGAAGCATGGTGCAACATATAATATATGGCAGCCATGGCTACGGTCATGCTGTGTTAGCCAACTGAGGAACAACCTCAATGGGGTGGCTCTATTACTGGTCGCTCTTACAAACCATGAAACAGAGCAATGATGCATGCCAATCTGATTAACAACTGCTTCAACCCCAACTCGGTGTACACAAAAGAGGATTTCAGATGTCACTTCTGGATGAGGTGTCATGTCTTCTAACATTTACTTCATGATGTCAACCAGGTCAATCCATACTTTTGACAGAAGCTGGACAGAGCAGACTGCCTTAGTTTCTCACCTTATCAGAAGGTTACTATTGCACTACGAATGATGGCCTATGGCTCCTTAGCTGACTCGATGGATGAAACATATGGTATGTCTGAGTCTATATGCCTTGATACTCTTGTTGAATTCTGTAACATAATTGTTCAACTGTACAAAGAGGAGTACCTCCGCAAGCCAAATCAAGAATATTTGGATCGGCTCCTTCGCAAAGCTGAAGACTGTGGGTTCACGGGCATGATAAAGTCATTAGACTACATGCATTGGAATTAGAAGAATTATCCCACCGGATGGCAAAGAGGCTTTAGCGGAAGGTCGAGAAAGCCAACTGTTGTGTTAGAGGCGGTTGCCTCATATGACACATGGATCTGGCATGCTTTCTTTGGAGTCCCTGGATCCCAAAATGACATTACAATTCTTGGGTGTTCACCCCTCTTTAATAACCGGACGGAAGGTAAATCGCCTCAACTTGACTACTACATCAACAACCATTACTACAATATGAGGTATTACTTGGCAAATGACATCTACCCAAAGTGGGCGATACTTGTCCAAGCAATTCCAAACCCTGCGAATGATGCCGAAAAGTGGTTTACCTTACACCAAGAGGCATACCAGAATGATGTTAAGATAGCTTTAGGTATTCTACAAGCACGGTGGAAGATCATCAAGGAACCGACAAGAGGGTGGAGTCAAGAAAATTTGGACTCCATCATAATGTCTTGCATCATATTACACAACATGATTGTGGAGGATGACCAAGATGGATATATTGATGGAGAGTCTGATGATGACCAAGTGGATCTAAATAAGTCAAGAAGGGCTCGTGAAAAAATATATGATGGGCCTAATTTGTCTTTGGAACTAGTAATATCTCTTTAAATGAGTACATGAGGTGCTATAGGTTGATACGTTCCCGTGCCACAAACAAGTACCTACAACAGGATCATGTTAAACATATTTGGGCCAAAAGAAGCATGGAGTAGGCGTTTAACTTTTATGTTGTTAAATGTTTTTAAAAATGTTGTTTAAGTTTCATGTTGTTAAATGTTTTTTTTTTTTTTTGTATAATTTTTATGTTGTTTAATGTTATTTAATATTATTTAATGTTGTTTAATATTGTTTAATGTTGTTTCATGTTACTTAATGTTATTTAATGTTGTTTAATAGCTTCGGAAGTTATAGGAAAAAAAATAGTATTTAAATTTTTTTTTTTTTTATAATTTTGTAAAAAACAAAAAAAAAATTCAAATAAAAGGCTAGTTGACGTCAGCTAGCCGTTGCATTCAAATTTGTGGCTCAGCCCGGGGTTGGGTCAGCTGGTTGGCCCTTTGGCTCTTTTTTGTCCCTTAGGGCCCACGAGCCATTTGGCCTAATCCTCGGTTGGAGACAGTTTTTCGGGCTATTTTTGGCCTTCTGGAGGTGGCCTAAGAATGACCCCAAAAGGTCAACATATTTTAAATGACTACTTACGAAAATTCAAACTTTGTATCTAAGTAATTTAAATGATCCTAAAAGGTTCGATCACCCTCCCATTCTCCTTGCACCTCTATCCTGGTTTCTTTCCAATAGTTGGTCAATTGGGGTATGTATATGGAATCTTCAATTGCCGAAGAAAGTAATGAATTGAAAAACGAAAGCTTTGGATTGAATTTTAATCCTGTGAATTTAGTACAACTGTTTGAGTTCGGATTATGCGAAAATCATCATAGTTTGCCACGGCGAAACAGCTTGGAATGCTGACCATAGAATCCAGATCATCTTTTTCACTTAAACCACGTCGTTTTGTTAGTTGTTTGATGAGTAGAGGTGTATGATTTAGATCAACTCATAGGTTCATAGCACAATCTAAAATGTTATTTTACTAATTCTAAATATTGCAACTTGTTAACTCTATGAATTTGCGACAATATTGTACCGCAAGAGGAAAGAGAATGAGGTGTTTTAGACTGCTGTTTATGGAAGATTGGTGCAACACTGACTTTGGAAGACTGGTCCGAATTATCTGTTCTTGAAAAAAAAAAAAGAGGAATTGAACTCGTGGACCTGTTCCAAACCTGAAACGGGCTAGGTTAGGTCTTCAAAAGTCAAATTCCTATATTCGACCCGACCCGCCTTATTGCATTTTAAAAAGGTTTCCATCCGGTCTCTCCAAATTTGGGCTCGGCCTGGCCCGTGCCCACCCCTACATCAGCCATGGCTTCTTTTCTCCTCCACCACAACCCAAACTTGGTGGTACTTAGATGTCCTCAAAACCACTTATACAAGCTTTTGGGTTGTCCCAGGACCATCCCAATCTCTTAATAAATCCACCTCTACACACACCTTCCTATTCTTAAGAGTGATAAAACTAGCAGCTTCACCATATAAATTCTCATTAATTAAGTTGGACTACAATCCACTCTGAGCCAACCTATGTCTCGCCATACTTGGAGAATTGACCTTTCATGACCTCATCTACTTGTCTAATGACATGAACCAAATAAACTGTAGCACTTCTCAAGTTTTCTTAAACTTCATTGTGGTTGAGTTTTTATTTGTTTTGAGCATTGGTAATGTCTCTCTTGTTGGTTCGCCATTAAAAACATGATATCAGTACCGCATCCTAATTTGACCACATTATTAAACCTGATCATTTAAGATTCGTTTGAAACTTGTTTAGTTTTCAAACTACTTTTAATTTTCAACAAAATAAAAACAGAAAAACTAAAAACTAAAAATTGAAAGAAAAATTCTACAGTGGTGTTCATGTTTATATTGCAAGCACAATAACACATCCAAAATTCCAAAGTGAAAATAACTTCAATCTCGGCAACTACAAATTCAATCACTTCATAATCCTCTACATGAGAGACTTTGGGCACAAAATTGCCAACAAAATTGGTAAGGGAATAGTCTTTGCATACAAGCAGCGCCGACTCCAAAGATGAACTACAAAAGAAACAAATAGTGACCACTATAATAAGAACTTTGGGCACAAAATCACCAACAAATCTACCATTGCATTAGAATAAACCACACTAACGACACTATGAAACAAGAACAAAAGACACAAATCTAAAAGGGAAAATATAATATGGACAAAAGCCACACTATAATCTAAAAAATTCACATCACAAAAATTCAGCCCCATTTATTACCAAACCCACATAACCCAAAAAGCCTAAGGAGGATTTTGGGAGAAGAATTGGATTGAAAAAGTACAAAAAATAAGTGATGAAGAACTCAAATCTAAGCAAGCATAGACACAGACTTAACTACTACAAAGGAGACTATTATTGTTCATAATAGAGTAAAAAATGGATAGAGAGAGCGGAGAGGAGGACGAAAAGCAGACGTGCTTCTCCTTGCTCCTCCCCCTGCGATGACATTTAGAGCTTCTTTGGCATTGCTTAAAATTTTTAAAAGCAACTTTTTTAGTTGAGACATAAATTGTGTTTGGTAAATGAAATTTTTTATTTTTTTTATTTTTTTCAAAATTGTAGGTCCTCTGCTTCTCAAAAGAGCTTTTTTTTTTTTTTTTTTTTGGTTTTTTTTTTAGAGGCGCTCAATTAATGGAACTTTTTGATAAGGGCAATATTACCCCCTCTTTCTCCTAACCCAATGCATCTTCTCTCACCAATCTCTCCTTTCCTTCTCATCTGGTTCCTTCTCTCAACCTTTGTTTCTACTTCTTTAAAAAAAAAAATTATTTGTTGGAAGGTGGAAAAACTGAACTGTAAGATTTTGCCATGTATTTGAATTTGCCACATCATTTTAACTGTGTTATATTAAATAAGAAATAGAATTATACATGTATTAGGAGATACATAATATAATTATTTATATCAAAATTGATTGGGAATAAACTCTGAGGGAGTGGTTTAAGTCACTCACATTATGGGATGATAGTTTTCCTTAATAGAAGGAAACTGTCAACAATTATATATATATATATATATATATATATGGATTTGGTCTCTCCTCTCACAATCACGGTCATACTGAGAAGTTCGTCCTATTGAGAACTAAACACAAGATTGTAGAGAGGAGAAAATTGACTCTAACTTGGAATGATGAATTCTTCAAGTAAGTTTTATTGATAGAACAATTCTATATACGATTACGATATTAATTGTAGTTACTTGTATTTAATTGGTTAGTTCCTTAATTGAAAACACTTACATGTGGTATCAGAGCCACCAAATAAATCTTGAACTCAATTATTTTGACTTAAAGAATATAAAGCTTGAAACAGTGACATTTTTCTTTTGGATATAAAAGATTGAAACTTTTTCCGTTGAGTTCTTCTTCATTTCTGCTTCGAATATGGTGACTACTTAAAGTTTTAGTTCTGACTCTTTGATCATGTAAAGTTGCTAAAAGTTGATTTGCTTTCTTTATTATAATTGTTGCTATAAAAATCTTGATTCATCAAACTTCTCCAAAGTCGATTCGAATCGAGGTATGAACCCTAGAATTTATTAATTTGTTCTTTTTCTCAATTATTAGTCTATTCTATAAAAGATTCAAACCTTATCTAATTCGGTTGGATTGAATTTTGCCTTTTCTGTTAAAAATTACCATTGTGATCATTTAAATTGAGTTCGATTCGATTATAGTGTTGATGGTAAAGTTGTCTGATCTTGTTAGAATTCATTGGAGATCAAATGTGGTTAAATTGATTTGTCTAATGGCCTACTGTAGTTCATTGTTAATTATATATTAACAATATCAATTTTGGCTTGATTTATTAAGAATTATTCAATATACTACCAAAGTAGTTTAGTTGAGATTTTGCTCTTAAGAATCAATTTTGTCGGCCAATTGTAGGTTATGAACTGTAACAAGTAAAATTAGCTTCTAAAGAGGTTGTTTTTACTGGGATTAGTCATAAGCTAATGTATAGTGAGCAATGGAAAACTTGGATTATGTATTGTTCTTCTTGCCTAAAGGTGTGGACTAACATAATTTCTAGTGCTTTATTCTGGGTTATGCAAATGTTTGAATGTTCATCTTAATATATAGAATGGTTTCTTGCCCAAAGTTGTACTAGTTTCTGTAGTTGAATATGGAGAAAGTTTGTTCAACTTTCTTGTCATAGATATTATGAAACTTAAACACTTATGAAATTTTGAACAACTTCCGGGTCTTAATATTCTGAATCTTATCAATATTGAGAAATTGAATGGGAACAACTTCAAAACAATTTTGGAGTTTGTGATTGCTTTCAAGTAGCCTAAGCCACATGCCTTGACTACCAAGAGTACAAAAGAATAGAAAGATGCATTTCAAAAATGGGAAAGAGTAAATGAAATGTCTCTGCTTATTATGCAGAATGCAATGGAGGAACATATTAGAAGAAGCATACCTTCATGTGATTTGGCTAAAGATTATTTGACAGCTATTGAGGAAAAATACAAGAGGTCAGATAAGATGGAGGCAGGGTCTTACTTATCCTCTCTCACTTCTGCTAAGTTTGATGGGATTGGGAGCATTAGAGAACACCTACTCAAGCTTGTCAATATTGCCAACAAGCTGAACAACTTGGATGTGCCGATTTCTGAGCAATTTATATTGCACATGGCACTTAGTTCTCTATCGGCTGAATATAAACAGGCCAAAATCAACTATAACACAAAAAAGGAATCCTAGAGTGTAAATGAACCGATTGCAATCTGTTATCAAGAGGAAGAAAGGCTTAAGAAAGGCAAGGAAGAAGCTGTCAATCTTGTGAATATGGAAAAAGGGAAGAAGGCTGCTGGATTCAACAAATTTGGAAATGCTGGGAATTTTCCAATCAAATCTACAAAATTCAAAGTAGGTTCTTATTTTGGAACTAAAAAGGGTGCTCAAAATTTTGGTGTATTTGGGAAAAATGTTCCTCCCTCTAATCTGAAAGTGAATAAGATTATGTCAAAAAATGTTATTTTATCAGTTAATTGAACATCTGAGGAGAGATTGTGCTGGCTTTAAGGTTTGGTTGATTAAGATGAGTATTAAAATTGTTGATGTTTTTGTTACTGTTGAATCAAATTTAGTTTTTGTACCTCAAAATTCATGGTGGGCTTACATTGGTTGCATTGTCCATATCACTAATTCATTGCAGGGATTCAAAAACCAGAGGGAACTAAGTAGAGAAGTCTACATAGTGTTTGTTGGAAATGGAACAAAAGTAGATGTCGAGTCTGTTGGAAGTATCAAATTATAGTTGTCTTCTAGTTTTATTTTAACTTTAAACTATGTCTTATATGTACCTTCCATGAGAAGGAATTTATTTTCAGTTTCTAAGTTTGTAATGGATGAATTTTCTTTTATTGGAGATAATGAAAGCATTAGACTTTTTCATAAGAATCAATTTGATAATTTACTTAGTTATGCTTTTCCAAATAGGGATTTATGGCAGCTTCAATATACTTATGTTCAAGAATGTTTCAATGTCAAAAATTCTGCTCCTAAGAGAGTGCTCTCTAATGATAAGTCATTTATTCTTTGGCATAGAAAATTGGAGCATATCTCCAAGGATAGAATGAAATGTTTGATGAAAGCTAGTATGCTGCCAGAATTAGATTTTACTGATTTAGAGTTATGCATTGACTGTTTTAAAGGCAAAACCACAAGTACTAAGAAGCTAGGTTCAACTAGAAGCGGTAACTTGTTAGAAATAATACACACATATGTTTGTGGCCCATTTCTAACAAAGACTACATGTGGTAATCTCTATTTTGTTCTATTTATTGATGACTTTTCACAGTTCACTTCTCTTTATTTAATTTATGAAAAGTCTCAAGTTTTCAATTGTTTTAAAGTCTTTAAACTGGAAGTTGAAAATCAATTAGAAAGGACTATTAAAGTTGTTAGGTCAGATAGAGGAGGGGAATTTTTTGGCAGGTACACAAAAAGTGGGCAACAAAATGGACCTTTTGCCTTGTTTCTCCAACAACAAGGGATAGTGGCATAATATACAACTCCGAGAACTCTACATTAAAATGGAGTAGTAGAGAAGAGAAATAGAATGTTGAAAGATATGGTAAGAAGCATGCTATCTCATTCTCAATTGCCAGAATTCTTATGGGGATAAGCTATTAAGACTGACAACTATATTCTTAATCGTGTGCCTAGCAAATCTGTTCCTTCTACTACATTTGAAATCTAAACAAGTAGGAAACTGAGCTTAGCTCATTTTCACACTTGGGGTTGTAGAGCAGAAACATGACTTTATGATCCTAATGAAAGGAAGCTTGATCCAAGAACTACTAGTTATTATTTTGTTGGTTATTCAGAAAAGTCAAAGGGGTTAAGTTCTGTTGACCTCATTCTCATACTCGAATTTCTGAGACGAATAATGAAAAGATCATTGAGGATTTCAACACACTTCATTGTCAATCCAAGAATTCATATGTTTTTGAGGAAGTTGATGAAACACAAGAACTATCTTCCAGCAATACCGTCTCTTTGCCTATCCCTATGCAAAGTGTAGCTATTGAGAGTTAGGTTACAACCACTCAACAGCCTAAAATCAATATAATTCCACTTCAGATTGCTAATATGCAACCATTAAAGTCACAAGAAGAAAATGTAGCAACTGCACCACTTTTAAGAAAGTCTCAAGGACCAAGAAAATCAGCAATTTTTTATAACTATTTGGTTTACTTACAAGAAGTCGAATGTGATTTGGGAGATGATGATGATCCTACTTCTTTTCAATAAGTTATGTAGAGTGATAAAGCTACACTTTGGTTTACAGCTATGGAAGATGAGTTGACATCTATGCAGTAGAGTGTGGTCCTTAGAAACTCCTAATCCTACAATTAAGCTTATAGGATGTACATGGGTTTTTAAGACCAAACGTGACTCACAAGGAAGAATTGAGAGGCACAAAGCTAGGCTTGTAGCCAAGGGGTTTACTCAGAAAGAGGGTTTGGATTATAATTAGACTTTTTCACTAGTTTCCACAAAAGATTCTTTAAGATTAATTATGGCTCTTACAACTCATTTTGATCTTCACTTGCATCAAATGGACGTGAAAACTGCATTTCTTAATGGTAGCTTGGATGACGACATTTATATAGTTCAGCCACTCAGATTTGTTTAAAGGAGGAAAGAAAATCTGGTATGTAAACTGAACAAATGTATTTACTGTCTCAAATAAGCTTCTAGACAGTGGTATCTGAAATTTGATAACATCGTCTTTTCTTCTGGTTTTGCTGAAAACAAAATCGATAATTTTATCTACATGAAGATGGTGAAATCCAATTTCATTTTTCTTGTTCTTTATGTGGATGACATATTGCTTACTAGCTCAAACTTTCAGTTATTGCATGAGACAAAAAGCATGTTAGCCAACATTTTTGATATGAAAGATTTGGGAGAGGCTAATTATGTTTTGGGAATCGAAATAGTTAGAGATAGAGCTAAAAGAGTATTGTGATTGTCTCAACAAAACTACATAAACAAAGTTCTGAAGATATTCAATATGGAAGCATGTTCTAGTGGTGACGTTCCTATTGGCAAGGGAGACAAATTTTCTGTTGATCATTGTCCCAAAACAGATTATGAAATCAAAACCATCAAGGATAAGCCTTATGCCTCATTGGTTGGAAGTGTCATGTATGCTTAGGTATGTACTCGACTAGATTTGGTCTTTGCAGTAAGTGTGTGGGGGATGATTTCAACAAAATCCAAGTGTCTCTCATTGGAATTCAGCCAAAAAGGTTTTGAGGTATTTGCATAAAACCAAGTCATACAAGTTGATATATAATCATGTAGATTCCCTTGATTTGGTGTGTTATAGTGATGTTGATTTAGGTGGAAATATTGAAGATCGTATGTCAACAAGTAGATATATTTTTCTCTTGGCAAATGGTGTTGTTTCATGGAAGAGTTAGAAACAAAAGACTCGAGCAGTATCAACCATGGAGTCTGAGTATGTTGGATGCTTTAATGCTGTTAGATATTCTAACTAGCTTAGGAACATGATTTTGGATATGAAGATTGTTAGAAACATAGAACAACCATTGAAGCTATATTGTGACAATAGCTCAACTCTTTTCTTTGCTAAGAACAACAAGCGTTCTGAAGCTTCAAGGCTTATTGACATCAAGTATTTGGTGGTTCAAAACAAGGTCAAAGATAAGCTCATTGATATAGAGCACATCAATACTTTATAATATGGTTGCAAACCCTTTGATGAAGGCAGCCAAAGATGGGCCTACATGCATCTTTTGTTCTAGTTTGAATGTGGGAGAAAGGTATTGTTTCTCTCTTTTATTTCAGCATTTCATATTGTTGACTAGCTAGTGGACTTATTTGTGTTATAGGTGAATTTTATTTCTTGTAAGCATAATGTAGTAATTTCTTATGAAGTAACTTTCATGTGCATCTAGTATTATTGACTATGTTTTGCAAAACTATTAAGAAATTTTGGAATGTATATGACATTAAAAGGACCAAAATGTGGGAGCTTTATTGGTACCAAAGTTTTCACACATCGATTCCCTAATTGCAATGATGACACTTGATTTGATTGCTAAGTGATTGTAAAGTGTTGGTGCAAGAATGATTGTGTCAAGTTTTCTATAGTCCTGCAATTGTATTGATGTGGAGAGTTATTGAAAGTTCTTGTATACATGAGTATGATTTAGTGATCACTATTGCCTTATTGGATATAATGCTATTTCGGAAATGATGCGGCTGCACTCATGTGGGAGAATGTAAGATTTTGCCATGTGTTTGAGTTTGCCACATCATTTTATTTGTCTTATATTAAATAAGAAATAGAACTATACATGTATTAGGAGATAAATAATATAATTATTTATATCAAAATTGATTGGGAATAGAACTTTGAGGGAGTGGTTTAAGCCACTCACATTATGGGATGACCGTTTTCCTTAATAGGAGGAAACTGTCAACAGTTGGATATATATGGATTTGGTCTCTCCTCTCACAATCACGTTCATACTGAGAAGTTCATGCTATTGAGAACTGAATACAAGATTGCAGAGAAGAGAAGATTGACTCTAACTTGGAATGATGAATTTTTCAAGTAAGTTTTTCTGATAGAACAATTCTATATACGATTATGATATTAATTGTAGTTACTTGTATTTAATTAGTTTAGATCCTTAATTGAAAACTAATTAGATCCTTAATTGAAAACACTTACATGAACTGGATAAGTGGAAGGCTGCATTTGGTTTTCTGGGTTTATATTTATTATGCGTTCATGCGTTTATGGGTATTAAGGGTTTATGGGTTCGCACGTTTTCTGGGTTTATATTTTTGGATTTATGGATTCGTTTTAATTAAGCAATTTAAATTTTGTGGAGATCAGGGGATCATTGCTATGAGATAGCATAAGCAATATAAATTTGGTAGTTATTGTAATGGTTTTTTTTTTTTTTTTTTTGGAAACTTTAACGAAAAGCTCTCGGTACTGTTCACTAAATGAAAAATCAAATTTTTACACTAAAAGTTAATCTTGATACTATTCACTTTACCTTTTATTTTGTCCTTATCATTAAAACTCAAAGTTTTCAAGCTCTTTTCATTAATTTTTTTTTCTTTTTTTTTGGGTTTATGGGTTTAATTTTAACCTAGGGGTTTGCTAATTGCTACGAGACCAGGGGTTGACATGAAACCACGGGATTGCTATGGGTTTTTCTAGAGCTAGGTAAACGACAGAGGTTATAAGGGAAAAGTTGTATTTGTAACAAAATGATCAACTATTAACCTAATTAACATAATAATATATCTAGCAACACGTCTTTTTTTGTCATTTTACACGGTCATAGTAGTTTTGTATAAAAGTTTACAGAACACTTTGACATTGTTTTTTTTTCAATTTTTTTATTTTACTGAAAGCACTTTCACCACTATAGTTTACCAAACGCTTACTTTTTTTTTTATTTTTTTTATCACAGCTGTTTATTCTCACAACACAGAAGAACTAGTTTTGGAAACAAAACACAACAATTCCTAACTAGCCCTTACTCTAAATTTTCCTCTGGAGGCTAGCAACCTAGGGACATCCTTTTTTTTTTTTTTTTTTTTTTTTTTTTTTTTTAAGCCAAACGGTAATCTGATGAAAGATGAAGATTGTCTATTTCTGGAAATCAGTCAATTTTTTCGATATTTTATTATCCTTGCAGAAATTTCGACAAAAAAGTTACAGACTAGTGGTCGAGTTTTCTTCTTTATTTCTTCTCGCATTTCTTTCTTCGTTTCTTTTTCTATTATGTGAATTCAGTTTTCAATCTATCATATATTTGGAGATTGGTGCAATTGGAAAGTACCACGTAGGAAGGCCTAATCAAAATGAAAGATGAAGATTGTCTATGAGTTTTAACTTCATGAACTTATGCATTCTATATGGTATTAGTTTAATTCAATAAAACTTGTGCTGCTTTCATGATTAAAGTTTCAAATAAGTTATGGGTAATTTATTTGTTCTTGTGAAGTGTTTTATTTTATTACTTGTTTTTCCTTTTCACTTATCACATATTGTGGATGCAAATTTCCGCAATCTTCTCATTTGACGAAAATGCACCTACAAAATAATAACACCTAAGATTAAGGCCAAAAGCCTCACGTGCCCGCGATGAATGGGGGGACCTTGGGCCGAAGAATCTCCGATGCCAAAGTTAGAATTATGAAAATAATGTATTTAGGAGTTTGTGGGTAGCAAATGACTTAACTTTTTAGTGGGATAATAAGGCTATTTATAAGGGAGTGGCCAACCCTATTTGGAGAATAGTGGCTGGCCATATATGGTGCAATTGGGTGAATAATTGCAAGATATTATGTGAAATATCACATAGTATCTTGCAATTAACATGGCAATTAGTCCTAAATGAATAGGAAATTTGGGACTTACCTTTTGAATAAGGATTTGATGAGGAGTGATGATAGGGATTTGAATAAATACCATTTTGATCACCTTTGACTCTTCCTTGATTGAGCCATTATTTTCCGTTGCATGCTCATAGGAATCCCGGTGTGCCTCGAGGGTAATTTTGTCCTTTTCACCCAAAATTCCACGTGTCACCTCCATAATTTTCTTGATTATTTTTGGCTCCACAAATGCCCCCACACCTATTGGGCTGCTCACAGGAAAGGGCAGCAGGTGTAAAGATCTTCTTGCTTTAGAAAACATAAGATTGTTTCCTATCTTGATGTAGATTCCCTTTTTAATTGAAATTAGATCCTTCTAAGAAAGAGAAATAAATTAGTTCTAAAGTCCATTTAAGTCTACCTTAAGTAGATTATTAAATCAACTTCAGAGACCAATTTATTCTAACCTAGAAGAGAAAGAAAGCTTGAGGATATTTGTTCCCCCTCCTCTAGTAATCTTCTTTACTTGCCCATGCAAAGGACCGTCTTTCTTTGCTTTCTTCGTCTTCACGCCGCACCAAGGTAAGAAAAAACCAATTTTCCTTGTCTTTTTAATTTTTTGGAGCCTCGAGGCTTGAAATTTGGCTTGATGGAGGGTTAAGGATGTGTGAAAAAGTAGCTGGAAGGTCACGACATAGCTGCTGCTGTGGGTGGATGCTGTCTGCTTGGTGCGATGGTGTAGGTTGCTGAGATGAGTTGGGGGTCGAGTCGGGTCAAGAACTTCTCGGCTTGGGCCAAGGTTGTGAGGCGCTAGGGTATTGGGCTTGGGCATATGTGGGAGAGATGAGAGAGAGAAAGAGAGAGAGAGAGAGAAAGAGAGAGAGAGAGAAAGAGGTGCGGGGCACCAGCCTCTTCCTTTTGGATCGAGCTGCGAAGTCTTTGGGCCAAGAGAATGGCAGCGCCTGGCATGCTGGGCCTCCTGGTGCCCTGGGCCACCTAACATGTTGGGCTGGTCTGTAGGGCAACCAGTTGGGTTGTGGCCTTATGTGTACACCAATGAATAATAATTTTTTTCATGCAATCGTCTACTATCTTTGTAGAATTTCTTATAGCATGTCTTCTTCAAGCCACAAGAGTGACGCTAGTTTGAGTAAAATAGGCTACTTCAAGGCTATTCACTTCAAAATTAGTTCCGATGACTCATTCAGAGATTTCCTTGAAGCATATAAGCACAGCATTTTGTCTGGGGTGCGTGTAAGCATGTCAAAGAGGAGAGCAGCCGTGAGCCATATAGTGGGGCTCGAAGAGCAATCAAGTTTCACCCTTACTACTTCATGTTAGGATTTACTTTTCCCATGCCGTATTTCTTCCAAGAAGTGCTTTGCTTCATTCAGTGTGCCCTCATTCAGTGTTCTCCAAATAAGGTTTGTGCGATGGTAGGATTCCTCAATCTGAACCAATTCTTTGACTTGGATCTAACTATCAACGAATTCTGGTACTTCTTTAACACAAGCCACATTGATGGAGTTGGGCAGCTACAATCCTGTCATAGGTTTTTCAATCATTCGAGCAAGAGCGATCATGACTGGGCCAAGGAGACTTTGGAGACAAGTGGAAAATAGGAGTCTAAATCTTTCCCTGAGTTGTGTGTTCCGACGATTTTCATCACTAGTAAGTAGATTGCTTAGTCTTTTAGGCTACTTTGTGCTAAGCTACTCTCTGAAATGTTGATTGTCCTTCCCTGTCTATATAGATTCAGAAGTTGGCTCAACTCCCAAGACTTCTCCAGATACGAAGAAGGTGCATATTGCTTTAGGTATCCTTGCGGAGTACCATGAATGGCGTTAGCTGCTTAGTCCTCTTCGTTGGGAGAAAGATGGGCTACCCTCGAGGGAAGAGATAAAGCTGGTCAAGGCGGAGGCATTGGCTCGTCTGATAGCTATCATGGAGCCTGTTGTGAATGAAGGTGGAAATAAGAGATTTTCCCAGCTTGCTCAAAAGATACCAGTTGAGAAAAAACCAAAAACTTCATCCGCTGCTCGTGAGGGTCTGCCTACTACCAAAAGACTTATGATTGACTTGACTTCTTCCAAGAGGAAGAAAAATAAGGTAGCTAGATCTGAGCCTATGACGTCTGCCATGCCAAAGATAGCTAGTATGATTGCTGACAGGACTGCTCAGCATAGAGGTTCCGTCGTGCCCCCAATGCCAAATTCTATGCTAGGATGTCTATTGGGAGCTAAGTCTGGTACACCTTTAGAGAGGCTTGCTACTATGAAAAGAGATAAGGTAGACTCTACTGCTAAAGTGGCGCCAAGGCCTATTCCTCTTATTGTTGAGACTAGTTCGCCTGCCGAGAAAAATGAGACTCGCTTGGGCAGTTGTGAGAAATCCACCAAGCCTGTTGCTAGAGAGCTTGCTGAGATCTATGCGCTTTTAAAGCCAAATATTTTTGAAGACATAGACACGTGTGCCAAGCTTGTTGATGGCATTAGATAGGTTCTCTACCCAAGTTCATTTGCGAAGCGTTTGATCCAATATAGAATGACTGCTCTGCTTTTCATGATGCAGAAAACGATGATTCTGGTAGCCAAATCTAAGCTTTTTTACTAATAAGATACCAAGGTTGCCAAGGAGATGGCAACAACTATGGCAGCTGAAGTTTATTCTTCTACCGAGAAGATAAAAAAGTTGGAGTCTAAGCTCGTCACTTTGAAGGTGTCCAATATTTCTGCTTTCACTTCCCTACATCTCCAGACTGCTTGCCGAGAGATCATTGACTTGAAGACTAGGCTTAACGCGATCTAAGTTAAGTATGAAAGTGCAGAGAAAGAGATTGATCGTTACATACCTCATATTCAAGATCTTGAACATGCCGCTTCTGAGCTTTGTTCTGCTGGTTACATAAAGGATGAAGAGTTGATTGCTGCTTATAATCAAGTGATCTACTTCAAGAAGATAATCGATAGGCTTGAATCCCAAGTGTTGGAACTCCAAGGTGCGCTGAAGATCAACAAAAATCCGAAGAATGAAGTGGATGAGCTGCAACACGTCCTTGTTAGTCTACTCGAGGAGAACAAGCAGTTGAAGGGTGGGAAGGCTGGACTCGAGGCTTCACTTATTCAAAGTCAGGCCGATTTCTACAAGTTGGGTTAAGTAGGTCATCTCTTTGGTAGGTCGTCTGACTTTGAGTTTGCTGGGAAAGACTTCAAAACCTTCTCTATTTCTCCAGAAGACTTGCTTGCCTTTACTTTTGAAGCTTCTATTAGTGAAGTAGTCGGAGAAGTTGGTGCCCAGGCTGGGGCAGCCAGGGGTGAAACGTTGGATGATGTCGCTGCTAAGAATGTGGCGGCTGCTGAAAGTGTGTTGACCAAGTAGTCGTTGGATGTCCAAGTTGCTAAAGAGTAGTCTTCATATGTCATCTTGACCTCCAAAATACCCAAAACATCCAAAAACGTCAATTTGGGAAATTTGCTTGCTGAGCATTTATTTCATTGCCATAGTCAAACAGAGAAAGATCTGAAACTTTGATACAATCATCTTGGAAAACTCACGAACATCCTCTAATTGGAATCACTAAAAAATTCATTCATTTTATTACTTTATACTCAAGAGGAATTTGCATGTCCTACATTGAAAATACATAACAAAGTATCAAAATTTACCAAAATAAACCAATAAATTATAACTAAGAATAGGGTAAAATATATGATATAATATCGACTCATCACAGGGTCTGCCCACTTGAGGACCAGGAGTCCTAACAGAAGCTCAACCTCAAATTTGATAAAGTCGCATTAGGATCTAAGCCTCTGACGGAAGGTAGAGGTTGTCCAAAAGTACTGAACCCAAAGCCGAAATCCCCAAAACCCAGATTTCGCTGCACCTTCGATTTCATTGCAGGTGACTAGTCAAATACCAAAATCCCATTCGATTTCATTGTTTGCTGCTTCTCGTGGTTTTTATCGCTGCTAATTTGAAGCTAGAGTGAGAGATTGAGGAAGAGAAAAATATGGAAGAGGTCGTCGGGATCAAGTAGGAGGGTGGCAATGATGTTTGTAGGGGAAGAGGCAATAGGTTCCTTTTTTTATTTTATTTTTTGGGTAATATGTTTCAAATCATATTTTTTTTTTTTTGTTTGATTCTTGTGTTGAAAATAAATATGGATTTTTGGGGAGTGGATTGTTTGATCATCTGTGGTTGCTGATTGTTTTGGGTAAGGTGGAGTGGTGGGGGTTTCGGGGTTTGGGTTGCAGGTAAGGGGAAGAAGGTGAATAGTAGTGGTGGTGGGGGCCATTATAAATGTTTAACAAATATTAACACAAAAAGTTAATTTATTATTTAAAATAATTTTCTTTCGTTACCTGGCATGTTAGTGAAATCCACTTTAGTAAAAATGTGGTGCTTATAAGTGTCAAGTCATTATTTAACAATCAAACTGACAGTTTGTCTAACGAATGTATGAAATTGCAATAAAATTCAAGTTTGTGTTGAAATGTTTTAAAGATGACATATGAGGTTGCAATTGCACAAAAACCTGAGGGGACAAAATGTAATTTACCCTTAATTAATTGTATGAGTGGTACGGTATTACCATTAGCATTGATTTTGGATACAATTATCATACAAATTTTGTTTGGTTCAAAGGGAGAATTAAAAGTTAGTTTCCATTTACAATCGATTAGTAAGAGTTATAATCGCCCACTGCCTCGCTAATTGAAATCTAATGGATTGTACATCGTGTAAGGATGAATGTGAAGAAATATCAAAGAGATAGATAAGCATTTAAATATTTTAATTGAGGATGATCAAGATTAATTAATCATACAAATAGTTTCATATCAGGCCTTAAGTTATTTTTGGGTTTCATGGCCCAATTTGCTCTTGGTCCATAAGGTCCATTAAGCTTAAGTTGTATGACAACTTAAACAAAATGGGCACCCACTAACAAGGTGAGGCCGGCAATGGAGGATAAGTGTGCATAATTTGAAGTTTACCACTCAATTGTGGGCAGTAAAAATGTGAAGTTATAGGCTTAACCTTATCTAGATTCTTTCAAGAGAAAGTTTGGAGGCACAAACTCTCCCTTCTTCTTTATAGCCGGCTAACTTAGGAGAAAATAGCTAGCAATCTCTCTTCTCCTATGTCATCCATCTCGTCTTTCACACTACATCCTTGGTGTGGAGACTTAGAGGGTTGCAACCTTGCAAGCTTTGGAGATCCTTTCCTCAAATTCTCAAGGAGCAAAGGAGAAGCAAAGAAGCAAACATCCAAGGAGAGAAGATTCAAATGACAAGGAAGCATCCAAGGAGCTCAGAATGAACTCAAAGGCCCTCCACTTGGGTAATAACCTTATGAACACAAGGATGAGCTTCAAAGGTATGAAACTTTCCCTCTCTTTAATTTTTAAAGATAGAAGATTCAAATGACAAGGAAGCATCCAATGAGCTTGGAATGAACTTAAATGTCCTCCACTTAGGTAATAACCTTAGGCCATCTCTAACTGAGGGTTGGCCAGAGGGCTCGTTTTAGCCCTCTTGCCCTCCAAGATATTAATATTTTAATGAACAGTATATGGCCATATTTGGCTCTGTCCCCAACCGAGGGCCAAAGGGCCATAGACCTAAACATAATTTATTATTTAAAAACTACAACTTAAATTCAAATCCAACGGTTGACATCATCCTGACGTCAGCTAGCTGTTGGATTTGAATTTTTTTTTTTTTTTTTTTTGCTATAAATATGGTGGATATTGGGCTATAATTCACACAACTTTGAATTCAATCTATTTCAATTCAATCTCTTTCAATTCAATCTCTTTCAATTAAATCTTTTTCAATTCAAGTTTGCAATGAATTCCAACTTTGGATCCTCTTCAGATTCCAACCGGGGGTCCTCATCTAATTCCAAATGGGAAGCAAAATGGGCGCAAATGAGATAAGAAGATGAGGAGTCTAATCAAGAAGTTCAAGTAAGGCACAACAAACAAAACAAAGTAGCAGCCATGGCTGTGGCCATGGTGTGTCAGCCAACTGAGGAACAACCTCAATAGGGTGGCTCTAATGTTGGTTACTCTTACAAACCATGAAACAGAGCGATGACGCATGCCAATCTGATGAATAACTACTTCAACCCCAACTCGGTGTATACAGAAGAGGATTTCAGACATCGCTTCCGGATGAGGCGTCATGTCTTCGAGTGTTTACTTCGTGATGTTCAGCAGGTCCATCCATACTTTCGACAGAAGCGGGACAGAACAGGCCGTCCTGGTTTCTCACCTCATCAGAAAGTTACTGTTGCACTTTGAATGATGGCCTATAACTCCCTAGTTGATTTGATGGATGAAACCCATGGTATGTCTGAGTCTACATGCCTTCATACTTTTAAACAATTTTGTGACATAATTGTTCAGGTTTACAAAGATAAGTACCTCTGCGAGCCAAATCAAGAAGATCTGAATCGGTTCATTCACAAAGCTGAAGACCGTGGGTTTCCAAGCATGATAGGGTCATTAGACTGCATGCATTGGGATTGGAAGAACTGTCCCACCGGATGGCAATGAGGCCTTAGCAGAAGGTCGAGAAAGCCAACTATTGTGTTAGAGGCGATTGCCTCATATGACACATGGATCTGGCATGCTTTCTTTGGAGTCATTGGATCCCAAAATGATATTACAGTTCTTGGGCGTTCACCCCTCTTCAATAACTTGACGGAAGGTAAAGTACCTCAACTTGACTCCTACGTCAACAACCATCAATACAATATGGGGTATTACTTGGCAAATAACATCTACCCAGAGTTGGCGACACTTGTCCAAGCAATTCCAAACCCTAGGAATGATGCAAAAAAGTTGTTTACCTTACACCAAGATGCATACCAGCAGATGTTGAGAGAGCTTTTGGTATTCTACAAGCACGGTGGAAGATCATCAGTGAACTGGCAAGAGGGTGAAGTCGAAAAAATTTGGACTCCATCATAATGTCTTGCATCATATTACACAATATGATAGTCGAGGATCAGCGAGATGGGTATATTGATGGAGAGTCCGATGACGACCAAGAAGATCCAAATAGGTCAAGAAGGGCTCGTGCAAAAATATGTGATGGGCCTAATTTGTCTTTCAATCCAAGAACTGGTAGTATTTCTATAAATGAGTACATGAGGCGTTATAGAATGATACGTTCTCGTGCCACAAATAAGTATCTACAACAGGATCTTGTTGCACATCTTTGGGCCAAAAGAAGCATGGAGTAGGCGTTTAAGTTTTATGTTGTTATATGTTTTTAAAAATGTTGTTTAAGTTTCATGTTGTTAAATGTTTTTTTTTTATGTTGTATGAAAGCTTAAATCTCTCATCTCTTTAATTTTTAAAGAGTTTTGGTTCATCAATACTAGGCCTTGAATTTCATGGGAATAAGAATTGATTTTGAGTTCATGTCATCTTTAATAGTTAATTTTATGCATGCTACGCTCAAATGTTCTTAGTTAGACAAAAAAACTTCCTTTTAGTGGTATCAGAGTCTAGGTCTATTGTTTGGTGAATTCTTTTGGGTTTTTCAATTTTATAATTTATGCTTGGAATGTTGTGAAAGTACAAGCTTTATCTGTGCCTCTTTGAATTTTTCAAATTTTGTTCGAACATTTGTCATCTCAAGAGTTGTGGATGCATGAACTACATATTTGGAGCCATGCATTAAGGGGGTTCAGCCAACTCTAGGATTAGTGTTCTTTGGTTCTTGTTTGTCTTGTTAAATGAGATTTTAAGCGACATTAAGAACCCCTAAGAAACCTAGGATTTTATCCCCTTTTGTTTGAGTGAGTTTTGGGATTTATAGAATGGAAAATGTTCATGGAGCTATATGAGTTTTCATGAGTGTTCTTCATTTGTTCTTGATGTTCATCTCAAGAACAAAAGGTTGGGAGTTTTGTTTCAAATTTGTTTGATAGTTTTATTTAGCCTTTCTTTTTTTACAAAGGTTGAGTGTTTTACTTGAGAATCCTCACACCTTTTTGGACTTGTTGAAACTTTACAAAAATATTTAACCCTTTCTTTCTACCCAAAACAGGCCACCCCACAAGTGGGGTACTTTTGGGGTTTTCTTGCAATTACATAAAGTTATAATACTTTTGTGTATTTGCACTTTGACCCACTAAGGGACAAATTGTTTCTCCTTTAATGAAGTTTTTATGATTGTTGAAGTTTTGAGTTCTAGTTGTAATAACATGAAGTTGTGAATATTTGTGTATTCACAAAGTGACCCCAAAAGTTTGTGTTTTGCCATAATGGCCTAAAATTTGAGGTTAATGCATTTTGACCTTAATTAGTTAGAGAACAAAATAATTTTGTCTCTTTAAATGAGAATTGGATTTTCATTTCATTTAGTTGCATTTAAATCAATTCTATGAATTCAAGAACAAGTTGTTTAATTATGAAAGCATGATTGTGAACCAAAGGCCTAGGATAATTGAGCTATATAATTGGCCGCTTTTCATTATGAATGAATGAATGAAATTGTATAGGTTTGTTTTCAGTGTACTTTGACTAGGTCAAATGTGATGTAGAAGGACATAAACCCTTGTTTGCATGCAAATTGGAATAGTTGGGTCTAACGCCCAATAAGACATAACAGTTTTATTGGATTAAACTTGTAATTAAAACCAACTACCCTCCCTAAACTAAAGGTCCAACACAAGGCTCGTGTTAGATCAATTCCTAAACGTCCTAAGACCTAAGATGACTATATAGTCCATTTGAGAGTGCCTAGCATTTGTTAGTAGTTCCATATATTCTCGCTTGTTTCACTCAAATAGTGAGGGTATTACATTCTACTAATTCAACTATTAGTTCTAATCATGGTAGCAACAAAGCTATTTTAATGAGATTAAAATGAAATTGATGTAGCCCAACACTACTCCCTCAACAAAACGTATATTAAATTGTCAAGCAAGAGATGCTTTGAACATCTTTTTTCTAGGGCTTCCACCATGGTAGTTCTAATCGTTTGTAACTCATACACATGTTTCACTCCATCATGGGAGAGTACAAAGTACGTGCTTACACTCAGGAGGACAGTATACATGCATACATACATACATACATACATACATACATACACACACACACACATAAATACATACATACATACACACATACATACATACATACATACATACATACATACATGATATTGTGAGGTAGGCAACAAGTATGGTCAACATCATATCATTGTGAGGTCATGCTTAAACCCCCTACACAAATTTGCATGGTGGGAATGACTTAACTAAGAGCAATGGCTAACATCATATCATTGTGATGCATCATTCTCTAGAGGCCAAATAAGATGGATAATTAGAAGAGTTGTAAATGGCTAAGAGTAATCCTCTCATCATTATTATCGCTAGCCAACACATATCATTGTGAGGTGCATTTGGTAATGGTGATCCTCCCCTACCCCGCTAAAAGTTCAACACAACTCTCAGATTCCCTTTAGAGGGATGTGAAATTTGCCAAAATTGGTGGTACTACCATTATACTTGACAAATAGTACCATCCACTATTTTGGCATAATAGTTTTAAAATCAACAATCTAATTTGGATTCTTTTACTTTATATAGATCATGATATGCCTGAAACAATACCTACCATTATACTTGACAAAAAAGAGCCTTAGAGGCCAACATTTCCGTGCTTGGTCTGTCAGTTTGAGAATGTTTCAAAGGTGACTGCATAACATATGTGCTCAAGCAATCCCCTTCTCATGTACCTCTTACGAAATTAACTTCAAAGTAGGAGTGTAAGAGTTAAGCTAAACACAATGAGGATGACTCACAAGCCAAATTATTAATCCTTCATTCTCTTAGTGAGGAGCTTAAGAAACTACATAATCACTAACACTTCAAGTGCCAGAGTTGAAAGTTTACATAAGATGCATGACATAGAAACTAATAATGTAGGCTTCTCAAATGTTTGTAGTCTGTTGAATGCCAAAATAGTTAGAGGGACATCGGCCCAACAACATGGACTGAAGGTGGATAAGATCTTTCAAGATCTTGAGAATTTAGGAACTCACACTGATGAAAAAATGGCCCAAGACCTTGCATCTCTCTTGTATGATTTCACTAAGTTTGTAGTAAACTATAAAGTGAATGGATTCAATCATACTCTTTCAAAGTTGATTGACATGTGCTGTGAATTTGAACAAAATTTCAAAAGAGACTGTGGGAGAGAGAATGTGGTCATAAAGAAAAGGTTGCATAAGAAGAAAGTAAGAAAATCAAAGGAACTTGCTTTCATTGTGAAAAGAATGATAGTCGGAAAAGGAAAATAGGGTGCGCATTGCGAGCCTTATGACAAGAACTTTTGAAATGACTATTTCTGTCAAGAAAATGCTTTTACAGTGAGCTCCAATTCATGGATATTTTATTTAAGAGCTAGTCATGACACACCCTGACCCAGAATATCCATTGGACACCGAATCGAGCTGTGCTGGCAGACATTGGACGATGACAAAGCCGTAAAGTACAGTGATGTGGAAAAATGTGGATAAATTAAAAACTAAAAGTGACTAGCACAAGAGTGGGCATGTGAGCAGAATTGAACCCATTTCACACATGATGTTAGAGCATAAGTATAAATACAGTAAAAGTAAAATAAAGAAATACCAAACGGAGAAACTTCCTACATTTTAGCATTTTCCAGAAGTCCTCATCGTCACAAGTGTACTGCCACTAAGTCCTGGAGGGGCGAAAAACAAAGACTGGGCCAAAAAGCAAAGTTTTGTAAAAATCAACGTTTTCGTAAAGTTGTAACCCCTCGCTATAAAACAAGTATTAGTTTCCAACATATCATATTACGTATAGTATGAAAACAATTACCGTAAAAATAATATTTTAAGAATACAGTAAATCGCAATATCTCAAATATAAACACATATAATATCAGGTGATCATCAACATATGCTGACAGAGATACTCTAACATGAGACATGACTGGATGTAATAATGATTTACACTCTAGTACTACAAACCATGCAAAGCTAGCGCTAAGCGCATCATGTATGATATATAGCTGCCTAATGCAGACTAGTTCAGGACTGGCACCTACAATGAATCCAAGGTGAACGTGTCAATGTGATTTGAACATACACGTGAAGCTTGCCCTAACGCGGGATGAGTACAATACCGATGTAGGCATGCATGATAAGCATATAAAATATGTATGATCATGCCAAGAAAATTTCACGATTCTCAACAATATAATAATACTTATAAGTATAATCATGGCATAACGTACAAATTACTTTAGTACACAAGTATGGAAACTACACAGACATATCTACTTGAAAGTAAAAACCCACTCACATTCATTTCATTGAGCCAAGCCCGCCTCACGGGCTTTAGAGGATCTTGAGATGCATTTCGCCTAGAACGACCAAGGTAAAATTACTAAGTACAAATGTAAAGTCGCATATTCCTACAAAGTATGGCTATTGAAGAAACTATATTCAGACATTCAAATTTGAGAAAACGGATGGCGGATTAGGATTCGGAAAGTCGAGAAACCTAAGGAGAATCTCGGGTTCCGTTACGTGCCGAGTTGGGTCGTTGGAAACTGCCGTGGTTGATGCAATGGACTATGACAGAGCACACTACCTCTGGTGGAGGCACATGTGCTCCATGTACCAGTTGCGGAGGCTCCCACGCTTAGCCCATACGCCTACGAGTAGAGGCGTACTCGTCTTCCTCGTGAGGCCTGTGGGCTGGCCCGTTTCTGGGCTAACTTCAATAGCTCATTCCGAGCTCGTTTCTCAACTATTTTCAACATAATTCACACGGATTTAAATATTAGGGAACAAGGAACAAGAATATACCATATGGGGGCCAAATCGTGGCTCGAGACTGTTGAAAAATGGCCTGGAATCTGCATGTTTTTCGTCGGAATACTGGATAAAGTTTTTCTCGTCGTGAATCTGTACCACAACGTGATTGAATTATATGTGCAACTCAGAAATCGAACTAGGACAACAAAAAGGAAGAGATTGAGGGTAACCTGAGGCCTACCTTAGTCTAAAATGTGGAAGTCTCACGGGAGATTCTTCGAGGATTTGTTGTTATTTCTGCTCAAGTTTGAGTCGAGGTTTTGTCTTGGCTTTCCAGGCTCGAAGTGAGGTGAGGAGGATCGTGAGGGTGGTTTGGTGGTGTCGAAGCTTGCCGAAGTGGCAAGGTGGTGGTGGTTGCTTCACTGTTTCTATATGTTTCACAGAAAGAACAGAGAGTCAAAGAGACATAAAGGGGAAAAAAAGTGAGAATGAAAGAAAAAGTGAAAGTGAGAGGGAAATGAAGAGAACATGGGAAAGGAGTCCCACGTAGGTGGGTACCACAAGACAAAAATCTAACAAGAAAATAATAAAATAATAAAGGGGCAAAATATCTGGAATAGTGCCATTTACTAAAATGCCCTTCGACTTTGTAAATTTGTAAATTCTTCATCATAGCTCCGAATTCAATTCCACTTGCATCCTCGTGTTCGTATCATCAAGTACTCCGAGAAACAAGTAATAGATTCCTAAGAGTGCAAAATTACTATTCTGACCCTTATTAGGAAATATGCATAAGTCGTCTTATTTACACCTCGTTCACGCTCTCGTGTCCTTAAAGACACATATTACCTAGAAAAACGTGAAAAGGACAAAAAGTGAAAAGTACACATACTTCTACGTAGGAATTCCATGTAGGATTTCCATTTAGCCCGTTAGGGGGATTTTCGTAATTTCCCAGTGTTGGGAATAAAAAAATGATCAATTTCGGACGGGATGTCACAAATCAACATATCTGCAATTCGTTGCTGGGATTAACAAAGAGCAGAAGATTGTGCAATGGGGAGATGATCAATTTTTTAGGCAATAATTGCCCAGTTGCCTTGGCAATTTCATGTGGGCTAGAGCTATTCTTACGGTATATGAAGGCCCATATAATGGACTTAATGGAGTTGGAGGAGGCACTTAATTTTTGTATGGATTGAGCCATTAAATTATAATTTAATGATATTTATCTTCACTTGTAAGTAAAGATAAATTTTTTAAAGTGTCTAATAAATCTATTGTAAATAAAAAGATTTACATTTTTAACTTGTAAATGACGAATCTAAACCAATTTATTCCATCGACCCCTTGATTGTAAACTTGTAAATGAGCCTAAATAAGAGGTTGTGCATATGAAGGAAGGGACAGAAGAATAATGTTGAATGGTCAAAAACATAAAAGCTGACAAATTCAAGTGTCGGCAAACAAACTCTGAAAAATGATCAATGAAAAATGAAGAGAGTGTCCAACCAAAAAAAGAAAAACGAAAAATGAAGAGAGTGATGAAAGAGGAAGGTAATGTTATCAGAGAGACAGAGAATAGCAATGGGCTGGCTATGTGAATGCTCCCTCCTTTAGCAACCAAAAATCTCTCTCTCTCTCTCTCTCTCTCTCTCTCGTCACTTTCAATGTTAAGCAACTTCCGCTTTGCTCCCTCCTTTAGCAACCAAAAATCTCTCTCTCTCGCTCTCTCTCTCGTCACTTTCAATGTTAAGCAACTTCTGCTTCACTTCAAAGATAAAAAATGAAGAGTTACCATCCCATGTCTTCACTTTTGTCCTTACATTTGGTTCTTTACGTACATGTGTGTATTTCTTGCATCTTTGGTATTCTAAATTGCATCAAGAAAAATTGAACCACTTGAAATGGATTCGAGCACCGTGCTTTAGTAATACTCAATGGAGTACGAATATTACTATTGAGACTGAAGTGCTATCTAAAAAAAGCACTAAAAAGTTTTGTTTTGGGTGGAAGAGACTAGCTCTTGTATGATCTTTGTTAATTTCTTCATCCATTCCCCAACAAATTTCTTTCATTTATTTTCCAGTCTCCTTAATTCGAAAATTAGGCGCTCGATTGTTGATGAAAACCTAAATATCACATAGGAACGTATAGGTTGTGTAGATCATAATTTTAGCAACTAGACCGATAAAAAATGCCAGAAAACTCATGGTCACCAAAAATTTTTAGATTTTAAATAGAATAGAAAGTATAATAATGAGACCAACAAAAAAAATTTGAGTAAAGAGATGGAAAGGAATAACCTATATATTTTGAGAAATTTGGAATATTTCCCTTTCTCTAAGCCCCTCTTTTCAAAGTTCTACCCAACTTATATCTGAGAAGACTTGTAGTTTTCATTGCATGCAAGATCTTTTGCCTAGTTTTCTAGGCTCGGGACCTATTCAAGAATCCCTCGAGCCCTCCTCAGCCCATCTCGAGTGTTTGTTGGTCCACCTGTCTTGGCACGACTGTTATATTTCTTTACTGTTATAAAAATTGAAATGTGTCATAACCGACAGTAATACATTTATACTAAATAAAATGTCGGTTTTAACCGACATAATTGTTTTGAATTTTTTTTTTTACAGTTTTATTATTATTTTTTATTTACGAAATTTTTCCTATAACTTCTATTTTTCATTTTTTTTTTAAATTCTATGTTTTTTTCCTATAACTTTTGTTTTACAAAATTTGTAGTTTTTAACAACATTTAACAAACTATTAAAAACATTTCTAGTTTTTCATATTTGTTAAAAAACATTTAACAACATTTAAGTTGTAGTTTTTAAATAATAAATTATGTTTGGCCCTATGGTCCTCGGTTGGAGAGGGAAGCAAATATGACCCTGTACTGTTCATTAAAATATTAATATCTTGGAGAATCTTGAAGGGCCAAAAGGCTAAAACGAGCCCTCTGTCCAACCATCGGTTGGAGATGACCTAAGGGATCTCAGTAATGACAAATAGGCAAAAAGGGGCAAAAATCTCGTTGGGCCTTTAGAAAATGGCATTTTTTCCAAATCTCCTTATAATTTTTTTTGACATGAATAGAATAAAATGTACGATAATAAACTGTAACTGCCCATAGAAAATGACTAGTTCGCAAATTTCGTACCTCAATTTATGAATTATGTAATTTTCAGGGCTCCAAGTCACCAAGAAGAGATGAGTATTTGCAGTCGTATGTAAAGTACTGGGCCTCTGACAAAGGGTTCAATGTTAACCGAGTTTGGTGCAACAATGTAGGGGCCGAACACATAAATCTTAAACAAAATTCGTAGACCAAAACCCACGAGAATTGTCCACCAAACATGTTCTTGTCGTGTGTATTTGGATTGCAAATGCAAGATGCCAAATGCTCTTACATGTATCCTCACATGAGTTGAATTAAAATGAAAAATACTTATTTTTATTTTTATTTTTTATACAACGATGTATTGATATTAAGAGTAGGGAGTAATTAATATCAAATTTGTTATCTACGACTACGAGATTCAAACATAAAATAAAAAAAATACTATTGTACAAATTGTATTAAATGGCTACTTAACTTCTTTCTTACAAATAAGATTTTTTTTTTTTTTTTTTTAATTTTTTGCTAATTCCATGAAAGAAGTATTCAAGTCTAATAACTTGACAAAGATATTCTTCTTTTTGTAGTTGTAATTAGTTACTTCGACTCCTTATATTAGATTGTGATTTGCAATAATAAGGAGTCGAACAGTATTCGAAACCTCTGTAACATGCTACCATTCCAAAATCATTTTAGTTATACAAATCACAAACATCAACTTAAAAGGTCTAATTCTGTCGAATTTCTGAAATTTGTACAGTATTTATGGTTTCCGATTCTTACCTAACCTCACAACTTTTTTGTCTCTATCGTTGCTTTTAAAAAAATAATAAATAAATAAAATAAAAAAAGCCTCACGTTTTTGTGCCAAGACTTTGGAGGTTGAGAATTCAAGCACCATAACATAACGTTAGGTAAAATGTTAATTCCAAAGGCTAAGGAAATGGGGTCCGGAAGGTCTAAAAACTGTGATAATAGAACTTTGACATTAGATGTCAGATGCGATGATCTTCTTTCAATAATTCAGTGGCACAAGCACCAAGCCAAGCAGCCCCCCCCCCCCCCCCCCCCCTTTCTCCTCCTTTTCTTCTCATTCAGTGAGCCGTTTGAAAAAGAAAAAAAACAGGGGGTGACACATCCTGGCCCGGGATGTGGTGAGGGTCCGGGCCAGACAGCACGCCCTGATTTAGGTTGGAGTGTGTTAGATGGTGTTGCTGTGTACTCCTTTTCCATCACATGACCTAATTTTTTAGCTTTTTAATCTCTTTGGCTCCACTGATGTTAACAACATTTTGCAGGTCATGTTTAACCAAAATAACTAAATATAGTCTCATTCAGAATTATAGCTTTGCAAAAAATTATTTTTAAATGAACTATGTCAAGTCATACTCATATATCATCTCCAACTGAAATGGCTAAACATAGCCCCTAAATAATTTATTAGGTTTAAGTTTAAACTTTAAATTTATTTGTTAATATAATAAAATTACCGTTCGATGTTTTCAAATCTAACCCTTGAATTTGAATTAATTATTGCAACTAAGGAGTTAGCCCCTAAAAAAGGGGCTAAAAAAGTGGGAAGAGGGGTGTGTGACACACCCCGACCGAAATCAGGGTATGCTGGCCATCACGAACACAAAGGTATTAATTTCCACTTCAATCTGCAACGTTTGCAAGGGATTTAGAGTGTGTGGTCCAAATGCAACCAACAAAACCACAAAACAATCACCCAAAATGACAAATAAATCACCAGGGGCAAAATCGCCATTTCACACCTATGGTACAAATAATTCGGGACGAGCTGTCACAGTGTGGGGTAGACCTGGCATTAGTGTCGTGTTTCCCGTGTTCGTGTCGTTTTTGGGTCATACCCGATATCTTAACAAGCCATGTTGTGTAACACCCGTTAAAATAAACGGGTAAAATGACTTGACCCGAAATTGATTCAATAATATTAACAGGTAATATGACCCGACCCGTTACCCGTTAAGGAAAATATATTTTAAACCAATAAATAATCAAATGAAAAACATAATACTAAATAAGTATATACATACCATATTATCACATTCAAAACATAAAAACGCATTTATCTTTCAATTATTACATATTTACATACCCAAAATAAGAGCATAATAACAAATAAAAAATAAAAACATTAGTACATTACAAAGGGATGTGATATCCACACACCCGTTTTTACTTCTCCCACACCTTTTTAGTTTTCGGGCGTTGGATCGGATGAATTGAAGAAGATTAATGGACATAAATTAACAAGGGGTGTGTGAGAAGTAAAAAATGGTGTGTGGATAGCACAACCCTTACAAAATATCAAATGTTCAAAAGATTTGCAAAATTAAGGGAGTTATGTTTCAAGGTTTGGAACCTTGCACATTTTCTTACAATCAAACTCTTCAATTGTCATCTATCACCATAAGAAACGGTATTGGAACTTTGGCTTGATATATTGTCTTCAAGAGTTATATTGATGATATTTTCAGTGAGGTTTTCTACATTAGCACTCTCTTCTCATTTATTATATGGCTATTGTTTAAGTAAAGTCTTTAATAGTTTTTTAATTAATGTAGAAGTGTGAAAAATATAGAAAAAATATATAAACGCTTGTAATGACAAGCTTTACAACTTTCGTGAAGGGCTTAACTTTGAAATGTGCCACTATAATCATATAAATCATAGATCAAAATTTAACCGTCGATTGTTGTTTACATTTATGCTTCATTTTTCTCACCAAATTTTGTTTTTTCATATTTTGTTTTTTGAAAACATGATCTATTAGAGGATACAGGAAGATAAATGATTCGGATCGTTGATATTATGTTTAGAGTAGGGGAAGGCACTTGGAACTGAAAACTGAAATTGAAACACGAATCGAATCGGACCGCACCGAATGGTTTGGTTTTGCGGTTTTGAAACAATTGCGGTTTCAAAACCGAACTGCGGCAAATAAAACGGTTTGGTTTCTGTTTTGGGTTTTTATAACCGCACCGAAATCGAAACCGATACCGCATCATATATTCAGGTTGAGATTTCTGGTGGAATTTGTAGACGGCAGCATCGTTTGGTATTGAAGGCCATTCGATCCCAATACAAGTTTGATTGGACAAGGCTCATGAGATGCAGAGAAAAATCAAATGTCTTGTGTTCCTTGTCGATTCTTGGATGCAGCAGGTTCTTGGAACTATACTCATGTTGATGATTGTTCAACAAGAATTATCTTGAGGTTTCCTGTAGTATGGACAATTGGAAAGACAAGTAGCATGTCAGGGGAGATTTGGAGCAAGAAAAATGTGACAGAGTCGGGTTACTTTGAAAATATCATGTTCTAAAGTCCTCAGGATGACATTGGAAGGGTTTTGATTCCTGGAGTGAAGTATGAGTACACCAAAACCAAACAAGTAAGCAATTTGTGCCCAAAAAAGAAGACTGCTCATTGCAAGACCAACGTATACCCAAATCCGTTTTCTTATGACATGAGTTTTGATGTCAGCTAAGAATTCTAAACGACAAGCTGCATGGGGTAGTTCTGGCCCGATTTCAATACCAGACGTTGTTGCAGGTTCATTACTTATTATTTGTGGAAAATAAGACCGTCTTATGCGTAAATAGGTGTATATTTTAAATTGTACATTTTTTTAATCAAAAATCGAACCGAAACCATTTGAAACCGCACCGAACCGAACCGAACGGTTTGATTTCATTTTGGTTTTGGCTTCAAAACCACACTGAACCGCACCATAATAAGTTTCGGTTTCGGTTGCGGTTTCACTCGAAACCGCACCTCACCCACCAGTGGTTCAAAGTTTTACTGTTAATGAAAATATTGCTTGGTGTTTGTTTATAAAGTCTCTACAAACTATATAACATCAACTCATATTTCAATTAACCGTAAATATCGGGACGTGATATCAAAGATCCGAACCGTTCATCTTCCTACATCCTCCAGAAGATCATGTTTTCAAAAAAGAAACTTTTAAAAATGAAATTCAATATAAAGAATAAAGCCTAAACGACAATCGACGGTTAAATACAAATTTAAGGTTTATGGATTATAGTGTCAAATTTTGAAGTTGGTTCCTTCACGAAAGTTGTAAAGCTTGTCACTACGAGTGATTGTATATATTTTTTTTTACATTTCTTACACTTCTACAATAATTATTATTAATTTTATTACTTTTACACTCAAATAAAAAACACTATTCATGACGGTTTGGAGGGTTTTAAAAATCTAAACGATAATGTAAGTGTAACCATTGTTTACTCATGGAGGAATGACGAATCACGAGTGTTTATATATTCTTTCACATTTTTCATACTTGCAGGGATGTCTTATTGCCCATACTAATACTATACTAGTTGATTTTAATTTTGGACAACATGTTAAGTAAAATTTATCCTATTAATGATAATAAGAAACTCTCATAATAAAAATAAATAAATGAATAAAACTTAATTTTTTAAAGTTATATAGAATAATAATACAAAAAAATATATTTAATATAGAATATACCAATATATACAATATGGTTATTGTATTTTATAATAAATTTTTTAGTAATTAAACTTTAAAGTTATAATTTATTTTTCTTAACGGGTCGAAACGGGTTACCCACGTGTTACCCCTGTGTATACCCGTTAACGGGTTCTTAAGGGATCACCCGATAATGACTCGATTAGTTATCGTGTTGACCCAAAACCCATTATTTTCGTGCCGTATCACCTTGTCGTGTAAGAAACTGTCGGGTCTAGTGTGGGGGCTACATTTGGCTAACTTGCTGCCCCTCTAGTGTACTCCATAGAATTATAGCCCAATTATCAGTTGTAGATGAATTTTTTAGCAAATCAAGTCTTTTTTTTATTTTTAGAATTTTAACTCTCTCCATTGGAGATCACCTAACTAACTTGTTAAGGGGTCCATTTTACAACGCCTTGACTTATTTTTCATTATTGCACTCTACCAAGTGAAATATCTTTACGTTTTACACGTTGTTTTAGCCTCGATCAGAATTTGTACACCGTAATTAATCTAAACCCTAGCAAGGAAGAGTGAACGTGACGGATTTTCATGCAAAACGAACCCGTACAGTAGAGAAAACCTAACTTGAATTTGGTTTATTTATGTGATTTGATATCCTATAGGTACAAGTACCAGCTCCAGTTGGCTCATTTTATCAAGTCACAACACTTTCAAGATATGTCTTTCACAACATCTTTGATGCATCTGCTTTTAACTCTATCGAACATCATTTTCCTACTAAAAAGCTTGTGTGTTCACCAGTCGAATCTTTCTTTTCATCCGCTGTATGATCTGTGATTCATCAATTTTCGGTTAGGTGCTGCTTCACATGTCCAGCATATGAAAAAAGGGACAGATCCTGCTTTCAATTGCTTGATTTTGGGTTAGGATTTTGTTAGCTGTAATTCCATATCCAAAATATTCCAACTTATATATATATTTTTTTCTTGGATCTTTAGGTTGCTGTATTAGAAAAACGACCATGACATGACCGTACAATCAAAGTTTGGTCGTGCGCGATGGCTTTGACAAAAAGAGAAAGCATTAATGTCATTTGTAATGTACGAGCAATTATTTTTTTTAATTTTTTTTCCTGAAGAAAAGAAGAGATGGAAATAATTGAGGGGAGAGAGGGAAAAAAAGAAGGTGATGAAAATGACAAGGGCAAGGGAGCAAAGCATGGAAGATGTAAGGTGGTGTGATATACATGTATGATCTACAAGTGTTCATTTATCACAGTGGTGAAAAGGTGTTGAGTCGTTGAGGGGGAGCGAAAGGTGTAGTCGCATAAGGCCTCAAATTTGGAGGCTAAATTTTTGCCATCTACCATCATATTCTATATTTTAAAAATTGTTTTTATTAGCACTTTAAACAGCATTGTGCACTCCTTATAAGAGTATTTTTTTTTCTTTCTAAATATAAAAACTTGGAGTACAATGAGATATTTTGAGTGTAAATAATAATACCCTGAAAAGCAGTAGTTTCTTAATTTTATTATATAACAACGTTATACATTCAAGTAAAACTTTAAAGTTAGAGGTTTGATTTTTTTTTTTTTTTTCATGTTTGGCTGTTTAACATAAAACTACTTTTGATTATTTAGTGAAGATTATATTTGTAGCTCCTTTTACTTATCATTAAGGACATTTGTTATGATTTTTTTTTTTAAATATGATATTATCTACACTAAGAGGGTGGGGGAGTGGGCTAAGCCTAATAATGGGCTAATAATAATATGGTTCAAATTCGCTTTTGGTGAGAATTGAACATAAGACCTCTCACTTACAAGTGAAGAGGAATACCACTAGACCGTAGTACTAAGTAGCTTTGGTTTAATTTAAGTGAATGTTTTCTAGTATCAATATATTGTCTTACTTTTTTAAAACTTAAACTATCTTAAGGAAGTGGCTTTGTTTTAATTTAAGTGAATATTTTCTAGTATCAATATATTGTCATACTTTTTAAAAACTTTAAACTATCTTAAGGAGGGCCCCTTTTACAAATTTCGCACAAGACCCCCAAAATCTAAGAGACGACCATGATAACGTGGATTCAAACCTCGTTGATCGCTAATCTAACATCTATCTAACAAAATCTATATTTTAACACAAAAAAAAAAAAAAAAACAGATATACGTGTATCATCCATCACTAACAATAAAATGCATACATGGAAGGCCAAAACCAGCACCGACTATGTAACAAATCATTTTTCATCATTTCAACACAACACACACTTTTTGTCATTTGCCCTTTTTGCCCTAAATTCCCACTATATGTTCATCAAATCTCATCAGACCCATTAATTTCATCCATGTTTTGCATCATTAATTGGATCAATCAAAGGAAACCCATGGATTTATTGTCCTAATTGGCCATTTGCAAATTGTATCATTAACCTAAAGTACCTCACCTAACATGGCCTTATCTTTTATCATTTTTATTGTGATTTAGAGTTTCCCAATATATACTTTGATCTTAACAGGTGAGAGTTTGTGTTGTTACTGAATATTTTTTGTGACAGACAATTTTTCTCTAATGGGCATCTTCCTTATATGTAAATTAAACACATGTTTGAATTTTCTTTAAATTTTGTTTTTGTTGTGGACTTTAAAGTTTATGTGAACAATTGACCTTGTTCTCCATTTTTTGTGTTTTCCCTCCATCTTCTACTAATTATAACACTTTTTTTGGGTAATTAACTTTCAAGGACTTAAACTCTACTCATACCTCAACCTTCTTTTTTATCTTTGTTTGAAGTATAATTTACATTTTGCACGCATTGTCAAGGTAGGAATACAGGTCTGCAACTACTATTATTTGTGAAACTTATAACATAATTTCCGAAAATAAATACTGAAACACACATTCTAACTTGAAACCCTAATTTAATTAAGACATAAAGTTTGATTAAGATACCTAATGCATGTGGCTTCGACATTTTTAATATTCCAGGACAGGCCATGAAAGCATGGAGAAGATATTGTGAAAGCCACTTAACATGCTAAACATAATCAAATATATATTTGTTTAGCAATATATGAATATAACTATGTTTCATTTGATGAAGGTTTGGTACCTTTAAGGATACATTTTTTTTGAAAAAAGAAGACTTTTTACGGGATGCAAGGATACTTTCTGGTCAGATTCCCACTTAACTGCACCAAAGGGAAATTGATAAATAATCGACACAAGCAATTGGAATAATTTGCATCTTTAATCAAAAGCCTATCTAGAAGGCAATGGAAAAATTAATTCCACAAAGTGTCAAACAAATACAAGGACTGTGTACAACTACAATATATTATTAGGGGAGGCTGGCTGGGCATCCATACCCAGTGAGGGGATGAGCTAAAAATTGTAACCAATAAAATTGCAAACGGTGACAAAATAAATTGAAATGAGTTGGGAATAATAATGTAGATCCTTTTGTATTATTGAAGTGGAGTGGTAGTGTGATAGAGGATGGCAAATCTAGTATCTTAATATGACTAAAGTCTGTTTATTTTTTGTTTAAATACTAAGCAAGGGCCATTGCTTGCAATACGTACAACCTGGATAGTCTCTTGCATGCATCTCAAAGGTTCAAAGTTCCCCCCAAGGGGAAGGTTCAATTTTAAGTCTTCGAATGCCAATATCCAATGTTGAAAATACAATGAAGAATATTGAGGTTCGATGATAAAATTAATTGATAATATAAGGAGTAATTTAACAACTTGTAAGCATATGCAACGTCTATTCTTTTCTAAATTAATTTTCTCAACATATAGAATATTTTAAGCTAGTACATAGACTTTTGAGTATTTTTTCCAAGCAGGTTTGTAAAAATAAGAGATCTTTTCATAACCATTTTGTTTTTAATTTTTATTTTATGTTTTCACTTTTTTGGCATTTTGTTTCATAACCCTTTTTAGTTTTCAAATAAATTAAAATTGTTTAGTTTTCAAATAAATGAAAACTGAAAAAGAAATTCACGTTACAAAGGGCCTTGTTTCAAAAAAAATCCATCATTTGGGGGGCTTTACCCCTAAATAGTAAAAGGCTTAGAGCTGGAAATGATCTTAGAACCAATCGCGCCTCGGAAAAAAATATCAATATCGTATTCTTTTAGAAGAAAAACATAAATTGTACTTTCATTATGGTCTTACAAAACAACAATTACTTAAATAAGTTTGTATCACTAGTACAAAAACACTTTGCGCGACGCAGGTCCTTCATCGCTCAAAGTCAAAAAAACGTCGTGCAAAACTTAGCCCAACGAACCTTCGTCGCGCGCTAACCGTCGCTCCAAGGCAGTGACAGAAGGGTTTGCACAACGAAGAAGAAACATGCGTCGTGCAAAGAGGCTTTGCGCGACACAGGGACATGCGTCACCTAAAGTGGTTTTGCCCGACGTAGGCTGCATCGCGCAAAGTGCATTAGGTCTCTTTCCACGCAAACCCCTTTTTTGGTTTTGGTAAAAAATATTATTTTTAAAATTTTTAATAATATTTTAATTAAATTCTAAACAATAATTAATAAACCAAAGAAAAGTATGTAATTATAAAATATATGAAAATGTACACACAAGATGTCCGAACAAAAGAGAAAAAACTACAAGTAGTCTTCTAAGTGAAGTGGCTATTGGGTATCGGCAAGGTGAAATGGCTCGAAGGTCGAAGGTGTAGCAAGATCAGGTACTGGTAGTGAGATTTGGAGGCCGGACATCTGTATGGCTCGTACAAGGTCTCTCACGTGCCCGGCATAATAGACTGAAATGAAATTGTGGTGGGAGCAACACCATTTCAAAATTAAAACCCTAATTCCCATTCACAATTTTTTAAACCCTGAAATCCATCTCATGCCCTAGTAATTTATCCCAAATTAAAACCCTAAATTCTAAAATTCATCTCAATTCACAATCAAAATCCTTAATTTCACAATTCCATAATTTGTAATTAGACTTACTTTCAAGGAGAGAGACGAGCAAGACGAAGGGGGTGGTGGCTGCCTATCATTTAGGACGAGAGGGAAAGAGACAACCGACTGTGGGGTTCGAGATTGGGGCGATTTGGGGTTCAAGATTTAGAGTTCGAGCGTGATGAGCGAAGAGGAGGAAGCCTACGGTAGAGAGAGGGCAAGATGAGAGAAAAGGAGGAAGGCTACGGAATAGAGAGACCAAGTGTGTGAGAGAGAGAGAGAGAGAGAGAGAGAGAGAAAAAGAAAGAAAGAAAGAAAGAAAGACAGGCTCTAGGAAGAGGAGGAGGGCGTGATGAGTGAAAGGGTCTGGGAAGATTTTGTCCAAAATTATCAAAACTGGCACTTATTTTTTACACTTGCGCCAAAATAATCAAAATTGGCGCGACGTAGGTATACAATTCGACGTCGCGTAAAGTGTTTTTGCGCAACGACCTCATAAAGGCATCGGGCAAGTATTTTTTTATTTAAAAAAACTATTATAAAATTACTGAAAATGTGACTTTACTCATTTCAAATTCAATTTTTTTACATAAAACCCACAATAATATATTTTTCTAACAAAAACATGACTAATAAATTGGTAGCTACTTAATGAATATATATATTATTCAATTTCTTAAGTATTATACCTACAAAATAAATAAATTTAAATCTACTTTATAAATATATACACCATTGAACTTGATGCGATACGCATTGTACGAAACTAGTTTCAACGATCCAACCATCAAACTTGTTTGTGTATGCTTCAAGATTGCATACGCCAAAAATCACAAAAACCAAACCTTTAGAGATCAAGTAACGAGACAAAACTTTTCGATGGTTATAAATGAAAAAATCACGATTTAACGGTTATTTTAACTCCGATTTTGATGATTTTTTACAGCTACACTCCTGGATCCTACATAAAATATTTACAAGATCGCATACGCCAAGGAACTAATGCGATCGCCAATTTAAAATATTTACACAAGTGGATACCACAAAATCTTATGTTATACTTGATGAAAGTATAAAAAAAATCTAAGTGTTAGGGAACCTATCATTTTAATGGGATTCGCATTGTACAAAACTAGTTTCAACGATCCAACCGTCAAACGTGTTTGTATATGCTTCAAGATCGCATATGCCAAAAATCGCAAAAAAAAATCCTTCAGAGATCAAGTAACGGGACAAAACTTTTCGACGGTTATAAACGAAAAAATCACAATTTAAGAGATATTTTAACTCCGATTTTGATGATTTTTTACAGCTACACTCCTGGATCCTATATGAATACAAGGAACTGATTCGATCGTCAATTTAAAATATTTACACAAGTGGATACCACAAAATCTTATGGTATGCTTAATGAAAGTATAAATAAACTCTAAGTGTTAGTGAATCTATCGTTTTGATGGGAAACGCATTGTAGGAAACTAGTTTCAACGATCAACCGTCAAACTTGTTTGTATATGCTTCGAGATCGCACACGCCAAAAATCGCAAAAAACCAACATTTAGAGATTATGTAATGGGACAAACCTTTTCGTTAGCTACAAACGAAAAATCACAATTTAACGGTTATTTTAACTCTGATTTTGATGAATTTTTATAGCTACACTCTTTAAACCTATATGAATACAATGAACCAATTCGATGGTCAATTTAAAACATTGACACAAGTGGATACCACAAAAGAAAAAGGCAATGCAAGAACCCCAAAAGACAAGTAAAAGGAAAAAAAGAAAAAAAAAACTTTTCGCGACGTAGGTGCAACTGCGTCGCACAAAGTTTTTTTTTTTTTTTTTTTTTTTTGCCCTTTTGCTTATGAGTACAAAATAAATAAATTAAAATCTACTTAGTAGATATATATACCATTGAACTCGATGGGAAACACATTGTACGAAATTAGTTTCAACGATCCAACCGTCAAACTTGTTTGTATATACTTCGAGATCGCATACGCCAAAAATTGCAAAAGCAAACATTCAGAGATTAAGTAACGGGAAAAAAAATTTCGTCAGTTATAAACAAAAAATCACGATTTAATGGTTATTTTAACTAAGATTTTGATGATTTTTTACAACTACACTCCTTGACCCTATATGAATACAATGAACTGATTCAATCGTCAATTTAAAATATTTACACTAGTGGACGCCACAAAATCTTATGTTATACTTGATGAAAGTATTAATAAACTCTAAGTGTAAGGGAATCTATCGTTTTGATGGGATACACATTGTACGAAATTAGTTTCAATGATCCAACCGTCAAACTTGTTTGTATATGCTTCGAGATTGCATACACCAAAAATTGCCAAAAACAAACATGCAGAGATCAAATAACGGGACAAAAACTTTTAGACAGTTATAAACGAAAAAGCTTGATTTAACGGTAGTTTTAACTCCGATTTTGATGATTTTTTACAGCTACACTCCTAGATCCTATATGAATACAATGAACTAATTCAATCGTCAATTTAAAATATTTACACAAGTGGATACCACAAAATCTTATGTTATACTTAATGAAAGTATAAATAAACTCGAAGTGTTAGTGAATCTATCATTTTGATGGAAACAGATTGTATGAAACTAGTTTCAACGATCCAACCATCAAACTTGTTTGTATATGCTTCGAGATTGCATACACCAAAAATAGTAAAAAATAAACATTTAGATATCAAGTAACCAGACAAACCTTTTCGATGGTTATAAACAAAAAATCACGATTTAACGGTTATTTTAACTCTGATTTTGATGATTTTTTACAGCTACACTCCTTGATCCTATATGAATACAATAAACTAATTCGATCGTCAATTTAAAATATTTACACAAGTGGATACCACAAAATCTTATATTATACTTAATGAAAGTATAAATAAACTCCAAGTGTTACTGAATCTATTGTTTTGATTGCATATGCATTGTAGGAAACTAGTTCAACGATCCAACCATCAAACTTGTTTGTATATGCTTCAAGATTGCATAGGCCAAAAATCGCAAAAAACAAAGAGATTATGTAACGGGACAAACCTTTTCGACGACTATAAACGAAAAATCACGATTTAACGGTTATTTTAACTCTGATTTTGAAGATTTTTTTACAGCTACACTCTTTAAACTTATATGAATACAAGGAACTAATTCAATCGTCAATTTAAAACATTTACACAAGTGCATACCATAAAAGAAAAAGGCAATGCAAGGACCCCAAAAGAAAAGCAAAAGGAATAAAAACAAAAAAAAACAAAAAACTTTGCGCGATGTAGGTGCAACTGTGTCGCGCAAAACAGCTTTGCGCGGTGCAGTTGCATCTACGTCGTGCAAAGTTTTATTTATTTATTTATTATTATTATTATTTTGCCCTTTTGCTTGTGAGTACAAAATAAATAAATTAAAATCTACTTAGTAAATATATATATACACACACACACACACACCATTGAACTTGATGGGAAACACATTGTACAAATAAACTAAATCACAATAACTACTAAAACTAAATAAAATAGATAAGATTAATAAAAATTAATTTAGCGAAGAAAATAAAGTGATTTGTGTACACTGTGACATCTCAAATGTAGTTAAATTTCTCTTAGACTTCATTTGCATTGTTCACTTTACACATCTACACAAGAGAATCTGAAAATGACTATTGCAACTAGAACTATAAAGACCCAAAGAGGTCAGGTTTTAGTCATAAAAGAGTAACTGTGTCTGGAAATTGGCATCCAATAATCCACCAACTCAAACTTGGTATTGTCAGTAGGAACTTTTGGCATCTACAAGCAACTGGGTCTTGCAAATAGTCCAAAGCACCAAGGTTCATTCATTTTATAATCCTTCTCAAGTTACAAACTGAAAGTGCTTATTCATCATTATAATCAACCAAATAAACATTCAGCTAATTAAAAAAAATAACGCATTGTAGTTGGTTTGATAAGTTATGTCCTAAAATTAGAAAAGTTCCCCAAGTGGTTTGACTGTGAGAGTATGAGTTAGTTACCTGTATAATGCAATTGGCTGGCCTAAAAGGGGAAGATATTGCTTTGGCATGCTGGCCTAGTAGCACAAACATAAGGAGAAAACATGATCATCTTGTGGGACTGGAATGACAACCATATCCATAGATGAAGGTGATGGGAATTTCTCTTAGACTTCATTTTCATTGTAATATAAAGCTGCAACAAATTAAGAGCAAGGAAGGGATTGCATGATGAAAAGAGATGAAATATTTGTATGTTAAATTTATGAGCAAGGGAGGGATTGGAGAAGGTTTTGAAGAGAGATGGGAGAGAGAGGTAGCTGTTCCAACTAGGTTTGCAGTTTCTGCCTCCCAAACTGATTAAGTGGAGCAGAAAAAGTCGTTGACTTCGTGTGACGCCAGTCTTCGTCACACAAAGTTGTTTTGCACAGCGCAGGTGCACCTGCGTCACGCAAAGTTAGGAAAAAAGCAGTAAAACATTCTTGGTTTACATCCAAAATAATGTGCAACGCACAAAACATCATGCAAACGACCTTTGCATGACTAAGGTTGGCGTCGCACAAAGATGTTTTGAGCGACGCAGGTGCACCTATGTCGCGCAAGGCTGTTTTGCACGACGCTAGCCTTCGTTGTCGCGCAAAGGCTGTTTGCGCGATGAAATTTGCTCCATTGCACAAACTTGTTTTTCTACTAGTGCATTGTCGAAAAAGCCAAACGGTCAACATGTCAGGTTTTACTACAATTACTTGAAATGTGTTTGGATAACATTTCGCTATAGTAACTTTAATCTGTTGAGTGACGGCCCTTCCACTCGGCACTATCGAATCACTGAAGCCGACATTCGTCCCTGCTCGATTTGGTGGGTCTTGTAGTCAAGCTCCTTTCTACCTTTGCACTCGAGGGCCAATCTCCATCTAGCCCTAGGAAACCTTTGCACATCTTCGTTACCTTTTGGTCGGCCTATGCCCCATTGAAACTGTCTACTAGAGACTGTCCCTTGGCCCGTAGGTCCTGATACAAGGATATATATATATATATATATATATATATATTGGTAACATTTTTTTTTAGAATTACCGAAGCTTTTAGTTTTTAGTATAAGAAAAAGTGAAGTGATATTTCTCTTCACTTCTAAGTGATATATCTTATCTTAGGTTTGAATTTTCAAATGATAAGTTTGCAATCAATTTATTCCTTCACCTCCTTAATGTAAATATATATCCTTGAAATCAAAATATTGAAAACTTAAATTTTTACCAAATGGACCCTAAGTTTTACTCTCTCGTCAATGGTATATATAATTTGGAATATGGTATGGTAGAAAAAGAATATTTCGAACAAAATGAACATGTGTGGGACTTGGATATTTCGAACAAAATAATGCCTCCTTGAAGATTTGATGTTGCTATGTGCAGAGAAGGACTTCTCTCCTTTTTTCAACAATAAATCCTAACCTTTAACTAATTCAGCTTGGATATGGCAATATCTTATGTTCAAGAGGCAAATCAATCATAATCATTTGAAAAATAGCAAATTATCATGACATGCACCCATGAACCATTGAAATTCAAATTGCCTCCACTTAAATTTGGGCAAAAAAGCGTGCATATATATTGACATATTAGGGGCGTTGTGTTAGATGCGAAAATAAAAATTTGCCTCTAATAACTTTCATTAGGGGTGAAAACATGCAATTGTCTCTGTTAATTTTATTATTTTTGAGGATAGAAAAAACTGCCTTTACTTTATTTATCTATTAGATGCGAATAAATTAGCCCCTAATCCAACTAATAATTTTTTTCATTAGGGGCAGATGTTTGTACTTATTTATTTCAACTTTTTTTCCTCTATTTAAGGCGGATATGTTTAATTATAAATTAATGTTTACAAAAAATAAAAATAAAGGGTATTATTATTTTTGAGGGAAAAATATGTTATTCATTGCAAATAAATAGAATGCGTACAAACTGAGAATAGCGTGCATAATGGGCCTCAATAAAACCTTGCCGAGGCTTTCAACCCGGTCGAAGGGAAAAGAGCGTCCCGCACAAACAAGAGAACTATCCCCAAATGACAAGACATAAAATCATAACCCTACAAACTTTCTTCAAATATGATATCCCTGAGCAAGTTAGGGGGATTTTCACACCACCCAATCTGATGGGTACTACCCAACCCCAAACGTGCAAGCCTATGAGCAGCCGAATTACATCCTCGCTGCACCAAACTCACCTCTGAACAGGGAAAAGATTGGAGCATAAATCGCAAGTCATTTATTATATTTCCCAATGGAGAACAATCATCCTCCTTGCCCTTCATGGTAGCCATCACCAGACTGGAATCACCTTCAAAGCTTATCCTTTTAACATATGGGCAATCTGACTAGGCCAGCAATAATGCCTGTTGAGTAGCACAAAGCTCTGCATGGAATGCCGAACCTATCCACCCTAAAGGTCCTGCTATTGCAGCAAAAAAAATCACCTAAATGGTCACGTAGCACAGCTCCAAAACCTCCCCTTGAGCCTTGTTGTATCCATGCCCCCATCAAAATTACACTTAACCCAATCAACCCTAGGTCTCCGCCACTTCTGTTGAACCTTCATGGATTTTTTTGTTCTCGACTTGTGCCACGTATGGTACTCCTGTAGCCAACCTTCCATTCTAATCAACAAATCCTGCACAATCAGCTGTTTCCCATTCCAAATCCCACCATTCTTATTCTTCCATAGCATCCAAATAACCATCAATGATAATTCGAATACCAATGGCGGAGAATGCTCGGCAATATTTGATAACCAAAACACCAACTGTTGATTATCACTCTCTACCCTAATCCCTAACCCGCCAAACCACATTGCTTTAGCCATATTACAATCCCTTATAGCATGTTCTAATGATTCACCGCTACACCCTCAAAGGCTACAACAATTGTCTACCTCCACTCTTCGCTTGAATAGATTACTTTTCGTGGGCAATGCATCCAAGCATGCACGCCAGACACATATTTTAACCTTCCCCGAAACACACGCATTCCATACCTTCCGCAACAGCTTCGTTCGTCCATCATCATTGACTGAAGCAGAGCTGCTAGCTCCAGCAGCTGCATTGGAACCAATAGACCTCGCCACATGATAAGCACTCCTCACGGAGAACTTCCCATCACATTCAAAATGCCAAATTCTTTGATCCGCAATCCTTCGCATACTCAAAGGAATGCTCAACATGTGTTCAACTTCTTCTCAAGAGAACAAATCATATAATAATCCCACATTCCAAAACTGTGACCCTGCCACCAGCAATTTATCAACCGTACTCTCCACATCCCACTCCACCCGAGGTGGGCTTATAACTCGAAAAAATGACTCTCGTGGTAGCCAATTATCTTGCCAAATTCTAATGGTTTTTCCCATCACCTACTTGCCACCTATACCCTTTCAACAACACTGGTCTAGCCGATACAATGCTCATCCAAACATACGAATTGTTCACTGTAACTCGAGCACTAAGAAACTCGGTATTAGGAAAATAAACCAAAGAATCAGGTTGGTGGAGAAAACGCCACGCTTACTTCGCCAACAAAGCCAAGTTGAAAGCTTACTTCGCCAACAAAGCCAAGTTGAAAGCATAAAGATCTCTTAACCCCAATCCTCCCTCATGTTTTGGTTTACACAAATGGCACCAGTTAAGCAACTGAATCTTCCGCTTAATCGGATCGCCACTCTACCAGAACTTTGCAATCAAGGTATTCAACTCTTCACAAAAGGACTTAGGCAAGAGGAAGCACTGTATAGAATACATGGGTAAGGCTTGTGCCACAGTCTTCACAAGCAATTCCTTTCTTGCACAACATAATAAACCGCCCCTCTAGCTTTGTAGTTTCTTCTATAACCGGTCCTTCACATACCAAAAATTTTCTTTCTTTGATTGCCTAATTAATACCGACAATCTTAGGTATTTGTCATGAAATTAAACTCTTCGCATACCTAGACAATTTACAAGAAGCTGCTTATCAAAGTTTGTGAGATTAGTACTAAATGAGACACCACTCTTTTCCAAGTTCACTGCTTGTCCCGAGGTTGCCTCATACACTCCCAAAATCTACTTTATAGTCACACATACTTGCAATGTTCCCCTAGCAAAAAAGAATCTATCATCTGCAAAAAACAAATGATGAATGCTTGGAGCTCGACGACCCACCTTAACACCCTATAAAATCTCTTGCGTCTCAGCTGTGGAAAAAAGTGTTGAGAGACCCTCTGCACATAAGACAAATAGATACGGGGAAAAAGGATCTCTTTGTCGAATACCCCTCCCTGCTTGAACATACCCCACCGGTTCACCATTTAGTTTAAAAGAATAGGTCACAGTTGAAACACATAACATGATCATACGAATCCAGTGCGTTGAGAACCCCATTCAACCCATCATTGCCTCCAAAAACTTCCATTCCACTCGATCATAAACCTTACTAATATCTAATTTCAGAGCCATTAATCCATTCATCCTTGAGGCTCTTTTGTGCATATAATGGGCAACCTCCGTCGCCACCAAATAATTATCTGAAATCAACCTTCCAGGGATAAAAGCACTTTGTGTGGGAGAGATTATGCGAAGGAGAATAAGCTTCAATTGATTCGCTATAATTTTATAAAGCACATTGCAAAGACTAATAGGTCCCAACTGGCTCATCTTTGTTGCCTCTTTTACCTTAGGAAATCATGGTGACATGATCTTTCGCAAAATTTGCCCTGATAACACCATTTCCCGGATACCGTTACACACATCAGGACTAATAATTGCCTAATGTTTTTGGTAAAACCTCGGAGTCATACCATCCGGTCCTAGAGCTTTTGTAAGGTGTATTTGAAACACAGCACATCTCACTTCCTCATCTGTAATAGGACTCCCAAGGTCATAGTTCATATCTTCCGTGACCATAGGTGTAATACAACCAAGGACTTCATCAAAACTAGTGGTACCATTGGATAAAAATAGATTGGAGAAATAATTCACTACCACATCAGCCATACCCTGTCGGTCTTTAAACCAATTCCCATCATCATCATATAGCCCATGCAACCAATTCCTCCTCCGTCTTCTATTAGCTTTCTAGTGGAAATATTTAGTATTTTGATCACCAAGTCTTACCCAATTTTCTTTAGCTCCTTGTCTCCAAAACAATTCTTCCTGCTCAAGTAAGTGGTTCAACCGTTCAACAAGAATCTTTTTTTAATCAATTGACTCATCCGTAAACGGTCGTCCCAACAAAGTTGTTAATTTATCTTCCACCTCCCTAATCTCTTTCGGCCCCATCCTGACATTATTACTAGCCCAACTATTTAACTACATCCTTGTTGCCTTAATTTTCTTAGTGACATGATAAATAGTCGAGCCCACCACATGATGCTCCCACCCACTCTGAACCACATCCACACACCCTTCATGCATATTTCAGGTCTCCTCATAGCGAAATATTTTCTTACCCCTTTTCATACCATGGCCATCCCACGTTAGCAAAATGGGTACATGATCCGAAGATGTTTTGTTCAAATGATGCACTCTAAACCTCGGAAAGAGGTCCATCCATGTTTGAGTCCCTAGAGCCCAATCAAGCCGCACCTTCTCTTTCGTTGTGAACCACGTAAACATGTTACCTGAATATCCCAAATCATTCAGCTGACACTTCTCCACTATGTTACGAAAACCCACCATCTGACGTTCACACCGAAGATTACCACCTTCTTGTTTAATAGCCTGTAAAACCTCATTGAAGTCACCAATACAAAGCCATGGATAGGACGCACCACCGTAAAGCTTATCTAACAATTGCCATGACTTATCTCGATCGGACAATGCAAGATAACCATAAAACCCCGTTAACCTCCAATAACAAGCATCCCCTTTCGCACCCACATCAAAATGGATATGTTGTTGAGAATAAGACCGTAATCTTAAATCTATTTTCGTCTTCCACAGTACACATAAACCTCCTGAATTACCTCTACTATCCACCGTAAAACTGCGATCATAATTAAACTTCTTTCGTAGACGTTCCATATGCCAAACATTACTTTTGGTCTCATATAGGAACACTACAGTGGGATCTTTACTAAATATCAGTTGTTGAAGTGCATGAATTGCACAGAGGTTCCCAAGCCCCCTACAGTTCCAACTCAAACAACTCATTGTGCCCGGCGAGGTTGAACACTGTCAACCTCCGTCGATATGCTTGAGTTTTCCAACGTTCCCAATAACTTCTTACGTTCCCCCCCCCCCTAAAGGAGCCACATCCACCTTCTTTTTCCCATTCATTCCGCTTCCCCAGCTCTGGTAACGGCAAGTCTGTGACTGTCCTAGCCTTGACATGGGAGAAAACCCTTGTTAAGCCCCTATCTCTTTTAGTTCTCTTCACTTTTTTCCTCCACTTTGCTTGAAACTGCTCAATTATTGACATCAAGTTAAAAGGATCTGAGCCCATCTCGAAAGAGCCAAACTCCTGAGCTCGAGCAGCAGTCGATACTTAATTGCATTTCTTTCTGAGGCATTACTGTCAACGGCTGAACGTTGGGGCTAACCAAACAGTCTTCTGGGTCCACGTCCCTCAACCCTAACATTCCAACTGTATCATCCGCTACCTGAAAAGTTTGTTGAGGTGTAAAACCCTCGTTGCCAGCTCGCAGATCATTTAAATCAACCTTAAATAAACGAAGACACCCAACATTAACCTCCCCATGCAAACTCGTGTCAAATTTCGTACCATTAGAATGCCTATTAAAAGGAATAATTGCTAATTCAACAATCAGCATCTCATCATGGTCAACCGCCGCATTCAAATCTCACAAATCAATACGATCATTAATGCTCATGAAATCTTGCACCGTCCCCTAGCACCGCCGTTGTAACTCTCACCACCACCCTGATCATATCAGTCTCCATACCCTTAATCTTAAAGGAAATAGGAGCATCCTCCTCATCCTCTACCCCCTGGAGCTTTCATAGACCACCCTCATCCCGATTCTAGACCAAACCTTATGCCCTGCGGTCTACAATAACTTGCATTAAGAGCGTCAAACTGGAACCAACGACCGTAGGGTTTTGAAAAATCATCTTCATTCTTTCCTTTGAACAACCCACAATGTTCTTCCATATGACCAACAATCCCACAAAGAAAGCAAGTTATTGGCATCTTCTTATATTGAAGATAAACACTCACCATAACACCCTCAATAGATAGCAACAAACTACGTCGAAAATGTTTTTTGATATCTAAAGCCACACGTATACGCAATAAGCTTCCCTCAATCTCACCCTTCCTGCTTTGATCAGTAAGAACATGCACTCCTAATTGATTCTCGATAAATTGACCCATGTGCCTAGTCATAAACACAAGAGGCAAACCCTTAATCTGAATCCAAAATTCCTGAGAGTAAAGCGGGATCATATTGGGATATGCTAATGTATCCACTTCTACCAAGATAAAAAAAACGCTATCATATAGCCACGGACTGCCCTTTAACAACATCAATTTGTCTCGTTTTGTCCTAAAACCAAACGAGAACAAATCATCATCCAAATCTACAATCGTAACTCTAGCCTTAGGACGCCATAGATGCATCATTCTTCTTTTAAACCTGTCCTTAACTACTGGTTTAGGAGAAAGCACTCTCCCAACCAGGAAAACCTTAGTCGTCCTAAGGAATGCCCCTTCCTTATCGTCAACCACCACCACCCTCTGTTCCTCTGTGGTCAACTCCAATCTTGCCGCAAATGATTCCACCATATCCTTTATTGTCCTCTGTACCCACTGCACATTAATTTTGAAGAAATACCAACACCTTTCCCACCGATCCTCAGACTTCGTCCCCACATTCACTAACCAACAAATAGCAGCACGACCATTTAGAGACTCACTGCCTTCTAATACAAATCCTGACACGATGCTAGTCACCGCAATATTCCATCGCCGCTCTCCTAGAGAACCCTAGAACCTAGAAAACCCTAATTCCAATACAAACCCATTTCCCCTCATTTTTCTCTTTCCCCTTTTTCAACTACAGCACAACTCATCAGTTTTCCATTTTTCCTTCATTTTTCTTCCCCTCTCTTTCTCTTGTGCAGATCATAATCCGTCGTCTCTTTCCTTCATTCTTAGTAATCTATTGTTATCTATTACTCCTTTGATATTCTGGGAGGACCGAAAGAAAGGTTTGTTAGATAGAAGGTAAAACTCGTTTTATTTGGTTTGATCGAAGTTTTTTTTCCCATCTTGAATTGTTTTGCAAATACACTTCATGGGATTTTGAATAATTTAGAGTGGAAGAGAATTTCATGAGTAGATTGGAATAGAAATATCATTTGATTGATAGTGAGAAAGAGATTCTCAAGAACTTTCAATTTTAGAGGTAATTACTTTGTGTTAATCTTTGTTTATCAGTTTTCTTATATGTTTGATTGATTGAAATTCAGGTTTGATTTTTTCTGTTTGTTCGTACAAATTACTGTAGTTTGTAATTTGGCTTTGTTGTTCATTACGTTTTCTTTTTGTTTTTATATAGCCTCATGTGTTGCTACAACATAATAAGATGGACCCAGAGATCTAGTTTACAAAGCTTGAGACTGAAAGAAATGAGAAGATTGAAGGAAGAAAATGAAGGATGATGAACATGAAGATGAACCCTGCTGGGTTTGAATATTTTGAATGATTCAAAACCAATAATTGACGTTTGGGTGGATAATGCATTTATTAGCTTATGGATTTTTTTTATATAAATGAAAGTTGTGATGGCCCGTCCCCACTTTTCATTGTAATTTCTTCTCCATTGGTGTCGGCCAACATAACTTGATTCGGAATCCAAGTGGACATTCCGGGTCGGGGTGTGTCAAAAGTATATTAGGAGCGGATGTATTTATTTGCTTGATTTTTTTTATATAACTAAAAAGTACTAGGGGCTGATGTTTCTGCCTATAATTATGTGTATTCATAAAATCTTGGCAACAAAAACAATAAGGGCGGATATTTGATATTTTTTGCATCTAATAACAATAACAATGACCTTTTTAGAGGCGAATCTACTTTCCACCACTCCTTGTTATTAGGGATGATTTTTCTATACATTTGCCCCTATATTGATGGTTTTTAGAGGCAAATATTTCTGCCTATATTAATTCGATTTCCTGTTGGTGCACCTATCATTTCTCAGTTTCTCCTTGCAGCCCATGCATTGCATAATAAAGTTTGAGGAAAATATTCTCCTTTTTGGCCTTATGATTAAATAAATAAATGTAAATTAAATAAAAAAAACAATGCTTTAACTGTTGTAAACTTTCCTATATTAAGTATGATTGTGTAAATCCTGAATTCGATTTGATTCTAGTTATTCTTTCCTATATGGACTTGTATTCCTTTGGGATGAAGGATTTCTTCTCCCTCTTATTACTATAAATAAAGGCACTACGTAGGAGGGAATAACACACACATTCCTCCATACAATTCTACAAACACATCTCTCTCTTTTCTCTCTTTGTCGCAGGCCCTTTTCCCCTTGTCTGATAAAATAGATCACAACACGTTATCAGCACACTCCTACTGCTGCACTTAGGAATCTGACGTGGAAGCTTTTTGCATCAAACTAGTTCATCCATATCATCATGCAATTAGGTTCTTCCAAAACAACGGTTTTTATCTCGATATTTTTGCAGCCCTGATAACATGAACATTCACCATAATGCATGACCCAACTTTACGTTTTTTGAATTTTAGATTCTACATAAATTGTGTATGCATTATACTTATAATTGTTGAATTATGTGAATTTGATATTGCCTTGAATTGCATCAAATAACTACTCATGCATTAAATTATATAAATATGCATTGAATTAATCTGAAATTGAAAAAATTATAAAAGATTTCGTTTAAGGTTTCGTCGAAACTCGCCCATGTCTATGGGCCACCCCTGAGTCGAGAACCCACCTTGGAGCTATGGCTCCGGGACCAAAACTTAGACTCGACGCCCAGAAGGCGTCGCCCACCCTGACATCGTCGAGTAGCATGGCCTGTAGCCATGCCCAGCCAGCTCTGGCTACTCCCCCGACAACCTGAAGTTATCCCCGACAAATTCTTGTTTGTAATTTGATTTTTTTTTTCTTTTGAAATTAAAATTGAAAATTCTAGGGTTTTTCCTACGTTGAGAGTTTTTCACTCTCCGTTAAAATTATGGGTTGTCGTTGAACGCATGGCCTTCGCCGTGACTTTTTGCACCACGACACGACCGCTTGAAAATGCAGCGCCGGTCTTCTTCCCCAGCGAGCATACCCAATTACGGCTAAGGTGTCTTTGGTCCCAACCTGAGCCCAATTTGGGCTTTGATTTCTCGGCTTACATTTTTTTTTCTTCCTTATTTGGGCTCGCTTGCAGCGGCCCAAACCATTAGTCCGACCCATAAGAAAAAAAGGGATTTTTTTTTTGAAATTGGGCTTGCTTGAAGCAACCCGACCCAAATATTGACACCAACCCTGGTTCTTAGTGTGCCAGAAGCACTGGATCCATGCCCTTTCACGGGCTTTCCTTTGGATCCGGCCCATCTCTTGTTTGTCGTGGGCCTGCAGCCCAGCCAAACCCATTCCAGCCCAACTTTAAGCCTGGGCCTGTCCGACTCCAGTTTGCTCAGCCCACCGTGGGCTTTGGCCCATGTTTTTTGGCCCTGAGCTTAATTGTTTATTTTTTGACAATTTGGGTTTTATATTTGTTCACCCACACTTTCAATTTGGGCTGAAGTCCAAATAATTAATTCAATTATAATTATAGACCTGAAGTTACATTTGCATATTTTCTTGTTGCATATTTATGTATATATATTTGTGTTTGTCTACAGGAACATATGAACCTGAAGTTCATAATTATTTCAAAACCTGAAGTTTCTAAAAACAGGCCTTGTTTGAAAACTTGAATTTTTTCCTTAAAACATCACCCATGAAAACCCGAAGTTTTTTAATGCGAATTTAAACCAATTCATGTCTATTATAACCTAAATGTTCTACTTCTCTATGAATGGATTGATATTTTTCTCCCTTACACTAACCACATCTTGTCCTTTATTTTGTGATAGGAACATGTCGAATTTGAACAAACTCGACTTCATCGCTTTGGAGGTCTTTGGAAAGAACTACCTCAAGTAGGTCATGTGATGGTCCACCTCACTACAAAGAATTTGCATCCCACCATTGAAGATGAGACAGACAACTTGGTTGACGAAGCTAAGACAGCCACTGCCATGATCTTCATCTGAAGACATATTCATGACGCATTGCAACCCGAGTACCTTGCTGAGGAGGATCCATGAGCACTAGGGGTCGCTTTAGCTGATCACTTTGATCACCAAAAGGATATCTTCTTGCCTAAAGCAAGACATGACTGGTAGCATTTGCGCTTCCAAGACTTTAAGTCTGTGAATGAATATACTTCTGAAGTTTGTCGAATCTGATCACTTCTCAAGTTTTGTAATGAAACTTTTACTGAAGAGGATCTCCTAGAGAAGACCTATTCGACCTTCTCTGCCATTAATATTGTTTTGTAGCAACAATATAGTCCTCAGAAGTTCACTAAGTTTTCGGATTTGATCTTTGTTTTACTTCTCGCTGAAAAGCAGAATCAACTCTTAATGAAAAATCATCAAGCTTGACCTACTGAGGTGGGGGCGACTGTTGTACCTAAAGCACATTGTAGCACGAACCAATGCCCAAAACACCAAAAAAAACATGGTAGAGTTGGCTAGAAGCCACCCCTCCAAGGTCAATAGAGCCAAGACCCATTTAAGGGAGGAAACAAAGCCCAAAAGTGCCTTAACCTCGCTCCCAAGGCCCCAAAGTTCAAGAATAAGGGCAAAGCATCTGAAACCATGGCTACAGACATGTGTTATCGTTGTGGTCCAAATGACTATTGGTCCCGTGTTTGTTGAGCTCCCAAGAAGGTTGTAGCTGAATATCCTTCTAGTCGAAATAAGTTTGAATCAAACTTTATGCAAGTGGCTGAACTGGAGAGTACTAAGATGGAGGTTTCTGACTTTCAAGAGGCCATTACCCCTATGGAAGATTAGAATCTTAGACATAAACTATTTTTTAGTTGAAATAAGACATAGGGGCCGAATTCCACAGTAGTGGCAAAACCCCCCCTTGTTTTTTGGTTAATTTTGAACAACTTTCCTTTATGTTTGGATTATTTGTTCGTGATTTATTTTTTGGATATTAAGTTTTTAATTAATTTCCATCCTTGAATACTTAAAACTATTTTGAATGGATATTTATTTTTTTAGAACTTTTATGCATGTGACCGATTCAAATTAATTTTCATTATAGGTATGACTAGTGGGGAAGTTAGTTGTCTGACAGATAGTGCAACCATGCACACCGTTTTATGTGAACACATCTATTTCACTAACTTCATACCTAAAAATGCACCTCTGACAACCCTATCAGGTTCATCCAACTTGATTGAAAGATAAGGTAAGGCATGTATAATGTTGTTCAATGGTACAATTTTGACCATGGATAAGGCATTTTATTCTTTGCGTTTCGAATGAACGTTCTTGAGTTTTAAGGACATTAGAGATAACAATTACCACTCTGAAATCCATGTAGAAAATCGAGTTGAATTTTTGTGCATAACTTCCTACGAATATGGCCAAAAATGTATTCTAGAGAAGATGAAACATATCATGAGTGGTCTGTATTCTAGGACCATACGTCCCATAGAGAGCCACTATGTGGCCGGCCCTACCTCTGGGACCGTGCACGAAATTACACTTTGGCATGATCATTTGGGACATCCTGGATGAATATCGATGTGCCGTATCCTCAAATCATCACACGGGCATCCACTAACCCAAAGCTTAGGTTTGATTCAAGGAATCACATGTCAAACATGTTTAATGGGAAAGCTTATTACTAAGCCTTCTTATAACAAGATTCGTTCAAATCCTTCCATTTTTTCTACAAAGGATTTAGGGGGACATTTATGGACCAATTCACCCTTCATGCGGACCATTTAGATAGTTTATGGTTTTGGTTTATGCCTCCACACGTTGGTCACACGTGTGCTTGTTGTCAACAACGAATGCTGCATTCTCCAAACTATTGGTTTCGGTTACCAATTTCAGGGCTTACCATCCTAATTATCCGATCTAATCTTTTCGACTGGATAATGCTGGAGAATTCACATCTAAAACTTTTGATGACTATTGCATGTCTGTTGGGGTTGAAGTTGAACATTCAGTATCCCATGTTCACACCCAGAACGGCCTAGCAGAGGCATTCATTATGCGTTTACAAATGATTGCTCAATCGTTGGCCATACGTACCAAGCTCCTAATCGCTGCTTGGGGCCATGCAATATTACACTCAGCCATGTTGGTCTGCCTGAGGCCTATTGCGACCTAACCATATAGCGCCCTTCAGTTGGTTATTGGATACGAACTCGACATATCGCATTTGCTCGTTTTTTGTTGTGCGGTTTATGTGTCGATTTCGCCGCCCTTACATACAAAAATTAGGCCTCAGCGAAGGATGGGAATCTATGTCGGATATGATTCTCCTTCGATTATTTGCTACTTAGTATCTATGACAGGCGATCTGTTTACTGCTTGTTTCATGGATTGTCACTTCTATAAGACAATATTCCCATCGTTAAAGGGAGATAAGAATGTCAACATTCCTAAAGAACAACGCGAATTATCAAGGATGACTCTCACTTTTTCTCATTTAGATCCCCACACCGTTTAGCCTGAAACTGAAGTGCAGTGCATATTAGATCTCTAGAGCATAGCCCAAAGCATGTCATATGCTTTACCCGATCTAGCACGAGTGGCACGATCACATATTCCAGCTGCGAATATGCCTGCAAAGATGGATGTACCAAATGTAAGATAGACTTTCTTCCTAGAGGCCTGGGATGCCACTTTGGCATATCCACGTACATTAGCAGCTAGTCAATCATCTGCCCCTACACAAAAACATGACAGACATCTTGGTTCAAATGATTCACACATTCGGAAGAGGAAACCCACTGCACAGGCACCTGAAAAGCTTATCGTGAATCCGACTATCGCTTACTCATTCTATCAAACTCATGAGGAAATTCTAGATTACGAAAGCGTCCTTGAAGAGACGAATCCACCTCCCAAGAATTGTGAGATTTCAGTCTATTATGCTAGCTTAAATGATGTGTGGTGCAGAAATAAGATGATCTTCGACGATGCATTATCATATGTTGTTGCTACTGAGATCATTTTGAGCGATGACATTGAACCCCGTTCCGTTGATGAATGTCGGCGTCGAACCAATTGGTCAAACTGAAAACAAGCAATCCAAGTCGAACTCGATTCGCTTGCGAAACATAAGGTGTTTGGACCCCTAGCTCCTACTCCTCCACATGTGAAGGCCGTTGGCTACAAGTGGGTTTTCATTTGGAAGCGTAATGAGAATAAGGAAATTGTGCATTACAAAGCTCGTCTTGTTGCGCAAGGCTTCTCACAACACCTCGAGATTGACTATAACGAAACTTATTCACCCGTTATGGATGTGATTACTTTTTGCTACCTTATTAGTTTGGTAGTTTCCGAAAAACTTAGTATCCACTGATGGACGTAGTAACTTCTCTATGGAGATCTTGATACGGAAATTTTTATGAAAATTCCCAAAGCACTTACATTGACTGGATCAAATATTTCCAAACCCCGAAGCATGCTCTCAATTTGGCTAAGGCGTTCATTCTATGGTTTGAAGTAATCCAGAAAAATGTTGTATAACCATCTGAGTGAGTATTTGACTAGTCAGGGATATGTGAACAACGAACTATACCCTTGTGTATTCATTAAGAAGTCACATTCAGGTTTTGCAATTGTTGCAGTATATGTTGATAACATGAACCTTATCAAAATTCTTGAAGAGATCACGAGAACTGTCGCGCACCTAAAGTTAGAATTTGAGATGAAAGATCTAGGAAAGACTCGATATTGTCTCGGTCTTGAGATAGAGCATCGTTCGGATGGAATCTTAGTACATCAAACAAACTACACCCAGAAGGTATTGCGCCGCTTTAATGAGGATAAAGCGAAGCCTTCGAGTACTCTTATGGTCGTTCAATCGTTAGATGCAAAACGAGATCCCTTCCATCCGAAGGAGGATGATGAAGAGATTTTGGAGCCTGAAGTTCCTTATCTAAGTGCAATAGGCGCTTTATTGTACTTAGCTCAATCACTAGACCCGACATCTCTTTCGTTGTTAATCTTTTGGCAAGATACAATAATGCACCAACACGCAGACACTGGACTGGTGTTAAAGATATCTTCCGTTACCTTAAGGGTACTATGGATTTGGTCTTGTTTTATCTCTACGAATCCTCGAGTGATGATGCACCCCCTTATCTCGAGTTTATTCTTGCCTTGTTGGTTATGCCGATGCAGGATACTTATCTGATCCGCACAAGGCACGTTCTCAAATGGGTTATGTCTTTACCGTTAAAGGCACCGCAATCTATTGGAGGTCAACTAAATAGACCTTAGTTGCCACTTCGTCTAACCATGTTGAAATTCTCGCTTTACACGAAGCAACTCGGGAAGGCTTTTGGTTGAGAGCAGTTGTGGGCAATATTCGAAGCTCTTGCAATCTTTACCCTATTGTGGATGTCTCGACAACGATCTATGAAGACAACACAGCATGCATCGAACAACTCAAGAAGGGTTACATCAAAAGAGACAACACCAAGCACATTGCGTCAAAATTCTTCTTCTCACATCAACAACAAGAGCATCAAAAGATTGAAGTCACGCAAATCCGTTAACAAGACAATTTGGTCGACCTCTTCACCAAATCACTATCGAAGGCAATGTTTCAGAAGCTTGTTCATGGAATTCGTATGCATAAACTTTTTGAGTTGTAACATTGCTAGTTCTCTTTAGAATTGTGACAAACTCAGGGGAGTATGGGTTCTGTCCCTACTTGGGATTTTACCATAGCCATAGGGTTGTTTAGTGAGACTTACTTCCTTATGCAAGTTCCTACCTTATTGAGAATAGCGTGTTCCCAGAATTAGTGCTGACGAGTCGACTTCCTCAACTTCTACATGATGCCGAATCTACCTTGAGTATTTACACACTCAAGGGGGAGTGTTGTAAACTTTCTAAGTTTAAGTGTGATTGTATAAATCTTAGATTAGATTTGATTCTAGTTATTCTTTCCTATGTGGACTTGTATCCTTGGGGATGAAGGATTTCTTCTCCCTCTTATTATTATAAATAAAGACACTACGTAGGAGGGAATAACACACACATTCCTCCATACAATTTTACAAACACATCTCTCTCTCTTTTCTCTCTTTCCTGTCGGCTCCTTCCCCTTGTTAGATAAAATAGGCCATAACATTAACCACAAAATTAACAATTGTTAACATGTTGAAAGTCAAACATAGGAGTTAGGAATCGATATTTGAGACTAAATAGGTGGACCTGATTATTGATAATTTTCTAGTGCAAAGCTCTTCATCATTTCCCCCACAGATTGATTTTTACCGAATTAAGAGATAAAAATAACAATTGTTCCCCATTTGGATTACAGGCCCAAGGAGTTCCCTACCATCTGTCCTGTCACCCAAGCGATCTTCAATTAGTTTGCACTGCTCAAGACTTGAAAACTTTTTTAAAGTTCTTGTTCTTCTTTTCCTATTTGTGACTGATCGATTATCCTTTAATTCTAAACACTGAAAGTGAGTGATCAATTCACTACTCGGTACTCAATTCTAATTAGCTTGTTCTAGCAAAAACCAGCAGCTCAAAGAAAAAATAAAAGAAGAGAAAGAAGAAAAACAAGTAGAGCGTATTAATTCGTCCAAAGAAAAAAAAATGGTTGACATGGTAAAAAAGACACAAAAAGAGAGAAGTCCAAATTTCTTGGTTTTATGATATTTCATTTATTTTGCTGAAAATTAGATAAAATGTGGAATAAGTTCGAAAAGTAACTTGTTTTAATTTGGATAAAATCATGTTTAGCTCTTCTCATTGCACTCTATACAAAATTTACTCTCAATACTTTATTTTGTCGCTTTACCTCATCTATTTATCATTTATATCTCACATCTCCTCATTCTGCCAACTGGGTTGAAGGAGACGTTAGTTTAACGTGCCATAGACTCTTTGGTCTTGTCAGTAGTTGATATATGGATAGATTAAAAAAAAATGCAAGCTCTAATACAATCTTTCGAACAAAAATGTTTGGGAGACTTTTAAAAGTTAAATTTTTTATGGATTTTGTGTTATCTCATATTTTTTTACACAATATTATAATATTAGTACGAGAATTAATGTTAAACTGTGTGGTGACAAAGAATCCATAAAAACTAGAAATCTCTTTAGAATTTCTTTATTTGGAAATCGAGCAATTTTTATGTCAATGAGGAAAGAATTTGGGTTGATATTGGTTGGGGCTTTAGGTTTTTTGTTTTTTGTGCAAGGGTGATTTTTCGGGAAAGAGGATCCTCGCCGAATCTTTTTTGTAAGGATTCTGCGGATCCTCAAGTCACATCCGTTTATCGTACATTGTGCGATTAGAAATTATTGTAAATTTTTTTATTTAAAATTAACTATAAACAATACCTAACAAAAATTGATCATATGATATACGATGAACGGATATGATTGAAGGATCTTCAGAATCCTCATAAAGAGAATCTGACGAGAATCCATTCTCATTTTTCGATTTCAAATTTGCTAAATGTTAAAACGAATTGAAAAGATCAGAACATCATCTGCCACGTCAGCAATCAAATGTCTCTTTTAAACCCAACTGAGAGAATGGAGTAAAATGGGACAGAAATGAGTGCGAGATATAATAGTGTTTTGGCAATTAATGCAAGTACTTTCAATGAAATTAAACAATCTATCATGATGTTTAAGTTTTAAAACAAGTTAGAGACTTATAATTTAAGTAATTAATAAATAAATAGGTTTAGTGTTATTCTTTTTTATTTGTAAGTGAAAAGTTTTAGAGTTGAATTTCAAAAAGGGTGATGCTATTCACATACTCATTTTTACCTCTCACACACCTCTTTCAATTTCCGGACATCGGAATCGAATGAATTGAAAAAGATCAATTGACAAAAATTAACAAGAGTACATGAAAGGTAAAAGGGGTGTGAATAGTTTTACCCTTTTTACAACCAATTTATACTTTTACCCACTTAGTGTAAATATATCATTGTATAAAAAATGAATAGGAGAGTTCTAGGATTTAGAATTGAGTATTTAGGGTTTGTTATACAATATATTTTAACTTTATTACAATATAATTAAACAAATACAACAAAAGTTTGGACTATGAAGAAAAAAAATTCCAATTGAAGATCAAATGACAAAAGTTAACAAAGATGTGTGAAATGTAAAAAGGGTATGAATATCACTACCCTTTCGGAAATGACGAGTTCATAACCAATTTATACATTAACTCCCTTAGTATAAATATATCTTTGTATAAAAAAAATGAATAGGAGAGTTCTAGGATTTAGAGTTGAGTATTTAAGGTTTATGATACAGTATATTTTAAGGGTTCTTTAGATATAGACCTTTGTAACTCTTATTTCCTAGACAAAAACCCACCTAGTTATAAACATCTAAACAAAACCCAAATTTAAAAATGACTGCCAAATATATAAGTAATTGACCTATTATTACAAAATATTTACAATTTATACCACAATATTCAAAATAAAATCAATAAATGTTATTACTCACCTTAATTACAATAAAAATATAATTATTGCACATATTATTACTGTCACATCTCGACCCGGGGCGGATCACTTCCCGGGCCGACTCCACCACCGTAGCATGATATTGTCCGCTTTGGGCTTACCATTCCCTCACGGTTTTGTTTTTGGGAACTCACGAGCAACTTCCCAGTGGGTCACCCATCATGGGATTGCTCTAGCCTTCTTCTCGCTTAATTTCGGAGTTCCTACGGAACCCGAAGCCAGTGAGCTCCCAAAAGGCCTCGTGCTAGGTAGGGATGAGAATATATATTTAAGGATCATTCCCCTGAGCGATGTGGGATGTTACGATCCACCCCCCTTAGGGGCCCGACGTCCTCGTCGACACACCACGGCCAGAGTTAGGCTCTAATACCAAATTGTCATATCCCGGCCCGGGACGGATCACTTCATGGGCCCGCTCCACCACCGTAGCACGATATTGTCCGCTTTGGGCTTACCATTCCCTCACGGTTTTGTTTTTGGGAACTCACGAGCAACTTCCCAGTGGGTCACCCATCATGGGATTGCTCTAGCCTCCTTCTTGCTTAATTTTGGAGTTCCTACGGAACTCGAAGCCAATGAGCTACCAAAAGGCCTCGTGCTAGGTAGGGATGAGAATATACATTTAAGGATCATTCCCCTGGGCAATGTGGGATGTTACAATTACCCCTAACACACACATATTTACTTCAAATGTATATATTACTACCATAAGCTTAATATATATATATATATATATATATATATATATATATGTGTGTACACATATACAGTTTACCTATATGAACGTATAATAGTACTATATATATAGTTAACCTATATATATAATAATATGTTCACATACACACACACACACACATATACATGCACAGTACTACACATATGATCTAACATATTAAATTAATTAATCTACCTATATTTAAATTTATGATGAGCAAATAACATATATTTTGTAGGTAATTTATTTTCCATGTATTATTGCATATATTTGGTACATTTTATTGTTATAAGATATATGTACAAATAATAGGTAAGTTAATAGTGAATAAAATACAATTGCTTTATTTTGCAAGTAAATTAATTTTGAATCAAATAACATTTCTTCATTATGTAGGTATTTTATTTTGTTTGTATCATCATATATATTGGGCACATTTTATTATTATATGTACAAATAATAGGTAAACTAGTATTGAATAAAATAATAACATTTTTTTATGTAGGTATATTATTCTGCATATATTTGGGTTTGCTTTATTGTGACAACCCGTCCCTAATTTTACGTTTTTATTAATTTTAAAAGTGTGAATTTACGAAAATGCCCTATAGGCAAGGACTTTGACTTCCGTTGACCAATGGTTTGAGAGGTGGGACTTATTCTTTTAGCGTATCCTCATAGTACTCATTGGTACGAATGTATAGGCGAAAGCCGTTTGTGAGTTTGGATTATAACAGTATAGTTATGAACGTTTGAAGTTTGTTATTTAAAGTTAGTTAATTGGTTAAGGAGGACCAATTAGATAAACGGTACAAAAAAAAAAAAAAAAAAAAAAAAAAGGAAAAAAGCCCAATCAGAAATCAGGAAAGAAGATGAAGGAAAAAAAAAAGGGGGAAGTAGCATTCCTGTCGACCCACACCCATCGCGAGCTCTCATTTTCCAAGGCTGATTCCGGCCAACTCCGAAGGAGATTTTTGACGCCACCACCACCATCTTGAACCTCTCATTCCCCTCTACAAAACCCACCCAAGAACCACCTTGATAAACCATCATATGTGGCGGGGCGAAGCCACAAAATCCGATGCGTCAAAACCATGTCCAGCCACTCTTTTCAATTTTCTGGTGAATTGGCAAAGCAATGGCCGATGCCACCACTTGGGCTTTGTAGCCCATCATCCTAGGAGAAAATCCATATTAACCTTGACCCCGTTGGACCACCGTAGACGACGAATCGAGCCAGGAAGCTTTAAGCACCCGCCGGCTTTGTAGGCAAAATTGACCATCTTTCATCCACTTTTGGACTTCGTGGGAGGTATAAAAGTTGTTCCTCTCTTTGAGATCTTCATTTCTGTGAAATTTGAGAATTTTTAGAAATAGTGAAATTTTCCAGCGAACCGTGGCGGCTGCGGCAGCACGTGTGGCAGCATGTGGGCCGAGACTCCACTTGACCTTCCTAGGCTAATTTTTAAGCCCCAATTCCATATTTAACATCCGTTTAGTGAAATTATAATGTTTAATATAGTTTCATAGTTGACCACCTCGTTGGCCATTAAGGGGTCCTTGCATAAATTAACGATCCAACCATTGGATCGTCACCAAATTTTAATACATTATGGTATGTAATATTTGAGGATATTAGAAACTTATGGATTGGAAATCTGACTTACAGATCTTCCCAAATTGGATTTGTAAGTTCGTAAAATAAAACGTTGACCGCCACTTGAATCGGCAATGGGCAGAGATCCAACCATTGGATCGTAGTGAAACTTTAGTATTATATTCTAGAAGTATAATGTGTATCTTTAGAAGTTTCGGATTGAAAATCCGAGAAGCGGATCTTCTGGATTGAGTTACGTAGGGTCGTGGACCCTACTGTTGATCTTTGACCGAAGGTTGACTTTTGGTCAATAGATCTCAAATCATTCTAGAACGTCCTTGGGATGTGTTTTATGTAAATTACGGGTTCTATGGATAAGAGTTTTGAGATGTGACTAAATAATTGTTCTAGGTGAGGATCGTTTGTGACGTCTCGATATTCGTACTGGGGAGTTATAGCGCGGACCTAAGGTGAGTGGGTCTTTTCCCTTATATCGTGTGTGTGTGTGTGTGTGTGTGTGTGTAAGATTGACATCTCCACAAGCGTTTATAAATTGAATATTTCATATAATTTCTGTGAATGTTTAGGAGTACATGCGTGAACTACGAATGGCATGATCCCTATTTAGGGTACATAGGCAGTCTAACGTGACGTTAGATGCAGCCATACAAGAAGTGAGATTAATAATTGAGACAATAGCTTTGTTTGGGGAATTGAACAATGTGAGGGACATTGGCGTAAAATGTGAGATTTAACCTTATGTGTTGGTGGTTAAATGTTGGTTATAAATCAATTTGTGAAGAATCAAGAAATTAAAGTAAGGAAACATAAGTAATGATAGTTAATTAAACTAGTGTCTAGTTGGGCTTGTCACTGATGATTATCCCCGAAAATAAATAGTTCGGGAGTAGGGCGTTACAGCTTATGCATTTTATGCCATATTATTTATATATATATATATATATATATGTATATGTATATGTATATAATTGAAAATGCTATGACATGGTTGAGTATTAGATTGCATCATGGTATATCCATATGTATATTACCTGCACATAATTATTGTGAATGCTTTGAAGTGCAAAGGTAAACGCAGGACACCCAAGTAAGTGCAGGTAAGTTTATGGTATTAGTTGAATCGATAGAGTTATGGCATGACTACATTTATGTGTTAGTCAACTCCGACATTGTTGTACTGGTTGCCCATGAGTTGTACATGTTATATTGAGATGCATTGAGAGCTCATAAACCTGCACCCTGGTGTTAGTGTTCCTGCTTGTGGCCAAGGCACAATCCTTCACATGATGTTCACCTCCCGCACCTTACACTCACCTTAGATTCAAGGTAAGTGCACAGGCCTGTCGTACAGACCACTATAGGTAGTTCCGACTCGTAGGTGATCCGCAATTATTCGCACAGCCTTCAAGTGATCGTAGCACTTGAGCGTACTTATTTACACCTAATCCTATCGTACAAACCACTAGAGGTGGTTCCGACTCGTGTGCAGAGACATTTGATGAGCTATAGATTAAGTCGTACAGGTCACTATAGGTGACTCTCGACTTATATGCTAGCATTGATTGATGAGATATGAATAAGTTGTACAAGTCACTATAGGTGACTCCCGACTTATATGCTAGCATTGATTGATGAGATATGGATAAGTCGTACAGGTCACTATAGGTGACTCCTGACTTATATGCTAGCATTGATTGATGAGATATGGATAAGCCGTACAGGTCACGTGAGGTGACTTCGGCTAACATGTTGATAAGCTATTGATTCAGCCGTACAGGTCACGTGAGGTGACTCTGGCTAGCATGTTGATGAGTTATTGGTTCAGCCGTATAGGCCATAATAGGTGGATCCAGCTGACATACCATTTCATATTGATTTATTTCACCTGGGTTACTTATTCTTGTTAAGATATTTGACACGGCATAACTGTGAGACGATTATTTTGGTTAAACTTTAGAGTTATAGTCATGCCTGTTATTTTCTGAGAAATTATACAAGTGTTACGGTGAGGGGTTACTGCCTTTGGTAATTGAAATTGGTTTGAAAAGTTTTGTTTCACTCACTCACATTTTCTATTTTTGCACCCCTCCAAGTTCTAGTAGCAGAGTTCCGTATTGACGAGGATTCGTGGCACTTTTTAGTACAGATGTCTTCTTATGATGGTATAATCATTATCTTACCCTACTGTACTATACCTATGCTCTGTATCACGCGTGAAATGCGTCCAGACCCGCTCACCACGCACTCGTGTACTTAGGCACTTTAGATTTTAATTTATTCACATTTTATACATTATCACACTTTATGGCTTCGTCACCTTCCAGGTGTGGGCCAACACGGCTCAATTCGAGGTCCTAGTGGACATTCCGGGTCGTGGTGTGTCATTTATTATGTAGGTAAAATATTTTGCATGAATTTTTATGTATATCATGCATGTTTGTTTTGTTGTTATATATATGTGTGTGTGTGTGAAATAATTTACCTACATTTATATGTAAAATTTAATTTTATTGACTTAACTAAGCATGTATTACTACATTTATTAGGCATGTTTTATTGTTATTATATATTATGCAATGAATTCATTATTTTTTATTTTTGTAAAATCATTAATTCTCCCTTACAATTTGTATGGAATTAATTGTGTAAATCAAACATTCAAATAGGGGTGTTTTGGGCATTGAAATTTTTTAAACGTGTAAAGTCAAATATAATTAATGAATTTGCTGATGTGGAATCTAGTCAATAGGTTTTATTCCAGTAAAAATTTTATGTCAGGTTTTGTGTGGAGAAAATTAAATTCAGGAACTAAATTCATATTTTCAGATATTTTAACTATATTCCAATATAACTAAATAAATATAACAAAAGTTTGGACCATGAAGGGAAAATGGAAAACAAAATCCAATTAATATGACAACAATTTTTTTTGCATCCACGCTTCTCTAAATAACCGATGGGACCTTAACCTAACAGAAAATAACTAGAATATGGCCAAAGGTTTGTGCACTTTTAACACTTGCAAAATGCCAAGTTGCCTATATAGACGACCATCTTGTGGTTGTAGTGGTTGTAGTTGTGTCCACAGCCAAGGAAATCATCCTTGCTTATCAACTAAGATCTTAATAATTAGGGAATAATTTTAAAATAAACCACACTTAACCTTACTAAAGACAATGGAAATGGCATAATTAAGGAGGGCCACATGCACCACTTTTGAGAGGAACATTTGAGTGGCCATTGAGTATTTGTCGTTGGGTTTTAAATTTAATCTCCTTTCCCATCAGAACCAAAGACGGAAGACTGAAAATAGTCATCACCTTTATATACAAAATAATAATAGCCTCTCAATAAGAGAGAGGGTTTTCATTTGACTTCTTCTTCATAGTCACTTGACAATAAAATATGCACCTTTTTCATCAAAATTAATCTTAATTTAACTCTCACATATAGACGTTTGGTTACCAACCTTTTTCTTCACGCCTAAAGTGTAACAACCTGCTTAATTATTTCATTGTATTTCTAACAATTTTATTGGATGCTAATGCTAATGTCACTATTTTAGTGCCCCAACCTTATTCTAGTCAAAATGCGAGTTAGAGTGTACTATGACCAGTACACACACTCATAATGTAATAGTTTTGTAGGGTGTAATATGAACTTTGGACGATGCATTGAGGCTTTGGAGGATGGACCGCATCAGGTACCCTATCATTTAGACCACCCTGAATGATTGGAAGTATGGTCGGAGCTTTCTGGCTGCTGTTACTAGTGCTAGGATGAGTTTTTCCATTTTCTAGTATCTTTTCTCTGGTTCGAAAAGAGCTTTTGACATGTAGTTATTGGTTTCTGTTCCCTCAAGTCTTCTCGAATTAGAGCTGCACTCACCGAGCAATCTAATATTGCCAATTATAAGTACAGATCTTTTCTATCGATTGGTTTGGACAGCAACGGGGGTTTAGACAGTTACTCATTCAACTTTGTAAAGACTTATTCACACTCGTCTGTCCAGAGCTTACTTTTGTTTATTGCGGTAAAGAAGGGTTTGCACTTATCAGTGGATCGTGAAAGAAATCGGCTGAGGGCGACCGCCCTTCCCATCAAACTATGTATCTCCTTCATGGTTCTTGGCGATCTCATTTCCATGATATCCTTGATTTGATTGGGATTGACCTAGATGGCATGCTTAGTGAGCAAGTACCCCAGGAATTTGCTGTTACCACTCCGAAGGTGCATTTTTGTTTCCTTGCTCTTGACAATCATACTGTCTACATAAACCTCCATCGTCTCTATAACTTTCTCTTTGAAGATTTGGTTAACAAGTCTTTGGTACCTTGCTTCTACATTTTTAAGACCAAAGGGCATAACCTTGTAATAGTACGTACCTTGATCAACAACGAAGGATGTCACTTCCATGTCTGGTTCATGCATCTTTATCTGATTGTACACAGAATAGGCATCCATGAATCTTAGCAATTCATGACCCACGGTTGAGTCCACTAGCAGATCGATCAATAAGAGTGGATATGAATCTTTTGGGCAAGCCTTGGTTAGGTCCATGAAGTCCACACACACTCTTCACTTGTCATTATTCCTCTGTAGTAGCACCACGTTTACTAGCCAATCGGGGTGGTGCACCTCCACGGTAAGTTGGCGTCTTTGAGCATGTCGATCTCGACCTCTATGATCTTGTTTCGCTCTATTCTGTGATTTCGTTTGCAGTGGATACTTGATCTGGCAATTGGGTCCAGGAGGAGACGATGCCAGGTCACGAAAGGGTCAAATTACTGGCATATCTTTTGCAGATCAGGCAAACATGTCCTTGTTGGTCCACAAGAATTTCATGAATAACTCATTTTCTCGGTTAATTAGCTTGGAGCCGATTATGGCTTTTCATTCTGGTCTGTCAGGATCGAGGCTAATTTTCATGGTATCCTCGTCTACTTTTGACTTCGGAATCTGCTGTCCTCGGGATCGAGGTCTAAGTTGAATTTTTTATACCCCGTTTGTTAACCCCCTAACTGTGTGTTGCTATGTTGACTCGTCCATGAAGGTGCTGGAGCTTTGTTCACCTTTTTGGATCAGCTTCATCCTTTTGACAGTGTAGCAGCCTACCGCTGATTGGTATCCCTTGATCTCCTTCACCTCTTTTTGGAGTAGAGTAGCTGATGGTAACTAGACAGAACAACTTTCATCTTGTGTAACCAATTCCTACTGTGAATAACATTGTGGAGAGTTGGGTAGGCCATGATGTGGAAGGTTTTTTTTTTGTCAAACGTGATGTGGAAGGTTACCAGATGGTTGTAGGGTTCTGCCTGGAATGCTAATTTTACTGTTCGTACGGAGCGGACAAGTGCCCCATTGAAGGTGTGGATGGTGGTTTTTCCTTTGTTGATGTTATCCAAGATTCCCATCTTCTCTGCGACATCCATGGTGAGAACATTGATCCTCAACCCATTGTCCACTGAGACTCGGCTGACCATGGCATTTGGAATTTGTACTTTAACGATGATGGCATTGTTGTGACGTAAGTGAACGTTCTCCAAATCTCGATCGCAGAACATCAAGATGTTAGAGTCAATGGTAAGTGGCTTATTGATTGAAGCCACCATTTTGGGTTTCTTACACGTCGTTTTCCTCTTTTTCCTAATGTTTCCCAAATATTCGTGTTCACTATATATGCAGTTCACACTAGGAAAGGCTTTTGTCTCTAGTGGTTAGAGATTTTGGGACCTCCTGGATTTTCGGCTGCGTGTTTCAAGGGTAAGACGCCAAGGCAACGGCTTTGTGCTTAGATCAATGACTTTCGTCACATGGATAGAAGTTTCTTTGAAGCGAAAGACAACTTTCTCCAAATCTTTTACTTGTGCCCTTATGTCAGCAAATCTTGCGTGTTTTTTCGCCAAAGGGCTCTTTCAAATATCCTCCAAGGAAAAACATATATCCATCACGTCTTCCCAGATGAAATCGATAGAAGTGACCCCGTCGTAGTCTTGATCGACATTGTGCGTGGGGTCAACGAGGCTGTCGCGAGGCGGTTTTAAGAGGATTTCAATATGGATAGAGTGATTTGGCAGAGAGGAATATGAGTTTTCTCTCAAGAAGTACCAATTATTGGAATCAAATTCGCACATCAGTGTATGCGGAAGAAGTGCACAAATTCGAGCAACCTACAAAACAATAAACAACATGAGCAAGCTTGGACTAGAGGAGGGGGTGTGCTGGCCAAAGGCTCTTCGACGGTCAAGTTCGTAAACAATTTTTAGACTGAAGCAGTGGACAAGAGAATTCAGGTATAAAGATTGCATTACCAGAGATGAACCCTAGAAGTGTGTATTTATACCATGGGGAGAGACCTTTTGAGGATAGAATTCTCGTTCTAAGCCGAGAGAATCCTAGATGATATCTAGAAGTAGATATTGCACCCTATTAGGAGTTATGTTTACTTGCTGTGCACACGAGTTCATAGATTGTAGAAACTCTAAGACTTATAAGGATCTAATTGTATTCATATCCGGATCAGATCATATGTCTTGTGGAACAAACATTGTCATCCCGTGGAGTTGCTCGAACTTCGCCTATTACCAGCAACAGGCTGTTGGTGGCACCGTTGATCTGTATGGTCCAGCTTCACTCGAACCTAGTGAGTCCATGATTGGATTTCTAAGGTAATTGTATTCGAAACAGCCTTACTTCGATCCTGGAAATCATGGTCGCACAGTAACCAAAAAAATAAAAAAGAAAAGGGAAGGGAGAAATAAGGGACATGAGAGAGAAAGATAAGAGTGAGATGATGGTGATAGGTGAAATATGAAAGACATGATGATGGTGATGGGTGAAAGATGAGAGATGGATGATAGTGATGGGTGAAATATGAGAGACAATGGTTGTGATAGGTGAAGAGAGAGAGGGATCAGTGAGAGAGGGTGGGAAAGATAAAAAGGTTGGGATGTGCCTATTTAGGCTTTTATTCTTACTGTATTAAACTTTTGTCATTTTCATTACAATTCAAGCTCTTTTCATTAAATAAAGTTATTAGTTTATTTTTTGTTTAAAAAAAAGTTTGTAGAAGCCATTTTCATTAAAGCTCTCTTGTTTTAATTCAAGAATGACAACTTAATTTCTTCTTATTGTTAGCCTTACTTTTGGCATTTGGTGTTTGAACATGAATTATGAGATCATAACATTGTTAATTAGTGTTACTAATCTATATCTTATAATACAGGTGGAGATGAGGTTTATACTTTAAGATATAAACCTCAAAAGGTTCAATTACATCTCACATAACTAATTAAGCCAAAATTGTCAAAATTAAGTTATCGTCCTTGAACTGTTAAAATTAGTAACTACGAGAGCTAAATCACAACAATTGAAAGCCGATACGTCTTCAGCTTGTGTTTCAATGACGGGTAAGGCGGTCAAGCTACCTGCACCTATCTGGTCCGATTGTTTAGCGGCTCTTTCTAAGACTATATTAATACTAAAGTGGATCTACACCAAACAAGCACAAAATCATGGTTTTAGCCTAATGTAAGGGTTTATGCTTAAGCACTAGCTGGTTTTTGGGGTTCGGTGATTGAAGGAAATTAAGGGTGCGTTTATTGCACCAGACTGTCTCGGACTGGACTAGCTTTAGGGACTAAGCTGGACTGGCTTAGACTAGACTAAGCTAGACTAGCTTAGTGAAGCGTTTGGTGCAGTGTCGGACTAAGAAGCTAGACTAACAATATATTATTATTATTATTATTATTATTATAATATTTTAATTTATTTTCTATTAAAAATATCAAAATGAATATATGGAAAAATAAAAGGGCATAACCCTCTTGTTCTTCACGAATTGCAGGTGCTTCTACAACTTGGAGAATTATCAAACTTTCATTGACTCAAATAGATAGCAAATAGAACCAAATTTGCAGTTTAGAAGATGAATGAGCCTTGTATAAGATTTCTTGAACATTGGTTTCACCCTCACCCTCATCGATAGTTCCACTCAATTCATTGGATTTTTGTAAGACTACCATAAGCCTTAATGTAAAAGGTACTAATTAACTGGGTAAGATCAAAACCCATCATCGATAGTTTATACCTGCAGAAATTAATGAGTTAATAACAAAACATATCAGAATTTACATAGAACAACTTTGTATTTCAATTCATAAAAGGAAAAATAGCAAATAAATTGAAAACAAATGGGTAGCAATCAAAACCCAAAAATCAAAACCCAGAAACCAATCAAATTTGAGAAATCAATCAAACCCACAAATCGATCAAAAACAAAAATCTATCAAAACCCAGTAATAATGTCACGAATCTTCAAAACAAGACTGAAGAAAACTAAGAAGAGAAAGTGGCAGAGGAAGTTGTGATTTACGAAGATGCGGAGGTGGTCCTGGGATGGTCCGGCGAGGTTGTCAAGCAGGATGAAGAGTCGAGCAGAGCGAGGAGTTGAGTGGGACAACGAGAGAGAAAATAAGGGTCTTAGCAATCCGGTGGTGGTCGCGGGGTCTTGCTAAGGCTATCTAGCGAGCCCCATAGTCGAGGCGAGTGAGGTTTAATCCCACTAAAGCTAGTCCCTTCCTCTAACAAACATGGGACTACACTAACACCTAATCCAGTCTAGTCCAGTCCCACTTAGTGAGGGCAAACAAACGCCCCTTAAGTGACTGCAACATCGCCTTTAGTGTAACTAATTCACTACTTATAATTATAATAATGATGGAAACAAATGTATACTTAATGCTAATATTCAAAGATATATTCTTATAAATAACATGAAAAGGTATAAAACTATTACTAAATAAGCATAGTAATAACACGACATGATAGTATTGCAATCACATAGAAAAATTTCCACTCCAAAATGAATGAATATGTGTTTCAATTATGCAATGCTCTCGTAAAAATTAGCTCAAGTAATATCGTGGAATTGCTAAGGAGTGAATCTGTCTTTTTCTCTCTTTTTTTTCTTTCTTGGTATGAAGTAAAGTACCTGTAATTATAATTCTTGTTGCAGAGGGAAAATGTCCCAAACCACTTTAGAGTTTGGGTAGTGTTATCTATGCATCCGTTTTTACCTTTTATACACTCTTTTTAATTTTCAGCTATCAGATTGATTGATTTGAAAAAGATTAATGAGACTAAATTAACAAGAGTGTGTTAAAGGTAAAAAAAAGTGTGTGAATAGCATTACCCTTTAGTTTAAGGAAAACTAACAAAATGTCTAATTTTTTTTTAGTTTTAATGAAAAATGACAAATGAAGGTGTAGTAAATAATACCAAGAAAAGGTAAAAATGTAGTTTTTAATTAAACGTAAACAGTACCGGAAGTGTTTCGTTAAAACGCCATTCTTTTTATTGAAGAAACCAGTTTGAGGTTGGTGACAAGTAAAAGGAAGCGGCGAATTGATTAGGTTAGCTGTGCGTCATTCACTTTCTCCGTCCGATTTACGTATCTCCATATTTTATACTTCACCCAATTCCCTATCCCATGTTAAAAACAGTGGTTGGGGTTCAGTCTCTTCCAGTTCATGGCATTAATGTATCCCTACCTCTTCAAGTAGAAAAGAACTTATATGGCACAGTTCCCTGTCATGCTTTTTGTCCAAGAAGGCAACATTGTATGGTAAGAAATTTACAAATGACATTATATTATTAAAGCGGCATATCACAAGAACAGTGAACCGTTTAATACAAGTTGCTTTCTTTCAAATTGATTGAAACTACACTATAGGGGCTCATTTAGTTTATACAATAGCACGACTTAAAATCAACATAATATAATAGGTTAGGCTAATTGGATTGACACATTATATCTTAACATAAATTGATAAATATTGTCATCAATTTACACCGAGACATTTTAAGATAAACCTTGTATATAAATGAGTAAAGTTAGAGACAATATCAATATCTCTCAAAGCTCAAATTAAACACACATAAACGCATCATTCACCCACACAGTATCACATCACAACGCAAAAAAGAACTATAGCATCATTTATAAAACTCATGTAACAAATACGACACAGAACCAAACAACTGCAGACATCAATAAATAGGTGTATTAGTGACATGTGTAATGTAAAACTGATCAGAAGAGCGGGTGAAGGAAGGGCATGCTTATGAGAAAAAATGCAACAGAAGTGCCCTTTTTTAAGGCAGGAGTTACAAGACTCGGACAAACTCCCGTGGGAGAAGGCAAAAGCAAAACAGACAGATCCTTTGCCAAAGGAGACGTTGCAGAGAGAGAACCAGATAAATGGTACGGTAAGCGTGAAAAGAGAGCAAGATATCAAGGCTCACTTTTACTTTATTCCTTAAAATGAACCAAAGTTAAACTAAAAGAATAAAATAATAGGAAAACTAATAAAAATGATTTGAAAATTTTGAGTTTTAACGATAAGGACAAAATAAAAGGTAAAGTGAATAGTACCAGGATTGATTTTTTAGTGTAAAAATATGGTTTTTCGTTAAAGTGAACAATATCGGGAGTTTTTCGTTAAAGTTCCCTAAAATAATTTAGACAAAAATGGTGAGTTCAATAATGAAGAAAGTTGAGGTTTTATTGTAAAGGTAATTAGTAATATAGAGAATAGCCTAATTTACTTATAAAATCATGCAAGACTCCTTTTTCATCAATGTGGGATTCACAATACGCTCTCTCACGTGTGTCGAATTTTTAAATCTGAAACTTAGACAACACAAATAGGGCGACGTGGAGTACGTGCGACTGTTGGACTTCACATGTAAGACAATTTGCTCTAATATCATAAAGAAATTTGGAGTTCCACCATAAAACAAATTGACATTATGAGGAGTAATCCAACTTACTTATAAGTCCATGCAAGGTTCATCTTTTACATCTTAATACTAATATATTCTAAATACATCCTTTCATCAAGAAAACAAATTACTGTTTGTAAAATCATTGTGCTAATAATAATTGTAAATAGTAAAATTTGTTAATTACTGTGTTCTCTTTCCTGCACTCAAGTTAGAATTCTTTTCTTCTTAGTTTAGATAAACTTAAAGTAGAAAAAGCCTGGTGTGGTTTCAATGTTACGTATCATTTAATATTAGAAGTGTTTTTGCTATCATATTTATTCTCCACCACTGTTTAGTTCTTTTATTTTTAATCTCAACCATTTAATCACGTAGCAGTCAATGTTACTTAATATTGAATAAATTAAAAAAAAAAACCTATATTTTTCTTATTTAATTACCATTTCAGCAACAGTTATCTCAATTTTTTACAGAATCCCAGTACAAAAACAAAACTAAAAAAATTGAAACTCGAAGGTATTTTTAGGGTGTCAGATGGCAATCAGTTTATAGTATTTTAGCTGAAAAAAAGGAGCTGGCTCACAACCCAGTTCATTGATTAAAAGAAGTTTTAAGGAAACACTTTTGGTATTATTTATTTTTAACGAAAATGATATTTTTACTTTAAAAAGTCACTTCTGTTACTATTCACTTACAACGCATTTTTGTCATTTTGGTTAAAACTCAAAGTTTTCAAACCATTTTCATTAGTTTTCTTTTAATTAAACCTCAAATCCAAAGCTTGATATTTGAATGAATTCGCAACGAGTATGATTTTCTCCTCTTTTTTTTTCCCTCACCTTCCCTCCCCTCTTATTTGAACGGTTACAGTTAAATCATGTCAACATCTTATATTAGTTTTTTTATAGAAAAAGAAAGACAAAATAAAGAATGTGAGAGGAAATGACGGAAAGGGACGAAAAGAAGAGAGGAGAGAATCCAAATCCAATTCACAAAGCCTGAATGTATGAAACACAACAGTTGTCTGAAACTTTGAATTTTAAGCTTAAGTTAATCACTTTTTAAGCTCAGAGTGTACTCTGACTTATTAAGTTAATTAGAGAACATTAATCTGCTAAATTAAGAGAATCGGGTTGATGGTTGCACCTAAACTAATCCAGTTATTTGCTGTCATTTCCGTAAATCAAAATTTAGTGGAAACCTCAGATTCGTCCACCACTTACAATTTCCTCGAATCCCACTTTCAATTTTTTTTTCTAACAAATTCAATTATCTAATGAAAAATAAATGCAAAAGTGGAAAACAGAACTTGGGTTTTTTTGGTAAATAAAAAAAGACCCTGACCCTAGGTTAATTAACTAAAACCATTTTTAATCGAATGAGCTAAATATAGTTCCGTTTTGAATTATAACTATAACATCCCACATCATCTAGGGGAGTGGATCTTGTAAGCCTTATATGTATATTCTCATCTCTACCTAGCACGAGGCTTTTTGGGAGCTCATTAGCTTCGGATTCCGTAGGAACTCCAAAGTTTAGCGAGTTCGCGCGAGAGCAATCTCAGGATGGGTGACCCACTAGAAAGTTCTCATTTGAGTTCCCAAAAACAAAACCGTGAGGGCGAGGTCAGGGTCCAAAACGGACAATATTGTGTTACGGTGGAGTCGAGCCCGGGATGTGGTGGGGGCCTGAGCCTGGATGTGACAATAACTCTATAAAAAATTATTTTTTGATGAACAGTGTCAGACCTTATTTATAAATCATCTCCAGCCGAAGGCCTAAACATAGTCCCCTCAATGATTTATTAATTTTAAGTTTATACTTTAAATTTATTGGTTAATTTAATTAAACAACTTTTAGATGTTTTCAAATTTAACTGTTGACTTTAAACGAATCATTGCAACTGAGGAGCTAGACCCCAAAAAATGCCTAAGAAGGGGTTACATTTGGCTAATCTGATGCCTATTTGGCTAAATAATGGTTTGGTTATAAGTTTTTAGGCAAATCAGATCATTTTTTGGCTTTTGGACCTTTAGCCCTCTCTATTTTTTTTTTTTTGTTAAACAATATATTTGTTAGATTACGAAGTCAACGAGGTTTGAATCTACGTTGTAATGCAAGAGTAATACTCATCTCTACTATTGTAATAAAAGGGCACTTGCTTGGTCTAATTTCTCTATGTGTCATTTTCTTCAACGAAAGCAGCTAACCTAACTTTCTGGGAAAAATAGCAGAGTTTAGATTGACATTGTGAGTTCACCGTCCACAGTTTTTCAGTCAACATTCAAAGAAAACGTACCACAACTACAATTAATGAATATTAACGGACCATAATTTAAACATTATATAATGGAGGGTTTGTTTGGGTGGCTTTTAAATAATAAAAGTTATTTTTTTGGGGTGGTGAAGGGTACAGTGAGCAGCAAAAACGCCGGATTTAGAGGAGATAAACAGAGAAGGCGGAAGCAGGTATCTACTTTTACAAGGAAGTGAAATATTTTCCCTTGTGCTGTGCGTGCTTTCACAATTTAACTTGCAAAAGAAGCCAAAGCAAAAGAAGGATTCGAGAGCATCAACTATCTGTCAATGTGATTTTACAATCACTTCTGTGCATTTTATCAGTTGGAAGTGAAATATTTTAGGTTTAACTTATGGAAGTGGCGAGTTGATTATTAAATTATTACAAATGATTCATCGTGTTGCTTTGGCCATCTTTAATAGAGAGGGCTAAATGTTCAAAAACTAAAAAATGCTGGGCTATAATGACTGAGCTATATTTTTGTGGAGCCACTAGACCATTATTTAGCAAAAAGAGCTGCCCAAGTATAGTCCTTTTTTTAGAGCTCAGCTCCTCTAGTGCAATAATTAATTCAAATTCAACTGCTAAATTTAAAAATATCAATGGCATTTTGGTTAAATTAACCAATAAATTCAAATTATAAACTTAAAACTAATAAATTATTTAGGAGGCTAGATTTAATCCATTCGGCTGAAGATGGTATATGAGTATGGCATGACACTATTAATTAAAAAAAAATTCTTGCAAGTTTATAAATTTGAACAGGGCTATATTCTGCCATTTCGGTTGAGGACAACCTTAGCTCAAATTTTTACACAAAGTTTTTTCACCGCTGTGTAAAAATATATTATAAAAAAAACTAATATTGTAAATTATACTAATTTATTCGTCTGTAAAACTACACTAAAGCGGCAAAAGTTCAAGCTTGAGTCCAAGAGCCGAACACAATTCTTTGCAATTTGCCTAGCCTACGCCTCAATCGTCACATCTATGTAAAGTCAAAAAAAGGAAAGAAAGGTACTATACTTCATCTTTTGTGCCGAGGGATTTTTTAGTGTGACGAGAATACAAGATGTTATATTATGTGTTATTATATAAATAGTGAGATATATGTGTTAAAAAGTTAATAACTTAAAAAATAAAAATTTTCATCACTTATATAAAAATACGTGATGTACAACTCGTGTTCCGGTCACAATGAAAAATTTCTTTTTGCACCAGTGTTTGAATTTATTTTTAAGAGATTCTAATTATTTAATCTAAATTACATAGAGAAGAATTTGAACTTGTATACAAGGGTTGGCATATTGTCTTGACCAAATGGGTACTATTATCATAATTTAAAATAACAGCAAAGTCTTCACCTATTAAGTGAGGTTAGCTATATGAATTCTAGAATACCACCGTACTTAGTTTTGTGTCATGTCTTCTGTTATATCCAAGTTGTCCAATTCTTTTCTTAGAATCTCTTTCTAAGTTTTCCTAGGCCCTTCTCTACCCTTTTTAGCCTTGATCCTCTGTCTTATAATCACATCTTCCAATCGAACCATCTATAGATATTCGTTTTATATGTCCAAACTACTAATTCGATTTTCTCTCTTATGTTATCATAATTTAAAATAGACAAAAAAATTTCTAGTCATGGGGTTTTGTAATTTACATATTGGGTGTTGTGGGTTGAATCTGTTTTGGTAAAAAAGAACTAGACTTGGTTGCTGCAAATTTAGCAAATTTAGCAACAAATGCTGCTTACCTCCAATCCTAAGTGAACACGTGTCAATTAAAACTCTAACATTTGTCTAGTCGAAATTGGATGCAGCAACTGATTCTGAATTCTTGAGCAGCGAAGTTAAATTCGGTCAAAAAAAACCCATCTTTTTCACACAGTGTCGTTTGTCGGGAAGAAAATTCCCATCTGTTCTCACTCTGTCACTGTTTGTTGTGTGGTTTCTGTTTTATTTTTTTTCACAATATATATATATATATATATATAAATATAATAATATTATTAATAATAATTACAGAGTAAGAAGCAAAAGCGAAGCAATCCCACTCCCACCAACCGTAGAACACACCAAAGCACGAGAGGTATATTTTGGCACCAATGGAAACAGGAACACGAAAAACACATAAAACAACAAAATGATGAGAGGGAGTGGAAGAAAATACCACGCAAAAGTTTGGCGTTAAACAGAATAAATCCTGAATAAAAAAAAGTGACGGGAGAGCAAGAAGAAGCAAAAGACAACGAGCTCCAAAAACCACCAGGTGGATTGGGATAATAACGAGAGAGATAACAGAGGGGGGAGAGAGAGAGAGAGAGAGAGAGAGAGAAGAGAGAGGAGAGAGAGTTTGGCTTGTTCATAAAGCTAGGAATTTTTGCAAATGTCACAAGATTCTGAGGGGATAAAGACGATTGAGCAGTGGAGATGGTCCGAAATGCAAGGCCTTGAGCTGCTGCCGGATGCTGCCGATCCTTTTAAAACCAACCCAGCAGCAAACCCAGCAACCCCATCTAACCCACCAGCAACAACATCAACTCCACAAAGGGCGGAGAGAATGGAGAGCTCCGAGCCCAGGAAGGACTCCACCGGCGGCGGCGAAAAGCCGGAGTCTTTACCCGCAGTTCAGTTCAAAGAACTCTTCAGATTCGCTGATGGGTTGGATTACGTTCTGATGGCAATTGGATCAGTTGGAGCTCTCGTGCATGGCTGCTCTCTCCCCATTTTTCTCCGGTTCTTCGCCAATCTTGTTAATTCTTTTGGCTCGAATGCAAACGACATGGATAAGATGATGCACGAGGTTTTGAAGGTACTGTATGAAACGAAACGAAATCTTAGCATGTTGTTATGAATGTGGTGATCGAATCAAAACTCCATTTTTTTACTGACTTTTTGGGATTGTGAATTTTTTGCAGTACGCATTGTACTTTCTGGTGGTTGGAGCTGCCGTATGGGCGGGTTCATGGGCCGGTGAGCTTTTAACCGTTGGCTTTTTTAAAAGTTTGGGTTTTCGTTTCGGGGTTTTTTGCTAATGCGAGGACTGAGGACATTTTTCTAAATTTGGGTTGCAGAGATTTCTTGTTGGATGTGGACCGGAGAGCGGCAGTCAACCAAGATGAGGATCAAGTACCTTGAGGCTGCTCTGAGCCAGGACATTCAGTACTTTGACACGGAGGTTCGAACTTCGGACGTCGTTTTCGCAATCAACACCGATACAGTGATGGTCCAGGACGCCATTAGTGAGAAGGTGAAGCAAGCAGAATGCTCGAAACTTTGCTTGAAAATTCAAGTTGGTAAATTTGGTTCTCATTTGGGATTGGGTTTTTTGTGCAGTTGGGTAATTTCATTCACTATATGGCAACATTTGTGTCTGGATTCGTGGTGGGTTTTACTGCTGTGTGGCAATTAGCACTTGTCACACTTGCTGTTGTTCCGCTGATAGCGGTGATCGGAGGCATTCATACCACCGCATTAGGCAAAATCTCAGGCAAGAGCCAAGAAGCTCTTTCACAAGCAGGACACACGGTGGAACAGGTGAGAAAATGTATCTTCCTATTAGCTCATCTCCATTTCCGAGTTTCGATTTTTACTGGATTTGTGGAAAATTTGAGCAGTTTTTGCACATGGGGTTTAGCTGATTTGTAGCCAAATTGCAGACTGTAGCTCAAATTCGAGTTGTTTTGTCGTATGTTGGGGAATCGAGAGCGCTACAAGCATACTCCTCGGCATTGAAGGTGGCTCAGAAGCTTGGTTACAAAAGTGGATTTGCTAAAGGAATGGGACTCGGAGCGACTTACTTTGTAGTTTTCTGCTGTTATGCACTTCTTCTATGGTATGGAGGTTATCTTGTTAGGCACCACTTCACCAACGGCGGTCTTGCCATCGCTACCATGTTTGCTGTCATGCTAGGTGGAATGTAAGTGCTGTGTTGTGTTCGTATTAGTGTAAAAATGTTTTATTAGTTAAGATACTGTTTGCTCATGATTCACTTTGATCAACAGAGGATTGGGACAGTCTGTACCAAGCATGGGCGCATTTGTGAAGGCTAAAGTTGCAGCTGCGAAGATTTTCAAAATTATTGATCACAAACCGGGCATGGACCGCAATAGTGAATCAGGAGTGGAATTAGAGTCTGTTACTGGACTAGTTGAGCTGAAAAATGTAGATTTTTCCTACCCTTCGAGGCAGGATGTTCGAATCCTCAACAATTTCTCGCTGAATGTTCCGGCTGGAAAGACCATTGCTTTGGTTGGTAGCAGTGGCTCTGGTAAGAGCACTGTGGTCTCCCTCATTGAGAGGTTTTATGATCCTTCCTCAGGTAAATAATCCAGTCATTTCACTTCCAATGTCTTTGTTCCAAATCCAAATACAAGTTAATGTTGTTCCCGAGTTCATCTAGTTCAATGTGGGCATGTATTTTGGTTTACAAATCGATTGTTATATGAAACAGGACAAGTGCTGCTAGATGGACATGACATAAAGACGTTGAAACTAAAGTGGCTGAGGCAGCAAATTGGGCTTGTGAGTCAAGAACCAGCTCTGTTTGCTACCACCATTAAAGAAAACATACTTTTGGGGCGGCCTGATGCCGACCAGGTTGAGATCGAAGAAGCCGCCAGAGTTGCCAATGCCCATTCATTTATTATCAAACTTCCTGACGGTTTTGATACTCAGGTCAGCTAATTAAGAGAGTAAGATATAATTATCATTTCACAAATTAGCAAGGTTCAAGGCCGAATCTGAACCCCCTCTGAGATACTTGTCCGATACCCGAAACAATTAGCATTGTTTAGAACGTCCACCCATTCAGCACTTAAAATCTCTTAATTTGAGAGCCTAAACTGATGTAAAATTTGAAGTTTGGATCTGGAGTGAAAGGAGCCAGATTCAGGTCAAAATCTGGTGGCATATACTTGATTGCTTCTACTATATTATTAAAAGACGCATTGGTTTATTTGGTCAACAAACAAGACCCAACTTTATCTTTAGGGTTTTTTTTTGTTTTTTGTTTTTTTTTTTAATTTATTAATTTTAAATAAAAGTCAATGTGGGGAAGCGTTTGGTCATGTCTGCATATTGTAGAAAGTAACATGGTGCAGTCAACAATACATGTGCAGGAATCAGTAAGGATTGGCATATCCATGGTGAAACATTGACTGAATAAATATAGTAAGTACAAGACAAACGAAGAAAAACGAAGTTTGAATCCCCCTCCCCATAAATTAGAGTAGTTTAGAATGCCGTCCTGAAAGAAAAAAAAAAAAAAAGTACTTATTTGTCCGTGATTAAAGATTATAAAAGGTGTAAAGAAACTAAATTATGTAATGAGCCTAATGATTGTGATTTTGAAGATTAAATAGATAATAATTTGAACATAACAAGTGGCTAAAGCCTGCTGAAATTTTTCATTTCTTTTTATACATTATGTGTGGGATTAAATAAGAATGATCGAATTAATGGAAAAACTGAACGTAGGTGTAAAATTATATGCAAATTAATGATAAGTTGAAAATGGCAGGTAGGGGAGAGAGGACTACAATTGTCTGGAGGACAGAAGCAGAGAATAGCCATAGCAAGGGCGATGTTGAAAAACCCAGCAATCCTGCTATTAGACGAGGCAACGAGTGCATTGGACTCTGAGTCGGAAAAGCTGGTGCAAGAAGCCCTTGACCGGTTTATGATTGGAAGGACAACTCTTGTCATTGCCCATCGCCTATCAACCATTCGCAAAGCTGACCTTGTAGCTGTACTCCAACAAGGAAGTGTTTCTGAAATTGGAACCCATGATGAACTTTTCTCGAAAGGAGAAAACGGTGTCTATGCCAAGCTCATCCGGATGCAAGAGATGGCACACGAAACTGCTCTCAACAATGCGAGAAAGAGTAGCGCAAGGTAGGATCCACACATTGTCGATTCAGTATTGTTTCTTGAACATTTAATTATCTCTTTTGTAAATGGATAGTTTAAAGCTTGACAAATAGATATGCTTATCACGGTTCTTCATTTTGCAGGCCTTCTAGTGCCAGAAACTCTGTAAGCTCACCTATAATTGCCAGAAATTCCTCATATGGTCGATCACCATACTCACGACGGCTATCGGACTTTTCTACTTCTGATTTTAGTTTCTCCCTTGATGCCTCATATCCCAATTACCGGCTCGAAAAACTACAGTTCAAGGAGCAAGCTAGTTCCTTCTGGCGCCTTGCTAAAATGAACTCTCCTGAGTGGGTTTACGCTTTATTTGGTTCAGTTGGATCTGTTGTTTGTGGTTCTCTAAGTGCTTTCTTTTCATATGTTCTAAGTGCTGTCCTCAGTGTTTACTACAACCCGGACCATGCCTACATGATCAAACAAATTAATAAGTACTGTTACTTGTTAATTGGACTTTCATCAGCTGCACTTATCTTCAACACATTACAACATTTCTTTTGGGATATTGTGGGAGAAAACCTCACAAAACGAGTGAGGGAAAAAATGCTGACAGCAGTTTTGAAAAATGAAATGGCGTGGTTTGATCAGGAGGAAAATGAGAGTGCCAGGATTTCAGCAAGGCTGGCTCTTGATGCTAACAATGTCAGATCAGCCATTGGAGACAGGATTTCTGTGATTGTACAGAACACAGCACTCATGCTTGTTGCTTGCACTGCGGGATTTGTTTTGCAATGGCGCCTTACCCTTGTCCTCATAGCAGTCTTTCCTTTTGTTGTTGCAGCCACAGTTTTGCAGGTATTTTTTCTTTTCTTAATAGTTCATCGCACATGCGTTAGAAATCATTGGAAACTTATCGAATCTCGCCACCACATTCAGACTAGACATTTAATTGGGGGAAACACATACACAGTCTACTCTAGTGAAAATTGAGGCATGTTTTACTCTTTTCCCTGATAGATTATCTATTGACACGGTCATGTAATTTACTGGTTCTTTTGTTGAATTTGTAACAGAAATTGTTCATGACGGGTTTCTCGGGAGACCTTGAAGCAGCACATGCCAAGGCCACCCAACTAGCTGGGGAGGCCATAGCCAATGTAAGGACTGTTGCTGCATTCAATTCAGAGGGAAAAATTGTTGGTCTTTTCTCCAGAAACCTCCAGATTCCACTACGCCGGTGCTTTTGGAAGGGCCAGATTGCCGGAAGTGGATTTGGGATAGCTCAGTTTGCACTTTATGCTTCCTATGCTCTAGGTCTTTGGTATGCTTCCTGGCTGGTGAAGCATGGAATCTCCGACTTCTCAAAGACAATCCGAGTTTTCGTGGTCCTCATGGTGTCTGCAAATGGTGCAGCAGAAACATTAACCCTGGCACCTGACTTTATCAATGGTGGTCGAGCCATGCGATCAGTGTTTGAACTCCTTGACCGCAAAACTGAAATTGAACCTGATGATCCAGATGCTACTGTAGTCACTGATCGTCTGCGTGGAGAAATTGAATTGAAGCATGTAGACTTCACTTACCCTACTCGCCCTGATGTCCCTGTTTTCCGTGACCTCTCCCTTCGTGCCCGAGCAGGCAAGACTCTTGCCCTTGTTGGTCCTAGTGGATGCGGTAAGAGCTCAGTCATTGCACTGATACAGCGATTCTATGACCCAACATCAGGACGAGTTCTGATTGATGGGAAGGATATTCGAAAATATAATCTGAAGTCCCTAAGAAGGCACATTGCCGTGGTTCCCCAGGAGCCATGCCTCTTTGCTACAACTATATACGAAAATATTGCTTATGGACACGAGTCAGCAACTGAGGCTGAGATCATTGAAGCTGCAAACCTGGCTAACGCTCACAAGTTCATATCTGCATTGCCGGAGGGTTACAAAACATTTGTTGGGGAACGGGGAGTTCAGTTATCTGGAGGACAGAAACAAAGAGTTGCAATTGCTAGGGCTTTATTGAGGAAGGCAGAGGTTATGCTTCTTGATGAGGCAACAAGCGCACTTGATGCTGAATCGGAGAGATCTATTCAAGAGGCACTAGAGCGTGCTTGCTCGGGAAAAACCACAATTGTGGTTGCACATAGACTATCGACCATCAGAAATGCTCATGTCATTGCTGTGATTGATGATGGAAAGGTGGCAGAGCAAGGATCCCACTCCCATCTATTGAAAAATTACCCGGATGGGTGTTACGCGCGCATGATACAGCTACAAAGATTCACCCACACCCAAGCCATCGGAATTGCATCAGGTTCAAGTTCATCAGTAAAACCCCGAGAAGAGGAAGAAAGAGAAGGAAAGTAGGGTGAAGTCACATACCAGTAAAGAGGAGTATATCCCCGCATACCCCCTCTGATATTTTGTTTCTGTTTTTGTTTTTCTGTTTTTGGTATAGTATATGTATTAACTTTCTTCTTCCCCCTATTTTTACCATATATGTTCTTCTACCCTTATGAATCTTTGAAGAAAATAATAGTTGAATACTTACCTTGAGAGAAATCGAGATGATTAACCAACCCTGCAAGAGATTCTTAGCTATCCCCCGGTTGTATATTCTCTCGAGTCAAGATCACGTACAAGATAATAGTTAGATAAACACAATGAGATATACAACCAGTTACGTAGCAGATTCTCACTAGCCCTACTTTTTGAAACATGGTGACAACTTGACGTGCAAACCTACATGCGTGCATGCTTTAATTGTCAAACAAATCGTGCCTGGAATCCAATTGGAGTTCACAATAATGGTGAGCACTCCTACAATTTGAGTGTGACTTGGATAAAGTGTGTTGGAATTCCATCACTGTCCAACACTAGTCGCATGGAAAATGGGTGTAATGGTCTCGGATGTAGACCTGCGACTCGGATAAAAGACATGTTAGGCTTTTGATAAGTTACACATCACTGTCCAAACTTTGAACATGATTGGTTCATTCGTCCACGGCGACATGAAATAGTCCTATCCAGTCCAGTCCTCATCTCGATAGGGCAAATACATATGTATGTGACGGAGCTTGTGGGGGACAAAATTATTTGAGTTATTTGATGCCCATGTGCATGAGTTTAATGACAGAGAAATGGGAGGGAGATTGAATAAAAGATGAAAAAAATGGACAGAGACCCAAAAGGTGGAGTGAATGATTACTTCAAATTAGTGGATGGTAGTGGACAAAGCCTGTGAGATAAAGAGGATGGATGTATGGCATTAGAAAATGACATGGTAATCTGAGAGATTTTGGTGTTTGATTTGTAGGTACTATGTGTGTGAGAGTGGGTCACTAACTAATCTCTTTGTCTCAAGGAAATATATAGGGATATGAGTGGCCATAGATGGAACAATAACCTACGTGAATCGATGACGTTAAGGTTGAAGTGTTCTAAGCAAATTATGGATTACTATCTGAGACATTTAAAACAAGTGACGTCGTATTATTAGTTAAGATATTTAAAATAAGTGGCGTCGTATTATTAGTTCAAGATGTCATTGTGACGAGGGTATCTTTCTCCAAAGGAATTGTGTGCCACGCGTCCAAAAACCGAAAGGAGAAAAACCAATTTTGAGAAGAAAGGAAAAATTCCATCTTAAAAAGGCAATAAGAGGATAATGTGCGGTTACTAGAGAAGCACAACGAAGTAGTGATACCACTAGGGTGATGTCGTAATGCCCCATCTTGCGAATCCTTCGTCTTTCATTTTTTTTATTTTTTTTATTTTTAAAAGGGACCAGATGGTGGTTTCGTCACGGTAGTCCATCATCCCTGAGGCCGAGAAGATTCATAAAGGCACTTCATCTCAAGTCATATTTGGCTTAAACAAGGCATGATCAGATTAAGTTGGTCAAGAGAAAATGATTCAATCTCAAGAAATCATTTAAATATTCAATGTTCGTCAAAACTAGAGAGCGATACTAAACTAGCATTATTAAAGTAGAAAATTGTTTTTCGCGCACTCATTTGGTCCTTCTGCATGTCTTTTTTTTTCTTTATTTTTTCTTTTTTTTCGGATTTTCAAGTAATAAATTAAAAAAAAAACAAATGAAAATGATTTGAAAACTTTGAGTTTTAACGATAAGAACAAAATAAAGGGTAAAGTAAATAGTACCATAATTGAATTTTTAATGTAAAAATGTAGTTTGTCGTTAAAGTGAACAGTACCGGAAACATTTCATTAAAGTTTCTTAAATTTAAAGAAAATCGGCAACAAAAATTAAGAGAGATGTGCGAAGGAGAAAAAGAATGTTTAGATATTACATCATCTAAAGTAATTTGAAGTCAAATTTAAACAAATATTGGCTAGCATTGTTGGAGATGCTTAAGCCTGCCTTGCTTTATTTATTTACCATGAATAATTTTGTTTTCATATCCTCCACTTTTGGGATAGTGGAAACAGCACACACTGCTTTTTCATATCCCTTGTCTGAAACAGAAATGGAAAAAGTGAAAGACAAATAGAAGACACAGGAATGCCAGAAGCATAAATGATTATCCTCCTCAGGTTGGAATACAGCAATGTTTCCTCTCAATTAGAAAGTAACTCAAAACAAGTTCAGAATTAAAGGACAAACACAAAAGCCAGAAAAGGTGGGTATGCTTTGACTATAGGGCTAGTAGAATAATGAGGCCATGCTTCTTGTTTGGGATAGAGTCACTCAGATCCTTCCACAAAATTTACTTAAGAGTCATCATTTGCTGTTGGTGCTGGTCGGAAAAGGGAGAGAGACTTGGCCTTGGCCACGGGGGGCCGGGATATGCCAACAACATCAATATTATCCACAACTTGGTAATTACCACTTGCATAATCTATCAAGTGTGAAATTTTATCACAAAAAGCTTGGGTGTTAATTGGAGTGGGGTTAGGATATTTAAACTCTTCTTTTCTTAGAAATACGGTCAATGTGGGATATTTCAACCACTGTTCTAAAAATCCCCGTCTAGCGCCGCCTAGGCCCATCCTAGGCGCGGCGCTAGGCGGTTAGTCACCACCCCGATTAATGCCTAGGTATTTGAAAATTAAGAAAGAGCACCTAGGCACCCGGCTCGGTTGCAACTCACTTAGACAAAATAGTAAACTTTCATTTTGTATTTTATTTTTTTCAATAAATTGTAAGAGACTTGTTGCATACTTAAATGAACACACATTATATGCATGTTCCTCATGTTTTTCATTATGTTCCAATACTTCATAATGTATATGTCATTTTATTTTGTAGTTTATGATAAAATTATATATATTTTAAGTATAGGCACACACTTATTTACATGAAATATAATACATTTAATTAAATCCGCTTAGTCCACCGCCCGACTAGCACCTAGCGTCTTTTAGAACCTTGATTTCAATACACCCCCTCACGTGGGACCCAATTAGTGGATCACACGTGGAAGATCCATACAGATAATAACCACATAGAGCCAAGGGGATTCACCCCACACGTAAGGCCCCATCACATGGTAGTACGGGTTCATCCTTGCTCTGATACCATGTAGAATTATCAGAGAAGCGGACCGAAGACCCCACCAATGGCGCCTTCAGTGTTAAATCCGATGGGAGCTTAAGACAAAGATGAGAAAAAGAAAGAAAGATCTCCAACAACACAGATATTGTCCAACTTGATAATTACTGCCTGCACAATCTGTCAAGTGTGGGGTTTTGTCACAAAAGCCCTCGGTGTTAGTTGGAGTTGGATTAGGATATTTAAATTCTTCTTTTCTCAGATATACAATCGATTGTTGTTGAAGGGAAGGGATTGACGTCGACCGCCATCTGCTTTTCCGGAAATTTCAACTTTCCTTTCTCGATCCAACTTTGAATTGTGTCCCGGAATACAACACAATTATTGGTTGCATGCTTATTAGAATTATGATACTTGCAGTATATCTTTCCCTTTAATTCATCGGCCTTAGGGATAGTATGTCCCGGCCGAAGCTTGATGATTTTTGCTGCCAATAATTGATCGAAAATTGCATCAGCTTTGGTGATATTGAAAGTGTATACTTTCGATGACTTACTCATTTCCTCGGCAGCCGAACGGGTTTTGGTGTCTTTGGAACTTACTTGAGCCAAAGCCTTGCAGACGTAGAGTTTATCTATTACTATCTCGGCCGCATCTACACTAGCATACTGAAGATCCTCACTTTCGGCCAATGCATAGCTAACCGTGGGATTCTTATACAACGTCCCCCGGGATGGTGACTTTGATATCTTTTCTTCTCGGAGCAGATAATCATACTGTTCAACGTGTTGAGCAAGTTCGTACATATCTCGAATATTTGCCCCCAGAAACTTTTTTTTTGTATTCCACGTCCAATCCGTTGAGAGCGATTCTGACGAATTCCACTTCGGGGAGTGGTACTCGGCACCAATTCATGGTCGACTTAAACCTCGTTAGGTATTCCATTGGAGATTCGTCGGATGCTTGAGCCATCCTGGCCAACGATGATACGGACATCTCCATCCCTGGCCGATAGAATTGTTCATGGAACTTCTCGACTAACTCTTCCCAACTCTGCACGGAGTTGGGCGGGAGATTAATGTACCAGGCAAAAGCTGAGCCTGTCAGTGAAAAGTTAAACAGCCGCAATTTATAGAAGTCGTTATTGACGTCTCCACACTGCGCTGTGAAACGAGCCACATGTTCTAATGAGGATAAAGACGATTCCCCGACGAAGAGACTGAAATCAGGGATCTTAAAACCTCGTGGGTATTCAAACCTTTCCACATAAGCTGGGTAGAGATGGATGAATTTTGGAAACTTCGGCCCCTTTTTTAGGGCCGAGTCAATCATTCTCTGGACTTTGGTCATGTTTACGGAAGCGGCTTCTTCTCCCTGGCTTGGTCCCTCGGATCTATTTCCCGGTCCACCTCTTTTTTCTAAGGTGATTGGTTGCGGCCGGGCGGACCCTCTCTCGGCTTGTATTGGAACATTCGTAGAAGGCTGCCGAGGTTGGCCGACCTGGCCATCTTCGAAGGCTTTACTAACCAACAGTTCAAGCATCCTGGTCTGTGTATCGTTGTTACTTCGTATTTCTTCTAGTAAATCATTCATCTTTTGACCAATCGACTGCTCGACTTGCCGATACTGTTCATCAAGTCGTCTCCGAAGAAAAGACCTAGTTGGTGGATCGGAACCTTCCCCACCATCGTCGTCGTAATCTTCCACTATCCTTTCCACAAACATGCCCGTCGTTTGATTCGGGACCGCTGAGTTGTGAGGTTGTCCGCCGAGACAGATTTCATTTTCTCAGCGTGTCACACTTGTGGCCTCGGGCGGCGCAACAATGATCGAATTTTTTGCAGGGTGCAAATCCTGCCCAAGGCCTTGCACTGGTAAGTCAGTTGTTGACTTTCCCATGGTTGTTCCCTTCTTTACAGACCGTGTCTCAACGGTCATGAACTCCGAGGGTTTAGCACAAAGGTCCCATCGGGCGTGCCAAAATGTTGACTCTAAAAATTGCAAAACCTACGTGGTGCGCAGGCCAAGTAACTAATAAGCTAACTATGTCATTCGGTTGAATGCGGGGCGTGCCAACTCGTCGACCGAGCTTGGCCGAGGAGTAAAATTTGTTGATGTCGCGTTGAGCGCGTCGTTGACTTCTCTGTCTTGCGATTGCGACCGAGGAAGGAACACTCTCGATCTTTGGGTTCTACAGCCTGAAGACAAGGCTACTAATTCTGCGGAGTTCACAAATCGTCGGAGCCTGATTCGGTCACTGTGATTATATTCGTAAGAGTATAAGCACGTTGAATCGAGACCAAACTATATGGGCGCAGGTACTCAAATGTGACGTATGTCTTGATGGTAAACGTAGTTCGGCCGTCGGAATGTCGAACCCTGAAACTTACTTGCGAGTATCCAATCATAAAATCACTCGGCGTCTAGACGCCGAGCAATGCAATTCGTAACACCTGACTATGCCGAGAAGGCTAGCAAGGTGACCTCTGCCAACAAAGGTTCAAAAACCCTTCTCGGCCGAGACTTAGATAGGTAACCGGTCGACCTCGACGCAGTGCTGTTTATCCAAACTGAAGGTGCTTTTCGGTCGGCTGATTCTACGGCAGAAGTGCTGTTTATCCAAACTGAAGATGCTCGCCGGGTGCCTCCACAGTGCTGTTTATCCAAACCGAAGGTGTGTCGGCGGAAAAGGAAAAGGAAAAATCTCAAGGTATTTGAGAGGTTTTGCGCAGGGCAATTGTATGCTGATTTGAAGGGCCTTTTCTGTTGCATGATTTCTTATATTTATAGCACCCCATTCCTTGAGACCGATTCGCATTCTGATTTGGATTGGGAGTCCTTGTCCCGTTTCAACTCTAACTCGAACAAACCTATTCCCACTGGGATTCTGAATTTTCCTTCCTTTCGAGGCTTTATTCTTTGCCGGTCGGGAATCTTGGTCGCACTAGGACTCCCTCGACCTTTTCTATTTATCCAGATTACTTAGGATAGGACTTGACCGACCCTGCCAATAGGCCCGGGATTTATCATTAGGCTCATAGTATGACATAACCTTGGGCCGAGCACATCCTGCTGCTCGACCCAACAATATTATTTTGGGCCCAAACAAGAACGTAGGACAATGTCATATGGAATCAATTAAAATTCCAACTCAGGTTGAAGAAGCTCTACGAGACCCTAAGTGGATAAAGCTATGGATGCAGAGATGTCTACTTTACAAAAAAATAGAACCTGGGAGATTACCAAGAAACTTTTTCTCTGGTACAAAGCAAGGTTAGTAGCTAAGGGGTACACTCAAATGTATGTTGTAGATTACCAAGAAACTTCTTCTCCAGTCGCAAAGATGAATGCAATACATGTTTTGATTTCCTTAACTGCAAATATGGATTAGCCTCTTAAACAATTTCATGTGAAGAATGCACTCCTTCATAAGGACTTGGAAGAGCAAGTTTATATGATCTTTCCACTAGGATATGGTGCGAGGGGTAATACTAAGGTGTGCATATTGCGTAAGTCTCTTTACGGACTCAAGCAATTGCCATGTGCTTGGTTTGACAGGTTTACTTTAAGCAATGAAGGAGTATGGGTATCGCCAAAGTCATTCATATCACACTTTTTTCTAAAGCGTAGGCTTGGAAAATTGACTGCTTCAATTGTTTATGTGGATGATATGATTATTACAAGAGATGATTCAGAAGAAATTCAAAAGTTACAACTAATATTGCATTTGAATTTAAGATGAAAGATTTGGGAGAGTTGAAGAACTTTCTTAGGGTTGAGGTCGCCTGTTCAACTAAAGGTATTTTCTTGTCTCAACGAAAATATGTGTTGGATTTGTTGAGAGAAATTGGTATGTTAGAGTGTAAACATGTTGACACTCCTATAGTAGAAAAGCATTACTTATGTAATTATTATGTATTTACCCTAATCAGGTTCCTGTTAATAAGGGTAAATATCAAAGACTTGTGGGCAGATTAATTTATCTAGCTCACACTCATCCTGATTTTGCATATGTTGTGAGTCAGCTTATGTCACATGGCTGCTATAATATGGATTTTGGCATATCTGAAGTTTGCACCTACCACCTAGTAAGGGAATATTGTATGGAAGAGATGGGCACCTAAAAGTTGAGGGATACTTTACGTTTGTTGGAGGGAACTTGGTTACATGGTGTAGTAAGAAACAGAAAGTGGTGGTAAGACAATCTGCTAAAGCTGAGTATAGGGTATGGCACAAGAAATATATGAACTCCTTTGGTTACGTAAGTTTTTGAGTTATCTTAGTTTCAAACCAAAGGAAGCTATGAAATTATGTTGTGACAATAAGTTTACAAGAAAAATAGCATATAATCAGAACAACATGATAGAACAAAGCATGTGGAGGTTCATAGCACTTTGTTAAGGAGAATCACAAAAGGAAGATTGCGTCTATAGCATTTGTAAATTCAGGGAAACAGTTGGATGTTGTTCTTACACATGGAGTATCGAGTAAAGCTTTTTTCTAGACTTACTTGGCAAGTTGGGCATGTCCTATATCTATGCACCAACTTGAATAAGAGTATTGATTATATTATAAATATTCTAGGAGCCCCATATTTGGTTGGAATAGGATTTGTAATTAGTTGTAATTTTTAGGATTTAGTTTCCTTATCATTGTAATTAGATTCATGGAGAGTAAGGCATGTGTATATATTACAAACCCTAGAGGATGAATAAAGTAACAAAGTATTTTAATGTATTTCTTCTCATGCTTCACGTTCAGGGGTATGACCTTTTCATATCATATCTCACTTAATAAGTTGGAAGAATGCGATAAAACACTATTTTATGAACAAAATTGGAGACAATAAAGTTGTTTGGCATTGCGTTGTTCCAATTCATGATTCAAGTGAGATTGATTACCTAAAATGACCATCAAGTAAAAAACCACACGTACCAACTTTAACTCTTGGCCTTCTTACAGAAATTACGTATTCATGCATACTCGTAGAACTATGATTTGCAAGGAGAAATGACTAATTACAGTAGAATGGTAGACTGCATGTCAATGGCCGATTCGGCTCAACTGCCGATCAATTCGTTATCAGTTTTTAAATGTTGGGTGGCCAATCCATCCAACACCCCAAACAACTAAAATAGATATTATACGTATAACAAAAGTACTTATGAGCAAAAGCGCTTATGAACTTTCACTCTTTGAAGAAAAAGAAGACAACAATCAAGAAGACTTCAAAAATAACAAAAATGTAGTGAGAGTTGAGTGAAGGACTTACTAAGGCAGAACGCTAGTGCCTGAAAAAGTCTAGCTTAATGCTCAATAGGACGTTCATCAACATAACTGCAGTCCCAACAATCAGGAAACCTAAAATCCTTTTTCTTTCAAAATCTCTGTTTATATCTTCTAGTTTCCTTTGGTGGTCTCGGTAATCTAGTAGTACTTCTCCTACTAAAGTGGAGTTACAGGATTTCGTCTGCACCAACCTACTTCTATCATTTCCCAAAAAATGTGAATTCCTTCCATTGTAATCAAGAAAAAATATTACTATACGGGATTCTACAACCTACGCAAGTACTTCAGCAGCCATTTTCACGTAAAACATTCCTATTCCCCTGTCAGGCATTCGATGAACGATGCACAAAATTCAGAGACTAGACCTCACAAAGCATGTATCATGTATCTTCCGCTACGAGGTACATAAAATAAAACAAAAACGGAAAGCTCAAAAAGACATAAGCTTGGGACCATTATCTGGCATACCCATCCCAGCAGCTAAATCCGCGTCCAGCTGAGTGTGAGGTGCATCCCCCATCATTATCTTCACACGCTTCTTATGACGCTTTGTCTTGAAATGATCGTCCCTCACCAGCGCATTGTTAAAGTATCGGCTGCAATTCCAAAACCGAGTTGCTCACTCAGCAAATTAGACAAACCCAACTAAAACAAACTAGTAGCACAAATGATTCTCGACGATGGCTAACTTTCCATTCTTTTTCTCAGCAACCAAACAGACGCAGATAAAAATTTCCACCAAAATTCAAAACTAAAAGTACACAAAATCTTACTCGCAGTGTAGGCAGTAGTATTGGCCCATCCCAGGAAGGTCCTGATCCTGAGGCAATGGCTTCGCCCCCTCCTCTGCCTTCTTCAGACCATCATACACCATGTCGTTACGTGATCAAATTCTCCGTCAAGGAACCAAATCAAAATTCTACAAAATTGAACCAAAAAAAATAAAAAAATAAATAACAATTGCGGTGAAGAAAAAAAAGGACATCTTTGATTTCGAATTCGGCGTGGCGGTGAGTCTTGTGAGAGTATCTTCGTTTCTTGACGCTTCTATGCGGGCACTTGCCTCCCATGATTTCTTGGATTCGAAGTTTCGGTTTCTGTGACTGCTCGTTACGGTTTCGTAAACCCCGGAAACGAAAAGAGGGATGGAGAGAGGGAAGGGAGCGGGATTTATCTTGCTTCCCGAATGCGGTGTCGTTTCAAAATCTTCTGGGACGATATTGTTGTCGGTCGGATTGGGACATAGTAGCAGGGCCTTGTTTCGGCCTGTTCTTAGAGGGATGAAAGCCCATTTGTTAGGCCCAACATTGGAATAAACGAGTGTTAGGTAAATTTTTTTTTTTTTTTGAACAAATTATATTATCTATCTTAAAGGGAATGTGTAGATCCACACGCTCCATAGCTCTGATACCATATAGAATTATCAAAGAAACAAGCCAAAGGCCCACTTACAACACCGATATTGTCGCCAACTTAGGAACTACCACCTGCACAATCCGTCAGGTGTGCGGTTTTATCACCAAAGACATAAGTATTAGTTGGAGTGAGATTAGGTTATTTAAACTATTCTTTTGTCATTGATACAGTCGATGTAAGATAGTTCAACACTGAGAATGTTCTCTTGATGATGGTTGGTCTCGACTCCGCCCAAGCTATTTGGGAGTGTCTCCATCAACTAGGGATGGTCACGGTCTGGTTCAGCCTGGTTCCACCCTCAAAATGGAACTGGAATTGAAATTTTTCAACGGGTCGGTTCGGTGCGGTTTTGCTTAAATTTATTACTAAAACCATGCGATTCGGTTCATGACGGTTTCGGTTCAGTTCATGCTGGTTTACGGTTTTAACCAAAATTATACATATGTTTCTTCTAATTTTCTACTTCTAATACCAAACACATATTTCAATCACAAATTCAAGTAAATTTGAGTTTCCACTACTAGATCTACAAGATTTGTGACCGAAAGATAGAAAGTGTGCATATAAATATAAATAAAAAGGCTCATATCAAGACCAAAGTGTAGATCTTAAACTAAAACTAAAATGTACATAATACATAATATACTGGAAAAGAATGAAGAAAAATAATGTAGGGGGAGAAAAGTTATAAAACAACAAAAGAGGGGGAGAGAAGTGAAGAAAAATATTGGGCTTATGCACATGGTCTTCTTGGAAAAATGTCTTATCTCTACTAAATAATAAAACACTCATTGTCAACCAAAACCTTATGAAATTACCAGTTTAACCCTCTAATTAAAACAGAACATGAATAAGAAATATGGGGCAGAAATGTAATTTCACACAACCAAATTTTGCTGTTTTTTTTCAAAACCTCACCTACATGTAATTCTAATATATCTCTAATTAAAAAAATAAAATAAAAAAAAAACTAAAAAAAAAACTTCTCACTCTCACATTCTCTATCACTCTCTTCCTCTCTCTCATTCTATTCAAAAAAAAAAAAAAAATTCTCACACTCTTTGTGTGTGCCCATATGCTAGTTTATATAATAATAATAATAAACTAATAATTTATATTAAAAAGGGTTCAGTCCGGTTCCTTCGGTTCTTAATATTTCCAAACCGAAACCGTTTGAAACGTTTCGGTTTAGTTGTTCCGGTTTTGACTTTTTTGGTCAACGTAGTTTTTTTTGTCATGATTCGATTCTATTTTCCGGCGGTTTTTATGCCCACCCCTGCCATCAAAACTTATCTCAAGTTTCTGTTGCCAACGTTGCTAACCTACGCTTTCGTCTTCTTAACCTTCAAAAAGGCAGTCGCCTACTCCATGAGTATCTTCAGGAGGCCAAGTCAATTGCTGATGGTCTTGCCTCCATTCATCAAAAGGTCTCTGACAGTGATCTTGTGATGTCCATTCTCCGTGGTCTAGGAGTAGACTATGTTATGTTTGTCATGTCAATTCTTAATACGGCCACCTTGCCTTCCTTCTCCGACCTGCGTCAACAAATTCTGACTTATGAAGCCTAGGCTGCTCGCATGAATCCAACACCTGCTGCCCATGCACTCATGGCTGCTCAGGCTCCACAACCACATAATCCAGCCGCTACACCCACAGCAGCTGCAAGCTGCTCTGCCACACCCACAACAGTGTTGGAAAATTTAATAATATTATTATTATATTAAATTTATTAATTAAATGAAAATTAGAAGTGAAGATTTTTGGTAAAAAGATATATCTACTTAAATGAAGAGTTGAAACTTTTGACTCTTCATGAATAATTACATGCTTTGTAAAGATGTATCTCACATTCAATAAATAAGGAAGCACCTTATAATCACAAAATAACTTTTCATTGTTAACATAATCATACATAGAGTGCACTAAATATTAGAGAGTCTCATTAAGTCCATATGAGAGAGTTTTCAACACAACCGTGGTTCATGGAGCCTTGTGATTTGGAGTGCTACTATTACAAGGACGTGGTCGTTGTATCTTGGGAGACATGCGCCGAACAACCATGATCACCGTAGTAGGGCGTAAACTTGTCTTAAGGACAAAGTGTCCAACACTTGCCTCGACTAGGGATGGGCAAATACTCATTGGTTATGGGTAACCACAGTTACCCGCCCGTTTAAATTAAACGGTTACGGTTATGGGTAACCGTTTAGAAAAATAAACGGTTATGGGTATAACCATTTACCCGCGAAATTTAAATGGGCGGTTATGGGTATTAACCGTGGTTATAAACGGGTAACCGTTTAACCATTTATTTTATATATGTAAAATTAACACAAACCATGTTCTTGATCCAATAATACTTAGCACCCAATAAATTAGCAAGGAATTCATCGGTCCTTCACTCAATAACACTGCTACAGGAATGATGATTCTCATCATCAAGGAATTCGCCAAATTAATTTAAATTCCTTGCAGGTAACCATGAAATTGACAGAAATGCTTTGATAGAAATGTCTTCTAAACAATTTTTGTAACCAAATAATACTTACCAAATATTATATTTACCTTCATTGGTAACAGTTAAAAATATCATCTGTAAACTATTATTTCAATTATTGGAATGGTATAAGGACTTAAAAAATTAAAATATGGAAATGTATGATGAATACTATAACGGTGTTTAATTGTTAAAAAAAGAAAATTATGACAATTTTTTTTTAATTTTCAAGTTGTTAAAAAACATGTAGACGGGTGAAAAAAGGGTAATGGTAAAAAAAAAAAAAAAAAAAGAAAAGAAAAAGATAAACGGGTTAAAAAGGGTAAATGGGTAAATGAGTATTAAACAGTTACGGTTAAATGGGTATGCAGTTATGGGTATGGTTAACCGTTTATAAATGGTTATGGGTATGTGTATAACCGTTAGGCAATTACCTAACGGGTAAACGGTTATACGGGTATGAGCATAAATGGTTATAGGTAAATAACCGCGGTTACCCGCCCGCCATAACCGTTGCTCATCCCTAGCCTCGACCGTATTTTCTAGGTTTTTCTAATCCATCATATCATGTTCATTTAACATTGGTTACTCATGTGCATGCATTATTGTGATATATAATTGCATGAATTATTTGTTGATTTTCTATGTGATTTATTATACCAATTAGACCCTATTTTTCCAACAATTTTAATACAAGTTTATGGTTTATTTACTATATTTATGGTTGTGAAAACATGAAGAACCGATATGTTTATTGGTTTATTTGCTATATGTTGGCAAGACAAAATTTTGTATGTTCTTCCTTGCGTCCAATATTGTTATGCATATTGATTACAATAGTGCTGCCTATGTATCATATATTAATTTACTATTCGAAGACATATATATTGTGAAGCGGTGCATTTGCTTGTCTAATGAATCATATTCTTATCATAGTACCGATTGGTATTTGCATTTTATATATGAATCAATATTCATAATTATGATATTAATCTTGGTGCATGCTGAGAAATTAATTATTTAGTTCTCTTTGTTTGACAAGCCAATTTCAAATATTATATCATCTATCAATTTAAATTATCACAAAATGTGCACATAGTTTCTTATATATGCTTGTCCTCTTTCTGGATTAATTTGGCCATGTTTATATTCTCGGTACAATTCAGGCTTAAAGAAATGTATCTGTAATAGTTGATTGTAATTTTCATGTTAAACATTTTGAATACAAGTTGATTTCTGGAATAAAACAAAAGTGGTGGAACGGTTTGACCATTCAAACCGTATCTCATCAGGCATATTGTTTATCTAAACATCATCAAAATGTTTGCCCAGATTGGTTATTGATTGGCTTTTCAAATTTTGACAAAGTAGTACAAGTGAAAGGATGTCAAAGGCTGGAAATTGCATCCTTTTGCCCAAGCTGAAAGGGATTTGGCTATAATTGTTTAAAATCCAAACAAATGCATGAAGGAAAGAGATGCCATCTTTCGAAAACGTTCGAAGGTCATGATGACTTATGGGTCTTTTGCCAGACAGTAACCATTGCATTTTTACAGAAATGGTGTGGTTATGAATTTGATCATTTTCAGACTAACCAAATATATCAATGGTGTCGTATGAGTGGCATCTGTTTGTTTTGTTGCATGTGTGAAAAGCCACTATATGGAAGTTACTGTCCAAACTGTGAAAGGTTTTCAATATCCTCTTTATACTAAAGATGTAAACGGTGGTGCATCAGACTCATAACTGCTTGTCAAAATATGTGTATGTATATACTAATGAAATCTTCAGATAGAAGACATTTCTTTCTAAAATGGGGTACAGTTTCAGACTGGTGCCTTTTGGAATTAGCTTCCGTAGTGGACACATCTTTAATTGTAGTCTTAACCATTATTATAATAATGTTGTGATTAATTTTATGAGTGTGGTTCTTGTTTCATTTCAAGAAACAAAAGGTCTAGATACCTAGTTGAATGTTCAAGAGAAGTGCTTGTCATAGAAAGGACTTGTGAGGCTTGAAAGCCTAAAAGAAAAGATAGATAAAGTCTATCTTAGTTGCTCCTTACTTCTTAAAGTAGAAATGTGATCGATTTGATGATAATGTTAAAAGTAACCACAATTATTGAAGAATTGTGGGGGTAACTTATCTATTTTTGAGGTATGAGATTTACTTAAAGAAGAATGGAAATATAATTTGCTAATTGAATGAGACAATCAAAATGTCATTTCTTATAATGGTAATTTTAAGGTATTGAAAGGTTGGAGATCTTCTAGCAAATACCATAAATGTGGGGGAATGTACCAGAGTATTAGCAAATTACTTTGTAAGTCCTAACATATGTTCTAAAAGACTTAACATTGGAAAACAACTGCTCTCAAAGGAAATAATTTCCATGCACGGATATAAAGTTTGTGATGGCCATATAATGAGTAATCAACCTAGTGGTACCAATTTTTAAAGGTTTGACTAGAGAGTAAGTTGTATCATCGAGGGGAATGGGTTAAAAGCCTACGTCTTAAAAATTGCCATAATGGCAACCCAACCTAGCTGACTGGAGATCCCAAGATCTAGGTTCAAAGGGACAACTGAATTGTGGATGATTTAATGGGAGAACTGCAGAGATAATCTCCTACCCATGTCCTATGATGAAATAGTGCTATCTGGATCGTATATAGGATAAGCTTTACTTTTAGTGATTCCTATACTTGGAAATAACAAGTGGGGTATTGCAGGATACTCTTAATGGGAAGTCACCTATCTTGAGTGAGGAATGGGGCCATTCCTATGAGAATTTTTTGAAGGGCTTAGTTCTCTAAGGTATCGTTTGGTATGTGATAGGAGCATATTCATGCGACTTAAATGGCTTGTTCTCGTGCATTTACGTTATGTTTCTTTAGTTATTTTAGTCCTTTAAGCTATTTTCGTGTGTTTGTAGGTCCAAAGGGCTAAAGGAGCAAAAAGATGCATTTTGGAGACTTTTGGAGCACTTTTGGGCTAAGGATGGATAGCTTATGCTTGGCGCCAAAGTGTTGGACGAAATTGAAGACCTAATTGAAGACCAAAGTGTTGGAACCTTGTTCCCTTTAGTTTTAGGACATTTAAACCTTTCCAATTTCCTTAGCCGTGCATAACATTCCAACATTCCACTCCTTCATTTCAGCCACACTCACACATATCATTACTTATCATCACCACTTATTGCACATGCTTTCCCATTTCATTATTCATTCACCTTAATCATTCCCTCACATGTTTTCCCAACCCATTGCAGCACATGCACATTCACCCTTCATTATTTCCATCCACATGCATTTATCATCATTCACCCTAGCTTTAATTCTCATTCATACACAATTCATTCACACATCCTTCCACATTTCAGAATGTAGACATCAAAACTCCCTTGTGCCGTGCCCTCCCTTACAATCCAAACACCATCCTTCCATTTCCACCACCACTCTTCCATCCCTCCACCACTCCCCAAACCATTCACACCATCAAACTATCCTTAGACCTTGTGCTACAACGAAGAGGAAGAGAAGAGTGCCTAAACGTTCATACAATTCAAGTTTGAGTTGTTGGAATGTTTAGGTGTTTCTTTGATTTCAATGTTTAATTTCAATACTCTTTGTTTTGTACCATGAGGAACTAAAACCCCCTTGGCTAGGGGGTAATTCGAAATATATGTTTATGCTTGCATTTTGATTTGATTACTTCTAATTACGTTTCATAAGTTGTGAATTCAATTTGTTTAACTGTTTTATTGATAACCTATTTATGTATGTTTATTGAGAGTGCACGCTTAATTTTCATGCATGAATATGACGCTAGAATATAAGTGAGTTTCACCTAATAGTTATGAACTTATATTCACAAGTAGTGGAGGTTGCTTATAAACAATCATGTTAAATAAATTCTTGGCATAAGTTTCATGCAATCATAGTAACGAATGCCTCGTCAACACTTATAGTTTTCAAAGAACTTAATGATTCTTGCTTGTATCTCTATTATGCAATTCATGTAGGGAACTTGTGGGGAATGTTTTGGGTTGTCGTATGCAATCATCCAATCCAATGAATCTAGGGAAATTTGAAGGTTAATTTAAGCGGACCTAATTAACCCGGGGTGATGAGTTTCATGGTTTATTGAAATGCAATTGGAAATCATTTTATTATGCAAGTTTAACATGTGTGGAGATGAACCCCTTAGCTATTCTATCATCCATTCATTCCATTTTATCATTTTCATATTTACATTCTGTTTTAATTAGAATCTGTGCATTAGTTTTAATTTCGTCCAAAACTCAATCCCCCTTTACTTTATTGTCCAATTTAGTTAGAAAGTATCTTAGTTTATGTTTCTAAGTGTTTTGATTCAATTTATTACACAAATTCGTCCAAATTCACCAAAGTGCTCAAAACTGCCCAGAAAGTGATTTTAAGGCAGTTTTGAGTGTTTTGGGTGATGTTTGAGTCTTTTGGTTTGTTTTAGAGTTTTAAAGTTTATTTTTACATTCTTTGAGTCTAGTTTAGTGTTTTATATTACGTTTTTACGTTTTTGAGTCAGTTTCCAAGTGATTAACAATCCCTCCTAATCCCCGGTCCAGAACGATCCCTACTTATACTTATACTACAATTGACAAAAAGAGGGTTTAATTTGTGTGCGTATAAATCTCGCACTAGTATGCAGACGGGACGGGACGGAACGGAATGGGACGGGACGGGACGGGACAGGACGGAACGGAACGAAGCGGGAGCAATGATGCCCTCGGATGAAAATAAGGAGGAAGAAGAAGGAGACGGAAAGGTTATAATTTTGCGTTCCACGGATGTGGAACGAGTCGTTCCAGGGGGTGAGGTGGAACGAAAATTCACCCAAAACTCGTTCCGTGGAACAGCTTGTTCCACCCGTTTTAGGCGCACCAAACGTGGGACGGAACGCCTTGTCCCACTCTGTTTCGTCTCGTCCCACGTACCAAACAGTACCTAAAAGCACTCATGAGAAACCAAGAATTGTTTAGGTGCCAAAATGAACACAACCGAGCAACCACAGGGTGTCTGGAAGGGTATTGTGTGATTACTATTGTCTTGGTTTACATAAATGGCTTAGCAGTTTAAGACATCAAGTTAACTAATTAGCCAAGTAAATCCGATAGTAATTCACTATGGAAGGTTCAAAGCCAAAAGCCACTTATCCTGATACGGTACTTTTCCTACTGAATTCTTTCTCTAGTGTCTGCATTGTCATTTGCTTGGTATTGAGTCAATTTCCATTCATATGGGGGATTGTTGGAAAATTTAATAATAATATTATTCTATTAAATTTATTAATTAAATGGAAATTAGAAGTGGAGACCTTTGGTTAGAAAGATATGTCTACTTAAATGAAGTGTTGCAAGTTTTTACTCTTCATGAATAGTCACATGCTTTCCAAAGAGGTATCTCACATTCTTTAAATAGGGAAGCCCTACAATCACAAAGTAACTTTTCGTTGTTTACATAATCATACATAGAGCGCACTAAATATTAGAGAGTCTCATTAAGTCCATATGAGAGAGTTTTCAACACAATTGTGGTTCATGGAGTCTTATGATTTGGAGTGCTACTATTACAAGGACATGGTCATTGTATCTAGGGAGACATGTGCTGATCAACCATGAGCACCATAGTGGGGCGTAAACTTGTCTTAAGGACATAGTGTCCAACACTTGCTTCGGCCGTATATACTAGGTTTTTCTAATCCATATATCATGTTCATTTAACATTGGTTACTCATGTGCATGCATTATTGTGATATATAATTGCATGAATTATTTCTTGATTTTCTATGTGATTTATTATAGCAATTAGACCCTATTTTTCCAACAAGTAGTATAGGAAGATCACGGTGTCGTTGGTGGTTCATCGGGGTGGACGCAGTTATGGTGGTTTTCGTCGTGGTGGATGTGGTGGTGGTCATGGTAATCGGAACAATCATCCCCAACCACAGTGGGGTCCTCCCAACCCAGTTAACGGCATCCTTGGGGCTCCTCCTATTTTTTGGTGCAACCTATGTAATTCACCAGGCTATCATCCTACAACCTGTCCCCATCATGATCCACCTGCTCCTTTTGTTGGGTTCCATTTTCTCCTAGTTAATGTAGCCAACCATATGGCTGATTCATACTGGTACTTGGATACAAGTGCTTTGCACCATATGACTGGAAATGGTGCCAACCTTCAACACTCGGTTCCCTACAATGGTAATACTTCTATTCTTCTTGGTAATGGTGATGCCTTATCTATTGCCCACACTCGTAATTTTCCATTGTCTTTAGGTTCTTCTAGATTCAATTTACAGAATTTTCTTCATGTTCATCTTTTCAAGAAAAATCTTTGGTCTGTTTCTCAGTTTAATCGCGACAATAGTATCGTTGTTACTCTTTTTCCTTATCATTCGAAAATTACTGACTTGTCTTTTGGCTCTACCTTGTTCCATGCATCATGTAAATGAGAGCTTTATCATGTCTTGCCATCGTTACCCCAAGCTCTTCTTGCTGCATCGTCTTCTCTTTGGCATTCTTGCTTAGGTCACCAGTCATCTGATGTCTTGGCTCATCTTTCGTTGGGTTCAATAAAGTCTTCTAGTTCTTTTTGTCAACATTGTGCACTTGCTAATGTTGTGCTATGATAGCACCAAACCAATTGGAACTAACTCAGGCTAACCCACAGGAAATATATCAAATGAAATGTAAGAATAGAATATAAAAGACACCAAGATTTTAACGAGGTTCCTCAACAGTTAGTGTAACTGGAGTACGTCCTTGGAGCGGTAGGAACTCACCCAATAATCCACTATCAATCAAATGGGAGTTTACAAAGTGTTGGCAATCTCACAACCCAAAACCCCAATACACTCAATAACTCTCACTCATCAAATAAACAAATAGAGAAGGAAATATAATGAAAATTTTCCTCTCTATACAAAGCTCAAAGCTAATACAACAAATACAACTTTGATGGAGTGATAGCTAACCAATAAGAGGGCAGCCACTTTCTTCTGTCTCTCGGGGTTATCGGATGCTCCTATTCTTTTTCACCTCTGTGCTGTTGCTTCTTTTTTTGCTGCTCACAACAAATGGCAGCTGCTGCCCTAATTAAAACCTAGCCACTTTACCGTGGCTTTCACAAAGGGCCAAATAAAAAGGGCCACTTAATGGGCTATTGCAAAGGCCCAACAGAATTTGGCCACAATTTAACAATCTTCGCCTTGGCCAAATTCTGAAAACGCCATGACGAGCCAAACTAACATAATCAACAATTAACACAAAACCACTCCCAAAGTAGCAAGAGAATAACTCAAGCCGAGCCAAAATGCTCCAAAGCTCCTACTACTCATATAGACAAAATGTGAGCCAAGTTCAAGCAATGAACAAACTTGGCTACACCCACAACCTTAGTCAACATATCAGCTAAGTTGTCTTTAGTTGGAATCTCCTGGAGAATGATATTCCCTTCACCAACAACTTCACAAACAAAGTGATAATGCACATTTATGTGCTTGGTCTTCGCATGATAAACCTGATACATAGCCAAATAAATGGCACTCTGACTATCACAATGCAACTCCACCTGCTTCTGATCAACCCCCAAATCTTTAATACGTCTATGTATCTAAATGGCCTCCTTTATAGCTTCAACAACAACCATATATTAGCCTCTGTAGTGGACAAGGCAACAGAAGACTGCAAAATTGACCTCTAACAAACTGGTCCTTTAGCCATAGTAAACACATAGCCTGTAGTAGACTTCCTTTTATCCAAATCACCTGCATAATCTGAATCAACATAACCAACTGCAAAGTGACCAATACCAGAGCCATCCCTCTCAAAGCATAAACCAACATCACGAGTACCATGGAGATACCTCAATATCCACTTAGATGCATGTCAATGCTATTTACCAGAATTATGCATATTTCGACTCACCATACTAACTGCATGAGCAATATCCGGTCTAGAGCATACCATTACGTACATTAAACTACCAACCAAATTTGCGTATAGTATATTTTTCATTTGCAGCTTCTCTTTATCAGTTTTAGGACATTGTAGAGAACTCAATTTAAAATGAGGAGCCAAAGGGGTACTAACCGGTTTGGTTGAATCATGAACTCCAAACTTCCGAATCAACTTCTCAAGGTATTGTCTTTGATTCAAGCATACCAAACCATTCTCTCTATCTCTAGTGATCTCCATGCCAATAATCTTCTTCGCTTCACCAAGATCCTTCATCTTGAAATCATCTTCATTTGCTTTTTCAATTTCTCAATCTATTTGACATTCTTTGAGGTAATCAACATATCATCAACATATATGAACAAATAAACGAAATACCCATCTTGCAACTTCTTGAAGTACACACAATGATCATATTAACTTCTAGAATAGTTTTGGCCTCTCATAAATTTATCAGACCTCAAATATTATTGTCTTAGAGATTTCTTCAAGCCATAAAGTGATTTCTTCAGCTTGCAAAACAAATGCTCCTTCCCTTTCACTTTATACCCATCCGGTTGACACATATAGATCTCTTCATTCAAATCACCATGTAGGAAAGCCGTCTTCACATCGAGTTGCACAAGCTTAAGATCATATTGTGCAACAAGAACTAACATAATATGAATTGAAGAGTGCTTCACAACCGAAGAAAAGATTTCATTGTAGTCAATGCCCTTCTTTTGTGTATACCATTTAGCAACTAATCTTGCTTTGAATCTCACATTGCTTTTCTCATCAACACCTTCCTTCTTGGCATACACCCAGTTGCAACCAATAACTTTCTAATCCTTAGGCAATTTGGCTAACTCCCAAGTCCTGTTCTTCAAGAGAGAATTCATCCTATGACATTGCACCATTTCTCCTTTCTTCACTCTCAATAGCTTTCTCAAAATTGGATGGAATCTCATCAGTGATAATAGGAAGAGCAAAAGAAACATAATCACTATACCGAGCTGGCTTGGTAATATTTCTCTTTCCTTTGCTCTTGGCAATAGACTCTTGAGGTGAAGCTTGTTCTTCATCTAGAATAAAATCTTCAAGTTCAACTTCTTCAACATTCTCTTGGTCTCCCACTTCTTCAATTGTAGTGGCTTCGACATCAGTGGAAATAAGATTTGAACTACTAGAGGCAATTTTCTCAAGCTCCACCTATTGGACATCTTTCACATTCTTCTCAGAGTCTTTGAACATACTTTCTTCATCAAATGTCACATCTATGCTAATTATAAGTTTCTTCATCTCTGGGAGCACAATCTGTAACCTTTGATACCACTATTAAAACCAAGAAAAATAGCCTTTTTGGGTCTAGGATCAAGTTTATTTTCAGTTATATGAAAATAAGCAGGCGAACCAAATATACGAATATAATCATAATCAATAGAAGGTTTTCTAGTCCACTCCTCCATTAGTGTCTTACCCTGAAACAACAGCTGAGGGTAACCGGTTGATGATGTAACATGCATAAGTAACTGCTTCTACCCAAAATGACTTGCTCAAACCCGACTAAGACAACATACATCTAACCTTCTCAAGCAAGGTTCGATTCAATCTTTCTGCAACTCCATTTTGTTGTGGAGTTCCCCGAACACTAAAATGCCTTACAATCCCTTCCACTTTGCAAACTTTAAAGAAAGGGTCGGATGTGTATTCACCACCATTATCTGATCTCAAAATCTTAATCTTTCTCCTAGTCTGGTTCTCAACCATTTTCTTCCAACTCAAGAAAATGCTCAACACCTCACCTTTTATGCTTTATAGTGTAGACCCAACACCTTCTAGAATAATCATCAACAAAGGTCACGAACCAATGTCTACCACTCAAAGAGGGAGTCTTTGTAGGACCCCAAACATCCGAATGCACATAATCAATAATGTCCTTCATCTGATGTACTGCAGTACCAAACTTCACTCTAGTTTGCTTCCCCAAGACATAATGCTTGCAAAAATCAAGCTTACAAGTTGTGCACCTTTTAGAAGACCTTGTTTCACAAGCCCTTGTACAGATCTCTCATCGGCATGGCCTAATCTCATATGCCACAGTCTAGTAGTATTTGAATCAGATGTGCCCATATTTTCTGAGACTACAAACGCTTCACCTGTCACGGTGCTTCCTTGCAATAGATACAAATGACCACATCGAGGAGCTTTCATCACAACAAGTGCACCATAAGTAACTTTTAATGTCTGCCCATCTAAGTGAAACCTAAAGCCCTTAGATTCTAAAGTGCCCAAAGAAATAAGATTTTTCTTCAAATTTGGTACATACCGAACACTTGTCAACACTTTAACCACGCCATCATGCAACTTTATATGAATTGTAACGATCCCTTTTGTTGTGCAAGGATTGTCATCTCCCATGAAAACAACACCACCATCAAACTCTTTCAAGCTTGAAAACCAATCCTTATCATGAGTCATATGATGAGTACAACCCGTATCCAATACCCACTTAGTAGCACAATCAAATGATGAGGAAACAGCTAAAGCAAAATCAGAAAAATCATTTTCAAGCTCAGCAACATTAGCTTTAGAACTCACTTTGCCTTGGTCTTCAACCTAGGATTATCAACCAAATGGGAGTTTACAAAGTGTTGGCAATCTCACAACCCAAAACCCCAATTGACACGCCCCGTCCCGAAGGAGGGCATGCTGGCCGTCACGTGAGAGTGACGTAACCATTTGCACAGTTCGGAAGCTTTAAAATATACAACTTCTAAAATGAAACACCCGAAGGTGAGTCCTTATTTGGTCCATTCAGTCAGAACACCGTTGAATTTCCTCGTAGTCACCACACCTTTGTAATTCTTGAACCTGGAGGGGCGCAAAACAAAATTGAGTGGGTCAGCAAAACGAACGTATTCAAAACCTTCTTTTCTCTTTTGCATAAACTAACCCCTCGCCGTAAAACAAGTATAGTTTCCCAGAGAATAACATATATACGTATGTATAGATATGCCAGTCATGCTCAAAGATATATCATTCATGCTCATAAATATGCCATTCATGCTCGAGAATATGCCACAATGGAAACTCATAATCAAATGTAAGTGCTCAAGCGTAATTCACATCAATAACATATAATCTGGCAGCCGGGAGTCACCTAACGTGACCTGTACGGCTGCATCTAGAGCTCCACTCTCAACTCAATAACTGAATCTGCACACGAGTCGGAACCACCTAATGTGGTCTGTACGACAGGCTGGGTGTAATATATATATATATGCTCTAGTGCTACGATCACGTGAAGCTGTGCGATAAATCGCGGGTCACCTACAAGTCGGAACCACCTAATGTGGTCTGTACGACAGGCTTGCACCTAACTTGGATCCAAGGCGAGCATGCGGTGCTGGTGAACATACACGTGAAGGCTGTGCCCTGGCCTCGGGCGGGAGCACTAACACCGGGGGTGCAGATTATGAGCTCTCTAATCCTCTCAAACTACTACTGCATACAAACATGAATACCACTTACCTGGCACTTACCTGTGCGTCCACAGCACCAAATACATATATATAAATGTATGCCACTACTAATGCATGTGATGATAGTATTTCAATCGTATTCCAAACGTATTTCGTACGTATATCAAATGTATTTCAAATGTAGCTTACCTGGGCCTCCTCAGCACCATGCAACAGTATGCATAATTATGATAATGCACATATTAAAATATGATGCATATATGACAGAATATTAAATTCTTATTTCTTTTAAAATACGTTTTCTGGGAAATACGTCAAGCATACGTATATATATATACTGAAAAATAACTGCCCACTCACTGATCACATCGACGTCTCGTAGGTCCCTGAGCCTCCCCTAGCTTGGTTACATTCTTCCTCTGTATAATTTTCACCTATACAAAAAGTAACCAAATTGACGTTATTTAACGCACATACACCAAACATTCGTCCATAACTTTCTCATACGTTGCTCAATTTGGGTGTATGAATATACCACGGTGATCTACACGACGTCACGAACGCGTGACAATTTTCAGAACTCAATTTGGAGCTCTCACGCGCCTCCACGCGCCCTGTTCACGCGCTGCCCACGCGCGCGTCTTCTTCCTCGCGTCGCCGGACTGGTTTCGCCGGCGGTGGGTGTTTTGCCGGAATTTCTGGGTAAACTTCAAAGTGTCATAACTTCTTCATTTCTTAACCATTTTCGACGTATTATATATCAAAATGAAGGTATTGACGAGAGGAACACATCCATACCTGCCTTGACCCCTAACTCGCCGTGGATTCGCCGGAAAAAGCCCCGAAAGCTCCGGCCAAACTTTGAACTTGTCATTCTCCTTGTTCTTATGTCCATTTTTCACGTAATCTATACCAAAATAAAGCCCTAATCATAATCTACCACGTTGGACTAGTTTTAGGGCCTAAAAACAACGGAATCAAACTTTTCCAAAAATACGAAAATTCGGCCGAACTTACAGTTCGTGATCCCGACGTCCAAATCCTTCAAACGAAGCACTCCGAGCTTCCTTAGGACCTCACCAAGCTTCCTACAAGCTTCAAAATCCCAGAAAACATCAAGTTTTACGTGTGCATGAACAGTGCACACGCACAGTGAAATTGAAATCCATGTTTTCCGAAGTGAAACTCACCTGAAATTGGTACCATCGTGTTCGTGTGGTCTTCAGGAGTACGATGGTGGTCTTAGATCCTTCGTTGGTATAGTTTTAGGGTGGTTTGTGGGTGGTCCGTGTGAGTTCGAAGAAGAGAGAGAGAGAACTGACAGAGAATGAGAGATTTGTGAGGGAGGAGAGAGAGAGAGACAAGATGCAGAAATGGGGGAGAGATTTGAGGGAGGTGGGATCCTACCCAATCCCCAAATCATCAAGCTACAACATATTTTACGCCCCTTAGTCCCGTTTAAGGGCATTTTCATAACTTCACGTCCTCGGAATTAAAATTCCGGGACGGGTTGTGACAACCTTCCCTCCTTATAGAATTTCGTCCCTGAAATTCCAACAACCAATTTAATCATCTAAACTCATACAATAGCTTCGGATAAATCTCTCTCATCCGATTCTCCTTCTCCCACGTAATTTCTTCCACTGAATGCTTTCTTCACAATTTCTTTACCAATTACACTGTCTTAATTCTCAATACATTCTTTTTCCAATCCAAGGTCGTCCTTGGTTCCTCAACCAGTTTAATCCGGATTAATTCTCAACAGTTGCACCGGAACTCCATGTGACGAATCAGCCACCTAGTGACAACGCATCGAAATATAATACATTATGTACCTTAGCCAATTCTGAAGACATCACCACTTGTATGCAACTTCATTGATTCCTTTAGTGGTAAAAAAAACGGTCTGATGTGCTTAAGACTTATTTTGTCTCCTTTCCAAATCTCACTATTTCTTTTCGTGATGAAATTTCTAAAAATGTTGAATCATGAAACACATCATGCTCTTACAATAACTCTGGAAGTAATTCAAGCAACTTCACCTACTCTTCGATGATCACATAAAGTCCGATGTACTTAGGACTTAATTTGCTTTCCTTTCCCAGCCAAATCATACTTTTCTAAAGTGAAAACTTCAAAATTATAAGATCATCTACGTTAAAAACTCGATTAGTGACATGTTCAACTATTAATCTCTTTTGCCATTCCTTGCTACTCTCAGGTTAAACTTAATCACCTGAATACTTTGAGAAGACTCATCCATAGTTTCAGGGCCTACCAAAACTCTTTCGTGATCGAATCTTCTCTATCCAGAAGTATTTCTTCCACAAATCAACAAAAATCGACACATTTCATGGTCCTTATGGCGTTACTTTGGACACTGTGCAACCAACATACTTAAGAAACTTAGCAGTTCCGTAACCCAATTCTCTTCTCCATAAAACATATAAGTACTGTTGCACTGTGGTTGTTACTCAACACTGGAGTAAATGTACTAACTTGGTACATTGATCAACTATCACTTCAAGTTCAATCATAACCATCCTATTCTCGAACTCAGCAATCTTTCTTTTTCCCTTCTTTCTTTACCTTGGTTAATTCTTAATTTTCGTCGTTAACCATTTGAGTCTTGAGTACGACCTTACTAAAAAGACTTAATTTGAAAATTAGCAATTACAACTTCTTCTCAAACTTCCATTCTCAACTTTACTTCAGTTGATTTCCAATCCACAAGAAGACAATCTTGGCAAGCGTGCCAGACATTAATTCTTACCACAGTCTTTTCACCAAGTGCATCAGCTAGAACAATTTTACGATCACCCTGGTCGTACAATCATGTTCATTAAACAATTCAATCCACCTTCGCTGCCTCATATCAAAATCCTTCCAAGTAACGGATATTGGAGACTTTTTGGATTCGTAAAAATCTTGCATTCTTACCACAAATAATGTCTTCATAACTTCACAGCAAGAATGGTAATCATGACTTCCAAATCACCAGTAGGGTAATTCATTTCATGAGGTTCTGATGCGAGAATTATACACACACAAATTAAACCCTCTTTTTGACAATTGTAGTATAAGTATAAGTAGGGATCGTTCTAGACCGGGGATTAGGAGGGATTGTTAACCACTTGGATTTGACTCAAAAACGTAAAATAACAATATGAAACACTATACTAGACTCAAAGAATGCAAAGCTAAACTTTAAAACACTAAGACAAACCAAAAGACTCAAAACAACACAAACACACTCAAATCTGCCTAAAAACCACTTTCTGGGCAGATTTGAGCACAAACACAAATTTGGACGAAATTAAGTAATAACTTGACTCAAGAACGTAAAAACACAATATAAAACACTAAACTAACTCAAAGAATGTAAAACTAAACACTTAAAACATTAAAACAAACCAAAAGACTCAAACATCACCCCAAAACACTCAAAACTGCCTTAAAATCACTTTCTGGGCAGTTTTGAGCACTTTGGTGAATCTGGACGAAATTGGGAAATAAAATGAATCAAAACACTTAAAAGCACAAACTAAATTGATTTCTAACTAAATTGGACATTAAAGTAAAGGGGGATTTAGATTTATACGAAAATTGAAATAACAAAACAAGTTAATAAACTAAACAGATTGTAAAACGAATTTGATGGAATGGAATGAATGGATGATAGAATGGCTAAGGGGTTCATCTCCATACATGTTATACTTGCATAATAAAATGATTTCCAATTGCATTTCAATAAACTATGATACTCAACACCCCAAGTTAACCGTGATGCACTAATTAACCTTCAAATCTTCCTAACGTTATTGAATTGGATGATGCATGCGACAATTCAAAACATTCCCCACAAGTCCTCAACATGAATGCATAGAAGAGGTACAAGCAAGAATCATTACGCTCTATGAAAATTATAAGTGTTGACGAGGCATTCATTACTATGGATTGCATGAAACTTATGCCAAGAATTCATTTAACGCGATTGTTTATAAGCAACCTCCACTACTTGTGAATATAAGTTCATAACGATTAGGTGAAACTCACTTATATTCTAGCGTCATATTCATGCATGAAAATTAAGTGTGCACTCTCAATGAACATACATAAATAAGTTATCAATCAAACAGTTAAACGAATTGAATCCACAACTTATGAAACGCAATTAGAAGTATTCAAATCAAAATGCAAGCATAAACATATATTCGAATCACCCCCTAACCAAGGGGGGTTTAGTTCCTCATGGTACAAAACAAAGAGAATCAAAGAAACACCTAAACATTCCAACAACTCAAACTTGAATTGTATGAACGTTTAGGCCCTCTTATCATCCATTCCTCATTCGTACAAAACAAAGAGCATTGAAATTAAACATTGAAATCAAAGAAACACCTAAACATTCCAACAACTCAAACTTGAATTGTATGAACGTTTAGGCACTCTTCTCTTCCTCTTCGTTGTGGCACAAGGTCTAAGGTGAGTTTGATGGTTTGAATGGTTTGGGGAGTGGTGGAGATATGGAAGAGGAGTGGTGGAAATGGAAGGATGGTGTTTGGATTGTAAGGGAGAGCACGGCACAAGGGAGTTTGATGGTCTACATTTCTGCAATGGATGAGTGCATGAGAATGAATGCAATGGATGCTTATTTATAGGTGAAATGGGGGGAACATGACTGCTAGGAGGGAATGTGGCTGCATGTTTGAATGATTAAAGGATGCATGTGGGTTGGAATTGCATGTGCAATGAATGTGTGGCTGCATGTGCAAGGGGACAATCTGAAAATGCATGTGAAAGCATGTGTTGGCTGCAATGATGAAATGGATGGGAGTGCATGTGGCTTAATTAATTAAAGGGAGTGCATGTGCAATGTTTTAAAGGATGGAATGCATGTGAATATGATGGAAATCTGATATGGTGATGGGAGATGCATGTGGCTGATTTATGCATGTGATTAAAGGGAGTGCATGTGCAATGTTGTTGTTGGTGCAATGATGGAGGAACAAGTGCATGTGAATGCATGGTGATAGCATGTGCACGGTTTTGGTTGGAATGATGGCAGATTGTGAAAACATGTGAATGCATGTGTTTGATGAATGATAAGTGGTGAATGATATGATAAGTGATAAGTGGTGAATGATAAGTGATGAATGATAAGTGATAAGTGGTGAATGATAAGTGATGAATGATAAGTAATGGGAGCATGTGAGGGAATGAATAATGAATGCATGTGTATGGTTTTGGGAGAAAGGTGGAGATGCACTGCATAAGGGAATTGGAAGGTTTAAATGTCCTAAAACTAAAGGGAACAAAGTTCCAACACTTTGGTCTTCAATTTCGTCCAACATTTTGGCGCCAAGCATAAGCTATCCATCCTTAGCCCAAAAGTGCTCCAAAAGTCTCCAAAATGCATCTTTTTGCTCCTTTAGCCCTTTGGACCTACAAACACACGAAAATAGCTTAAAGGACTAAAATAACTAAAGAAACATAACGTAAATGCACGAGAACAAGCCATTTAAGTCGCATGAATATGCTCCTATCAGGTTCCTTTCGTCGTGAAACGTATGTAATCACCCTAACATTTGCATCAACACGCATCCAATACCATTCAAGAAACATCACTAAAAATTTATGATTACCACTATTCTCTGGGAATACTAAATTACGTGCATGAGTGAGGAAATGCTTCAGTTGTTGAATCCTTTGCTCACAATTTTCTTCCCACTCATACATAACCTCTTTTCTCAACCATCTCGTCAATGACAAAGCAATGACTGAAAAATCTTTCACGAACCGTCCATGATAGCTTGTTAAGCTAGGATAACTCCGAATCCCAATCACGATTCGTGGTTGTTCTAAATTCTCAATTTCTGCTACCTTTTATGAATTCACTTGAATACCTGAAGCAGATATAATATGTCTCAAAAATGCTACTTGATTCATCCAACATTGGCATTTGCTAAACTTAGCATATAATCGACATTCCCTCGATCTTTGCAATACCGATTTAATATGTTTAGCATACTTTGCTCTAGCCTTATCAATCTTTTCAATAGCAACAACAACAAATCGGTCTAGATATCATTGGAATACTTCATTCATCAAATTCATAAAGTAGTAGATGCATTCGTCACTCCAAATGGCATCACCAATACTTGGAATGACCTTAACGAGTCCTGAAAGTTATCATAAGGGCATCCTCACCGATAATCTTCAACTAATAATATCCAGACCTTAAATCAAACTTAGAAAATATACAACCATCTCGAAGCTGATCAAACAACCATCAATGTGAGGTAACGGATAACGGTTTTCACTTGTTACTCGATTCAACTGCTTATAATCAAAGCACAGCCTTAACGTCCATTTTCTTTCTCACCAATAAACTGGGGTTCCCCCAACGTAATGTACTAGGTTGAATAAAACCTTTATCAACCAATTTCCAATTCTCTTAGTTCAAAAGGCAACATTCTATAATATAAGGTTTGTACCTGGAGACAAATCCATAGTGAACTCTACATCTTTGACTGGCGGCAATCCAGGTAAATTCTCAGGGAAAATGTCAGGTAAATATTTGACTACTCCCACTTCTTCCACACTACTAGAAGTGACATCACTTAGCACCACATGATATAAATATCCTTGGCAGCCTTTTGATAATAATCTCTTTGCTCTCACAGCATAAATAACGGCCTGCCTCACTCCACTTTGCATACTTACAAAAGTAATCTCTAGTCATCCAGACCGATGGAAAATAACATATAATCAATTCAACATTCAGCTATAAACATAGCTCATACTCTTTCATTCTAATCAACTCAGCCCTCGGCTGCATATATAACTCATAATTAACTCATCGTATCATGTATATCTTGCATACATTCAGTACCACCCCGCGTGGTCTGCAACTCATCACTGTATATAACATAATATGCTCTAGAATAACATCGAAATCCACAATCTAGTGAAACAAAAGTAGCTGGCAACAATATATACTCTACTATTACTGAGCACTATAAATAAGTACGATACTAACATAGGATAACCTACCGGTCTACTTGCTTAACGAATCCACGAATAAGTTATTAATATTACGGTCTGCAGCCCACAATACTGATAAATCATCGTTGTCTCGATAAGTAAGCAACAACTCTCGAGGGTGTAATATTACTATTTTGCCACTCATTAGGAAATACATACACACGTCTCAACCGCGTTTAAATACTACTTTCTAGGCAATAACAATAATAACGTAAAATTTCTACATTATTACCAAATAGACTCTAGCTAAGTCATTAAGAATAATTATCGTACCCCTAATCAAATCCAAATAATTCTGAGTATCTTGCAGTGATGTGTAGTTAACACATCCCTGGGCTTGTTGTTGTCTCCCACAACCTCTATTAGTGTAAATACTTCTTTCATGTACACCACGACCTAACTGACCATAATTAATAGATCCAGGAACTTGCTGGATCGGCGCTAGTTGTGGCAAAGAAGACTGCTAGGGATTCTGTTGGCTTTGGACATAATTTGCAGTTCTATGTCCCATCTATCCACTTGTAAAGCGTCCAATGCTTTCTTGCCTACATTCTCAAAGGTGTCCATTATTGTACCTACAGCCCAAAGGTACATTTCTTTTACCAAAATCACCTTGTCTCTGAGATCTGGGATTACCAATACATCTATCACTTCGCTTCTAGTCAATGGCATTAAAACCTTTGCCAAAAGAACTAGAATTAGCTTCACTTCTTTTGAAGTTCCGAATCTTTCTATATTCTTGATATGACGAATCATTAACTTTATCGTCCTCTTTTGATTCCCATTCTTTTATCATTCTTCTTTACTCTCGCTGAACATGTTCTCAGAGTCCTCAAGGCTCAACAACATCTTGTATATTCCTGGTAAGAATTACAATGGATAGTGGTCACCCAAAATACCACTGCCTTATGCCACCTAGCCTAAAACAATATAACACTTCAATCAAAATAGCAGCAATATTCGAATGGGACGAGGCAAGTCTGAGAACTTTTTATAATACTCATTGATCGTCAGCTTTCCTTGTCTCACATTTGCAAACTCTTGCTTTCTACCATCATAAGATGCCGAAAGAATAATTCTTTTCTTTAAACAAGTCCTTAAACAATTCTCAATCGGCTGTTTCCTCCGGTGACAACGAATTATACTCTTGTTTCCACCAGGATACAAGTTCATAACTCAAACCAGGTAATCGTCTCAACCCTTCTGTCAAAAGGAAGATTCCTTTGACTTGCATAATCTAAAACATCTTTTCCAATTGGTTAATCCATCACTTTGCTCCCTCAGGTTCATCATTTTTCCATAAGGTGATTCAAATTCAACTCATAACCCATCTTAAAATGTCCCTTTTTGATAATATACTGAATCACCAAAATAATGGTTTCCCCTAACAGCTAAATCAGGGAGACTAAATTCCTCTAACTACGTGGTTTGCTATGAGGCGGTGTAGTTCTGACAGAATTCACTAGAACTTCTCAAGATGTCCAAGATTGAAACTAGGCTCTGATACCAACTGACACGCCCCGTCCCGAAGGAAGGCATGCTGGCCGTCACGTGAGAGTGACGTAACCATTTGCACAGTTCGGAAGCTTTAAAATATACAACTTCTAAAATGAAACACCCGAAGGTGAGTCCTTATTTGGTCCATTCGGTCAGAACACCGTTGAATTTCCTCGTAGTCACCACACCTTTGTAATTCTTGAACCTGGAGGGGCGCAAAACAAAATTGAGTGGGTCAGCAAAACGAACGTATTCAAAACCTTCTTTTCTCTTTTGCATAAACTAACCCCTCGCCGTAAAACAAGTATAGTTTCCCAGAGAATAACATATATACGTATGTATAGATATGCCAGTCCTGCTCAAAGATATATCATTCATGCTCATAAATATGCCATTCATGCTCGAGAATATGCCACAATGGAAACTCATAATCAAATGTAAGTGCTCAAGCGTAATTCACATCAATAACATATAATCTGGCAGCCAGGAGTCACCTAACGTGACCTGTACGGCTGCATCTAGAGCTCCACTCTCAACTCAATAACTGAATCTGCACACGAGTCGGAACCACCTAACGTGGTCTGTACGACAGGCTGGGTGTAATATATATATATATGCTCTAGTGCTACGATCACGTGAAGCTGTGCGATAAATCGCGGGTCACCTACAAGTCGGAACCACCTAATGTGGTCTGTACGACAGGCTTGCACCTAACTTGGATCCAAGGCGAGCATGCGGTGCTGGTGAACATACACGTGAAGGCTGTGCCCTGGCCTCGGGCGGGAGCACTAACACCGGGGGTGCAGATTATGAGCTCTCTAATCCTCTCAAACTACTACTGCATACAAACATGAATACCACTTACCTGGCACTTACCTGTGCGTCCACAGCACCAAATACATATATATAAATGTATGCCACTACTAATGCATGTGATGATAGTATTTCAATCGTATTCCAAACGTATTTCATACGTATATCAAATGTATTTCAAATGTAGCTTACCTGGGCCTCCTCAGCACCATGCAACAGTATGCATAATTATGATAATGCACATATTAAAATATGATGCATATATGACAGAATATTAAATTCTTATTTCTTTTAAAATACGTTTTCTGGGAAATACGTCAAGCATACGTATATATATATACTGAAAAATAACTGCCCACTCACTGATCACATCGACGTCTCGTAGGTCCCTGAGCCTCCCCTAGCTTGGTTACATTCTTCCTCTGTATAATTTTCACCTATACAAAAAGTAACCAAATTGACGTTATTTAACGCACATACACCAAACATTCGTCCATAACTTTCTCATACGTTGCTCAATTTGGGTGTATGAATATACCACGGTGATCTACACGACGTCACGAACGCGTGACAATTTTCAGAACTCAATTTGGAGCTCTCACGCGCCTCCACGCGCCCTGTTCACGCGCTGCCCATGCGCGCGTCTTCTTCCTCGCGTCGCCGGACTGGTTTCGCCGGCGGTGGGTGTTTTGCCGGAATTTCTGGGTAAACTTCAAAGTGTCATAACTTCTTCATTTCTTAACCATTTTCGACGTATTATATATCAAAATGAAGGTATTGACGAGACGAACACATCCATACCTGCCTTGACCCCTAACTCGCCGTGGATTCGCCGGAAAAAGCCCCGAAAGCTCCGGCCAAACTTTGAACTTGTCATTCTCCTTGTTCTTATGTCCATTTTTCACGTAATCTATACCAAAATGAAGCCCTAATCATAATCTACCACGTTGGACTAGTTTTAGGGCCTAAAAACAACGGAATCAAACTTTTCCAAAAATACGAAAATTCGGCCGAACTTACAGTTCGTGATCCCGACGTCCAAATCCTTCAAACGAAGCACTCCGAGCTTCCTTAGGACCTCACCAAGCTTCCTACAAGCTTCAAAATCCCAGAAAACATCAAGTTTTACGTGTGCATGAACAGTGCACACGCACAGTGAAATTGAAATCCATGTTTTCCGAAGTGAAACTCACCTGAAATTGGTACCATCGTGTTCGTGTGGTCTTCAGGAGTACGATGGTGGTCTTAGATCCTTCGTTGGTATAGTTTTAGGGTGGTTTGTGGGTGGTCCGTGTGAGTTCGAAGAAGAGAGAGAGAGAACTGACAGAGAATGAGAGATTTGTGAGGGAGGAGAGAGAGAGAGACAAGATGCAGAAATGGGGGAGAGATTTGAGGGAGGTGGGATCCTACCCAATCCCCAAATCATCAAGCTACAACATATTTTACGCCCCTTAGTCCCGTTTAAGGGCATTTTCATAACTTCACGTCCTCGGAATTAAAATTCCGGGACGGGTTGTGACACCAATACACTCAATAACTCACTCATCAAATAAACAAATAGAGAAGGAAATATAATGAATAAATTCCTCTCTATACAAAGCTCAAAGATAATACAACAAATACAACTTTGATGGAGTGATAGCTAACCAATAAGAGGGCAACCACTTTCTTCTTTCTCTTAGGGTTGTCGGCTGCTCCTATTCTTTTTCACCTCTTTGCTGCTGCTTCTTTTTTTGCTGCTCACAACAAATGGCAGTTGCTGCCCTAATTAAAACTTAGCCACTTTCCGTGGCTTTCACAAAGGGCCAAATAAAAAGGGCCACTTAATGGGCTATTGCAAAGGCCCAATAGAATTTGGCCACAATTCAACAGCTAAGTCACAAAAATTATCCTTTAATTGTAATGAAATTATAACCTCTTTTTCCTTTTCTTTAATTCATGTTGATGTGTGGATGTCTTCTACTTTTTCCTTCACTGGTTATCATTATTATGTTCTTTTTATGGATGTGTATATTCGTTATTCTTGGATATTTCCCATAAAGCATAAAAATGAAGTCTTTTCTTATTTTCAAACCTCATTTAATATGGTTAAGAATATTTTCATTTCTTCAATACAATTTTTGCAAAGTGATGGTGGTACTGAATATGTTAATTCTCACTTCACTCATATTTTGTCAAACACGTGCTATTACGGACTAGCTGAACGTAACATCGATATATTGCCCAAGTTACGCGTCTCCTCTTAGGCACTTCCAGTGCACCCTTTTCACTTTGGGTGGAGGCTACTCTTATAGCCATCTTTCTTATCAATCTTTTACCTTCACGCACATTAGGGAGGGCTGGTCCATATACTCGTCATTTTGTTCGCTCTCTCTCTATCTATCTATCTCTCTCTCTCTCTCTCTCTCTCTCTCTTTATCTAGCCTTAGGACTTTTGGTTGTGCATGTTATCCTAACCTTGGGGCCTATTCTACTAACAAATTGGCATCTCGTTCCAAGGAATGCGTTTTTGTAGGTTACAGTGTACAATACAAGGGACATCGCTGTCTTGATCCTACCACAAACCAGATGTATTTGTCACAACATGTTGTTTTTTATGAGACAAAATTTTCATATGCTCATTTCGAGCTACCCCCTATTGGCCACAATGATGATTTTCAGATTACACTCATTGGATCCTCAATGTCGTCCTCCTCCGTTCAACTTCTATCCCCTGCCCACTGCCTGCAGTTCCACAACCAAAGTCGACTGTAGTTGCTGACTCCTTTGATAGGCCCCTAGTGCAGTTCTCTCATTCAGCTCTGCCCACCAATTTTGCTCATGCCGAGACAACTAGAGGACATTTACAAGTCACTAATGCTCATCCCATGGTTACCCGAGCTAAGGCCAGTATTCATTGGCCCAAATAGTGTTCTGATGGCATCGTACGATATCCCTTTTCCCATGCACTAGCTGATATGGCTTCCTCATCTCTTACTGAGCCTGCCTGTTACACTCAAGCTGTTTGTTCTCATGAGTGGTGCGCTGCTATGGCTAATGAATTCAATGCCTTGTTGAAAAATCAAATGTGGTCTTTAGTGCCTCCTCATTCTTCTCAGAACCTAGTTGGTTGCAAATGAGTTTTTAAAATCAAGAGACATGCCCATGGTTCCATTGAGCATTACAAGGCTTGGTTAATGGCTAACAGTTATCATCAACAATATGGTTTTGATTATGATGAAACAGTTAGTCCCATGGTCAAACCCACTTCTATCTGTTTGGTGCTCAATCTTGCTATTTCACAGGGGTGGTCTGTTCGCCAACTTGATGTTAAAAATGCCTTTTGCCATGGTGTTTTACGTGAGGATGTTTACATGACCCAACCCCCATGATTTGTTGATCCCTCATTTCCTTCTCATGTTTGTATGTTACATAAAGCTATTTATGGTAAAAAACAAGCGCCTCGGGCTTGGTTTCAACATTTCAGTTCTTTTCTAATATGCCATGGTTTTTGACAAAGCCAAGCTGACCCTTCCTTGTTCATTTTTCGTCATGAAAAGTATGTTATGTTTTTTTTACTGTACGTGGATGACATTGTTCTCACTCATAATATTCCTTCGGTTAATGCCAAGTTCCTCTCTTTCTTGAATTCAGAGTTTGAGCTTAAGGATCTTAGTCTTCTTCATTATTTCCTTGGCATAAAGTTACTTACGCCCCTTCTGGTGTTCACTTGACTCAAACTAAATATGTTGTTGATCTTCCCACTTGCACTAACATGTTAGACTGCAAGCCAGCTATAATGCCTATAACCTCTCAATCTCAATTGTGTAACTAGGATGGCAAACCCCTTATTGACCCTACGGAATTCAGACATCTTCTTAGGTCCTTGCAATATCTTACTCTCACACGACCTGATATTGCATTTGCTGTCAATCACATTGCTCAGTTCATGGCTCATCCCACAGTGACTCGTCTCATTGCTGCCAAATGGATTCTTCGGTATGTTAAAAGTTCTCTTGATTTAGGCTTGGGTGTTTTGACCCCATCATGGTTCACTTTTTCTCTGAGGTTATTTTGATGCTGATTAGGCCGGTTGTCCTGATACTCGTTGTTCGACGTCTGGCTACCTTTTGTTTCATGGGCCTAATTTGATTTCATGGAGTTCTACAAAGCATGTTGAAGGAGATCGAGCTTAGAATAGGAATGTTGATTTTGCCAATATTATAAATAACTTCTTTCCTTATTTGTGAATGATTTAGCTTGTTCGTAGGAACCATATTAGGATGGTTTTGTAACTATAAGTGTGTGGCTCTGCCTCTTGAATGAAATTATCAATTCATATCATTTTCTTACATGGTACTAGAGCATCTGGGCAATAAACAAAACCCTAGCCGACCTCTATGGCAGAAGACAAACCATCAGGCACGGCCTCAGGAATCTAGTAGGATAATCCCAATCATCAACTATATCTTCATTATTCAGACCAACCCGGTGCTATTCTTGTGCCGTAGCCTTTGGTCGAAGATAATTACAGCATATGGAAACAATCCATGACTATGGCCTTAACAGTCAAGAACAAAATCGAACTTGTAGACGGTTCAATCGAAGAGCCGAGTGAAAAGAATCTCAATGAATGGCAGCAGTCGAATCGCTGCAATAATCTGGTCCAGACTTGGTTGCTAGGGTCGATGTTGAAAGACATCGCTAGCAGCGTGATCAATTGCAAAAACGCCAGGCATATGTGGTTGGAATTGCAGGAGTGATTCTTGCATGTGAACGTGGTTCAACTGTTCAACATCGAGAACGAGATTCATGATTATGTGCAAGGAGGTATGTCTGCGGGATCTTACTTCACGAAGTTGAAGGGACTCTGGGATGCCCGTGATGCTTTATGCACTTTCCTAATCTGCACCCGTGGCTCAGTCAAGGAAGTGGCTGCATATTTGGACACGCAGAAGACTATGAAGTTCCTCATGGGCCTCAATGACCCATATGCAAGTGTTCGCAGCAACACCTTGCTGCAAGATCCTTTACCCACAGTGAACAAGGCGTACTCCCTCGTTCTGCGGCATAAGAAGCAATCGGAAGTAACAGCAGGAAAAGCTTCGACACAACTGGATGCGGCTGTGTTTTCCGTGAAGAATGCCAACCATGAATCCGAAGGAGACAAAGGTGAGTTGTAGTGCACCAAGTGTAACAAAACAAACCACACTGCCAAGAATTATCGTGCACACCTCAAATGTGCATTTTGCGGTTGGAAAGGTCACACGGCAGAATACTGCCGCAAGAAGAAGGCAGCGACTGAGGCTGACTTTGGGGGCAGTGATTTCCAAAGGGAACTAAGCAGCAACGTGTATGACAGAGATGAAGGAGATGAATTTCCCATTTACCGCTGAAGAGTGCAAACAAATATTGAGTGTGCTGAAAAACAGGTCTTCATCTGCTAATCATGTTGGTAATTCTACAATCCATGAAACACTTTCAGGTAAAGCTTTTTCATTCAACTCTAATGGCAAACAGAGTACTTGGATTTTAGACAGTGGTTGCACGTACCATATGATTTATGATCCCAATCTGTTTTCTAACTCGAGGCCGGTCACTAATCACATAGTAGAATTGCCGAATGGGTCCGTGGCACAAGTGACCCACATTGGCAAAGTTGTCTTGTCCCCAAATTTGATTCTTGAGAACGTTTTGTGTGTCCCGTATTTCAAATTGAATTTAATTTCAATTAGCAAGTTACCCAATTCATCTTGTATAACCATTTTTTTGAACCAATTTTGTATCATACATGACTTACGTTCGGGGATGATGATTGGGATCGGAATTGAACGGGAGGGCTTCTACTATCTCGATCGAGCCACGAAAGGAACATGCAATCAGGCACAAAGAGCCAATCCAACCCTTTGGCACCAACGTCTTGGACATCCCTCTACCAGAGTTCTTCCATTATTCTCCTTTTCAAATTTTAAACATGCTTCTTGTGATACCAACAAGTGTGCAATTTGCCCTTTGGCTAAACAAACAAAACTTCCTTTTCCTTCAAGTTCAATTACTACTCATTCCAGTTTTGATTTAATTCATATTGATATATGGGGTGGTTATAAAGTTGCTTCCATTCCGTGTGCCCAATATTTTCTTACCATTGTTGATGACTACACAAGATGCACATGGATTTACCTTATGAAACACAAGTCTGATGCTAGGGCTCTTTTAGTCAATTTCATCAATATGATTGCTACTCAATTTGATTCCAAAATTAAGATCATACGTAGTGACAATGGTCTTGAATTCAAACTTGGAAACTTCTACGCAGATAAAGGTATAATGCATCAAACTAGTTGTATCAACACACCACAACAAAATGGGGTTGCTGAAAGAAAACATAGACACTTGTTAAATATGGCTCGTGCCTTGCTTATTTAGGCCAGGCTTCCAAATCGTTTTTGGGGGGATGCCATTCTTACATCCGCATACCTCATAAATCGAACACCTACTCCTCTTCTTGATGGCAAAACCCCGTATGAAAAGTTGTTTAACAAAACACCTAGTTATTCACATTTGCGTGTTTTTGGTTGCTTGTGTTTTACTTCTACCCATGAACAGAATCGCTCGAAATTTGATCCACAAGCATCTCGGTGTATTTTTCTGGGATATCCTTATGGTCAGAAAGGATATCGCGTTTTTGATCTTCGTCACCAAAAAGTGCTTGTTTCTCGTATGTGAGTTTCTTTCAAAATGTGTTTCCTTTCTTACTTCCTCATCAATTCGCTGCGTCACCACATAATCAAAATCTACCCAACATTTTTTCTCATCACCTTGACCCGTTCTTACACTTCGACATGGACTCCCTCTCCAAAACTTTACCCACCGGCCCACCTCCACCTACCGGCCCACCTGACCACACTTTACTCACCACACCCACTGCAGACCTCACCGATCTGCCCTATCCCTCCCGTGCAATCGCTCCTTCCCCAAACCCATCTCCTTCCCCACTAACCCGCACCTTCACCACTTCTGTCACCTACACCTACCACCCCAGCTCCGCGCCGCGGCGGTCGCTCCACCCGGCCGTCTGCCTATTTGGAGGACTTTCAACTCGAGGTTAGCCTCCATTCACGGACCGCCCCGTCATCCACGAACTTGGTCACCCATTCAGGTACGGCTCATCCAATCTCTCAGTTCTTGTCTTATGATCACCTTTCTCATCTTCACAAAACATATCATGCCCAACTTACCCCTCTTAAAGAACCTACAAGTTTCTCTCAGGCAGTCCAAATCCCACAATGGCGTGCTGCCATGAAATCTGAGATTGATGCACTATAGGCTAATGGGACTTGGAGCTTGGTGTCGTTGCCACCTCATAAACGGCCGGTTGGCTGTAAGTGGGTGTATTAGGTGAAATTGAAGGCTGATGGAACAGTTGAACGCTACAAAGCCCGTTTAGTGGCCAAGGGATATAGTCAGGTTGAAGGCGTTGATTACCGGGAAACTTTTGCCCCGTTGCCAAGGTGGTGACCGTCCTTGTCCATCTTAGTGTGGCATCTCTGCGTGGCTGGGATCTCCATCAATTGGATGTGAACAACGCATTTTTGAATGGTGACCTGGATGAGGAGGTGTTCATGTCCTTGCCTCCTAGTTTCGGACGAAATGGGGAGAATCGGGTCTGTCAATTGCACAAGTCGTTGTACAATTTAAAACAGGCATCTAGGCAGTGGTTCATCAAGCTGTCTACTGCCCTTAAAGCTACGGGATTCCAACAGTCACGATCCGACTATTCTCTATTCGTCTGAAGTCGTCAAGGCAACTTCCTGGTGTTGCTTGTATATGTTGATGACGTCATATTGGCACGGAACAATTTGGAGGATATAGGGAACACGAAATTATTCTTAGCCAACCAATTCAAGCTTAAGGATTTGGGGCAACTGAAGTATTTCCTCGGCATCGAAGTTGCCAGGTCACAGCATGGAATTAGTTTGTTGCAACGTAAGTATGCCTTGGAAATTTTGGATGATGCTGGATTTTTAGGTGTCAAACCTTCTCGGTTCCCTGTGGAACACAATTTATCACTCACACAGTTCGATGGAAAGTTATTAGATGATGCTTCGGCATACAAAAGAATGGTTGGGGCGTTGATATATTTGACCATAACTAGGCCGGACCTGACTTATGTCGTACATATACTGAGCCAGTTCATGGACAAGCCACGACAACCGTACCTGGAAGCAGCCCATAAAGTGCTTAAGTACATTAAGCAAACACCAGGTCAAGGTATCTTGCTACCATCTACAGGGTCACTCCAATTGCGGGCATTCTGTGATGCTGATTGGGCACATTGTAAAGACATAAGGAGATCAATCACGGGATACTGCATTTTACTCGGGCAAGCACCGGTCTCTTGGAAGACTAAGAAACAAACAACAGTATCGCATTCAAGTGCGGAAGCCGAGTATCGTTCCATGGCTACCACTTGCTGCGAAGTCACATGGTTGAAGAATATTTTGAAGGATTTGGGAGTTAATCACACACAGCCAGTAACCTTGTTTTGTGACAATCAGGCGGCTATACACATAGCATAGAATCTGGTGTTTCATGAGAAAACCAAACACATAGAGATAGATTGCCATATGGTTCGAGAAAAAATTCAAGAAGGGATGATTCAGACAGCTCATATTTGAACTGCAAATCAACCGGCTGATTTGTTCACTAAGCCATTAAGCTCGACACAGTTTGAAGTGCTACTTGGCAAGTTGGGTGTCATAAACATACACTCCAACTTGAGGGGGAGTGTTGAAGGAGATCGAGCTTAGAATAGGAATGTTGATTATGCCAATATTATAAATAACTTTTTTCCTTATTTGTGAATGATTTAGCTTGTTCTTAGGAACCATATTAGGATGGTTTTGTAACTATAAGTGTGTGGCTTTGCCTCTTGAATGAAATAATCAATTCATATCATTCTCTTACAAAGCAGCCTACTGTTTCTCACTCCAGTACAGAATCTGAGTATCGCGCCCTTGCTCATGCATGTGCTGAATCAATTTAGGTGCCTTACCTTCTTCATGACCTTCATTTTGCTTCTCCCTACTCCTACTTTTCTCTTTTGTGATAATCTTGGCACTACCAAACCCGTTGCTTCATGCTCGAACGAAACATATTGAATTGGACTATTATTTTGTTTGTGAGGGGGACAAACTTGGGACTCATAAGGTACATTTTATGCCGTCTGTTGATCAACCTGCGGATCTCTTGACAAACGGACTTTCCAAACAACGGTTTCTTCTACTGCGTTCCTAACTTCTCGCCTTTCGGCCTGTCAGTTTGAGGGGGGATGTTAAAAATGAAGTGTAGCAGTCCTGGCAGTCCAAAAGCAACCGTTCTTTTTAGGTTTAATAGTGATTATTGTGTCTTGATTGTTTTGTCCTCTTGTATACTTCAGTTACATACTTGTACACTAATTCGTACGTGTATATAATTGGCACCTTTGCTATCGATGAAATCATTAAATTTTATAATTTCTGCAGATAGACTTTCATTCCATGGAAAAAAAGGGTTACAAAAGAAGAGCACGTGCTCGGTCCATTTAAAAAGAAAAACCATCCTCCAGGAGCACATCTACTATAAACCCACGAGGGAAATCTAACCACAGGCAAAGGACTAGCAGCTCTAAGTTCACAGCGGGCTAGGCGATGGGCAACATTTTTGGCTTGATGACAAACGTGGGTATAAGAAGCCTCAGTGATCGATCGCAGCAGGGTTTTAGAATCCTCAATAATACGACGAAGATACAACATATTAGTGGAAGGATCCCTCAGTGTTGAGATAATCTTATGTGAATCGCTTTTGAACATTGTGAAAGCCCTTGTTGACGCCAAAACCAAAATACCATGTTACTCCTTGTATTAATAACTTGAGACAATTTGCAGATATTGTGGTCCCTTGTATTACAAGTTAACAAAATCTTTGCTCTAATGCAGAATATAACTGGCGAGGAAATTTGTCAAGTTAACAGTATTGGGAGTCTTAAAGCACCTCGACCTGATGGGTTGCATATATACTTCTTTTTATCATGGGTGTTGGGATATGGTTAAGGGTTCAGTTTGTGACTTAGTTAAAGACTTTTTGAATAATAACTGTAGCTTAAGACTTATTAATCATACTAAAATAGCTCTAATTTCCAAAATTGAGAATACTGAAACAGCCTTCGTTAAAGAATTGTGTTTCTCAAACTCAGGGTGCTTTTGACCCGGTAGATCAGTTCATGATAATAGTCTTGTAGCACAAGAAATGTTTTCTACTTCTAAGAACAAGAAAGGCAGATTACGTGCAATGCTGTCAAGGTAGACCTTGAAACAGCTTATGATTTTCTAAACTGGGGCTATAATAAGTATGTCATAGATATATTTGGTTTTGATGATTGTTCGATTAAGTTAATTATGGAATGTATTACTTCCATTTCTTTTTCCATGTTGATCAACGGAAAACCTTACGGTTATTTTTATCCTTCTAGAGGCGGTAGGCAAGGAGACCCTCTGTCACCTTATTTGTTTATTCTTTACATGAAACGACTGGTAAGACATTTGAGTAGAATGACTATCATTCTAAAATCTCATGTGAGTCTATTAACTTCCCCCTTTGGTTATAAATTCTATAATCTAGTATTTTCAGATGATTGCTTGATATTTGCTAGGGCTTCAGGTATAGCTGCCAGGAAAATTTGGAGATTTGGAATTTGTTTTTCTTTGCTTCTGGTCAACAGGTTAATTTTCATAAATCTTCTCTTTATTTCTAGAATTGTACTAATAGGAATGATATTGGAAATATTCTTCATATTCAGCATAAGTCTACTATAGGTAAGCATTTAGGAGTACACAATAAAATTTTTTGGAAGGATCCTACTAATACCAAGGAATTAATCCTCATAGTTAAAGTTAAGTTGGCTGGCTGAAAGGTTAATATCCTATCTAGAGCTAGGAAGTTGTGTTTAATTTAATCTTATCATACCGCCTAACCATATTATGATCTGTTTAAAATGGGCGAAGTGAAAATAAACTTGGATGGGTGTGTGGTTGGAAACTGTGTTGCTACTGGGTTCGTCATTAGGGATGAAAAAGGTTGCCATATTATCGTGGGAGCAACGAATTTGGGAGAAAACACAATTTCTGTGGCTGAAGTTTTGGCCTTGAGAGATGCTTTGACTTTTGCCAAGAGGACGGGTTTTCAGAATATTTGTGTTGAAGGAGACTCAAAACTGGTCATTGAAGTTGTTTAGGGTCGATTCGCAATGCCATAGAGATTGACGATTATTATAGAAGGCATCATATGACTGGCTGGAGCTTTTCAATCAATATCTTGGAAGCATATACTTCAAGGGAAGCAAATTTTTTTACTTATGGCATTACTAGTGTTGGGCTTAGTATTCAAAATGTTCCCATTTGAGATAGGGCTCTGCCCATTGTAGCTACAAATGCTTTCTTATTTGACTGTATTGGTAATGATGTGACTCTGGTCATTCTATTTTATAATTAGGCCAAATTTTTTTGGTGATCCTTGTGGTGATACTCTACTTTTAAATAGACCATTGTGGAGAAAAAACTATTAATTGTAATTCTGTGGTGAAACTTGTTATCAATCAAAGTCCAAATTGAATTTTTCCTCATTCCTCTGTCATTTGTAGGAGCAAAATTGTTATTTTTGTTTTTATTGAGTCCAGCAACCAATCATAAAGCGCCATATGAACATAAAAAAAAAATTTATTATTAAAACTTTTAGAGCTACAATAAAAGAATAAATAAACAATAAAATTACAAGGTTTATATTATCAGACTTTCTCATTTCAAGAGAGCCAAGAGTCCAAATTCAAGATTTAAAAAAATCACAAAGTACCTCGCCATGTTTAGATTAGAATATAAGTTATTATGCAAACATTGAATTTAGTTTCATTTTAAGAAGAACAGTGGTGGACGAGATGGCTATGGTTATGTGAGAGAGAGGGGGGAAGGTGGTGGGTGATCGTTGTGGTTGTGGCTGACAAGGGTAGGGATTGGGGAGGGATATCTTTTTTTTTATTTTATGTTTTCCTTTTATTTTTGTTGATCATAAAAAAGTGGAATTACCAAAAAGAAAAGAAAAAAAGGGATGGAATGACCTTTTTACCCCTACATGTGGATGAGATTTTATAAATTTTTCACTTTGGACTACGATTGATAACGAACTTCACCATAGGATTCAGATTAACACTTTTTTCACCACAGGGGTCGATTTAAAGTAGTGTCTCACCACAGGGATCAAGAAAAAAATTTAGCCTAATAATTAATTTAATTTCTTAAGGAAAAAAAAAAGTATCTGGTTAGTAATTACTAACCAAATGCTTATACTAGATTTATTATGTCCTCAGAAAAGCTAAAGGCTCATTTGGTATCCTTCAAAAAAATATTTATCATTTCTCAAAACATTTTTTAAGAACATCTTTGAAGAACAAAACTTGTTGACATTAGATTCAAAATTGTTTTAAATCTCAAAAATAATGGCATCGTCCTCCATCATTTCCTTGATGGAAAGGGGAGAGAGGAGAGGCGAGATAAATTTGTTGAGGGAGAGGAGAGAAAGAGCAGATAAAATTGCGTGAGAGAGACGATAAAGGGAGGATAAAGAAGGAGAGCAGAAAAAATTGGGAGAGCGGGTAGAGAAACAAGATAGAGAGGAGAGAGCACATCTTTTGAGTTTAAAAACTCTAAAATGATACGCTTCTGTTTTTAAGAGATAGGTAATTTTTTAAGTAGCTCTTTAAGTCCAATCTTTTTTTAAATCAAGAAGAAAATTATTTCATAAAGAGAAACCTCTAATACAATAGTTACCAGTACAAACAAATATAAAAGCATTATGAGCAAGAGTCCGAATACAATGCTCCCAAATATGAGGACAAGATAAGATACGATCATGGTGAGCTAAAGCATCAGTAGCAAAATTCAATTCCCGATAAATATGGTTCCACTTGATATTTGTAAACTTGTAGACAGCCACCGGATGTCTTCAATAATGGATTTCAAGTTCCAAGGAACTTGACAAAGCCCATGCACCGATTGAAGAATCAACATACAATCGCCTTCAGCCATGTGGAACTCTTTTTTGTTCGTCGTACTTCAGACCTTCCCTCAAATCTCAATTGAATACATCCTCTTTAGAGCATTCCCAATGAGGCGCTCTATACAAGGCTGGAAAAGTAGTGGATATAGCCCAATTTAGAGCTTTGAGGAATCTTTGGAGCTCTAAAAAAATTTCTCCCATTAAGGGGCTAGCTATATAGTTTCTGGCTCTATATGGGGGTATATATTTATTTATGTTGTAATTGATTAAGCATTAAATTTATTTTTGTAGTAACTTTTCTTAAGTTGCTTTTTTTTATGTGTTATCTTAAATTTTTGCTTATGAACTTTTCAATCTAAAATAAATCAAATTCTAACAGAGTTTGATTTCATCACTTATACACCATTGTAGGTTCTCCTATCTCAATCTCATCCGTTGGTTGGTTTCTACGAAATCATACAAGATAAGATTTCATTCCATAATAGTCATTGGATTGGATTATCTTATTGCAATCTCATATGTTGATTTATTTCTTTGGTTAACTCATTCTCCAAAATCAAATAAGATATGATTTCCTTTCATAACAACCATTGGATTGGATTATCTTATCACAATTTAGTTATGTTGTTGGTTTATGTTTTTGATTTAGGCCTCTAATTTCATCACCTTTTTTTATGAACTTTTCAATTTAGAAAATTAAACATAAAGCACAACAGTTTTTCTTTAGTCAGTAATACCAAAAAATAGTCAGTTTATAATTTATTAATCAAACAAACGGTTGAAAAATAAGCCTTTTAAAATCATGTTTTGGAATTAAAAATTGTGACGTCTAGATTTTGTGTTTTGCTTTCTATGTCAAAAATTGTAAACGATAATCTCTCAAGGGTTTATCTCCTCACCTCAAAGGTTTGTTCATGCATACGCATTTCATGCTTAAATTTTCAGTCCATTCTGTCTAGTGATTCTCTTTTGTCAAAATTTCTCGCTGCTTTCATGCAATAAGACAGCCTACATGGGCCAACTGAAACCTTTTTCCTAAGAGTGGAGTTTTCATCCTAGATCCTTCCAGATTACTTTTGCACTTGACACGTGTTATTTGGTCTCCTTTGTCATTCAAGCCTTCCTTTGATTTTTGGTTAGAAAGTTTATATTTTTCTCAAGAGTATGTTTATAGTTTTGAGCCGCCTCTTGTATTCTTCATTAGAAAACCTAGTTGTGAAACCATCTTCATGCATTAAACACCGAATCATTGCATAATAGGGTTGCATTGTCTTCATGGTTTTGCATTAAATCCGTGGTCAAGTTCTTCAAGTTTCAAATCTGTTTATTGACCCGTATTTCGGGTCCATGTTGGTTTTTTCCTTCAACTATTTGACTGGAGAAACTGACTGGTCAATTGAATCCAGATTTCATGTCATCTATATAATCATACCATTTGCATCTTGTGAAGACTAAAGACATCTCCATCTTAGGCAAAGTAAGGTTGCACAAAGGTACAGTTGCTTCATAGATTAGATCTAGGAATTAAGTTTGTTGTGGTACTTTGTAAGAACCTTATTTGTACTAGTGGATTAGACTCATTGGAGACCTTGGTTTTATGGTACTTTGTAAGAACCTTATTTGCTCTAGTGGATTTGACTTAGTGGAGACCTTAGTTTTTTAACCTAGGGGTGGGATTTGCGGCCAAAACTTTCTTGTGTTCTTTGTCTTATAAAGTTATCTTCATAACTCATTGGTTAGTAATTGTTATATACTTTGTAGGACTTGCTACTGGATTTAAATTGATAACCAAGTGAACTTCATACAATATTCAAGAATAAACAAGACTGTAGTTAACAAATCTTAATAACCTTAGTTTATTTGGCTTATTTGTATTTGGTTGTAAGATCTCACATCGCCTAGAGGAGTGATCCTTATATGTATATTCTCATCCCTACCTAGCATAAGGCCTTTTGAGAGTTCACTGGCTTCGGATTCCATGGGAACTCTGAAGTTAAACGAGTAACGTGCGAGAGCACTCCCATGATGGGTGACCCACTGGGAAGTTCTCGTTTGAGTTTCCAGAAATAAAACAGTGAGGGCGTGATCGGGGTCCAAAACGGACAATATCATGTTACGGTGGTCGAGCAGGCCCGGGATATGGTGAACCCTAGGCTGGGATGTGACAATATGGTATCAGAGCCTAACCCTGACCGTGGTGTGCCGACGAGGACGTCAAGCCCCTAAGGAGGGTGGATTGTAAGATCCCACATCGCCTAGGGGAGTGATCTTTATATGTATATTCTCATGCCTACCTAGCATGAGGCCTTTTGGGAGTTCATTGGCTTCGAGTTCCATGGGAACTCTGAAGTTAAGCGAGTAGCGTGCGAGAGCACCCCCATGATGGGTGACCCACTGGGAAGTTCTCGTACGAGTTCCCAGAAACAAAACCGTGAGGACATGATCGGAGCCCAAAGCAAACAATATCGTGCTATGGTGGTGGACCAGGCCCGGGATGTGACATTGGTTGACTAACAAATCTGTATTTAGTTGACTAGTGCATTTGACTAATCATTCTAGCAGATTTTGAGTTTTTATTACAGGTTATTCTGCCTAGTACCAATTTAAAAAATGAGGTTCACCCATTTATAAACTAAAAAAAAAAAAAAAAAAAAAAAAACCCAGGCTGGGCCCTCAATTTGGTGTGGGTCCCCTTACTTTTTCAGAGCTAGATGTAACCTATTTTTTTGCCACCGAAGGATTGAAGTTCCAAGCTCATGTAGTGGAAGTAGCCTAATTTTTCGGCCCTTTGGGGATTAAATTTTCACTGGAACTCAAATGTAGTAGCCTCAATGAGGATAAAGTTCCTATTAGATGTAACTTTTTGGGCTTGTTTATTATTCAACTTAAATCCAACTTTTAAACTCAAAAATAATTTCAGTCTTAAGCCTTGAATTCTTGTTTGATAGGACTATTTTCAAGAACTAGACTCAAAACTAACTTTTAAAAAAATAGACTATTTCTTAAAAACACCAAGATTGAGCTTTTAGAATTTTTCTAACTAAAACTCTCAACTCTATGTATGTCTGTCATTTCTCTCTCCGCAATATCTCATCTCTTCCTCCCCGCCATCTTTTTCTCTCTTCTTGCCCACTCCTTCGTCTATGAACTCTCTTTCTTTTTCTCTCTTTTTGCTCATTCTTTACTCTCTCTCTCTCTCTCCTCAAATTTATGTTCAAGGTAGCTTGAATTTAAACAAGAAAACAATTCTCTTAAAAAAAGATTAAAAAAAAAAAAATTTATTTTCATGACTTAAAAAAAAAAAAAAAAAAGGTTTTTGAATTTTTGAGAATTTTTTTCTTGAAACTTTTCAAAAGAGATGTTTCTTGAAAAATGGTAGAATATCAAATAGGCCCTTAATTTTCATATTTTCTTAAGAAAGGTAGCTTTACATCATCCCTTTCCTTCTATTGATTATTAGACCCTTGTGTTCAACCATGGCCATTTGTTCTTAAGTATTCAATTTTCATTCTATTAAAGGTGGTTTTAAGTTCAAATGTCATGGACTAAGGATTTGAGAAATTTCACAACAAAAATTGTTGGTAAAAAAATATCGTTACATGAGAAAATTTTTATCTTTGAACATGCCTTTCTGTTAATATTTGGAGCAATAACTTCAGACGTATTGTGAATACCCATGACATTCACGAGGGCCCTAACAAGCTCTTGGCTTCAAATGTTAGAAATTTAGATGATTGAACAATTGTTTTTTTACACAATGATATATTTACAATAAAAGATGGGTTAGCAAATTGTTATCAAACTTCTCATTTACAAGATCAAGCCTAAAATCTCTCACTTAAAAGTGAAAAAATATTACTAAACTTTAGCCCTAAGTAGCAGAAAATGGGACAAAATTTAATAAGTGACGTTTAGATTTTTTATGTTTTTTTGTCAAAATTTATTGAGTCCATTGATTCCATCATGCTTCACCTCTCATCTACCTCTCTTGATGAATTGCACGGCTTATTGCTCACCAATGAACTCTTAATTGTCTTGTCGCAAGAAAATTGCAACTTCAAGTGCATAGGAGCCTTTTCATGCCTTCTTCGTTCAATCTTAGGCACCAATTCTTCCTACACCACCTTCTCAGGTGTTTGCTGCTCACAACAATCAACCCTTGCAGTCTTCATTCAGATACAATTTCAACCGAGGCAAGAATACTAGAGGATATAACAATAATCATGCAAATCGTGGCTCTTATCGTGGAAATCATGGTAATAATTCTCGAGGCAATTATCAGAATACTCAAAACTCATCATTTTCTGGCACCAAAGTACCTGTCATATATGTGGCTCAACAAGCCATGAAGCTATAGACTGTTTTGATAGGATGAATCCTGATATTTTTTGCAAGATACCTCCATCTAAATTGGCTGCCATGTGTGCACATTATAATTCTAAGTCACCTACTTCTTGGCTTCTGGAGTCTCCTCCTAATCACTAATGATATTTTGCATATTTAGTCTCCTGCTCCATATCAAGGTGAAGACAAAGTCTATGTTGGAGATGGTACAGGTTTGACAAAAAATCATGTTGGCTCCTCTATTTCACATACTCCCACTTATGCTTTTAAATTGCACAATGTCCTGCATGTGCCTCAAATGTAGCATAATTTACTATCTACATATCAGTTTCTCAGAAATAATCATTGCTATTTAACACTTAACTCTGATGGATCCCTTGATAAGGATCGTTTTACAAGGAAGACGCTTTTGCTAGAACAAGTTAGAGATGGCTTGTATCCTCTCCAATGTTCCTCCCACATGTCAAAGGTTCCTGCAATCTCTCATTTTTCATTAATAAGTGTCAAAACTTCAGCTCGAGTATGGCACAAGCGTCTAGGACATCATTCCTCTCCTATCTTTAGAAGAATAATAACTGGTAATCAACTTGCACTACGTGGTAAAGCTTTTATGGATTTCTTTTGCAATGACTGTGCTATTGCCAAGAATCACAAAGTACCATTTCAAAGGACAATGTCTCGAACTTTTGCAATGACTGCGTTATTGCCAAGAATCACCTTGGGAATTGCTTTTTAAAACTTCTCCAGATTATTCCAAATTGAAGGTTTTTGGTTGTACTTGTTTTCCTTGGCTGAAACCATATGTTTTTCCAAGTTAGATGGCAAAAGTATTTTGTGTGTATTAGCACCAGTAGTAAGAGAATCTGAAATTTCTTTGATTTGCTGCAAGTAATCAGAGATAGATTAAGAGCCTTTTTGAAATGACTGGAGGCGTGATCGAAGTTGATGAACGTGTGCATCAAAAACACCACCCAAGCGTTGTTCAAGCTTAATCCAGAGATTGTGTGAGGAAGATACACCAATAATGAAGGGAATGATTTCTTCGGAGAGTGTAGAATTCAGCCAAATCAAAATATGTTGATCCTTTTCATACCACAACTCAAAGGCTGGATTGAGCAATCGATCAGGAAGCAACGATGAAGGACAAATTTCTGAGCCATCAATGATGCCAAGAAACTAGTAGCGCCTGAAAATTGGAGCAAACAGTGCTCGCCATGGAAGGTAATTGGATTTTTTGAGTTTAATTGGAACCATACTTCCAATGTTTTGGATGGTGAGAGAAGTGTAGGAATTTCACAGATTTGGGGAATTAGGGTTTGAGAGTTGAACCAACTCAATCGGAGTTGAAGATGCAGAGTGAGAAGCCATTACAAAGTTACAGAAGAAAATTGGAGAAGTACCAAAGCAATATTGAGTTGCAGACAGAGATGATTGGAGATACACCAACAATCAAGAAGTCACCAACGATCAAAGAAGGGCAGAAGCAAGGATGATCGAAGGGGTGGTGAAGTAGTAAGCGAGAGATATTATAAAGAATCTTAAATATCTTATTCTGTAAGAAATCTCACTTTCATTAACAAAATGATGATTACAACAATAATTGTTATATATACATTTGTGACCCGGTGGACATTTACATAATTTTCTCTAACACTTCTAAATAATTAAAATAAAGACAATGGCATATACATGACACGTTCTAACTAACTCTATTTAAAAGGTACCCAAATGGGCCATTGTTGGCAATGGCATCCCTCTGCAAAGCCTTAATAACCAACAAAGCTTCACCTTCAAAAATCAAATGTGTTGCCTCCAATTGTCTGCCTACTTCCACAGATGCACGAGCTACAAGAATCTCTGCCAACATAGGTGAGCAAATCCTGAAAGCCATAAATTTCCCATTCTCGTCATGAACCACCACCCCACTTCCTCTGAGAGCTCTGTTTTCATCCCAAGCACCATCAAAGTTGCATTTAATCCAACCATGGTCAGGTTTCTGCCATTTATGCGTTGTGGGAACCCCTCTGGACCTTTTTACTTCGTGCCACTTTTTATATTCGTTCAACCAAGTTTATGTATTGGTATGAACATCCACCGGATCTATGGATGCACCTCTCAACAAAAAGTAGTTTCTTTCCTTCCATATACTCCATATTATAGCTAAGACCATATCGAAGCTCTATCTTGACATCGAAGCAACTAGCTTCGCCAGCCATATCCTCATCCCCCCATGTCTATCCTTTCTTATCCATAGACCCAACACATTTGAAAACCATATGGATATAGACCTTGGGCATTCCATTAACAGATGCTCCACAGTTTCGGGGTCCCTGCCATAGAATATGCACATTTCCTCCCTTACAACCTTCCGTTTTCGATAGTTTAACTTAGATGGTATTGCATTCCAGCAACACCACCAAACATAAATTTTTATTTTCCTCGGAATGTGAGCTCTGCAAAGTGCCTTCCATAAATATTTGATATCCGTGATAAGAGTATATTTATGCTACTTAGTTATATTGTTTCCTTGCATTTAGTTAGTTAATTACTATCTATTTTAGTCTTTTAAGCTATTTTCGTATGTTTTTAGGTCCTAATGGCAAAAGGAGCAAGAAAGTGCATTTTGAGGCTATTTGGAGCAGTTTTGGGCATGGATTGGATAGCTTAACTATGGAGCAATGTGGATGGACGAAATTGAAGTTAAGAGAAAGCTAGGAAAGGCTAAAAATCTGGAGAAAAAAGTCCAAATTCAAAGAAGATAAGGAAAGAGCAAGAAATAAGGAACCTTATCCAAACCTTATCCAACCTTATCTTATCTTATCCTATCCTAATCTTTTCCTACCTTAATCCCAACTTCAAAGAGGACTCATTTTCACATTAAATCACCTAAATATCAAGTTCTAGAAGCCCTATTTTCGTGCATTAAGTTTATGCCACATGTAACCCTTCTAGAAGTTCTAGAATCTGCCACAATGACCATTCCTTGTCCTCCTTGGAATCTGATTGAAAGTGTCCTTGTTCTTTGGTGATTTGGAGTCCTAATTCCTCTCCTTTTCAACCCAATTTCGTGCCTCCCCTTCACCCTATAAATACATGATGCCACAACACTCAAAAACCACCACCCTCTACCACAAATTCACACCACACCATCCACCACACCTCAAGAGCCTAAATTCACACAAATCCCTATTGTTATGATTTTCACAAAACTTAATGACTTTTGATATGTATCTTTATTATGCGTTTCATATAGAGAACTTGAGAAAGATAATTTGGTTGTGATGCGTATTCCATCTAATTCAATGAAATAAGGAGAATCTGATGGTTAGTTGTGCGATGCAATTAACTTGAGGCGTTGTCATTCATAGTCTAAAGGAATAATAACTAGAAATTGGTTCATATGCATATGTGTCATGTGTGGAGAAGGACCCTCTAGCTAGCTTATCACCCATAGTTTTCCCTAATTTCGTCCAAGTTGTTTAGAGTCTTTATAATCTGTTTGTTTTTACCTTAATTTCGTCCAAAATCCAATCCCTCTTTACTTTGTTGTGTCAAATTAGTTAGAATCTGTCCAAGTTGTGTTTTTAAGTGTTTTGAGTTAAGTTAAAAGTTATTTTCGTCCAAAACACTTGTTGAGTCTAAAATTGAGTCTTTTTGACTGTTGGTTGCTGTTTTAAGTGTCTAAAGTTAGTTTTGAGTCTATAGAGTCTAGTTTAGTGTTTCTTAGTTTCAATTGTGTTGATTAGCATCCCTTCTAATCCCCAGCCGAAAACGATCCCTACTTTCATATACTACAATCATAGGGTTAATTTGAGTGTTAGAATATTTCACATCAATCCGCATTCATAGTAGACCCACTAGGTTCATCCCTATAAATAACTTCGCAAGACTGAGCCATGATAAGTGCTCTTTGTTGTGAAAATACCATATTTCTCCCCATGCAAATCAAGGTATTGGGCTGTTTGAACAAACTTAGAGGGATGCTTCTGATCAGAGTAGCCTCCTCCTCAGAGAAGATACTATGAATGAACTCTAAATTCCAACAGGTGTTCTCATCCTCATTGAAGAGACAATTCACAGTTGTATCACACTCCACACCCATCGGAACATGACTTAGCACTTTATAAAAATGGTCTCTAGGCAACCAACTGTCACTCCAGATTTTGATTGAAGTCCCCTCACCAACCCTTTATCTTGCTCCCCTACAAATAATAATACGAGCTTCCGTAATACTTCTCCAGCAATAAGAGGAATTAGCTTTCACAGGGGCTAAAAGAAAATCATGCTTAGGAAAATACATTGCTTTAAATAATTGGACAGAAATGGATTGTTGAAAGTTTTGAGTAGAAATTTCACTGTCCCACATTGGTCACTACCAAAAAGTTTCCTCACCTTATGAGGCTTTGTCCCTTATAGAAAGTGATTAGAGTGATGGACCATGGAGAATAAAATTGGGCTCACCCTTGGGGTAGGCTTTGGGGTGTACTAATTAATTGATAATTAATATATAATTTTTAATTAATTATTTATTTATTTTCAACAAACACATCTTTTCAGATGAAGTCTGAAGTGATGAAAGAACACTAGAGCAAAGTACCCCTTTGAGAAGATGTCTCCCAATAGACACATCTCATTCTCATACCTGTTGCGAACAGGCATAAACCTAATATATATACATCCATCTGCATGACATTTAGAACATAGAAAAACAAAATTCTTCTTCTACAATCCAAAACATCCTTACTGAGAGAACCACAAAGACATTCGCTAGAAGTCAAGTTTTCCGGTGCTGGAATTCTGACTTAGATCGTTGAATCCGAGTGAAGCAGACGTCTGAAGAACTACAAGCACTTAGTAGGGACAAAATATATGTTTCAAGGACATTGTAGTATGCAAGCCTTGATCTTAATTTGTCTGTTTCATATTATTTCACTTTGTTCATACTTTGTTAATTTATTTATTTGCATTTATTATTTATTAACATATATAAAATTATCATTTATTGTTGATATTTATCCAACTGGGACTTACGTTGACAGAGCATTCTTCAACCTTGTCTCGCTAGTAGAGTGAGATTAAAAGCATACAAGTCTTTGAAATTGAGACCCCCTTTGCTCGTGGATTTACATAATTTGTGCCACTTCAACCAAGGAATGTTTCGTTTGCCTTGTTCATGTCGCCACCAAAATTGAGCAACCATTTGATTTGATTCATCACAAAACATTTTGGGCAATAAAAAGTCTGCTTTGTGTATAATGGTACAACTTAGGGCATAGTCTTGATTATGATCTATTTCCCTGCACTGGTAAGCAAACTACCTTTCCACCCATTAAGCTTCTTCCACAATCGATCCTTAATATATGAAAAAGTGGCTTTCTTAGCTTTACCAAGAAAGATGGGAATCCCAAGATATCAATCATGATAGTTCACCCATGGCATACCCAAACAATCCATTAGAAGTTGTCCGTCGTACTCAGTTAGATTCCCACTAAAGGCCACACAACTTTTTTGGAAATTAATCACTTGCCCAAAAGCCAATTCATAGTTTTTCAGCAAGTTTTTCAACTGTATGCACGCATGGATTGTACTTCTAGTGAAAATAAAATTGTTGTCAGCAAATAACAAATGGTGCACACTTGGTGCCTCTTTGCAAACCTTTACACCTTTAATTCGTCCCTGTCTTTCCCATGCCTCAAACATGGCTGATAATCCCTTAGCATAAATGACAAAAAGGAAGGGTGAAAGGGGATCCCGTGCCTTATGCCACGCTTTGGATGAATGTAACCTACCAGATCAGCATTTAGTTTGAACGAATAAGTAACTGTGGTAACATAAATCATTACCAGTTGAATCCATGCCTCTGCAAAACCCAACTTTCTCATCATTTGCTGAAGAAAATTCCATTCAACACGGTCATAGGCTTTGCTAATATCTAATTTCAAGGCCATCACCCCATTCCACCCCATTTTTTTCTTTCTTATGCATATAATGCGCAATCTCTGAAGCAACTAAGCTATTATTGGAAATTAATCTTCCTGGGACAAAACACTTTGTCTGGGAGAAAAGATATCTGGAAGAATTCTCCTTAACCTATTGATAAGAACCTTTAATCAAATCTTGTAAATGATTTTACATAAGCTAATCGACCTAAGTTGGGTCATTAACGTTGGATCTTTATTCTTTGGGATGAGAGTAACATGAGTGAAGTTAATTTTCCGCAGCATGCAACCTGAAGGCAACAGTGATCAAACCCCATTGCAAATATCTTGTCCCACAATCTCCCAATGTTTCTGACCAAAGCCGGGGGACATACCGTCAAGACCCAGAGCCTTAGTCGGATGCATCTAAAATAAGGCATGTTTGATTTACTCATTCGAAAAAGGTAGGAACAGTTCAGCATTCATCTAAGCCGACACATTTGGTTCAATATAGCTTAACATTTCTGAAGCTTCAGTATGTTCCGAAGAATAAAAAAGATTCATAAAGTAATCTACAATCACTTTCTCTATACCATTTTTATCTTCATGCCAGATGCTATGTTCATCAAACAACCTTCCTCGAATCAAAAGCATTTCTTCCGTCTACCTCATGGCTTTGCTGCCCACTCAATCAAAATAGGGATATGGTCTAATAAAATAGACTTTAAATGCATAACCCTGAAATAAGGAGATAAATCGAGCCATGATTCATCAACCAAAGCTCTGTCTAAACGAACTTTGATGCCCCTGAACAAGTTGCTATCCAAGTAAACTTATTTCCAATTGAAACCCATGTCTTGGAGTTGGCACCTAATTAAAGCATTTTGAAAACCTTCCATTTGTCGATCACCATGCACATCACCACCTTCTTGTTCCTCTGCTTTTAGGAGTTCATTAAAATCCCCTACACCACACCATGGCAAGGATGAGTTATTATGGATAAGTTCAAGTAGCTTCCATGACCACCTCCTTTGCTACATTTATGATCATGATTCATGCAAATGGAATCAACACTAGTACAAAAACATGTTTGCGCAATGTTTTGTGCGTCACGCAAGATTTTGGCGCCAAACCAAGAATGTTTTACCACTTTTTTCCCAACTTTGCTCGACCCAGGTGCACCTGCGTCGCGCAAAGTCAACGTCTTTTTTTTACATCACTTAATTAGTTTGGGAGGTAGAAACTAAAAACTAGTTATTATGATTGTTGCAGGTGGTAATTTTTTTTCTGCTCCCAATGCAATAAAAGAATATAGTGCAAAATTAGGTGCTAGAGAGGATTTGTATGCCTTATTTGGCATGGAAGCCACAACTCTTTACCTTGATGTCAAATACACCACAGTGGACGAGTACCTCAACCAGTTTGTCTAAGACTTGGAAGCGTGTTGATGGTTTTATATGAATTAAACTGGCTATCTTTCCAAATAAGTAGTAGGTAGTTTGATGATTAATGTACCTCAGGTTGCGTGGAAATAACTAGCATATGGGGACAGGTACTTCCCCTTTGTCTCATCTTTGTTCAACTCTCTGTACTATCTTTTGTTAAAATGAAGGAATATTCAAAGGTTATCAAGATCTTGTCCTGGAATATTCAAGCTTGGATATTCCATGACACTTGGAATATTGAATTGGTCAGCAAACTAGTTTACTAGTTCCATGTTTGGGTCAATATCTAAGAAAGGAAATGAAGGTTTAATGCTTTGAAAATCTTCTATGAATTCATACATTGGTCTTTCTTTTCTTTTTTTGGATTTGCAGATGCCGCTGCTTGAAGGCTTCAATTGAGTTTTGGATAATGTGGGTGAGGAGCTACTATTTATAGTGAAGGAGTTCTTGTGCATAGTGAGGAAGGTGTTCACGTGGCACATCTGTGTGTCCCCTATGGGCCCTATTTCAAGAGATATTACAATCATGTTTAACTTTGAAGTGTATGATCATGTTTATTAATATATGATATGAAGTGGTTGAACTTTGAACAAAGTGTGAATCAGTTAGATATTATATTCTAGATTTTTTTTTGGTTATTTTTTTAGTGGATTTTGAGATTTTATGGATTTAAGGATTCAATTACTTTCTATTTTTCTTATTTAGTCCCCAAGTAATTGAAGTAGGAGTGATTTGTTGTTGACCAATTCAACTTGGCTATTTTTTTCTTATGAGTTTTGGTTCAACCTTTTGAGTTTTTAAAAATATAACTTTGCATGACGCCAGAGTGGGCCAATGCGTTACGCAAAGGCTGTTTGATTGATGTACCAGACAACGTGTCACACAAAAGTTGTTTGCGCGACGTAGCAAACAATACGTCATGCAAAGGTTGTTTGCGCGATGTACCAACCAATGCGTCGCACAAAGTGTTTTTATATTCTTGATTTTTTTTTTTTTTTTTTAGTAGATTTTGGAGATTTTATGGAATTAAGGATTCAATTACTTTCTATTTTTCTTATTTAGTCACCAAGTAATTGAAGTAGGAGTGATTTGTTGTTAACTAATTCAACTTGGCTATCTTTTTCTTTTGAGTTTTGGTTCAACCTTTTGAGTTTTCAAAAATATAACATTGCGCGACACCAGAGTAGGCCAATGTGTCACACAAAGGCTGTTTGCACGACGTACCAGACAATGCGTCACACAAAGGCTGTTTGCGCGACGTACCAAACAAAGCGTCACGCAAAGGCTGTTTGCACAACATACCAACAAATGTGTCACGCAAAGTGTTTTTACTACTTTCATCAAGTATAACATAAGATTTTGGTATCCATTAGTGTAAATATTTTAAATTGAAGATCAAATTAGTTCATTGTATTCATATGGGATCAAGGAAATCGGAGTTAAAATAACCGTTAAATCATGATTTTTTGTTTATAACCGTCGAAAAGTTTTGTTCTATTACTTGATCTCTGAATGTTTCTTTTTTTACGATTTTTGGTGCATACGATCTCGAAGTATATACAAACAAGTATGACGGTTGGATCGTTGAAACTAGTTTCGTACAATGTATATCCTAACAAAACAATAGATTCACTAACACTTAAAGTTTATTTATACTTTCATGAAGTATAACATAAGATTTTGTGGTATCTACTAGTGTAAATATTTTAAATTGAAGATCAAATCAGTTCATTGTATTCATATAGAGTCAATGAGTGTAGCTATAAAAAGATCATCAAAATCAGAGTTAAAATAACCGTTAAATCATGATTTTTCGTTTTTAACCGTCGAAAAGTTTTGTCCCGTTACTTGATATTTGAATGTTTGGCTTTTGCGATTTTTGGCGTATGCGATCTCGAAGTATATACAAACAAGTTTGGCGGTTACATCATTGAAATTAGTTTCGTACATTGCGTACTCCATCAAAATGATAGATTCACTAACACTTAGAGTTTATTTATACTTTTATTAAGTATAACATAAGATTTTGTGGTATCCACTTGTGTAAATATTTTAAATTTGTTGATTGTATTCATATAGGATCCAAGAGTGTAGCTGTAAAAAAATCATCAAAATCGGAGTTAAAACTACCGTTAAGTCGTGATTTTTTGTTTATAACCGTAAAAAAGTTTTGTCCCATTACATGATATCTAAATGTTTGTTTTTTTGTGATTTTTGGCATATGCGATCTTGAAGCATATACAAACAAGTTTGACGGTTGGATCGTTAAAACTAGTTTTCGTACAATGTGTTTCCCATCAAAACGATAGATTCACTAACACCTGGAGTTTTTTTATACTTTCATTAAGTATAACATAAGATTTTTTGGTATCCACTTGTGTAAATATTTTTAATTGACGATCAAATTAGTTCATTGTATTTATATAGGATCCAAGAGTGTATATGTAAAAAATCATCAAAATCGAAGTGAAAACTACCATTAAATTGTGTTTTTTCGTTTATAACCATCGAAAAGTTTTGTCCCATTACTTGATCTTTGCATGTTTGTTTTTTACAATTTTTGGCATATGCGATCTCGAAGCATGTACAAACAAGTTTGACAGTTGGATCTTTGAAACTAGTTTCGTACAATGCGTTTCCCATCAAGTTCAATAGTATATATATTTACTACGTAGATTTTAATTTATTTATTTTGTACTTATAACACTTAAGAAATTGAATGATATATATGTAAAAAAATTATTGTGGGTTTTGTTAGAAAAATATATTATTGTGGGGTTTATGTAAAAAAAAAAAAGTTGAATTTGAAGGGAGTAAAGTTACATTTTCAGTAATTTTTATAATAATTTAAAAAAAGATGCCTTAATGTGGTCATCGCGCAAAACAATTTTGCGTGACGACAAATTGTATACCTACGTCGCGCCGATTGTATTAATTTTTGCGGTGCAATAGTGAAAATTAGGCTTTTTTTTTTCAATTTTCCAAGTTTGGCAACCTTGAACCCCATAGATCTCTCTCTTCCTTATCGTTCTTTCTTTCGCGTAGACCTGCATCTCCTCTTTCTTTCCTGTAGACCTCTCTCTTCCCTCTCGCTCATCTCTTTCTCGTAGACTGATAGAAGCATATTCATGCGACTTAAATGGCTTGTTCTCGTGCATTTACATTATGTTTCTCTAGTTATTTTAGTCCTTTATGCTTCTTTTGTGTGTTTTCAGGTTCTAAGGGCTTAGGGAGCAAGAAAGTGCATTTTGAGGCTATTTGGGGCACTTTTGGGCAAGGATTGGATAGCTTAATCATGGAGCAAAGAGGATGGACGAAATTGAAGCCTTGTATGCTCTTTGGGGACATCAAACAAAGGGCCTAGCCCAATCAAACAAATCCTTTGAGCCATGGAAAACCTCTAGCCCAATCAAACATATTATGCCATGCAAACCAACCTATTTTAGGCCCATTCTATGTACTTAAACCCTAGCCCTTTAAACTAGCCCTATTATCACTTATCACTTTCATTCACTTATCACTCACCACATATCATTCATTTATCACTTAACATATCATTCACTTATCACTTATCATACTCATAATCATCTACACATTTCAACCATTTAAACATATGCATTTCAACTCACATGCACATCCACCTCTTTCCACCTAATCCACATGCTTTCACAACCTAAAACACATGCACATGCACCACTAATCCCTTCACTTTCATGCCATCATTTCCCCCCCCCCCCCCAATGCCGTGCACTCCTTGAGCATTTCCAGTTTTTCCCCTTCTCTTTGTATTCACAAGTCACATGCATTCACTTCATCATTACACCACCACTCATTCTTTAAATCCACATGCACTTTAATAATTCAATTACCCCATTCACACACCTTTTCTTCAAACCTAACCCGTGCATTCCCTTGCATTTCCACAATCTTAATCAGCCAACACATGCACAAATCCATCCATGCCGTGGGTTCCCTTTGCTCCCCTTGTGCAATTCCAGTTTTCACATGTGTCCTAGCTGTTTTTCCATCATTCCTCCACACAAATGCTTAAACAAACAGCCATATGTTCCCTCCACTACCCCTATAAATACCCTAGCATTCATTCACTCCCCATTTCAATTCACATCTCTCCATTTCTCACACCACAACACAAACACACACCATCTTCACATCCTGAAATTCCCTTCCTTGCCGTGGGTTTCTTTCCATTTTCTATCTTTCCTCATCCATTTCCATAAGTCCCCAATCCATTCAACACACCAACAACATCCCTTAGACCTTGTGCCATAATAACGAAGAAGAGAAGAGTGCCTAAACGTTCATACAATTCAAGTTTGAGTTGTTGGAATGTTTAGGTGTTTCTTTGATTTCAATGTTTAAATTCAATTTTCTTTGTTTTGTAATGGAAGAGAAGAGTGCCTAAACGTTCATACAATTCAAGTTTGAGTTGTTGGAATGTTTAGGTGTTTCTTTGATTTCAAAGTTATGAGGAACTAAACCCCCTTTAGCTAGGGGGTGATTCAAAATACATGTTTATGCTTGCATTATGAATTGATTACTTTTGGTTGGAATTTCATAAGTTGTGGATTCAATTTGTTTAACCGTTTGATTGATAACTTATTTATGAATGTTTATTAAGAATGCGCGCTTAATTTTCATGCATAAATATGACGCTAGAATATAAGTGAATTTCACCTAATCGTAATGAACTTATATTCACAAGTAGTGGAGGTTGCTTATAAACAATCGCGTTAAACGAATTCTTGGCATAAGTTTCATGCGTATTCCATAGTAACGAATGCCTCGTCGATGTTTATGATTTCCGTTGAACTTAATGATCTTTGTTGAATGTCTCTATCATGCGTATTCCATAGTTAGGGACTTTGATTAAGAATAATTTGGTTGTAATGCGTATTCCATTCAATCCAACGAATCTAGGGAAATCTGAAAGTTAATTTAAGCGGACCTAATTAACTTGGAGCATTGAGTTTCATAATTTATCGAAAGACCAACCGAAAATCAATCTTGTATGCAAGTGTAACATGTGTGGAGAAGAACCCCTTAGCTATTCCATCATCCATATTTTCATCACATTCATCTTTACTATCTGTTTTAAATTATAATCTGTCCGTTTAATTTAATCTCGTCCAACCACAATCACCCCCCTTATTTTGTTAAGTCTTATTCATTTGATTTGTCTTATTTTATGTTTTTGAGTATTTGGAGTCTTTTAAACTTGTTTTGAGTCTTTTAGTTTGTCTTAGTGTTTTAAAAGTTAGTTTTATTTATTTGAGTCAAGTATTTAGCATCCCTAGTTAATCCCCGGTTAGAACGATCCCTACTTACATCATTACTACAATTGTCACAAACCTGAAGTAGAAGAGGAAGCCACGGATTGGGTTAAAGAGGAAGTACCAACCATGGCCGTGGACAATCGAACCATTAAAGAGCTTTCTGCCTCAGGTTTGGCCAATGCAGCCCCTCTTTGCATTCAATACCCCGCGGCTGCCCAAGGCAAGACCGATGAATTCGAATTGAAGTCAAGCTTGTTGCACCATATTCCGAAGTACCATGGGCTTTCCATGGAAGATCCCAACAAGCATCTCAAGGAGTTCGAGGTGGTTTGTTCGAGCATGACCCCCGTCAATGTGGATGGGAGTATATTGAAGATGAAGGCCTTTCCATTTTCACTTATGGACAAGGCCAAAGATTGGCTCTACGAACTAGCCCCGGGAACTGTGACTTCGTGGGAGAGTATGAAGCGTGCTTTCTTGGAGAAATTCTTCCCTACTTCGAGAGTGATTCTCCTACGGAAGAAAATTAGTGGTATTCAACAGAATCATGGTGAGACATTCCTGGCTTATTATGAGCGCTTCAAGGGCCTTGTAGCTTCATGTCCTCAACATCAAATGAAGGAGGAACTTCTCCTTCAATATTTCTATGAGGGCCTCCTTCCTATCGAACGTCAAATGCTTGATGCATAAGCGGGAGGAGCATTGGTGGACAAAACACCAAGGGATGCCAAGATTCTCATAGCCAACCGAGCACTCAACGCTCAACAATATGAAGGAGTGGGTCAAAGGGAAGCCCCACGGCAACAAAGTGTAAATGAGGTGAGTGCTATTTCTGAAATTCAATCACAACTTGCTAATCTTACTTCTCTTGTTTCTCAGGTTGTGATTGGTCCAAAAGCACAAGAACACCAAGTTTGTGGCGTGTGCTCAATTCAAGGGCATCCATCCGACAAGTGCCCTCAACTAATCGAGAATGGTGGGTGGGAATCTGCCAATGCAATTGGTTTCCAAGGACAAAATCAAAACAACCCATACTCGAACACTTACAATGTCGGATGGAGGGACCATCCAAACTTCAAATGGAGGGAGCCACAACAAGCTGCCCAACAAGGAGGATTTAGGCCAAACCCCCTTGGTTTTTATTCCAAGCCGTATGCACCCCAACAACCCCAACAACCTTCGGCATCATCTCATTCAGGTACGTCCTTGGAAAGTGATCAAGCTATGCAATTACTAACCTCTATTTCGCAGGGATTGCAAAATCAAAACAACCGGATAGCAAATAACTAAAAGGAGATGATGGATATGAAGAAACAAATAGGGCAGATTTCTGAGTTCCTTGGACAGATTAGAGAGCAAGGAAAGCTTCCTAGCTCAACCACAGTCAATCCAAAGGGAGGATTCGAATCCGCCAAGGCCATCACCCTAAGGGGTGGAAAAGAAGTTGGGACCGAGACAAACAATCCCAAATCTGCCCAGAAAGTAGATGAAGAGACGACACAACCTGAGGCAGATCACCCTAACTCGGCCAAATCAGGTAATTTAAGTTCAAATTCATGTACTTTACGTCCTAATCTGCCCAATGTACCTTTTCCTAGCAGGTTCATGCAAGAAAAAAAGGAAGAAAGCAAGAAGGACATTCTTGAAACGTTCCGGAAGGTGCAAGTGAACATACCGCTTCTCGATGCAATCAAACAGGTTCCAAAGTATGCTAAATTCCTCAAGGACCTATGCAATACAAAGAGAAGAAGGGCAAACAAAGAGGTAGTGAAGGTAAGCGAGAATGTGTCCGTTGTTTTGCAACGTAAACTGCCTACCAAGTGCAAAGACCCCGGTAGTTTCACAATTCCTTGTGTGATTGGACATAATCGTTTTGAACATGCCATGCTTGATTTAGGTGCATCCATAAATGTCATGCCTTATTCTATTTATGCATCTATGAATTTGGGTGAATTAAAACAAGATGGTGTAATTATACAATTGGCCGATCGTTCTAACGCGTATCCAAAAGGAGTTTTGGAAGATGTGCTTGTGCAGGTGAACCATTTAATTTTTCCGACTGATTTCTACATCCTAGACATGGAGGATTCAGCCCATTCTACATCTTTGCCGATTCTCCTTGGTAGGCCATTCATGAAGACGGCCCGAACGAAGATTGATGTATACAAAGGCACCTTGACAATGGAATTCGATGGGGAAGTGATTGATTTTAATATTTCTGAAACTATGAGATATCCCGTTGATGACCATTCTTGTTTTTCCATTGATGTTATCGATTCTTTGGCGCAGGTATACCTTGAAGAATTGAACGAGGACGCCCTGGAAACAACCATCACTAAGGCCATAGAGCGCAAAAATGAAGGATTTGGGCCAATGCAAGGCCACGGCAAGGAGGAGGTATTCTTTGCAATGGGTTCTAGTGAAGAAATAATTGAGGTTGTGGCAGCCCTTGAGTCATTGCCACAACAATATGGTAAGGTTCCACTCTCACTTTCAAATTCAGTTTCCACTAAGATGCTACCTTCTGTTGTTCAGGCACCATCGCTTGAACTTAAGCCGTTGCCGGACCATTTGAAGTATGTGTTTTTGGGAAAAGGCAAAACATTGCCCGTCATCATTTCATCAAGTCTCACGGCAATGGAGGAGGAGAAGCTTGTGAGGGTGCTGCGAGAGCACAAAACGGCCATAGGGTGGACTTTGGCCGACATTAAAGGAATAAGCCCTACCACATGCATGCACCGTATACTTCTTGAGGAGGGGGCTAAACCAACTCGAGAGGCTCAGCGCCGTCTCAACCCTCCAATGATGGAAGTTGTGAAAAAGGAGATTATCAAACTTCTTGATTGTGGAGTGATTTATCCGATCTCTGATAGTCGTTGGGTGTCACCGGTGCAATGTGTTCCAAAGAAGTCCGGAGTGACAGTGGTGAAGAATGCTGAGAATGAGCTTGTGCCAACCCGCATTCAAACAGGTTGGCGAGTATGTATCGATTACCGGAAGCTAAATGCCATGACTAGGTAAGATCACTTTCCTTTGCCATTCATCGACCAGATGCTCGAAAGGTTAGCCGATCATGCTTTTTACTGTTTTCTTGATGGATACTCTGGATATAACCAAATTGTGATAGCCCCGGATGATCAAGAGAAGACCACATTCACATGTCCCTTTGGAACATTTGCTTATCGTCGCATGCCATTTGGCTTATGCAACGCACCGACCACTTTCCAAAGGTGTATGGTAAGTATATTTTCCGATTTTGTTGAAAAGATCATTGAGGTTTTCATGGATGATTTCAGTGTATTTGGGAGTTCATTTGATAATTGCTTGGATAATCTGACCTTAATTTTGAAACGATGTGTTGAAACTAACCTTGTCTTGAATTGGGAGAAATGTCATTTTATGGTGAAACAAGGTATAGTTTTAGGACATATTGTTTCAGAAAAAGGAATTGAAGTAGATAAATCGAAAATAGACCTTGTACGTCACTTACCCTCTCCTACTTCGGTTAGAGAGGTACGTTCGTTTCTTGGCCATGCAGGGTTCTATAGGCGTTTTATCAAGGACTTCTCCAAGATGTCCAACCCTCTTTGCCGATTGCTTCAAAAAGATGTGCCATTCAAGTTTAATGAAGAGTGTAATTCGGCATTTAACCAACTCAAGGAGAAGCTAGTCTCGGCCCCCATTATTGTACCTCCAGATTGGAGCCTTCCGTTCGAACTCATGTGCGATGCATCCGACTATGCATTAGGAGCTGTTCTAGGACAAAGAAGAGACAAGCGGCCGCATGTCATATACTATGCCTCTCGGACTCTCAATGATGCCCAATTGAACTACTCCACGACGGAAAAAGAACTTCTAGCTGTGGTTTTTGCTTTAGATAAATTCCGTTCATATTTAATTGGAACTAAAGTAATCGTTTATTCTGATCATGCAGCTTTGAGGTACTTACTCACGAAAAAGGAAGCAAAGCCGAGGCTTATCCGATGGATGCTTCTTCTCCAAGAATTCGATATCTAAATCCGGGACAAGAAAGGAAGTGAAAACGTGGTGGCTGACCACTTGAGCCGTATGGTGCATGAAGAGGATGCCGTGCCTATCATAGAGACATTCCCAGATGAGCAACTGATGTCCGTCAAGGTAAGTGAACCCTGGTATGCTGATTTGGTGAATTATTTGGTGTCTAAACATGTTCCTAGAGAATTACTTAAACACCAATGTGATAAATTAAAGAAAGAGGCACGGTTTTATGTGTGGGATGACCCGTATTTATGGAAATATTGCCCTGACCAAGTTATACGTAGGTGTGTGCACGATTTTGAGTTTAATGCTATTCTAACCTTTTGTCACACTTATGCTTGTGGGGGACACTTTGGCACTCAAAGAACAGCACTTAAGGTGTTAGAATGTGGTTTTTATTGGCCTACCATCTTTAGGGATGCTAGAACATTTTGCATGTCTTGTGATAGATGCCAAAGAACGGGCAATATTGGTCCTAAACAACAAATGCCGCAAACCCCCATTTTTAGTGTTGAAATCTTTGATGTTTGGGGTATTGATTTTATGGGTCCCTTTCCTTCGTCACATGGGTTTCTTTATATATTGCTTGCTGTGGACTATGTGTCGAAATGGGTGGAAGCAAAAGCCACCCGAACTAATGATTCTCGAGTGGTTGCAGATTTTGTGAAAACTAACATTTTTGCAAGGTTTGGAATGCCACGAGTGCTAATCAGTGATGGAGGTTCCCATTTTTGTAATCGAACCATCGAGGAGTTGCTCAAGAAATACAATGTCACACATAAGGTGGCCACACCTTATCATCCACAAACGAGCGGGCAAGCCGAGGTTTCGAATAGGGAAATCAAGCAGATTCTTAAGAAGACCGTGGAGCCTACAAGGAAGGATTGGAGTTTGCGCTTAAACGATGCATTGTGGGCGTATCGCACTGCCTACAAAACCCCCATTAGGATGTCACCTTTTTGGCTCATCTATGGGAAGCCATGCCATCTTCCCGTCGAACTAGAGCATCGTGCACATTGGGCCGTCAAAACGTTCAATATGGACCTTGATGCCGCAGGTTTACATAGGAAGCTTCAATTATGTGAGCTTGATGAAATCCGAAATGAAGCATATGAGAATGCCCGGATTTACAAGGAGAAAACAAAGGCATTTCATGACAAGATGATTCGTGCCAAGACGTTCTCTATTGGGCAGAAAGTGTTGTTGTTCAATTCTCGCCTTCGGTTGTTTCCGGGTAAGTTGCGTTCCAAATGGGTTGGTCCTTTTATTGTCACTAATGTTTTCCCTCATGGTGCAGTACAAATCAAAAGTTCAAGGACGCAGCAAGAATTCAAAGTGAATGGGCATCGATTGAAGCCCTATTACGAGATGTTCGAGGAGCATGTCGTGGAGGAGGTACCCCTCCATGCCGTGGAACCTAGTCAAGCTTAAACGGAGGTACCGTCCGGCTGCAAAACGTAAAAGAAAGCGCTACTTGGGAGGCAACCCATGCATTCAACAAAGGAAGACTTAGAAAGCACTCCAATTCCAGATTCCTAAAAACTCTTCTCTTTGTTGCTATTTCGTTTCTGCCTTGTTAGGTTGTTTAGTTATTGTTGTTTGTTTATTAATTGTGTGAGTCTATGATTGTAACATTGAGAAAATGTTTGATTTATTGATAGGCACTGCTAAACAAAGAAAGATGGAGCCTTCACAAAGGGCGTTTACTTGAAGCCCCACTACGAGGTGTCGAAGCAGAAGGCATAGAAGCGGGAGGCATCGGGGCAGAAGACATTGGGGCAGAAGGCATCGGAGCTAGAGCATTCCAGGCCTCAATACTTGGCCAAGCGCTGGATGACCCAGGAAACAGGTGCCTCTGGAGATAAGCCGCAAGCCTTTGACGGTCACTGTGAATTCGACCCTCAGATTCTTGCAGTTCATCAAGCTTCTTCTTCATGCCCGACGAATAGTTATTTGCAAGCACATGCAAACTTCTATTCTCATACTTAAGCTGCTGGATCTCCTGCTTGAGACTTTCCACCTCTGCCATCAATGATTCCACCTGACGGGAGCGGGCAAGCAGGCGTTGGCCCATGTTGGACACAGAACTCGCACACTGAACACTAAGTGCGAGGGACTCTTGAACGGCCAACTCATCGGACCGTCCTGACAGCAGCCTACTATCTTTTGGAGTGAGGAGGTTCCTAGCTACTATTGTAGCTGTTGTGGCGTCCTGCATCACGGAGTCTTCACCTGTGAGAGGACCGTTAGAAGAAAAGAAAGAAGGGCGCCATACGTTACCTTGACGCGGCGCGCCCGTATCACTGCTAAGGCTCAATTCCAAGCTAAGGTTCGATGAGTTTGCCATTTTTCAAAAGTGTTCAAAGAGAAGGGATGGAGTTAAATTTCAAAGGGTCGGAGTCGATTTTCAAGAATGGGAAATCTTCAGAGTGTGTTTGTTGTGATGATCGATAGCTCTATAAAAAGCCAAGGCGACGCGTCCACCGATTCAAGAAGCCGGAATTTCCGGCGTAATTTAGGCGACGCTCCCTCGGCTTTTCAGAAAACGCGTTCAACTTTGTCAAAAGATTTCTGACAAAGCTGAAAACACGTGGACGCCATCATCGCAACTACACATCTTTAGCCGACAAGCGCAAAGTTCGGCGACGCTTTCTCTGCTTTTCAGAAGACGCGTGCAACTTTGTCAAAAGGAGCCGCATCTGCACTACCACGTGTCGTTCAGAAATCGAAGGGGCGCCTGCTCAGGAATCGAAGGGGCGCCTGCTCAGAAATCGAAGAGGCGTATTCAAAGATCGAAGAGGCGCCACTATTTCAAAAAAAAGCCGGAGTTGCGGGATCAAAACGTTTGTCGACAAAGGTAAAAAGTACCATCACTTGCTATTATCTCTATATATGTCGACCTTCGTATTTTATGGCAGGGCAAACCTGAAGAAAATGCCCAACTTTCCCTCACCTCTGAGGGCGCACTCCCAGCAAAGCCTTTCGAAATACTCAATTCTTTCTTCTTCCCCAAAGATGATACCAGATGTCTGGAGTACAGATGACCCAGGAGGAAACAGCACAACAAATACATGTGCTGATTCATTCACCACTTCTTCAAAAGCAAAGGTATCTCATATCATCAAGGTCAAAAGCAAAAGTATCTCATATCATGCTCTTTCCCTGTCTTTTTCTTTGTCCTTGTTCTTACTCGCATGGCAAAGTAAAAGAAGCAATCAGCCGGCACTTGGAGTCAGTCTTCCGTTCTGGAGCCAATTGCCTGGAATCTATTCCTGATTGCTTACCTAGCGTTGCTCTCGAGTAGTCATCTTCAACGGTTGATACACTTCCGGAGAAGGGACCACTTCTGCAAAGGGGAGCGAGTAAGGCAAGTGAAAATGATACATTGAAGCATGTGGAGACAAACATAGGTTGAGTTATCCTCTAACCCTTTTCATTACGAATTGGAAAGATTGAACAAAGAAACAGACCAAAGGGGTAAGCTCAGACCTTCGGGGAAGACCAAAAGAATCCTCCAGCCCAGTAGCACAAAGGAAAATCAACGATGGGCGGCAACCAGTTCGAGAGTAAGCCTGTGGAATCAACAAAATCAAGCATCAATGCAATCACCAAGGAGAAGATGGAATTTACATTCCACAACCAGATTTGCGTCCCTAAACTCTTCTCTTTGTTATTTACATTATGCCATGTTTAGTATGTTTAAGTGCTTTTTGTGTGTTTACTTATGTTTTGTGTGAATCTATGCTTAAAACATTGAGGACAATGTTTGATTTAAGTGTGGGGGGGGGGGGGGGGGGGCTTAACTAATGTTGTTAATGCAAATTCGTGGGATTTTATCACCCATAACTTCAAATGTTGTTCCTTGCTGTTTTAAGGTGTTTTTAAGTTGTTTTAGAGTGTTTTAGTGTGTTTTGTTTTATAACTCCGAAAATCACATAAAAATTTGAAAAACATTTTTTTTGAAAAGCCTAAAAAGAGTGTTTTGAGTTGTTTTTGTGTCTTAGGGTACCTTCCAACGTTATGATAAGGATTTGGTTTGTAATTGCATGACTGTTAAAAAGAGTTATTAACATAGAGAAAAGTTTGATTTACTCTTGGTATATGCTTGGTTATGGTTATAATGTATGACTTCACATGCAATCATAAAAGAAAAATTCGTTTTAGTAACATGCTTGAAGGAAGGAACTCAAACAAACGCTACAACCCTGTGAGACTCGAGCCATTACCTTCTTTGGAGAGTTATTTTCTGTGATTCTTTGTTTTCTAAAAGTTGTTGCATGATCTCATTATTCCTTGCTTGGTTGCTACTTAGAATGCAATTGTATCATGATAGAACTAAATGCTAGAACTTATATCCGTTTCATTCAAAGCATGACATTGATTTGCATAACATATATCAAGATGAAGTTGTGTAGTTGCCACCATAACCAAATAGCCTTACTTCCCATATTTCGTATTTGTTGTAAGTTTTAACCCCGTTGAGCCTCGTTTAGCCTTTATTCTTTATTAACCCACATTATCCTTACCTAGCCTAGTTTAGGACAATCCACACCCTTGTTCTTAAATGATAGTGAGCATGACTTAAATGAATTCCTTTTGAGTTACATTATGAAAGAAAATGAGTGTGGGGGAGAGAATGTTTTGTTCTTAAGTGTTTATGTATGTTTTGAGAGTCAAAAGAAAAAAAAAAAAAAAAAAAAAAAAAAAATTGTGAAAAACATATGAAAAAGAAAAACAGAAAAGAAAAGAAAGAAAGGAAAAAGAGCTTGTTCCCCCTTGTTCAAAAGTTGAGTTTTCATTCAAAAGTGAATTCTACGTTAATTCAAATGCTTTGCTCGCTATTTCTTTAAGAACCTTTGTTTTCCATATCCCTTCTTTGTTAGCCAAACACCTTTAGCTCCGTTTCAACCCTTATGCTTCTATCTTGAGTGTTATGTGTTTCAATTTGTGGAGTTTGGAATTGATATGAGCTTATGGAATCACTGGTTCTCATTCTAAGTAGTAACATTCCATTCATGAGATCATATCTAAACATGCTTATTAACTCCAGAAATTGCTTCCTTTGACATACATATATGTGAGTGTTCGTTTTTATGTTCACATCAATTTTCTCACATATAACTAGTTTAGGGTGTGTAGTCAGAAAATCTGAGTGAAAACTGAGTGCATATCTTGTAAGGAATTGAGCAAATTCTCTAAGGCATGTTACTACATTCAAAACATGGTTTTAAATACTTAATTGTGAAATAGTATGTGGTGACTGTGATTAAGAATGTAATTAAGTGTAAAGATGACTAAAATATGTGGGAATGATGATTTTTAACTTGTCATGTGCATTGGAAATCCCTGAAACGATTGTTTGGAAGGTGTAGGTTGTGTTTTACGTGTTTAGTGTCGTTTTGTTTATTTCTTTTTATTCTGTTTTGCTCGAGGACTAGCAAAAGATAAGTGTGGGGGAGTTTGATAGAAGCATATTCATGCGACTTAAATGGCTTGTTCTCGTGCATTTACGTTATGTTTCTCTAGTTATTTTAGTCCTTTATGCTTCTTTTGTGTGTTTTCAGGTTCTAAGGGCTTAGGGAGCAAGAAAGTGCATTTTGAGGCTATTTGGGGCACTTTTGGGCAAGGATTGGATAGCTTAATCATGGAGCAAAGAGGATGGACGAAATTGAAGCCTTGTATGCTCTTTGGGGACATCAAACAAAGGGCCTAGCCCAATCAAACAAATCCTTTGAGCCATGGAAAACCTCTAGCCCAATCAAACATATTATGCCATGCAAACCAACCTATTTTAGGCCCATTCTATGTACTTAAACCCTAGCCCTTTAAACTAGCCCTATTATCACTTATCACTTTCATTCACTTATCACTCACCACATATCATTCATTTATCACTTAACATATCATTCACTTATCACTTATCATACTCATAATCATCTACACATTTCAACCATTTAAACATATGCATTTCAACTCACATGCACATCCACCTCTTTCCACCTAATCCACATGCTTTCACAACCTAAAACACATGCACATGCACCACTAATCCCTTCACTTTCATGCCATCATTCCCCCCCCCCCCCCCCAATGCCATGCACTCCTTGAGCATTTCCAGTTTTTCCCCTTCTCTTTGTATTCACAAGTCACATGCATTCACTTCATCATTACACCACCACTCATTCTTTAAATCAACATGCACTTTAATAATTCAATTACCCCATTCACACACCTTTTCTTCAAACCTAACCCGTGCATTCCCTTGCATTTCCACAATCTTAATCAGCCAACACATGCACAAATCCATCCATGTCGTGGGTTCCCTTTGCTCCCCTTGTGCAATTCCAGTTTTCACATGTGTCCTAGCTGTTTTTCCATGATTCCTTCACACAAATGCTTAAACAAACAGCCATATGTTCCCTCCACTACCCCTATAAATACCCTAGCATTCATTCACTCCCCATTCAATTCACATCTCTCCATTTCTCACACCACAACACAAACACACACCATCTTCACATCCTGAAATTCCCTTCCTTGCCGTGGGTTTCTTTCCATTTTCTATCTTTCCTCATCCATTTCCATAAGTCCCCAATCCATTCAACACACCAACAACATCCCTTAGACCTTGTGCCATAATAACGAAGAAGAGAAGAGTGCCTAAACGTTCATACAATTCAATTTTGAGTTGTTGGAATGTTTAGGTGTTTATTTGATTTCAATGTTTAAATTCAATTTTCTTTGTTTTGTAATGGATGAGAAGAGTGCCTAAACGTTCATACAATTCAAGTTTGAGTTGTTGGAATGTTTAGGTGTTTCTTTGATTTCAAAGTTATGAGGAACTAAACCCCCTTTAGCTAGGGGGTGATTCAAAATACATGTTTATGCTTGCATTATGAATTGATTACTTTTGGTTGGAATTTCATAAGTTGTGGATTCAATTTGTTTAACCGTTTGATTGATAACTTATTTATGAATGTTTATTAAGAATGCGCGCTTAATTTTCATGCATAAATATGACGCTAGAATATAAGTGAATTTCACCTAATCGTAATGAACTTATATTCACAAGTAGTGGAGGTTGCTTATAAACAATCGCGTTAAACGAATTCTTGGCATAAGTTTCATGCGTATTCCATAGTAACGAATGCCTCGTCGATGTTTATGATTTCCGTTGAACTTAATGATCTTTGTTGAATGTCTCTATCATGCGTATTCCATAGTTAGGGACTTTGATTAAGAATAATTTGGTTGTAATGCGTATTCCATTCAATCCAACGAATCTAGGGAAATCTGAAAGTTAATTTAAGCGGACCTAATTAACTTGGAGCATTGAGTTTCATAATTTATCGAAAGACCAACCGAAAATCAATCTTGTATGCAAGTGTAACATGTGTGGAGAAGAACCCCTTAGCTATTCCATCATCCATATTTTCATCACATTCATCTTTACTATCTGTTTTAAATTATAATCTGTCCGTTTAATTTAATCTCGTCCAACCACAATCACCCCCCTTATTTTGTTAAGTCTTATTCATTTGATTTGTCTTATTTTATGTTTTTGAGTATTTGGAGTCTTTTAAACTTGTTTTGAGTCTTTTAGTTTGTCTTAGTGTTTTAAAAGTTAGTTTTATTTATTTGAGTCAAGTATTTAGCATCCCTAGTTAATCCCCGGTTAGAACGATCCCTACTTACATCATTACTACAATTGTCACAAATAGGGTTTAGTTTGTGTGCGTATAAATAACGCATCATAGACCTCTCTCTCCTTCCCGTAGACCTCTCTCTCCTCTTCACAACCTTGAACCCCAAATCTTGAACCCAGACTTGTCTTTCCTCTTCACAATCTCAAATCCAACCACCACCACTACTCTGTCGGTTGTCTCTCTCTCTCATTCTAAACGACGGGCAGCCACGCGAATCTCAAAGCTGACTCGAATCAAGTCCCAAAATCAAGGTAAGGGTTTCTTATTTTCGATGGGTTTTTGTTATTTAGGGTTTAGGGTCAAATTGCATGTTGATTTCTTAGTACTTTGTCGAAATCTCCAGGTAAAATTCGTCTCCAGGTTTGATCCTCCACTTCCAACCATTGGCGGAAGACTATTTGTTTCTTTTTACGTCTGCCATACCGGATTGTTGCCGGATTTCCCACGAATTTTCAGGCCACTTTGGGCACGGCCTCTCTGCAAATCTAAACTGAGGTATTTTTTTTTAAACCCATTTTTGGAGTTGTTATTAATTTTTGTGAAATATTTGGTCCGGGTTTTGTTTCCCGTTGCACACCCAAGTCTAATCTGTGTGTAATATCCTCCACACTCAACTATATGTTTCCATCCAGTTGGAAATTCATGGGTTCCATGGGTCCCTTGGCATCCACAACAATGTCATCCTCCATTTTGGCAGCTGTTTCCTTTTAGGGTTTTTGTGTGTTTTTCCTAATGAATTAAAATGCCCTCAAGTTCATCTGATTATTGCTGCAATGGATCATCAATTAGATCCTCAATTGATTGAGGGTATCAATTGACATCACCCTTTTAACTTTACCATGGTGTGGTTCCACAAATTAAGTCATACCACTTTCTCTCAGTTAAATTCTTAAAGTTTTAATTGGAATTTTGGAGAGTGTGTTAAATTATGCATGTAGAAAATTGTGATTGAATTCTTATAACTATGAGAGGAGAAGCATTTAGTCTAATGGGGTTCATCATAAAACGTTATGGGTGAGAGGAGAAGCATTTAGTCTAATGGGGATCATCATAAAACGTTATGGGTAGAAGAGGATATGGTAAAAACATCTATGTCAAATAAAATTTCCCAATTATGTTCTCTTTCATCTTTCTTTCTCTCTCTCTCTATACATTTATGTATTCATGTAGATACGTGCATGCGCGCGCGCACACACACCGAGGTTAAAACTTGGCTCCTTTTGGAAGAGGAGGTCTCCTCCTGAAAGTTATGGGGAAGAGGAAGCAGAATAAAACAAAATAATTAAAATTCATAGTGTCGGTTGTCACTTAAGAGAGTAAGGCAAAAGAAGAAGCATAGTAAAAGAAAATAATTAAAATCCATAGTTATACTAAATATTGAATAGGCAGGTTATATCTAAATATTGCTGAGCAAAATGATGGAGCCTTATCCTCTCTTATTGTTAGAACTATTTCATTTTGCTCTTCCTTTCTAAGAACAGTTGCAATTCAGAGGCCATCAAGGTATCTCATTTAATTATATATTTTATACATGTGTGTATTGGATTATATATATGTGTGTGGGTGAATGTGTGTTTCTCTGTCCCTGTGGATTTGTATTGGTTTTCTCTTTTAGGTTGATTTAGTTAATGGGGTTTGTTTTTGTTTTTGATTAATTTGGTTGTTGTGAAAGTAATCAAACATTCAAAGCTTGGAACTAATGGTCTTTCAAAGAGGTTGGTTGTTCAATGTTTTCATTTATGTCTTTTTAGTTGTATAAACCGTGTTTAGTATTTTATTTGTATTGGTTGGTTTAGATTTGGCCCAAGAGAGTAAGAAAGCAACGATGTATAGTGATGTAGGACGTGTAAACTGTGATGTCAACTATACAACAATGGCTAAAATAGAAAAATGTTAAATTTTTTATTTTTTTTAAAAAAGTGGAACTCTTCATGAACTTAGGCACCCTTATGTTTCTTGTACCAAATTTTATAATATTGGCATGAAAATTAACTTTAAAATTGTGAAGTGGAAAAGTGTCCATGAAGAGTATCACTTTTGAGAGAGTTCTTAACATTTTTCTATGGAATATGATGTGTAATGATTAGATACATGTATTATAATATGAGTCAACGATACAATAGTAACAGAAAAAGTATTGGAGTTTGTGAGTTTTGTATTCTTTCTATTCTTCTAGTGTTCAGTGAGGGTTTGATTCCCCAAAACTTGATGTTTTAGAGGCTTTTCAAAGTGAGATTAGGTTAAATTACCAAATAAACAAAGGAGATTAGTAAGAAAGGATATGCTTGTACTTTGGATGCTAATTGATTAGTTTCAAATGCAAGAAAGGATTAGTTTCTAATGTTATATTTTTATGGTTGAAAAAGTGTATAGATGTCGCAGTTGTTCTTCCAGATCGACAACAGGGGAGGTCAATGCCTTGAAGGAGGAAGTGACAACCCTAAAAGGTCAGCTTGCAACCCAGGACGAGCAGATAAAGGCCCAGAGCGAACAGATGAGGGCCCAAAACAAGCAGATGAAGGCCCAGTACGAGCAAATGAGAGCCCAGGGCGACCAGATGAGTATGATTGTACGGACCTTAGTGATGTCCTGTCTCCAAATCCCGATGGCAGCACCTGATCTTGCTCCACATTCGACCTTACAGCCACTTCGCTCAACCGATACCCAATAGTCTGATGTATCAAACCTAGAAGACTACTTATTGTAATTTTTTCTTTTTTTGTTCGGACGTCTTGTATGTACATTTTCATATAGTTTATAATTAAATAATTTTTCTTGGTTTATTATTTATTGTTTAGAATTTAATTACAATATTTATTAAAAATTAAATCAAAAATATTTTTGTCACAAAAAAAAAAAAAAAAAAGAAATTGTGCGACGAAGAAGTTTCATAGGTCAAGCAAAGACACTTTGTGTGAAGTAGGGTCGAGCGTCACGCAAAGACAATTTACGTGACATAGGGTCATGCGCCGCACAAAGTGGGTTTGCGTGACGTAGGGTTTTGCGTCGCGCAAAGTGGGTTTGTGTGACGTAGGTACATGCGTCGCGCAAAGACACTTTGCGTGACGTAGGGATATGCATCACGCAAACCCTGCTTTCACAGGCTTGGCACTCGATGAAGGTTCATTGGGCAAATTTTTGCGCGACTTTTTTTACTTTGGCCGACGAAGGACGTATGTCGCACAAAGTGTTTTTTGTACTAGTGTAAATTAAGACCCTATATCTATACATCTCAAAAATGGAAGCTCATGGTTGAATTCGTCCTCAGAGCATCTCCAACTCTTGGGTTAAAACCTAAAATTTTCAACCCAAAAAATTTAGGGTCTATTTGGTATCGTATTTTTAAAAAAATATTAGAATTTTTCAAAACATTTCTTAAGAACATTTTTTAAAAACAATTTTCTTTAAGATCCAAAAACTTATTTGGTATTAGATTTTGATAGGAGCATAATTATGCGACTTTGTTATCTTATTTCTTTGCATTTATTTAGTTAATTTCTACTTATTGTAGTAATTTAAGTTATTTTTGTATTATTGTAGGTCCAATTGGTAAAGATGACAATAAATGGCAAATGTGGATAGCATATGGGTTGAATGTTTTTGGTGTTTAAATGGTGCTAGATAAGTGCTAAAATTTGGAGAAATTAAAGTTGAGGCTTGGAAGGCAAGGAATTACACAAGAAAGAGGAATCCTAATTGGAGAGGAACATTATTTTATCCATCCTATCTTATCTTACATTATCTTATCTTATCTTATCTCCAGCTATAACGAGGAATCCTAATCACATTCCAACACTTTTTACCTGATTTTTAGAGTCCTAAAATAACTCAAAAACGCCAAAACCCTTCCTCCTTGGATTTAGCCACTCCCCCTATATATATGAAATTCGTGCAGCGATTTAAAAGTGTGCTATGCCTACCATTCATCCACTGAAGTTGCTGGAATTTTCAAAGTTCTTTCTATCTTTGTTTTAAGTTTCAATGTTTATTTTACATTGCTTTTCAGTTATGATGAACATGTGTAACTAAGTTTCTTTTTAGCTAGAGGTGAATTCGAAATCATGATCATATGTTTTATATAAATTGATAACATCCAATTATTGTTTCGTAAAACATGATTGCGATTTACTTATCTGCTTTATAGAGAACTTATTCTTGTATGTTTCTTAAGGGTGCACACTTAGTTTGCATGCAAGGATTTGATGCTAGAATATAAGGGAATTTCACCTAATCGTTATGAACTTATATTTGCAAGTAATAAAAGTAACTAGTCATGATTGAGTTAAGTAAATTCTTGGCAGGAGTATCATGTTTTCATAGTTATGAATGCCTTGTCAATGCTTATGATTTTCACAAAACTTAATGATATATTATATGTATCTCTATCATGCTTTTCATAGTTGGGGAACTTGAGAAGAATAATTTGGTTGCATCGCTGAGTCCAATTCAATGAACTTAGGAAAATCTGAGAGTTAATTAGTGTTGTTCACAATTAATTTAGGGCATTGTCATTCATGGTTTATTGGAAGAATAACTGGAAATCAATTTGTATGCATATGTTTCATGTGTGAAGAAGAATCCTCTAGCTATCCTCTCACCCATATTTCATTCACAACTTAATTTAATTGTTGCCATTTACTTTTGTTCTCATTAAACTCATCCAAAATACCCCCAGTCATTATTTAGATGTTAGTTTAACTTAGTTTTTAGTTTTACAAGATTAATGTGTGTGGACTAGCATCCCTTCTAATCCCCGAAATAGAACAATCCCTACTTACTCGTACTACGATTGCATAATTTATAGGGTTTAATTTGTGTGTTAGTTTCTACCACATCAAATTGTTTGGGCCCAAAATAATATTGTTGGGCCGAGTGTAGGTTTGTGCTCTGCCCAAAGCCTTGTCAAAAGTACTATGGGCTGCCTGATGATTCCGGGCCATTTAGCACAGATGGTCGAGTCCTATCACAAGAAAGAGTAGTTCAGATAGGCAAAGAGGGTCGAGGAAATCCTGGTGCAATTAGGATTCTCGACCAACAATGAATAAAGCCCCAAAAAGAAGTGAGTTCAAAGTCCTAATGGAAGTAGGGTTGTTCGAAGCAAAGTTGGAACGAAACAAGAACTCCCCATCCAGATATAAGTTTAATTCGATCTCAAGAAGGAGTTGGTGCTATAAATACAAGACATCATGCAACAATTGAGGACCTCCAATTCAACACATAATTGCCCTGCGCAAAACCTCTCAAGCAGCTTGAGATTTTTATTTTCCTTTTCTCGCTGACACACCTTCAGTTTGGATAAACAGCACTGTGGAGGCATCCGGCGAACACCTTCAGTTTGGATAAATAACACTATTGCCATAGAATCAGCCAACCGAGGAGCACCTTTAGTTTGGATAAACAGCACTGCATCGAGGCCGACTGGTTATCTATCCAAGTCTCGACTGAGAAGGGTTTTCGAATCCTTGTTGGCAGAGGTCATCTTATTAGCATTCTCGGCAAAGTAAGGTGTTACGAGCTATGACATTTGGCGTACTGGACGCCGAGTGATTTTATGATTGGATATTCACAAGTAAGTTTCAGAGTTCGGCATTCTGACGGCCGAACCACATTCACCATCAAGACATACATCATCTTTGAATATTTGTGTCCGTATAGTTTGGTGTCGATTCGACGTGCTTATACTCTTACGAATATAATCACGGTGACCGAATCGGGCATCGACGATTTGTGAACTTCGTAGAACTAGCAGCCTTGTCTTCAGGCTCTAGAACCCGAAAACCGAGAGCGTTCATTCCTCGGTCGTAGTCGCAAGGTAAAGAAGTCAGCAACGCACTCAACGTAATATCAACAAATTTTACTCCTCGGTCGAGCTTGGCTGACGAGTTGGCATGCCCCGCATTCAACCGAAAGACCTAGTTAGCTTATTAGTAACTCGGCCTGCGCGCCGCGTAGGTTTTGTAATTTTTAGGGTCGATATTTTGGCACGCCCAGTGGGACGGTGTGCTAGACCTTCAGAGTTCACGACCATTGAGACACGGTTTGTAAAGAAGAAAACAATCATGGGAAAGTCAACAACTGACTTACTTGTGCATGGACCTGGGCAAGATTTGTCTCAGGCACAAAATCCGATCGTTGTTGCACCACCCGAGGCTACAAGTGCGACACACCGAGATAAGGAAATTTGCTTTGGCAGACAGCCTTGCAATCTAGATATTCCCAACCAAACGGCTGGTATTTTTCTTGAAGGAATAGTGGAAGATTGCGGCGAAGATGGTGGGGAGGGTTCTGATCCGCCGACTAGGTCATTTCTTCGGAGACGACTTGATGAACAATATCGACAGGTCGAGCAACCGATTGGCCAGAAAATGAATAATTTACTAGACGCAATACGAAGCAACAACGATACACAGACCAAGATGCTTAAACTATTGGTCAGTAAAGCCTTCGGAGATGGCCATGTCAGTCAACCCCAGCAGCCTTCCTTTGCCAATGCCCCATTACAAGCCGAGAAAGGATCTGCTCGGCTACAACCAATCGACTTAGAGAAAAGAGGCGAACCAAGCAATAGATCTGACAGACCTGACTAGGGAGTGGAAACAACATTTGTTAATATGACCAAGGTCCAAAGAATGATCGACTCGGCCCTAAAAAAAGGTCCGAAGTTCCCAAAATTCATCCACTCGTACCTAGCTTGTGTCGAAAGGTTCGAGTACCGTAGAGGCTTCAAGATCCCCGACTTCAGTCTATTCACTGGAGAGTCGTCTTTATCCTCGTTAGAACATGTAGCTCGGTTAACGGTGCAATATGGGGACGTCAATAGTGACTTCCATAAGCTACGGCTATTCAACTTTTCACTGACAGGGTCAGCTTTTGCTTGGTACATTAATCTTCCGCCAAACTCCGTCCAGAGTTGGGAAGAATCGGTCGAGAAATTCCATGAACAATTATGTCGACCAAGGATGGAGATGTCCGTTTCATCGTTGGCTAGGATGGCTCAAGCTTCGGACGAGTCACCGATGGAATACTTAACAAGGTTTAAGTCAACCAGCAATTGGTGCCGAGTACCTCTTCCTGAAGTTGAATTCGTCAGAATTGCCCTAAACGGCCTGGACGTGGAATACAAAAAGAAATTCCTGGGGGCAAATATTCGAGATATGTACGAACTTGCTCCACATGTTGAGCAGTATAATTATTTGCTCCGAGAGGAAAAAATATCGAAGTCCCCATCCCGGGGAACACTATACAAGAATCCCACAGTCAGCTATGCATTGGCCGAAAGTGAAGACCCCTAGTATGCTAGTGTGGACGTGGCTAAAATAGTGATAGATAAATGATGCGTTAATTTATACGCACACAAACTAAACCCTATTTGTGACAATTGTAGTAACGATGTAAGTAGGGATCGTTCTAACCGGGGATTAACTAGGGGTGCTAATCTAATTTGAATTGACTTTAAAACACAAAAACTAAATGTAAATACTCTTAACAAGACTACTATGACTCAGAATGGCTTTGAAAAACTCAAACTGCATAAAACAATCAAACTGACTCAAATAGAAACTAGAACTTGATTTAGACGAATTTGAAACTGTTTATGACTCCAAAAGCTTAAAGATACAAAAATAAAACAAATACGAATGATTAAGACTCAACGAAATATGGGGGAAATGTGTTTGGACGATATTAAATTAAATGGACAGAATATAATTAAAGGCAAAATGTAAATATGAATGTGATGAAAATATGGATGATGGAATAGCCAAGGGGTTCTTCTCCACACATGTTACACTTGCATACAATATTGATTCTCAGTTGGTCTTTCGATAAGTTGTGAAACTCAATGCTCCAAGTTAATTAGGTCCGCTTAAATTAACTTTCAGATTTCCCTAAATTCGTTGGATTGAATGGAATACGCATTACAACCAAATTATTCTTAATCAAAGTCCCTAACTATGGAATACGCATGATAGAGACATTCAACAAAGATCATTAAGTTCAATGAAAATTATAAGTGTTGACGAGGCATTCGTTACTATGGAATACGCATGAAACTTATGCCAAGAATTCGTTTAACACGATTGTTTATAAGCAACCTCCACTACTTGTGAATATAAGTTCATAACGATTAGGTGAAACTCACTTATATTCTAGCGTTATATTCATGCATGAAAATTAAGCTTGCAATCTCAATGAACATACATAAATAAGTTATCAATCAAACAGTTAAACGAATTGAATCCACAACTTATGAAATTCCAACCAAACGTAATCAATTCATATTGCAAATATAAACATAGTTTCGAATCACCCCCTAGCTAAAGGGGGTTTAGTTCCTCATAACCTTGAAATCAAAGAAACAACTAAACATTCCAACTCAAACTTGAATTGTATGAACGTTTAGGCACTCTTCTCTTCCATTACAAAACAAAGAAAATTGAATTCAAACATTGAAATCAAAGAAACACCTAAACATTCCAACAACTCAAACTTGAATTGTATGAACGTTTAGGCACTCTTCTCTTCCTCGTTGTTGTGGCACAAGGTCTAAGGTGAGCTTTGGGGATTATGTGAAGTGTTTTGGAGGGATGGGAAGGGGTTGGATAGTGGCTGAAATGGAGGATAAAAACTGCACAGATTGGAAGGGGATTTGCGGCACAAGGGTTGTGTTTGTGTTGTGTGAAATGTATGAAATGAGATGATATGGAGTGGGGAGTGAATCAATGACAAATGAATGAAGTGTGTGTGGTTTATATAGGGAGAGAATGGGTGAGAATGTGGCTGCAATGCATGTGAAAAACAACTAGGAAAGTGGAAGGAAAGCTGGAATTGCACAAGGGGAATGCTGGAAAGTGGAAAGGATGCACGGCATGGATGTTTTGGTGCATGTGTTGGCTGATTTGGTTGTTGGGAAAAACATGTGTTTGCATGTGAATGTTGTGAATGGCAGCTAGGGGAGGGAATATATGCATGTGGTGGCTGAATGATGAAGAGAAGTTGCTGAAAATCTAAGGGAAAGGCACGGCATTGAAGGTGTTTTTGTGTTGAAAATGCATGTGATTGCATGTGTTCAAGGATAGAATATGGCTTGGATGATTAATCCATGGGATAGACAGCTAAGGGGGGAACATATGCATGTTGGAGCATGAATTATATAATGAAAAGTGAATGATTAGTGCTCTAGTGTTAGGACAAAGGTGCAGCTGAAATGAAAAGGGAAATGCAAAGGGAGTTTGAAGGGAAGGCACGGCATGGATGTGTTTTGGATGTGTGTGTGTGAATGTGTGGCTTAATGATTAAGTGAATGAGTATGTAGATGCATGTGGATTAAAGGCGTGTGAATGGTGGTGTAATGATGAAATGAAATGGCTAGAAAGTGGCAAGGGAATGCATGTGTTGATGATTTGTGGTGCAATGATGAAAGGCAAAGTGCATGTGTTGATTTGTGGTGCAATGATTAAGTGTAATGGCTGAAAATGGGATGGATTTGCAAGGGCCACAGCAATGAGGGAATGATTGTGTTCATGTGGCTGAAATTGGTGTGTAATTGGGCTAGGGTTTAAGTGCATGAAATGGACTCAAATTGCTCCCCCTTGCATGGCAAGGAATGGTGTTTGTGTTAAGCCCATGGCAAGGTGTTATGTGATTGGGTTAGGGCCATTGTTTTGTGTCCTCAAGTGCATACAAGGCCTTCAATTTCAACCAACACTTGGGCTCCAAGTATAAGCTATCCATCCTTAGCCCAATAGTGCTCCAAAACACTCCACAATGCACCCTTTCGTCAAACACGTCTTATTATCCTGAAAACACACAAAAGAAGCATAAAGGACTAAAATAACTAAAGAAACATAACGTAAATGTACGAGAACAAGCCATTTAAGTCGCATGAATATGCTCCTATCAATAAACCATACATTTGCAAGGCATTAGCTCAAGTAAGTTCCAAAGACGCCAAGACCCGCTCAGTCGCTGAGGAGATGAGTAAAGCATCTAAAGTTTACACTTTGATATCACCAAAGCCGATGCAATCTTCGACTAGTTGTTGGTAGCAAAGATCATCAAACTTCGGCCAGGACACAACATCCCTAAGGCCGAAGAATTGTAGGGTAAAATATATAACAAGTACCATAATTCAAACAAGCACAATACCAATAATTGCATTGTGTTCCGAGACGCGATTCAAAATTGGATCGAGAAGGGTAAGCTAAAATTCCCGGAGAAACAGATGGCGGTCAATGTTAATCCCTTCCCCTCGACAACAATTGGTATGGTGGATGCTCATCTCCCTAAAAACAAAGGAAAAGGGAAGGCCAAATACGTCCCGGTGCAGTATGTCCGTAAGCAGAATGGTCAACCAAGACTGAAGATTGATTTATTTTCAAATGCACCACCTACGGAGCCCTCAGGGCCGGCCATCGATGAACCTATGACAAGTTCTAGTGCCGAAGAAACTCATGAATCAATGGTTTTATGCGACCACTGTAAAACACAAGTTGAACCTAAAAAGAAGGCATCATCGACACCAACTTCAAGCCCACTATCCACGATCGCTACCAAATCGCAAAAGGAACTCAGTGCTGGTCCACAACGCCAAGTGTTTAAGAGACTCGGCCCACAAGAGCAAGCAAAAGACTCGACCCCAGTCAAACGGTGTCTTGACTTTGATGCACCATTCTATAATAAGGATTATTGCTCGCGCAACTCCAGCAACTTGGGTTCGTTAGTCGTTCGAAAAACCTTCAAACCGCCCAGGCCACGAGACCAACGTTGGTACAGTTACAATTCTCCAACTAGCCTATATACGACGTTATCTAAGTTTCAAAAATGTTGTCGCCCACGGATAGATTACATGGCTCGACGACAAGAAGCACAGGCCAACTCGGCTACCCGGTGATAGCCAAAAGAGGCAGTAGGAAGCGTTGACGATCGGCCGACCCCGAATATCATGATCGAATTACTTGAAGGAAAAAAGGCAGCTGCTCGCGACTTCGAAACCACCACTGAAGAGTCCGAGAAACTCCTCAAGATCCTTCTTCGGCCTGGGGAGATGAGAGCTCGTCTCGAGCATTTTAGACAAAATGCCGAAAGGAAACTTTCTCCGCTACCACCGCCAAAACCATTAGTCAAAGTACGGCGCAACATGCACCCTCCATTCCTCAGTGAATCATTGGACTACATGTGGGAATTTCATAAGAAATATTCTGCCAATGACTTATACGGACTACCCAAGGCATGTCAAGACGCCCTCGACCTAGGACTAACTTACCTTGATACGGAGCCAATTATCCAAAAAACTTCTGATCCAACACTGAAAGCTAGGTTCCAACATATACGTGAGGCTCGGGTCCTCAACTTTGAGGTCGACCCCTACAAAGATATCGACACCGCCAAATTACCCTTTTCACTCGAAGACCTTCAGCATTTGCGATATCATTTCAAAGTTTTCTCGGTCGTATCCCTTTTCAGCCTTACGGTCGATGAGGAAAATCGTGTGGCGCGTTTAGATGCATACCTGGACACCAGGAACGCCCGCATCACCTACAAAGAACGAGCCTGTAAAGTACTACAAGAAAGAAATCAATCTTCGGTCGTAAACGCGCTCACGGAAGATAGCCAGAATAGGATAGATTCAGTCCATAAGCCTTAGAAGCAGGTTCATACCGAAGCGCTGAATAATCCAATTGACGACGTTCCAATGACTGATGCTACGTCTACTACTCTAGAAGACAACGACTAAGACCCGATGGGTTCCTCGATCCTTGAGCATATGGAGATCAGTCTGGTCCATGTCTTATCGGCTGAGTTCCAACCAAGCATTCATCAATCAAATTTCTTGGATGGGGACGTCGTAGCCAAAGAAGCAACACAAGTGGATTTCGTCGCTACTGACGACGATGGGGAAGTCAGTAAATGCGACAACCTTAAGGCAGCCCTGGCTGAATTATTTCCCCATTCCCCCTCGGTTAATCGCCAACATCTAAAGCCGTTATACGTCACGGGTTATATTGAAGGATACCCCATTTCTAAGGTGTTTGTCGACTGTGGAGCCACAGTCAACATCATGCCGATTTCCGTTATGAAGGCATTACGCCGTTCTAATGACGAGCTTATCCCATCAGGGATAACGATGAGCAGCTTCATGGGCGACAAGTCTCAAACCAAATGAGTGCTCCCATTAGAAGTCAACGTTGCCGGTCGTCACCACATGACGACATTCTTTATAATTGACTCAAAGATTGACTATAATGCATTGCTCGGCCAGCAAACCAATTGCATTCCTTCATCACTATACCAAGTTCTCATCTTTTAGGACGGCAAATCGGTCGTAGTGCACCCGGCCGATAATCAGCCATTTGAGACCAATATGATTCAAGCTCTTTATTATGACAATCACGTCGGCTATATCACCTTCCAGAGTTTTAACAAGGATGGAAGGCTGACCAGAATTTCGATTCAGAAAGCTATCGAGGTAGGCGCCGAGACTGTACAATAGGATTCGGCGAGACTCGCCCTGGCAGATCTAATCACCAATGCGAATGATTGACGCCATCAAACAAGAAAGGCGTCGGGCCGTGATTTCATCGACCATGGAACGTTTGCTAGCCCATTGGTAAGCCACTGCCAAGCAACCACATTCCGGCATAAACTTAATCGAATTCTTGGTCGAAGCAGATAACGGCCCCGTTCTTTCTTTAGACAAAGTTCAGGCCGCACCGACCAAACTCGAAGGCAATCGGCCTCAGGTTAAAGACCAATTGGAAGAGATCAATGTTGGCACAGCCGATAAACCGTGACCATTGTTTATCAGTGCGTTATTACCACCTTCTATGAAGGACAGGCTTTGTAAATTGCTTTATGAATTTAAAGATTGTTTTGCGTGGAGTTATCATGAGATGCCAGGCCTTGACCGAAACCTCGTCGAACATGAGTTACGCATCAAAGAAGGGTGTAAGCCTTTCCGACAACCCTCACGTCGTTCTCGACCAAAGTACGACTCGGCATAAAGGACGAATTAGTTCAGCTTCTGAAAGCTGGGTTTATTTGGACCACCCGGTACATTGAATGGTTGGCTAATATCGTCCCGGTGTTATAGAAAAGTGGAGCCCTCCGCATTTGCATAGATTTCCGTAACTTAAATCTGGCCATTCCCAAGGATGAATACACAATGCCAATCTCGGATTTACTAATTGATGTCGCCGCCAATCATGAAATGTTGTCCTTCATGGATGGCCATGTCGGTTACAACCAGATCTTTATCGCTGAGGCTGACGTTCACAAGACCGCATTTCGTTGTCCAAGGGCACTCGGTACCTACGAATGGGTTGTCATGCCATTCGGCCTCAAGAACGCCGACACCACATACCAACGAGCCATGAATACGATATTCCATGACCTGATAAGTACGTTCGTAGAAGTTTATATCAATGACGTGGTAGTGAAATTGAAAAGTTGCCGAACACACCTAGATGATCGTTAGCAAGCATTTCTCCGCATGCGCCAGCGTAATCTCAAAATGCACCCGGCCAAATGCGCATTCGGAGTATCAGCCGGTAATCTTTTAGGGTTTCTGGTGCACCATCGCAACATTGAAGTCAACAAGAATAAAGCTCGAGCAATCATTAGCGCTCCACCCTCGACCACCAAGAAGCAACTCTAGTCATTGCTCGGGAAGATAAATTTTCTTCGTCGTTTCATTGCTAATTCGGCAAGAAAAATGAAAGCATTCTTTACACTCCTCAAACTTCAAGATTCCGACAAGCTTGAGTGGTGCGAAGAACACCAAATGGATTTTACGCAAATCAAGGTGTCCCTTTCCACGCCACCAGTACTAGTTCCACCTTGTCACGATAAACCTCTCAAACTATACATTTCAACAGCCACTAAATCCATCAGTTGTCTCCTCGCGCAAGATAACGATGCTGGGCGTGAACAAGCTATCTTTTACCTCAGTCGTAATCTGAATTCGCCGGAGCTCAATTATTCACCCGTCGAAAAACTTTGTTTAGCTCTGTTCTTTGCCACATCCAAACTTCGGCACTACATGTGCCCATCAGTCACACAGGTCATTGCCCAAACAGATGTTATTCGTTACATGCTCACTTGGTTTATCGTCAAATGCCGAATTGGGAAATGGACAATGGCTTTATCAGAATTCAGTTTGCAGTACGTACCCCAAAAGGCCGTCAAATGCCAAGCTTTCACCGATTTTTTGGCCCAACATCCTTCTTCTTATGGCTTTAGGGGCAGCGACGTCGACATCGGCTTAATCACAACACCCGACAGCCACTGGACGATGCATTTTGATGGTTCCAGTACCTCGACCTCGGCTGGTGTTGGTATTGCCATTGAATCGCCCGACCACTACCGTTGGTATTTTTCTCTTAAGTTAGATTTCGGCTGTACGAATAATCAAGCCGAGTATAAAGCTCTTATCATCGGCCTCCACGTCCTACACAATTTAAGAGCAACCCGGGTTCTCGTCCTTGGTGATTCTGAACTGGTAATTAACCAACTCAACGACGTTTTTCGTTGCATGAGTTGCACTTTGGCACCATATCACATAGTCGCCACCTATTTGGCTGAGTCGTTTGAACGGATTACATTTGAGCACATTTCGCGTATTCGGAACACTGACACCGACGAACTAGCCTAAATCACCTCCGGAACACAACTCACGGGAGGCAAGCTAGGCCAGGTAACACCCACAGTCTTGCGATCATACCCAGCCTTGGTCAATCAGTAAATTCTCTAGCACAATCACGTGATACATACGAGGGTGATGTTGTTACCATCGTTGCTAGAGCGGGAAGACCTTGTTTCATGTGTTGTCGAGACACTACCGAACGATTGGAGAATGACAATTCTACGGTATCTCGATAACACCAACAAAAAACACGACCGGAGAACAAGGGTCCATGCCACAAATTACGTGTCATACCAAAACGAATTATATCGAAACGGTGAGCATAGGTTACTATTATTGTGCCTCGGCCCACAAGAAGCTATCCAAGCAATGGCTGAAGTACATGAAGGAATTTATGGAGCTCACCAATTAGGACGCAAAATGTGCTGGTTGCTCCAACGACACGGTTACTTCTGGCCAAGTATATTAAAGGATTGCATCAAATATGTACGGGGATGCATACCGTGCCCGATTCATAGACCAATGCAGAGAGCCCCAGCCGAATTACTCCACTCAATTACTAAACCATGGCCATTCAGGGGATGGGCAATGGACGTAATCGGCAAAATCATACCATTGTCGGGAGCGGCAAAACACGCATGGATAATAGTAGCAACCGATTACTTCACTAAGTGGGTCGAGGCAAAATCATACGCCGAATTAACAGCTAAATAAGTTTGCAGCTTTGTAGAGGAAAATATTATGACCAGATTCGACGTGCCAGAAATGATCATAACCAACAATGGCACAATCTTCACGGCCGACATGTTTAGGGAATACATGGTAAATCTGAATATCCGACTTGAGTAGTCTACGCCGTATTACCCACATGCGAACTGGCAGGCCGAAGCGAGCAATAAGGTATTAATCAGCATTCTCGAAATAACGGTAAGAGAGAAACCTGGGATGTGGCATTTAAAGTTAAACGAAGCATTATGGGCATACCAAACTTCACCCCGGTCCGTCATCGGAACAACTCCTTACGCGTTAACTTACGGACACGACGTTATGTTACCAGTCGAGCTAAGTATAAACTCATTACGAGTGATCGAGCAGAGTAGTTTGTTTAGTGCCGAATATAGTCAAGCTATACGACAAGAGTTAGAAGACTTAGAAGAAAATCGGATCGACGCAAGTAATTTATTAATAGCACAGAAGAAAATTGCCAAACGAGCTTATAATCAACGCGTCAGACAAAAAACGTTCGGCAAAGGAGAATTGGTTTGGCAAATGGTGTTGCTTGTAGGAATTGAAGACCCTAGGTTCGGCAAATGGTCGTCGAATTGGGAAGGACCATTCATCGTCCATAAGGTTCTCGGCAAGAGGGCATATCATCTTAGAGACCGGACGGGGTTAATTCATAAATTACCAATCAATGGGAAGTTCTTAAAGAAGTATTATCCGGTCACATGGGAAATGCAAGAATAGTCTGTTTCATTAACAAGCTCGTAAAAACGGGTATACAACTACAGATGATCGACCTATTTATAGCTAGATACCCTTAAGGTGAGGAGGGAATGAGAGTTTTGAGAACAGCCTTCAATTCTAACCACCTCACTTCACCCATCGTAACCTCGGCCTGCCGATTCCTCTTATCCATCTTCAGCTGCTCGACATGTTGCACATTAGCCGCATATTCAATTAGGAAGAATTTGCCGCCCGACTCAAAATCTCTTGCTAGCTTGGAAGCAACTGTCGACCTATTGTTGAAGTTCCGCAATTTGACGGTCAAGGTTGGCCAGTGCATCTTTTTTTAACTTCAACGTATCGACCCGTGGACGCAAAGCTTCTTGAACGACCATCGCGGCTTTCAAGTCATCTTCGGCCCGGAGAGCTCTCTCGAAAATACTGAAATAGTCTCAAGTTCATTCCAGAGCAGAAGAAGCTCGAGTAATGGCTTCGTTGCTTAACTGACCATCAACCGCAAGATCGTTCAGATATGTCCCCACGGAGTCGAGGCCTTGGCACTCAAGGATTTGTGATGCCGAAAGAGATAGCAATTCATGTAGCCTGATGAGGGCATTTAGTTCGACCGTTAATGCGGAAGTTTTTGTTGCGGGCGCTAAAGAGCCAACCGCCCCCGAAGTAATCGCAATCAAGGTGTCGAGCTCGACCTCCCATGAAGGCTGCACAAGAAAGGAAAATGTCAGCAGAAGGAAAATTATATGGAATGCATAACAAAGGGAATGTGTTTCTAGACCTACCGGGAAGAGACTTCGGCCATTCCCTCTGGTTCATTACTCAAACCTAGAGAACTTAATGGCCGAGCCTAGTGCCTAAGACCGCTTCTCAATTTACGCGGCTGATGGAGGTTATCTACATTTGATGGCCACTGAGGTGGCCAGGAAATATAGATAACACCCTTCGGCGCATAAAATTGTCGGTGAAATGAACGTTCGGGCACCTAACATTTAATATTTTTCTGAGTTCAGATGCGTCATGATAAAATTAATAAAGAAAGAAGAGTGAGCCTTACAAATGCCGAGGTAACTTCTTGTGGAGGAATGTTGAGGTCTTTATCTTGTGGATGAAGCGACGTTTCGGCTGTTGCCTCAGGCTCGACCAGGGGTCTCTTCCCACGATCGGCCATGGGAGGATCCGGTTGGACGGCTGCCTCGACCACAGGGGGAGGATTGATGGGAGAAAGGTTGGCTAGTCGAGGGCGACGCTCCAGCTGGATCTCGTCACTTTCGTCCCTCTCATCGTCCTAAAGTAAAAAGCTGTTACGACTGGAAAATCGGATAAACGAAGGTCATTAGCAATGGAATCATACCTCTTCCAGAATGACCGTCAGTCGCTGGATGAGGGATGCCTCGACGAGTGCAGCCGTCTCCTCCAAGACAAGCGCAATAACCAGCTCCGAAGCCACAGCTGGAGCAGCAGCCGGTTCGGCCATAACCCCAGTTGTCGGTACGACCGGGTGATGAAAGGGCAATGGTAGTTGGTTCGTCAAGGCCTGGATAACCAGGCTGGGAGGAGAGACGATAGGAGCGGTCACTCCCATGGACTAACTGAAGATGACGTGAATCTTTCGTTCCTCATTTTTCGCCAATTTCTTGACGCATTTCAAAGGTCGAGGAGCGTCATCTCCCGTCTCAACGTCCCAATAGGGCTGCTTGGTCGATGGAATGCGATCGATAGTTGTGGTTTTCTTCGAGGAGAGGACCAAATTTTTCTTTGCCACCGCCGCAATGACCATATCTGCTAGTTTCAACACACGACCACCTGAGAGAGCAAAGTCAAGTCAATAACATTGCCCAAGTAGTTGAAGTGCAAAGGGAGAAACGACAATATACCTTGGGTCGTTTCTTTGGATTAGGCTGCAGGAGCTTGTTTGGGTCGGTCGCTAAAGATTTTGATGACCACGTCTTCAGCCGAGACGCCGAAGAAGTCGCGGGTGTACTCATCCCACCAGTCCCCAAAGGTGTCAGTACCCAGAAATTCAGGAACAGTCGGTCAGAGCCGAAATTTTTTACACTTGTCCTGAAACTTTTGTTTCGTCGTTTTACACTCCCTCTCAGAAGAACCAGAAAGGCATCCTCGACTTAGGAGGGAGTGATAAGCGAGCAAGGGTACTGGGCAACCCTGGAGGTAGCCGAGCTGCCGGGCGATGAAATGGGGATGATAGACCTCCCAACTGGCTCGGCGAGCGTCGTAACCGAGGGGAAGGTCGTGTGTTAATACTAACGAACCTCAGTGTTGATGAAGATCAGCATCTTTGGTCTCATCCCATGCCATCTTCGGAAGCTTGATCAAGGTGGGGTATTCCTGACGCCGACATACTAAAAACTCGTCGTTAGAAAAGACGTTCAGGCCGAAGAAGTGTTTAAGGACTTCGTCGGCCCGGTGAGGAAGTGCCGGTCGATAGGCCAATTGAGGACCAAGCGCTGCGATAGGTTGGAAAATGGGGACTTCGGGCCGAAGAGTGGAAAAATAAACCTGCAGCCAGATTTGGAATACCCAGAGGGGTCCGTTCTGGTGCGAGTCGATTTTTTTTATGGTTGTTTCGGCCAAACAACGGAAAAGATTGGCGAGGATGGCCGGAATCAGGGCCAAGGGGTGACCGCTAGCCAGGGCTTGAGCCACCGACATGTTGTTGACCAAACACTTGTTCGACTGGGTACAACAGATGAATTTGTTGTACCAGTAGAATAGGAAGGCTTCATGTTCTCCTTTCCTAAGACTCTCTTCGCCTCGGCCAGCGAAGTGGAGGATAAGGGTGTTATAGTTAAAGAAGTTCTTGTGTAGCTTTTGAACTTCTTCTTTCGAAAACTCTCGACCTCCTTGGCTGAGTGTCTCGACGGCCCGTTCTTCGAATAACGCCTTTAGGTTGAGGTTCGATGGGCACCCAGAAAGGGCAGCATCTATTGGGAGACCAAATGGGGAAGTTCCAAGAATAGCTGAAATATCAAGAACGGTGGGGCTGAGAGGGCCGAAAGGAAGGATCATGGTGTTGGTGGCCGAACACCACAAACTCAGGGCCGCCATGAGCAGCTCTTTATCCATGGTGATCTCCACGGTCGAGAGCTTGATGGCGTCATAAATGTCGAGAGCTTCCCATTCTTTGCCGAAGAATATTCTCATTCAGTCGACCCAGGCTACCTAGGTTACAGTGGTTGAGGGCCAAGCACCATTTCGACTAGTCAAACCCTTGCAGCAAGGGTGTTAGGCACTGTTCCTTGAGGAAGTTGGTGATGCACGATTGCACTGCATCTTTGAATAGTGGCCCCAGAATTTGATGAGTGGTGGCTAGGTCGTTTTCAAAGCGTAGCATTTTGATAACGCTCCGGTCGATGAAATCTTTGCATTTGTTGCACTCATCGGAAAACTTTGAGATGAAGGAGGCCATTGGTAAGGATTCGAAGGTTCGCATAGGTTAAAAATGGGGTTTGTGAGAGATGAGCTTGAGGTTTTGTGGTTTGAGCAAGCAAGAATGGCGAAAGGAAGTTTCAAAGTTTCTGAAGGCGTGGGATGCAAATGAAAGAAATTTGGGTATTTATAGGCATTTCAGAAGGAAGATCGAACGTTTGGTATTCGGAAGCGCTAGATTTTTGAATTTAAGGGAAAATCAACTAGGAAATGGCTAATCATTTCGGATGTCTTGGGAATCGTTAAAGATAGGATCGAGGCTTTCAAGGATTTGGGATGCACGATTGCGTGCGACAGCAGTTTTAATGCATTAATGAGGGAGAGACATTTCGATAGGCGCATGTTTTCGAGGGCCATGATTGAAAGTTGTTAGCTTTATCGGAGAATCGACATGTGGCAGTACGACGGGAGTAATGAGGATCGTGCAATCATATTCCATAAATGCGCATAGTAGTGGTTATCGAGAACAGTTAAGTCTAAAGGCAAAAGATGTTTTCGCTTCTTCAAGGTCGAGATCCAACCAAAGGTTGGCAGTCGACGACCTCAGAAGTGAGGGGGTAATGTTTGGGCCCAAAATAATATTGTTGGGCCGAGTGTAGGTTTGTGCTCGGCCTAAAGCCGTGTCAAAAGTACTATGGGCTACCTGATGATTTCGAGCTATTTAGCACGGATGGTCGAGTCCTATCACAAGAATGAGTAGTTCAGATAGGCAAAGAGGGTCGAGGAAATCCTGGTGCAATTAGGATTCTCGACCAACAATCAATAAAGCCCCAAAAAAGGGTGAGTTCAAAGTCCTAATGGGAGTAGGGTTGTTCGAAGCAAAGTTGGAACGAAACAAGAACTCCTAATCCAGATATAAGTTTAATTCAATCTCAAGACGGAGTTGGTGCTATAAATACAAGACATCATGCAACAATTGAGGACCTCCAATTTAACACACAATTGCCTTGCGCAAAACCTCTCAAACAGCTTGAGATTTTTATTTTCTTTTTCTCACTGACACACCTTCAGTTTGGATAAATAGTATTGTGGAGGCAACCGGTGAACACCTTCAGTTTGGATAAACAACACTTTTGCCGTAGAATCAGCCGACCGAGGACCACCTTCAGTTTGGATAAACAGCACTGCGTCGAGGCCGACTGGTTACCTATCCAAGTCTCAGCCGAGAAGGGTTTTCGAATCCTTATTGGCAGAAGTCATCTTATTAGCCTTCTCGGCGAAGTAAGGTGTTACGAGCTACGACATTTGACATACTGGACACCGAGTGATTTTATGATTAGATACTCACAAGTGAGTTTCAGAGTTCGGCATTGTGACCGCCGAACCACATTCACCATCAAGACATACATCACCTTTGAATATTTGTGTCCGTATAGTTTGGTGTCGATTCGACGTGCTTATACTGTTACGAATATAATCACGGTGACCGAATTGGGCACCTACGATTTGTGAACTTCGCAGAACTAGCAGCCTTGTCTTCAGGCTCTAGAACCCGAAGACCGAGAGCGTTCCTTCCTCGGTCTCAGTCGTAAGGTAAAGAAGTCAGCAACGCGCTCAATGTAATATCAACAAATTTTACTCCTTGGCTAAGCTTGGCCGACGAGTTGGCACGCCACGCATTCAACCGAATGACTTAGTTAGCTTGTTAGTTACTCAGCCTGCGCTCCACGTAGGTTTTGTAATTTTTAGGGTCAACACAAATTCAAAAATTGCTTTTAAATTTTAATATTAAAAAGAAAAAAATTACCATACAACAACTCCCCGTAGATTCAAAAACTACTAGCAAATTCAATTTAAGAGACAAAGAGATCCAAAGAGAGGTCGGAGGAGAGGAAGATGAGAGAAAAAGAGAAGAGGGAAATAGGAGAGTGATTTGGAAGGGAGGAGAGAGAAAGAAAAGAGAGGTTAAGGTGAGGAGAGAGAAAAATTAAATAGAGATAAAGAGCTAGCAGAGAAATATTGGAAGTGAGAGGAGATGAGAGAGAAAGTAGTGGTTTGGAGTTTAAAAACTCTAAAAACTCTTCTCTTTTTTTTTCTTTCTAACAGTAGACTAATTTTCAAGTTAGTTTTGAGTTTAGTATTTTAAAACAGTCCAACCAAATATTCAAGATATAAAACATAAAGTGCATTCTTGAGTCTAAAAGTTAAATTAAAATAAATTACCAAACAAGCTCCTAAGTTTTAACCCAAAAATATATTTTATTCTCCTACCCTTCTAGGTTAAAGTTTTCTTCTCCATGTCGTTTGATCAAAATGGAGCAATTAGGATTGCACATAGGTGGCCGATAACCCCATCAGGATGGGCCCTACTTTTGCATGGCACTATCCCATTTCCCTTCCTTTTGCCGTGTTCCATTGTGTGTGGCGCGTCCCCTTGCATTTTCTCGCCCTTTTCTGTCGAGTCCACGCACATGTAGTGGCCCAGGTCATTTGCCTGTTTCTTGAGTTAAATTTGTCCTAAAACTAATTTTTGGGCCAAGGATTGAAGTTAGTTGGGGTGGATTTAAAAGCAAAAATTTAAGTTTTATTGTAAGGATTGGAGTAAGCCTTAAAAAATAAGGGCAAAAAAAAAAGTCAACTGGGCTTTGTATAATTGAAGTAGTCCATTACATATATGATCTACTAACCAGTAATACTGTAATAGTATAATATGAAATCTTGGGTATATACCAGCATCCTCCAGTTGTATCTTTTATTAGGAAATTTAATTTATAATGAATTTAATTTTTATTTGAATGAAAATTATATATGATGAATTGTGACTATTCATGAATAGAGTTGTGACTGTTGAATTACAGAAAACGATGCCTTTTAATTGACGAGGTGCAACTATGGACTCTTCAAGGAAAGACAAATATTATGAAGAGCCATTTTCACATCTATATAAAAGTCTCATCACATTGAGTCATTAGTTAATTTTTTTAGTTGAGTCATACATGTTCATGTGAATGTTGAGAGTGAATCCCACGTTGATGAGAGAAGGACCATGCATGTGCTAATAAGTAATTGTGCTGCTCCCCATACTTCTATTTGGTTTTATGGTTGAACCCTATCTTTTTTTATGGTATCAGAGTATGTTGTCCCACGTGTGAAGCTAAACAGCCACACGTGTTCCACGTCTCCCGAGCTGTCAACGTGCTATGCTTGAAAATTCGCCACATGTGAAGGGGCATGTTGAGAGTGAATCCCACACTGATGAGATGAGGGCCTTGCATGTGCTTATAAGTATTTGTGCCATGCTACTCCCCATATTGCCAATTGGTTTTCTGGTGGAACCTCAACTTTCTTCACATATCATACTTAGAAATTAAGTGAGCATGAGAGAGTTCAACACAATTGGTTCAATAGAGGCATGTAATTTGGAGAGCTACTATTACAAGGACGTGGTCATTGTACTCTGAGAGACAATTGTCGATTAACTATGAACACCATAGTAGGGTGTAACTTATTATCAGGTTTTTTTAATCCATATTCATTTGCATATAGCATCATATTTGTTTACGAGTATGCATTAAACATGTGTATTTATGTCACATCCAGGTCCGGGGGGGACCACTTCCCGGGCCCGCTCCACCACCGTAGCACGATATTGTTCGCTTTGGGCCCCGACTACGCCCTCACGGTTTTGTTTCTGGGAACTCACACGAGAACTTCCCGATGGATCACCCATCCTGGAAATTCTCTCGCGCGCTACTCGCTTAACTTCAGAGTTCCCATGGAACCTGAAGCCAGTGAGCTCCCAAAAGGCCTCGTGCTAGATAGGGATGAGAATATACATATAAGGATCACTCCCCTGGGCGATATGGGATGTCACAATTTACTTGCATGATATTTTATGAATTTTATATGTGAATAATATAAAAATTAGACCTTATTTTTTCATCTATTTTTTTTTTATTTTTATTTTTTACGTTCTAGTTTATGAGCTTTTTACTTTATACGACTTTTCATTCAATTCTTTTGAAGCCATTGGATTCTTTTTTTTTTTTTTTTTTTTTTTTTTTTTTTTTTTCGAGAATCTCTTCCCTTAGGGCATCTTCCTCGTATTGTCAATAAATTTGACGGATAAATGTTTACGTTCTAATATGATATCAGAACATACCATTCACGCGTTGAGCTTAACAGTTCAATATGAATTGCCCACGTGTTTAAAATATGATACCTGATAGGAGCATATTCATGCGACTTAAATGGCTTGTTCTCGTGAATTTACGTTATGTTTCTCTCGTTATTTTAGTCCTTTATGCTTCTTTTGTGTGTTTTCAGGTTCTAAGGGCCTAGGGAGCAAGAAAGTGCATTTTGAGGCCATTTGGAGCATTTTTGGGCATGGATTGGATAGCTTATCCATGGAGCCAAGAGGATGGACGAATTTGAAGGCCTTGTATGCACTTGAAGACACAAAACAATGGCTCTAGCCCAATCAAACACATTATGCCATACAAACCAACCTATTTTAGGCCCATTCTATGTACTTAAACCCTAGCCCTTTAAACTAATTCATTTATCACTTATCAAACCATTCACTTATCACTCACCACATATCATTCACTTATCACTTAACATATCATTCATTTATTTCACTTCCATACTCCTCTTAATTCCACATGCATTCTCACACATGCACATCATTCACTCACATTTCCACCATTCATTCTTTATTCCTTTCCAAACATCTCACATGCATTTCTTCATTATATCCTAACCCTACATGCATTATTTATTGCATCTTCACATGCATTCACACACACTTTACACATTCAAACCGTGAGCTCCCATTCCTATATGCCATTTTCAGATTTCCACCCACTAACCTAGTCATCAACACATGCACTTCCACCTTTCATCCACAATGATTCATGATTCATTCACTTTGCATCCTTTAAATCACATACTTTTCCATCATTAATTAGCCACTTGCATCTTAAACAAACAACCATATGTTCCCTCCACTACTCCTATAAATACCCTTGCATTCATTCATTCAATTCATATCTCATATTTCCATTCACAACACTTCACACAACACAAATACCATTCCATTGCCGTGAGTCCCACTTCCATTTTCTGCATATTTTCTCTTCATTCTTCCATCTCCAACCACTCCCTACTCCATTCCACATACACCTAAAGCCCTTAAGCTCACCTTAGACTTTGTGCTACAACAACGAGGAAGAAAAGAGTGCTTAAACGTTCATACAATTCAAGTTTGAGTTGTTGGAATGTTTAGGTGTTTCTTTGATTTCAAAGTTTAAATTTAATTCTCTTTGTTTTGTACGTATGAGAAGGGAAGAGAAGAGTGCCTAAACGTTCATACAATTCACGTTTGAGTTGTTGGAATGTTTAGGTGTTTCTTTGATTTCAAAGTTATGAGGAACTAAACCCCCTTTAGCTAGGGGGTGATTCGAAACTATGTTTATATTTGCAATTTGAATTGATTACGTTTGGTTGGAATTTCATAAGTTGTGGATTCAATTCGTTTAACTGTTTGATTGATAACTTATTTATGTATGTTCATTGAGATTGCAAGCTTAATTTTCATGCATAAATATGACGCTAGAATATAAGTGCGTTAAACGAATTCTTGGCATAAGTTTCATGCGTATTCCATAGTAACGAATGCCTCGTCGATGTTTATGATTTCCGTTGAACTTAATGATCTTTGTTGAATGTCTCTATCATGCGTATTCCATAGTTAGGGACTTTGATTAAGAATAATTTGGTTGTAATGCGTAGTCCATTCAATCCAACGAATTTAGGGAAATCTGAAAGTTAATCTAAGCGGATCTAATTAACTTGGAGCATTGAGTTTCACAACTTATCGAAAGACCAACTGAGAATCAATTTTGTTTGCAAGTGTAACATGTGTGGAGAAGAACCCCTTGGCTATTCCATCATCCATATTTTTATCACATTCATATTTACATTTTGCCTTTAATTATATTCTGTCTTTTTAATTTAATATCGTCCAACCACAATTCCCCCCCCCCTATTTTGTTAAGTCTTAATCATTCGTATTTGTTTTATTTTTGTATCTTTAAGCTTTTGGAGTCATAAACAATTGCAAATTCGTTTAAATCAAGTTCTAGCTTCTATTTGAGTCAATTTGATTGTTTTAGACAATTTGAGTTTTTCAAAGCCATTCTGAGTCATAGTAGTCTTGTTAAGAGTATTTTAATTTAGTTTTTATGTTTTTAAGTCAATTTAGAAGGTTTTAGCAAGCCCTCCTAATCCCCGGTCTAGAACGATCCCTCACTTATCCATTCTACTACAATTGTCAAACGAGGGTTTAATTTGAGTGTCAAGTAAATCTCGCATCAAATTTTGGCGCCGTTGCCGTAGATTAGCAACTTTGCTAATCCTTTGTCTTTATTTTTATATTTTGTTTTTCGTGCATTCTTATTTCAAATTCTTAGTTTGTTTGTTTCCTTGTTTTTTTTTAGGTACTGTGTATGACTCGTAGCTCTCGGCCTATTATAGAGAACATCTCCGACTTTGACGGTGATTTTGAACGCACTTTGAGGAGAACGAGGAGTCAACAAGAGCCACCACAACCTCCACCACAACCTGGGCTTGAAGAAGACGAAGTAGGTGTAGAAGAAAAGCCCACGGATCAGATTTTTGAAGAAGAACAAGCCATGGCAGCAGATAATAGAACCATCAAGGAGCTTTCGGCCTCGGGTTTGGATAATGCATTGCCTCTTTGTATCCAATACCCCACGGCTGCAGAGGGGAAGACTGAGGAATTTGAACTCAAATCCAGTTTGTTACACCATATTCCGAAGTTCCATGGCTTGTCTATGGAAGACCCCAACAAACACTTGAAGGAGTTCGAGGTGGTTTGTTCGAGCATGACCCCCGTCAATGTGGATGGGAGTATATTGAAGATGAAGGCCTTTCCATTTTCACTTATGGACAAGGCCAAAGATTGGCTCTACGAACTAGCCCCGGGAACTGTGACTTCGTGGGAGAGTATGAAGCGTGCTTTCTTGGAGAAATTCTTCCCTACTTCGAGAGTGATTCTCCTACGGAAGAAAATTAGTGGTATTCAACAGAATCATGGTGAGACATTCCCGGCTTATTATGAGCGCTTCAAGGGCCTTGTAGCTTCATGTCCTCAACATCAAATGAAGGAGGAACTTCTCCTTCAATATTTCTATGAGGGCCTCCTTCCTATCGAACGTCAAATGGTTGATGCGTCAGCGGGAGGAGCATTGGTGGACAAAACACCAAGGGATGCCAAGATTCTCATAGCCAACCGAGCGCTCAACGCTCAACAATATGAAGGAGTGGGCCAAAGGGAAGCCCCACGGCAACAAAGTGTAAATGAGGTGAGTGCTATTTCTGAAATTCAATCACAACTTGCTAATCTTACTTCTCTTGTTTCTCAGGTTGTGATTGGTCCAAAAGCACAAGAACACCAAGTTTGTGGCGTGTGCTCAATTCAAGGGCATCCATCCGACAAGTGCCCTCAACTAATCGAGAATGGTGGGTGGGAATCTGCCAATGCAATTGGTTTCCAAGGACAAAATCAAAACAACCCATACTCGAACACTTACAATGCCGGATGGAGGGACCATCCAAACTTCAAATGGAGGGAGCCACAACAAGCTGCCCAACAAGGAGGATTTAGGCCAAACCCCCCTGGTTTTTATTCCAAGCCGTATGCACCCCAACAATCCCAACAACCTTCGGCATCATCTCATTCAGGTACGTCTTTGGAAAGTAATCAAGCTATGCAATTACTAACCTCTATTTCGCAGGGGTTGCAAAATCAAAACAACCGAATAGAAAATAACGAGAAGGAGATGATGGATATGAAGAAACAAATAGGGCAGATTTCTGAGTTCCTTGGACAGATTAGAGAGCAAGGAAAGCTTCCTAGCTCAACCACAGTCAATCCAAAGGGAGGATTCGAATCCGCCAAGGCCATCACCCTAAGGGGTGGAAAAGAAGTTGGGACCGAGCCAAACAATCCCAAATCTGCCCAGAAAGTAGATGAAGAGACGACACAACCTGAGGCAGATCACCCTAACTCGGCCAAATCAGGTAATTTAAGTTCAAATTCATGTACTTCACGTCCTAATCTGCCCAATGTACCTTTTCCTCGCAGGTTCATGCAAGAAAAAAAGGAAGAAAGCGAGAAGGACATTCTTGAAACGTTCCGGAAGGTGCAAGTGAACATACCGCTTCTCGATGCAATCAAACAGGTTCCAAAGTATGCTAAATTCCTCAAGGACCTATGCAATACAAAGAGAAGAAGGGCAAACAAAGAGGTAGTGAAGGTAAGCGAGAATGTGTCCGCTGTTTTGCAACGTAAACTGCCTACCAAGTGCAAAGACCCCGGTAGTTTCACGATTCCTTGTGTAATTGGACATAATCGTTTTGAACATGCCATGCTTGATTTAGGTGCATCCATAAATGTCATGCCTTATTCTATTTATGCATCTATGAATTTGGGTGAATTAAAACAAGATGGTGTAATTATACAATTGGCTGATCGTTCTAACGCGTATCCAAAAGGAGTTTTGGAGGATGTGCTTGTGCAGGTGAACCATTTAATTTTTCCGGCTGATTTCTACGTCCTAGACATGGAGGATTCAGCCCATTCTACATCTTTGCCGATTATCCTTGGTAGGCCATTCATGAAGACGGCCCGAACGAAGATTGATGTATACAAAGGCACCTTGACAATGGAATTCGATGGGGAAGTGATTGATTTTAATATTTCTGAAACTATGAGATATCCCGTTGATGACCATTCTTGTTTTTCCATTGATGTTATCGATTCTTTGGCGCAGGTATACCTTGAAGAATTGAACGAGGACGCCCTGGAAACAACCATCACTAAGGCCATAGAGCGCAAAAATGAAGGATTTGGGCCAATGCAAGGCCACGGCAAGGAGGAGGAATTCTTTGCAATGGGTTCTAGTGAAGAAATAATTGAGGTTGTGGCAGCCCTTGAGTCATTGCCACAACAATATGGTAAGGTTCCACTCTCACTTTCAAATTCAGTTTCCACTAAGATGCTACCTTCTGTTGTTCAGGCACCATCGCTTGAACTTAAGCCGTTGCCGGACCATTTGAAGTATGTGTTTTTGGGAGAAGGCGAAACATTGCCCGTCATCATTTCATCAAGTCTCACAGCAATGGAGGAGGAGAAGCTTGTGAGGGTGCTGCGAGAGCACAAAATGGCCATAGGGTGGACTTTGGCCGACATTAAAGGAATAAGCCCTACCACATGCATGCACCGTATACTTCTTGAGGAGGGGGCTAAACCAACTCGAGAGGCTCAACGCCGTCTCAACCCTCCAATGATGGAAGTGGTGAAGAAGGAAATAATCAAGCTTTTGGATTGCGGAGTGATCTACCCTATCTCCGATAGCCGTTGGGTCTCTCCAGTTCAAGTCGTTCCCAAGAAGTCCGGAGTAACTGTTATCAAGAATGATGAGAATGAGCTCGTGCCTACACGCATTCAGACTGGATGGCGAGTATGTATCGATTACCGGAAGCTAAATGCCATGACTAGGAAAGATCACTTTCCTTTGCCATTCATCGACCAGATGCTCGAAAGGTTAGCCGGTCATGCTTTTTACTGTTTTCTTGATGGATACTCTGGATATAACCAAATTGTGATAGCCCCGGATGATCAAGAGAAGACCACATTCACATGTCCCTTTGGAACATTTGCCTATCGTCGCATGCCATTTGGCTTATGCAACGCACCAGCCATTTTCCAAAGGTGTATGGTAAGTATATTTTCCGATTTTGTTGAAAAGATCATTGAGGTTTTCATGGATGATTTCAGTGTATTTGGGAGTTCATTTGATAATTGCTTGGATAATCTGACCTTAATTTTGAAACGATGTGTTGAAACTAACCTTGTCTTGAATTGGGAGAAATGTCACTTTATGGTGAAACAAGGTATAGTTTTAGGACATATTGTTTCAGAAAAAGGAATTGCAGTAGATAAATCGAAAATAGACCTTGTACGTCACTTACCCTCTCCTACTTCGGTTAGAGAGGTACGTTCGTTTCTTGGCCATGCAGGGTTCTATAGGCGTTTTATCAAGGACTTCTCCAAGATGTCCAACCCTCTTTGCCGATTGCTTCAAAAAGATGTGCCATTCAAGTTTGATGAAGAGTGTAATTCGGCATTTAACCAACTCAAGGAGAAGCTAGTCTCGGCCCCCATTATTGTACCTCCAGATTGGAGCCTTCCGTTCGAGCTCATGTGCGATGCATCCGACTATGCATTAGGAGCTGTTCTAGGACAAAGAAGAGACAAGCGGCCGCATGTCATATACTATGCCTCTCGGACTCTCAATGATGCCCAATTGAACTACTCCACGACGGAAAAAGAACTTCTAGCTGTGGTTTTTGCTTTAGATAAATTCCGTTCATATTTAATTGGTACTAAAGTAATCGTTTATTCTGATCATGCAGCTTTGAGGTACTTGCTCACGAAAAAGGAAGCAAAGCCGAGGCTTATCCGTTGGATTCTTCTTCTTCAAGAATTTGATATTGAAATCCGGGATAAGAAAGGAAGCGAGAATGTAGTGGCTGACCATTTAAGCCGAATGATCCACGAGGAGCATGAACATGCCATACCTATCCCTGAAACTTTTCCCGATGAGCAGCTACTTTCCATTGAGGTAAGTGAACCATGGTATGCAGATTTAGTGAATTACTTGGTGGCTAAACAAATTCCAAATGAACTAAACAAGCACCAACGTGATAAGCTTAAAAATGATGCACGTTTCTATGTTTGGGATGACCCTTATTTGTGGAAGTATTGCTCAGATCAAATTATACGTAGATGTGTGCATGATTCTGAATTTCACTCAATTCTAAGCTTTTGTCACACATATGCATGTGGTGGTCATTTTGGCACACAACGCACTGCCCTCAAGGTTTTAGAGTGTGGTTTTTATTGGCCGACTATATTTAGGGATGCTAGAACCTTTTGTATGTCTTGTGATCGTTGCCAACGAATGGGTAACATAGGTACCAAGGACCAAATGCCGCAAACCCCTGTCTTTAATGTTGAAATTTTTGATGTTTGGGGCATTGATTTCATGGGCCCTTTCCCTCCATCTTATGGTTTCACTTATATCTTGCTTGCCGTTGATTATGTTTCTAAATGGGTGGAAGCAAAAGCCACCCGTACTAACGATTCTAAGGTGGTTGCAGATTTCGTGAAAACTAACATTTTTGCTAGGTTTGGAATGCCGAGAGTAATCATAAGTGATGGAGGGTCTCACTTTTGCAATCGGACCATTGAGGCGTTGCTAAGAAAGTACCATGTCAACCATAAGGTCTCCACACCTTACCATCCTCAAACAAATGGCCAAGCCGAGGTGTCTAACCGAGAAATCAAACAAATTTTGGAGAAGACCGTTGGACCAACAAGGAGGGATTGGAGCTTACGTTTAGATGATGCACTGTGGGCATATCGTACGGCATACAAAACACCCATTGGGATGTCACCTTTTCGGCTCGTCTATGGTAAGCCATGTCATTTGCCCGTAGAGTTAGAGCACAAGGCACATTGGGCCGTGAAGATTTTCAACATGGACATAGATGCAGCGGGAGTTCATAGGAAGCTCCAATTGAATGAACTTGAGGAGATTCGGAATGAAGCCTATGAGAATGCCCGGATGTACAAAGCCAAGACCAAAGCATTCCATGATAAAATGATTCGAACCAAGACCTTCACAGTTGGGCAGAAAGTGTTACTTTTCAACTCTCGCCTACGTTTATTTCCTGGTAAGTTGCGTTCTAAATGGATTGGCCCGTTTGTTGTTACTAATGTTTTCCCTCATGGTGCAGTGCAAATCAAAAGTTTAAGGACGCAGCAAGAATTCAAAGTGAATGGGCATCGATTGAAGCCCTATTACGAGATGTTTGAGGAGCATGTCGTGGAGGAGGTACCCTTCCATGCCGTGGAACCTAGTCAAGCTTAAACGGAGGTACCGTCCGGCTGCAAGACGTAAAAGAAAGCGCTTCATGGGAGGCAACCCATGCATCCGAATAGAGAAGAACTTGGAAACCCCTTTAAGAGACTTATTTTTATTCCTTTCTTTTTCTTTACTGCCTTTACTTTGCTTTCTTTCCCGTATTTGTTTATTTGCTTGCTCTGTTGTGACTTTCTGCTTAAAACATTGAGGACAAAGTTTGATTTAAGTGTGGGGGGGTAAACAATTTGTATTTGCATGAATTTCGTGGGATTTATTCACCTATCACTTAGAATGTTGTTTCTTGCTGTTTTAAGCGTTTTTAGAGTGTTTTATAGTGTCTTGGTATAAAACTTCGAAAATTTGATAAAAATTAAAAAAAAAAAAAAAAAAAAAAAAAAAAAAACTCTTCTCTTTGTTGCTATTTCGTTTCTGCCTTGTTAGGTTGTTTAGTTGTTATTGTTTGTTTGTTTATTAATTGTGTGAGTCTATGATTGTAACATTGAGAAAATGTTTGATTTATTGATAGGCACGGCTAAACAAAGAAAGATGGTGCTTCACAAAGGTTGTTTGCTTGAGGCCCCACTACGTGGCTTTACTCTTGAAGCGGAAGGCGTAGGAACAGAAGGCATCGGAGCGGAAGGTGTAGGAACAGAAGGCATAGGAGCAGAAGGCATCGGAGCGGGAGGCATCGAAGATAGAGCATTCCAGGCCTCAATACTTGGCCAAGCGCTGGATGAGCCAGGAAAAAGGTGCCTCTGGAGGAAAGACGAAAACCTTTGACGGTCACTGTGAATCCGACCTTCAGACTCTTGCAGCTCATCAAGCTTCCTCTTCATGCCCAACGAATAGTTATTTGCAAGCACATGCAAACTTCTATTCTCATACTTCAGCTGCTGGATCTCCTGCTTGAGACTTTCCACCTCTGCTATCAACGATTCCACCTGACGGGAGCGGGCAAGCAGGCGTTGGCCCATGTTGGACACAGAACTCGCACACTGAACACTAAGTGCGAGGGACTCTTGAACGGCCAACTCATCGGACCGTCCTGACAGCAGCCTACTATCTTTTGGTGTGAGGAGGTTCCTAGCTACTATTGTAGCTGTTGTGGCGTCCTGCATCACAGAGTCTTCACCTGAAAGAGGACCGTTAGAAGAAAAGAAAGAAGGACGCCATACGTTACCTTGACGCGGCGCGCCCGTATCACTGCTAAGGCTCAATTCCAAGCTAAGGTTCGATGAGTTTGCCATTTTTTTTCAAAAGTGTTCAAAGAGAAGGGATGGAGTTAAATTTCAAAGGGCCGGAGTCGATTTTCAAGAATGGGAAATCTTCAGAGTGTGTTTGTGGCGGTGATCGATACCTCAATAAGAAGCCAAGGCGACGCGTCCACCGATTCAAAAAGCCGGAATTTCCGGCGTAATTTAGGCGACGCTTTCTCAGCTTTTCAGAAGACGTGTTCAACTTTGTCAAAAGAGTTCTTCTTTTCAGACAACACGTGGAGGCCATCATCGCAACTACACATCTTTAGCCGACAAGCGCAAATTTCGGCGACACTTTCTCAGCTTTTCTGAAGACGCGTGCAGCTTTGTCAAAAGGAGCCGCATCTGCACTACCACGTGTCGTTCAGCAAGCGAAGGGACGTCGTTCAGAAATCGAAGGGGCGCCTGCTCAGCAAGCGAAGAGACGTGTTCAGAGATCGAAGAGGCGCCATTATTTCAAAAAGCCGGATTTGCGGGATCAAAACGTTTGTCGACAAAGGTAAAAAGTACCACCACTTGATATTATCTCTATATATGTCGACCTTCGTCTTTTATGGCAGGGTAAACCTGAAGAAAATGCCCAACTCTCTCTCACCTCTGAGGGCGCACTCCCAGCAAAGCCTTTCGAAATACTCAATTCTTTCTTCTTCCCCAAAGATGATACCAGATGCCTGGAGTACAGATGACCCAGGAGGAAGCAGCACAACAAATACATGTGCTGATTCATTCACCGCTTCTTCAAAAGCAAAGGTATCTCATATCATCAAGGTCAAAAGCAAAAGTATCTCATATCATGCTCTTTCCCTGTCTTTTTCTTTGTCCTTGTTCTTACTCGCATGGCAAAGTAAAACAAGCAATCAGCCGGCACTTGGAGTCAGTCTTCCGTTCTGGAGCCAACTGTCTGGAATCTATTCCTGATTGCTTACCTAGCGTTGCTCTCGAGTAGTCATCTTCAACGGTTGATACACTTCCGGAGAAGGGACCACTTCTGCAAAGGGGAGCGAGTAAGGCAAGTGCAAATGATACATTGAAGCATGTGGAGACAAACATAGGCTGAGTTATCCTCCAACCCTTTTCAATACGAATTGGAAAGATTGAACAAAGAAACAGATAAAAAGGATAGGCTCAGACCTTCGGGGGAGACCAAAAGAACCATCCTGCTGCCCAGTTCAAGAAGTAGCACAAAGGAAAATCAACGATGGGCAGAAACCAGTTCAAGAGTAAGCCTGTGGAATCATCAAGATCAAGCCTCAATGCAATCAACAAAGAGAAGATGGAATTTACACTCTATAACCAGATTTGCATCTCTAAACTCTTCTCTTTGTTAATTACATTATGCCATGTTTAGTATGTTTAAGTGCTTTTTGTGTATTTACTTATGCTTTGTGTGAATCTATGCTTAAAACATTGAGGACAATGTTTGATTTAAGTGTGGGGGGGTAACTAAGTATATTTGATGCAAATTCGTTGGATTTTATCATCTATCACTTCACATGTTGTTTCTCACTGTTTTAAAACTGTTTTAGTGTGTTTTGTCTTAAAAATTCGAAAATCCCATAAAAATTTGAAAAATTGTTTTGAAAAACCCAAAAAGAGTTGTTTTAAAGTTGTTTGTGTGTGTGTGTTTGTGTCTTAGGATACCTTCCAACACAATGATAAGGATTTGGTTTGTAATTGCATGACTGTTAAAAAGAGTTATTAACATAGAGAAAAGTTTGATTTACTCTTGGTATATGCTTGGTTATGGTTATAATGTATAACTTCACATGCAATCATAAAAGAAAATTTAGTTTTTGTAACATGCCTGAAGGAAGGAACTCAAACAAATGCTACAACCCTGAGAGACTTGAGCCTATAACGTTCTTTGGAGAGTATAATCTGTGATTTCTTGTTTTCTAAAATCGTTGCATGATCTCATTATTCTTTGCTTGGTTACTACTTAGAAGGCGTTTCATCATATAGTTCCAAATGCTAGAACTCATGCCCATTTCATTCAAAGCATGTTATTGATTTGCATAACATATATCAAGATGAAGTTGTGTAGTTGCCACCATAGCCAAATAGCCTCGCTTCCCATATTTCGTATATGTTGTAAGTTTTACCCCCGTTGAGCCATGTTAACCCATGTTCTTTGTTTACCCACTTTATCTTCACCTAACCTAGAATATGACCGTCCTTACCCTTGTTCTTAAAAGATAGTGAGCATGACTTAATTGAATTCCTTTTGAGTTACATTATGAAAGAAAATAAGTGTGGGGGAGAGAATGTTTAAGTGTTTTTGTTTTGAGATTCAAAAGAAAAAAAAAAAAAAAAAAAAAAAAAAAAAAAAAAAAAAAAAAAAGAAAAAAAGAGAGAAAAGAATAAGTGATTGAAGAAAGGTTCCAAAACACCAATTCTGGGCGTAAATTGTCTAAATTCTCCCTTTTTGTTCAAAAGTTGAGTTTTCATTCAAAAGTGAATTCTAAGTTGATTAAAATGCTTTGCTCACTATTTCTTTAAGAACCTTTGTTTTCCATATCCCTTCTTTATCCACATACCCCAAGCCCCGTTACAACCCTTGACTTCTATCTTGAGTGTTGTGTATTTCAATTTGTGGAGTTTGAACTTGGTATGAGCTTATGGTGTCACTGGTTCTCGCGTCTAAGTAGTAGCATTCCATTCATGAGATCATATCTAAACTTGATTATTAACTCCAGAATTTGCGTTCTTTGTGATACATATATGTGAGTGTCGTTTTCATGTTTACATCAATCTTCTCACATATGACTAGATTAGGGTGTGTAGTTAGAAAATCTGAGTAAAAATTGAGTGCATATCTTGAAAGGAATTGAGCAAATTCTCTAAGGCATGTTACTACATTCAAAACATGGTTTTAAATGCTTAATTGTGAACTTGTATATGGTGAATATGATTAAGAATGTACTTAAATGTGAAGATGACTAAAATCTGTGAGAATGATGATTTTTAACTTGTCATGTGCATTGGAAATCCCTAAGACGGTTGTTGGAAGGTTTAGGTTGTGTTTTACGTGTTTAGTGTCGTTTTGTTTATTTGTTTTTATTCTGTTTTGCTCGAGGACTAGCAAAAGCTAAGTGTGGGGGTATTTGATAGGAGCATATTCATGCGACTTAAATGGCTTGTTCTCGTGAATTTACGTTATGTTTCTCTCGTTATTTTAGTCCTTTATGCTTCTTTTGTGTGTTTTCAGGTTCTAAGGGCCTAAGGAGCAAGAAAGTGCATTTTGAGGCCATTTGGAGCATTTTTGGGCATGGATTGGATAGCTTATCCATGGAGCCAAGAGGATGGACGAATTTGAAGGCCTTGTATGCACTTGAAGACACAAAACAATGGCTCTAGCCCAATCAAACACATTATGCCATACAAACCAACCTATTTTAGGCCCATTCTATGTACTTAAACCCTAGCCCTTTAAACTAATTCATTTATCACTTATCAAACCATTCACTTATCACTCACCACATATCATTCACTTATCACTTAACATATCATTCATTTATTTCACTTCCATACTCCTCTTAATTCCACATGCATTCTCACACATGCACATCATTCACTCACATTTCCACCATTCATTCTTTATTCCTTTCCAAACATCTCACATGCATTTCTTCATTATATCCTAACCCTACATGCATTATTTATTGCATCTTCACATGCATTCACACACACTTTACACATTCAAACCGTGAGCTCCCATTCCTATATGCCATTTTCAGATTTCCACCCACTAACCTAGTCATCAACACATGCACTTCCACCTTTCATCCACAATGATTCATGATTCATTCACTTTGCATCCTTTAAATCACATACTTTTCCATCATTAATTAGCCACTTGCATCTTAAACAAACAACCATATGTTCCCTCCACTACTCCTATAAATACCCTTGCATTCATTCATTCAATTCATATCTCATATTTCCATTCACAACACTTCACACAACACAAATACCATTCCATTGCCGTGAGTCCCACTTCCATTTTCTGCATATTTTCTCTTCATTCTTCCATCTCCAACCACTCCCTACTCCATTCCACATACACCTAAAGCCCTTAAGCTCACCTTAGACTTTGTGCTACAACAACGAGGAAGAAAAGAGTGCTTAAACGTTCATACAATTCAAGTTTGAGTTGTTGGAATGTTTAGGTGTTTCTTTGATTTCAAAGTTTAAATTTAATTCTCTTTGTTTTGTACGTATGAGAAGGGAAGAGAAGAGTGCCTAAACGTTCATACAATTCACGTTTGAGTTGTTGGAATGTTTAGGTGTTTCTTTGATTTCAAAGTTATGAGGAACTAAACCCCCTTTAGCTAGGGGGTGATTCGAAACTATGTTTATATTTGCAATTTGAATTGATTACGTTTGGTTGGAATTTCATAAGTTGTGGATTCAATTCGTTTAACTGTTTGATTGATAACTTATTTATGTATGTTCATTGAGATTGCAAGCTTAATTTTCATGCATAAATATGACGCTAGAATATAAGTGCGTTAAACGAATTCTTGGCATAAGTTTCATGCGTATTCCATAGTAACGAATGCCTCGTCGATGTTTATGATTTCCGTTGAACTTAATGATCTTTGTTGAATGTCTCTATCATGCGTATTCCATAGTTAGGGACTTTGATTAAGAATAATTTGGTTGTAATGCGTAGTCCATTCAATCCAACGAATTTAGGGAAATCTGAAAGTTAATCTAAGCGGATCTAATTAACTTGGAGCATTGAGTTTCACAACTTATCGAAAGACCAACTGAGAATCAATTTTGTTTGCAAGTGTAACATGTGTGGAGAAGAACCCCTTGGCTATTCCATCATCCATATTTTTATCACATTCATATTTACATTTTGCCTTTAATTATATTCTGTCTTTTTAATTTAATATCGTCCAACCACAATTCCCCCCCCCCCTATTTTGTTAAGTCTTAATCATTCGTATTTGTTTTATTTTTGTATCTTTAAGCTTTTGGAGTCATAAACAATTGCAAATTCGTTTAAATCAAGTTCTAGCTTCTATTTGAGTCAATTTGATTGTTTTAGACAATTTGAGTTTTTCAAAGCCATTCTGAGTCATAGTAGTCTTGTTAAGAGTATTTTAATTTAGTTTTTATGTTTTTAAGTCAATTTAGAAGGTTTTAGCAAGCCCTCCTAATCCCCGGTCTAGAACGATCCCTCACTTATCCATTCTACTACAATTGTCAAACGAGGGTTTAATTTGAGTGTCAAGTAAATCTCGCATCAATACCACATGTAAAGAGTGTCTTAAAAGTATGAATCTCATATCAAAGTATTGAAGCCGTACCTAATAGTTCAGATAATCGTTAATCTCTCCCTCCTATAGTGCTTATTGGCTGAGATATATACTCACATTCTTACCTAATGATTAAATAATCCTTTTACCAACGGGAGGATACAAAGGGGTCGCATTCACTCTATATACACACATTAATTAAAGACACATCAAAACCCTAAAGCTATTGCATATGTTTTAGTTTAATTCTTGGGGCCTAATAATTTGGCACTCTTTATCCTGCACTCATTTTGTGCCCTAATTTTTAGCTAATCTTTTTTATACGCTTAGGAGCTCGTGTTCTGCTGTTGAATCTACTAGTAGGTGGATTCATGGGAGAGGATATGGATCTTTTGGACAAGTCTTGTTTAGGTCCGTAAAGTCCACGCAGACTCTCCATTTGTCGTTCTTCTTTTGTACTAACACAATGCTCGCCAGTCAATCCGGATGGTGTACTTTGACGATGAATTAGGCATCTTTGAGTTTGTATATTTATGGCTCTATGATCTTACTACGTTCTATTCCATGGTTCCTTTTGCGCTGGATAATTGGTCTAGCAGTTGGGTCTAGGTGGAGACGGTGATATATTACTGAGGGGTGGATCCTATGCATGTCTTCTGCTGACCATGCAAATGAGTCTTTGTTCGCTCGCATGAAGTTTGTAAATAGTTCTTTTCTCTGCCGGTCAGCTTTGAGCCGATCTAAGCTTTTTGTTCTGGTTTGTCGAGGTCGAGGCTGATGTAGATGGCATCTTTGTCCGCTTTGTACTCCATGGTGATGTCGTCCTTAAGATCCAAGTCAAATTCTTTGTAACTAGTTTATGGACCCCTGGGCTACGATTGCTATGTTAACTCGTCTACATGCGTGCTGGTATTTCATATTAGGAAATATTATACGGTATTATATGTAAATATCTTGTATTATATTTACCTAAATAGGTTTGAGTCAAATCCCACTAAATATGGGTCATTGTTCCCTAGCCTTTAATGTGGGGTTAAACAGTTGACTTGTGATGTATATATTGCACAACAATGTGATATACATAGCCTTTTCAGTGTTCAGTCATTTTAACATGGTATACAGAGCATAAAGTTATGGTGCCTAATTGCCCACGTTTTCAACTCTCATCCTATTTCCAAACATCATGTCAAACACACACAAAAAATCAAAATAATAGCAAAATAGGCATGGATTTATCAAGTCCATACTATGTTCACCATTCAGATAACCCCAGTTATATGATCGTTGATGCGTAGATTTTATACGCACACAAATTAAACCCTCTTTTTGTCAATTGTAGTATAAGTATAAGTAGGGATCGTTCTGGACCGGGGATTAGGAGGGATTGTTAATCACTTGGATTTGACTCAAAAACGTAAAAACACAAACTAAAACACTATACTAAACTCGAAGAATTCAAAAATAAAAATAAGAAAGATTAAGACTAAGACTTAAACGAAATATGGGGGGATTGATTTTGGACGAATTTAAACTAAAATGGATAGATTGTAAAGAAAACAAATTGTAAATATGAAATTGACGGAAATGAATGGATGGTATGGCTAGCTAAGGGGTTCATCTCCATACATGTTACACTTGCATAATAAAATGATTTCCAATTGCATTTCAATAAACCATGAATTCTCAACACCCCGGGTTAATTAGGTCCGCTTAAATTAACCGTCAAGTTTTCCTTAAGTTAATGAATTGGATGATTGCATACGACAACCCAAAGCATTCCTCACAAGTTCCCTACATGAATTGCATAATAGAGAAACAAGCAAGAATCATTAAGCATCCTGAAAACTATAAGTGTTGACGAGGCATTCGTTACTATGATTGCATGAAACTTATGCCAAGAATTTGTTTAACGCGATTGTTTATAAGCAACCTCCACTACTTGTGAATATAAGTTCATAACTATTACGTGAAACTCACTTATATTCTAGCGTCAAATTCATGCATGAAAATTAAGCGTTCATTCTTAATAAACATACATAAATAGGTTATCAATCAAACAGTTAAACAAATTGAATTCACAATTTATGAAACGTAATTAAAAGTAATCAAATCATATTACAAACATAAACATAATTTCGAATCACCCCCTAGCTAAAGGGGGGTTTAGTTCCTCATACAAAACAAAGAGAATTGAAATTAAACATTGAAATCAAAGAAACGCCTAAACATTCCAACAACTCAAACTTGAATTGTATGAACGTTTAGGCCCTCTTCTCTTCCTCGTTGTTGTATCATAAGGTCTAGGGATAATTGGTTTGGGGGATGGAAGTGTGGAATGGAAGAGGAGTGGTGGAGAAGTGGAAGGGGAATGGAAAAATGGTGTTTGGATTACAAGGGAACTCACGGCTAGGGGAGGGAATGGAAGTGTTTGAGGGGTGTTGTGTTGTGAATGAGATGGAAAACAGCTAGGAAAGCTGGAAAGGAGAATGAATGCCACGGCAAAGACAGTTTTGTGAATGATGGCAGGTTGTGTGATGGTTTTGTTGTTGGTTAAAGCTTGTGAAAGCATGTGCAATGTGTGGTGGATGAATGAGATTGCATGTGGCTTTATGGTTGAATGATTAAAGGGTGCATGTGGGTGGATATGTGGCTGAAAATGATGAATTAGACAACCTGGAAATGGCAAGGGAAATGCACGGATTAGACTTGTTGTTTGTGTGAAGTGTGTGTGAATGCATGTGAGTGGCTGATTTGTGTGTTGGGAAATCATGTGAATTAAAGGGATGAAGGTGGGTTATGCATGGCATGGGTAGGAGTGGAATGATAGCTAGGTTATGATGATGAATGCATGTGGAATTGCAAGGAGGAAAGGTGCAGAAAATGGAAGGGGATGCACGGCATTGGGTAGTGTTGTGTGATTTGTTTTGTGGTTAATGGGAATGTGGTTGAATGATTAAATGGACATGTGGGGTGTAATTGCAAAGGGAATGCAAAGTGAATGAATAATGAATGCATGTGCACTGTTTTTGGGAGAAAGGTGGCTGAATGTGCATGTGAATTAGGTTGTGAAAACATGTGGAATGTGGCTGGAATTGATGAGTAATGCACGGCTTTGTTGTTGGTTCTTTGGTGATGAATGCAATGATGAAATGGATGGGAGTGCATGTGGATTAGGTGGTGTAATGATGAAGTGGGAAGTGGAAGAATGTGGTTGGAAATGGCTAAGGGGATGCACGGCTAGGAAGAAGAATGAATGATGTGCATGTGTGTGAATGCATGTGGATTAGGTGGAAAGAGGTGGGTGTGCATGTGATTTGAAATGCATATGTTTAAATGGTTGAAATGTGTAGATGATTATGAGTATGATAAGTGATAAGTGAATGATATGTTAAGTGATAAATGAATGATATGTGGTGAGTGATAAGTGAATGGAAGTGATAAGTGATAAGTGAATGGTTTGATAAGTGATAAGTGAGTGGAAGTGATAAGTGATAAATGAATGATATGTTAAGTGATAAATGAATGATATGTGGTGAGTGATAAGTGAATGATATGATAAGTGAATGCTTTAAGTGTTTAAAATAGGGAACAAAGCCCTTCCTTGCATGGCAAGGAAGGGGGACGCGAGGAAACACACGACAATGTCCTAAGGTTGCAAGGAATGTTGTTTTTGTGTTCTAAAATGCGTAGGAGTCTTCAATGATGCTTAAACATGAGGTCTTTTAGGATTTAACTTTCCTACTTCAAGTCTTTAATTTCGTCCATCCTCTTGGCTCCAAGCATATGATATCCATTCCAATCTCTAATTTGCTCCAAAAGGCTCCAAAAGGCATCCTTTTGCATACCTTGCCCTTAGAACCTGAAAACATACAAAAGAAGCATAAAGGACTAAAATAACTAAAGAAACATAACGTAAATGCACGAGAACAAGCCATTTAAGTCGCATGAATATGCTCCTATCAATCGTTTCAGAAAAATTGAATGGACCCAATTATCCATCTTGGAGTAAATCCATGATACATGCTCTCATAGCTAAGAACAAAATTGGCTTCATCGATGGCTCCATTTAGCCCCCCTCAGCAGTAGACCAACCAAAAGAATATGCTCTCTGGAATCAATGCAAGAGTATGACTTTGTCAAGGCTTGCTCAATCAGTTGAATCTGATTTATCTAAAAGAGTTGTTCATGCCAAAAGCACCCAAAAGGTGTGGGAAGATTTCAAAGATCAATTTTCACATAAGAATGCACCAATAATCTATGAAATTCAGAAGTCAATCGCATCTCTCTCACAAAGCTCCATGATTGTCTCGACTTATTTTACAAAACTTAAAGGCCTTTGGGATGAATTAGAGACATATCGACATCTTCTTATCTGTGATCAGACAAAGGCACATAATGAGCACATAGAAGAAGATCAGATGATGCAATTTCTTATGGGTCTCAACAATGTCTATAATGGAGTTCGCAGTAATATCTATATGATGATACCATTGCCTAAAGTTCATCAAACACATTCACTTGTCATTCAAGATGAAACACAACGATAAATGACATCTGGGCCAACCGAAAATTTCTCAATCGCTGTTGCAGTCCAAAGTTGATTGAACCATTCCTCTAATAGTTTCAAGAATCTTCACTACGAATACTGTGATAAAGATGGTCACACAATTGAAAATTGTAGGACTCGAAAATATTATTGCAAGTTTTGTGACAAAAGAAGCCACACTGAAGACATATGCTAAATAAAAAATAGGACCAATGGCTCTAGTCATAGGGGAAACCAAGATAAGAAATACATCAACAAGTCACACTCCCATGGGTCCCATAGCAGCAATTCACGTGCTGCATTTCCTGCTGCAAATGCAACTGCTACGTCATTCTCTTTTACTGCCAACACAGCACATGGTCCTCATCTTGCTGCCAATACATCAGTTGCCCCTTCTCAACCACACATGTCTCAATCAAATGCTTTGAAAAGACTTTTAGCCGAACAGCTTCAACAGTTGGCCCAAGCTGTATCCATGATAAATTTAAACCATGCTCCTGGTAATAACAGTGCTTATGCAAACACTGCAGGTTTGTGCCCTTTTACTGTTGCTTCTGTTACTTCTATATTTACAAAGCCTTGGATTTTGGATAGCGGGGCCACCAATCACATCACCTCAAACTCCTCACTTTTCACTAAAACCGAGCCTTCACCAATATCTACTGTTAAATTACCCATCGACTCTTCGACCACAATTACTTCCTTCAGCACCATACTATTCAATTCTGATATCACATTAGATAATGTTTTGTGTGTTCCTTCTTTTCACTTAAATCTTATGTGTGCTAGCCAAGTCACTAATTCTCTAAACCGTTGTGCCATTTTGTTTCCCACCTTTTGTGTCTTATAGGACTTGGCTGCAATGAAGACGATTGGATCGGGTAAGCAACATGATGGTCTTTATTACATGTCGCCGTTGCAGCGGACGCCCATCTCTTGTCAAGTTTCCCACTCCTCCAATTTATGGCATATGCGACTTAGACATCCAGTGCTTACTCGCCTTAAATTAGTATTTCCCTCATTATTCTCGAATAATATTTTTTATTTTTTTTTTATAATAATTGTAACGTTTGTCCCATAGCCAAACAAACTAGACTTCCGTTTACTTCAAGTTTTATATCAACTCATAATCCATTTGATTTACTTCATCGTGATATCTGGGGACCTCATAAAATTCCCACGCATTCAGGGGCTTGATTTTTTCTCGGCATTGTGGATGATTTTACTAGATGCATATGGATATTTTTGATGAAATATAAATTTAAAACTCAAGACCTTTTAAAATCATTTATTACCTTTTCTTATACTCAATTTCATGCCAAAAACAAAGCTATAAGAGTCGACAATGGGTTTGAATTTTTGTTCATGAAAGATTTTTTCCAAACCAATGGCATTGAATATCAACGCACCTGTGTTTATACCCTACAACAAAATAGGGTTGTCGAACGTAAGCATAGGCACATCCTCACATAGCATACTATTCCAATCTCACCCCTTTCTTTTTGGGGCGAATGTGTTTCCATTGCTGTCTACCTCATTAATCGATTACCAACCCCTTTGTTATCTAATAGATCTCATTTTGAATTATTATTTATACAAGCGTTCACCATCTTTTGACCACTTGAAAGTTTTTGGTTGTTTGTGCTTCTCCACTGTTGTTCACCCTACACACAAATTTGACCCTCGTGCCAAGCGTTGTATTTTTGTTGGTTACCCAACTGGTCAGAAAGGTTACAAACTTCATGATGTTAAATTTTTTTGAAAATATCTTTCCTTTTCACTATGTGTCTCATTCACCCCTCCTCCCGAGGACATCCATGCCATACCGTCTCTTCCCATCTCAACTGATACACATGACCTCTCCCACACGGTACCCTATATCCCCTCCTTTCCACCACCCACAGACCCCACCTACATTAATATCTCCATCACTTCACCCACTCCATCTTATCCTGAAATGAGTCTGCCACCTCCACCCATCACATTTTCCACTAGACCCCACCCCTCTATCAATCATTCTTTACCCCCACATCACTTTTCTAACCTCCTATTAGACTCTTTCCCTATCTACACTGAACCTACCCATCATTTCGTCCCTATCCAGTCAGACACCTCTTTTCCTCTTGCCACATCATCTTCTTCACCCCCAAGGCAGTCCTATTGTCCTAAGCAACCTTCGGTTTGGCATAAAGACTATCACGTGACTAACTAAGTTAGTCATTTTCCTTTGCAACTTCGTTCTACCTCAAGTACTCGGTATCCTCTTTCTAATTTTCTTTCAAACTCACATCTTTCTACTACCCACTATGTTTTTCTAGCTACCATTACAGGTGCCACCGAACCCACTTCCTATGTTCAGGCTATCCTTGATCCCAATTGGCGACAGGCTATGCATGCTAAATTAGTGGCTTTACAACAAAATAATACCTGGCGCATAGGTCCCCTGCCTACTGGTCACAAACCCATTGGATGCAAATGGGTTTATAAAATCAAATACAAGTCTGATGCTACCATTGAATGGTACAAGGCTCATCTTGTTGCAAAAGGATACACTCAAGTTGAGAGCATCGACTATTAGGAAACGTTTTCTCCTACAACCAAACTCACCACTCTCCGTTGTTTCCTTACGATAGTTGTTGCCCATCATTGGTTCATCCATCAATTAAACGTTCAAATGGCTTTTTACATGGTGATTTGCATAAGCTTGTATTCATGGAACCTTCTCCTGGTCTTCGCCGACAGGGGGAGAGCATTGTGTGTCGGCTCAACAAATCTCTTTACAGACTCAAACAGGCTTCTAGAAATTGGTTTTCCACCTTTTTCATCTACCATATAGAAAACTAGCTATCTGATTATTCTCATTTTACCAAGGCTCAAGGTACTTCATTCACTGTTGTTCTTATTTATGTAGATGACATACTTCTTACAGGAAATGATCTTCAAGACATGGAATGACTCAAAACATTTTTTCTCACACGCTTCTGCATCAAAGACCTTGGTGATTTAAAATACTTTTTGGGAATTAAATTCTCTCATTCTAAAAAAGGCATTTTCATGTCTCAAAGAAAATATACAGTAGATATTTTGTAGGATTCTGGACTTACAGGGGCACGTCTAGACAAGTTTCCAATGGAACAAAATTTGAAACTCACTCTCATTGACGAAGCATTGTTAGATTATCCCACCAAGTACATAAGACTAGTCGAACAATTGATTTATATTATTGTCACCAGGCTTGACATAGTTTTTTCAGTTTGCACATTGAGTCAATTTATGCATGAGCCTTGCAAACCTCATTGGGATGCAGCTTTACGAATTCTCAGGTACATCAAAGGCACTCCTAATCAAGGTTTGTTATTCCCTACCTTCGATAATCTTGAGTTAAAGGCCTTTTGTGATTCCAATTGGGGAGGTTGTTGTGCCACTAGAAGGTCAGTTACAGGGTATTGTGTTTTTCTTGGAAATTCTCTCATCTTATGGAAAACCAAGAAACAAGACAATGTTTCTCGATCGTTTGCAGAAGCCGAATATCGGGCTATGAAGAACACATCTTTAGAATTAACTTATTTTGCGACAATCAAGCCACCCTGTATATTTATTTACTAAGGCCTTGGGGAAAGATCACTTTGTGACACTACGCGACAAGTTGGGACTTCATAATATTTGTTTTCCAACGTGAGAGGGAGTATTAGGAAATATTATACGATATTATATGTAAATATCTTGTATTATATTTACCTAAATAGATTTGAGTCAAATCCCACTAGATATGGGTCATTGTTCCCTAGCCTTTAATGTAGGGATGAATAGTTGACTTGTGATGTATATATTGTACAACAATGTGATATATAAGGCATTCAATTTTCCATTCTCATAGCCTTTTCAATGTTCATTCATTTTAACATTTCATTCTCATTTCCTTATCATGTTCATAATTTCAATGGTGCAACAGCGTACTGCCGATTGGTCTTCTCTTATCTTTTTACAGCACAAAGCGCTAGGTAATGAAGTAACAGATGGCAACTGGAAAAGACGGCCTTCATCTTGTGTAACCAGTTTCGGCCGATGATGGCATTATGAGGGGTTGGGCAATCCATCACGAGGAAAGTTACCAAATGGTTGTAAGGTTCAGCCTGGATGGCCAACTTCACTGTTCCTAGGGATTGTATTGGTGCCCTCTTGAATGTGTGAAGAGTCATCTTCCCTTTGTTGATGTCGTTAAGAATCCCTACATTTTCAATGGCCTATTTGAAAAGGACGCTAACTGTCGTTAAGAATCCCTACATTTTCAATGGCCTGTTTAACGAGGACGCTAACTTCTTAACTATTGTTAACTGTGACGCGGCTGAGTAAGGCGTTCGAGATATAGACCTTAACAAAGACTGCATCGTCATGAAGCAAGTGGATGTTTTCCAAATCTTGATTGGAAATATCGAGATGTTGGAGTTGATGGCAAACAACTTTGCAAACCGTCTTCCTTTCTTTTTTGGTGTTCCCCAGGTATTCTTGTTCCCCATATATGCAGTTAATCCCAGAGAGTGATTAGGTTGGGTGAAGCCCAAAAAGCTTCATAGATTTCCTACAGTGTTTTTCTAGGAATGAACATCGGGATGATTCTCTAAACGTCAGATCGATCACCTCTGTCCTCTGAGCAGCCAGTTTCTCAAAATAGGAAACTACTTTTTGGAGATCTTTAATATGAGTCATTGTACCAATGTGTCAGGCGGGTTCTTCAACTAAAGGATTGTGATGAAACACTTTGAAGGATTGATGAGATATTCATGACATCTTCCCACATCTCACCAATAGCAATGACGCCATTGTGCCCCTGGTAGACGTCGTATGGGGAGGTGGTTGGACTTTCGTTTTTAACTGAGTTTTCTGACATATCAGAGGGTGGAGTGGTCTGGTCGAGAGGAAAATGGGTTCACTTTTAATGAAGGAACCATTTGTTGGAATTAAATATGCGCACCTTTGTAAGCAGCGGTTGAGTATAAATCCGTGTAGTTTGGAGCAACTTGCAAAATAATGAAACAATCGTAAGCAAACCTTAGGCTAGAGGGGTGTGTCAGCCAAAGGCTCTTCAACGGTCAAGTTAGTGAATGATCTTAGACTCAGGCAGTGGGCAAGAGAATTTAAGTGTATAGATTACGTTACTATAAAAGAACCCTAGATGGGTGTTTATACCGTGGGAAAGAGACATTTTTAGGATAGAATCCTTGTTCTAATCCGGGAAACCCTATCTAGCAAGTAGATATTGCATCCTCTTAGAAATGTGATTACTTGGGTGCAAGCCTATCCCTAGATTGTAAGGACTCCAAGACTTATAGGATTTGATTATGTATATATCTGGATCAAATCACGTGTCTTGTGAAACAAACATGGTCATCCAGCCTATTACCCCAAGTAGAGTGATGGTGGCACCCTACTTCGTCTGTTACAACTCTGCCCATAGCTGGTCAGTCCATGATCAGACTTCTGAGGTAATAGTATTCGGATCAGCCTTACTCCGGCCTTGGAAAATCATGGTCCCATATGTGTGATTAATTAATTTTGATTGTTGTAGGTTTGTAATTGGATTGGAAGTAAATTAAAGGAAAGGTATGTATTTGTCTCTTAATTGTAAATAGTAAGTTTGAATTTATTTAATTGTGATATCTACGTATGTTGAAATTATGTGTTATGTGAAATTTTGAGTTTGTATGTTATTGAAATACATGTAGATTAAGCGAATTAAATTTGTGTAGCATTAGTCTAGGAAATCGAGGTTTCAAATTTGTTAAAATTTCATAACCATTTCTACGAAGTTAATTATGTTGATTAACTTCGTATAATAAATTCAAACAAACCTTAGACCCGTTTGAGATTCTGTTAGATGCGCGTGTAAACGCAGTATGCAGCTCTGCTAACTGAATCTTGAATTGTCCAATTCGACAGTACGGGAGTGCACTAGTATGTGGGTAGGGTTGATAGGAGCATATTTAGGCGACTTACTTAGCTTGTTTTCGTGCATTTATATTGTTAATCCCTAGTTGTTTTAGTAGTTTAAGCCATTTTCGTGTGTTTTTAGGTTCATATGGCTAAGGAAGCAAAAAGATGCATTTTGGAGCATTTTGGAGCAAAATTTGGCTTGGAATGGATAGCATATGCTTGGAGCCAAAGTGTTGGACGAATTTGAAGGTCTTGTATGCACTTTGGACATAAAACAAAGGGCCTAGCCCAATCAAACAATCCTTTGAGCCATGCAAAACCTCTAGCCCAATCAAACAATCCATCAAAGCCATGCAAAACCACCATCCACACACACTTCACACAAACCACAACCCTTAGCCGTACCTTCCCCTTGCATTTCCAGCATTCCACTTCATCATTACACCACATTCTCCCTCTTTAATCCACATGCATTCATCATCATTCACTCTAGTTTTAATTCACATGCAAACACATGCATTTCCAACACCAAACACACCTTGCCGTGCATCCCATTCCATTTTCCAGCTTTTCTCCTTCTCTTTGCAGCCACACTTCCACATGCATTCCCTCTTTTCCTAGCTGTTTTTCCATCATTAATTCACCCACATGCACCCTTTAAACAAACCCAAACATGCAGCCACATATTCCCATTCTTGCCGTGGCTTTCCCATCACAATTCCAGCTTTCCAACCTAGCCACATCCACATGCATTCACTCATAATCATTCACTAACATTGCAGCCACATTTCCACCCACCTCCTAGCTGTCATGTTCCCTTTTATTTACCTATAAATAAGCATCCATTGCAGCCACAATTCATGCATTCCATTCACAACACTTCACACCAACACAAACACAACCTTTGTGCCGTGCCTTCCCTACAATCCAAACACCATCACACCACCAGAAATTCAACCTTCCCATCCCTCCAAAACACTTAACACAATCACACAACCTATCCTTAGACCTTGTGCCACAACAAAGAGGAAGAAAAGAGGGCCTAAACGTTCATACAATTCAAGTTTGAGTTGTTGGAATGTTTAGGTGTTTCTTTGATTTCAAAGTTTAAATTCAATACTCTTTGTTTTGTACGAATGAGGAATGGAAGAGAAGAGTGCCTAAACGTTCATACAATTCAAGTTTGAGTTGTTGGAATGTTTAGGTGTTTCTTTGATTCTCTTTATTTTGTACGTATGAGGAACTAAACCCCCTTTAGCTAGGGGGTGATTCGAAACTATGTTTATGCTTGCAATATGAATTGATTAACTTTGGTTGGAATTTCATAAGTTGTGGATTCAATTCGTTTAACCGTTTGATTGATAACTTATTTATGTATGTTTATTGAGAATGCGCGCTTAATTTTCATGCATGAATATGACGCTAGAATATAAGTGAGTTTCACCTAATCGTTATGAACTTATATTCACAAGTAGTGGAGGTTGCTTATAAACAATCGCGTTAAATGAATTCTTGGCACGAGTTTCATGCTCATCATAGTAACGAATGTCTCGTCAACACTTATAGTTTTCATAATGCTTAATGATCTTTGATTGTATCTTTATTGTGCTGTTCACGTAAAGGACTTTTGGAGAATGTTGTGAATTGCGTTGCGCAAACCCATCCAATTCATTAACTTAAGGAAAACTTGACGGTTAATTTAAGCGGACCTAATTAACCCGGAGTGTTGAGTTTCATAATTTATCGAAAGACCAACTGAGAATCAATCTTGTATGCAAGTGTAACATGTGTGGAGAAGAACCCCTTGGCTATTCCATCATCCATATTTCTATCACAATTTCATATTTACATTCTGTCTAGTTTATTAACTTGTTTCTGTTTTCATGTTTAATTTAACTTGTTGTTCAATTATGTTAAACATGTGGAACTAATTTCTTTTTAGTTAGAGGCGAATTTGAAGCCATGGACATATGTTGGTTATGATTTGATTTACTCTAGTTATGAATTCATGAACTTTAGATGTGGTTTACTTTTCTGTTTTGATTAAGAACTTGTTTATGTATGTGGGTTGAGCGTCGACACTTAATTTGCATGCCTAAACTTGATGCTAGGATATAAGGGAATTTCACCTAATCGTTATGAACTTATATTCATGAGTAGTAAAAATCGCTAGTTACGATTGTGTTTAGTAAACCCTAGGCTGGATTAACATGCGTATTCCATAGTTATGAATGCCTAGTCGATGTTTATGATTTCCGTTGAACTTAATGATCTTTGTTGAATGTCTCTATCATGCGTATTCCATAGTTAGGGACTTTGATTAGGAATAATTTGGTTGTAATGCGTATTCCATTCAATCCAATGAATCTAGGGAAATCTGAGAGTTAATTTAAGCGGACCTAATTAACTCGGAGCATGGTCATTCATCGTTTGTTGAAGTCATAACTGGGAATCAAATTATATGCATATGTTCATTGTGGATAAGGAACCCTCTAACTAGTTTCTCATCATTTCATCAATTTCGGTTTTACAATCTGTTTTAATTAGAATCTGTGCATTTAGTTTAATCTCGTCCAAAACTCAATCCCCCTTTACTTTATTGTTCAATTTAGTTAGAAATTCATTTAGTTTGTGTTTTTAAAGCATTTTGAGTCTTTGGTTTGTCTTAGTGTTTTAAAGTTTAGTTTTGCATTCTTTGAGTCTAGTATAGTGTTTTATATTGTGTTTTTACGTTTTTGAGTCAAATCCAAGTGATTGACAATCCCTCCTAATCCCCGGTCTAGAACGATCCCTACTTACATCATTACTACAATTGTCAAAAAGAGGGTTTAATTTGTGTGCGTTTAAATCTCGCATCAAGGGTTTATGATGAACATGGCTAAGTTTTGTTCGTGGAAAATTTGGTTGTATCCCCTAATATTCTTTGAGTACATACTAGATATTTGTTTGTAATATCTATCTCATGTACTTGGAGAACCCTCGGAGATGCTACCAAACCGAAACACAGTTAGTGCATTTTCTCATGGGATAGGATCATTACTGAAGGAAAAAATGGGCAATGAAGCATATATCAAATCATTAATATGACAAAATTCTTAAAAAAGCAGGAGCAATGGACAAAAAGTGGACCAAGTTGCAAGATAAAAGTTGTGACCAATATTTGGATAGGACCGACAATTTTATTCAATTTGCAAGCAACCACGTCAATGCTCAAAATCGTATAAGGTGTCTTTACGTGAAATGTAGCAACTGTGTTTGGACGACACTTGTATATGAATGGGACGGTACACATTTACTCCAATTGGACTTATCATGGAGAATTGCCTAGTACAGCGTCAATGTCTTATGGGAGTGAGGCAGTTAGGTATGAACCTTCTTCGTTTGGCCATATTGATGATGACTAAGTGATTGACATATTGAATTATGCTTTCCCTAATGCTTTACTCAATATAGACGACGAGCCGTCCACAAATCTTGAGAAGTAGGATAGTTGAAGGAAGCTCCACGATTATTCTAAAGATTTTTCCGTCCTAACAACTGTTGTAAAGTTGATGCACATAGAAGTAGAGTGTAATATGACCAATCGGACAAGATTCATGCATGCACAAACAATTGTGTATTGTTTTATTGTGAATTCAAAAAGTTAGATAAATGTCCCAAGTGCAATGAGCTCAGATATCGAAAGAACAAGATTCCAAATAAGGTGTTGCATTATTTTCCCCTTATGCCAAGATTATAGAGATTGTACATGTTGACCCATATTGCACATGATATGATGTGGCATAAGGAGAAATGGGTTGATGATGATGATGTTCTGTGGCATCCGACAAAAGCTGAAACGTGAAAAGAATTTGCTAAAATCTATCCCAATTTTGTAGTAGAGCAAAGAAAATGTTAGATTAGGACTTGCTTCATACAGCTTCAATCAGTTTGGGAATGTTGATTGAACACAACACTTGGCTAGTGGTCGTTCTTCCTTATAACTTGCCTTCTAGTGGTGCATGAAGAAAGAATTTACGATCATGAGTCTTTTAATACCTAGGGAAAAGTCACCTGGTGATTCCATTGATCTTAATTTACGGCAATTGATTGATAAGTTAGATTTATGGAAAAATGGTGTACGGAAGTATGACAAGTTCATTAGGGCAATGTTCACTTTGAGAACTACAGTTATGCAGACAATAGATGATTTTCTCAGCATATGGTATGTTGTTGGGATAGAGCACCTACAGTTATATGGTGTGCCCACCATGCGGTGAAGGCACATCGTTCTTTTGACACGCTAGAAAGGTATGTTACTTGGGTCACCAAAGATGGCTCCCCTTGGATCACAAGTGGCATGATAAGTCTGAAACATTTGATGGGACAACAGAGTATTGACCTAAAGCAAGAGGATTCTCCGAAGATGAGATATTGTCCAAGTTGAATGCGCTCCAATTTGAGGAAGGCTCGAAACTAATGGAACAACTCAATTAGACGAAAAAGAGTATATTCTTTGACTTGGAATATTGGTAGAAAGTGAAAATCAGAGACATTTTTTTATCTCATGCATATTGAGGAGAATATTTGTAACAATGTGGTGGGAACAACTCTACCCATAGAGGGAAAATAAAATGGAATATAAGAATCTAAACTTTAAATGAAAATAGATAGGGTTTTAAACAAAAACAAGCAATTTATAGGGGACTAAAATCAGTCCCCGACAACGGCGCCATAATTTTGTTGTGTTCCTTCCTAGTGCAAAAATATGGTTAGTGTAATGGCACAAGTAAAGGTGTCAAACCACAGAGACTGATTGGACCTCTATAAATTACTAACTTTGAAAGAACCGTAACTAAAGAATAAAAGTAACCAATTGAGAGTAGTTTTTGTGTTGTAAACTTAATTAAATTAAAATGCAAGAATGTAGCAGCAAATAATATATTGATATAGAAGCAATGGGGATGAGGCCAGGGATTCGAATTCACCATTACAAAACCAATTCCATGTTTATAAAGTTATGCCGTATTCAACTACCAACATGTTTCCAAAGTTCGTTTTACATATATATGATCAGCCATATTATGTGTGGTTTTGATCAAATTCTCCTAATCTCCAACCTAATTGGGATGTTCAACTTCGATTCCTAATTAAGAGTATTTAGCATGCAAGAGAACATTAAAGAACCAAAGAAAATACATGGTAGGATGTTTGTATAGCATTCTCTTCATTCATTCACATGTCTACCAAGACTAAGCATGACGTTTACTATAATCTTGATTAGATAATCTGCAGTTAACCCTAATGGTGATCAAACATTAAAATCAACAAACAAATTTAACAATAGATTCAATGAATGAAATAGGAAGTAGATTAATAAACTGAATACTTTAACTTAAAAACATGGATCAATTTTGCAAGGCTACATCGATATCCCTAGCTATGAACTTAGTTACACATCATGTTCACAGAAATTAAAACAAAAATACGCAACACGAGTGAAAATAAATTCTAGAAAGGAAACCCTTGAAGCAATTCGAATGTAGAACTTCTCCAAGAACAGCCTTCTGCTATGAGTCCTCAGAAGTGGTGAAAGTGTATCGAACGACTAGGGTTTTTCTTAAGAGTGAATGAAAAGAGAGGAAAAGCAAGTCCTCAGAATTGTGTAATTCGCCTAGAATAAATAGGTCATGTAAAAATGGCTAAAATGAAAGTTTTTATGGGGTAAAAAAAGGCTAGAAGATATTCCAAAATGATCCCCGCAACTTAGCCTTTATTTTGCACGTTTTTGCCTTATTTGGCACCTCTAAATCAGGCTAGATATCCCAATTCCTTTCCCATTTTGTTCCTGATCTTCTAACAAGCCAGATTCATCTTGGATTCTTTATTTAGACTTCAAAACAAGTAAACAAATTTATTTGGGCTCCAAAATAGGCCACTAAACTTCTCTCCACATTTGAATAAGGATCATCTCCAAAAAGGGCATGTTTTCACTTCTTTTGCCCTCAAATTGATCCTAAAGTACATGTAACTGCACGCTAACACAAAATAGGGTAAAATGCAACCAATTTAACTCAAAAACATCACAAAGAGACTAGAAATGGATGGTATAAATGGATGAAATATATGAGTTATCAAATACCCCCAAACCTGGTTTTTGCTAGTTCCCGAGCAAAATTATCACTAAAAAAACAGAAAAACAATAAAATCTAACTATACCACTTTCGATGGCTAGACGATTGCACTGAGCATGTACAACAAGCCTTTAAACCTCTAGGTGTCCCTAGTCAGAGGAGTTGTGTCTCATAAAGGTTTACAGTGATGACGCCCACAAACATCTACAGACTCTGCAAACAAATTGGTTAAAGCATACTTGAAACAAACTAATAAGAACCAATGAAAGCTTAGTCATACATTCAAACAAAAAGTCTACCACTTCAAAGAATCATATCATATGTAGAGTGTAAAAAATATTACTCCATGACCCATGACTTCAAAGACACCGTACTCAAATGCCAAAGATAGAATTCGCCTCAACTCTAGGCCTCAAATATATCACTCAAATTTTCACTCAGATCCTAAGGTTTAGTCTCTCAACAAACATATGTGAGTGAAATTATGTAAAAAGGAATCAAAATTCTCACATATGAAATAAGAAATAAAGGCACAATTTCTGAATAGATCTCATGAACTGAATCAAACACTTAGAATATGGATAACACACATATTTACCATCACCCATGAATACATCCTTAAAGATCAGCTAGGTCTTTCACACGGTTGTAATTAAGGCTTAGGCAAGGGGCTATGAAAACAAACAGATAGGAAATACTAAAGCTTGGAACATACTTGTCTTCCTTGTGAAACCAGCAAGCTCTCCTCTTCAATTGACCTTAGTTGTGTGTTCTTGGCATCCATGACCCATGTGCGATAGTGAAAGGACTTGGAAATTGCATTTTCTTTGATCATCATTTTTTTTTTTTTTTTTTTTTTTTTTCTATTTCTCTTTTTATTTTGGAACTTCTTTTATTTTGCAATTCCAGCACATGTTACCTCGGTACACGCCATTTTCTTGATGTAGAGCTCAATCATTATCTTTGTCTTCATCACTTTGGTATTCCCTAAACTATAGGGTATGGCTGTAATGGGTTAAGTATCTCTGATTGAGATGAAATGGTAGGGAAATATAGTGGTGAGAAAAGAAAAAGGCTAAAAGTGTTTGGCTTCAAATGGGGTAATGGCACAGACATCAGGGTAAGGAATTTGGCCTTTTGGTGGTTAAAACATGCATAGCCTAACATCGTCTCATTGAGTTCATTCATGAGTGATATCAAACACATGGTATCTGTGAAAGAGAATAATTCTTAGCATTCAATCAAACAGAAATAATGAGATCATTTAAAGTGAAATTGAAAGAAAAAGATAAGAGTAGAAACACTTTAAACCCTCTCAAAGAAGCAAATAGGCTCAAAATAACTCACTAAGGTAGTCTCCACTATACTTCTTCCAGAATTTGAGCATGGTACTTTTACCATCATAATTCCAAGAGTAACAACTTTGTAAAAGAAAATAAGATACGAAACTTTTTCATGACAACACTGTAGTTTTGTTTGTAAACAAGCTCTCATATACATTCACATTAGTAAGCAAAAGCAAATTTAACCAACACTAAAAACAAACGAAAATTTTCCCATACCCCCAAACCTAAACTAAGCATCATCCTTGATGCTTAAAAGTGAATGGAACGCATGCAGTGCAAATAGGCAGAACGTGTGGAATGAAAATAAAATAAAACTAAAAGACACAAATAAAAAGAAAGAACACAAACCCATCTAGGTTGCCTCCTAGCAAGCACTTTATTTAATGTCTAGGCAAGACTTGGCAGCGTGTCTAACTTGTCGTAGACTGGAGAGAATCTATAACTTGATAGGCCTGCTCCTCGGGAACTTTCTCCAAATAGGGCTTCAAACGCTGCCCATTGACCTTAAAATAGGTGCCATTCTTGATGTTCTCTATCTCCACAGCTCCATAGGGAAATATTTGAAGCACTTTGAAGGGTTCAACCCATCTAGACTTCAATTTACCTGAAAAAAGTCGCAAACGTGAGTCATACAAAAGCACTTTCAACCTGGTTGGAACTCTTTCCGGAGAATTGCTTTGTCATGATAGAACTTGGTTCTTTCTTTGTAGATCGTAACATTCTCATATGCTTCATTTCTAAGCTCTTCTAACTCATTAAGTTGGAGTTTTGATAGGAGCATATTCATGCGACTTAAATGGCTTGTTCTCGTACATTTACGTTATGTTTCTTTAGTTATTTTAGTCCTTTATGCTTCTTTCGTGTGTTTTTAGGTTTACATGGCTAAGGAAGCAAAAAGATGCATTTTGGAGCATTTTGGAGCAAAATCGGACTTGGAATGGATAGCTTATGTTTGGAGCAAAAGGAATGGACGAAATTGAAGACCAACTTATCATCACCACATATCATTCATTTATCACTTAACATATCATTCATTTATCACTTATCATAACCATAATCATCTACACATTTCAACCATTTAAACACATGCATTTCAACTCACATGCACACCCACCTCTTTCCACCTAATCCACATGCTTTCACAACCTAAAACACATGCATTTCCAACACCAAACACACCTTGCCATGTATCCCATTCCATTTTCCAGCTTTTCTCCTTCTCTTTGCAACCTAATTCACATGCATTCCATCCTTTAATTCACCCACATGCCCCTTTAAATCATTCAATCACACCATCACACATTCATCCTCCAACATTGCACATGCACTTTGCCTTTCATCATTGCACAACAAATAAAGCCAACACATGCACCCATCACCTAACACAAATCCATTGCCGTGTATAACCTTGGCAATCCCATCTTTCCCCCTTGCACTTCCACATGCATTCCCTCTTTTCCTAGCTGTTTTCCATCATTATTTCAACCTAACATTCACCCACATGCACCCTTTAAACAAACCCAAACATGCAGCCACGCAAACACCAACCCTTGCCGTGGCTTTCACATCTCCATTTCAGCACACTCCACATGCAATTCCAGCTTTCCCACCTAGCCACATTCACATGCATTCACTCATAATCATTCACCAAACTTGCAGCCACATTTCCACCTATTCCTAGCTGTCATGTTCCCTCTCATTTACCTATAAATAAGCATGCATTGCAGCCACAATTCATTCATTCCATTCACAACACTTCACACAACACAAACACAACCCTTGTGCCGTAAATCCCCTTCCATTTCTGTGCAGTTTTTATCCTCCATTGCAGCCACTCCAACCATTCCCCACTCCATTCCACATACACCTAAAGCCCTAAACATCTCCTTAGACCTTGTGCTACAACAACGAGGAAGAGAAGAGGACCTAAACGTTCATACAATTCAAGTTTGAGTTGTTGGAATGTTTAGGTGATTCTTTGATTTCAATGTTTCATTTTAATTCTCTTTGTTTTGTACGTATGAGGAATGGAAGAGAAGAGTGCCTAAACGTTCATACAATTCAAGTTTGAGTTGTTGGAATGTTTAGGTGTTTCTTTGATTTCAAAGTTATGAGGAACTAAACCCCCTTTAGCTAGGGGGTGATTCGAAACTATGTTTATGTTTGCAATATGAATTGATTAACTTTCGTTGGAATTTCATAAGTTGTGGATTCAATTTGTTTAACCGTTTGATTGATAACTTATTTATGAATGTTTATTAAGAATGCGCGCTTAATTTTCATGCATGAATATGACGCTAGAATATAAGTGAGTTTCACCTAATCGTTATGAACTTATATTCACAAGTAGTGGAGGTTGCTTATAAACAATCGCGTTAAATGAATTCTTGGCACGAGTTTCATGCTCATCATAGTAACGAATGCCTCGTCAACACTTATAGTTTTCATAATGCTTAATGATCTTTGATTGTATCTTTATTGTGCTTTTCACGTAAAGGACTTTTGGAGAATGTTGTGAATTGCGTTGCGCAAACCCATCCAATTCATTAACTTAAGGAAAACTTGACGGTTAATTTAAGCGGACCTAATTAACCCGGAGTGTTGAGTTTCATAATTTATCGAAAGACCAACTGAGAATCAATCTTGTATGCAAGTGTAACATGTGTGGAGAAGAACCCCTTGGCTATTCCATCATCCATATTTTCATCACATTCATATTTACGTTTTGACTTTAATTACAATTTGTGCAATTTTAGTTAATTTCGTCAAAAACTCAATCCCCCTTTACTTTATTGTGTAATTTATTTAGAAATCAATTTAGTTTGTGTTTTTAAAGCATTTTGAGTCTTTAGTTTGTCTTAGTGTTTTAAAGTTTAGTTTTGCATTCTTTGAGTCTAGTATAGTGTTTTATATTGTGTTTTTACGTTTTTGAGTCAGTTTCCAAGTGATTTGCAATCCCTCCTAATCCCCGGTTAAGAACGATCCCTATTTATACATATACTACAATTGACAAAAAGAGGGTTTAATTTGTGCGCGTATAAATCTCGCATCAAATTTTGGCGCCGTTGCCGGGGATTAGCAACTTTGCTAATCCCTTGGTTCTTTTCTTTTTGGTTTAGTTGTTTTCGTTTTAGTTTCTAACTTAGTGTTGTTTTCTTTGTTTGTTGTTACTTTTGATATTTGATTTAGTTCTCTTTCTTTGATTTTAGGTACTAGAGAAGTAAGATATGGATTTTGCTAGCATTCAAGCTCAATTGGCAAATCTTACTTCTCAATTGTCACCGTATGCCGAAAGGACCACAATGCAGAGTGTCCCTACATTTGGTGCTGCATTTAGGCAAGGATTTCAAGCCAATCAATGTCCACAAAGAGATTGGAGGGATCATTCAAACTCTATGTGGTGGGAAGATCAACAAGTTCAACGTGAAGCATATTGGCAACCATATGAGGAATTCTATTCAAGACCTATGCAGCCACCACAACTTCATATGCAATATGCTCAATTAAATTCAAGTTCACCAATAGATTATAATCAAATTCTTAATGAATTAAATTCTTTGGCGCAGGGGTCACAAAATCAAGCCAAGGAGGCTCAACAAGAAGCATATTGGCAACCATATGAGGAGTTCAATACAACACCTATGCAGCCACCACAACTTCCCCCACAACAATTCCAATCAAGTTTAAGTATGTCCATGGATAATGATAAAAATTTTCAATCACTAACCTCTTTGACGCAGGACGAACAAAATCAAGACAAGAAGGTGGGTAAATTGGAGGAGCAAATTGGGCAGATTATGGAGTTCATGAAACAAATTCAAGAGCAAAGTGAACTCTCCAACTCAACTATTGAAAACTCGAAGGAAGATTTTGAAATCCATAATGTTATCACTTTGGGAAGTGCTATGGAGGTTGGAGCTGACCTAAAAATGTCCAAACATAGCCTAGAAGTGGATGAGGAGCTGCTAATTGAGGAGGAGGAAGAAGACATGCACACGGCAAGGGTAGAACAACCCTTGCTGCAGCCCCCTAAGCCCTTTAAACCACCCACCACAAGTAAGGACGTCCCAATTCCATGTTATTCTGATGTTATTCCACCCAATGTCCCTTTTCCTAGCAGGTTTTTGATTCCCAACCAAGAAGAGAGTAAAAAGGACATCGTGGAAGCCTTCCCAAAGGTGCAAAATGCTATTCCAATTCTTGGTGCAACACAACAAGTTTTAGATGGTGTTGAATTCTTCAAAGGACTTTGTACACCAAGAAGAATGATTCAAGAGAAGGTAGTGGCTGGAGAAGATGTAGAAGGCATCAAAGAGGACATATTTGAAACCACAATTCCCAAAGAAGTTGGATTTTATGACACGGGACAAGTCATAACTTTCAAAGGGGTGTTTATTCTGGAGTTCATTTCGGAGCACACAGGTAAGCCGCCTCCCCGAATTTCAATTTTCTTTTATACTAACATGTTGTTAATGATTCAGGCATCCACTCTAGAATTTAAACCATTACCGGATCATTTCAAGTATCACCTTCCATTCAAAGATCAATTCCATGCCGTTTGATTTGATTAAAAAAAAAAAAAATAGAATAAAAATAAACATGGCAGAAAGATGGAGCCTTCACAGAGGATGTTTACGTAAAGCCCCACTACGAGGCGTCGAAGCAGAAGGCATAGAAGCGGAAGGCATAGGAGCGGAAGACATAGAAGCGGAAGACATCGGAGCTAGAGCATTCCAGGCCTCAATACTTGGCCAAACGCTGGATGACCCAGGAAAAAGGTGCCTCTGGAGATAAGCCGCAAGCCTTTGACGGTCACTGTGAATTCGACCCTCAGATTCTTGCAGCTCATCAAGCTTCCTCTTCATGCCCGACGAATAGTTATTTGCAAGCACATGCAAACTTCTATTCTCGTACTTAAGCTGCTGGATCTCTTGCTTAAGACTTTCCACCTCTGCCATCAATGATTCCACCTGACGGGAGCGGGCAAGCAGGCGTTGGCCCATGTTGGACACAGAACTCGCACACTGAACACTAAGTGCGAGGGACTCTTGAACGGCCAACTCATCGGACCGTCCTGACAGCAGCCTACTATCTTTTGGAGTGAGGAGGTTCCTAGCTACTATTGTAGCTGTTGTGGCGTCCTGCATCACGGAGTCTTCACATGTAAGAAGACCGTTATAAGATAAAAAAGAAGGGCGCCATACATTACCTTGACGGGGCGCAACTGGATCGCTGCTGAGACTCAAATCTAAGCTAAGGTTCGATGAGTTTGCCATTTTTTTCAAAAGTGTTCAAAGAGAAGGGGTGGATGGAGTTAAAATTTCAAAGGGCCGGAGACGATGTTCAAGAATGGGAAATCTTCAGAGTGTGTATGTTGGCGGTGATCGATAGCTCTATAAAAAGCCAAGGCGACGCGTCCACCGATTCAAAGAGCCGGATTTTCTGGCGTAAGTTAGGCGACGCTCCCTCGGCTTTTCAGAAAACGCGTTCAACTTTGTCAAAAGATTTCTGACAAAGCTAAAAACACGTGGAGGCCATCATCGCAACTACACATCTTTAGCCGACAAGCGCAAAGTTCGGCGACGCTTTCTCTGCTTTTCAGAAGACGCGTGCAGCTTTGTCAAAAGGAGCCGCATCCGCACTACTACGTGTCGTTCAGAAAGCGAAGAGGCGCCTGCTCAGAAATCGAAGAGGCGTCTTCAAAGATCGAAGAGGCGTCACTATTTCAAAAAGCTGGATTTGCGGGATCAAAACGTTTGTCGACAAGGGTAAAAGAACAGTACCACCACTTGCTATTATCTCTATATATGTCGACCTTCATCTTTTATGGCAAGGCAGACCTGAAGAAAATGCCCAGCTCTTCCTCACCTTTGAAGCCGCAAAGCCTTTCGAAATACTCATTTTTTCTTCTTCCCCAAAGATGATACCAGATGCCTGGAGTACAGATGACCCAGGAGGAAACAGCACAACAAATACATGTGCTGATTCATTCACCGCTTCTTCAAAAGCAAAGGTATCTCATATCATCAAGGTCAAAAGCAAAAGTATCTCATATCATGCTCTTTCCCTGTCTTTTTCTTTGTCCTTGTTCTTACTCGCATGGCAAAGTGAAAAAAGCAATCAGCCGGCACTTGGAGTCAGTCTTTCGATCTGGAGCCAACTGCCTGGAATCTATTCCTGGTTGCTTACCTAGCGTTGCTCTCGAGTAGTCATCTTCAATGGAGCAAATAAGGCAAATGAAAATGATACATTGAAGCATGTGGAGACAAGGAACAACTGCATATGCTGAGCTATCCTCTAACCCTCTTCAATACGAATTGGAAAGATTGAACAAAGAAACAGATAAAAGGAGGAAGCTCAGACCTTCGGGGAAGACCAAAAGAATCCTGCTGCCCAGTTCAAGAAGTAGCACAAAGGAAAATCAACGTTGGGCAGAATCCAGTTCAAGAGTAAGCCTGTGGAATCACAAAGATCAAAGCCTCAATGCAATCACCAAGGAGAAGAGGGAATTTACACTCCATAACCAGATTTGCGTCCCTAAACTCTTCTCTTTGTTAATTACATTCTGCCATGTTTAGTATGTTTAGTTGCTTTTTGTGTGTTTACTTATCTTTTGTGTGAATCTATGCTTGAAACATTGAGGAGAATGTTTGATTTAAGTGTTGGGGGGGGGGGTAACTGATACGATATTTATACGCATACAAATTAAACCCTATTTGTGACAATTGTAGTAATGATATAAGTAGGGATCGTTCTAACCGGGAATTAACTAGGGATACTAAACACTTGACTCAAATAAATAAAACTAACTTTTAAAACACTTAACTTACTTAACAAGAATTCAAAACAAGCACACAAGACTCCAAATACTTAAAACACGAAAATAAAACAAATACGAATGATTAAGACTCAACGAAATATGGGGGAAATGTGTTTGGGCAAGATTAAATTAAATGGAAAGATTATAATTAAGGGCAAAACGTAAATACAAAAGTGATAAAAATATGGATGATGGAATAGCCAAGGGGTTCTTCTCCACACATGTTACACTTGCATAAAAATATTGATTCTCAGTTGGTCTTTCAATAAGTTGTGAAACTCAACACCCCGGGTTAATTAGGTCCACTTAAATTAACAGTCAAGTTCTCCTTAAGTCAATGAATTGGATGGGTTAGCGCAACGCAATTCACCACATTCTCCAAAAGTCCTTTACGTGAAAAGCACAATAAAGATACAATCAAAGATCATTAAGCATTATGAAAACTATAAGTATTGACGAGGCATTCGTTACTATGGAATACGCATGAAACTTATGCCAAGAATTCGTTTAGCACGATTGTTTATAAGCAACCTCCACTACTTGTGAATATAAGTTCATAACGATTAGGTGAAATTCACTTATATTCTAGCGTCATATTTATGCATGAAAATTAAGCGCGCATTCTTAATAAACATTCATAAATAAGTTATCAATCAAACGGTTAAACAAATTGAATCCACAACTTATGAAATTCCAACGAAAGTTAATCAATTCATATTGCAAATATAAACATAGTTTCGAATCACCCCCTAGCTAAAGGGGGTTTAGTTCCTCATAACTTTGAAATCAAAGAAACCCCTAAACATTCCAACAACTCAAACTTGAATTGTATGAACGTTTAGGCACTCTTATCTTCCATTCGTCATACGTACAAAACAAAGAGAATTAAATTATAACTTTGAAATCAAAGAAACACCCAAACATTCCAATAACTCAAACTTGAATTGTATGAACGTTTAGGCACTCTTCTCTTCCTCTTCGTTGTGGCACAAGGTCTAAGGAGATGTTAAGGGCTTTAGGTGTATGTGGAATGGAGTAGGGAGTGGTTGGAGATGGAAGAATGAAGAGAAAATATGCAGAAAATGAAGGGATATGCACGGCAAGAATGGGTTTGTTGCTTGGTGTTTGTAACTGAAAATGTGTATGGAAGAGTGAATGCATTTTGAGGAGTGTTGGATGCTTATTTATAGGTGAATGAAGGAAGGAAAGAGGGAATATTGCAGCTAGGAGGGAATGAATGATTATGGGTGCATGTGATTGGAATAATGAAGGGGGAATGTATGTAATAAAATAGCTAGGAAAAGTTGTGGAAAGCTGGAAATGGGAGTGGGAACTCACGGCAAAAAGGATTTCAGGATGCATGTGTGTGTAGGCCACGGCATGGTTGAATGATTATATGTGTTAAATGATTTAAAGGGTGCATGTGTTGATTTGTGGTGCAATGATGAAGTGGGAAGGTGGAAATGCAAAGGGGAAATGCTGAAATGAAAGGGAAGTGCTCGGCAAAGGAAAGTGAATGTAGATGGGTGCATGTGTTGGTGGTTTTTGCATGTGAATTAGAGGGGGAAGGCATGTGCAATGAGTGGTGTTTTGTGATGCATGGTTGAATGACTAAATGGCTGAATTGGATTAAAGAATAAAGGGTGCATGAGTGAATGATTGAATGCATGTTGAATTGGTGCTAGAAATGAAGGTGTGATGCACGGATTAGAGATGATGGGTGAGTGAAGTGTGTGTGAATGCATGTGGAATAAAGAAGAGTATGGAAGTGAATAATTCATAATATGGCTAGTTTAAAGGGCTAGGGTTTAAGTACATAGAATGGGCCTAAAATAGGTTGGTTTGCATGGCATAGAATGTTTGATTTGGGCTAGAGGTTTTCCATGGCTCAAAGGATTTGTTTGATTGGGCTAGGCCCTTTGTTTTATGTCCCCAAAGAGCATACAAGGCTTCAATTTCGTCCATCCTCTTTGCTCCATGATTAAGCTATCCAATCCATGCCCAAAAGTGCCCCAAATAGCCTCAAAATGCACTTTCTTGCTCCCTAAGCCCTTAGAACCTGAAAACACACAAAAGAAGCATAAAGGACTAAAATAACTAGAGAAACATAACGTAAATGCACGAGAACAAACCATTTAAGTCGCATGAATATGCTCCTATCAAATACCCCCACACTTATCTTTTGATAGTCCTCGAGCAAAACAGAAAGAAAAACAAAACAAAACCAAACGAAACAAAACAAGTAAAACACAACCTAAACCTTCCAACAACCGTCTTAGGGATTTCCAATGCACATGAGACGTTAAAAATCATCATTCCCACAGATTTTAGTCATCTTCACACTTAAGTACATTCTTAATCATAGTCACCAAATACTAGTTCACAATTAAGCATTTAAAACCATGTTTTGAATGTAGTAACATGCCTTAGAGAATTTGCTCAATTCCTTACAAGATATGCACTCGATTTTCACTCAGAATTTCTACTACACACCCTAATCTAGTCATATGTGAGAAGATTGATGTAACATGAAAACGAACACTCACATATATGTATCACAAAGAACGCAATTTCTGGAGTTAATAAGCATGTTTAGATATGATCTCATGAATGGAATGCTACTACTTAGACGCGAGAACCAGTGACACCATATGCTCATACCAAGTTCAAACTCCACAAATTGAAATACACAACACTCAAGATAGAAGTCAAGGGTTGTAACGGGGCTTGGGGTATGTGGATAACAAAGAAGGGATATTGAAAACAAAGGTTTTTAAAGAAATAGTGAGCAAAACATTTGAATCAACTTAGAATTCACTTTTGAATGAAAACTCAACTTTTGAACAAAAAGGGAGAATTTAGACAATTTACGCCCAGAATTAGTGTTTTGGAACCTTTCTTCAATCACTTATTCTTTCATTTTTTTTTTTTTTTTTCAAGCTCTCTTTTCTTTCTTTCTTTTCTCTTTTTTTTTTCTTTTTCTTTTCTTTTGAATCTCAAAACATAAACACTTAAACATTCTCTCCCCCACACTTATTTTCTTTCATAATGTAACTCAAAAGGAATTCAATTAAGTCAAGCTCACTATCTTTTAAGAACAAGGGTGGGGATTGTCCTAAACTAGGCTAGGTGAGGAAAATGTGGGTAAACAAAGAATAAAGGCTAAACAAGGCTCAACGGGGTTAAAACTTACAACAAATACGAAATATGGGAAGTGAGGCTATTTGGCTATGGTGGCAACTACACAACTTCATCTTGATATATGTTATGCAAATCAATAACATGCTTTGAATGAAATGGGCATGAGTTCTAGCATTTGGAACTATATGATGAAACGCCTTCTAAGTAGTAACCAAGCAAAGAATAATGAGATCATGCAACGACTTTAGAAAACAAGAAATCACAGATTATACTCTCCAAAGAACGTTATAGGCTCAAGTCTCTCAGGGTTGTAGCGTTTGTTTGAGTTCCTTCTTTCAAGCATGTTACAAAAACGATTTTTTTTCTTTTATGATTGCATGTGAAGTCATACATTATAACCATAACCAAGCATATACCAAGAGTAAATCAAACTTTTCTCTATATTTATAACTCTTTTTAACAGTCATGCAATTAGAAACCAAATCCTTATCATTGTGTTGGAAGGTGACCTACGACACAAAAACGACTCAAAACACTCTTTTTAGGCTTTTCAAAACATTTTTTTCAAATTTTTATGTGTTTTTCGGAGTTATAAAACAACACACACTAAAACACTCTAAAACAATTTAAAAACACCTTAAAACAGCAAGGAACAACATTTGAAGTTATGGGTGATAAAATCCCACGAATTTGCATTAACAACATTAGTTACCCCCCCACACTTAAATCAAACATTGTCCAATGTTTTAAGTATAGATTCACACAAAACATAAGTAAACACACAAAAAGCACTTAAACATACTAAACATGGCAAAATGTAATTAACAAAGAGAAGAGTTTAGGGACGCAAATCTGGTTATGGAGTGTAAATTCCATCTTCTCTTTGTTGATTGCAATGAGGCTTGATGTTGTTGATTCCACAGGGGTTCCTCTCATCTGGTTGCCGCCCATCGTTGATTTTCCTTTGTGCTACTCTTGATCTGGGCAGCAGGATTCTTTTGGTCTCCCCCGAAGGTCTGAGCTTACTCCTCTGGTCTGTTTCTTTGTTCAATCTTTCCAATTCGTATTGAAAAGGGTTGGAGGATAACTCAGCCTAAGTTTGTCTCCACATGCTTCAATGTATCATTTTCACTTGCCTTACTCGCTCCCCTTTGCAGAAGTTGTCCCTTCTCTGGAAGTGTATCAACCGTTGAAGATGACTACTTGAGAGCAACGCTAGGTAAGCAATCAGGAATAGATTCCAGGCAGTTGACTCCAGATCGGAAGACTGACTCCAAGTGCCGGCTGATTGCTTCTTTTACTTTGCCATGCGAGTAAGAACAAGGACAAAGAAAAAGACAGGGAAAGAGCATGATATGAGATACTTATGCTTTTGACCTTGATGATATGAGATACCTTTGCTTTTGAAGAAGCGGTGAATGAATCAGCACACTTCAATCTGCCGTTTCCTCCTGGGTCATCTGTACTCCAGGCATCTGGTATCATCTTTGGGGAAGAAGAAAGAATTGAGTATTTCAAGAGGCTTTGCTGGGAGTGCGCCCTTAGAGGTGAGGGAGAGTTGGGCATTTTCTTCAGGTTTGCCTTGCCATAAAAGACGAAGGTCGACATATATAGAGATAATATCAAGTGGTGGTACTATTCTTTTACCCTTGTCGACAAATGTCTCTTCGATATCAGAACGACGCCTCTTCGATTTCTGAGCAGGCGCCCTTTCGATTTCTGAACGACGCCCCTTTGCTTTCTGAATGACACGTAGTAGTGCGGATGCGGCTCCTTTTGACAAAGCTGCACGCGTTTTCTGAAAAGCAGAGAAAGCGTCGCCGAACTTTGCGCTTGTCGGCAAAAGATGTGTAGTTGCGATAATGACCTCCACGTGTTGTCTGAAAAGAAGAAATCTTTTGACAAAGTTGAACGCGCCTTCTGAAAAGCCGAGCGTCGCCTAAATTACGCCGGAAATTCCGGCTTCTTGAATCGGTGGACGCGTCGCCTTGGCTTTTTATAGAGCTATCGATCACCACAACAAACACACTCTGAAGATTTCCCATTCTTGAAAATCGACTCCGGCCCTTTGAAATTTAACTCCATCCCTTCTCTTTGAACACTTTTGAAAAATGGCAAACTCATCGAACCTTAGCTTGGAATTGAGTCTTAGCAGTGATACGGGCGCGCCGCGTCAAGGTAACGTATGGCGCCCTTCTTTCCTTTCTTCTAACGGCCCTCTCACGGGTGAAGACTCCGTGATGCAGGACGCCACAACAGCTACAATAGTAGCTAGGAACCTCCTCACTCCAAAAGATAGTAGGCTGCTGTCAGGACGGTCCGATGAGTTGGCCGTTCAAGAGTCCCTCGCACTTAGTGTTCAGTGTGCGAGTTCTGTGTCCAACATGGGCCAACGCCTGCTTGCCCGCTCCCGTCAGGTGGAATCATTGATGGCAGAGGTGGAAAGTCTCAAGCAGGAGATCCAGCAGCTTAAGTATGAGAATAGAAGTTTGCATGTGCTTGCAAATAACTCTTCGTCGGGCATGAAGAGGAAGCTTGATGAACTGCAAGAATCTGAGGGTCGAATTCACAGTGACCGTCAAAGGCTTGCGGCTTATCTCCAGAGGCACCTGTTTCCTGGGTCATCCAGCGCTTGGCCAAGTATTGAGGCCTGGAATGCTCTAGCTCCGATGCCTTCTGCTCCGATGTCTTCTGCCCCTATGCCTCCCGCTTCTATGCCTTCTGCTTCGACGCCTCGTAGTGGGGCTTCAAGTAAACGCCCTTTGTGAAGGCTCCATCTTTCTTTGTTTAGCAGTGCCTATCAATAAATCAAACATTTTCTCAATGTTACAATCATAGACTCACACAATTAATAAACAAACAACAATAACTAAACAACCTAACAAGGCAGAAACGAAATAGCAACAAAGAGAAGAGTTTTTTTTAGGAATCTGGAATTGGAGTGCTTTCTAAGTCTTCCTTTGTTGAATGCATGGGTTGCCTCCCAAGTAGCGCTTTCTTTTACGTCTTACAGCCGGACGGTACCTCCGTTTAAGCTTGACTAGGTTCCACGGCATGGAGGGGTACCTCCTCCACGACATGCTCCTCAAACATCTCGTAATAGGGCTTCAATCGATGCCCATTCACTTTGAATTCTTGCTGCGTCCTTGAACTTTTGATTTGTACTGCACCATGAGGGAAAACATTAGTGACAATAAAAGGACCAACCCATTTGGAACGCAACTTACCCGGAAATAACCGAAGGCGAGAATTGAACAACAACACTTTCTGCCCAATAGAGAACGTCTTGGCACGAATCATCTTGTCATGAAATGCCTTTGTTTTCTCCTTGTAAATCCGGGCATTCTCATATGCTTCATTTCGGATTTCATCAAGCTCACACAATTGAAGCTTCCTATGTAAACCTGCGGCATCAAGCTCCATATTGAATGTTTTGACGGCCCAATGTGCACGATGCTCTAATTCGACGGGAAGATGGCATGGCTTCCCATAGATGAGCCGAAAAGGTGACATCCCAATGGGGGTTTTGTAGGCAGTGCGATACGCCCACAATGCATCGTTTAAGCGCAAACTCCAATCCTTCCTTGTAGGCCCCACAGTCTTCTCAAGAATCTGCTTGATTTCCCTATTCGAAACCTCGGCTTGCCCGCTCGTTTGAGGATGATAAGGTGTGGCCACCTTATGTGTGACATTGTATTTCTTGAGCAACGCCTCGATTGTTCGATTACAAAAATGGGAACCTCCATCACTGATTAGCACTCGTGGCATTCCAAACCTTGCAAAAATGTTAGTTTTCACAAAATCTGCAACCACTCGAGAATCATTAGTTCGGGTGGCTTTTGCTTCCACCCATTTCGACACATAATCCACAGCAAGCAATATATAAATAAACCCATGTGACGAAGGAAAGGGACCCATAAAATCAATACCCCAAACATCAAAGATTTCAACACTAAAAATGGGGGTTTGCGGCATTTGCTGTTTAGGACCAATATTGCCCGTTCTTTGGCATCTATCACAAGACATGCAAAATGTTCTAGCATCCCTAAAGATGGTAGGCCAATAGAAACCACATTCTAACACCTTAAGTGCTGTTCTTTGAGTGCCAAAGTGTCCCCCACAAGCATAAGTGTGACAAAAGGTTAAAATAGCATTAAACTCAGAATCGTGCACACACCTACGTATAACTTGGTCAAGGCAATATTTCCACAAATACGGGTCATCCCACACATAAAACCGTGCCTCTTTCTTCAATTTATCACATTGGTGTTTAAGTAATTCACTAGGAACATGTTTAGACACTAAATAATTCACCAAATCAGCATACCAGGGTTCACTTACCTTGACGGACATCAGTTGCTCATCTGGGAATGTCTCTGTGATAGGCACGGCATCCTCTTCATGCACCATACGGCTCAAGTGGTCAGCCACCACATTTTCACTTCCTTTCTTGTCCCGGATTTCGATATCGAATTCTTGGAGAAGAAGCATCCATCGGATAAGCCTCGGCTTTGCTTCCTTTTTCGTGAGCAAGTACCTCAAAGCTGCATGATCAGAATAAACGATTACTTTAGTTCCAATTAAATATGAACGAAATTTATCTAAAGCAAAAACCACAGCTAGAAGTTCTTTTTCCGTCGTGGAGTAGTTCAATTGGGCATCATTGAGAGTCCGAGAGGCATAGTATATGACATGCGGCCGCTTGTCTCTTCTTTGTCCTAGAACAGCTCCTAATGCATAGTCGGATGCATCGCACATGAGCTCGAACGGAAGGCTCCAATCTGGAGGTACAATAATGGGGGCCGAGACTAGCTTCTCCTTGAGTTGGTTAAATGCCGAATTACACTCTTCATCAAACTTGAATGGCACATCTTTTTGAAGCAATCGGCAAAGAGGGTTGGACATCTTGGAGAAGTCCTTGATAAAACGCCTATAGAACCCTGCATGGCCAAGAAACGAACGTACCTCTCTAACCGAAGTAGGAGAGGGTAAGTGACGTACAAGGTCTATTTTCGATTTATCTACTTCAATTCCTTTTTCTGAAACAATATGTCCTAAAACTATACCTTGTTTCACCATAAAGTGACATTTCTCCCAATTCAAGACAAGGTTAGTTTCAACACATCGTTTCAAAATTAAGGTCAGATTATCCAAGCAATTATCAAATGAACTCCCAAATACACTGAAATCATCCATGAAAACCTCAATGATCTTTTCAACAAAATCGGAAAATATACTTACCATACACCTTTGGAAAGTGGCCGGTGCGTTGCATAAGCCAAATGGCATGCGACGATAAGCAAATGTTCCAAAGGGACATGTGAATGTGGTCTTCTCTTGATCATCCGGGGCTATCACAATTTGGTTATATCCAGAGTATCCATCAAGAAAACAGTAAAAAGCATGACCAGCTAACCTTTCGAGCATCTGGTCGATGAATGGCAAAGGAAAGTGATCATTCCTAGTCATGGCATTTAGCTTCCGGTAATCGATACATACTCGCCAACCTGTTTGAATGCGGGTTGGCACAAGCTCATTCTCAGCATTCTTCACCACTGTCACTCCGGACTTCTTTGGAACACATTGCACCGGTGACACCCAACGACTATCAGAGATCGGATAAATCACTCCACAATCAAGAAGTTTGATAATCTCCTTTTTCACAACTTCCATCATTGGAGGGTTGAGACGGCGCTGAGCCTCTCGAGTTGGTTTAGCCCCCTCCTCAAGAAGTATACGGTGCATGCATGTGGTAGGGCTTATTCCTTTAATGTCGGCCAAAGTCCACCCTATGGCCGTTTTGTGCTCTCGCAACACCCTCACAAGCTTCTCCTCCTCCATTGCCGTGAGACTTGATGAAATGATGACGGGCAATGTTTCGCCTTTTCCCAAAAACACATACTTCAAATGGTCCGGCAACGGCTTAAGTTCAAGCGATGGTGCCTGAACAACAGAAGGTAGCATCTTAGTGGAAACTGAATTTGAAAGTGAGAGTGGAACCTTACCATATTGTTGTGGCAATGACTCAAGGGCTGCCACAACCTCAATTATTTCTTCACTAGAACCCATTGCAAAGAATTCCTCCTTCTTGCCGTGGCCTTGCATTGGCCCAAATCCTTCATTTTTGCGCTCTATGGCCTTAGTGATGGTTGTTTCCAGGGCGTCCTCGTTCAATTCTTCAAGGTATACCTTCGCCAAAGAATCGATAACATCAATGGAAAAACAAGAATGGTCATCAACGGGATATCTCATAGTTTCAGAAATATTAAAATCAATCACTTCCCCATCGAATTCCATTGTCAAGGTGGCTTTGCATACATCAATCTTCGTTCGGGCCGTCTTCATGAATGGCCTACCAAGGAGAATCGGCAAAGATGTAGAATGGGTTGAATCCTCCATGTCTAGGACGTAGAAATCAGCCGGAAAAATTAAATGGTTCACCTGCACAAGCACATCTTCCAAAACTCCTTTTGGATACGCGTTAGAACGATCGGCCAATTGTATAATTACACCATCTTGTTTTAATTCACCCAAATTCATAGATGCATAAATAGAATAAGGCATGACATTTATGGATGCACCTAAATCAAGCATGGCATGTTCAAAACGATTATGTCCAATCACACAAGGAATCGTGAAACTACCGGGGTCTTTGCACTTGGTAGGCAGTTTACGTTGCAAAACAGCGGACACATTCTCGCTTACCTTCACTACCTCTTTGTTTGCCCTTCTTCTCTTTGTATTGCATAGGTCCTTGAGGAATTTAGCATACTTTGGAACCTGTTTGATTGCATCGAGAAGCGGTATGTTCACTTGCACCTTCCGGAACGTTTCAAGAATGTCCTTCTCGCTTTCTTCCTTTTTTTCTTGCATGAACCTGCTAGGAAAAGGTACATTGGGCAGATTAGGACGTGAAGTACATGAATTTGAACTTAAATTACCTGATTTGGCCGAGTTAGGGTGATCTGCCTCAGGTTGTGTCGTCTTTTTATCTACTTTCTGGGCAGATTTGGGATTGTTTGGCTCGGTCCCAACTTCTTTTCCACCCCTTAGGGTGATGGTCTTGGCGGATTCGAATCCTCCCTTTGGATTGACTGTGGTTGAGCTAGGAAGCTTTCCTTGCTCTCTAATCTGTCCAAGGAACTCAGAAATCTGCCCTATTTGTTTCTTCATATCCATCATCTCCTTCTCGTTATTTGCTATCCGGTTGTTTTGATTTTGCAATCCCTGCGAAATAGAGGTTAGTAATTGCATAGCTTGATCACTTTCCAAGGACGTACCTGAATGAGATGATGCCGAAGGTTGTTGGGGTTGTTGGGGTGCATACGGCTTGGAATAAAAACCAGGGGGGTTTGGCCTAAATCCTCCTTGTTGGGCAGCTTGTTGTGGCTCCCTCCATTTGAAGTTTGGATGGTCCCTCCATCCGACATTGTAAGTGTTCGAGTATGGGTTGTTTTGATTTTGTCCTTGGAAACCAATTGCATTGGCAAATTCCCACCCACCATTCTCGATTAGTTGAGGGCACTTGTCGGATGGATGCCCTTGAATTGAGCACACGCCACAAACTTGGTGTTCTTGTGCTTTTGGACCAATCACAACCTGAGAAACAAGAGAAGTAAGATTAGCAAGTTGTGATTGAATTTCAGAAATAGCACTCACCTCATTTACACTTTGTTGCCGTGGGGCTTCCCTTTGGCCCACTCCTTCATATTGTTGAGCGTTGAGCGCTCGGTTGGCTATGAGAATCTTGGCATCCCTTGGTGTTTTGTCCACCAATGCTCCTCCCGCTGATGCATCAAGCATTTGACGTTCGATAGGAAGGAGGCCCTCATAGAAATATTGAAGGAGAAGTTCCTCCTTCATTTGATGTTGAGGACATGAAGCTACAAGGCCCTTGAAGCGCTCATAATAAGCCGGGAATGTCTCACCATGATTCTGTTGAATACCACTAATTTTCTTCCGTAGGAGAAACACTCTCGAAGTAGGGAAGAATTTCTCCAAGAAAGCACGCTTCATACTCTCCCACGAAGTCATAGTTCCCGGGGCTAGTTCGTAGAGCCAATCTTTGGCCTTGTCCATAAGTGAAAATGGAAAGGCCTTCATCTTCAATATACTCCCATCCACATTGACGGGGGTCATGCTCGAACAAACCACCTCGAACTCCTTCAAGTGTTTGTTGGGGTCTTCCATAGACAAGCCATGGAACTTCGGAATATGGTGTAACAAACTGGATTTGAGTTCAAATTCATCGGTCTTGCCTTGGGCAGCCGCAGGGTATTGAATGCAAAGAGGGGCTGCATTGGCCAAACCTGAGGCAGAAAGCTCTTTAATAGTTCGATTGTCCACGGCCATGGTTGGTACTTCCTCTTTAACCCAATCTGTGGCTTCCTCTTCTACTTCAGGTTCGGGACTAGGAGGATTAGACTCTTGCAATTTCTTGTTCCTTCTCAAAGTCCTCTCGAAATCACCGTCAAAGTCGGAGATATGCTCACGAACAGGTTGTGAGCTACGGGTCATAAACTAGTACCTACACACAAAAGTAAACAAGATAAGTAACCAACTTAATAGACTTGGCACAATTTAAAAAACAAGTTGCCACACACGGCACAAAAACACATACACACGGTGCAAAAAAAAAAAAAAAAAAAATTAAAACAAAACAGAAACTAAACAATTTAAACAAGACTCAAGACAAGGGATTAGCAACTTTGCCAATCCCCGGCAACGGCGCCAAAATTTGATACGATATTTATACGCATACAAATTAAACCCTATTTGTGACAATTGTAGTAATGATATAAGTAGGGATCGTTCTAACCGGGGATTAACTAGGGATACTAAACACTTGACTCAAATAAATAAAACTAACTTTTAAAACACTTGACTTACTTAACAAGAATTCAAAACAAGCACACAAGACTCCAAATACTTAAAACACGAAAATAAAACAAATACGAATGATTAAGACTCAACGAAATATGGGGGAAATGTGTTTGGGCAAGATTAAATTAAATGGAAAGATTATAATTAAGGGCAAAACGTAAATACAAAGGTGATAAAAATATGGATGATGGAATAGCCAAGGGGTTCTTCTCCACACATGTTACACTTGCATAAAAATATTGATTCTCAGTTGGTCTTTCAATAAGTTGTGAAACTCAACACCCCGGGTTAATTAGGTCCGCTTAAATTAACCGTCAAGTTCTCCTTAAGTCAATGAATTGGATGGGTTAGCGCAACACAATTCACCACATTCTCCAAAAGTCCTTTACGTGAAAAGCACAATAAAGATACAATCAAAGATCATTAAGCATTATGAAAACTATAAGTATTGACGAGGCATTCGTTACTATGGAATACGCATGAAACTTATGCCAAGAATTCGTTTAGCACGATTGTTTATAAGCAACCTCCACTACTTGTGAATATAAGTTCATAACGATTAGGTGAAATTCACTTATATTCTAGCGTCATATTTATGCATGAAAATTAAGCGCGCATTCTTAATAAACATTCATAAATAAGTTATCAATCAAACGGTTAAACAAATTGAATCCACAACTTATGAAATTCCAACGAAAGTTAATCAATTCATATTGCAAATATAAACATAGTTTCGAATCACCCCCTAGCTAAAGGGGGTTTAGTTCCTCATAACTTTGAAATCAAAGAAACCCCTAAACATTCCAACAACTCAAACTTGAATTGTATGAACGTTTAGGCACTCTTATCTTCCATTCGTCATACGTACAAAACAAAGAGAATTAAATTATAACTTTGAAATCAAAGAAACACCCAAACATTCCAACAACTCAAACTTGAATTGTATGAACGTTTAGGCACTCTTCTCTTCCTCTTCGTTGTGGCACAAGGTCTAAGGAGATGTTAAGGGCTTTAGGTGTATGTGGAATGGAGTAGGGAGTGGTTGGAGATGGAAGAATGAAGAGAAAATATGCAGAAAATGAAGGGATATGCACGGCAAGAATGGGTTTGTTGCTTGGTGTTTGTAACTGAAAATGTGTATGGAAGAGTGAATGCATTTTGAGGAGTGTTGGATGCTTATTTATAGGTGAATGAAGGAAGGAAAGAGGGAATATTGCAGCTAGGAGGGAATGAATGATTATGGGTGCATGTGATTGGAATAATGAAGGGGGAATGTATGTAATAAAATAGCTAGGAAAAGTTGTGGAAAGCTGGAAATGGGAGTGGGAACTCACGGCAAAAAGGATTTCAGGATGCATGTGTGTGTAGGCCACGGCATGGTTGAATGATTATATGTGTTAAATGATTTAAAGGGTGCATGTGTTGATTTGTGGTGCAATGATGAAGTGGGAAGGTGGAAATGCAAAGGGGAAATGCTGAAATGAAAGGGAAGTGCTCGGCAAAGGAAAGTGAATGTAGATGGGTGCATGTGTTGGTGGTTTTTGCATGTGAATTAGAGGGGGAAGGCATGTGCAATGAGTGGTGTTTTGTGATGCATGGTTGAATGATTAAATGGCTGAATTGGATTAAAGAATAAAGGGTGCATGAGTGAATGATTGAATGCATGTTGAATTGGTGCTAGAAATGAAGGTGTGATGCACGGATTAAAGAGGATGGGTGAGTGAAGTGTGTGTGAATGCATGTGGAATAAAGAAGAGTATGGAAGTGAATAATTCATAATATGGCTAGTTTAAAGGGCTAGGGTTTAAGTACATAGAATGGGCCTAAAATATGTTGGTTTGCATGGCATAGAATGTTTGATTTGGGCTAAAGGTTTTCCATGGCTCAAAGGATTTGTTTGATTGGGCTAGGCCCTTTGTTTTATGTTCCCAAAGAGCATACAAGGCTTCAATTTCGTCCATCCTCTTTGCTCCATGATTAAGCTATCCAATCCATGCCCAAAAGTGCCCCAAATAGCCTCAAAATGCACTTTCTTGCTCCCTAAGCCCTTAGAACCTGAAAACACACAAAAGAAGCATAAAGGACTAAAATAACTAGAGAAACATAACGTAAATGCACGAGAACAAACCATTTAAGTCGCATGAATATGCTCCTATCAGTAACTAATGTTGTTAATGCAAATTCGTGGGATTTTATCACCCATAACTTCAAATGTTGTTCCTTGCTGTTTTAAGGTGTTTTTAAATTGTTTTAGAGTGTTTTAGTGTGTTTTGTTTTATAACTCCGAAAATCACATAAAAATTTGAAAAAAAACGTTTTGAAAAGCCTAAAAAGAGTGTTTTGAGTCGTTTTTGTATGTTTGTGTCTTAAGGTACCTTCCAACACAATGATAAGGATTTGGTTTGTAATTGCATGACGGTTAAAAAGAGTTATAAACATAGAGAAAAGTTTGATTTACTCTTGGTATATGCTTGGTTATGGTTATAATGTATGACTTCACATGCAATCAGAAAAGAAAAATTCGTTTTTGTAACATGCTTGAAGGAAGGAACCCAAACAAACGCTACAACCATGTGAGACTCGAGCCATTACCTTCTTTGGAGAGTTATAATCTGTGATTCTTTGTTTTCTAAAGTTGTTGCATGATCTCATTATTTCTTGCTTGGTTGCTACTTAGAATGCAATTGTATCATGATAGAACTAAATGCTAGAACTTATATCCGTTTCATTCAAAGCATGACATTGAATTGCATAACATATATCAAGATGAAGTTGTGTAGTTGCCACCATAGCCAAATAGCCTTACTTCCCATATTTCGTATTTGTTGTAAGTTTTAACCCCTTTGAGCCTTTTTAAGCCTATTTTCTTTGTTACCCACATCACCCCTTACCTAGCCTAGAGTAGGACTTTCCTATACCCTTGTTCTTGAAGTATAGTGAGCATGACTTAAATGAATTCCTTTTGAGTTACATTCTGCAAGAAATGAGTGTGGGGGAGTAAAAGTTTGTTTTTTTTAAGTTTATATGTATGTTTTGAAATTCAAAAGAAAAAGAAGAAGAAAAGAAAGAAAAGGAGTGAAAATAAGTGAGAATGAACTCACGAGCGTTGATGGTTGAAGAAAGGGTCCAAAAAAAAAAAAAGATGAATATGGCCCTAAGTTTTGTGTAATTCCCCCTTGGGTGATCAAAGTTGACTTCTGCATTCTAAAGGGAATTCTAAGTGCCTAATTCAATACTTTGCTCACTATTGCTTAAAGAACGTTTGTTATCCTTACCTTTCATTTTTAGCCAATTACCCCAAGCCCCGTTACAACCCTTGACTTCTATCTTGAGTGTTATGTATTTCAATTGTGGAGTTTGAATTTGGTATGAGCATATGGTGTCACTGGTTCTCGCATCTAAGTAGTAGCATTCCATTCATGAGATCATACCTAAACATGCTTATTAACTCCAGAAATTGCTCTCTTTATGATACATATATGTGTGTGTTCGTTTTTATGCTTACATCAATCTTCTCACATATAACTAGATTAGGGTGTGTAGTCAGAAAATCTGAGTGAAAACTGAGTGCATATCTTGTAAGGAATTGAGCAAATTCTCTAAGGCATGTTACTACATTCAAAACATGGTTTTAAATGCTTAATTGTGAACTAATATGTGGTGACTATGATTAAGTATGTACTTAAGTGTAAGGATGATCAAAATCTGTGGGAATAATGATTTTTAACTTGTCATGTGCATTGGAAATCCCTGAGGCAACGTTGGAAGGTTTAAGACTGTCTTTGGTTTATTTTGTTTCGTTTCGTTTTGTTTTGTTTTTCTGTTTTGCTCGAGGACTAGCAAAAGCTAAGTGTGGGGGTATTTGATAGGAGCATATTCATGCGACTTAAATGGCTTGTTCTCGTACATTTACGTTATGGTTCTTTAGTTATTTTAGTCCTTTATGCTTCTTTCGTGTGTTTTTAGGTTTACATGGCTAAGGAAGCAAAAAGATGCATTTTGGAGCATTTTGGAGCAAAATCGGACTTGGAATGGATAGCTTATGTTTGGAGCAAAAGGAATGGACGAAATTGAAGACCAAATTATCATCACCACATATCATTCATTTATCACTTAACATATCATTCATTTATCACTTAACATATCATTCATTTATCACTTATCATAACCATACACTTATCACTTATCATACTCATAATCATCTACACATTTCAACCATTTAAACACATGCATTTCAACTCACATGCACACCCACCTCTTTCCACCTAATCCACATGCTTTCACAACCTAAAACACATGCATTTCCAACACCAAACACACCTTGCCATGTATCCCATTCCATTTTCCAGCTTTTCTCCTTCTCTTTGCAACCTAATTCACATGCATTCCATCCTTTAATTCACCCACATGCCCCTTTAAATCATTCAATCACACCATCACACATTCATCCTCCAACATTGCACATGCACTTTGCCTTTCATCATTGCACAACAAATAAAGCCAACACATGCACCCATCACCTAACACAAATCCATTGCCGTGTATAACCTTGGCAATCCCATCTTTCCCCCTTGCACTTCCACATGCATTCCCTCTTTTCCTAGCTGTTTTCCATCATTATTTCAACCTAACATTCACCCACATGCACCCTTTAAACAAACCCAAACATGCAGCCACGCAAACACCAACCCTTGCCGTGGCTTTCACATCTCCATTTCAGCACACTCCACATGCAATTCCAGCTTTCCCACCTAGCCACATTCACATGCATTCACTCATAATCATTCACCAAACTTGCAGCCACATTTCCACCTATTCCTAGCTGTCATGTTCCCTCTCATTTACCTATAAATAAGCATGCATTGCAGCCACAATTCATTCATTCCATTCACAACACTTCACACAACACAAACACAACCCTTGTGCCGCAAATCCCCTTCCATTTCTGTGCAGTTTTTATCCTCCATTGCAGCCACTCCAACCATTCCCCACTCCATTCCACATACACCTAAAGCCCTAAACATCTCCTTAGACCTTGTGCTACAACAACGAGGAAGAGAAGAGGACCTAAACGTTCATACAATTCAAGTTTGAGTTGTTGGAATGTTTAGGTGATTCTTTGATTTCAATGTTTCATTTTAATTCTCTTTGTTTTGTACGTATGAGGAATGGAAGAGAAGAGTGCCTAAACGTTCATACAATTCAAGTTTGAGTTGTTGGAATGTTTAGGTGTTTCTTTGATTTCAAAGTTATGAGGAACTAAACCCCCTTTAGCTAGGGGGTGATTCGAAACTATGTTTATGTTTGCAATATGAATTGATTAACTTTCGTTGGAATTTCATAAGTTGTGGATTCAATTTGTTTAACCGTTTGATTGATAACTTATTTATGAATGTTTATTAAGAATGCGCGCTTAATTTTCATGCATGAATATGACGCTAGAATATAAGTGAGTTTCACCTAATCGTTATGAACTTATATTCACAAGTAGTGGAGGTTGCTTATAAACAATCGCGTTAAATGAATTCTTGGCACGAGTTTCATGCTCATCATAGTAACGAATGCCTCGTCAACACTTATAGTTTTCATAATGCTTAATGATCTTTGATTGTATCTTTATTGTGCTTTTCACGTAAAGGACTTTTGGAGAATGTTGTGAATTGCGTTGCGCAAACCCATCCAATTCATTAACTTAAGGAAAACTTGACGGTTAATTTAAGCGGACCTAATTAACCCGGAGTGTTGAGTTTCATAATTTATCGAAAGACCAACTGAGAATCAATCTTGTATGCAAGTGTAACATGTGTGGAGAAGAACCCCTTGGCTATTCCATCATCCATATTTTCATCACATTCATATTTACGTTTTGACTTTAATTACAATTTGTGCAATTTTAGTTAATTTCGTCAAAAACTCAATCCCCCTTTACTTTATTGTGTAATTTAGTTAGAAATCAATTTAGTTTGTGTTTTTAAAGCATTTTGAGTCTTTAGTTTGTCTTAATGTTTTAAAGTTTAGTTTTGCATTCTTTGAGTCTAGTATAGTGTTTTATATTGTGTTTTTACGTTTTTGAGTCAGTTTCCAAGTGATTTGCAATCCCTCCTAATCCCCGGTTAAGAACGATCCCTACTTATACATATACTACAATTGACAAAAAGAGGGTTTAATTTGTGCGCGTATAAATCTCGCATCAAGTTTCCTTGCTGCACCAGCTTCCTTGAGATCAAAATTGAACTTTTTTATGGCCTAATATGCACAGTGCTCGAGCTCCATTGGCAAATGACATACCTTTCCGAACACAAGTCGATAAGGGCTCATTCCAATTGGGGACTTGTATGCTGTTCGATAAGCCCAAAGTGCATCATTCAACCTAAGTGACCAATCCTTCATTGTAGGGCTGACGGTCTTCATCAAAATGTTCTTTATTTCCCTATTGCTGGTCTCCACTTAGCCCGAGGTTTGAGGATGATATGGAGTTGCCACCTTATGTGTGATGTTGTACTTCTTCATCAATGCCTCGAAAGGTTTGTTGCAAAAGTGGCTACCACCATCGCTAATAATAGCTCTCTGAGTTCTAAACCTACAAAAAATCAGATCCTTAAGAAAATTCAAAACAACCTTGTGGTCATTAGTTCATGTAGTTGCAGCTTCAACCCATTTGGATACATAATCTACTACCACTAGTATGTATATGTATCCAAAGGAGGACAGAAATGGCCCTATGAAGTCGATTCCCTACACATCGAACAGCTTCACCACCAAAATGTTGTTCAATGGCATTTCATTCCTGCAGCTGATGTTCCCTATTTTCTGGCACCTATCACACTCAGAACAAAAATCAAAAGCATCTTTAAATAATGTAGGCCAAAAGAAACCAGATTGTAAAACCTTTAAAGCTGTCTTTTTGGCATCGAAATGTCTTCCATATGCCAATGCATGACTGAATGTTAATATGCTTTCTTGCTCACTCTCCGGGACACATCTTTGGATAATTTGGTCAGGGCAATACTTGAACAAATATGGCTCATCCCAAACATAGTGTTTCACCATTGAAATGAACTTCTTTTTCTCCTGAAAAGTGAAATCATCTCTAATTACACCACAAGCAAGATAGTTAACAAAATCAGCATACCATGGCTTTTTTTCTTGAATGACAAAGAGTTGTTCATCCGGGAATGATTCGTTGAGAGGAAAAATTTGTCCATCTCCATGGTTTTCATCAACAATGCATGACAAGTGGTCAGCAACAACATTCTCACTCTCCTTCTTGTCTCGAATTTCCAGGTCAAACTCTTGTAACAAGAGTACCCATCTAATCAAGCGTGATTTGGCATCCTTATTTGTCAACAAGTACCTTAGAGCTGCATGGTCAGAGTAAACACTTACTTTAGAGCCAACAAGATATGAATGAAACTTCTCCAAAGCAAAAACAACATGAAGCAACTCATTCTCGGTTATGGAGTAATTGAGTTGAGCATCGTTTAATGTCCAGCTTGCATAGTCAGAGGCATCACACATTAATTCAAAAGGTAAAAACCAATCTGGTGCCATAATAATAGGAGCAGAGGTTAATTCATGTTTCAAGGTGTTAAACGCATTTATACAATCTTTATCAAAGTGAAATACAACATCTTTAGCTAAAAGATTGCATAATGGACGAGTGATCGTGGAAAAATCTTTAATGAAACGACGATAAAAACCAACCTGTCCTAGAAAGCTTCTCACTCCTTTCACTGATGTAGGGGCTGCCATATTTGAGATGATGTCAATTTTTGCTTTGTCAACTTCAATTCCCTTGCTAGATATTACATGACCCAACACAACACCTTGTGTCACCATGAATTGACACTTTTCCCAATTGAGAACCAAATTTGTTTCCTACCATCTTTGAAACATTAGAGAGCGATGGTTAAGGCAATCATAAAAAAAAGAACCAAAAGCTGAAAAATCGTCTATGAATACCTTAAAGAATCTCTCAATCATGTCTGAAAATATTGCCAACATACATCTTTGGAATGTTGTTGAGGCATTGCAAAGGCCAAAAGGCATCCTCTTATATGCAAAAGTGCCAAAGAGACAGGTGAATGTAGTCTTTTCTTGATCTTCCGGAGCAATCGCAATTTGATTATAACCTAAATATCCATCAAGAAAACAATAATATGAGTGACCAGCTAATCGCTCAAGCATTTGATCTATAAAAGGCATAGGAAAATAATCTTTTCTAGTGTCCGAATTCAACTTCTTGTAATCAGTGCAAACATGCCAACTAGCTGCGGGTCTTGTTTGCACAAGCTCTTTGTTCTCATTCTTTACCACTATGATTCAAATCCTCTTAGGCACTACTTCAACTGCACTGACCCATTTGTTATCAGAAATTGGGTATATGATACCCACATCTAGCAACTTCAACACTTCAACTCTCACTACTTCTTTTATGTGTCGATTAAGCCGTCTTTGTGGTTCACAGGATGGTTTTGCTCCCTCCTCCAATAAAATCTGATGCATGCACATGGTAGGGCTTATTCCCTTGATATCTACAATAGACCAGCCAATGGTTGATTTGAACTCTTTTAACACCTTAATTAGCGTATCTTCTTACATTGGGGTGAGGCCAGATGCTATGATAACTGGAAGAGTTTCAAGTTCAACTAGGTAAACATATTTTAGATGTGGTGGAAGTGGTTTAAGCTCAAGTTTTGGAGGCTTAACAATGGAAGGCATCAAATGTGTGATAGATGGTTCTAATGGCTCTATAAGAGGTGAAATAGTTGAGGGATATGGTTTTAATGCTTCCAAGGCAGCTAGCACTTCCATGAGTACCTGCAAAAATTTAGTGAAAACAAACGAATCAAGCACATCAACCGAACAACAATCAAGTGAACTAGAAGGGTGAGAAAGAGATTCAAACACTTTGAATTGCACAGTTTCTCCTAGCACAGTCATGGTGAGAAGACCATTTTACACGTCTTTGATAGTCTTTGCAATGGCCATAAGAGGTCTCCCAAGCAAAATAGGTAACTCACGATCATGTATAGGAGCTTCTTTCATATCCAACACTACAAAATAAGCAGGCAAAATTAGTTTGTCAACTTGAACTAAAATATCTTCCACTATATCTGTTGGATATTTCACTGATCGATCAGCAAGTTGCAATGAAATAGTTGTTGTCTTCAGATCCCCCAAACCTAATTGAAGGTACACTGAATAGGGCATTAAATTGATGCTAGCACCCAAATCGAGCATAGCCTTTTCTACTAGCTTGTCTCCAATGGTGATATTGATAGAAAAAACTGCCTGAATCCTTGAGTTTTTGTGGAAGCTTTCTTTAAAGCACTGTACTTACATTTTTAGACATCATCACCTTCTCATTAGGTCCATACTTTCTCTTATAGTTGTTCAGCTCCTTGAAGAATTTCCCATACGCTGGCATATTCCTAATGACATCAAGCAAAGGTACATTAACATTCACTTTACTTAAAATATCAAAAATTTCTTTAAATGACTTATCATGCTTGCTTTTGGCAAGTCTTCTAGGAAATAGGATGGGATAAGTGTAAGGTTTTTCAGCCTTATGAAGATTTGGAGCTTCAAATGAAGAAGTGGCCTTGCTTTGATCATCATTCGGTTTCTCAATCTCTTCTTGAGTGGCACCTGCATTCACATGATCAGATTCATTAGTAACTTCATTGCCAACTCCATTATTAATAACCTTACCACTTCTAAGTGTAGTAATTGCTTTGGCCTGCTCTTGGTTCCTTTGAAGTATCACCGGTTGGCTCGTAAACTTTCCAGCCTCTCTTAACCAGATGAATGTTGTTGAAGTGTACTATTGGTAGTTTGTTGAAATTGAACGAGGTATTTTGAGCTAACATTTTGACCATATCTTCAAGTGTAATGGAAAGCTTTGATTGGAAGTTTTGAACCTGATTGTTATTCTTCCATGAGAAATTGGGATGATCTTTCCAACTAGAGTTATATGTATTAGAGTATGCGTCATTCCTTAGCCTTTGATTGTAGGAGTTCATGAGATTCACTTACTCTTGGACGAATTTGGGATAAGCCTCACTAGCTGAGCATTAATAAGTAGGATGACCTGGTATGTTGCAAATAGCACACACCTCAGCTATCTTGGGCACCATATTGAGCACAGAATCAAGCTTCTTCTCCAAACTTGCCACCTGCTATTTAAAATCATTATTAGAACTTATTTCATACACTCCAGTTCGTTTACCTCTTGTATCTTTGTGTTAAGCATTGGATCCCAACATATCATAGATGTTATATGACTCTTGAGCATTCTTTTTCTTCAAAGCCCCACCTGCTGCGTTATCAACAGTTGATTGACATGTTTGGGTTAATCCATCATAAAAAATTTGCATTTGTAAGTAAGGAGGTAACCCATGATGTGGACATTGCAACAAAAGGCCTTTGAAGCACTCCCAACATTCATTGAAAGGTTCTCCATCATCTTGCTTAAAGTTAAAGATTTGCCCTCTCAGAGTGGCTATCCTTTGAGTAGAAAAAACTTCTCTAAAATTTTCTTAGCTACGGCATCCCAAGTGGTGAGTGACCCAGGTGCTAAAGTCATTAGCCGACCCTTAGCCTTATCTTTCAATGTGTAAGGAAAGACCCTCATCTTTAGATTTGCTTCATTCACTCCCTGGAAAGGTAAACCACTCACAACATTATAGAATTCTTTAATATGGGCTAACGGATCTTTGTTAGGTAAACAATAAAAAGAAGGAAGCATGTGAAAATGTGAAGATTTGAGATCATAGTTTCTAGCTTCAAGAGGCAGCAAGATGCATGAAGGTGAATTTGGTATAATTGGTTGAGCATAATCCTCCAAAGCTCGATTGTCATCATAATTGTCATCCATCTCTTCTTCTTCGTCCAAATTAGAGTGCTCAGAATAAGCACCTACACTCGCTGATCTAGAAGAGCTATTGTCATCTTCTTCACGGTTAATCAGACCACTAGTTGATACAAAGTTCTCAAAGGTGTTACCCTTTAACCGTTCAAGTCTTTGGCCTATCTCAGCAAGTTTATCTAACATATAATACCTGAGAAACAAAAATAAAATGGAATATAAGAATCTAAACTTTAAATGAAAATATATAGGGTTTTAAACAAAAATAAGCAATTTATAAAGGACTGAAATTAGTCCCCGACAATGGCGCCATAATTTTGTTGTGTTCCTTCCTAGTGCAAAAATATGGTTAGTATAATGGCACGAGTAAGGGTGTCGAACCACAAGGACTGATTCGACCTCCATAAATTACTAACTTTGAAAGAACCCTAAAAGTAACGAATTGAGATAGTTTTTGTGCTATAAACTTAATTAAATTAAAATGCAAGAATGTAGCAACGAATAATATATTAATATAGAAGCAATGGGGATGAAGCCAGGGATTCGAATTCACCATTACAAAACCAATTCCATGTTTATAAAGTTATGCCGTATTCAACTACCAACCTGTTTCCTGAGTTCATTTTACATATATATGATCAGCCATATGATGTGTGGTTTTGATCAAATTCTCCTAATCTGCAACTTAATTCGGATGTTCAACTTCGATTCCTAATTAAGAGTCTTTAGCATGCAAGAAAACATTAAAGAACCAAAGAAAATACATGCCAGGATGTTTGCATAGCATTCTCTTCATTCATTCACATGTCTACCAAGATTAAGGATGATGTTTACTATAATCTTGATTAGATGATCTGTAGTTAACCCTAATGGTAATCAAACATTAAAATCAACAAACAAATTTAACAATAGATTCAGTGAATGAAACAGGAAGCAAATTGATAAACTAAATACTTGAACTTAAAAACATGGGTCAATTTTGCAAGGCTACATCGAAATCCCTAGCTATGAACTTAGTTACACATCATGCTCAAATAATTTAAAACGAAAATATGCAACATGAGTGAAAATAATTCTGGAAAGGAAACCCTTGAAGCAATTCTGATGTAGAACTTCTCCAAGAACAGCCTTCTGCGATGAGTCCTTAGTAGTGGTGAAAGTTTATGGAATGACTAGGGTTTTTCTTAAGAGTGAATGAAAAGATAGGAAAAACAGGTCCTCAGAACTGTATAATTCGCCTAGGATAAATAGGGCATGTAAAAATGGCTAAAAGGCAAGTTTTTATGGGGTAAAAAAAGGCTGGAAGATATTCCAAAATGATCCTAGCAACTTAGCCTTTATTTTGCACGTTTTTGCCTTATTGGCATGACACACCCCGACCGAGATCAGGGCGTGCTGGCCGTCACGTGGAAGTGACGTAGCCACGTGCACAGTGCGGAAGCTAATAAAATAGTAATACAAATAGTATGAATAAATAAAAACTAGCAACATAAGGTGATAAAACAAGTGCTAGCGTAGGTGAGACGCTAAGTTCAGAGCAACAAGCCTACAGCAGTCCAAAAGAAAAATGATTCGACAACAGTACACCCAAAGGTGACCCTACGCTGGTGATCGTCTGTCAGAAATGCCGGGAAAGCCCTCTGGGAAACCACCGAACCTGCTAGACAACTAGAACCTGGAGGGGCGCAAAACAAAAGCGTGAGTGGGCAAAAACAAAGCTTTTCGAAAACCATTTAGTAAAATACATTCTAACCCCTCGCCGTAAAACCTGTATATTTCCCAGAAAATAAACATGTATACGTATGTATAGATATGCCAAATATGCTCAAGAATATGCCATGTCGGAATCTCAGAATGAAATGCAAGTGCTCAGGTATAAATCATAATAATAACATATAATCTGGCAGCCGGAGTCACCTAACGTGACCTGTACGGCTGCATGTAGAGCTCAAATCTCAAACTCAATAACTGAACCTGCCCACGAGTCGGAACCACCTAAAGTGGTCTGTACGACAGGCCTGGGTGTAATACATATAAACGCTCTAGTGCTACGATCACGTGAAGGCTGTGCGAATAATCGCGGGTCACCTACGAGTCGGAACCACCTAATGTGGTCTGTACGACAGGACTGTGCACCTAACTTGGATCCAAGCTGAGCGTGTGGTGCGGGAGGTGAACATCACGTGAAGGACTGTGCCCTACACTGGGCGGGAGCACTAACAACGGGGGTGCAGATTATGAGCTCTCTAAGCATCTCAAACCACTACTGAAATATAAACATGAATAACACTTACCTGGCACTTACCTGTGCGTCCGCAGCACCCAATATGCATATGTATATATATGCAACTAATAATGTACTAACAATGCACAACCAACAATAATATAATGCATGGCATATGGCAAACAATAATTCAAATCAATTTCTGGGAAAATATAAGTATATAGGTATATACGGAAAACCAAAAGCCCACTCACTGGTATGCGGAAGGGTCGTAACCCCCCTGCCTCGAGTGACCACGCTCGTCCTCGGGATACGTATCACCTATATGCGAAACAACTATAAAAACGTAAATTTTAAAGCACATAACCAACTTCTCGTAATAACTTCTCATACATTGCTCAAATTGGACAAATGAATATACCAACGTGCTCTACATAACCTCAGGATCACACCCAAATTTTTAGAAAAAATTTTCACCGCCGCAAGCGCCCCCATGCGCCGGCCACGCGCAGGCACGTGCCTGGCACGCTGACGGCGTCAACTGACGCCGTAGGGAATATTCCGTTAGTTCTAATGGATTCCGTTAACGGCGTCAGGAATATTCCGTCAGACTTGACGGAATATTCCGTCTCCTTCCCTGGCGAACCTCCGGCACCATCGCCGGCGCAGGAAAATCGCAAAAACTTTAAACTTCGATATCTCGCCCGTTTTTCATCCAAATTTCATAATTTTGGCACCAAAATGAAGCCTAGGACTAGGGGAACACAACCATACAACTTTTAAGGGTTAAAAACCATGGAATCTCACCTGCAAAATCGATCCAACTCCGGCCAACTTCGAACCCAACGATCCCGACGTCCAATTTCTTCAAACGAACTACTCCGAGTCTCCTTGGGACTCCACCAAGCTACCTACAAGCTTTTTTCCTTAAAACGTGAGAAATCACGTTTGCATGAATAGTACCCAAATCGGACATCGTCGAATCGACGTGAAAACGATGGAGTTCTCACCTGAAAATGGTACGACTGGACTCCCACGAGCCTCACGAGCTCGAATGTGTACTCAGTTCCTTCGATCTGTGGAGATTTAGTGTGCTTGTGTGTGTGTCCGTACGTTTTCGAAGAAAAAGGGAAAGACTGGGGCTCGGGACAATCACAGGGAAAGGGACAGAGGGTTAGGGAGAGTGAGAGTGTGAGTGTGTGGCCCAACACATGCCAACACAACACAAAACAACCAATAGACGTAAAAGAAGCGAACTAGGGGCAAAATAGTCTTTTCACACGTGCGTTAAAACGTTTTTGGGACGGGCTGTCACATGGCACCTCCAAATCAGGCTAGATATCCTTATTCTTTTCCCATTCTGTTCCTGATCTTCTGACAAGCTAGATTCGTCTTGGATTCTTTATTTAGACTTCAAAACAAGTAACAACTTTATTTGGGCTCCAAAACAAGCCACTAAACTTCTCTCCACGTTTGAATAAGGATCAGCTCTAAAAAGGGCATGTTTTCACTTCTTTTGCTCTCAAATTGATCCTAAAGTACATGTAACTGCACACTAACGCAAAATAGGGTAAAATGCAACCAGTTTAACTCAAAAACGTCACAAAGAGACTAGAAATGGATGGTATAAATGCATGAAATATATGAGTTATTAGTAAATACCACCAAAAAAAAAAACATAAGGCACCAATTATACTTTCAAGCTAGGTGACAATAAAAAATTCTTGAAATGCCTGCAAGGTGTGAAATTTGCAAACAGGTACCTTAGCAATATATCAAGACACATTAAAATGGATAATGGGACATTGTGGGGATTTAAGAGTAGTGATTGTCATGTCTTACTGTGGTGGCTCCTTTCAATTGGTATTCGGCCATACTTGAACTTCGAGGTTGTTGAGACGATTATCTATAGTACAAGAATCGCTTACCTTTTGCATGAGGTTCCTCTGTAATGTTGAAACATCCTACAACAAGCGCCCACGCAATTTTGACGAGGATGAGTGGTTGAAAAGTTATATGTCTTTGAGCAAACTACACGCCAATTTGGTGAAGGACCTTTGTCTAAGCCCTTCAAAGAAGCCGACTTGGAGGTGGCTCACTAGTTTATACTAAACAAATGCAATGAAGTTGAGCCATTCATCAAACAACATGAGGCATTAATGACCCTTTAACTTGGGTTGAACTACATAAACATTTATTTTGGCATTGGTTTGCCGAGCATGTAAGTTTTTTTTATTTTAAAAAATTAAATTAACTGTCTTTTACAAAAATCTACATATTCAATGGTTATTGGACTTTACTGGCTGAGACAGTTTAGAGAAGAAAAATTGCCCTTATTTGACGAAGAAGTATTCATGTGAATGGAGTTAAATTCTTGACAGCATAACAAGATGATAAATTATGCACCCAAAGTAGTAGAATTTTAGTCCTAGGGGTAAGTGAAATACTTATTTTTCGGAAAACTCTTAAGTGTGGTTCAACTGTTATACACAAACTGTAAAGAAGTCATGTTGTTCAAGTTTCATTGGCATGATACGAACCCAGACTAACCAGACCGTAAAGAAGTCACGTTGTTCAAGAAGATATGTACTGGTTATCAGTCAACACAAAAACCACAATGGTTTAAGGATGATCCCTACATCCTCGCCAATATGCGAAACCAAGTATTCTACCTAGATGATCCAATTCAACAGAATTCCTTGTTTGAAGAAGGCAGGGATAACTAAAACAATGAAAGCGATATTAAAAGGGATAATAAGGAAGCAGACAAGTATACCGACAATGATTGAGGGTTCAGTGATATAATGTTACTATGTACTAAGTAAAATATTTTATTAATTTCATCTAAGTGCAAAGGCCCATTTCTCTTACTGTTAAAAAAAAAAAAAAAAAGAATTGCATCTTGCCCGGCAGAATAAAATAATTTGTCGAGTAAACAGTATTGCCTGAACTTTTGTCTGTTAAGGATCCATGCCCAACAAAAATTAAAACAGGTTGTTAGCTAAAGTCGTTCGGGTTAAGGTATTTGTCGGGCAAAGTGTGCAAAATACGTTGAGCAAGTCAATTGGCATTGACACACCCCGATCGAGATTAGGGCATGCTGGCCGTCACGTGGAAGTGACATAACCATGTGCACAGTGCGGAAGCTAATAAAATAATAATAAAAGTACGAATAAATAAAAACCAGCTTTACACAAAGTAAGAACATACATGTGCAAGCATAAGTGTGAAAAATAAAGTTCAGAGCTCGAAAACCTAATGCAGTCCGGAAGAAACAACACTAGTGATAATATGTCAGATATGCCAGGGAAATCCTCTGGGGAGCCACCAAAAGTGCTAGCCAACTAGAACCTGGAAGGGCGCATAACAAAAAGTGTGAGTGGGCAAAAACAAAGCTTTTCAAAAACCACTTCATAAACAAGTTCTAACCCCTCGCCGTAAAACCTGTATACTTCCCAGAAAAGTAGAATATACATATATATATATACATATAAGTCATGCTCCGAAAATATGCCATGCCAAATGCCTCAAATAAATGCAAGTGCTCAGGTAATGTCAAAGCAATGCCATATAATCGGTCAGCCGGAGTCACCCTACGTGACCTGTACGGTCGAATCTAGAGCTCAGATCTCCATCTCACTAAATGTACCTGCACACGAGTCAGAACCACCTAGAGTGGTCTGTACGACAGGACTGGGTGTATAAATAGTACACTCAAGTGCTACGATCACGTGAAGGTTGGGCGACTAATCGCAGGTCACCTACAAGTCGGAACCACCTAAAGTGGTCTGTACGATAGGACTGTGCACCTAACTTGGATTCAAGATGAGCGTGTAGTGCGGGAGGTGAACATCACGTGAAGGACTATGCCCAACTCTAGGCGGGAGCACTAACACCGGGGGTGCACGTTATGAGCTCTCAATGCATCTCAAATCACTACTGAACATAAACATAAATCATAACTCACCTGGCACTTACCTATGCGCCCGTAGCACCAACATACATATATATATAGGCTACTAACAATGCATAAACAAACGGTAAACATAATGCATGGCATAAAAACGTATAAACGTTTCAATTCATTTTCTGGGAAAAACATAAGTATATAGGTATATACGGAAAACCAAAAGCCCACTCACTGGTATGCAGAAGGGTCGTAACCCCCTTGCCTCGAGTGACCGCGCTCGTCCTCGGGATAGGTCTCACCTATATGCGAAACAACTATAAAAATGTTAATTTTAAAACACATAACCAACATCACGAAATAACTTCTCACACAATGCTCAAATGGGGTGTATGAATACACCAACGTGATCTACTCAACCTCAGGAACATCCCTATATTTTTAGAAAAATTTTCCACCGCCGCACGTGCCCCCACACGCCGGCCACGCGTAGGCACGTGCCTGGCACACTGACAGCATCAGTTAACGCCGTTAAGAATATTCCATCCAAACTGACGGAATATTCCGTCATCTTCTCCGGTGAAGCTCCGGCGCCGTCGCCGGCACTGGAAAATCGGGAAAACTTTAAAACCTTGTATCTCACTCGTTTTTCAACCAAATTTCACAAAATTGGTACCAAAATGAAGCTTACAACAAGAGGAACAAATCCATACCACTTTCAAGCACTAAAATCCACGGAATCTCACCGGGAAAACACTACTAACTCTGGCCAACCTTGTAACTCACGATCCCGACGTCCAAAACCTTCAAACGAACCACCCCGAGCCTCCTAAGGACCTCACCAAGCTTCCTACAAGCTTAAAATTCCCAAAAACACAAGAATTAACGTGCGCATGAACAGTGACCAAATCGGGGTATCCCGAGTTCGACGTGAAAATGAAGGTATCCTTACCTGAAATGGGTATGGTTGAACTCTTACGGACCTCACGAGCACGAATATGTAATTTATTTCCTCGATCTGTGAAGGTTTGGACGGTTTTGGTTGTGTCCGTACATGTGGGGATAGAAATGGGAGAGAGAAAGGGAAAGGGATAGGGTACGGGACAGGGAAAAGGGTGAGGGAATGTGGGAAAGTGTGTGTGCTCCAGAACCAGCCAAACAAAACCCAAAACAACCACACAACGAAACCAACATACTAGGGGCAAAATCATCATTTCACCCCTACAGTTCGAAAATCCGGAACGGGCTGTCACAACCTACCCACCTTATTAGAATTTCGTCCTGAAATTCAAAACAACCACACAAAGCAAACCTCTAGCGATCAAAGAACAACCGAGGATACAAATCCCTTATCCAATCTTTAGTTTCCCACATAGCTTCCTCCACAGAATGGTTCCTCCACAAAACTTTCACCAAATTCACTGTCTTGTTCCTCAGAACCTTTTCTTTCCAATCTAGAATCGTCACTGGTTCCTCATCATAAGTCAAATCTGGATTGATTTCCAAGGGTTGAGGAGGTATCACATAAGACGGATCAGCAACATAATGTCGAAGCATGGACACGTGAAAAGCGTTATGTACTTTAGCCAACTCAGGAGGCAACTCCAGCCTGTAAGCTACCTCGCCAACTCGCTCGGTGATCATGTACAGTCCGATGTACCTGGGACTCAGCTTACCTTTCTTTCCAAACCGTACAACGCCTCTCCATGGTGAAAGCTTCAGAAATACCCAATCGCCAACCTCATACACTCTGTCAGTAGCATGCCAATCTGCTAAACTCTTTTGCCGATCCTGGGCCGCCTTCAGGTTAGACTTGATTACTTGAACATTTTGAGTAGTCTCCTCAACAATCTCCGGGCCCACCAAAACTTTCTCCGACCTCTGACCAACACAAGGGTGTGCGACAAGATCTACCATACAACGCCTCAAATGGTGCCATGCCGATACTCGAATGAAAGCTGTTGTTGTAGGTAAATTCCATTAAATCCAACCGCTTGTGCCAAGCATCACCAAACTGTAACACCAAATATCGCAATATATCCTCCAACGTCTGAATGGTTCTCTCAGATTGTCCATCCGTCTGAGGATGATACGCCGTACTATAAAGTAGTCTCATACCCAAAGCTTCCTGAAATGCCACCCAAAATTTAGATGTAAATCTTGGATCACGATCCGAGACAATACTCACAGGGACACCATGGTACTTCACGATCTTCGAGATGAACAACTCAGCTAATCGGCCCAAAGAATACTTTTCCCTCACTGGAATAAAATGTGCTGACTTAGTAAGCCGATCAACAATCACCCAAATGCCGTCAAAACCATTATGTGTACGCGGAAGCTTGTACACAAAATCCATAGTAATGTTTTCCCATTTCCACTCTGGAACGGGAAGCAGCTGCAACAACCAAACGGCTTCTTCCTTTCCGCCTTAACTTGCTGACAAACAGCACACCTACTCACATACTCAGCTATCTCCCTTTTCATACACGGCCAATAATAAAATGGTCGAATGGTATGATACATTTTAGTAGCTCCTGGATGCATAGCGTAAGCCGAGATATGTGCTTCATCGAGAATTGCTTTCTTTAAATCCAAATTGTTAGGCACAAACATCCTACCCTCCTGCATCAGCATGCCATCCGAATCACGAACTCTGAAGTCTCTCCTCCTTCCTCGATCTCGAGCTTGGATCAATTCTTGAGTTTCCCTATCAGCTACCTAAGCTTCAAGCACTCGATCGACTAAAATTGGCCTAACTTGAAAATTAGCAAGTAAAGCCACCTCTCGATCTTCTGCCTCCAACCTCACTCATGTAGATCTTAAGTCTGCCAGAAGAGGAATACGACTAGCGTACAACGTATTGATACGGCCCTGAGACTTCCTACTAAGTGCATCAACCACTACATTTGCACGACCAGGGTGATAATCAATCGTGCAATCATAATCACTGAGCAGCTCCATCCACCTTCACTGACGAAGATTAAGATCCTTCTGCGTAAAAAGATACTGAAGACTCTTATGATCTGTAAAGATCTTATATTTCTCTCCATAAAGGTAATGTCTCCACAACTTCAATGCAAAAATAATGGCTGGTAACTCCAAATCATGTGTAGGGTAATTCAACTCATGAGGTTTCAGTTGTCGTGAAGCATAAGCAATTACCCTACCATGCTGCATCAACACACAACCCAGGCCATTCAAAGAAGCATCACTATAAACCTCGAAATCATCACTATCATCCGGGAACGCCAAAACAAGTGCATGAGTGAGACAATACTTCAACTGCTGGAAACTCTGCTCACACTTATCATCCCACTCAAATTTAACGTCTTTCCTCGTTAATCTCGTCAGTGGTAACGCAATCACAGAAAAATCCTTAACAAACCGTCGATAATACCCTGCTAACCTAAGGAAACTCTTCACCTCAATGACGGTTCGCGGTTGATCCCATTTCTCCACAGCTGCCACCTTTTGAGGATCTACCAAGATACCTTGAGCTGAAATGACGTGCCTAAAAAATGCAACTTGGTCTAACCAAAACTGGCACTTGCTAAACTTAGCATACAATTGGTGTTCCCTCAACCTTTTCAACACCAAAGTTAGATGTCGAACATGCTCCGCTTTAGACTTAGAGTACTCCAGAATGTCGTCGATGAAAAAAATAACAAACCTATCCAAATATGGCTGGAATACTCGGTTCATCAAATCCATAAAAGCAGCAGGTGCATTCGTCAATCCAAATGGCATAACCAGAAACTCGTAATGACCATAACGAGTCCTGAAAGCCGTCTTAGGAACATCATCTTTACAAATCTTCAGCTGATAATATCCAGACCTCAAGTCAATCTTGGAGAATACACAAGCACCTCGAAGTTGATCAAATAAATTATCAATACGCGACAACAGATAACGGTTTTTAATCGTTACCCGATTCAATTGCCGGTAATCAATACATAGCCTCAAAGTTTCGTCTTTCTTTCTCACAAACAACACTGGAGCTCCCCAAGGTGAAGTACTAGGCTGAATAAAACCCTTATCCACTAATTCCTGCAACTGAACTTTCAATTCCCTTAACTCAGCACGAGCCATACGATAAAGAGTCAAGGAAATAGGATTAGTACCTGGAAGTAACTCAATGGTGAACTCCATATCTCGATTTGGCGGCAAGCCAGGTAAATCCTCAGGGAAAACATCAGGAAAATGTCTGACTACCCTTACATCCTCCACTCTACTAGGAGCAGCCTCATCCAACACCACATGAGCTAAGTACCCCTGGCAACCTTTAGATAACAACCTTTTCGCTCACACGGCTGAAATAACGCCATGTCTCACCCCACTCTGCTCGCCCACAAAAGTAACCACAGGTAATCCAGGACGATGGAACGTAACTATTTTCCCATAACAATCAATATTGGCAAGATTGAAATGCAACCAATCCGTGCCCAAAATCACATCAAAGTCAACAATATCCAACGGGATAAGATCAGCTAGCATAACAACATCCTCCACTATCACTGGACATCCTGGGTACACACGATCTACAATACATCTCTCCCCTCTAGACATAGCGAACTCTAAATCATACCCTAAAGGTGTAGGGCGAGGTTGCGTCACTTGAGCAAATGTATGAGAAATCACAGAATGTGTAGCACCACAATCAATTAATTCTCTAGCAAAATAACCAAGGATATTTAATGTACCCATGATCAAGTCTGGATTGTTTTGAGCATCCTGCAGAGAAAGGTTGTGAATACGCCCCTGGGTCTGCTGCCGTCCACCTCGACCTCTGCTCGTCTGGCCACCACGACTCTGTGTACCACTCCCCTGACTGGGCTGATCAAACTGCCTCGAAGACCCCGCACTACTCGTAGCAATCTCCCCCTGCTGGATCTGTCCTCCCTGAAACCACTGAGACCCGCCTGTTGGAACTGAAAGATACGGCATATAGCCACCAGAATGCTGGGGATAACTACCCTGGGAATATGGGTCCTGGGGATATTGATACTGTCCTGGGGCATAAGGAACAGCATCACCCTAATAGTAATAGGCACCACCTCGACCCATCTGCCCATAACTACCAGGACCAGGAATCTGCTGGATCGGTGCAGGTGGTGGCAAGAAAGTCTGCTGGGGCTTTTGCTGACTCTGGGGACAATTTGCAGCCCGATGTCCCATCTGCCCACAAGTAAAGCAACCACCGCTGCCCTGCCTACACTCACCAAAATGTCGATTATTACACCTGTGGCAAACTGGGGCCCTGCCTCTACCAGCATCACTCTGTCTCTGGCCTCTAGCACCACCAGCAAGCTTACCACCACGACCCTGACCAGTGGCGTTAAAGCCACCACTAGAAGAGCTAGAACTAGTGCCACCCCTCTTGAAGTTCTGGGTCCTACGAGGTCCGAGCGACGCCTGACCCTTGCCCTTATCATCCTTCCTCTGATTATCGTCTTTCTCTTCCTCCTCACTCTCGCTCGGCATGTTCTCTGAATCCTCAATTCTCAACAGAATCTCATAAAACTTCTGTTAGGTGTCACAAGGGGTAGTGGTCGCCATCGAACGCCACTTCTTCTTAGTGCCTAAACGGAAACGACGAAGCATCTCCGCCGGATTGCCAGCAACATCTGGATGATAGCGAGATAGATCAGTAAACCTCTGATAGTACTCATTTGTTGTCAACTTCCCCTGTCTCAACTCAGTGAATTCCTGCTTTTTGCGATCAATATACTCATGAGGCACAAACCTTCTCCTGAACAACTCTCTGAATATATCTCAATCAGTCTTCTCCGCTAGAGATAAACGACGAAGTTCCTGCTCCCACCAGGATGCAGAATCCTTACCTAAAAACCACGATGTCGTCTCAACCCACTTCTCGACAAGGAGATTCCCCTGATTATGCAGAACACAAAAGGTCTTCTCAATATGTTCTAGCCACCGCTCCGCACCCTCAAAACCCTCGTTGCCTTTGAACTTGTCCAACTTCATATTATACATAGTCTCCAAAGGAGTCCTCTAGGGAGGGCGGAGCGCCGAATGAATAGCTGTAGCGATAGCTTCCCCCAGCTGAGCTACATCGGGGAAACTAAGCTCAGCAGAGCGACGTGGTTCCCGACGAGGCGGCATAATTCTGACAGAAGACACCAAAACCATTAGAATACTCACAAAAGTACAAGACTGCCAAACCTAGGCTCTGATACCAAACTGACACAACCCGATCGAGATCAGGGCATGCTGGCCGTCACATGGAAATGACGTAACCATGTGCACAGTGCGGAAGCTAATAAAATAATAATAAAAGTACGAATAAATAAAAACCAGCTTTACACAAAGTAAGAACATACATGTGCAAGCGTAAGTGTGAAAAACAAAGTTCAGAGCTCGAAGACCTAATGCAATCCGGAAGAAATAACACTACAAAAACACACCCAAAGATGGTCCAACACTGGTGATAATCTGTCAGATATGCCAGGGAAATCCTCTGGGGAGCCACCAAAAGTGCTAGCCAACTAGAACCTGGAAGGGCGCAGAACAAAAAGTGTGAGTGGGCAAAAACAAAGCTTTTCAAAAACCACTTCATAAACAAGTTCTAACCCCTCGCCGTAAAACCTGTATACTTCCCAGAAAAGTATAATATACATATATATATATATAAGTCATGCTCCGAAAATATGCCATGCCAAATGCTTCAAATAAATGCAAGTGCTCAGGTAATGTCAAAGCAATGCCATATAATCTGTCAGCCGGAGTCACCCTACATAACCTGTACGGCCGAATCTAGATCTCAGATCTCCATCTCACTAACTGTACCTGCACATGAGTCGAAACCACCTAGAATGGTCTGTACGATAGGACTGGGTGTATAAATAGTACGCTCAAATGCTACGATCACGTGAAGGCTGGGCGACTAATCGCGGGTCACCTACAAGTCGGAACCACCTAAAGTGGTCTGTACGACAGGACTGTGCACCTAACTTGGATCCAAGATGAGCGTGTGGTGCGGGAGGTGAACATCACGTGAAGGACTGTGCCCAACTCTGGGCGGGAGCACTAACACCGGGGGTGCAGGTTATGAGCTCTCAATGCATCTCAAATCACTACTGAACATAAACATAAATCATAACTCACCTGGCACTTACCTGTGCACTCGTAGCACCAACATACATATATATAGGCTACTAACAATGCATAAACAAACGGCAAACATAATGCATGGCATAAAAACGTATAAATGTTTCAATTCATTTTCTGGGAAAAACATAAGTATATAGGTATATACGAAAAACCAAAAGCCCACTCACTGGTATGTAGAAGGGTCGTAACCCCCTTACCTCGAGTGACCACGCTCGTCCTCGGGATAGGTCTCACCTATATGCGAAACAACTATAAAAACGTTAATTTTAAAACACATAACCAACATCACGAAATAACTTCTCATACAATGCTCAAATGGGGTGTATGAATACACCAACGTGATCTACTCAACCTCAGGAACATCCCCATATTTTGGAAAAATTTTCCACCACCGCACGCGCAGGCACGTGCCTGGCACACTGACAGCGTCAGTTAACGCCGTCAGGAATATTCCGTTAAAACTGACGTATTCTGTTAACACTGTTAGGAATATTCCGTCCAAACTGACGGAATATTCCGTCATCTTCTCTGGCGAAGCTCCGGCGCCGTCGCCGGCACCGGAAAATCGGGAAAACTTTAAAACCTTGTATCTCACTCGTTTTTCAACCAAATTTCACAAAATTGGTACCAAAATGAAGCTTACAACAAGAGGAACAAATCCATACCACTTTCAAGCACTAAAATCCACAAAATCTTGCCGGGAAAACACCACCAACTCTGGCCAAGCTTGTAACTGACGATCTCGACGTCCAAAACCTTCAAACGAACCACCCCGAGCCTCCTAAGGACCTCACCAAGCTTCCTACAAGCTTGAAATTCCCAAAAACACAAGAATTAATGTGTTCATGAACAGTGACCAAATCAGGGTATCCTGAGTTCGACGTGAAAATGAAGGTATCCTTACCTGAAATGGGTATGGTTGAACTCTTACGGACCTCACGAGCACGAATATGTAATTTGTTTCCTCGATCTGTGAAGGTTTGGATGGTTTTGGTTGTGTCCGTACATGTGGGGATAGAAATGGGAGAGATAGAGGGAAAATGACAGGGTACGGGACAGGGAAAGGGGTGAGGGAATGTGGGAAGGTGTGTGTGGTCCAGAACCAGCCAAACAAAACCAAAACAACCACACAACGAAACCAACATACTAGGGGCAAAATCGTCATTTCACCCCTACGGTTCGAAAATCTGGAACGGACTGTCACAGGCATGTTACACGTATTCAATTCATTGAGGATTTTTGGAATTGGGGAAATTAATTTCCGCAATCCAACTGTCAATATCGTTGGTATATGCTACGAGATTCTATACGCCAAAAATCACCAAAAAGAAACATTTTGAAATCAGGAAACGAGACGAAATCCTTTGACGGTTAGAGATGAAAAATTAATATTTAACAATTATTTTAGTTCTGAATTTAATGGTTTTTGACAAATACACTAATCCACCCTAGAAGAATACAATAAACGAATTCGATCATGAATTAAAAATACTTACAATAGTGACTACCACAAAATGATACATTACCTAATAGGGTTTAGGGTTAAAACACCAATTGTTGGTTGAATCAATTGTATTGTGGACATATGACTACAAAATTATTTTCCACAATCCAATATTCAAACTTGTTTGAATATGGTACGAGATCGCATATGTCAACAATCATACAAAATTAGGAAAACTAATGAAAAGAGCTTGAAAACTTTAAGTTTTAACGAAAATGACAAAATAAAAGATAAAATGAATAGTATCATGATTGACTTTTTAGTGTAAAAATGTAATTTTTCAATAGAAGCCTAGGCGTGGCATTAACATTAGCAGTAGTTCGGGCGGAAGAATGAGGGTAGCATACGACCTAAGACATATGTGTGCGGCGAAGCTCTTTGTTCATTCAATGTTGACTCTCGAAATAGGATCCCGCATCGGGCAAGGCGCCCCATGACTACACATAGAGGAGAAATTTTTAGGTGTACCCTCACTCATTAGAATTTGATTTTATTTATTTATTGAAAAATAAGTGAGGGTGGGGTACACCATTATGAGTGAGGGTACACCAAAATTTTTTGGTGTACCCGGTACACCTAAAAATTTCTCCACATAGAGAGTGGAACATATCCCCCGAAGTAGTAGAAGCTGATGATAGATCTCTTGGTAAATGTGTTTTTTTTTTAATTTAATATTTTTAATCATTTTTATTGTTCTAAATACTTAAGGTATTTTTATACCTAACACTTGCTTTTTGTCTATTTTAGATCCATTTTGAGACCTACGTGGAGGACTCGGTACGACGGCCTACATGACCCTGCGGTGGAATGATCAGTTCGGGAATGGAAGTACGAGCTGCGCAACCGTTACATAATTTTTGAAAGTAATGAGGAAGCTCTGACCTATCCGCCTCCTGAATTTGACCATAAAATGAACGAATGGGACTAACTCTGTTGTTATTTTCAGAATTTGTATATTCTAGAAATCGACATCCTCTGGGGTAAAGCAATTGAACAAGTAAAGCAGTTTCCCATCCAGAATAAATTTTTCTTTATTTTCAATATAATTGTACGAACATTATGGTTTTATTAATGAAATAAATTTGTTTAACATTATGATTTTAATATATTAAAGTTTAGTTAATTAAATTTGTACATATTTTGAATTTTTTAATATTAAATAAATCTTGCCCGATGAGAAACTTCGTCTGATAAAGGTTTTTATTTTTATTTTTTTAACTTATCATTCCTCGGGTTAAGATTTTATATTTTAATTTTTTTTTTATTAATAAAGCTATTCGTTGGGAAATATTAAGGTTTTATTTTTTAAATTACAAATTTAAGTTTTGTCCGAGGAAATCTTTCGTCCGGTAACAGTGATTCGACAGGTCTCTTTGGTCAATGCAGACTTGCCCGACAGAGTATTCGTCAATAAGCTCGTCGAAATTGTCGAACGGATTTTGCTGTTTGTTGGGTAAAATGTCTAGGGACGGATTTTGCACGACGACTTACATATCTCCATCTTCTGAAATGTTAGAAGATGAACTTCTGACACATCCCAATTCAGAATGTTCACCTGAACATCCAATTCGCGATGTGCTAACCGACACCTAGAAGGTGACGATACCATAAAGTGTAGTGATGTAAAATATATGAATAAATTAAAACCTAAAAGTGACTAATTTAGAGTGTGCATGTGAGTGAGATTGAAATCATATCACACAATTGATGTCAAAGCATAGATAAATTGTAGTACAAAAAGAGTAACGATATTTATACCAAAAAGGGAAGTCTCCTACGTAACAGCTTTACCAACAATCCTCGTCGTCACAAAACCTCTACCACTAAAATCCTAGAGGAGCAAAAAACAAGGATAAGTGAGCCTGAAAATAAAGTTTTGTAAAAGCCTTTTCGAAAAGTGTAACCCCTCGCTATAAAACAAGTATATGGTTTCCCAAAAATATTACAATAATAGTATGTAGTAGGTACCCTGCAGCATAAGTGAGTCAAGATGTAGGATACGACAACAAAGTTTCACATCATTAAATCTCAAACTGTTATCATAAGAATTCAATGCTCATTAATTTATGTAGGCACAAAAGTCCATTGCAGAGATATTCAAACAATGGAACAGACTGGGTGTAGGTATTACATTCTAGTACTACATCACGTGAATTGCACTAGTCACATTACATACGAGTCCAAAAGATCACACAAAAGGTGTAACATCCCACATCGCTCAGGGGAGTGAATCCTCTAAGCCTTATATGTATATTCACATCTCTACCTAGCACGAGGCCTTTTGGGAGCTCACTGGCTTAGGGTTCCGTAGGAACTCCGAAGTTAAGCGAGTTCGTGCGAGAACAATCCCAAGATGGATGACCCACTGGGAAGTTCTCGTGTGAGTTCCTAAAAACAAAACGGACAATATCGTGCTACGATGGAGTCGAGCCCGGGATGTGGTGGGGGCCTAGGCCGAAATGTGACAATTTGGTATCAGAGCCAATCCCTGACCGAAAGTGTGCCGGCGAAGACGTCGGACCCCTAAGAGGGATGGATTGTAACATCCCACATCGCCTAAAGGAGTGGATCCTTTAAGCCTTATATGTATATTCCTATCTCTACCTAGCACGAGGCCTTTTGGGATCTCATTGGCTTCAGATTCCGCAGGAACTATGAAGTTAAGCGAGTTCGCGCGAGAGCAATCCCAAGATGGATGACCCACTGGGAAGTTCTCGTGTAAGTTCCTAGAAACAAAACCGCCAGGCCGTGGTCAGGGCCCAAAGCGGACAATATCGTGTTACAGTGGAGTCAAGCCCGGGATGTGGTGGGGGCATGGGCCGGGATGTGACAAAAGGATAGGATGGCACCTAACAATTGATCCAAAGCGAATGTAAACGGTGCATGTGAACTACACATGAAGCTAGTCCTTGATCCAGGACAATACAAATAACTAAGAGACACTGTGAAAACATGTAATAATGAGCAGATCTGCAAGAATGTCATGCCACAAGTTTATGCTCACAAATAATATTAAAAGCGTAAGGTGTACAAAAAGTCTACTTGTAAAGCTAAACATGACATATTACATCATAATATATAAAAGCAGTTATTAGAAAAATCACATATACATACACACACACACACGTAAAAACAAAAAGACCCACTCACATAACCAAAGCGTGCTCACCCTCAGAGAGCCTTGTCGTTTGTTGATCCAAATAAGCTTGTTCCCATACCAAGTCACGTTGACTTTAGCAAAGTACTTAAACATAAATCATACCCAAAATGGACTGATTAATTATAATCTGTCCAATTTTCACATTTTACAAAATTGCACCTAAAACTAGAGGTAATTGCAAGGATGCCGCCAACTTCCTAGAATTACTAAACAGCCCTAAATCTTCAACATTTTTTACAGTTTGGTCCTTGTTGTAAAAACAGTACAGCAACAGCATTCTTTTATAAAATTTCCCACCAAACATACATATTCTAACATTGTACAATTTCATAAAAATTTCCCACCAAACATGCATATTCTAACATTGTACAACTTCTAACACCTAACGTGATTAACGAAATATACCATTGGGGTTCTCGGCCGTGGTCGCATTTGGCCGGAAAATGGCTTGCAATTCCGTGGTCCTTCGCCGGAAAATCTGAAAAAATGAACCCGAGTTGATTTCTCAACCATTTTTCACAGAAGAGGTATCAAAATGAAGCTTAGGACAAGGGGAACATTTTTATACCTCTTTGGGGAACAAAACTTGTTCAGAGATGACTGGAAATTGGCTTAAAAGCCACGGCCAAAATCGAGTTTTGCATGAACTTGATGGATTTAAGCATGCAAGCTCGAATCTGTGGTTAATGGTTTGTGGGAAATCTTCCTGTAAGAAACCTAATTGGACTAAACTAAATTGTATAAGGAAGAAATGCAGTTGCCAATTGTACAAACTGGTGGGAGTTGTAAACGTGTAAAACTACTTCCTATAATCAAGGAATATGTGGTGATTGTGATCACAAAACAACTTGCAATCTGAAACTGCAAATAACTGTAAAGAACCAACACTCCACGATAGATGGAAGTTGGCAAAGGTTATACTTATAAAAAGGACTCCCTGCTCACAAAGAAAACGTTCTAATCAGGGTTCTATCACCATTGGAACATAAGGTCTTGAGTGAGTAGAAGAATTCTTATGTGTTACCAGTAAACACACCCTGCACCAGGTTTTTCAGTTGGTGTTGATGCTGTCTTTGTTGCTGGGCAGATGGGTTCTCAGGTATGGTCGATCTCTTTTTAATGCCAACTCTTGTAATGTTATATGTAAGATATGTTGTTTGTGATTCTTGTTGAAGACTAACCATTTATAGTTCCTACATTTGGTATCAGAGCAAGGTTAGTCTACTTGGATTCAAACTTAATTATCTTAACATTTATACCTATATCATTAACTGGGAATATTTGCTGTACGGGGAAGAAAATTGCCTCAACCTAGCCCCTAATGTTAGCATCGGTGATTGTTGCCTTGATTCATGGCAACATCTAATTCCCTACGTCATGGCTGCCTTGGTTACTGATGGTTTCATTTATTATTTTGAGGCATTTATTTATGACTATTTTGATTTCTTGGTTCATGATTGCCTCGATATATTGTTGCCTAATTCCTAATTACAAGTTCCTGTAATGTTTCTTGATTGTTTATTGATGCGAGAATTTATACGCACACAAATTAAACCCTCTTTTGTCAAATTGTAGTAAGTATGTAAGTAGGGATCGTTCTGGACCGGGGATTAGGAGGGATTGTTAATCACTTGGATTTGACTCAAAAACGTAAAAACACAATATAAAACACTATACTAGACTCAAAGAATGCAAAACTAAACTTTAAAACACTAAAACAAATCAAAAGACTCAAAATAGCACAAACACACTCAAATCTGCCTAAAGACCACTTTCTGGGCAGTTTTGAGCACAAACCCAAATTTGGACGAAATTAAGTTGTAACTTGACTCAAGACTCTTAAAAACACAAACTAAATTGATTTCTAACTAATTTGACATTAAAGTAAAGGGGGATTTAGGTTTTGACGAAATTAAACTAAATGAACAAATTGCAATTAAAACAGAATGTAAATATGAAATTGATGAAATGGAATGAATGGATGCTAGCCAAGGGGTTCATCTCCACACATGTTACACTTGCATAATAAAAAGATTTCCAATTGCATTTCAATAAACCATGAATTCTCAACACCCCAAGTTAACCGTGATGCACTAATTAACCTTCAAATCTTCCTAACGTTATTGAATTGGATAATTGCATACGACAACCCAAAACATTCCCCACAAGTCCCCTACATGATTGCATAATAGAGATACAAGCAAGAATCATTACGCTCTATGAAAATTATAAGTGTTGACGAGGCATTCGTTACTATGGAATACGCATGAAACTTATGCCAAGAATTCGTTTAACGCGATTGTTTATAAGCAACCTCCACTACTTGTGAATATAAGTTCGTAACTATTAGGTGAAACTCACTTATATTCTAGCGTCATATTCATGCATGAAAATTAAGCGTGCACTCTCAATAAACATACATAAATAAGTTATCAATCAAACAGTTAAACAAATTGAATCCACAACTTATGAAACGCAATTAGAAGTAATCAAATCAAAATGCAAGCATAAACATATATTTCGAATCCCCCCCTAGCCAAGGGGGGGGTTTAGTTCCTCATACGTACAAAACAAAGAGAATTGAAATTAAACATTGAATTCAAAGGAAAAGAAACACCTAAACATTCCAACAACTCAAACTTGAATTGTATGAACGTTTAGGCCCGCTTCTCTTCCTCTTTGTTGTAGCACAAGGTCTAAGGTGAGTTTTGGGGATTATGGATGATGTAGAATGATAGGTTTTGTGGAATGGTGAAGGAAGTGATGGTGTTTGGATTAGTAGGGAAGGCACGGCACAAGGAAGTGGTGTGAATGGATGATTTTCTGAATATGGAAGAATGAATGTTTTGTGGCTGCAATGGATGTTTATTTATAGGTGAAAAAGAGGGAACATGACAGCTAGGAGGTGGGTGGAAATGTGGCTGCAAGGTGAGTGAATGATTATGAGTGAATGCATGTGGATGTGGCTAGGTTGGAAAGCTGGAATTGTGTGGTGATGTGCACGGCAAAGGGTTGAGTGATTGAGTGTGCATGTGGCTGATTTATGAAGGGAATGCATGTGCATTAAAGGGGGAATGTTAGGTTGGAAATTCATGTGGAATGCTGGAATTAAGGGGGAAGAATGCACGGCAAAGGATGTAGTTTATGTGGCTGCATGTTTGAATGTTTTAAAGGGTGCATGTGGGTGAATGTGTGGCTGCATGGTTAGAATTGTGATGCAATGATGGAGGAATAAGTGTATGTGGCTGAATTGGTGGTGCATGCATGGAATAATGAAGGGAATGCATGTGCAAAACAACTAGGAAAAATGGTGGAAAGCTGGAAATGAATGGGAATGCACGGCATGGGTAGTTTTTGGTGCATGTGGCTGCAATGTTGTGTAATTATGGAGGAATAAGTGCATGTGCATGGCAAAGAATGGATTTGGCTGCAATGGTGTGTAATTGGGCTAGGGTTTAAGTGCATAAAATGGACCCAAATTGCTCCTCCTTGCATGGCAAGGAATGGTGTTTGTGTTAAGCCCACGGCAAGGTGAATGTAATTGGGTTAGGGCCATTGTTTTGTGTCCTCAAGTGCATACAAGGCCTTCAATTTCATCCAACATTTGGGCTCCAAGCATAAGTTATCCATCCTTAGCCCAATAGTACTCCAAAAGGCCCCAAAATGCTCCACAATGCATCCTTTCGTCAAACACGTTTTATGATCCTGAAAACACACAAAACTAACTTAAAAGACTTAAAGAACTAAGAAATAACAACGTAAATGTACAAGAACAAGTCATTTAAGTTGCATGAATATGCTCCTATCATTTATATATGCAAGTACAAGTAAAAAGATGATTAGGTCACCAAATTTGTGAAACCCAATCTCTGCTTAGAGAACCTACATGTGGCGTTCATCTTGGTTGAAAAGACACAGACTTAGGCAAATTCTACAAAGGGAAATTTTGAGTGGTTTATTGGAAGAATAAGCCGTCCTACAGCCGTCCTACCTTGTCCTACCTACACACTAGCCGTCCTACAGCCGTCAAGCCGTCCTACAGCCGTCCTACCTACACACTAGGACGGCTACCTTGTCCTACCTACACACTTGTATCATGTATATATATCCTTGTAATCTTGTAGAGAAAAAAAAATGAGAAAAAACATTCTCTTCCATATTTTCCACATGGTATCAGAGCCGGAACCTTAACCGGCCTGACTCCATTGTTGTCCCTTCTCTTCTTCTACACATTCATTTTGATAATGGCAGAAGATAATCTTTTTGACTCAGAAGCTGAAAGCTTCACAGCTCCTCGCCCTAGTTTTCCAGAAGTTGAAGTCAACCCAAACCAACGTTTGTGTTCTGTGTTGTTAAATGAGTTTAACTATCTTCCATGGTCCAGATCAATATCTCTTGCCCTTGGAGGAAGATCCAAACTTGGATTCGTCAATGGAAGTATTGAAGCACCTAACGTCGCATCGCCGGAGTATGAAGCATGGCTGTGCAAAGACCAGCTGGTCATGTCGTGGCTTCTCAACTTCATGGATCCTAAGTTGTCTGAAATTTTCAGTTTTTCAGAATCCTCTAGTGCTCTTTGGAAGGCAGTCAAGGACATGTATGGAAATCAAAACAATGCTACTCGAGTGTTCCAGCTTAAGAGGAATCTTGCAAGTCTTCAACAAGGTGATAAATCCTTTGTTCATCATCTCGGTTGCATGAAAAACATGTGGAACGAACTAGAAATGTATCGACCACACACTATCGATGCTGCCGTACTGTTAAAAAGGTCCGAGGAAGACAAAATCTTTCATTTGCTTGCAAGTTTGGGTTCTGAATATGAAGATCTTAGAAGCCATATTCTAATGAATCCCGAACTTCCATCATTTGCAAGTGTTTGCACTACTATCCAGCGAGAAGAAGTACGCAGAAAAGTCATGAATGTTGACGTAAAACCTAGTGTGTCTGAGGCTAGAGCTTTTGTGACAAATCACAAGTCATTTGGAGATAAAGTATACAAGGGAAAAAGGCCAGATCTGAAGTGTCTACATTGTAATAATGTTGGACATCTAACAGATCGATGCTGGATATTGCACCCTGAGTTGAAGCCAAGGTTTGAGAACAAGCCTTTAAGATATCATAAGGGTTCACACGCCAGACCACATACAAACAAGTACCATGCTGCTGCTGCTACATCCATCGGTGGGTCGATGAACTTTACAGCCAATCCGGCTGACTTGTTGAATGAGTTCTCAACCTACTTTCAAACCAGAAAAGGAAGCACAGGTGAAACGTCGACTGGGGAAAGTCAAACTGCTCTTCTTGGACAGTTTGCAAGGTTCTTAGCTGAATCTGGTCATGTACCTCAAGGAGACATTCCAGGTATCATGTGTGCTCTTTCAACTGCTCTAAATGTTAGTCACTCTCATGATTTTTGATTATAGACTCAGGTGCCACAGATCACATGACAAATCAATATTCTAAGCTATACGATTTTGAAAGCCACACTAAACCATCACTAGTTTCTGTAGCAAATGGTAGAGGTGTGCCAGTTCTAGGTAGAGGGAAAGTTAAACTGATCTCAGAAACTGTTGAGTCCATAGCGTTATATGTTCCATCTTTTCCTTTTCAATTATTGTCCGTATGAAGGATTACAAACTCTCTAAACTGTCGTGCAATTTTTTCCCCCCACAATGTTGTTTTTCAGGATCTAGCCACCAAGAAGCTGATTGGTGAAGGTCATTACCTAAATGGGCTGTACTATTTTTCAGAGGACCTCAATGTTCCAAAGGGGTTCCAAGTCAGCTCAAACCTAGAACATCGGTTGTGGCATCAACGCCTAGCACATCCCTCAGAATCTGTGTTGTCTATGTTGTTCCCTAGTTTATGCAAATCCTCCCTTGTATGTGAAATTTGTCATTTGTCAAAATCTACTAGACTCCCATTCAATTCTTCCATGTCTAGGACTAGCAAGTTGTTTGAGATGGTGCACTCCGATGTTTGAGGACCTGCACCTCTAGGGTCTTTTGATGGTTATAGGTACTACGTTATCTTTGTTGATGATTTCTCAAGAGCCACTTGGTTGTACCTCCTAAAATTCAAAAGTGAAGTTATGGATGCTTTCAAGGACTTTCATAATCTTGTCATGAACCATTTTTCGTCACAAATCCACATACTAAGGTCTGATAATGGCACTGAATATACATCCAAAAATATGACTAACTATTTGAGCACCCATGGAATTATACATCAAACAAGTTGTGTAGGTACTCCTCAGCAAAATGGAATTGCCGAAAGGAAGAATCGGGACCTACTTGAAAAAACCAGGGCGCTAATGTTGCAAATGAATGTGCCTAAGAGGTTTTGGTCTCAAGGAGTTCTTGCAGCCACCTATCTTATCAACAGACTGCCTAGTCGTGTTCTGGATACAAAATCACCATCTGAGGTTATGCAAAACAAAAAAGGTAATCTTTCCCATCTGAGAATCTTTGGATGTACCTGTTATGTTCATATTCAATCCCATCACCGAGACAAGCTTGATCCCAAAGCTGTCAAGTGTGTTTTCATGGGATACTCTTCCACCCAAAAAGGGTACAAATGCTACAATCCGTGCTCCAGGAAGATGTTTGTCTCAAGAGATGTACGGCTTGATGAAAACCAACCATATTTCAACAAATCATCAGATCAAAATCGTCAGGGGGAGCATTTCCTAGATCTCTTCCCATTGCCAAATCCAGTCGAACCAAGTGATTGTGTCCATTCACTACCTCACAACCGGGACTCTCATGCAACTCTTAATGACAACCTGCTTATTGGAGACGACACTGAAGCCTCAGAAGCACAAGTAGTTCCCCATGACCATAACACAACATCTATACAAGAGAGTGGAGCTGAACCTATTGTGATCCCAGCTCAACCCCGCAGGAATCCGACTCGAGATCGACATCCACCATCAAGGCTATAAGACTATGAAACTTACCATGCCAGGTACCCTATTCACAAGTTTGTAAATTACTCCAAAGTCTCTCACTCTCATGCAGTCTTCCTCAGTAAACTGTCCTATGAAAGTGAACCAAGGAACTTTCAAGAAGCCAATCGTCAAGTTGTGTGAAGGCTAGCCATGGAAGAAAAACTCAAAGCCTTGAATGAAAATAAAACCTGGAGTGTAGTTCAACTTCCCAAAGGCAAGAAGGTGGTAGGCAGTCGATGGGTCTATAAAATCAAGTTTAATTCTAATGGCTCAATTGAACGACATAAGGCAAGATTGGTGGCTCGCGGTTTTACTCAAACTTTTGGAGTGGACTATAAGGAGACATTTGCTCCCGTGGCTAAGATGAGCACAATAAGGGTTTTGTTATCTGTTGCAGTGAATTCAGGTATGGCTTGCAAGCTTCATAAGTCAATCTCTATCTTGAAACAATCTCCTCGTGCCTGGTATGCCAAACTGAGCTCGGTACTTGAAAATTTTGGGTTCAAGAGAAGTCATGATGATTCCTCCCTGTTTGTTCGAATAGGATCAGTTGGCAAATTAGTTGTACTAATCTATGTTGATGATATCATCATCACAGGTGATAACATTGATGAGATTCACACTCTTAAACATTCTCTTCATCAACAATTTGCCATTAAAGACTTAGGAGTTTTAAAATACTTCCTTGGGATTGAACTGGCCACTTCACCCAAGGGACTTTTTTTGAGTCAAAGGAAATATGTGATTGACTTACTTCAAGAAGTGAAGATGATGGATTGCAAACCAACTCGTACTCCTCTTGATAGCAAATTGAAGTTAGACTTGACAGGAGAACCTCTCAATGATATCAGTTACTACCAACGATTGGTGGGTAAGCTTATATATCTCACCATCACCAGACCGAATATAACTTACGCCGTCAGTCTTGTAAGCCAATTCATGCATGCACCCACTGAAGCTCATTTAAATGTTGTTAAAAGAATTCTCAGATACCTCAAAGGCTCCATTGGTCGGGGAATCGTCATGAAAAACAATGGTCATACTCAAATCATTGCCTACACCGATGCTGACTGGGCAGGGAATGCTATTGATAGAAAATCCACTACTGGCTACTGCACGTTGGTTGGAGGAAACCTCGTGACATGGAAGAGTAAAAAACAAAATGTAATTGCTCGCTCAAGTGCCGAAGCTGAGTATAGAGCCATGGCTTCCACTGCATGTGAACTCATTTGGCTCAAGGGCCTTTCTCGGACTTGGGGTTCTCAATCAACACACCTATGTCTCTTTTCTGTGACAATCAAGCAGCTATGCATATTGCCTCCAATCCGGTGTTCCATGAACGCACCAAACACATTGAAGTTGACTATCACTACGTTCGGGAACAAGTCCAGTCCAAGGTAATTCAAACGACATTCACTCGAAGCCAAGATCAACTTGCTGATATTTTCACGAAGTCTCTTGCTTCTCCTCAGTTTCAAAGTCTGCTCTCCAAGCTTGGATCAATTAACCTCCTTGATCCAGCTTGAGGGGGAGTATTGGAAGAATAAGCCGTCCTACAACCGTCCTACCTTGTCCTACCTACACACTAGCCGTCCTACAGCCGTCAAGCCATCCTACAGCCGTCCTACCTTGTCCTACCTACACACTAGGACGGCTACCTTGTCCCTTACAGCCGTCCTACCTTGTCCTACCTACACACTAGGACGGCTACCTTGTCCTACCTACACACTTGTATCATGTATATATATCCTTGTAATCTTGTAGAGAAAAAAAAATGAGAAAAAGCATTCTCTTCCATATTTTCCACATGGTTTGTTTTTGTGCAATGTTGGATGCTTGTAAACTTTTCTCTTCATAAGCATGCGTATTTTTTATTTATTTCAATTTTCTTCCTTGATCTCCTTGGGTGCATGCAAGTAAAGTTGAAACTAAACTATTTTCATGCACTGGTTGATGGTGTGTAAATGAACATTGCGAGAATGTATCTTGGTAAAATTATACTGCAGTGTGTGTGCTATCTGCTGCTGTGATTCTTCTGGTAAAGTTTCCTCGTTAAACAACAGATTGAGTGCATGCTCTGGGACATGACTAATCAAATGATGTTTTTCATTAGTTTATTAGTATGATTATATCCCATTTATTTAAAAATGGAAGATGAAGTGGCTTTATGATCTGCATATGCAACGTGTTTGGCTGCAGTGAGTGCATTTTTCATCTATTTCTGTTGTGATCAATATAATGATCCGTATATTGTTGGGACTATATCACTTTGAGTTTTATCTTTTTTGCCACTATACTAACAGTTTGGTTTGCAGTAAATGTTAAGAACAATTAAGAACATTGTTCGATTACAGTAAAGGAAGAATGGTTGTGGTTTAAAACTCAAGAAATGTTCACATTCTTTTCCAAAGAAGGGGATGTATAAATTGTTGGTGGTTTTAATCAGTGTATGGCATCATGTAGATCAGGCCATATTCTTGTCCAAAGACTTGTAATAATTGCATGATAAGATCCTTGAATGATGGCTATACAATGAAGGTCAATGTCAGTTTATATCTCTTGCCCAAAGGTGTGATATAAACATGCATTTAACAATCACTAATGATTGTTTCAAGTTTTCCAGATGATTTCAACTGGTGTATCAGGATAGATTTAAGGACTGGGAATCTTCACGTTTTGAGATTGTGCCGCTGCTGTGTTATGCGGGCAGAAGCAGATGCTGAGGTTTTCAACACTAATAATCTCTATGCTTGAACAAATGTTTGAATAAATCTTCACCAAAGTGGGATTTTATGGAAATTTTGGTCTGGGAAAGGATGCATGGAGTGATTCAATTTCTAAGGCTTTAACTCTTGTTGACGATGAAACCAAGCGAAGATCGCAGGGCCTCAGGAAGATCTTACTGGCCTCGGTCTTGGCCATGGTGGCGGAGACGACGTTTCCGGTAGACGTTACGAAGACTTCCATTTTGCTGCAATAATGACTGCTCCAACGATCATGGATTCAATTGGGGGAAATGCCGAAAATGGCAAACTCGTTTCTCGAGGAGGTGTTGGACCATGTGTTCTCATTCATATAGACGGAGCAGGACCGGAACTTGATCGCGATAGTGTGTGCAAGTTGTGGTACGAGATCAAACGATGGTGCTGGCGGTGGATTTTCGGTAGAAACTGCTATGCCGTCAGCCCTAAGATAGTGATAAGGCGATTCCTGGACGTTAGATTCATCGGGCTCAAGGGACAGCCTCCATGCGCAGACTTCAATCTGGTTCCCCGAGATTGGGTTGGTACGTGTATCCTTGGATCGCCGTCACTGCTACCAATTGCAGGTTTCTCTCTCTTGGGTTCTCGGTGCATTCTTCACCATCTCCAATGGTATCTCCAGGTACTTGTATACTATCGTTGAAACACTACTGAGTATACCTATGCAAACCCTTTTCCCTAATAGCATATTTCTTCCAGCCATGAACATGCACTTACATATACGATAATTGAATAACTGAAATGCAAACTTTTCAACTTGCACTGCATTAAACGAACCTTTATTGTACTCATGCATGTGTGTGGATTCTCAAAAAGGGAACTATGTTTATACAATAAATCTGAAAGGGTATTCATGTATTGTTACTTGAAAAGAAAAGTATGTAAAGTTGGTCAGTGCTTGGGTTCGGCATAGTCATTATGCAGTTGGCCTTCGTTGTTTAATGGAAGCTTGGCAATAAGATTTAAGCAGAAAGACACAAGGATTTTGTACATACGGATCTTACAAATTGATAAAAACTGGGCACTACTATTTATCTACATACGAAGAAAAAAAAAGAAAAAAAAAAAAAAAAGCAAAATATAGAATTGGTTCGAGTTTCGATGTCCGTACAATATTGCAAAGTGGTTCTTTATTATTTTGGATGTATTAGTATGTGGTCATGCTTTGGTTTCAATATGTAGTGCCATATTCTAATGTAAAGTAAATTATGTGGTCAAATAGAAACTACACATATCCCGGGACTACTGGAAGGTTCTCCTACTTATCATATTAATGGTTGAGGTTTTATTTCAGTTATTGTGTATATGTACAAATATATGTATGCAGTATATTGAAATGTTGTGGATTGATGAAAGATTCAGACCGAATGAGCTTAGTATTATAAGCATTCCATTGAAACTAAACAAAAGGTTGACAATGGTGGACCATTCTAATTAGTGGGAGCTTGGAAACAGAGCTTTAAATTTGTTTCCGTATTTGTATCATGCATAAGTTATTTTGGGCAATGTGATCTTAGGGTGCTTGTACGAGTTGATGTATAAGATTTTCTAAGGTGCATTTCTTTGAAATAATTTATGGCAAATATGTAAAGGGATTAATTTGATTCAATACGTTGATTAAGGATTTGATTAGTGATAATTCAAGTGGGAGAATGTTAGGACTCTATTGAATTGTCATTGAGCATAATAAGGACAATCAAACGTGGAATTAATTAATTAATAACAAAGACATGATTTGAGTTGTAACTTGAAATTTTTGTGAAATAGCTTATGCAAATAAGGATGCATGATTAAGATTGCATATAATTGATATTTATGTCTCTTGCCCAAAGGTGTTACATAAAATTGCATGTCATGGTTATTCACTGAATAACTAGTTTATCTGCATAGTGCAGAATTGAGGCTTTGTTGGAAGCATTAGGCAAACTCATTGGAGTTTGATAAAGGATCGAATATGAATGTATCATATTTTGATGTTGTTTCATGGGGAGGAATGCATGAATGGTTTGAGATGTTTTCAGAGTCTAACATTTTTAAGAGAATTAAGTTGACTGTTTTCTTGTCCAAAGACTTGAAATATCAGTTGTTTTCTTAATCTTTTACATAGTTGTTATACAATGAGGTTACATAATCGATTATCAAATAGTGGTTGTTTATGTTTCCTGCCCAAAGGTGTAACATAAACATGCATGAATTATGGACATGAAAAATTTGTCTGCAAAGGAAGAAGTGAGAAAAGGATCGATAATGATTGAACTCATTGATGCAAAATCAATGGTTGCTAATCCACTCATGAAACTATTGCCTCTAGAGTGTTCAAAGAACATATCACGAGGATGGGGCTCGAATCCTTGGAGTCCACTGAAATGTGGGAGTAAGAAATGTGCATTTACATATATATGTTTGTATGCTTATATGTGCATATATGTATGCATGACATTTCGATTAAGTTCTAGCTCCTATAATCTGTCAATTTAAGTGGGACCTATTGGATTGTATGCATCATTTAATCTTAGTGATTAATCATATTGCAAAACATACAGATTAGTTTTGAATGTATGTAATTTCAGAGTGCATGTGCCAATCAGCTGCATATGATTTTCTGGAGTTCAATGTTTGAACTAATCCTGGTAGATGTGAGGATGCTGGTAGCGACTCAATGTGATCACTAAGGAATCAGTGTTGTAATCGGCATATTATTTCAATACAATGATTAGTTTACGTCCAAATGGGAGAATGTAAGAAACCTAATTGGACTAAACTAAATTGTATAAGGAAGAAATGCAGTTGCCAATTGTACAAACTGGTGGGAGTTGTAAACGTGTAAAACTGCTTCCTATAATCAAGGAATATGTGGTGATTGTGATCACAAAACAACTTGCAATCTGAAACTGCAAATAACTGTAAAGAACCAACACTCCACGATAGATGGAAGTTGGCAAAGGTTATACTTATAAAAAGGACTCCCTGCTCACAAAGAAAACGTTCTGTAATCAGTGTTCTATCACCATTGGAACATAAGGTCTTAAGTGAGTAGAAGAATTCTTATGTGTTACCAGTAAACACACCCTGCACCAGGTTTTTCAGTTGGTGTTGATGCTGTCTTTGTTGCTGGGCAGATGGGTTCTCAGGTATGGTCGATCTCTTTTTAATGCCAACTCTTGTAATGTTATATGTAAGATATGTTGTTTGTGATCCTTGTTGAAGACTAACCATTTATAGTTCCTACACTTCCTACACGCTCAACTCAACCAAACCAACAAGGTTTGGCCAGGTTTTGCTCGGGAATCCTACAAACTCGCCGGAAATATGGTGGGTTAGATATTCTTCCCTCAAACGCACTGAAACATACATGCATGCTAGTACTGAAAACTTGAGAGAGAGCTTAATGGTGGAAATCCCGAGCTTACCATGGTCGGAAGAGTGATTATTCCATAGGCGATCGTCGAGATACACAACGAAGTTTTATTTGTTTTCTCTAGGTTTCTCACGGTCAAACAGTGGGTAACAAGTCCCAGAGGCTTTAGCTGATTTTTGGTTGAGTTTGGGAAGGTTTGGAGATGGTATGATGGATGCATGGGTAGTGCCGAGAGGAAGAGATGAGTTGCAGAGGAGAGAGCTACGGGTGCGGTAGATTGAGTTGTGGGGGAAATGAGACACAGAGAGAGAGAGAGAGAGAGAGAGAGAGAGAGAGAAACCGGTTGTAAATGGGAGAGAAAGGTTAGTATGTAAAAGTGAAAAGAAAGTGAGAATTGATTTAATAATGGAAAGTAATGATAGTGTCTGACGGAGTTGGAAAAGTGAGTTGTCCAAAACCCAAATAAACCATTATTTTACAGGTCAACTTGCACACACCAACCAAAGTTGTTAGTACATGCAATAAAAAAGGAATTGGATACTCTCCTGAGCTTTAGTCAGGATCCTTTTTGATAAGCACACATGAACCATTATATTTTGATCTAACAGTTATAAACATGAAATCTTTTTAAAATTATAATAATTATACCGTTAAATCAAAATTCAACCGTTATAAACATGAAATCTTTTTAAAATTATAATAATTATACCGTTAAATCAAAATTCAACCGTTCATATAAGCTGATCAGGAGGATTTAAGCTTGTATTTAGGAGAGGATCCAATTCCATCAAAAAAACTGTGCACGAAGGCAGATTTCAGTGTCCCAAAAGATCCATGCAGTGGTGCACGCTGCACAAGGAGGAATTCCAAGTTTTGAATTTAGCTTGGGTATTTTTACACAATTTGGAACGTAACTTGTTCGTTATAATTTCGAATTGATTCGTCTATGATCACGTGTTCGTGAAAATAAGTACTATTCACAAATAGTAAAATATGATTGGAAAAATGAAAGGAAAATTGAGGTCCACGTAGCATGATATGGGTATTTTGATAATTTCACTACTACTGAGAATAAAATATAATAAATTTTGGGACAAGATGTCACAACTCCTACTTTAGGGACGCATGTTTTTAATCTGGCAAGTGTTTTATTTTTTGTAGTGTGAGAAGTTGCTTTAGGGCTGGTTTGGTATTACTGTGCTTTGAAAAAAAGCTGTTTCTGCTGTGCTGTGAGAATAAACAACTGTGAAATAAAGCAGCAGAGTGTTTGGTAAACTTTTTTGTAAAAGTGCTTTTGAAAAAAAAAAAAAAAACAGTATTAGAGTGTTTGGTAAACTTTTATGTAAAACAGATGTGAAAAAAAAGCCGGTTTTTCAAAGCTGGGTTTTGCAGCTTCTTGTTTTTGGCTTTTTTCACCCAAAACTGTGAAAAAAAACTGAAGCTGAGTGTTTACCAAACACAAAAACAGCTCCCAGCTTTTTTTGATAATAGCTTTTTTCAGAATCACCTCAGTACCAAACCAGGTCTTAGTCCAACAATTAGTTTGTCGCATTTAATCAGATACACAAAAGGACAGTTCTTCTCTAGACATGACATCCGTTATTTGTTAAAAACAAATAATAAGTAAAGGGTCATAGAATTAATAGATAACATGTCAATAACAAAACATATATATGAATGTGTTATTGATACAAAATCATCGTCTAACAAACGACACTCGTTCTGCAAGAAAAATTCCTACACAAAAAGGGTACGTATCTCTATGAAAAGTTTATCTTTGTTTTTATTCTTTGAAATGACGAAAATATAGAAGCCAATCGGACACCCAAAATTACAGCAGCAAAAACAGGATATGAAGATTGATCAGACTGACATATATACAAGTTTGAATATCAATTTCTTACCTTATAGATACATATCTCCATTGTTTCCAACACCTGGTCAGAGCCGAGAGAACCAAGAAGCCATTTTTCTGCACTTACACCTGCACCTATATATGGATCGCCGAGTGAGCGAGTGAGTTCATCATCACCAGACATCAGTGCAGTGCGTGTGATGGTACTGAGGAAGAACCCACTGCAGAGACCATATTAGAGGTGCAGGTGCAAATGCAGATAAATGAAACCACCTTGCCCATAACATTTCATTTGAATAAAATAATCTGCAGCCCCTACAAAGACAGGCACAAGTTTTCTCCATTAATGCGGTATGTCTGTGTGAGATTGACATATATATAGAAAGAGAGGGCAACATATTACATCTTTTTATTATATGAAGGGACAAAAAAATGGCAAACTGCAGTATAAAATGGAAAATGAATATTCTTTTTATGACAAACTATATTTTTACGGTAATTACAGTAAGGTGACTAATTTCAACACAAACTTTTTCCTTACACGCACACCATATACTTCGTTTGATTTACAAACGATATTTTACAGTAATTACAGTAAGGTAACTAATTTCAACGCAAACTTTTTCTTCACATGCACAACATATACTTAGTTTGGCCGACAAAAGCAAAACAAGTTGTGCATGGGAGAGCAAAAAGAGCATGAATGATTTTTATATAATAATTTGATGCTCCTTGGTGGCCCTGGGTAAGAATTTTCAAATTTACTAGGGTTTTGGCAAACTGTACCAACTTGTATATATGTATGAGAACAAGAAAGGGCCGAGTACGTAGCGACTGGAGAGAGAGAGAGACCACTGACTGACCACGTGACGCAATGGAGGGAAGCACGTGGGAATTGAAGTGTGAGCCAATAATATGCGAGTACGTACAGAGAGTCCTCATGCCCCTTACCCCACCAAAAGCCCGTGATGAAACTCCACGGACCACCCTCCACTTTCCACTAATATCTGCCATTGGCATATGGCATTACTCCACCAATGTCTCTTACCCACTCCAAGCAACCAATTTACCGGATCACCCTGTCTCAGTTTAAATGTTTAATAATATAATATTTATGCATAAGAGCAACTTTATTCTATGTGAATTGCACTCATTTTCTACTTAAATACGATTACGTAAAAAGCATTTTCAATTGTTTTTTTGTTTTTGGCTCTTTTCTTGTTTAGAGCAAATCGAACAGAATATCATAAATGAATAAATAAGTACTTTTATCCACTTTAGTAATACGTTTGTTACTAATTACGAATGTGAACATCTTTATTAATTTATGTTCTTCGATTTTCTTTAACTCAGTCGATCCGACGTCTGCAAATTAAGAACTCAGGCTTAAAATTTTACTTGAGATAGGAAGATGAGATACGAACTCAGGCGTACGTTTACTTAGCTTAAATAGAAAAACTCTAAATCTTTATTGGTTACAAATCACAATTATAAAATTGAAAAAAGTAAATACTTCTGCCATCTTTTATTTGTTTTGGAGAAAACTTAAAATGTGTTCACTAACACGTATGAAATTAAAAAATGAAAAATATGTGGCTTTGCAATCCATGATCCAATATCTGAAAAATCTGAAGTTTGATTGATCAGAAGGAGGTAATCGATCTTTTTCTCATTCCTACTCTCCCCTACTTTTGACTTCTCCAATTCACGATGACTTTTCTTGTTTCATATGAGAAAATAAGTCATTGGCTTTTTCCAATGAGATAACAAACATGTTGCCAATATTGGAATGACACTTTTCCGTCTTTTTTTATGTCGTCAAATGTCTCCAATTTCTAATTTTGAGCAGTTGAATAATTAAGATTCATAAATCCATCATCTCAACCAATTTCCCCCGACACATTTGAGTAACGTTGTATGCAAAACAAACGTTTGGCCCGCGAGGGGGAGTTGTAAAATGCCACAAAACTAGCGCATCTAGCTAGGAAAATGCCACAAAAGCAGAGAACTGAGCCATCGGACGTGGTCACAGCGGCAGTAGTGACGGATCTGCCCGTATTGAGACACTGCCAAGACAAAAGAAAAAAAAGGTGAAAACGACCAAAAACAGCAGAGGAAAGTAGGGAAAAAAATAAAGGGTTTTGGGCCATAAATAGAAAGCACATAACTATCGAGGATAATGATGCATGGAGGGCCATAAATAGAAAGCACCTAAATATTCTCGGCCGATCAAAACTTCAAACAAGAATGGCGTTGAGATCGGAGACGTGGTTGCTTATGAGCGCGGTGCTTGCTGCTCGCTGTCAAATTTGGATGTTGATGGAGATTTAGATATAATTGCAAGGCTAAATCGAATAATCGGCCTTCATGGTGATTAGATATTCAAAAGATAACCTTTGCGGTAAAAAAATTAACTAAACCTATGAACCTCACGTGCAGCCCTTTGACAGTGACTTGACAGGAATTTTATTTTGGGGCTTATTTCCTAACAGTTTTCCCCACAACAGTTATTCCTAATTTTTTTTCACCACAAGGGCTATCTTCTGAATGTCGTATCACCACGAAAACTATTTATCGGATTTCAAAACACCCATGTGGGGGCTTGAGATTAGTGCCACTACGGATTTCCTTTATAGGCTGCAAATCTGCACAAGAAAATATGCCTTATCACCGGTTACAAACTTATATACAATTATTGGACTATCTCTTATCACGTGAGTCGTGTCACGTGATGAGAGCAATCAACGCATGGTCATATACAACCGGTGATACCCAATAATGCTCAAATACAACTGGTAAAGCACAGGTTCATCAAATTTATGTGTTTCATACAGAAATTTTTTAGGCAAATTCACACCACAAAAAAAAACAAAAAAAAAAAGCACTCCAGAGTCATGCTATCATCTCAATGCAAGGGGATCATACTTTATATTTCCAATGTGCCGATGACAACTTTAAACAATGGATCGTTCACAGGAAACCAACGATACATAAAATCTGTCAGAAGTTAACGTTTGTATCTACTTTCGGTGCACGTTATAACATTTACTAGACCTCAGAAAACAATGTTTTATTTGACTGTACTTGTGTCCAGCAGTCTGATTTGGGCACAACAATTGCTGTATTTACATATGGTCACCAGCAACATACTCACCCTCTGTAATTTCAAATTCTCGTCTTAACTGCTCGATGTTTCCTCCTCTACTACCTTAAAATTTATTCATGTAAAACCCAAATTCTGAATGGCAATACCACCGTAACCAGGATTGTAAAATTGCAAATATATTCGGTGTTCCTTAACAGATAAGATGCAACAGTAATGAAGAAACAACTACTTGGGACAACATAATTTACTGGTTGACCTTACATACTGCAAGAGCAGGGCATGGAGAAAACCCTTAAATGACAATGTGGGATGCAAAGGCCGAACCACGGTGGAAGATATGGATCTTGCACTCAGTGCTAGCCTATGGGTTTGGAGATTTGTCTTTGTGAGAAACTTAGCAGTGAGCACATGGTCTGACCTAATAATTTTGCCACCTGAAATAATCTTTTCTGGATCTGAACTTATAAATTCCTACTACAATCCAGACCCAAAAATAAAAAACTTCCTCCCACACTATCCTATCCAAGCAAATCTCTTCAGGCAAATGACCCAAAGAAGTCATTCTCTAGGGTATGAGTATTTTCAAATTGCTCTAAATCGGCTAACAAAGACCAGTCTGAATTAAAAAGAAATGACTGAATATAGAAAATCGACTTTCTGAAAGGAAAGATCACAGTACCTAGACGATTCGGCAGAGCATTATCTGGAAGACTTCAAGTCATCTGCACGTTCTTCTTCGTCAGGAAGACACACTGGGTCGCATTCTTCTTCTACTCTGAGCAACCATTACCATTCTAAACACAATCTGCACTATCAAGGTGGCAGGTCTCACATAAAACAAAGTTCTCTAAATTTTCTCGTCTTTCAAAAACTTGAATTTAGAGGAAAGAAAATTGTACAATGCAGGTCCCTTCATTCTGTATATGGTTAGAGAATGTCATGTCACTCAATCAAACTAAAGCAGCAATCATAGGGCTTCTAGAGGCCACTGAAAATCTTGTAAATACCATGAAGCAAAATCATAATGTCAAAGCATCAAGGAAACAAGTCTCGAATAGGTGAAAGGTATCTTGAGTTTTCAAAAAGATAAAATGCAATCCAAGAGGCAATAAACGAATGCTATTTCCACACGAGGAACAGAACCCAACCAAAACGTTACAGGAAATGAAATGGCTAATAAGACCTTACATAAGTACAAAGAAGACAAAATTATCTTTCATACCCATTCAAAACAGTTACAAATGCAATATCTATTGTCAAAATATCACATATTTGCCTTCATTAACAATCAAACAGAGTTTAAATCAGCAGACAGAGCACTGCGAAAAGATTAACTATTGCCTCCAATCTGTATGCTAGTTATCTTAATACAGGATAAAATCTTGAGACTGATAAATGGGATGTTTATGCTGCACTGCACTATCTACAACCTGCTATTCCAAACAGATCATTTGTTCGTACTTCATATAGGAATATGCTAATTGTCATAATTTCTTAGTATTTGTTCAAATGAACATGACAAATCCGAACAAATAAATTAATGAATAGAACCATCGAAAAAAATGGTTACATGAGCTTTATCATGATCAACAAGACAAAAATCAGCTATTCCATTAACATTCTGACCAAAAAATTTTGTAAGTACATAATGGAGACAATTATAAACTGAACCTACCTACAAAGATAAAAGTAAACCATACAACCTCCAAATAACCAAACTTCTTATCACTCTAGTTCATCAAGTTTGATCTCATGTTGTTCACCAGAAGAAAGGACTTTCACACTCACCATACCCCTCTGCCACTCTGATTCTCCCACCAATATTAACCTATTAGCATTTATCCGTGCTGCACGCTTGAATACCCTGACAGAGAACAAATTCAAATAACATATTGGAAACACAGTGATTGATATAGAAATCTACAAGCACCTCTAAGGGGGCAGGAAATACCATTTAAGCGGTTTGTTCTCCAAGACTAAATCAACACTTTGACCTTTCCCCCTGAGTATGGTGGCAACTGTTGCAGCTGCTTCTTTAAGTCCAGGATCAAGAGCACACACAATGTTCTCTACTTGCAGGCTCAGTTCCGGCAGAAGGCCCTTCTCCTTAAGCAACTGTAATCCCCACAAGAAAATATCAAATAGATGGCAAACCAAAAAAAATTGGGATAAAGAAAAAAAATTAGTGGCTAAGAATGAAGAATATTTAAATACTAGGAGCGTTATCCAAAACATAAATTCAATTCTAGTAGGTAAAAAACTTCATAAAGCAAGGAATAGGATATATATATATATATATATATATATATATTACATAAGTTTAAACTTACTTCCACTATGACGGCATCACCAAATCCAAATCCACAAGCAGGAATGTCATCACCACCAAAAGTAGAAAGCAAGCGGTCATATCGCCCACCACCACAAATGGCTCGTAACTTTCCTCCTCTATCAAAACCCTGAAAATAAAATTTATTTGTCAGGAACTATTTTCTGCAGTGACAAAATTGGAAGCAATTTTATATACATACAAGGGAGATCTAATCACCATAATTAAGTAAACATGCATACATAAAAACAGTATGTCATATGGCTGCTTATTTTGTCTGTCACCAGCACAAAAGTTTGTGTTACACATAGGCACAACAATGCAGAAGTTCCAGTATGTTCTACATCTGAAATTTTAGGAGGACAAATTTTCACGTCACTTTTCAGTTGTTTCATAAGTAATGACAGTATTACAACCAACTTTTCACTTCACACCGAACAGAACTCTAAAATGTTCCAGTGTAGTATTTGACAAATGCTACTAAATTTTGCTCACAGATCAGTTAAATGCATTTCAGTACTTCCAAATTCATAAATGTATAAACTGGCAGTGAGATAATGTCCAGAAACTACATCCAAAGCAGACTGATGCCCAAAATAGACACGCAGTAGCATATATGATCCCCAGGACATTATTCGCACACAAAAAGGTAATACCAGATTATAAAGAAATATCATCAACTACCAGGAGCAATAAACAACTAAAGAAAATGGAAATGATGGTAGAACTCAAATCATTCTACGAACATGACTAATACCTGCAATGTCAAAATTTTAGGAGGGAAAACACATGGAAATCCTAACCTCGAAAACAATACCAGTGTAGTAGGCAAGGCCACGAACAATAGAAGCATCAAACTGGATCCATTCAGAATAACCAAATTTGTCAGCAAGAGAGAATAGCTGCTTCAAATCAGCAACTGCTTCCCGAGCATCTCCAAGAACCTCTACATAAGAAAACATTGAAAGCATATTAATAATTGCCCCATCACCTTGGAAACTCTACTCACAAATGATTGACAAAATAATCCGACTACTCTTTGAAAAAATTATACAGTTCCATTTATTGTGGTCGCAATTCATGTTAACTCAAGTCTGAACCCACCTCCTCACTATCCTTTCCCACTTTCAAGTCTCAACATTCTTTCACTTCTCTCTGATCTACGAGTAACTACTAACTCCTGAATTCATCATCACCGTTACCCAAGATAATTGTCTATTTCTCTCTCTATTCATTTCTTATAGAGGCACACCTTAAATAATTCCTTTTTCTCATCTAATAAGTGTTTATCCACCTTCACCTAATATACGAAAGCTTAGTTAAGCATTATCATTTTCAATATCTATGTTACATTATATTATCTTGTTACCTTCACTAATGTTCCTCGACCATCAAGAGTACTTGTAATTTCTAGCAGTTAAAGCTTTTGCGTTTAGCTTTTTAACAAACAAATATCACAATGGTTAGTAAAATAAATCATTTGTACAAAAGTTCACTGATCGTAAGAGAACTGGTTAAAAATTTTGATTATTTCAGAACAAGTGCTTGGGAGAAACACGAGTCTCAGACAATCTCAGGCAATCAAATCGGGTTCATGCCAGGACGCTTGACTATGGAGGCAATCTCTCTCTTACAAAGATCAATGAAATGATATAGAGATATGCAAAAGGATTTACACAAGATGAAAAAGCGTATGATAGGATCCCAGAGAACTTCTTTGGAGGATTCTAGAGAAGAAAGGAGTGCAAGTAGAATATATCCAAGCAATAGAGGATATATATATGATGGAGAAAGGACTATATAAGAACTCATGAAGGACAAATTGAAAGTTCCCATAACCATAGGGTTATACCAAGGCTCAGCATTAGGTCCTTACTGTTTTGCATTGGTAGTGGATGAGGTAATGGGACATATTCAAGATATATCCCTGGGTTGCTTTTCGCAGATGATATAGTGCTAATAGATGAAACGTAGAAGGGCGTAAATGTGAAGCTTAACCTTTGGCAAGAGGTGTTGGAATCTAAAGGTCTTCACCTCAGTACGTTGAAGACAAGTATATGGAGTGCAAGTTCAGTGGGATTGGGGTCAAATGAGATAGGGTTAAGGATTGGAGATCAAAAAGTACCAAAGAGTGAACGCTTTCACCATCTTGGATCTGTCTTGCTAAAGAACGAAGAACTAGATGGAGATCTTAACCATAAAATATAAGGAAACTAATGAAAAAGGCTTGAAAACTTTGAGTTTTAATGATAAGAACAAAATAAAGGGTAAAGTGAACAGTATGAGGATTGACTTTTTAGTGTAAAAATATGGTTTTTTGTTAAAGTGAACAGTACCGGAAGCTTTTCGTTAAAGTTCCCTAGAATATAAGCTGATGGATTAAAAGGAAGAGTGAATCCAGTGTGTTGTACGATTTTCATAAGCCAGAAAAGCTCAAGAAATTTTTTTATAGTATGGCAATAATGCTAGCAATGCTTTATGGCACAAAACGTTGGGTGGTCAAGCATCACCACGTGCAGAAAAAATGTGTAGCGGAGATGCGAATGCTTCACTGGATGTGTGGTACATGAGAAATGACATAATTAAGGACGAGGATATCTGTGCTAAAGTATAAGCAGTTGTAATTGAAAATAAGATGAGAGAAAAGTGGTTAAGGTGGTTTGAACATGTGAATCGAGGACCTACAGATGCTCCATTTAGAAAATGCAATTATGAGATAAAGGCTCAGGTCAAAAGGGATAGAGGAAGACCTGAAAAGACTTGGAACGAGACTTTAAAAGACATGGAGTACTTGGAGCAAACGGAAGACTTGGTGGAAAACCAAGTTCAGTGGCATTCTAGGATTCATACAGTTGACCCCACTCAGGAATAAGACTTTGTTGTTATTGTTGTATTTTGGAATAAGTACTACTTACCAAAGGTTCCCATCGGCATACTAAAACTTTTCGTAAATTTTATCCAATCTATAGTCTAATAATCTACTATCAAACTTACAAGTGATGTCATTGCTAAGCCAATGTTTTAAAAACGTGCCCCAAGGCGCGACTAGGCGGCTTTGGAGGCGGGGTAGGGGTGACAACATCTATGCCCTGTGGGAGTAGGCGAAAACTCACCTAGACATGGTCGAGGTGTGCGTTAGGTAGTACTGGGCGTTTTCTTTTTTATAAAACTTCTCAGCCTTCTTCGTTCGACCCTCGAGTCCTCGACAACCTTGCGTTGTTCTTCTTCTTGTGAAACACTAAAACCCTCCCTTATCTTCTTCGCGCGATACCACCAACCGAGTAGCACCGCCACGACCCAGAAAAAAGGGAAAGTGAGCGTTGTATGTGGACTATATTAATGTTGCAAAATGAGTGGATACTGGCAAGAGAGAGAGAGAAGAGAGAACGTATGAGTGAGAGAGTGTACAGAGGGAAAGAGAGTGGGTAGGGGATGTATGTTGGACCATATTAATGTTGTAAAATGAGTGGATATTAACGAGGGAAAGACTTTTTTTTACCATTTTTATTTCAATGTATGTGGACCATATTTGGATGAATGATTTCTTTTTTTGCACGTTTTTGAGTTAAACTTGTTTATGACTTGTGCACTTTTGAACAACAAACAATATTTTTATACAAAATATTATAATTTATATATGTAACTATATATAATATATATTTATATATAGATTATAAATTTTAGGTCCCGTGATGCTTCGCCTCATGCCTCAAGGCTCTCGCCTACGCAGGGCTATCCATGAAACACCTCGCCTACACCTTCGCATTTTAAAACATGGGTTGTACTACACAAAAGCAACCTTTTTTAATCAATTGAAAATTTGCCTCTATGCAGCACAAAAAGTTTTGATCTACAAGGGCGTGAGCCGTGTAGGATACCGAAATATTTAACATACCCTCTTACAAGTTTATATGCAATCAGCTGGATATTTGTGCTGATCTGAGTATACATACGATATATTTTCACATCTTGGAGAGGGGGAAACACGGTTATTTTACCTTTTATTGCCAAAAACTTATATATAAATACTTTCTGAATCAATATTGTTAAGACCAACCTTCCAGCTTTGTCAATGACTTTATGGAAAGAATTTGCAATAACTGTTCAATAGCCTCTTCTGATACACCAGCAGATTTCAACTCATTTTTTATATCATCCACTGGAATCTTCTCTATCTGTTTACAATTCAAATCAAGAAAAGAATTAGAAACTTGTAACAAAAGTCTATATTTTTTGTTAGGGTATATGATCATGCATAAGAAAATGGAGAAAATATTGTAAAGAAAATATCATATTCATTGTACTATCAGGCTAAGAGCAAGACTAGATTCTAGATCCAAAATGCGTACAAAGTTCAAGGACTCTCACCATAAAAGGCACATGTAGACACTATACTCATACATATGTGCACATACAAAAGCAGAACATCATACTACAATTATTGAATGTAAAAGGAACTTAAATATATCGACATGAACTAGCAACTAGCATACTTCAAAGCAATAATTTGAAAGAACTTTTTCAAAATCTAATAAGTCAAAGTTATTAAACTAACAAATAATCTTAGTTTTTCTTCTCAGGAATGTATAATCAAACAAATACAATGCCATCCTGGCTTTCACATCATAATTTTTTTTAAAAGAACAATAGTAAAAACCCAGAACATAATTAGCTGCAATCCAAAACTTGCAACCTTTCACAATTTACCTTGTCTATGATGATGCAAACTTTGCCAAATAAAGATTCGGGTATGGAATAGCGCCTCAGTACTTCTTGTAAAACCTATAATGTAGAAATGTTAGGCCAATAGGCAGTAGTCATAAAATCAAAAATTTTAGTATTTAAAAATGACATGAAAACTCATTCAGAACAAACAGTGGGAGAGCTTTTCCAAAATAATTGGATGTGTCAGTTTCTTTTTCGATAAGCAACTTGAGAATCATTTGGTAATACGATGTCAAAGACCTCTGAATCAAGTAGCTTAAGTTCATGTCATGAAATACCATCCACACCTTACGACTTGAAACCTTAAATCCAACATCTGATGCCGTAATTCCTAATCGCTTGAAGAAAGTGACAATTGAAGAAATAAGTTCTGCTTCAGCCTAGCACATGAAGATAAAAAATAAAAAATAAAACTAAAGCTTGTTAGAGAAATGCATATAACACAACATACACAAATACAACATCATCTGAAACAGATTGAAATTTCAATCAATGCAAGAGTAAGAGGTATCACAAAAAATCGAATAATCATATAGCGATGCAGCGGAATCAGCTCCATACCGTAACCTCAGGTACACCAATAATATCCATATTCCACTGGTAATGCTCCCGACGCCGCCCCCTTGTCATCCTCTCGTACCGCCAACACTGCCCAACCGCAAACCATTTCAATGGCAGGGACAGAGATTTTCTGGACAGGAAAAAACAAGGAGATCAAAATTTTTGGCTTCCGCACCTGGATATAAACAAATCACAGAATAAATAATAAATCTATAGATACACATTATACACTTGTACAACCAAGTCTTTAACTAGCAAAGTAACACGATCAGCAGAATCAGAATCGCAGTACCCTTTCTGTATCACCAGCCTGGCCAAAGAAGGAGTGAGCTCCGGCCTCAACGCGACGCGACGATTGCCTCGATCTTCGAAGCAATACAGCTACACAATACAGTGCAATGTAGGTATATGAATATATACATTTATATATGTATGTATGCAATTCAAATTCAAGCAATGCAGGTAAAAGAAACGCTGAGAAAATCAGCATACCTGGTCACGAATCTCCTCCCCTGCTTTTCTGATAAACAGCGCCTCCGTCTCCAGAACCGGAAAGTCGACCTCTTCGAAGCCGAACAGCCGCGAGACCTCTCTGAAATTGTAGAAGAGCCAGTTTCGGAGGCGCATATCTTCGGGCGGGAAGTCCCTGGTGCCCTTGGGAGGGTTAACGTCGATCTTTTGGAGGTCATCGGTGGCCGGCGCCGGAGATAGAGCCCCGACGCGATCGCCTCCGGTGGCATTGGGGGTGAGAGAAGAAGCGGCCGGGGAGAGTAAAGAGAGGGGTCTAGGGTTTGGGGTGAGAGGGAGTTTGGGGAGGGGCAGTCGAAGAGCGCGAGTGAAGGGCTTGTGGAAGATAAGGAGGGAAGACGAGACTGCAGAGACCATGGCGACGGTGGTGAGGGCTCGATTGTCTTTTCGGCTACTTGGGTCTTTGGTTGTTTTGATAAAAACGCAGAGGAATAGGTTGAAATCAACGTATGGATTTGGCGGGGGCCCAAATTGAATAGTGAAGGCCCAAATATTTTTAGTAGGATGCCAAACAAACCATTTTTTTTTTTAGAAAAAAATGGAGTTAGGCCCGATCCTCGAGGATTGAGGAACACCTTCTCAAGGAACCTCGCGGCCAACTTACAGAGTTTCTTGCTTTGATTAGAACCATTTATATTATAAATTAATATATAAAAATTATTTTTACAAAATCTATATTTGAAATTGTTTAATTGAATAGTATAAAAATAAATAGTCAGTATCGTTAAAAGTGTGACGAGTCATATATTTATTTACTACAATTGACTCACCAAACAGCTTTAGTTTTCATTGGTTTTGTTTAGAGATGATCTTTGTTGAGGCTCAAAAATGTCTTAAAAGTCCCCCAACAATCTTTCTAGAATAATTTATGATATTAACGATTCTGATTATAAGTACGAAGTTTCGTAAATCAATCACAACGTATCTTGAGGAGAACTCCTCCTCAATATTAACAAATCAAGATTATCTTGTTTTTCTTTTTAAAAATCATCCTAGTGTGTATTCCAAATTTTCATTCTAAGGTTGAGATATCATAGCCCACAATATAAACATTCCTTAAATTTTTAATTTGTCACACATAACATGACGTAGCATTATTCTAACATTATATGTTATAGTTCCTTATGCGTTAAATTCCTGGCTCTCTATTGTTCAGTCAATCATGCTTATTCAAAAATAAAAATAAAATAAAATCCTCGAATACTATTGATCGTAATTTTTTCAAAAAAAAAAATGATGACATTAAGGAGTGAGAAAATAATTGCAAAATAGAGTGAGAAAATAATTGCGAAGTCGTTAGTGGAATTTATAACATTTCACTTATAAATAGAAAAAATATATAATACTAAGTGGCATATCGACTTTATGTTAATACATACATATATATATATATATATGTATATAATTCTCATCAATATCACCATTCATGTTTATCACGCGTCATATTATATATTATTTTCTCGATTGTTCATGAAACACGCATGTGCATCCAAATTTCAACCACTGCATACATATGCACCGACCCATTTCATAATATTTAAATTTCATTTTTTTGACGTTTCTAGATGAATGATCAAAACAAAATACAATGTAGTACATTGTAGTACTCTTCTCAACAGGTACTACTCTCTTCTGGCATGCTTCAAAGCAAAAATATCATTCTCTAGATAAATTAGCTTCACCTACTTAATGAAAATTAGGCAATCATATTTCGTTTAGGCATTCACTTTCCATAGGTCATGTTCAAAATGATGATTACCATTAGTTAATCGTACTCGTAAGCTACTAAGGGTAAGAATAATCGTCCAGGTCTTATTGTGAAACAAAAAAACCGCCCCAAGTCTAAAAAAAAAAAAAAAAAAAAAAGAAGAAACCTCCGGTACACCACCGGGCATAGTCTCTGGAGCCTTTCTTCTATTTCTCGAATTCTTTGGGTGGTAGCTTGCTTCCAAGCCGTACCTTATATAAAAGTTGTTTATAATTTGACGTGTATTAATTTATGCATGTCATTTTCTTTATGAAATTTGAACTCAAAATGTTTCTTGATTATTTGACGTGTATTAATTTATGCATGTTATTTTCTTTATGTTATCAGTTTAGGTCGGATGTCCCAAAGAAAATAACAAAAATTTTATTCGTTTAAATGTAAATGCAATAAGAGACCCACCATTAAAATGAATAAAAAATAAATTTAACTTTGATGTCATGACTCCTAATCACAAAGCTTTCAAATCCAATCAACAAATAATACTTCTATTGGATAGACATTTAATAGGATTTTGACATTTCTCTTGGAGATGCAATTAGCCCATCTCCAAAGGAGATTTCAAATTTTACACACAAAATTTAAATTTGAAGGCTTATGTGGCACATTGATCTTTTTGCAAATTTTGTTCTCCAACCAATATGTCAAATTTAAATTATTATTAATTGCATTCTTTATTTTTCATAATTGTAATCAGTATTTTTAAAACAAAAGATAATTATAAAGATTATAAAAAGACATTTATTATCCACTAAAAATAGATTTGAAGCTGCTGTCAAATTTGACAACAATTCTCTTTCCTGCCATTTAGTTGGAAAACATCAATAATGTCTTTTTTTACCATTAGTGCTGATATGGACTTTTTTAAACATTTGGAGATAGGCAATCATTTTGGTTTAGGCATTCACTTCCTTAGTTCATGTCCTAAATGATGGTTATCAAACATTTCAGTGTCTCGTTAATTGTCACTTATGAAATTCGAACTCAAAATCTTTCTTGATAATTTGATGTGTGTTAACTTATGCATGCTATTTTCTTTATGTTATCATTTCGATTAGGTCGGATGTCCCAAAGAAGTTGACATCATTTTCTTTGGCATCGGTGTCAAGTGTCCCCCATTGCTTTTCTACCCAGCTAGCAGAAGATGGCAACATATATCCCACCAGGCGTCTTAAATCCCTAACACAAGAGCCAAACTTTGTAACATCTCCCTAGCTTATCACGAGCCAACCTTCCTCATCAAGTTTCCTCCCATACCAAATGTCCTGCCAAAGCTATTTGAACTTTTAGTGGCCTTTTGGTCTTTTCAAGCTTAAGTTAACATCATTGCCAACTATTGTCAAGCACTTCTTCCTTTATCAATTTGTCTTTGATGACTATTATCAGATAGTATTAAAAACAAGTTCAACGGGATTTATTGACGCCTATATATGATTTTTGCATTTTCATTCATCATAACATGTACAATATATAATCAGAAACATTACATGTGTTATAAAAATCCGACTTTAACTTACTTTTCGTAGAGTTCAAATGTCGTTCGTTATTGTATCTATACATTTTTTTGGTTCGTTCTTTGGAACCCATAATTGGGTGTTGCGGTTTGGACTGAACTTGATAATTAACGACATATAGTTGATGTTGATGTTGTAGCCGAAACCAAATGCGACCATAATACGCAATTGGAGCATCGATTATTTAGGGTTTGGTCAATGCACGCATAATTGCATACGATGCTAAAATATATAGATTAATTTTCCAACATTGTTTTGGATTTTATTGGGAAGAGATAATGAGGTTGAATATCTAGTTAAAGTTGCACTTAAATCGAATTCTAATGGGTGATTCAGTCGTCATATGACATTGATATTGATGAAATTGAGGTTTCACTATAAAACCAATTGGCAATATGGGGAGTAGCCCAATACCATATAAGCACATAGCAAACTTTGTTCCTCACCGATGTGGGACAACTCTCAACATGCCCTCGCACGTGTGGCGGATTTTCAAGCCTACACGTGGACAACAACTCGGTGATGTCCCTCACCGATGTGGGATAACTCTCAACACGCCCCCGCACGTATGGCGGATTTTCAAGCCTACACGTGGACAACAACTGGGTGACGTGGAGGGCGAGTGGCCGTTTGGCTTCACACGAGAGCAATCCGCTCTGATACCATGATGAAATTGAGGTTTCACCATAAAACCAATTGGCAATATAGGGAGTAGCCCAATACCATATAAGCACATAGCAAACATTGTCTCTCACCGATGTGGGACAACTCTCAATAGATATTTCAACGCAGTCTTTTTGGATTGCAAACTCGAATGCTCAGTCCATATTACATCATTGGCATTGGGGTAATTCGCAAAGTTGTCTTAGGTTTAATGATTTGAGTTAAGCCGCAAAATAATCAATCATAAATCGATATCATACTCACTTTTAAGAAAAAAATTGAGATTTCTTGGTTACAAGTGATGAGTAATACAATAGACCGCAGTGCTGATGTAGACAAAGTTATTTTTTCGGCTCCTCCTCGCACATCAAAAATGTTAAAATTGAGCTATCGATCATTTTCTGAATCCTCCTCAAGCATCTAAAGACTAAAATGTCGAAAATGAGCTACTAATCTTATTCCGTTTTACATGATTACTTGCTTTAATTTGCTTCTGCATCCAATTTTCTTCACCATTCATTCATGACGTCTTAGCACGAGTTCAATTTTGTTGTAATTGTATACGTTAATAAAGTCGAGACTCCTGAAATATTTCAAATTTGCATGGCGTATAAATGAGTAATCCACCAATATACAAATGACACTGAACAAGAAGAAAATTAAACGCATTAAACTTGAATTCCTTACCTTTATTTTTTATTTTTTCAATAGAAAGACGAAAAGAAACAGATAACCTACTATGAATATTATATGAATTCATGTTGGAATTTACAACATCCCTCCTCTCAAATAATAACGGTCCAGAACTGTTTACCATTGTTTTTCATGGTGGAACTATTTAATTCACCTTAATTATGTTTAGTTCACCTTTAATTTCACTTAATTGAACAATAAAAAGGAAGGAGGTTGATTGGACACGTCAGGGTCTAGTCATAATTGGCTGACTTATCACAATGCCGTCGTATCTCAACAAACATTAGTCCAACACGGCGGCATTCTATGAAGCCTGTAGTGCAACAAGATAAATTTTCCTTGTGCGTTGAAAATACGATTTAGCACATTGGACCTTTTTTAATCAGTTTTATGAATTTTATTATTTGACTTAGTGTAACAAATCAAAATCGTGTTCTCGTGGTACTTAAAATCTATGGTGCCACAGCCCGTCTCTGCTGACCACAACCCCCATCATCATTAAACCCAATTAAATATCATACGCCCCCCAACCCCCACCCCATACTCATACCCACCACACGTCTCACATGCATACATGCACATACCCCCATACATAAACATACATAAAAATCTTTGAAAATTCCCACATTTCTCAACAAACCCACCTCCCTCCCCTCTCCCTATATATTATCATCCTCCCTACCTCTTTCCTAATTCTCCAATTCACCAATTTACCCCCCAAAAAAAAACACAAACACTCCTTGTTTGTTCTCTCTTTTCATATCGCACGCCCACGCCACCAACAACTACCACTCATGGGTGAGGTTAGTAAAAATTAATCAAAACCTTGTCATTCTTCGTCACTAGTAATAGTTTGCTCCCACCAAAGTTTTTTGTTTTAACGATGGTTCTGAATGTCCTCGCAGAAAAAGGAAGCGCCGAAGAATGACGGCGAGAAAAAGCCGGCTGACGCCGCCCCCAAGAAGGACGACGGGGTGGTCACCGTCGTTTTGAAGACCGACATCCATTGCGAGGGATGCGCCAAGAAAATCAAACGAGCCGTCAAGAAATTCGAAGGTATGTCATCACGAATTATCCACCGATTTCGATATCAAATTTTGATCACATGACAGATTTGAGCTTGTGTGTTCTTATCATTTCTGCTTTCTTAATTGGCTTTTCGGATGACGTTGGGTAGAGCAGTGTGCCCGTCGTCCCTTTCTATCAACATAATATAGAACATTGTAAAGAAAAGGTTCGGAGTTTACCAAGTTCGCCGGACTTCAGACCACACTGAGTCTCTGAGATTTTTCTTCTTCTTTTTTTTTTTTTTTTGTTTTTTTTACCGTTGAAAATTGAGTACCAAAAAAAGGTCCAAAATCGTTTCATGGAAATTGGAAGGGGACCATAAATAAATAAATATCTATTAATTTTGGATAAGAGTTGAGCCTTTTTCAGGCGTTGAAGCAAGGGAAACAGTTCACACAAATTTGACTTTAATGGCGTACATGCATTATATTCAAGCTTTAATTTGATGGTCTAACAACTATTTAAGTAACAAACACGTTTTTATTTTATTAATTGATTTTGGCTAATTTGGTACTAATTTTTGAATTAGTATAGGCGTTGAACAAGTGAAGACGGATAGTGCAGCCAACAAACTGACTGTGATTGGGAAAGTTAACCCCGCCGGGCTTAAGGAGAAACTGGAGCAGAAGATTAAGAAGAAGATCGACCTGGTCTCTCCTCAGCCCAAAAAAGATGGCGGTGGCGGTGGTGGAGACAAGAAGCCTGCCGCAGAGGGAAAGGCTGAGAAAAAGGATGATGAGAAAAAGCCAGCTGATGAGAAAAAGCCGGCTGAAGACAAAAAGCCCAAAGAGGCACCCAAAGAGGTAATTTATTGACATTCATGTATATAGTAATAGCTATGTAAATCGGCTCGAAACAGCTCGAAATTATACATTCTTTATATATTAATATATTAATTTTGCTGCTAAATTTGTTTCTTTTTTGTTGGGTGGTTTCAGAGTTCTGTGGTGTTGAAGATCAGATTGCATTGTGAGGGATGCATGCACAAGATGAAGAGTAAAATCTCCAAGTTTAAAGGTTAATTCCAATCGATTCTCGCGCCTTCCATGACTTGAAGAATAAAATATAGAATTTGGATTATATTAATTTAACTGAAAATTTAACTTTCCCCCTCCAAACTCATTTTTTGTAGCCTCTAGCCCATCATAAAATATTTATTCGAATAAAACCCAATGATTAGGATCCAACTAAGCAACTTACCAAATTAAGTTTGTATGTCCGTTTTTATATTTTTTGGATCCCTAATATACCCCTTCTAAGCTAGTATGGAAAGTTCTTGTAATTTTGTTTTAATTGATCACGTGCATTGAATTTGGCAAGGCTTTGTAGCCATGAAATATGGGTCTAGATAGAGGAATTAATTTGGAATTTTTTTTTTAATTTCTACAATAAATTTCAATTTGAATATACCCAATTTAGTGTTTATTTTCAACAATATCTATTGTTTAATTTTATGAAAATAATTTACCTACTATGAAAACAATATCAATTGTTTAATTTTATACCTACAGTATAATTACATGAAAATAGTTTACTTACTATGAAAATTAATTTTTTTGAAAACAATATCTATTGTTTAATTTTATGAAATAATTTACCTACTGTATAAGTACATGAAAAAATTTACCTACTATGAAAATTAATTTTTTGAAAACAATATCTATTATTGTTTGATTTTATGAAAATAATTTACCTACTGTATAATTACATGAAAATTAATGTGCCTACTTTTTAAATTTGTGACAAAATTAATTTACCTACGTCTTTTTATGGTATTAGTATACATAAATGTAGAATATATGTCCGTATATATTTGATCTAATTAGATTTTGGATTGGAGGAGTTCACACAATATAAAAAATATACTAAACAAATTAAATGTCTAGCAAAAAGAAATGTATAAGAGATTTGGTGGCATGATTTTGTAAATAAACACAAATTCATGGACATCTTTTATCTAACATGACATCATCTTTAAAATTTGGGTTTTATTTAGAAGTTATAATATATATGGGTTTTTGTCTAGAGTTTAAGAGTTGCAAGGGTTTAAATCTAAAGAACCCTTAATTTAATCAGAATGATGCACGCACACCACTGGCACCACGCTATTAAACTAATAATATTTTATTAGATTTTGTAAAAAGACTAATCTAGATTAATAGAAAATTAAGTCATAACGATACTTTGAATGCTGAATTTTCAAATCGGCTAAAAGCATACGAGCGTTTTTACAATATTTGTTTTTTATGATGCATGTGCGTGACGTTATAAAGATTTTAAGGACTTTGTGATAAATTTTAAAAGGTTTATGTAAAGTTTATATTTTCGTTACCAAAAGTTGTAAATATTCATGGGCAAATTTGTCATTCTATTATCTAACAAAGAAGTGGATTATGGTGTTCGCAGGTGTTAACAGTGTGAGCTTTGACGCACCCAAAGACCTGGTAATGGTGAAGGGATTCATGGATGTAAAGGAACTTGTACCCTACCTCAAAGAGAAGTTCCGGAGGGCCGTGGAAGTGGTCCCACCCAAGAAAGATGACGGCGGAGCTGCCGACAAGAAGTCAAAAGACGGCGGTGGTGACAAGAAGGAAAAGGAAGCCGCAGGAGCCGATAAGAAAGAGAAAGACGGTGCTGGTGAGAAGAAAGATAAAGCAGTCACAGCAGGTGACGGCGCCGCCGCAGGAGGAGGAGGAGGAGGAGGCGCCCCCAAGATGGAGGTGAGCAAGATGGAGTATAATGGATACCCACCTCCTTCTTACTACTGGTACGACGAAGGGCACGTTTACAACCACAACAAGTTTGTCATGGAGGCTCAAGCGCACCAGGCGCACGTTAGCCAGGGGTCCTCTAGCCATGGCTACTCTGTGCCGATGGAACACTACCCTGCGCCGCAGATGTTCAGCGACGAGAATCCGAACGGTTGTTCGGTGATGTAGAGTGCTGAACCGATTGACCGGTGGTTGGTTTGACGAAGCTTTGAAATTAAGAAAAATATTATATAGAGGGTCAAAATCGGAATTTCACAAAAAATGTATATATTACGAGATGCAGCTAATACAAGGTTTAATTGTGAGTAGGAACTGATGGGAATTTTGGACTTAAATACACGGTGTAGTAGGGTTAGACCGACCGGGCGGCCGCCCAGATGAGGCAGCCGGTTCAGATGTTGGGTTTGGTTATTGGTTAGTTTAATATAATTAAATTTTCTACTAATTTTTTAGTTGTATTTTTGATACTTTTTAATAAAGATATTAAAGCTTATCTTAATAGTCTCCTCAATTTTGAATTTTTTATTAGCAAAGTACGATATTCAGGAATTAATAAAATGTACAAAGTAAGGATAAGGTGCATAAATGAGATTCGATCAAAATTTTACCTGAGATTTCAACCCACAAACAACATCCTCAACCATACAAACAATGGAAACTACAATGGCCTTTCTTCCACTAATAGTCATGGAGTAGGTCAGGGGTATCATCCAACTATACCGCATCACTAGTTCCTCCAATACCTGAACGGGCTAGTCGGTGTGCTGCATGATTCGCGTCCCGATTTGTGTGTCTGAACTCACAGTGCCCAAGTGCTTGTAGTAAACCTTTTGTGTCTTCAATAATAGGTCCAAAAGTGGACTGATCTTCATCTGCAAGGACAAGGCTGGAGTCTCTTTCGAATATTATTCCAGCATCGGCATGGCTGCTCTGCACCAACACCAGTGCAACAAACCTCGCTGCTAAAACCTCCGCGTGCAGCGGAGATATGACATCTCTGTGCCTTCCTGAAGCCCCTGCAATAAATTTCCCTGGTGGTCTCGAATGATAGCTCTCATTCCGTCGCTCCTTGATCTTTCCTCCCATGCCCTATCAAAGTTGCATTTCAAGAAACCTGAAGCAGGAGCAATCCATTTCTGTCGCGCTTTGCACAATGATTTCCTTTAAGAGAGCATTGCCATTTTTGGAGCGTCTCCAACCATTCTTCTGCCTTATTAATAATCCCCTGCGGGTTTGGTTGAGTTCCATTTTATTGAAGTTTGAATGTCTATATTTCATTACATTAAACAAGATACAATGAAAGCTCAAATATATGAGCGGAAGAAAATGAGAAAACAGAAGCAGAAATCAAGGGACAACACTTCCTTGATTTATGCTTTACCAACAACTAAAGGTAAGGGCAATCTGCTAACAACTAAAGCAAGGTAGAAAATCCCTTGAATTAGTGAGAATGACAACTATGACAGCCATACACAACCATGACAGCCATACTTAGTTGTTAGACTGCAATGCACCATACATACACCTATGCATGCCGACTAGGGTTTGGGATTTAACTTAGACTAACCCTAGAACTTCTTCCAATACTCCCCCTCAAGCTGGATCAAAGGGATCAATTAATCCGAGCTTGGATAGGAGGTGATGAAAAGTGGTAAATGACAGTCCTTTGGTGAAGATATCTGCAAGCTGATCATGACTGCGAACGAAGTGTGTAGCAATTACCTTGGACTGCACTTGATTCCGAACATAGTGACAGTCAACTTCAATGTGTTTAGTTCGCTCATGGAAGACAGGATTTGATGCGATGTGCATTGCTGCTTGATTGTCACAATGAAGAGACATAGGTTGCGGATGAGGAAACCCTAGGTCCAAGAGTAGAGTTTTGAGCCAACTAAGTTCACATGCCGTTGATGCCATAGCACGATATTCCGCTTCTGCACTTGAGCGTGCAACCACACTTTGTTTTTTGCTCTTCCAGGTGACAAGGTTACCCCCTACGAATGTGCAAAAACCAGTGATAGACTTGCGATCGAGAGAGTTCCCTGCCCAATCTGCATCTGTATATCCTGATATCTGAGTATGACCATTATTGCGCATAAGGATCCCTCTACCAATAGAACCCTTTAGATAACGAAGCACACGGTGAACAATCTTCATGTGATATGTGTTTGGAGCATGCATGAACTGACTAACAAGGCTCACAGCATATGCTATATCAGGACAAGTGATAGTTAGGTAAATGAGCTTGCCAACCAGTCGCTGATAATACTCTATATTAGGAATGAGATCACCATGAAACTGCAGCTTCAAGTTGCTATTCAAGGGTGTCCGAGCAGGTTTACAATCTGTCATGTTTGCCTCATGAAGAAGATCAATGATGTACTTGCGCTGATTTAGAAAACAGCCCTTGTGGGAATGTGCCACCTCGATGCCTAAGAAATACTTAAGAGTTCCAAGATCTTTGATAGCAAATTTGTGACTGAGATATTGCTTAAGAGCACTAATCTCAGAAACATTATCACCTATAACAATTAGGTCATCGACATAAATAAGTACAACAAGTTTACCAGATGTGCCCGATCGCACAAATAGAGAGGAATCTGCATTGCTCCGAGAGAAACCAACTCCCTCTAGGACGTGACTGAGCTTGGCATACCATGCTCGGGAACTTTGCTTGAGTCCATAAATGGATTTATGAAGTCTGCACACCAAGTCTGGATTGTTTGATTGAGGATGACCCGGAGGGATTTTCATGAAAACTTCTTCTTCTAGTTCCCCATGTAAAAAAGCATTTTTAACGTCCATTTGGAAGAGAGGCCATGCATTGTTAATGGCAACAGATAACAGCACCCTCACTGTATTCATCTTTGCCACATGTGCAAAGGTCTCTTTGTAATCCACTCCATAAGTCTGAGTAAATCCACGAGCAACCAATCGAGCCTTGTGTCTTTCAATCGTGCCATCTGAATGGAACTTGATCTTGTACACCCATCGACTTCCTACAGCCTTCTTTCCCTTAGGAAGCTTCATGATGGTCCAGGTGTTGTTCTCGTGAAGAGCTTGAAGCTCTTCTGCCATAGCATCCCTCCATTCGCTATGTAATCTAGCTTCTTGAAAGCTTTGAGGTTCATAGGTCTTGGTAACTGTATTAAGGAAAGCAGCAAATGAAGGTGACACTTTGCTGTAATTAATAACAGAAGTCAAGGGGTGCCTGACATTATAAGTTACATAATCATTTAACTTGGGTAGGAGTCTCCTCTCACGGGAAGGATTTCGACGAACTGTGGAAGGTTGAGCCACTTGTAGTTGAGCAGTCTCTTGGTTGGAAGGACTTCTTGAGGGTTCAGATGAGATAAGTTCATCAGGGGCCACTGGCTGAGAATGGACCTCATCCAGTGTTTGGTCCCTTAAGACATCCGTTGCATCTTCTTCATATGGATATGGCATTGGAAACAAGTCAAGCATTTTCTCCCCCTCTTGAGAGTAGTCCAGAGATTGAGTGAAGTAAGGCATTGGTTCCTCAAATCTTACATCTCTTGAGACAACCATCTTCTTAGTTGTGAGATTGTAACATTTGTAACCCTTTTGAGTAGAAGAGTAGCCTAAGAAAACACATTTTGCAGCCCGTGGTTCTAGCTTGTCACGTTTCTGTGCTTGAATGTGAACAAAGCATGTACATCCGAATACCCGTAAGTGTGACAAATCTATCTGTCTGCCTTTCAGAATCTTATAAGGTGATTTAAAATTCAAGACCTTACTGGGCAATCTATTGATAAGATATGCAGCAGTAAGGACACCTTGAGACCAAAATTTTTTCGGCATGTTCGAGTGAAACATCAGTGCCCTAGTTTTTTCAAGCAGGTCTCTATTCTTCCTTTCTGCTACCCCATTTTGTTGGGGCGTTCCAACACAACTGGTTTGATGTAATATGCCATGTGTGCTTAGATAATGAGACATATTATGGGACATATATTCGGAGCCATTATCTGATCGTAAGACATGGATATTTGAATCAAATTGAGTGTTTACAAGTCTATGAAAATCTTGAAAAACTTCCAGCACTTCACTTTTAAATTTCAAAAGATATGACCAAGTTATCCTTGTGAAATCATCCACGAAGGTTACAAAGTATTTGTATCCATCAAATGACTCTAAAACTGGTCCCTAAACATCGGAATGCACGATTTCAAAAGGATTACTAGCCCTAGATAGGGAGGATGTGAAAGGTAACCTAGTGAATTTAGAAAAATGACACACATCACAAGAACTTGTAACCTTGCACAGGTTTGGAAACAAAAAGGATAAGACTTTATCAGAAGGATGTGCAAGGCGTCGATGCCAAAGTTGTTGTTCTTGAATCAGGCTTGAGGTGACATGAAAAGCCTTGGGAGTTTGAACATGCTTGGAAAGGTAGTAAAGGCCGTTTAGAAAAAAACCTTCACCAATCGTCTTCTTGGTGGTGATGTCCTGAAAAATCACAATTTTGGGAGAAAAGATGGCAGTACAATTTAGTGAGTTTGTGATTTTTCCAACAGATAAAAGCTAAAAAGGGAATGAAGGGACATAGAGGGCCTCTGACTCGACATTACTAGAGATCAAATGTATTTTTCCTTTCCCTACAACCATGGCACCCTTGCCATTAGCAACTGACACTTGGGATGGACATGAAAGTTTTTTAAAATCATACATATTTGTGGACTTGTTGGTCATATGATCAGTGGCTCCTGAATCTATAATCCAATAATCATGTATATTACCTATTTTAAGAGCAGTTGAGAATGATCGCAAGATACCTGGAATATCTTGTTGTGTCATGCCTTCTTTCCCAGCCAAAAAACCAGCAAGCTGTCCAAGTAGAGCAGCTGGTTTGTTGTCAACCTGACTGGTTGATCCTTCATTCTCCCCACCACCTTGTTTCTTGTGAAGAAAGGCAGCAAATTCATTTATCAGCATGGCCGGATTAGATGTGAACATCTGTGCTTCCTCGGAATGAGAAGTCATGGTTTTGTTTGCCTTGGGTGATGGGTTGTGTGCTCCTCTAGTGAAGCTCTTGTTGCTGTCTCTCGAGTGCTTGGGCCTTAGTTCAGGATGGAGAATCCAGCAATGGTCTCGTGTATGTCCACCAGTATCACAATAGCTACACTTCACAGTAGGTTTCTTTCCTTTATATCTTCTCTCTTCACTAGCCCTGTGGTTTGAGAAATATACCCTAGATTCTGGTATATTTGACTTTAATTCCACAGTCATGATTTTTCTGCGAGTTTCTTCCCTTTGAATAGTGGCACACACACTTGAGAAGGAGGGACGTTCAGGATTCATGAGAACATGACTCCTGAGATCTTCGTATTCAGAGCTCAAACTTGCTAGAAGCTGAAAGATTTTATCTTCCTCAGCTCTCTTGATCAACACGACAGCATCAATGGTGTGTGGCCGATAAACATTCAACTCGTTCCACATGGTGGTCAACTTGCCAAGATGATGCACAAATGAGTTCCCTTCCTGTTGTAGACTAGCAATATCCTTCTTTAGTTGGAACACTCGAGCTGCGTTGTTCTGATTCCCATACATCTCTTTGAGGTTTTTCCAGAGAACGTACGAAGATTCTGCATAGCTGAAGATTTCTGCAATTTTTCGATCCATAGAATTGAGCAGCCATGACATGACCAGCTGGTCCTTGCACAGCCAATCATTGTAACCTGATGAGGACACATTAGGCGCTGGAATCGCGCCATTAACATAACCAAGCTTCGATCGTCCTCCTAACGCAAGTGTGACAGCCCTCTCCCACGGGAGATAGTTGAACTCATTTAGTAGGACCGAACTGAGACGTTGATTTGGATTAATATCAACGTCTAGATGAGATGAAGAAGACACATCATGCGAGTTTACTTCTTCGCCTTGCACAGAGCTCCTTTCAGCCATGATGGAGAAGAAGGAGAAACAGGAAGACGATACTCAGAAGCAGATCGATGGAGATCACTGCTTTGATACCATATTGAAGTTTGAATGTCTATATTTCATTACATTAAACAAGATACAATGAAAGCTCATATATATGAGCGGAAGAAAAGGAGAAAACAGAAGCAGAAATCAAGGGCAACACTTCCTTGATTTATGCTTTACCAACAACTAAAGGTAAGGGCAATCTGCTAACAACTAAAGCAAGGTAGAAAATCCCTTGAATTAGTGAGAATGACAACTATGACAGCCATACACAACCATGACAGCCATACTTAGTTGTTAGACTGCAATGCACCATACATACACCTATGTCTGCCGACTAGGGTTTGGGATTTAACTTAGACTAACCCTAGAACTTCTTCCAATACATTTCACATGGCATCATTCCACAAGCTCCAATTCAATTTCAATATCAGCTGGTCTATACGCTTAGAACATGTTGGAGAGCATTGTATACCCCAACGAGGTGTAGGGGGATTAGTTTATCCTCTCCCAGGGAGAGAGCATTTTATACCCCAATGGCGCGTACTGGGATTAGTTTACCCTCTCCCAATTGGAGAGTAGACCCAAATGGGTGTTGAGGAATTAGTTTTCTCTCTTGCGCTGGAGAGCAGACCCCAGATGGGTGTCAGGGAATTAGTTTACCTCCTTGTTGGAGAGCAGACCCAGATGTGTGTCGGGAAATTAGTTTACCTTCTCGCGCTGTAGAGCAGACCAAGCTGAGAGTTGGTGGGATGAGTTTACCCTATCGTGTGGGAGAGTAAACCTAGATGGGTGTCGGGGATTAGTTTATCCTCTCTCATCAAAAAGCAGACCCATATAGGTGTTGGGGAATTAGTTTACCCTCTCACATTGATGAGAAGACCCAGATGGGTGTTGGAGAATTAGTTTACCCTTTCACACTAGAGAGCAGCCCCAAATAGGTGTCAGGATATTAGTTTACCCTTTCGCACTAGAGAGCATGGAAGTCATTGTTGTGAGTGCAGCTGAGGACAGCTGGACTGCTGCATAATATAATCATATGCATGTGATGTCTTGTTCGGCGATCTTCTTGAGACTTCAAACAGTTCTCAGACCTTGTCCAAGTGTTGCACCATCCTTAGATGTTTTACCATGTGCTCCCTTGAGGCTTAGTTGGTGGTCAACTGAGAATTTGAATTGATTGCAAACTTCCTCATCGTTAAGTCTTTTGCTAGCCGAGGGGTTGCTGGTTAAAGCCTCATGTTCTTCTTTGTCGTTGAATACTTTGAAGTCTAGAGTGTCGTGAGTCTGATAGGTGCAAATGAGAGTTGTGGAGCATAAGTCGGCGTGGTTGGGAGTCGTGGAGCATAAGTCGGCACGGCTGGGAATCGTGGTGCAAGATAGGCGCGGCTGGGATCCACGTAGCAGGCATTGTCATGTATGGGAGTTGCAGAGCAAGGTTGGCATGGCTGGAACCCGCGACGCAAGATGGACTCAGTCGAGAACAGGTAGGCACGACCGTGAGTTGCGAAGCTGAGGCCAACTTGGGCAAGTTGCACAATAGGAGGAATTAGGCCACTAAGTTCGTGGTATTTATGCTTCCTTCCACTTGACCTTACAACAGTTCTACCTAATCTCTCAAAGATCAAGTCCTTTCTTGTCTATTTGACCAAGTAAAAGGATTTCTAATATCTTAGCTGGTGGCTAGGGTTTTGGGTTTTTACCCATGCGTTCTAGGTTTGAAACTTATTTTCCTGAATTATTGTAATAATTTTACACTCGCTCCTTCTCCTTAATGAAAGTAATTTGAAAAAAAAAAATATATATATATATATATATATATATATATATATATATATATATATATCAAGTTGGTTTATAACTTGAAAAAGAAGTTACAGAAAAAATTGCTACAAATCTGTTCTGCTGGTGGGGAAATAATAGGTCAAGGACTTTATCACTTTGTGGTTTGACAAAGACTCATACCCTTCATTACTTTGGGGATAACATCATGGGATATTTTAAATATTTTAAAAGCATTCCCAAATAATTTTCTGTTGATTCTAAAACATAGACTTTTCTTTTTTTGGACAAAGATTGTAAAACATAGATGATTGAACGAAAGAATATCATATACAAAAGACAAAATAAAAAATATTAAAAAAATATTAAAAAATAGCCATAGGAGACGTGAAATTAGGTGCATACTTAATTTCTTAGTTGAATGAGGACAATGGAGCAGCCAATCATTCTGAGGATTTGAGGTTTCCATTACGCGTCTGCATGCATCATCATGCATGCTCTTTTGCAAGTGACCCAGTTGCGCCATTGAAGTGTGTGATAACGATTTTAATCAGTAAAGAAAAACAGTGTATCATGGTGATAAAAACCCTAAATAATATGATATATGTTAAACATTTAACAGGAGAAGGAATGTCACTTACAAAACCACCAGGGCATTCTATATATTTCAGTGTCTCACCTACGTACCATTGTTTCAATTAATCTATGGGCATGTTTGGAAGTCACTTTGAAAGTAACTAAAAACGCTTTTAGATCAATAATAGTGTTTCTGATAATGCTTGACAAAGAAAGGTTATAAGTGCTTCTAGGTTGAAATCATCACTTGAAGTGGTTTTTAAAAGAAGTATCTGATGTACGATTCCTTTAGGAAACACTTGCATTTTTCATAAAAATTCGATGAATATAAATATAAGCGCTTTTACATATTCCGAGCCCATATAAGTATCTCTATCTCTGTATATAAAGGCAGCACCTCAGGTCCCCATAATGGGGAAACAATCAAACTACAATATATTACCCCTGAAGAACTGCAAAATTACAAGTAAATTAAAAAGAGTTAAAATTAAAAACTTTAGAAAAAATAACAAAAACACTCCACTTTAGTGAATGGTTTATAGGTGACTTCCATTTTCTTTTTGAATAACCTTTTTTTATAAAACAATATATAAATAAAAAATGCAATTTCCTAAATCAATTTTTTTGTAAAAAAAACTTATTTTACATACCAAAGTCAATTTGTAAGCGTGTGATAATAGACTTTGTATTTAATATCCAAATAAACGTACTACATGCTAAATGTTTTTTGAGAGTATATGATCGTCTTGGTTACTGACAAAAATAATGGTGGTGGAAAGAACAATGACCGTGATGATAAAAGCGACAGCAAGATAAAGAGGTGGTAGTGACCATAAATTGTGAAATTGGTGATAATTATGACTATGCCAGTGGTGGCACCGTGGTCTAATTCTAATGTCATCTTTTAGGATTGTCAATAAATTAATAGTTACAAAGCTACCACATGAGTTGTAATTTTTTTTCCCTAGTTAAACATGCTCTGTAATGACACACACCGACCGAAATCAAGACGTGTTGGCCGTCACAAGAACTTACAGAAGGATTCAAGGATTGCAATTTGGAGATTACTGACACACCTCGACCGAAATCAAGGCGTGACGCACGCCTTGATTTCGGTCGAGGTGTGTCAGTAATCTCCAAATTGCAATCCTTAATCCTTCTGTAAGTTCTTTTAAACAAGGAAATAGAAGTGTTTCTTATTAGGAAGTTCAAACAAGCTTAATTTTTTTTTCACCTGCTCTTTCTCGAGTTCAAATTCTTCACCTATAGTCCTATTCCTAGCTAGTTTATAAGAATATCGTAGGTGTTATAAAAAAGCACTGAAAACAAATCATTTTAAATGATCAAGGCCACATCAAGAGCTTAGTTAAATACGAATTCAATATTAAAAAAATTATAATCTAGCTGGAGCTAGGTGATAAAAATTACAACTTTACAAGAACAATTAAGAAATATTTGGTTGTATCGTAAACAATAATAACATGGCAACATCAAAGTTAATTCATACATAGACGGTTTGCGAAACACCAAGCACACTTTGACCCAAAAAAAAAGAAAAAACACCAAGCACATTCACCTTGTTTCATTCGGCCACTCGATTTTCCATTCCATAAGTTCTATAACGTTGTTGTCATGAGCATGAAGTGCAACACCATAAGCAACAAGAATACTTATATTGGATTTACTTAAATATTAATTTTGTTGAAACTTTCCTTCTTAAACTCTTCCCATCCAAGATTTCCCCTAATTCTATATTATATGAATAATGTTGGCAATTCAACAATGAGTAGGAACTCCTACTCAAAATTACTCATGTTTGAACCATAGAGCTTTGTGTTTATGATTGGAACCATTCATATTATGAATCATACTGTAAAGATCACCTATGCAAAAAATGAATTAAAACTAAGTTGTTTAGTCAATCTATTATAGCAAATACATAGACAATTCGTAATGCTTTTACCAATTCAGGACATCTGATCACAAACATGTAGTTCTATGAATCAGCAAAGAACATTTTTGAGTTGGCACTCATACTCGTCCTTTGAGTAGTCAAGTATTATTCATATTATATCATGACTTTTGGAATTTATGATATTTTGTTCACTGTTCTAAAAATCCCCACTAGCACCGCCTAGGCCCTAGGCGGCCAGTCACCACCCCGATTAATGTCTATGCATTTGAAAATTAAGAAAGGGTGCCTAAACCTACTGAGTCACTCGCCTAGCCCGTCAAGACCCGCCTAGATTGCAACTCACTTAGACAGAAAATAGATAACTTTCATTTTACATTTTATTTTTTTTAATAAATTGTAAAAGACTTGTTGAATACTTAAATGAACACACATTATATGCTTGTTTCCCATGTTTTCATTATGTTCCGATAACTCATAATATATATGTCATTATATTTTGTAGTTTATGATGAAATTATATATATATATATATATTAAATATAAACATACACTTATTTACACGAAATATAATAAATTTAATTAAATCCACCCAGTCCGCCTAGACCTTGCCTAGCCGTCTAGGCGCTAAGCCTCAGCCTGCCGCTCAACTAGACCTTTGGGAAAGGAAATAGAAGTCAAATTAGTATACCGCTTATATAATGATCCATGTTGGATGATCTAATTAATATATTACTTATTTAGTTAGATGCGAATCAAAACTGCACATTCACACATAACTCTTTTTTATAAGCCGTCCTTGTTCACAATAATACAATCACCATGATAATATATATAACACGCCAAACTAAGTAAACATCTCTCAAATATCATCCTTACAGAAAATTACTCAATAATTATGAATACAATTAAAGATCTAATTAATTCGAACTTTGGAACCGTAATCAACAGAGTCGGTTGATATGTCATATACATTAACCACACACTAGCCCACATACTTATTAAACACACGACACCTTTTTTTGAGGCAAAACGATAGCAATTTTTGTGACATTCCACATCGCCTAGGGGAGTGATCCTTATATGTATATTCTCATATTTACCTAGCACGAGGCCTTTTGGGAGCTCATTGGCTTCGGGTTCCATCGGAACTCTGAAGTTAAGCGAGTAGCGCGCGAGAGCAATCCCATGATGGGTGACCCATTGGGAAGTTCTCGTTTGAGTTCCCAGAAACAAAACCGTGACGGTGTGTTGGGGGCCTAAATCGGACAATATCGTGCTACGGTGGAGTCGGACCCGAGAAGTAGTCCCGCCAGGGGCGGGATGTGACAATTTTACTATAAATATTAAAAAACAAATAAACATAAAAAAATAACAGTATGAATAATCTCAAACCTATTGTAGTCCTATTAGAATAGGAATGTGATTGTGTAAATCCTAGTGTATCTAGAAGTATATTTGTATATTCCCTTTAGTAGTTTAATTCCTATTAGAGTTGTAATCCTAATAGGTAAGGATTTAACATTCCCTATTACTATAAATAAAGGCATAATAGGGTGATACAACACACACCTCAGAATTACATCTCTCTTTTCTCTCTCTGTTGCCGCCGGCCCCTTTCCCTCTCTGTCCTAAATACAGTTCAGTCAAATAGGCTTACAACACGTTATCAACACGTTCTTGCCAGAAGCTAAGGAATTGAAGGATCGTGGAGGAGGCTTTCTTCTACAACATCAAAGGCTTTAATTATTTTCTACCAATCAGGTTCTTTTAAAATAAATTAAGATATTTGAAAAAACCTTGAAGCATGAAAACATTCCCCGTGAGCATGAACCCCCTATATTTATATTTTCCTTCCAATTATATATAGTGTATATGCGTTCATATATTTTGTCAATATATATACTTGTTTATGCAAAATTTGTGAGTCAAATCATTGAAATTAATTTAGAAGCAATTAAGGTTTTGAACCCTAGAATTCGAAAAAAAAAAAAATATTATGGGATTTTGCAGCATAACTCACGACGGTGCTGTGCAACGTCGTTGCCCTGCGGCCCAACCGCATGGAGCACCTTGGGATGACGTTGTTAGACATCTGGACCACACGGCAGCAGCCTTTTGGGCTTTGTTGCGCACGCATGACACCCAGGCCCTTGGCCTAATTAAGGTTTTGAAACGAGCCTGCAGCCCTAGCTCATTCTAGCAAGCCTGTAGCTTTGATGGGCTCACCCATGCACCTCTGGCCCATGTTCAGTAAGCCCAATGCTTGTTGGGCTCATCCCACTCACCATTTGCAGCAAGCCTGCTTGCTTGCTGGGTTCCCGCGCCTTAGCCCGCGATCCGAAGCCATTGTTTTGGCTGGGCTTCTCGTACCCAGCCCACACCCAGGCCAGTCCCCATGTCGGGCCTATCCCAGACCCTGACCAGTGGCTTGCAGCTATGATTAGGCTGCCCCAAAGCAACCCGTGGCCTACTAAGCCTTTTTAAGGCCTTGCCCTGCACATGGCACCAAAGCCCACTGAAATTGGTCGGAAAGATTAACTGATTAACCTGCACCAAAACATCTTCCAAAACTCCTTTTGGATATGCATTAGAACGATCGGCTAATTGGATAATAACTCCATCATTTTTAAGCTCTCTTAGATTCATAGATGCATAAACAGAATATGGCATAACATTAATGGAAGCACCTAAATCTAGCATAGCATGTTCAAACCTTGTATTACCAACTACGCAAGGGATAGTGAAACTACCTGGATCTTTGCATTTAGGTGGCAGCTTCCTTTGCAACATTGCAGAGACATTTTCACTTACATGTGCCACCTCTTTCTCCCAAATTCGTTTCTTTGTTGTACAAAGCTTCTTCAAAAACTTAGCATACTTCGGAATTTGCTTTATTGCATCAAGAAGCGGGATATTGACTTGCATTTTCCTAAATGTCTCTAGAATGTCTTTTTCATTTTCTTCGTTCCTAGATTGCATAAACCTGCTAGGAAAAGGTATATTTGGTGGAATAGGGTTAGAAACAATTGAATTTGAACCTACCTTACTTGTGCTGGACGACTTAGGGTCCTTAGGTGGCTATGGCAAGGGTTGTTCTACCCTTGCCGTGGCCTTGTCCTTCTCCTCTTCCTTGTGCAGCAGCTTTTCGTCCTCCTTTTGACTTGATTTGGACGTTTGTATGGTGGTTCCCACTTCCTTGCCACTTCTCAAAGTGATGGCATTGGCGGTTTCAAATCCTCCCTTTGGATTCACAATGGTTGAACTTGGCAGTTTGCCTTGTTCTCTAAACTGTCCCATGAACTCCGCTACTTGCCCCATTTGCTTCTTCAATTCGTCCACCTCTTTAGCTTGATTTTTCATCTCTATGGCGTGATTTTGCATATCTTTGGTTTGATTTTGTACTCCCTGTGTCAAAGAGGTGAGTAATTGAATAAAGTTTCCATTATCCAAAGACTTACTTGAATTTGGTTAGGCCGAATGTGGTTGAGGTTATGGTGGCTGCATAGGTCTTGAATAGAACTCCTCAGATGGCTGCCAATATCCTTCTTGTTAAACTTGTTGAGGTTCCCTCCACATAAAATTTGAATAATCACTCCCACCTGGATTGTAAGTGTTGGAAAACAAGTTCTTCCTTGATTGATTATGGCTAAGATAACCCCAAGCATTGACATTATCCCAACCTCCATTCTCAATTAATTGAGGATGTTGATTAGTTTGATATCCTTGCCTATAGGACACACCAAATGTACCAACTCTTTGCATTCGGGACCTTTCAATATACTGTGACAAAAGAGAAGTAAGATTCGCCATTTGAGCTTGAACACTAGCATTTGCCATGTCTTGCTTCTCTAGTACCTAAAATCACGAAAGAAAACTATATCAAATATCAAAAGTAAAATAAAAAAAAAAACAGAGGGATTAGCAATTTTACTAATCCCCGGCAACGGCGTCAAAATTTGATGTGATATAAAATAACACACAAATTAAACCCTATAATTGACAATTGTCGTATGGATAAGTAGGGATCGTTCTAGGCCGGGGATTAGAAGGGCTTCTAATCTACTCAAATTAGACTCAATTACACTTAACTAGACTCAAAAACAGAAAACTAGACTCTAATGACTTAAAACAAACTAGAATGACTCAAAACAGTACAAAACAACCAAATTGACTCAAAACAGAACCTAAGGGTGAATTTGGACGAATTCTAACTTATGTTGACTCAAAACACTAAAAAGAAACTAGTTTAAACAAATTCTAACTAAAAGACACGAAATATAAAGGGGGATTTGGTTTTTGACGAATTTAAAGTAAAAGCAAACAGATTTAAAGACTCTAAACAACATTGGACGAAATTGGGTGTTTTAATGGGTGAATGGCTAGCTAGAGGGTTCATCTCCACACATGACACAGATGCATACAAATCGATTTCCAGTTATTATTCCTATAAACCATGAATGACAATGCCCCAAATTAATTGTGAACTGCACAAATTAACTCTCAGATTTTCCTAATGTCATTAAATTGGACTCAGCGACGCAATCAAATTATTCTTATCAAGTTCCCTATATGAACTGCATGATAGAGATACATATCAAATATCATTAAGTTCTATGAAAATCATTAGCATTGACATGACATTCGTAACTATGAATTGCATGATACTCCTGCCATGGATTCACTTAACACGATTGTGACTAGCAACCTCCACTACTTATAAATATAAGTTTATAACGATTAGGTGAAATTTCCTTATATTTTAGCATCAAATTCATGCATGCAAACTACGTATGCATCCTTAATCAACATACAAGAATAAGTTATCAATCAAATAGTTAAGTAAATCACATTCATGTTTTATGAAACAATAACTGGAGGAAATCAATTCATATCACATATATGTTCATGGCTTTGAATTCACCTCTAGCTAAAATGAGTTTAGTTTCTTATATTCGCACTTAAACAAAGATAACTTAAATTAAACATTGAAAACAAAAGATAGAAAACACCTAGGAATGTTCTAGCAATCCAAGCTTGAATGGCAAGGCACGACTCTAAGGGTCTCGTCTCCTTTCTCCTTGCAAAGCTGCGGCACAAGGGTGATTTCTGTGATTGATGGTTGTGTGGTGCGAATTGTGGTGAGAGATGGGTGGTGAATAAAGGCTGCGGCGCTATGTATTTATAGGGAGAAGGGAAGGCACGGCAAAGGCTGAGAATGAGGGGAATTAGGACTCCAAATCAACAAGGAACAAGGACACTTTCATTCAGATTTCAAGGAGGACAAGGAATGATCCTTGCGGCAAGAAACATGGCTTCTAGAAGGGGTACATGCGGCATACTTTTAGGGATAGGGATAGGGCTTCTAGAAGCCTGATATTTAGGTGTCCTAATGTCATATAGATGTCTTCCTTGTAGCTGGAATTAAGGTAGCAAAAGATTAGGATAGGATAAGATAAGATAAGGTTGGATAAGGTTTGGATAAGATAAGGTAATTTGGATAAGGTTTCCTTCTTTATAGTTGATTCCTTATCTTCCAAGTCTTGAATCAATTCTTCCAGATGTTAAGCACATTCCTAGCCTCTTTTAATCTTCAAAAACGTCCATCCACCTTGCTCCATGCATGTGCTATCCATTCCAAGCCCAAAACTGCTCTAAAATGCTCCAGATTGCACTTTCTTGCCAACTTTATCATTTGAACCTGAAAACACACGAAAATAGTATAAAACACTCTAATAAGTAGAAATTAGCTATGTAAATGCAAGAAAACAAGCTAACTAAGTAGCATAAATATGCTCCTATCAAATTACAAAATCAATTACATACTCAATTTAATATAAATTACAATTTGTCTGAAAAATAAGCTAAATTAAATCACAATTACAGAAATCATCTCCACAAAATCACCAAATTCTATCTTCTCTCTTTTTACCACCGGTCCTTTTCCCCTATAATCTCTATGTAAAATAGGCTTACATCGTTTTGTAATGTATATGGCTGGAACGAGACATGGTTTTTTATTTTTTATAAATTTTTAATGGGATGTAACTCTAAGCTACACAATTTGTGATCCACAACCAATGATAAATCCAAGAATATACGTGGTAACTTCACCATGAACTAGATTGAATAATGCTACACAACATGAATCTATGACATAAATCAACTTTAGTCGAGCACCTGATGTGCGCTGCCGAGTTCTGCCTATATATGCCAACAGATGCGCGTAATGCCTGCAAGAGATGGCGACATCTGTTGGCATTGTAAAGTGTTAGAGCATTGCCATAAATACTAGCTAAATTTTTGTTATTGTAACTAGCCAAATGACTTGAATGTTAATTTGGCTATAGCTGTCACTTCCAACAATACTAGCTATTTTAGCATAAGTTAAAATATTTTAATATTATATTTTCCTAAACTTAACAACCCAAGCCTTTTTCTTCTCTTGAAGCCCACAAACAATGCAATTTTACAGTTTTTAATGTTTGGCAAAATTGAACTTTCTCTTATTCTAGCTAAATCTAGCTAGTTACTGTTCACAAACTTAAGATAACAAGTCATTTAGCTAGCCTGTTAAAGCTTTATTTTTTTGCATTTTTTTTGTTAAAGTATTAAAAATCCTCATTTAATTAGGTTGTTGGAGTTGCTCTTACCTAGTAATTAACTTGTTATAGAACCATTTTTTATTTTATTTTATTTTATTTTTTATTATTATTTATTTTTATAAAAATGGAAACGAAAAATATGATTTTACAATTTTAAGACCTAAGAATACGTCTAATAAACTAATTTCATAACAATGTTTTGAGATCAAATTAATCAGTGAAAACGTGTCTACTATCAATGTTCTGAGGGTATTCATTCAACTCATCTCTACATGCGCATACATGCAACTACTAGGGGTGGGCACTTGAAATCGAAAACCGAAATTGAAACACGAATCGAATCGGACTGCACATAACGGTTTGATTTTGCGGTTTTGAAATGGTTGCGGTTTCGAAACTGAACTGCAGCAAAGAAAACGGTTTGGTTTCGGTTTTGGGTTCTCAAAACCGCACCGAAACCAAAACGCAACATATATTGAATGTTTTTGCTGCATTGTTGTTGGTGTTTTTGCTACATTTGTGAGATTCTGGACAAGTCCTTATGTCATGAGAGTGAAAATTGCTTTGGCAGAGAAGGGAGTCCATTACCTCTATTTGGAAGAAGAACATCTTCTCCATAAAAAAGTTCTTGTCCTCATTCATAACGATAAGCCCGTATGTGAATCCCTCATCATTCTTCAATACATTGATGACGTTTGGAGTGATCACAAACCTCCTCTACTTTCAGAGGATCCTTATCGGCGATCTAAAGCAAGAAAATTAGACCGTTTTATGCGTAAATAGGTGTACATTTTAAATTATACATTTTTTTCTCAAAAACCGAACCAAAACCGTTTGAAACCGCATCGAACAAAACCAAACGGTTTGGTTTCATTTCGGTTTTGGTTTCAAAACCGCACCGCATAAAGTTTCGGTTTCGGTTTCGATTTCACTCGAAACCACACCGCGCCCACCCCTAGCAATTACACGTGATTTATTCTCCCATTTCGATGAGGAGATATGTAGGCAATCATTCCTCTTCTCAATCACCCCAAACAATCCCCTATTCTTTGAAGTTCATGAAATTATGACGATTGTTCATATATGACATTCATGGAATTATGACGATTGTTCATATACCAATGGTTGTGCGCAAATTTGATTTCAACATTTGATGGTGCTGGTAGTCACTTGCGAAGCTACAGAGGAGCAAGCATGGGTGACCACCCCTCCGCTCGTCTGAAATCTCCACTGAAAGTGAGGATTCCACCTCTCTGGTCTTCTAAATCTGCGGGAATCTGGGTTCGATTTGGTTCTAGTTGTGCTATAGTGTTGCGTTGCTGCCTGAACGCTGTCGCGCGTTATAATTATTATTATTATTTTTTTTTTAAATACTCAGGCCAAATGATGCCATTTGGACTTAGAGATTTAAAACAAATAATAAACAAAAGGTGCAGCTAGTGGGAGTGGGAAAGGGATCATCTCCAGATCACTTCCACCTAATCCTCCTCATCAAACAATCCGGGTCCTTGAAATTTGATCCAACAGCTAAAAGCACAGGCCTACTTTAAAAGTTATAATAAATTTAACCGTTGGATTAAATTTCAAGGATCCGAATTATTTGATAAGAAGGATTAGGTGGAAGGGATTCGGAAAGGATCCCTTTCCATGAAAGCAATGCCAATCAGATTGGATTGTAGCCTTGTAGGGACCACCTGATGAAATTCCACCGGGAAAAACTATATTGGTTTTGGCATAAACGTAAGGCTTAACACAATTTGTATTGTGCATGATATAATCAATTTTTTCTTCTAGTCTCATCTAAAAACAAAACAATATGAAAATAGATATAAAAAAATTATTATAAATGTGACATCCCGTCCCGGGATTATTAAAACGTACTAGTGAAATGACTTTTCTACCCCTAGTTCGTTTCGTTATGTTTTTGGTTGTTTTGTGTGGTGTTGGCAAGTGTAGGGCCACACACACACACACTGTCTCACTCTCCCTCACCCTCTGTCTTCTCCCTGTCTCTCTCTCTCTCTCCCGTACTCCCATTTCTTCTTCTTCTTCCTTTAAACTTGTACGGACAAACCCAAAACCCCTCAAACCATCACAGATCGAGGAAACTAAGGACACCTTCGAACTCGTGAAGCTCGTGCGAGTGCAACCATACCATTTTCAGGTGAGAAATACATCGTTTTCACGTCGTTTCGAGGTAATCCGAGTTGTGTACTGTTCATGCAAACTTAATCTAGCTTGTTTTTGGGATTTTGAAGCTCGTAGATGTCTTAGTGAGGTCCTAAGGAGCATCGGAGTAGCTCGTTGGACGAAATTGGACGTCGGGATCGTGGGTTTCGAAGTTGGCCGGTTTTTGAGTTTTGAGACAGGTATGATCCCGTGAGTTTTAGCCCTTAAACTTGTATGGTTGTGTTCTACTAGTCTAGGGCTTCATTTTGGTTCAAAAATCACGAAAAACGGTTGAAAAACGAGTGAGAAAACTCGAGTTGCAGGTTTCCCAGTTTTCCGGCGCCGGCGACGGCGCCGGAGATTGAACGGAGAAGGTGATGGAATATTCCGTCAGAGTTGACGGAATATTCCTGACGCCGTTGACGGAATCCGTTAGAAATAACGAAATATTCCTCACGGGGTTAGTTGACGCCGTCCGTGTGCGCCGCACGTGCCTGCGCGTGGCCGGCGCGTGTGGCCGTGCCTTGGCCAGCGCGTGGGGGCGCGTGCGGCGGAGGAAAATTTTTCTAAAATTATGGTTGTGATCCTGAGGTTGTGTAGAGCACGTTGGTATATTCATTTGTCCATTTTGAGCAATGTATGAGAAGTTATTACGAGAAGTTGGTTATGTGCTTTAAAGTTAACGTTTTTATAGTTATTTCGCATATAGGTGACACATACCCCGAGGACGAGCGTTCGCACTCAAGGCAGGGGGGCTACGACCCTTCCACTTATCAGTGAGTGGGCTTTTGTTTTCCGTATATACCTATATACATTTATATTCCCAGAAATTGATTAAAAAAGGGTTATTTACGTTATGCCATGCACCATATTATTATTGTTTATGCATCATCACATGCATTAGTAGTGGCATACATTTATATATGCGTATTGGGTGCCGTGGACGCACAGGTAAGTGCCAGGTAAGAGGTATGCATGTTTACATTTCAGTAGTGGGTTGAGATGATTAGAGAGCTCATAACCTGCACCCCCGGTGTTAGTGCTCCCGCCCAGAGTAGGGCACACCTTCACGTGATGTTCACCTCTCGCACCACACGCTCAGCTTGGATCCAAGTTAGGTGCACAGTCCTGTCGTACAGACCACCTTAGGTGGTTCCGACTCGTAGGTGACCCGCGATTATTCGCACAGCCTTCACGTGATCGTAGCACTAGAGCGTATCTATGTATTACACCCAGGCCTGTCGTACAGACCACTTTAGGTGGTTCCGACTCGTGGGCAGGTTCAGTTATTGATTTGAGATTTGAGCTCTATATGCAGCCGTACAGGTCACGTTAGGTGACTCCGGCTGCCAGATGTTATGCTATTGATGTGATTTATACCTGAGCACTTGCATTTCAGTACGAGGTTCTGACATGGCATATGCTTGAGTATGTTTGGCATATTTATACATACGTATATATGTTTATTTTCTGGGAAGTATACAGGTTTTACGGCGAGGGGTTAGAATGTATTTTGCTAAATAGTTTTCAAAGATATTTGTTTTTGCCCACTCACGCTTTTGTTTTGCGCCCCTCCAGGTTCTAGTTGCTTAGCAGTTTCGGTGGTCTCCCAGAGGGTTCTTCCGGCTTTTCTGACAGATACTCACCAGCGTAGGGTCACCTTCGGGTGTACTTATGTCGCAACTTTTCTTTTGGACTGCTATAGTCTTGCTCTGAATTTGTATCTCACTTATACTAGCACTTGCTTTAGTACTTTGTATGCTAGTTTTTAATTATTCGTACCTTTATATTACTACTCTATTAGCTTCCGCACGTGCACATGGTTACGTCACCTTCGTGTGACGGCCAGCACGCCCTGATTTTGGTCGGGGTGTGTCAGTTTGGTATCAGAGCCTAGGTTTGGCAGTCCTGTGTCCTTGTGAGTATTCTAATGGTTTTGGTGTCTTCTGTCAGAATTATGCCGCCTCGTCGGGAACCACGTCGTTCTTCTGAGTCTAGCTTCCCCGATGTTGCTCAGTTGGGGGAAGTTATTGCTACAGCCCTTCAGTCAGTGATGCGCCTTCCCCAGAGGACTCCTCTGGAGACTATGTACAATCTGAAATTGGATAAGTTCAAGGGTAGTGAGGGCCACAAGGGCGCAGAGCGCTGGTTAGAACACATAGAGAAGACTTTCTGTGTGCTGCATAATCAGGGGAACCTTCCTATGGAGTGGTGGGTCGATACGACCTCAAGGTTTCTGGATACGGAGTCTGCAGCTTGGTGGGAGCAGGAGCTTCGTAGTTTGACTCCAGATCAGAGGACTGATTGGAATGTTTTTACGGATTTGTTCAAGATGAGGTATATGCCCCCTGAGTACATTGATAGAAAGAAGCAGGAGTTCACCGAGCTGAGACAGCGGAAGATGTCGGCGAATGAGTACTACCGCAAGTTTACTGATCTGTCTCATTACCATCCTGATGTCGCTGGTAATCCGGCGGAGATGCTTCGTCGTTTCCGCCTAGGTACTAAGAAGTTGTGGCGTTCGATGACGTCTACTACTCATTGTGAGACTTACCAGGACTTCTATGAGATACTGTTGAGGATCGAGGACTCTGAGAATATGTCGAGCGACAGTGATGAAGAAAAGGATGGCAAGCAGAAGAAAGATGACAAGGGAAAAGGTTAGGCGTCGCTCGGGCCCCGTCAGACTCAGAACTTCAAGAGGGGTGGTGCGAGTTCGAGCTCTTCGAGTGGTGGCTTCAGTGCCACTGGACAGGGTCGTGGAGGTAGATTTTCTGGTGGTGCTAGAGGCCAGAGGCAGGGCGATGGTGGTCGAGGCAGAGCCCCAGTTTGCCGTAGGTGTAACAACCGGCATTTCGGCGAGTGTAGACGTGGTAGCAGTGGTTGCTTCATGTGTGGACAGATGGGACATAGAGCGGCGAATTGTCCCCAGGGTCAGCAGCAGTAGAAACCGCAGCAGACCTTTATGCCACCACATGCACCGCTCCAGCAGATCCAGGGTCCTAGTAGCTACGGCCAGACGGGTCGAGGTGGTGCTTACCACTATCAGGGTGATGCTGTCCCTTATGCTCCGGGGCAGTATCAGTACCCCCAGGATCCCTATTCCCAGGGTGGCTATCCTCAGTATTCTGGCGGCTATATGCCGTATCCTCCAGCTCCAGCGGGTGGTTCTCAGTGGTATCAGGGAGGACAGTATCAGCAGGGTGAGATTGCTACCAGCAGTGCAGGGTCTTCGAGACAGTCGGGTCAGCCCAGTCAGGGGCGTGGTGCTCAGGGACGCGATGTTCAGGCGAGCAGAGGCCGCGGCGGACATCAGCAGGGACAGGGGCATCTTCACAATATTTCTCTGCAAGACGCTCAGAACAACCCAGACTTGATTATGGGTACGTTAAACATTCTTGGTTGTTTTGCTAGAGTCTTAATTGATTGTGGAGCTACACATTCCGTAATTTCTCATACATTTGCTTAAGTGATGCAACCTCGCCCCACACCTCTAGGGTACGATTTAGAGTTCGCTATGCCTAGAGGAGAGATATGTGTTGTAGATTGTGTGTACCCAGGATGTCCAGTGATCGTAGAGGGTGTTGCTTTGTCAGCCGATCTTATCCCGTTAGATATTGTGGACTTTGATGTGATTCTGGGCACGGATTGGTTGCACTTCTATCGTGCCAACATTGACTGTTACGGGAAAGTAGTTACATTTCACCGACCTGGACTACCTGTGCTAACTTTCGTGGGTGAGCAGAGTGGGGTGAGACACGGCGTTATTTCGGCGCTGCGAGCGAAAAGGTTGTTATCTAAGGGTTGTCAGGGGTATCTAGCTCATGTGGTGTTAGATGAGGCTGTTCCTAACAGAGTTGAGGATGTGAGAGTGGTCAGACATTTTCCTGATGTTTTCCCCGAGGATTTACCTGGTTTACCCCCAGATCGAGACGTGGAGTTCACTATTGAGTTGCTTCCAGGTACAAATCCTATTTCTTTAACTCCTTATCGTATGGCTCCCGCGGAGTTAAGGGAATTGAAAGTGCAGTTGCAGGAGTTAGTGGATAAGGGATTTATCCAGCCTAGTACTTCGCCTTGGGGCGCTCCAGTTTTGTTTGTGAGGAAGAAAGATGGAACTTTGAGACTATGTATCGACTACAGGCAATTGAATCGGGTGACGATTAAAAACCGTTATCCACTGCCTCGTATCGACGATTTGTTTGATCAGCTGAGAGGTGCTTGTGTGTTCTCTAAGATTGACCTGAGGTCTGGTTACTATCAGCTGAAGATTAGTAGGGATGACGTCCCTAAGACGGCGTTCAGGACTCGTTACGGACATTACGAGTTTCTGGTTATGCCATTTGGGTTGACGAATGCACCAGCTGCTTTCATGGATTTGATGAATCGGGTATTCCAGCCTTATTTGGATAGATTTGTTATTGTCTTCATTGACGATATCCTGGTGTATTCTAAGTCCAAAGCGGAGCATGTTCGACATCTTACTTTGGTGTTGAAGAGGTTGAGGGAACACCAATTGTATGCTAAGTTTAGCAAGTGCCAGTTCTGGTTAGATCAAGTTGCGTTTCTGGGGCACATCATTTCTGCTCAGGGTATTTTGGTGGACCCTCAGAAGGTCGCAGCTGTGGAGAGTTGGGAACAACCGCGAACCGTCACCGAGGTGAGAAGTTTCCTTGGTTTGGCAGGGTATTATCGGAGATTCGTTAAGGATTTTTCGGTGATTGCTTTGCCACTGACGAGGTTAACGAGGAAGGATGTTAAATTTGAGTGGGATGATAGGTGTGAACAGAGTTTCCAGCAGTTGAAGCATTGTCTCACTCATGCACCTGTTTTGGCACTCCCAGACGATAGTGGTGATTTCGAGGTTTATAGCGATGCTTCCTTGAATGGTCAGGGATGTGTGTTGATGCAACATGGTAGGGTAATTGCTTATGCTTCGCGGCAGTTGAAACCTCATGAGTTGAATTACCCTACACATGATTTGGAGTTGGCTGCTATCATCTTTGCGTTGAAGTTGTGGAGACACTATCTTTACGGAGAGAAGTGTAGGATCTTTACAGTTCACAAGAGTCTCCAATATCTCTTTACTCAGAAGGAGCTTAATCTTCGTCAACGGAGGTGGTTGGAGTTGCTCAGCGATTACGATTGCACGATTGATTATCATCCTGGTCGTGCGAACATAGTGGCTGATGCACTTAGCAGGAAGTCACAGGGCCGTATTAATGCGTTGTACGCGAGTCGTGTTCCTCTTTTGGTGGACTTGCGTGCTACGGGAGTAAGGTTAGAAACAGAAGATCGAGAAGTGGCGCTACTTGCTAATTTCCAAGTTAGGCCAATTCTTATTGATCGGGTACTTGAAGCTCAAGTAGCTGATCAGGAGACTCAAGAACTAATCCAAGCTCGAGATCAAGGAAGGAGGCGAGACCTCAGAGTTCGTGATTCGGATGGCATGTTGATGCTAGAGGGTAGAATGTTCGTGCCTAATAATGTGGAGTTGAAGAAAGAAATTCTCGATGAAGCACATATCTCGGCTTATGCCATGCATCCAGGAGCTACTAAAATGTATCATACCATTCGACCATTTTATTATTGGCCGGGTATGAAGAGGGAGATAACCGAGTATGTGAGCAGGTGTGCGGTTTGTCAGCAGGTTAAAGCAGAAAGGAAAAAGCCGTTTGGGTTGTTGCAGCCGCTTCCCGTTCCAGAGTGGAAATGGGAAAATATCACTATGGATTTTGTGTACAAGTTGCCGCGTACACAAAATGGCTTTGACGGCATTTGGGTGATCGTTGATCGGCTCACTAAATCGGCACATTTTATTCCAGTGAGAGAGAAGTATTCTTTGAGCCGTTTAGCGGAGTTGTTTATCTCGAAGGTTGTGAAGTATCATGGTGTCCCAGTGAGAATTGTCTCGGATTGTGATCCACGATTCACATCGAAGTTTTGGGTGGCTTTTCAGGAAGCTTTGGGCATGAGATTACTTTACAGTACGGCGTATCATCCACAGACAGACGGACAATCAGAGAGAACTATTCAGACTTTGGAGGATATGCTGCGAGCTTCGGTGTTGCAGTTTGGTGATGCTTGGCACCAGCGGTTGGATTTGATGGAATTTGCTTACAACAACAGTTTTCATTCGAGCATTGGCATGGCGCCATTTGAGGCCTTGTATGGCAGAGCTTGTCGCACACCGTTGTGTTGGTCAGAGGTTGGTGAGAGAGTTTTAGTGGGTCCGGAGATTGTCGAGGAGACTACTCAGAATGTTCAGGTAATTAAATCTAACCTGAAAGCAGCTCAGGACAGGCAGAAGAGTTTAGCGGATCGGCATTCTACGGACAGAGTGTATGAGGTCGGAGACTGGGTATTTCTGAAGCTTTCACCGTGGAGAGGTGTCGTACGGTTTGGAAAGAAGGGGAAGTTGAGTCCCAGGTACATCGGACCATACATGGTCACAGAACGAGTTGGTGAGGTAGCTTACAGGTTGGAGTTGCCTCCGGAGTTGGCTAGAGTGCTTAACGTTTTTCACGTGTCTATGCTCCGACACTATGTTGCTGATCCATCTCACGTGATACCTCCCCAACCGTTAGAGATCAATCCAGATTTGACGTATGACGAGGAACCGGTGACGATCATCGATTGGAAAGAGAAGGTTATGAGGAATAAGACGGTGAACTTAATAAAAGTTTTGTGGAGGAATCATTCAGTCGAGGAAGCTACGTGGGAGACAGAAAATCGGATGAGGGATTTGTATCCTCGATTGTTCTTTGACCACTAGGGGTTGTTACTTGGTTGTTTTGAATTTCGGGACGAAATTCTATTAAGGTGGGTAGGTTGTGACATCCCGTCCCGGGATTATTAAAATGTACTAGTGAAATGACTTTTCTACCCCTAGTTCGTTTCGTTATGTTTTTGGTTGTTTTGTGTGGTGTTGGCAAGTGTAGGGCCACACACACACACACTGTCTCACTTTCCCTCACCCTCTGTCTTCTCCCTGTCTCTCTCTCTCTCCCGTACTCCTATTTCTTCTTCTTCTTCTTCCTTTAAACTTGTACGGACAAACCCAAAACCCCTCAAACCATCACAGATCGAGGAAACTAAGGACACCTTCGAACTCGTGAAGCTCGTGCGAGTGCAACCATACCATTTTCAGGTGAGAAATACATCGTTTTCACGTCGTTTCGAGGTAATCCGAGTTGTGTACTGTTCATGCAAACTTAATCTAGCTTGTTTTTGGGATTTTGAAGCTCGTAGATGTCTTAGTGAGGTCCTAAGGAGCATCGGAGTAGCTCGTTGGACGAAATTGGACGTCGGGATCGTGGGTTTCGAAGTTGGCCGGTTTTTGAGTTTTGAGACAGGTATGATCCCGTGAGTTTTAGCCCTTAAAACTTGTATGGTTGTGTTCTACTAGTCTAGGGCTTTATTTTGGTTCAAAAATCACGAAAAACGGTTGAAAAACGAGTGAGAAAACTCGAGTTGCAGGTTTCCCAGTTTTCCGGCGGCGGCGACGGCGCCGGAGATTGAACGGAGAAGGTGACGGAATATTCCTGACGCCGTTGACGGAATCCGTTAGAAATAACGGAATATTCCTAACGGCGTCAGTTGACGCCGTCCGTGTGCGCCGCACGTGCCTGCGCGTGGCCAGCGCGTGGGGGTGCGTGCGGCGGAGGAAAATTTTTCTAAAATTATGGTTGTGATCCTGAGGTTGTGTAGAGCACGTTGGTATATTCATTTGTCCATTTTGAGCAATGTATGAGAAGTTATTACGAGAAGTTGGTTATGTGCTTTAAAGTTAACGTTTTTATAGTTATTTCGCATATAGGTGACACATACCCCGAGGACGAGCGTTCGCACTCAAGGCAGGGGGGCTACGACCCTTCCACTTATCAGTGAGTGGGCTTTTGTTTTCCGTATATACCTATATACATTTATATTCCCAGAAATTGATTAAAAAAGGGTTATTTACGTTATGCCATGCACCATATTATTATTGTTTATGCATCATCACATGCATTAGTAGTGGCATACATTTATATATGCGTATTGGGTGCCGTGGACGCACAGGTAAGTGCCAGGTAAGAGGTATGCATGTTTACATTTCAGTAGTGGGTTGAGATGATTAGAGAGCTCATAACCTGCACCCCCGGTGTTAGTGCTCCCGCCCAGAGTAGGGCACAATCCTTCACGTGATGTTCACCTCTCGCACCACATGCTCAGCTTGGATCCAAGTTAGGTGCACAGTCATGTCGTACAGACCACCTTAGGTGGTTCCGACTCATAGGTGACCCGCGATTATTCGCACAGCCTTCACGTGATCGTAGCACTAGAGTGTATCTATGTATTACACCCAGGCCTGTCGTACAGACCACTTTAGGTGGTTCCGACTCGTGGGCAGGTTCAGTTATTGATTTGAGGTTTGAGCTCTATATGCAGCCGTACAGGTCACGTTAGGTGAGTCCGGCTGCCAGATGTTATGCTATTGATGTGATTTATACCTGAGCACTTGCATTTCAGTACGAGGTTCTGACATGGCATATGCTTGAGCATGTTTGGCATATTTATACATACGTATATATGTTTATTTTCTGGGAAGTATACAGGTTTTACGGCGAGGGGTTAGAATGTATTTTGCTAAATAGTTTTCAAAGAGATTTGTTTTTGCCCACTCACGCTTTTGTTTTGCGCCCCTCCAGGTTCTAGTTGCTTAGCAGTTTCGGTGGTCTCCCAGAGGGCTCTTCCGGCTTTTCTGACAGATACTCACCAGCATAGGGTCACCTTCGGGTGTACTTATGTCGCAACTTTTCTTTTGGACTGCTATAGTCTTGCTCTGAATTTGTATCTCACTTATACTAGCACTTGCTTTAGTACTTTGTATGCTAGTTTTTAATTATTCGTACCTTTATATTACTACTCTATTAGCTTCCGCACGTGCACATGGTTACGTCACCTTCGTGTGACGGTCAGCACGCCCTGATTTTGGTCGGGGTGTGTCAATAAAGTCAAATAGAATTTTACAAGATATTTTTATTTAAACTAGGAGAAAATATAAAATTTTGTATTTCATTTTTTATTTTTCTGTGCTAAGTGGTAAAGGTTTTCAATGAATATAAGCCTTTGGAATATATATTGAAAGTTTTAACGAAACACTTTTGGTATTGTTCATTTTTAACGAAAATGACATTTTTACTCTAGAAAATCACTCCTGGTACTATTCACTTACAACACATTTTTGTCCTTTTGATTAAAACTCAAAGTTTTCAAACCCTTGTAATTAGTTAGGGAGTTTTAACGAAACACTCTTGGTACTGTTCACACAACAAGGACATTTTTTATTTTCTTCTGCTAAGTGGTAAAATTTTATAAATATAAGTTTGTGTGATATGAATAAAATCTTATATTTTCTATATTAGGTTAGAGTGTCAAGTTAAAGAGAAATTCTAAGTGGAATTGTTTTGTTGAAGAAATCCAGTAGAAGTTAACAATGCATTACAAGATTGTTGCGGTGTCATGCCTTAAAGTATATAATTAAGGACTAATCATTGTGGTTTTTTACATGGGTACTATACTATGTTTGATCTTCATGGCCTAGACTTATGATGACCTTGGATTTTCTACATAGGTACTAAACCATGTTTTTAGGGACATGAAACGTCACCGGTAATAATTATAACTTGTTTGTATTGATAAATTATAAAAGATATTAATATTGTCTGCTATCCAAAAGGATTTTGTTGCCTACATTTTTTTTTTAACCTTATACACTTTTTTTCGCCTTCCTCCAAAACTTCCTGACTTCGCCACTGGTGGTAGTGACAATGGTAGTGGTGAAACGTCTAGTTTTAAGCTCTTCTCGCCTTCTTCTCCAACTTTCCTCCTCCATTGACGCCACCTCGTCCCCTCCAACCTCTCTCCTGCCTTGTCGTCCTTCCTCTGCAACTCCGACCAAACCAGCACCTGACAATACTTGTGTTTTCCTTGGTGCCCTTCTAATTTCCTCTCTCACTACCACCAGCCAACGCCCCTCGCTCGAATTCATGACACCTCTATTATTGTGATATCTGAATCTAAAATGAAAGTATAAACCAAGAAGGCAAGAACATCCCACCCACCATCCACCGAGTTGTCTTTTTAATCTACCAGCATAGTTAGACTTACAAGGGTTGTTGAAGATATGACATGAAAATGGAGTATGCCGACATGATCTGGTGCTTTTGTGATGAAAAAGGTTAGTGTTTGGTTATGGATTGATGGAAACTGAGTGTTGGTTATCCAGTGCTCGGTTAATTTTTTTTCAAGAATTTTAATCGACACTTGAATTTATTTCGTTGGGCCACATACAAAAGTTAGTATATCAGGTATTCTCCCGTGAGCATCCAAATATTATTCCCACAAAAATCCAAAATTAATAGAGAAACCCCTCATGGAACACCAGGACTGTCTAAACAAATCTGTATAAAACGCATGAGTGAACCACACCCGTGAACGTTTTATCAATTTTTGTTTAGCTGCACACGAGGACCATCTAAACAATTATTGTACTGTTTTGGGTAAGCAACAATTGTTCAATATATCTGAGGTTTTGCCCAAGGCTTCTTTCTAAAATATTCAATCAAGTATGTGATTTGCTACCTAATAAGGAGATGATCCTTCGGAGATCCCCCATAAGCAACCTTAGCATTATTTTCCTATATACTTAATTATTAGTTGACAATACTGTTGGAACCTAATTGGACTTTAACTTAGTATCTTAAGGTCAAGTGACGTTAAACTTGAAATCAGTTAGAGTCAATAATTGATTAAATCATATCCCTTGAAAGTAGGACAATAAGGATGTGTTTGGACCCGATTTTACACTATCAGCCCAAGTAATCTAGACCGTTGAATGAGCACAGCCCTTAACACGTCTTGATGGAAAATGGATATTGTTTGGGCCCAAAGCTTTTCCAAATGTATTATGGGCTGCTTGGTAGCCCTAGGCCGTTTAAGTAAAGGTGGCCAAGTCTTAATGCAATTTGGATTCTCAGCCTGGAAATGAATATGGCCTGATAAGAGGAGGAATTCAAAGTCCTAATAAAAGTAGGATTGGTCGAGATAAAGTTGGATCAGAACAAGAAGTCCTAATCTGAATATAGTTTCAACTCGAGCTCGAGGAGGATTTGTTGCTATAAATAGAGAGTAGAGTGCATCATTTAAAGGACCTCCAATTCAACACACAACTGCCCTACGCAAAACCTCTCAAACATCTTGAGATTTTTTTATTTTCTTTTTTCCGCCGACACATCTTCAGTTTGGATAAACAGCACTGTGAAGGCAACCGGCGAACATCTTCAGTTTGGATAAACAACACTGTTGTCGTAGAATCAGCCGTTCCCGAAGCACCTTCAGTTTGGATAAACAGCACTGCGTCGAGGCCGACTGGTTATCTATCCAAGTCTCGATCGAGAAGGATTTTCGAATCCTTATTGGCAGAGGTCATCTCATTAGCCTTCTGGGCAAAGTGAGGTGTTACTAGGTTACTACATTCGGCACCCTAAGAGCCGAATTTGATATTGAACTTCGCAGAACTAGCAGCCTTGTCTTCAGGCTCGAGAATCCAAAGGCCGAGATTTGTTCCTTCCTCGGCCGCAATCGCAAGATAAAGAAGTCAGCAACGCACTCAACGCAACATCAACAAATTTTACTCCTCGGCCGACGAGTTGGCACGCCCCGCATTCAACCGAAGGACGTAGTTAGCTTATTAGTTACTCGCCTACGTGCCACGTAGGCTTTGTAATTTTTAGCGCCAACAGGATGACATACCAGTAAGTGGATAGCCCTCACGTTGGAATTTTTTTGGATGTGCTGGTTGCCAAACTGCTTTCGTGATAGGAGGAAACAGTTAGGGTTTACATCTATAAGAGGATTTGTCCCTACTCAAGAGGAATACGTTCTATTTTCTGAAAACTAGCCCTGTTCTAGTGAGAACATAAGGTCCCCATTGAGTAGAAGATATTTCCTTATTCACGGTTCCATGACTTTATCAGGCATGCCCATCCAAGTTTACCCAATGAAGATGCCCATCGTTGTTTCTTGAGTTCTGAAATTGTCCCCCAATGTGATGGTGCTTGATCATTGCGTCAATGTCCATAACGTCAAGGCATACCTACCCAAAGGTGAGAGTTATTTCTTTCTTTCTAACAAATGCATTTCGGTTGAATTCATAGCCAAGTTCTTGTTCAGATACATGTATGTGTATTGTAATTTAGGGTTCTTGCTAATTGTAAAGTTCCAACAAATACATGTAGTTTAACAGGTAGTGTTGCATTGTATCGATTAGACCTGGCATTCGTGTCGTGTTTCTCGTGTTCGTGTCGTTTTCGTGTCATACCCGATAGCTTAACGGGTCGTGTCGTGTAATACCCGTTAAAGTAAATGGGTAATATGACCCGACCCGAAATCAACCCGTTAATATTTTCAGGTAATATGACCCGACCCGTTACCCGTTAAGAAAAATATATTTTAAATCAATAAAAATGAAAATGAAAAACATAATTTGACCCAAAAAAATGTAAAACATAATACTAAATCAGTATATACATACTAAATTTCGGAGTTGACCCCTTAATGAAAGTTGTAAAGCTTTTTATTACGAGTGATTACATTTTTCACACTTCTACAATAATTATTATTAATTTTATTAATTTTTCACTAAAATAAATAACATTGTTCATGAGATTTGGAGGGTTTTAAAAATCTAAACGACCATGTAACCTTGCCAATGGAACTCAAAGCTTACATGTTATTCCTTTTACAAAATCCTCAATTTTCATAGATCATCATGACATAAGATTTTGTGGTATATATCCACTTCTGTAAATATTTTAAATTGACGATCAAATTAGTTCATTGTATTCATATAGGATCAAGGAGTGTAGCTGTAAAAAATCATCAAAATCAGAGTTAAAATAACCGTTAAATCGTGATTTTTCGTTTATAACCGTCGAAACATTTTGTCTCGTTACTTGATCTCTGAATGTTTGTTTTTTGCAATTTTTGGCGTATGCGATCTCGAAGCATATATAAACAAGTTTGACGGTTCGATCGTTGAAATTAGTTTCGTAGGATGCGTATCCCATCAAAACAATAGATTCACCAACACTTAAGAGTTTATTTATACTTTCATCAAGTATAACATAAGATTTTGTGGTATCTACTAGTGTAAATATTTTAAATTGAAGATCGAATTCATTCATTGTATTCATATAGGGTCAAGGAGTGTAGCTATAAAAAATCATCAAAATCGGAGTTAAAATAACCGTTAAATCGTGATTTTTCATTTATAACCGTCGAAAAGTTTTGTCTCATTACTTGATCTTTGAATGTTTGTTTTTTGCAATTTTTGGCGTATGCGATCTCGAAGTATATATAAATAAGTTTGACGGTTGGATCGTTGAAATTAGTTTTGTAGGATGCGTATCCTATCAAAACGATAAATTCACTAACATTTAAGAGTTTATTTATATTTTCATCAAGTATAACATAAGATTTTGTGGTATCCACTAGTGTAAATATTTCAAATTGAAGATCGAATTCATTCATTGTATTCATATAGGGTCAAGAAGTGTAGCTGTAAAAAATCATCAAAATTGAAGTTAAAATAACCGTTAAATCGTGATTTTTCGTTTATAATCGTTGAAAAGTTTTGTCTCTTTACTTGATCTTTGAATGTTTGTTTTTTGCAATTTTTGGCGTATGCGATCTCGAAGTATATATAAACAAGTTTGACGGTTCGATCGTTGAAATTAGTTTCGTAGGATGCGTATCCCATCAAAACAATAGATTCACTAACACTTAAGAGTTTATTTATACTTTCATCAAGTATAACATAAGATTTTGTGGTATCTACTAGTGTAAATATTTTAAATTGAAGATCGAATTCATTCATTGTATTCATATAGGGTCAAGGAGTGTAGCTATAAAAAATCATCAAAATCGGAGTTAAAATAACCGTTAAATCGTGATTTTTCATTTATAACCGTCGAAAAGTTTTGTCTCATTACTTAATCTCTGAATGTTTGTTTTTTTCAATTTTTGGTGCATGCGATCTTGAAGCATATATAAACAAGTTTGACGGTTGGATCATTGACATTAGTTTTGTAGGAAGCGTATCCCATCAAAACGATAGATTCACTAACACTTGAGAGTTTATTTATATTTTCATCAAGTATAACATAAGATTTTGTGGTATCCACTAGTGTAAATATTTTAAATTGAAGATCGAATTCATTCATTGTATTCATATAGGGTCAAGGAGTGTAGCTGTAAAAAGTTATCAAAATTAGAGTTAAAATAACCGTTGAATCATGATTTTTCGTTTATAACCGTTGAAAAGTTTTGTCTCGTTACTTGATCTCTAAATGTTTGGTTTTTGCAATTTTTGGCGTATGCGATCTCGAAGCATATATAAACAAGTTTGACGGTTAGATCATTGAAATTAGTTTCGTAGGATACGTATCTCATCAAAACGATAGATTCACTAACACTTAAGAGTTTATTTATACTTTCATTAATTATAACATAAGATTTTGTGGTGTCCACTAGTATAAATATTTTAAATTGAAGATCGAATTCATTCATTGTATTCATACAGGGTCAAGGAGTGTAGCTGTAAAAAATCATCAAAATCGGAGTTAAAATAACCGTTAAATCGTGATTTTTCGTTTATAACCGTCAAAATTTTTTGTCTCGTTACTTGATCTCTGAATGTTTGCTTTTTGCAATTTTTGGTGTATGCGATATCGAAGCATATATAAACAAGTTTGACGGTTGGATCGTTGAAATTAGTTTTGTAAGATGCATATCCCATCAAAATGATAAATTCACTAACACTTGAGAGTTTATTTATACTTTTATCAAGTATAACATAAGATTTTGTGGTATCCACCAATGTAAATATTTTAAATTGAAGATCGAATTCATTCATTATATTCATATAGGGTCAAAGAGTATAGCTGTAAAAAATCATCAAAATCAGAGTTAAAACAACCGTTAAATCGTGATTTTTCGTTTATAACCGTTGAAAAGTTTTGTCTCGTTTCTTGATCTCTGAATTTTTTTTTTTTTCAAATTTTGGCGTATGCGATCTCGAAGCATATATAAACAAGTTTGACGGTTGGATCATTGAAATTTGTTTCATAGGATGCGTATCCCATCAAAACAATGCATTAACTAACACTTAGAGTTTCTTTGGGTTAAATATTAGGCGGGAAATGAATGGATATAGGCTGCAAAATTTCCCAAACATTAGGCGGGAAATGGATGAAACTCTTGAAATATTAGGTGGGAAATTAATTATTATAATTTTTTTATGTGTTTGGTATTTTTATATTACTTGATATTTTTATTTTTAATGTGTTTTATGATTTTTAATCTCAATCTTTGCCTATAATATACTATACAAATAAATAAATAAATAAAACTTAAAATTTAAAGTTTATATAGAATAATAATTAATAAACAATATATACATATTCATTATATCTATTGCATTTTATAGTAAGTTTTTTTTAGTAGTTTAAAAAATTAAAATCATCAAAATAGCATTTTTCTTATCGTGTCGAAACAGGTTACCCGCGTGTCACTCTCGTGTAAACCTGTTAAGGACCCGTTATTAACGGGTTATTATCGTGTGACCCGATAATGACCCGATTAGTTATCGTGTTGACCCGAAACCCGTTATTTTCGTGTCGTTTACGTGTCGTGTTAACGGGTCGTGTAAGAAATTGCCAGGTCTAGTATCGATCTACTAGGACCACTTAAGCATGCATGAATTAATTTGTTATTTCGATTGACTGTTTAACGTGCTATGTTGAAATCAAATTATCTAAAACCGTATATGCTTTTTAACAAGAGAACTATATTATATATAGGTTACTAGAAATAGAAGTTACCAAACACTGACTTACATTTTGGTTGGTAAGTTGCTTAATAACGGGACGACTGTTTTGACAATGTACCAAATTAATTGTCACAAAAGAATTACTATATCTCAGTTTGATAATAATTTGGTTTTTAAGTTTTACATTTTATGCTTGAGATATGCAATTATAATACATGAGCGAAAGGGGTGATGAAAAACAATGATAGTGAGAAAGAAGGGAAGAATATAAAAAAATGAATAGAAACAAAATTTTGCAAGTGAAAATAATTAGAATAGTTTTTGTTGAAGATAATTTGGGACTTTGTATGAACTTATAAGGAGTTTGGTACTCTTTATATTGGCAATTGGTTTATGGTGGAACTTTACATTTCTTCATTGTATTAGAGTATTTTTTTTACGTGCGTAGCCCAATAGCTGCACATGCTCTACGTCATTCTATTTGTGTTGTCAGCATGTTTGACTTGAAAATTTACCACGTATAAAATGGTATGTTAAGAATGAATTTCACATCAAATTTTAAAACACTTAATCACATCAAAAATAATATTATGCTCAAAACTTGAAAGCGACGATTCACATCACATATTGTAAAGGTGTGCCGATCGAATTTATCATGGTTGAGGTAGCAAACTCCTTCCGACTCGTGACATACCAAAAATCATTACAAAATTGATTACGGGATTTAACTAATTTAGCAATAATAGAAGATAATCAAATTTAACTTGAGAATGCATTTGTCATTTGTCAGCAATTTCATCACATTACTACAAAAGACAAAATCTGGAAAAAGAAATAAAAATAAAAAGTTGATGGAGGAAGGTGAGTCATGAATGAGGTCCTAAAATCTGACTAAGCCATGACCACGACTCAGAATTGCTACTGAGTGCTTGGCCGCTTCCTTTCTAGATGTTGCCATTTTCCTGTTGCCTCCCACCACATACATGATGATGCTATGACATGCATGCATGCATGATGGGTACATATATCCATGTAGATGCATGCAGTGGCTTGTGCTTATGGTGACGTGGTGGGTCCTGAAGAGTTTGAAAAGGGTTTTGGGTTTTGTAGGTTCGATCGGGTGGGCGCTGGGTATATTGACCATCATCAGAATTATGTAGTTTAGCCCCCGGACAAGAGGGGACCTATCGGTCTCATTCCGCGTCAGCTGCACAAAGCGCCGTGTTGGAGTTTGAATTTGCACGCCAAGAGCGTGCGGGCTAATTTGTTCCATTCGGATACGTCTCTTGCATGTTCTCAAACCCTATTTCTTAGAATTTCTTAGCACGATAGAAGAATTTAATTGTTGACCTTGTTGTTACGTTTTGAATTTAGTACACTTGTGTGCAAAATCTTTAAAGAGTAAGATGTTATTCTGTGAAATAACTGATTCAATGGTTGTCTTACATTTTACCATAAAATCTTCTTTTGAAATCATCTGATTAAAATATAATGCAAGAATGCAACATTTTGACTTGCTCATTCAGTGTTTGCTAAGATTTATTCACTTATAACCTGTTTCCTAATGGCCTAAGAATAGTATCAATCTAGATGATGTGGAATTTAATCTTAAGAAAACCAAAATCTATGACTTTTGGCTCTTTGTTTTTGTTTGCTTAACCTGAAACGGTTTCCTATTAGTAGTCTTCAAAAGTTTCAACCTTCAACTAAGTAGAAAACCTCTAAGACCATTAGACTTGAAAATTTAAACTTTAGTTTTCTTAATGACTCTGCATGCTCAATGAAAAGTGAGTAAAAAGTTGTTTTTGTTTGTCTCGATAGATTGTTATCGCAGTCGTTTAGCTGAAACTTTTGAATACCTCAGCGCAGCCGGCATTACCGTTGTCTTATTATATGTACACAAACAAGGTAATGAAGAAAGTCCAAACGTGAGATATATATATATATATATATATATATATATATATATATATATATATATATATGTTTATAAAACAATTTACAAAGAAGATAAAGTTTCTTTGATTTTTGTGTACATCATCACTGTAGAACCCTAACATGGGAGAAACCAACGTGCGCATACTTCAGCTGTTTTTGACTTTTGAATTCGATACTGCTTTTGTTTTCTCTTCTTCTTATCTATTTCTTATCTAATGGTAAAGGACGATAATAGTTTTATTATTTTTTATTATTTTATTATTTTTTATCTTTCTGTAAAATAATGGCCAGTTCCATTCACTTGATGATAGCTTGGACCAAACGACAAGGTCTACATCAAATTACCAAACTCTACAGAGCAAATAAAAAATAAATAAATAAAAGATCAAACACACTTTAAACGACATAATTATGCCTTACATTTTTTTTAACTATTTATGACAGAAAGTAATAGTTAATAGTTGTGAGATAAAGTTCGAGCCACTGTTGAATTTCATTACAGTGTTGTATTTAGGATCAAATAAATAGCCAAAGGCCATAAGCAATCAAATAATGGCCTCACGCTTGTTACAAGCCAAAGGGATGGCAGCTCAGAGATTAGCAGAGGTTCGACCAAACTGAATAAAAATGTAATGGGATAATAGTATATGTTTAGTTATTTGAAATAAGATAAGTCAAGAATCAAGAAAAAGAAAAGGCTAGGAATCTTGTTTTACATAATGTGAAATAGCTGTGGTTATGCGCTATCCACCTATTATCTCATATTATGAAAATGAGATCACTTTTTGGAAGGTCTTTGTTTAAAATATGTATTGAAATAAGTTAAATATAAATTTGAAACTACGCAATTTGGATACAAATACAATATTGAAATACAAATACAAGTAGCTGGTGATATGTGAAAAAAGTTGAGGTTCCAACATAAAAACAATTGGCAATATAGGGAGTAGCCCAACTTACTTATAAGTCTATGAAAGGTCTTTTCTCCCATCAATATGAGATTTATTCTTAATACCGTCCCCTCAAGTGTGGTGAATTTTCAAGATAAATATGTTAACAACACAAACAGGGTGACGTGGAGCATGTGGGACAATCTGCTCTGATACCATAAAAAAGTCGAGGTTCCACAAAAAAACCAATCATTAAGAGTAGCTAACTTACTTATGAGTCCATGCAAGGTTCCTCCTCCCATCAATGTGGGATTCATTCTCAATAATATAAACTTAATTTAATTTTAAACCAAAATATATGACTTTTGGCGTGTGCTTTTTATTGTTCAACCTTCAAATTCTTTGTTCAATTAGTCGTCGTTTAAAGTTTCAAATTTCAACTAATTAAATAGACAACATCTTGACATTAATAACAATAAGACTTGAAATTAGTTTTTCGTATGACTTTGTAGGCCTCATGAGACCCTTATGCCTTAGTTTGCTTGATGAAAAGAGAAAGAGAAACATCGTTTTGTTTGTCTTAATTAAGCAGCCATTAGTTTCACCTGATGAATTGTTTGAAACCTTCGAATTCTTCAATTCTATATTACTGAACTGAATAGATAAACGACTTAAGCTGCAGCAGCCGGCATGAGAATTGTCTTATTATACATGTAAATAAGTTAAAAAGTGCAAACATGAGATATGCCAAAAACAAGTTACAAGCACAAGCAAGTTAGCGTATTTTTCAGTATACCTGTGTTGTTTTGGACATTTGAATTGTGGATAATGCATTCCTTTTATTTCTTAGTTATTATAAGAAAAACAAAAGCTTTTTTCTCAAAAATATCCAATTGGTTTCATCCAAATGGATGATAGCATGGGAAAATTACTGGGTCATCTTAATCAAATTACCTTATAAAAAAATTAAAAATATTTGATAAAATTACGGAAGGAAAATGATGAACCTTTATGAGCCTCACACATACTCATGTTTAATGTTTAATATATAGGAAAATTAATAAAAAATACTTTAAAACTTTGCATTTTAACAAAAAACCATCTAATAACTTTATTTAATGATAAGAACAAGAAAAAAAAATAGTTTTTTTATATTAGCACCCCACAAAATGTTGAATGCATGCCAGATTAAAATTTAGTATTAAATAACTTATTTAGCATACAATGCAATGACAATTTTGACCTTATTAGGTTTTAAAAAAAAAATTATCTAAATATACCTCAAATCACTTTTAATGCATTGTTTTTCTTCTTTATGTAACATCCCACATCGTCCAGGAGAAGGGGAGTGGATCTTGTAAGTCTTATATGTATATTCTCATCTCTACCTAGCACGATGCCTTTTGGTAGCTCGCTGGCTTCAGGTTCCATTGGAACTTCAAAGTTAAGCGAGTTCGTGCGAGAGCAATCCCAAGGTGGGTGACACACTTGGAAGTTCTGCTTGCGTAAGTTCCTAGAAACAAAACTGTGAGGGCATGGTTGGGGCCCAAAGCATACAATATTGTGCTACGGTAGAGTCGAGCCTGGGATGTGGTGGGGGCTTAGGCTGGGATGTGACAGTTTGGTATCAGAGCCAATACTTGACCAGAAGTGTGCTAACAAGGACGTCGGGCCCCTAAGGGGGGTGGATTGTAACATCCCACATCGCCCAAAGAAGTGAATCATGTAAGCCTTATATGTATATTCTCATCTTTACTTAGCACGAGGCCTTTTGGGAGCCCACTGGCTTCAAGTTCCATTGGAACTCCAACGTTAAGCGAGTTTGTGTGAGAGCAATTCCAGGATGGGTGACACATTGGGAAGTTCTGCTCGCGTGAGTTCCCAGAAACAAAACCGTGAGGGCATGGTTGGGGCCCAAAGCGGACAATATTGTGCTACGGTGGAGTCAAGCACAGAATGTGGTGAGGGCTCGGGTCGTGATATGACACTTTAACTATCAAAACCCTTCCGACCCTCCATTGTTAAACAAAACCCTAACCAATAAAACTAAAAACATGTTGATTGAGAAAAATTATTTTTGACGAATGAAACACGAAATCAATGTTTCGGAAGCTTCACATGAGGTAAGACTTCATACTTTTTAGTGATTTTGATGACATCGATAATTATTTAATTAACCTTGCTTTTGTTGCATTATTCAAGCTTCTATGTTCGTATTCATCTTATAGGGATCACATGGATTACACAAAGAATTAAATATCTAAAATTACCACCAAATATTAAAAACAGACGACATGGGTTTTAATGTTGGAATTGAAAACAACCCACATATGCTTTAAATCTTAGGCGACATCTTTTGTCAAAATTCTAGTCGGCATTTTTTGTCCAAATTAAAAGCTTTATAAGATTTGAAAAATGTGGGGTGTATAGAAAATTTGGGATGCATGTAAAAATGTAAGGTGTATATTGAGAACGTAGGGTGTGAGGGTATTATGGGAAAGTAAATGGGGGTGTATTAAAATAATTTTTAATTGAAAAAAAAAATGTGAGGTGTATTAATTATGTGAGGTTTATTCAACAATTTGTGAGGTGTTAATATAATAAGCCAAAAAATAAATAAAAAAGGGTAAATTACATTTTGCACCTTCAAGTTTGGGTGTAATTGCAATTTCATACAATATTTTTAAAACATTTCAATCACATACATTTACTTCTATTTTATTTCAATATCGTACAACCGTTAAAAAGTCTGTTAAGTTAGCAGTTAAATGATGATGTGGCTACCAAACTTCTATAAAAATATTTAATTAAAAAAAAGATCACTACTTTTCTTTTGTATAATTAAAAACATAAAAAATAGAAAGAAAAAAAAAAAGACAACTTTAATGAAAAACTCTGATACTGATCACTTTAACGAAAAATCATATTTTTACACAAAAAAATCAATCCTGTTACTATTCACTTTACCTTTTATTTTGTTAATTTTGTTAAAACTCAAAAATTTTAAATTATTTTATTCATTTTCATAAAAATATACCCTAAATCTTCGACTGCCACCGCCATTTCCACCCAAACTTGCTACAAATGCAGAGCCCAACCTTCCCCTCCGATGGCCTCAACGGCTGTCACTATCAAAGCCAACCGCAGCAGCCAATCTTCCTTTCTTTTCAAAACCTTGCAGAAAAGTTATCACATTTTTTTCCCAAATTTAACTATTGCAATTAAGCTTTCCCACAGAGTCACGAAGCCTCAATCGAATGCGGAGAGCCACCTCCGTGTCCGTCACCGATGCCAATCGTCTCTCACTCCGTCGAACTCTGGCCACCAAGGGGGTGGCCCAGAAACTCAAGGATTTAGACCTCGAGCAGTCATAGTCCATCATCGTTATCATCGTTCGTTAATTCAAATTCGGATCTGCAAGGAGTCGAGGTAGACGTCGGCGGACGCGATCAACTCGCCGTTGGGGGGGGGGGGGAACCTGGCGACGATGAGTCGTTTGTGTAACATGTATTGACGAGGTCAGCTTCGGATATTGATTAGAGACAATCGGCGTAAACGGCGATGTTGAAGGGGCAGAGTGGAAGAACGCGGACAACATGAACAAATTCTGGGTTTTTGCATGCTTCCAGGAACAAAAATTTGATGAAATAAGGTAGAAATTGGGACTGGGTATAAAGAGAGGGTTCTATTACTATCAGTTTTTGGGTCGTTGGTGATCGGAGGACAGCGGCGCCATCGCCGTGGTGCTGCGTCTGGGCTGCTGTTGCAGCGTAAAAGTAAATGCGGGAGGATGGAGAGGAGAGTAGAGGAAGAGAAAAATTAGTGGGTGGGGGGCCACATATATATTTTATTAGTTTTTAAGTCTACATGGCATTTTTTTATTTCCACGTTAGCGCCAAGATATGAGTATTCTTCATGCCACGTCATCACTTAATGGTAACATAACGGACTTTTTTAAAGGAGGTATGAAATTGTAATGAAATCAAAGTTTATGTATGAAATTAAAATGTTTTAAAGACGTTATATGAAGTTGCAATTGACCACAAATTTGAATGGTAAAATGTAATTTAACGAATAAAAAAAACATAACCCAAATCGCGTGCAACACCCATGCCCTTTTCTTCCTTTCTTGCTAAGGGCTGGTTTGGTATTGCTATGCTTTGAAAAAAAAGCTACTTCTGCTGTGTTGTGAGAATAAGGAGCTGTGAAGTAAAGCAACAGAGTGTTTGGTAAACTTTTTTGTAAAAGCGTTTATGAAAAAAAGCAGTATTATAGTGTTTGGTAAACTTTAATGTAAAACAACTATGACTGTGTGAAATGACAAAAAATGATATAATACTAGATGTGTCATTAATTTAATTTTCTCCATCTGCATTGAGTAGTCTCCCCCACTCCCCACTACTAAACTATACTTTCCAGAAATCAAAAACATCTTTCTAGAAGTCTCCCCCACAACTCTAATTTTCTCATTTTTTTTTTTTTGCTCTGTCTTCTTCTTTTTTATTTTCTGCTCCGTTCCTCAATCTCTCTCACCTGTCATCTGATTTGCAGTACATATATGGCCTAGCTGCTCGAGGAGTTCATTATATACATCAGGCAGGGCCAACACTCCAGGATGCTGGTTTCTTCTTCTTCCAGGACTAATCATTTTTTCCTTTTGAAACTATATAGTGTGAATTTGATCATACGAAGTAGTTTTGTGTATTTAATTTAGGGTATTTGGAATAACTGAGTTTTGGTGTCTATCTAAGCAATTTGGGTTCTCCTAATTTGCAAAAATACAAAGATCAGTCGCCTGTAAGCTGTGCAATCTGGGAAATCTGCAATGCCAAAACCGAATCTGGTCCTCGCTGGAAAAGTTGGTGGTATTTCTCGACGCAATTTTGTTGGCATGGGAGTGAGAGAGGACGGACAAGAGATGGGAGGAAGGACAGAGGTATAAACAACATCCTAGGGTATGGAATTCAAGGTCAATAACGGTAATTGTTGAAGCTGGGAGTGAAAGGCGTTGTGGCGGGATCAACGAGGACGATCTCCCAATTGAAGTTGGTGACGTCTTCCAGTTGGTATTATGTGTAATTATTTAATTGTTTAAGGTCATTTTGGGTGTTTAAAATTTTCATTAAAGGGCTCAGCGTCTCTTTGCAAATTAGGTTTGCGTAGAAGCTGTGAAAGCAAAAAAAAGTTGGTTTTTCAAAGCTAGCTTTTGCTTCTTTGAACTTTTAGCTTTTTTTCACCCAAAACTGTGAAAAAAAAAGCTAAAGTTGAATGTTTATCAAACACAAAAAAACTCCTAGCTGTTTTTTATACTCGTTTTTTTTAAAAGCACCTCAGTACCAAACCAATACTTAAGCTGGTTTGGTATTGTTGTGCTTTGAAAAAAAACTACTTCTACTGTGCTGTGAGAATAAGCAGCTGTGAAATAAAGCAGCAGAGTGTTTAGTAAACTTTTTTGTAAAAGTGCTTTTGAAAAAAAAAAAAAAAGCAGTATTACAGTGTTTGATAAACTTTTATGTAAAACAGATGTGAAAAAAAGTTGGTTTTTCAAAGCTGGGTTTTGCAGTTTTGTGTTTTTGGCTTTTTTTCACCCAAAACTATGAAAAAAAGTTGAAGCTGAATGTTGCTCAGCTCTTTTTGATAGCCATTTTTTCAGAATCACCGCAGTACTAAACTAAGGCTTAGGCCTACGACCTTCCTGAAGGTCTTTTTCTGGAAGGTTAATGTCCTCTTTTTGCAAGTGATATATTTCGGGCCGACATCCCGTTGATCGCCGTTCATCTTCTAGAAGCATTGCTTTGTTTTCCTTTTGAAGCGAGGACTATTGTTGGATTTGTAATCACACCAGCTGTAAATCATGTTGTAACCTTTACCGTCAAGATTTAAGAGACCAATGCATGATACCAAATTTTATATTTGGTGTAGATCATTATTATCTGTTATACAAGAACTCTAAATGGGAAAATGATAGCTGGATTCCTTGAAAGAATTTTTTTAAAGTCGTCAGCCCCAAGCGGCTGGGTATGGAAAACTCATTTGAACTTCAAAATTTAATTGTTGCTGGAACCAATGTTTGGAATATAGACTTGATCAATGCCAATATCTTTGAAGAGGAAGCACGGCTGATCCGTAAGTTACTTACAACCACTTGAAGGTTTGTGTTCCAGGTAAATTTAAAATTTGTGTTTGTCGAAGTTGCATGGATGCCTTGCCCACAAGGGCAAACCTGTTAAAGAAGAGAGTTACCACGGATGCGTCGTGCATGTTTTGTGAGGGGGTGATGAAAACAACGGAGCACATGCTATAGAATTGCCCAGGGATGGCAAGAATTTGGCTTTCGAGCCCATCGGGTATTCGAGTGCATGAAGCACGTCAGTCTGTTGGCAAGATTGGATTTTGAGCTTAGCACATGCTTTGGCAAAGAAATTTTTCATTGTGACAGGAACATAGGTGGTATACCACGTGTTTTTATGTAATTGGTGGGAAATTTTATTTTTTAAGTTATTAACTTTCTAACACACAAATCCTACTATTTGTATAGTGACACGTGGTGTATCACCTCGTGTGCTGGTTACACTAAAAAATCTCTTGCTTTGGCAAGGGGGAATTTTGATGCTCATTTGGAGCATTTGGCAAGAACGTAATGCATTCCTTTGGCAGGGAGTATCAAGACAACTAATGGATATTCATTGTAGCAAACAAGCTTGGCTGCATGGGTACAAAAAATGGCATGGGAAGAAAAAGGAGGCAAAACATGTTAGTATGCAGAAAAGGAGGAAACCTGAGGTTGGGTGGTTAAAATGCAACTTCGATGGGGCGTGGGAGGAGAACGGAGATTAGGAGGAGTGGGCGTGGTGTGTAGAGATGAACGGGGGAGTTCGTGGCAGCAATGTTAGCAAAACATGCTGGAATTTCCTCGCCATTAATGGCATAGATGATGGCAGCCCGTGCTGCTGTTCTGTTCGCTCGAGACTTGCAGGCCGAATCGGTGGAGCTTGAAGGTGATGCACATGTGGTTCTCGCGGTAATGCAACGAAGTATCGAGGATGATGTATCCGCTTTGGACATATGGTGAATGATGCTCGACACTTCTAGCATTCGATCCCCCACACAAGGTTGACTTTTACTAAAAGGGAAGTTAACAAGGTTGCGCACAGGTTGGCAAGGTTGGGACTATTTCTGGGTGAACAAATGTTATGGTTTGGGAAACATCTTGATGTAATCATGGACCATATGTTTGAGGATAGTATAGCATTGTATTTTGCTTGGTGTGGGATGCTCATTTTCTCTTCGACCGGGTTGAAATCCCTGGCAAGGAATTTATTGAGCCTTTTTAATGCACCCTGATGCATCATATCCCCTATTTGTACGTATTTGTATCTTTGTATCAATGAATGTCATACTTGGACTCAAAAAGGAAGTCTGAAAATATTCTATTAGTTTTTTTTTCTTTTTTGTTTTTTTTTTTAAAGGAAAAGTTCCACAAAATTAAATAGGAGGAAACTTACAGAAAGTCATTAACAATTCAAGTCATAAACCAAATGTAGACCCTGTAAACGTGAGTTAATATTAAAAGGGCATGTAAAGATTGTGTAAATATTAGGAGTCCTTTATTAGGAAGGATATATATTTATGTCCTTTATTGTTTCCTTATGGAACAAGGATTGTATGTGTATATATTTTAATTATGTAATACAAAGAAATTTAAGTCGTAAAAAATTTTTCCGTTACCGTGCTGCACTTGGCTGACCTTGTTCCGGTGTTTCTTCTGTAGTAATAAGTCAAGTTGTGTTCTAGCGGAAGTGCAGCAGTGTAGTTCTTGTTGCTGTTGTGCGATGTTGTGCCGTGTACTTTGTGGTGCTATGAAAGTTTTTTTCTTTTTTCTTTCTTCTGTGAGTCAAAATGACAAGTGTGGAAGATGACTCAAGGTTGAAGTTGGAGGGTGGTCCTCGTACACCAACCAACAATCCAGTTTTAAACCCCGTAGTCATCCAGAGTGATGTTTTTGCCGTACCAAATACTGTGAAACTCAACGGATCAAACTATCCTCTTTGGTCCAAGGTATTGTTGATGCACATTGCTGGACGTGGTAAAAAAGTGTTTGTAGCAGGAAGTATCAAGGAACCCGGCGAGGACAGTGCTGCGTACGAGATGTGGGAGATTGGGAATGCTATGGTGAAAGGGTGGTTGATCAATTCTATGGAGCCTGCTATCATGGGATTTTTCATTCACCTTCGTACGGCTAAAGAGGTATGGGAAGCAGTTGCTCGAACATATTATGATGGTTCTGATATTTCTCAAATTTATGAGTTAAAGGTGAAATCGTTTCGACTTCGTCAAGAAGGTCGTCCTGTTGGTGTGTATTATGCTGACCTCAAGTTCCTTTGGCAAGAGTTCGTTTGGCAAGAATCCAACCTGTATCTGAAGAAGAGCTAATGCAGTTTGAGCGGCTCATGTTAGTAATTTACAAGAAGTGTGGTTATTGCATCACTGGCTAAGCCATGCATCTTTTGGGTATTTACGACGTATCTTGCCTAGTTTATTTAGTGGAATAAGTGAATCAAACTTACATTGTGAAGTATGTATTCTTGCTAAAAGCCATCGTGTTTCGTTTCCTTCTAGTATGAATAAAAGCACTTTTTCGTTTAACCTTGTGCATTCTGATGTTTGGGGGCCCTCTTCAGTTGTTACCTTTTCTGGAATTAAATGGTTTGTCATATTCGTTGACGATTGCACTCGTATGACTTGGCTATATGTGTTAAAAAATAAAAGTGATGTTGGTATGATGTTTCAATCTTTCTCTCAGATGATTCAAATGCAATATTCTTCTGTTATTAAAGTTCTCCATTCTTACAATGGAGGTGAATATATTAAATTTGAACTATTGGAGTTTTTCCATGATCAAGGAATTCTCTATGAAACAACATGCCCTTATACACTACAACAAAACCGGGTTGTTGAGAGGAAAAACCGTCATCTTATGGAAACTGCTTGTGTCTTGCTTACTGGTCATCTGTCCCTAAGCGTTTTTGGCCAAAAGCCGTTACCTATGCCGTGTATGTGATTAACCGTATGCCATCTCGGGTTATAGGATTTCAAACACCCTTCCAAGTTCTCAGTCACCATGCTCCAGTAGTGTCTACTAACACTCTTACCCCTCGAGTGTTTTGGTGTGTTGAATATGGTCATATATAGAAAATTCATCATAGTAAGTTGTATCAGTGTGCCCTACGGTGTGTCTTTGTATGTTTTTCGTCACAACAAAAAGGGTATAAATGTTATCATCCTGAGATGTGACATATATATGTAACCATAGATGTGACTTTTTCTGAATCCAAATATTTTTACACTCTAGTGCATTCAACTTCAGATCACCAGGAGGAAAGATCTAGTGGTGACTGGGGTGGTTGGACCTAAGGGAGACATGACTGTTGAAACATATATGGATGCACCTGCTGCTACTATTGCTGTAACCAAAAAACCCTCGGCTGTAGGTACCGATCATAGTATAGCAGAGCTACGGCCAGCTCTTGTCGAGAACAGGGCAAAGCTTCGGCTAGCTCTTGCCGAGAATCAGGGGATGTTTCAGTCAGCTTCTGCCTAGAGAAACAGTGCCCAAACACCCTCTGTTGCTGAAACATCTTCTGCTTAGTTACGGCAGAATAAAAGCAGAATCTTGCCGAGCCTGTTAGTGTGTTACCCTATTTCTCTAGCTCTATAGTGTCGTCCAATATATCTTTTTTGAATATACCTAAGGTAAGTATTGTAGATGATTATGTAACTAATCCAAGTAATGATGTGAGTACATATAAATTGCCAGCAAGATAAAATCGAGGTGTGCCTAATGATAGGTTTTCTCTTGAAGAAAAGGTGAAGTATCCAATTGCCAACTATGTATCATGCAATAATCTTGCACCGTAGCATCAAGCCTTAGTGAACAATATGGAGTCTTTTTAAGTGCCAACCTGAGTGGAAGAAGCTCTAAAAGATCCAAAGTGAGAAAAAGCAATGGATGAATAAATGTTGTCGCACAGAAAATTAATACCTAGGAAGTGATGTCACTACCCAAAGGGAAAAGGATAGTTGGATGTTGGTGAGTGTTTACAATCAAATACAAGGCTGACATAACGATAGATATGTACAAAACAAGGTTGGTGGCTAAAGGATATACCCAAACATATGGTGTAGACTACCAGGAAACTTTCTCTCCAATTGCCAAGATGAATACGGTACGTGTTCTTATTTCTTTAGCTGCAAATATGGAATGGCCATTAAAGCAGTTCATTGTGAAGAATGCTTTTCTCCATGGGAATTTGGAGGAAGAAGTAGATATGGATTTTCCTCCTAGATATGATGCTGGTGAAAAAGCTGGAGTATGTCAGTTGTGTAAGTCACTTTATGGACTTAAGTAATCGCTTTGTGCATGGTTTGATAGGTTTACTCAAGTCATGAGAAAGAATGGGTATCATCAGAGTCATTCTAATCACACATTGTTTATAAAAGGCTAGATAAAGTGATGGCCTTGATTATCTATGTAGATGATATGATTATAACATGAGATGATTCCGATGAGATTTTGAAGTTGCAAGGAAACCTTGTAGCCGAGTTTGAGATGAAGAACTTAGGAGATTTGAAGTATTTCCTTGGAGTTGAAGTTGCTCGCTCATCTAAAGGTAGCTTCTTGTCTCAATGTAAATATGTTTTGGATTTATTAAAAGAAACCGATATGCTGGGGTGTAAACCGGTAAACACTCCTATTGTTGAAAAACATCATCTATGTTTGGATCCAAATCAGAAACCGGTTGATAAAGGTAAATATCAGAGACTTGTAGGGGAACTAATTTATTTGGCTCATACTCGTCCGAATATCACCAATGATGTGATTGTTGTAAGTTAGTTCATGCACTCACCAAGTGTGGACCATATGGCTGTTGTTATGCGTATCTTAGCATACTTGAAGTCAGCACTGTGAAAAAGAATATTGTATGGGAGAGACATACATTTGAGAATTGAAGGGTTTACTGATGCTAATTGGGCAGGTGATATAACAGATAGGCGGTCCACTTCTGGGTATTTGACTTTTGTTGGAGGGAATTTGGTTACATGGCGAAGTAAAAAAACAGAAGGTGGTATCATGGACATTTGCTGAGGCCGAGTATAGGAGTATGGCTCAAGGAATTTGTGAGGTTCTTTGGTTACAAAAACTTCGTTGGGTTCAAACTGAAGGAGACCATGAAATTATATTGTGACAATAAGTCAGCAAGAGATAAAGCTGATAATCCAGTACAACATGATAGAACGAAGCATGTGGAGGTTGATCGACATTTTATTAAAGAAAAGCTCAAGAAGAAGATTGTATCAATACCGTTTGTGAATTCAGAGGAGCAACTTGCAGATGTTCTTACCTATACCGTATGTAGTAGAAAGTTTGATGACTCACTTATCAAGTTGGGCATGTGTGATATCTATGTGCCAACTTGAGGGGGAGTGTAAACGTGAGTTGATATTAAAAGGGAATGTAAAGGTTGTGTAAATATTAGGAGTCCTTTATTAGGAAGGATATATATTTATGTCTTTTATTGTTTCCTTGTGGAACAAGCATTGTGTGTGTATATTGATGAGTGCACATTTTACTATTTATTTTATCCCGAAAGTTACATTTTCTTGTGACATTTTGGATTTAAATAACAAGAATTACATGGTTTTGTGTTTTTATAATTAAATTAATGAGTTGGAGAAAAATCATGTCATAATTCTTTGGTTTTAATTTAATCATGTGATTTCTTCTACTTTAAGTGCCTATGCCTAAGCCTTTAGTTAAAGTATGTGGATTATTTGGCTTTAGAATATTGTTTGGGCCCAAAATAATATTGTTAGGCCGAGCAGCAGGTTGTGCTCGGCCCAAGGCTGTGTCTAATGCTATGGGCCGAGTGATAAATCCCAGGCCAGTTGGCAGGGTCGGTCGAGTCCTATCCTAAGAAGTACTTCAGATAAACAGAAATGGTCGAGGAAGTCCTGGTGCGACCAGGATTCCTGGCCGGCAAAGAATAAAGCCTCGGAAGAGGGGAAAGTTCAAAGTCCTAGTGGGAGTAGGTTTGTTCGAAGTAGAGTTGGAACGGGACAAGGACTCCCAATCCAGATAAGGATGCAATTCGGTCTCAAGGAATGAGGTGTTATAAATACAAGAAATCATGCAACAAAAAATGACCTTCAATTCAGCATACAATTGCCCTGCGCAAAACCTCTCAAATACCTTGAGATTTTTTCCTTTTCTTTTTCTGCCGACACACCTTCAGTTTGGATAAACAACACTGTGGAGGCACCCGGCGAACACCTTCAGTTTGGATAAACAACACTGTTGCCGCAGAATCAGCCGACCGAGAAGCACCTTCAGTTTGGATAAACAACACTGCATCTCGGCCGACCGGTTACCTATCCAAGTCTCGGCCGAGAAGGGTTTTCGAACCCTTGTTGGTAGAGGTCACCTTGCTAGCCTTCTCGGCGTAGTCAGGTGTTAAGAATTGCGTTATTCGGCGTACTGGATGCCGAATGATTTTATGATTAGATACTCACAAGTAAGTTTCAGAGTTCGGCATTCCGATGGCCGAACTACATTTACCATCAAGACATACATCACATTTGAGTACCTGTGTCCATATAGTTTGGTCTCGATTCGACATGCTTATACTCTTATGAATATAATCACAGTGACCGAATCGGGCTCTGATGATTTGTGAACTTCGCAGAATTAGTAGCCTTGTCTTTAGGCTATAGAACCCAGAGACCGAGAGTGTTCCTTCCTCGGTCGCAATTGCAAGATAGAGAAGTCAACAACGTGCTCAACGCGACATCAACGAATTTTACTCCTCGGCCGAGCTCGGCCGACGAGTTGGCACGCCCCGCATTCAACTGAAGGACGTAGTTAGCTTATTAGTTACTCGGCATGCGCGCCACGTAGGTTTTGTAATTTTTAGAGTCAACATTTTGGCATGCCCAGTAGGACCATTGTGCTAAATCTTCGGAGTTCATGACCATTGAGACACGGTCTGTAAAGAAGAAAACAATCATGGGAAAGTCAATAGATGACTTACCAATGCAAGGCCTTAGGTAGGATTTGCACCTTGCAAAAAACCCGATCATTATTGCGCCGCCCGAGGCCACAAGCGCAACACGCCGAGAGAATGAAATCTATCTCGGCGGACAACCTCGCAACTCAGAAATCCCTAAGCAAACAGCAGGCATGTTCGTTGAAGGAATAGTGGAAGATTGCGACGACGATGGTGGGGAGGGTTCTGATCCACCAACTAGGTCGTTTCTTCGGAGACGACTTGATGAACAGTATCGACAAGTCGAGCAGTCGATTGGTCAAAAGATGAATGATTTACTGGATGCAATACGAAGTAACAACGACACACAGACCAGAATGCTTGAACTGTTGGTTAGTAAAGCCTTCGAAGATGGCCAGGTCAGCCAACCTCGGCAGCTTTCTACGAATGTTCCAATACAAGCCGAGAAAGGGTCCGCCCGGCCACAACCAATCACCTTAGATAAAAGAGGTGGACCGGGCAATAGATTCGAGGGACCAAGCTAGGGAGAAGAAGCCGCCTCCGTAAACATGATCGAAGTCCAGAGAATGATTGACTCGGCCCTAAAAAAGGGGCCTAAATTTCCAAAATTCATCCATCCATACCCGGCTTATGTAGAAAGGTTTGAATACCCGCGAGGTTTTAAGATCCCTGATTTCAGTCTCTTCCCCGGGGAATCGTCTTTATCCTCATTAGAACATGTGGCTCGGTTCACAGCGCAGTGTGGAGACGTCAATAGCGACTTCTATAAACTACGGCTGTTTAATTTTTCACTAATAGGCTCAGCTTTCGCTTGGTACATTAATCTTCCACCCAACTCCGTGCAGAGTTGGGAAGAGTTAGTCGAGAAGTTCCATGAACAATTCTATCGGCCAGGGATGGAAATGTCCGTATCATCGTTGGCCAGGATGGCTCAAGCGTCAGACGAATCTCCAATGGAATACCTAACAAGGTTTAAGTCGGCCAGGAATTGGTGCCGAGTACCTCTCCCCGAAGTGGAATTCGTCAGGATCGCCCTCAACAGATTGGACGTGGAATACAAAAAGAAGTTTCTAGGGGCAAATATTCGAGATATGTACGAACTTGCTCAACACGTTGAACAGTATGATTATCTGCTCCGAGAAGAAAAGATATCAAAGTCACCATCCGGGGGGACGTTGTATAAGAATCCCACGGTTAGCTATGCATTGGACGAAAGTGAGGACCCTCAGTATGCTAGTGTGGATGCGGCCGAAACAGTAATAGATAAACGTTACGTCTGCAAGGCTTTAGCTCAAGTGAGTTCCAAAGACACTAAGACCCGTTCGGCCACCGAGAAGATGAGTAAATCATCAAAAGTATACACTTTCGATATCACTAAAGCTGATGCAATTTTCGATCAATTATTGGCAGCAAAAATCATCAAGCTTCGGTCGGGGCATACTATCCCTAAGGCCGATGAATTGAAGGGCAAGATATACTACACGTATCATAATTCTAATAAGCATGCAACCAATAATTGTGTTGTATTCCGAGACACAATTCAAAGTTGGATCGAGAAAGGAAAGTTGAAATTCCCGGAAAAGCAGATGGCGGTCGATGTCAATCCCTTCCCTTCAACAACAATTGGTATGGTGGATGCTCATATTCCTAAAAACAAAGGGAAGGCCGAATACATCCCGGTGCAGCATATCCGTAAACGGAATGGTCAAACAAGACTAAAGATTGATTTATTTTCAAATGCACCACCTACGGAACGTTTGGGGCCACCCATCGATGAGCCTATGATGGGGTAGAGTTCCGACGAAACTCATGAATCAAGGGTTTTATGCGACCATTGTAAAACACCAGTCGAACCTGGGAAGAAGACATCTTCGACACCATCCACGACCCCTACAACATCGCCAAGGGGACTTGGTAACGGTCCACGACGCCAAGTGTTTGATAGACTCGGCCCACAGGTACGGCCAAAAGACCAGGCCCCGGTCAGGCGGCGTCTTAACTTCGACGTACCTTTCTATAATGAGGATTATTACTTGCGCAATACCAGCAGTTCGGGCTCACCAGCCGATCGAAAAACTTTCAAACCACCCAGGACATCGGATCAACGCTGGTACAGTTACAATTCTCCGACTGGCCTATATACGGCGTTGTCTAAATCTCAAAAACGTCGTCGCCAACGGATAGATTGCATGGCTCAACGACGAGAAGCGCAGACCAACCCTGCCAACCGGTGGCAACAAAAAAAGGCCGTGGAAAGCATTAGTGAACGGCCAACCCCAACTATCATGACCGAGTTAATCGAAGGAAGAAAAGTAGCGGCTCCCGACTTTGATACCACTATTGAAGAGTTTGAGAAACGTATTAAGCTTCTTCTCCGCCCTGGGGAGACGAGAGCTTGTCTCGAGCATTTTAGACAAGAGGCTGAAAGGAAACTTTCTCCGTTACCACCGCACGAGCCGTTCATCAAAATACGACGCAATCTACACCCTCCATTCCTCGGTGACTCCTTGGAGTACATGCGAGAGTTTCATAAGAAATATTCCGCCAATGACTTGTACGGACTACCCAAGGCGTGTCAGGAAGCCCTCGACCTAGCACTAACTTGCCCTGATGCTGAGCAAATTATTCATAAAACTTCCGACCCAGCGATAAAGGCTAGATTCCAACATATACGGGAGGCTCGGGTCCTTGGTTTTGAGGTCAATCCTTACACGGATATTGACGCCGACGAATTACCCTTTTCACTCGAAGACCTTCAGTATTTGCGCTATCATTTTGAAGTTTTCTCGGCTGTATCTCTCTTCGGCCTCACAGTCGACGAGGAAAAAAGGATAGCACGGTTGGATACATATCTAGACACGAGGAACACCCATATCGCCTATGAAGAACGAGCTCGTGTAACGCAAGACCAAAATAAATCTTCGGCAGTAAACATAGTCGAGGAAAACAGCCAAAATAAGCTAGACTCGGTCAAACCGCCTTAGATGCCGGTTCACACCAAGGCACTCTAAAGTTCGATTGAGGATGTTCCGCCGACCGATACTATGGTTACTTCTGCGGAAAACGACGACCACGATCCAATGGGTCCCTCGGTCCTCGAACATATGGAGATCAGTATGGTCCACGTCCTACCAGCTGAGTTCCAACCAAGTACCTACCAGTCAAATTTCTTGGATGGGGACGTGGTTGCTGAGGAAGCAATACAAGTGGATTTCGTCGCAAACGACGACGACAGGGAAGTCCGAAACGGGGATAACCTTAAGGCGGCTTTGGCCGAATTATTTCCCCGTTCCTCCTCGGTTAATCTCCAACACCTCAAGCCGTTATACATCACGGCTCACATTGAAGGATTTCCCATTTCTAAAGTGTTTGTCGACTGTGGAGCCACAGTCAACATTATGTTGATGTCTATCTTGAAGGCCTTACGCCGTTCTGATAACGAGCTCATCCGGTCGTCATCACATGACGGCATTTTTTATAATTGACTCCAAGACCGACTATAACGCATTACTTGGCCGCGATTGGATCCACCAAACCAGTTGCATTCCTTTATCACTATACCAAGTCCTTATCTTTTGGGATGGCAAATCGGTCGTAGTACACCCAGCCGATAATCAGCTATTTGAAACCAACATGATTCAGGCTCGCTATTACGATGATCACGTCGACTATATCACACTCCAAGGCCTTAACGAGGATGGGCGGCCGATGAGAATTTCGGTCCAAAAAGTTATTGAGGTCAGCGCCGAGACTGTCTAACAGGATTCGGCGAGACTTGGCTTAGCAGATTTACTCACCAATGCCGATGATTGATACCACCAAGCAAGAATGGCGTCAGGCCGCGGTTTCATCAACAATGGAACGTCTGCTGGCCCATTGGTACGCCATTACCAAGCAACCAAATTCCGGCATCAATTTAATCGAATTTTTGGCCGAAGCGGATAACGGCCCCGTTCTATCTTTTGATAAAGTTCAGGCCGCACCAGCCGAACTCGAGGATAATCGGCCCCAGGTTAAGGACCCATTAGAAAAAGTCAATGTAGGCACGGCCGATGATCCTCGAACATTGTTTATCAGCGCGTTACTCCCACCGTCTATGAAGGTCGAACTCCGTAAATTACTCCAGGAATTTAGAGATTGCATCGCGTGGAACTACCATGAAATGCCAGGGCTCGATCGAAACTTGTAGAGCATGAGCTACGCATCAAGGACGGGTGTAAGCCTTTTCAATAACCCCCACGCCGATTTTCGACCAAGGTACAACTTGGCATCAAAGAGGAATTAGTTCGGCTTCTAAAAGCCGGGTTTATTAGGACCGCTCGGTACGTCGAATGGTTAGCCAATATCGTCCCAATGTTAAAGAAAAATGGAGCCCTTCGTATTTGCATCGATTTCCGTAATCTAAATCTGGCCACTCCCAAGGATGAATATACAATGCCAATCTCAGACTTGCTAATTGATGCTGCAGCTAATCATGAATTGCTATCTTTTATGGACGGCCATGCGGGTTACAACCAGATTTTCATCGCCGAAGCCAACGTCCACAAGACGGCTTTCCGCTGCCCTGGGGCACTCGGTACTTACGAATGGGTAGTCATGCCATTCTGCCTCAAGAATGTTGGCGCCACATACCAACGAGCCATGAATATGATATTCCATGACTTAATCGGTACAATCGTCGAAGTTTATATCGATGATGTGGTGGTAAAGTCTAAACGCCGCCAAACGCACCTGGATGATCTGTAGTAAGCGTTCCTTCGTATACACTAGAATAATCTCAAAATGAACCCAGCCAAGTGTGCCTTTGGTGTTTCGGCCGGTAATTTCTTAGGATTTTTGGTGCACCATCGCGGCATTGAAGTCGATGAAAATAAAGCCCGCGCAATCATTAGCGCCCCACCTCCGACAACAAAGAAACAGCTCCAGTCATTACTTGGGCAAATAAATTTCCTCCACCGCTTCATCGCCAATTCGGCCGGTAAGATGAAGGCATTCTCTACGCTCCTTAAACTTAAGGATTCCGACAAATTTGAATGGCGTGAAGAGCATTAAACTGCATTTATGCAAATCAAGGTGGCCCTTTCCACCCCACCCGTGCTAATTCCACCTTGTCGCGGCAAACCCGTTAAATTATACATTTCGGCAGCTGCTGAATCCATTGGTTGTCTCCTTGCGCAAGATAACAATGTAGGGCGTGAACAAGCTATCTTTTCTCTTAGCCGTAATCTGAATTCACCAGAGCTCAATTATTCACCTGTCGAAAAACTTTGCTTAGCTTTGTTTTTTGCCGCATCAAAGCTTCGGCACTACATGCTCCCATCAGTTACGCAGGTCATCGTCCAAACAGACGTAATTCGTTACATGCTCACTCGGCCCATCATCAAAGGTCGAATCGGGAAATGGACGCTTGCCTTATCCGAGTTCAGCCTTCAGAACGTACCCCAAAAGGCCGTCAAGGGGCAAGCTCTCGCCGACTTCTTGGCCCAACACCCTTCCCTTTATGGTTTTGGGGGAGACGACGTCGACATCGGTTTAGTCACAACACGTGATAACCATTGGACTATGCATTTTGATGGTTCCAGTACTTCGACCTCGGCGGGTGTTGGTATTGCCATTCAGTCGCCCGACCACTGCCGCTGGTATTTTTCTCTCAAGTTGGATTTCAGCTGTACAAATAATCAGGCCGAATATGAAGCCCTCATTATCGGCCTCCACGTTTTACACGATTTACGGGCCTCCCACGTTCTCGTCCTCGGTGATTCTGAACTTGTGATTAACCAACTGAACGACATGTTTCGTTGCATGAGTTGTACTTTAGCGCCCTATCACATGGTCGCCACCTACCTGGCCGAGTCGTTTGAACGGATCACATTTGAACATATTTCACGTATTCACAACCCGGACGCCGACGAACTCGCCCAGATCGCCTCTGGAGCACAACTCACGGAGGGCAAGCTAGGCCGGATAGCAGCCACAAGTCTGCGATCGTACCCAACCTTGATCAATCGACAAACTCTGCAGCCCGCACACGTAATATGCACAAGGGTAATGTCGCTCCCATCCCTACTAGAATGGGGAGACCCCGTAGAAGTATGTGTTGTCGAGGTGGAACCAGACGATTGGAGAAAGACAATGCTACGATACCTTGATAACCCCAATGGGAAACACGACCGGAGAACGAAGGTCCTCGCCACGAATTACGTGTCATACCAAAATGAATTATACCGTAAGGGTGAGGACGGGTTACTACTATTGTGCCTCGGCCCACACGAGGCTGCTCAAGCAATGGCCGAGGTACATGAAGAAACTTGTGGGGCATACCAATCTGGACGAAAGATGCGCTGGTTGCTTCGACAACACGGTTATTTTTGGCCTAGTATATTAAAGGATTGCATCGAATATGCACGAAGATGCGTACCATGCCAAATTCATGGACTCGTGCAGAGAGCCCCGGCCGAATTACTCCACTCGGTTACTAAACCATGGCCGTTCAGGGGAAGGGCAATGGACGTAATTAGCAAAATCACGCCATCGTCAGAGGCGGCAAAACACGCGTGGATAATTTTAGCGACTGACTATTTCACTAAGTGGGTCGAGGCAAGATCATACGCCGAATTAACGACGAAAGAGGTATGCAATTTCGTAGAGGAAAATATTGTGACCAGATTCGGTGTACCAGAAACGATCATAACTGAAAATGGCACCATATTCACGGCCAATAGGTTTGAGGAATACGCGGCAAGTCTGAATATCCGACTTGAGCAATCTACACCGTACTACCTTCAGGCAAACGGACAGGCTGAGGCAAGCAATAAAGTGTTGATCGGCATCCTCAAAAAAATGGTAAGAGAAAAGCTTGGGCTGTGGCATTTGAAGTTAAATGAAGCATTATGGGCATACCGAACTTCACCCCGGTCGGCCACTGGAACTACTCCTTACGCGTTAACTTATGAACATGACGCTATGTTACCGGTCGAGTTGAGTATAAACTCATTACGAGTAATCAAGCAGAGTAGTTTGTTCGGTGTCGATATAGTCAAGCGATGCGACAAGAATTAGAAGACTTAGAAGAAAATCGAATCGACGCGGGTAACTTATTGATAGCACAAAAGAAAATTGCCGAACGAGCGTATAACCAGCGTGTAAGACAAAAAATGTTCGGCGAAAGAGAATTAGTTTGGCAAATGGTGTTGCCTGTCGGGATTAAAGACCCCCGGTTTGGAAAATGGTCGCCGAATTGGGAAGGGCCATTCATTGTTCACAAGGTTCTCGGCAAGGGGGCATATCATCTCAGAGATCGGACCGGTTCAATTCACAAATTGCCAATTAATGGAAAATTTATAAAAAAAAATACTATCCAGTCACATGGGAAATGCAAGAATAGAAGACCATTGTATTAATAACAAGTAAGCAGATACAAAGATAATTTTCTAGGGGGTCGAGGGGAGGAAAGTCTCGAGGGCAGCTTTTAACTCCAACCACTTCGCTTCGGTCAAAATTATCTCAGCCTGCCTCGTTTTTCTGTTGAACTGCAGTTGCTGGATGTGCCGCGCGCCAGCAGCAAAGGCCGTCAGCCGAGCCCTGTTGGCCTCAAAGTCCTTTTCAAGCTCTGAAGCAGTAGCAGACTGTTGCCGTTGAAGTTCAGAAATTTGACGCTGGAGGTCAGAGATCTGGCGATCAAACTCGGTCAGCTTCGCTTTCTTGGCTTTTATCGCCTCCATCTCCGCTCGTCCAGCCTCTTGCGCAACCTTGGCCGCCTTCAAGTCATCCTCGGCCTGTAGAGCTCATTCAAAAATGTTGAAGTGTTGTCGAGTCCGCTCCAGAAGTTCGGTAAGGAAGGAGATATTCTCCGTGCTCAGGTAACCGCCGCTGACAAGTTCATTTAGGCACTCCTCAACAGAGTCAAGACCCTTGCATTGGAGGACTTGGGAGGCAGAGAGGGACATGAGTTCGTGCAGCTTCACGAAGGCTTGGGCCTCGGGCACGGTCCCCACTGGTTCGGCAGGAGCAGCAGAGGAGCTGGCCTCACCAGTTGTACTCTGAAGGAGAGTGTCGAGCTCTACTTCCCACGAAGGCTGCACATAAAGGAAAAATTTGTGAAGGAAATTAAGACGTCGTATTGGAATACACAACAGAGGGATTGTTTTTAGACCTGCCGGGAGGAGACCTCGGCCATGCCCTCTGGGTCATTGCTTACCTATCTAAGTTTCGGTCGAGAAGGGTTTTCGAACCTTTGTTGGTAGAGGTCACCTTGCTAGCCTTCTCGGTGTAGTCAGGTGTTACGAATTGCGTTATTCGGCGTACTGGACGCCGAATGATTTTATGATTAGATACTCACAAGCAAGTTTCAGAGTTCGGCATTTCGACGGCCGAACTACATTTACCATCAAGACATACATCACATTTGAGTACCTGTGTCCATATAGTTTGGTCTCGATTTGACGTGCTTATACTCTTACGAATATAATCACAGTGACCGAATCGGGCTCCGACGATTTGTGAACTTCGCAGAATTAGTAGCCTTGTCTTCAGGCTATAGAACCCAGAGACCGAGAGTGTTCCTTCCTCGGTCGCAATCGCAAGATAGAGAAATCAACAACGCGCTCAACGCGACATCAACGAATTTTACTCCTCGGCCAAGCTCGGCCGACGAGTTGGCACGCCTCGCATTCAACCGAAGAACGTAGTTAGCTTATTAGTTACTCGGCCTGCGCGCCACGTAGGTTTTGTAATTTTTAGAGTCAACAAATATACATGTCCATTTTATTTTATTTTAACTTGTTTGCAGATTGGAATTATTTGGAGAAGCATCAACACCTAACAATTTGGAGAATCACAAGGTTATACCCAAATTGGACCGACAAGGAAGAAAAGTTAAATAATTCTCTCCCATTTTTCGTGGTCATCCGTCACACCAAATCAAGAGAAAGAGAAGTTTTAGTAAAGTTAAATTGGATATAAGGACGAGGATTAAGTGGGAGTAATTAGCATAAAGGCTATAAAGGAGTTAACAATTGTTTTTCCATTTTCTTTCCCTTATTGTCTTCACTAAATGGGCATTAAGTTTTGGTGAGTTATGGAAAAGAAAAAAAAAGAAAAAAGGAAAATAAAAGGAAGAAGGCTCGGCAGGTTGTAGCGGCAAGGTGGGAGTAAAAGAAGAAAATAGAACAAAAATAAAATGCAAGAAGAAAAGGGAGCTGACGAGAAGCAATAGAGGAGGAGGGAGGAAATCTTGGCATTCTCTTCTTTTGGTTTTATCTTCTTAAACTCATGTATTGCAAATATGGTATGACATTTCGTTTCAATTTCTTTTAAGAACGGATGAAAATTGGTTCACTACTTATGTCAGTGATGAATTCTTTATGTGTTTTCTACGGATGCATACTTAGTAAGCATATCTAGGATTCTAATGCTATGAATATGTGTGTGCTTACCCTTGTCGAGTGAGGGCCTACATATGTTCTAGTGTAGTATTTGTTAATTGCGATTAACATGTGAATCAATTTCTAGGATAAGTAAGACAACGCCAGTACTTATGATGCATTGTGATGACTCAAACTCTTTTCGTTCTTAATGATTTCTACTTGTTAAATCTATGAACACGTCATACTAAATTGCATGCTAGGGACTAAGTTAAGTTGAAAATGCCATTCTCTTAACATACCACATAAGAAAGAGTAATAGGTTAAGTTCTAACATTGAGCCAACTTCAGCATCTTCATCCAGAAATAAAAGAAATTTGAATGAAACATTACATGTTTGCATGATTATTTGGCGGTGGATAGCAATTCCCCTAACTCGTTTTCTTAACTTGTGAATTACAATCTATTTTTATTATTTAAAATTCGCTTCTGTCCAGTTTTTGTTCGATTTAATTAAAATAGCTAATCAACTCCAAAAATCCCATAACTTTGTGTAAGTGTACCTCTGTGTGTCTAGTATCTGTATATAAAATTTCATTGAATTTGGATAAGTGTAAGTCAGTCTAATAATTATTTTTCGGTGGCTGGTCAGTAGGGACATTAACCCAGTTTTTGTGACATGTTAAGTAGTCAGATAAAACAATCTTCTGCGAGAAAGACCCTAATTTTCATATGCTACAATTGAAAAATCTTAGTTTTAATAAGGAAAATCAATAGAACATTTGTGTGCTACTTTGTGGTGTGCTTTTAATCCTATCATAAATATTTTAATTATGTAATAGATTGAAATTTAAGTCATAAAATTCTATTTTTATTTTTTTTTAAGGCAACGACATTAGATCTTTATATTAATTTTTGGAAAAGGCAGAAAGATACCAAACAAGCTGGGACAAAGACAACAGCGATTTAAGTATCCCTACAACTATCAACAACCAAAACCTCAGTAAGAAAGTCTAGTGGTTCCTCGAAACAAGAACGAAAGCCGTACGAATAAAGGGCGTTTCGAGCAAAGTGATGAGCAGCTTCATTAGCTTGGCGATGTGTGTGGGTAGCAGAAGCTCTAGTGACCTCGAGCAGCAAAGATTTTGAATCCTCCACAACATGCCCAACGAAGGACAAATTGGTAGAACTCAATTGAAGCGATGTCATGATTTGGAGAGAATCACACTCAAGCAAGAAATTGTGTAGATCCCTATGCGACGCCTGAAGAAGCCCTTCTCGAGTAGCCAAAGCCTCGATATGCAGGGGGAGGAAACATGCTTAAAAACCTTGGAACAAGTAGCCACAAAATGTCCATGATCATCACGAATTACAACACTGACTCTGCTGAGTTTCAGAGGCTCCATACACATTAACTTTAAACATCCCAAGAGGCGGTTTCCACCATTTGAGGGTAGAAAGATTGGGACGGAGCCGGGGAGAACTCGAATTTGTCTTCTGAACGTCATGCCACCAACTGATGGCAGAGGTCGTAGACACATCAGGCTTAAGAATCTTTCCATTCCATAATTTTTCATTGCGGGCAATCCAAATAACCCACCAAATCATCAAACACAACTCGATGTTGAATCGATTAAGGTCTCTTGCCAGGAGACAAGCCCACTCCAACATAGAGACCACAGGACCAGGAGGAGGAGAACCTAGAGGGGATGTCATCCAAGCATAGATGGCAAAACTACATTCTCGTAAAAGATGTTGCGTGGTTTCCACCTGATAATTACAGAATATGCACGAAGAGTCAATTCAGACATACTTTCTGACCAGATTACTCTTCGTAGGAAGAATGTCCTTACACGTTTTCCAAGCTCCAATCTTTACCTGGGGGGGGGGGGGGGGACCTTAGCAGCCTAAACTCGTTTCCACAGTAGATCACAGTCCCCAGACCCAGAAGAAGAGCTTGTCGAGTTTCCTTGGTCGAGTAACCACCTACAGGCCATATGATAAACACTTTTGACAGAGAAAAGCCCGTTCCTATCGAATTGCCAAATAAGCCCATCTGGGGGACATCTAAGACTCAAAGGCATTAATGCAATAATACCACACTCTTCATCTAAGAATAAGGACTTCAGCAAAGGAACGTTCCATTGTTTGGGGTTTTGGTGCATTAGTTGGCTAACCCAATCAAGAGTACAAGCAAAAGGTGTAAGGGAATAAATTTTGAAAAGGGACGGAAGGGGAAGCCACCGGTCCCCCTAATCTGAGTAGATTCCTCGGTATTAATCTGCCAACGTAAACCCTTGTCAATTACCGGCCTAGCCACACACAAGCTCCCCCAACCAAAAGAAGCATTGGATTTTACTTTCGTAACAAGGAAGGACGTGTTGGGGAAGTATTTGGCCTTCAAAGTTAGAGCAGTTTGGCTAACATCTTGAGGTTGAAGGCATACATATTGCGGAAACTTGAGCCACCCTTGCATTTAGGTGTACAAAGCTTATCCCAAGAAAGCCAATGTGTCTTGCAAGAAGAATTGGACTCATTCCACCAAAATGTAGCCACTATTTTGTTTAAATCATCGCAGAAGTACTTAGGTAGAAAGAATGAGCTAATGTATATAATGGGATTGCCTGAGCAACCACCTTTATAAGGATATTGCGACCCGCTGCACTCAACAATCTGCCCTTCCAACCTTGGAGACGTTTCTAAAGCCTTCCTTTGATATGGTTGAAGTAGACACCCTTATTCCGACCCATCAACGTAGGTAATCCTAAATATTTTTCATGCTGATCAACCTGGGGTACATCTAGCAGCTTACTAAGAAGTAATTGATCATGGCACTTAACATTTCTATTGAAACAGATTGCACTCTTTTAGAGGTTGACCTGCTGCCTAGAAGCATGTTCGTAAGATCGAAGAACATCACGAATCTGTTTACAGTCGAAAATCGAGGCCTTAGCAAAGAAGAGACTATCGTCGGCAAATAAAAGGTGGTTGATAGTAGGAGCCCCAAACAAATATTGATCCCTTGTAGTCTTCTTTCAGAGACCCATTTAAACAAGATAGCAGAGAGATCCTCAGCACAAAATAAAAAGAGATAGAGGGATTGGGTTGCCTTGCCGTAAACCCCTCTCCGGATGTAGGTAGCCCTGAGGGAAAACTATTTATAAAAAACGAATAGGTGACACTGGTTACACAAACCATCAGAAGGTCAATCCATTTAATTGGAAATTCAAGAGTTACCAGCACCCTTCTCAAATAATGCCACTCCACCCTATCATAAGCTTTGCTCATATCCACTTTGGGGCCAGAAAACTTTTTTTCCCACATTTTCTCCCAAACAGAAAATGGGCCACCTCTGATGCCAAAGTCGTATTGTCCGAAAAACACCCCTGAGCACAAAGCCACTCTGTTGATCAGAGATAAGGTGAGGAAGGATCAACTTGAGCAGGTTAGTCAAGACTTTAGAAGTGATCTTGTACATAACATTGCAAAGGCTGATTGGGCGTAAGTGAGCCACCTTAAAAGGTTTTTTATGTTTAGGGATCAGAGGAACATGAGTGAAATTAATCTTTTTGAGCATTTTCCCAGGTTAAGGAAAGATAGAATAACCAAAGTAACGTCAGAGCCATTCGGACTTTTGGTAAAACAATGGAGGGATGCCATTCAGACCCGGAGACTTGAGACCATCCATCTAAAAGAGTGCAATTTTTACTTCATCAGCTGAAAATGTAGCATTAAGAGTAAGAAGCATATCCGCAGTCATTCGGTTGCCCAAAGCCTCAAAAATTTCACCAAAGGTTGAATCGTCATCACTTTGGGACTTGAAGATATCATTGAAGTAATCAAGAAAAGTTGATTCAATTATGTGATCATTTTCAGACCATCTGCCGCTTGCATCATTAAGGACCAAAATACGATTCTTGACCTTCCTAGTGTTTGCACTCTTATGGAAGAATCGAGAGTTATGAGCTTCCTATTTGAGCCAAGAGGATTTAGATCTTTTGAGCCAATATGACTCTTCAAGCGAGAGCAGATCATTAAGCTAAGAGAAAAAGTTAGTTTTCTCAGCCAAAACACTCTTGGAGAGAGGTTGGGTTAAAATGAACTCCAGTTTTGTCCTGATGCACTCAATCGACTCCCATCTCGAACAAAAGGTATCTCAGTGCCATTTTAGGATTGCGAGTCAAGAATTTTCTCTTTTCACACACTTGAAACATAGAGACCATTCAATAGTGAAGCAGAGCACTTAGTTTCGTTAAGAAACACAATGCTGGGTCATTTTTGTTGGATTAAACCTACTAATGCTTGAATTGTTCACAGATTCCCAAGCCCACGACAGTTCCAGAATAAGGTGTTCGTTGTTGTTCGCTGGGCTGAGAGAGCTCAACTACCACCGTTTTTCCTTCAATACAATCATGTGGTTTCCTGCTTATCCAACCTGTGTTCTTCACTTCTACTAGTTCCTTTAAAGGGGAGATTGTGACATCCCAGAGATTGTCAAAGACAAGGTCGCTGGGCATACCACCATTTCGGCTTCCTTTAGTACGATCTTTAGCACTTTTGAATAACGTATTAAAAAAGCGTAGGGTGATAAACCATGTGGGACACGATAAGGATTAGCCCAAACCTTGTCAAGTGATAAACCATTAACAACAATAGTCAGCGTTCCGTTGGTAAACTAGGTTTCGAAGCTATCGGGGTGCCACACATGGTCAAGATCCAGAAAGGAAGAGCGACGCGTGGGTAATTCTGTAGTCCCTGGCCTGTATAACTGGTCGGTCGAGTCATTGTCCTTAATCCTCAATGTGCCAGCCATCATGCGCATGGGTAATAACATCACAGATGCAGGTTGGTCGACAGTTGTCTTGTCCACATTTTTATTGCCAGCACGACGGATCTCCTCCTATTCCTTCACCTTTACCATTAAAGATCTAGCCAGCTCCTCCCACGGCTTATCCAGTAAGACGTAAAAATTACCTTCAGAGAACCACTTATGGCGCCAGTGACATTAGTTGGCCCCCGATGGAGACTTTTATCGTGAAAGAGTGAGGAGGAACCAGGGTTGATGTGAAGGGTGCTAACCTCCCTATTAAAGTATGATCCACTGGACACAAAACCTGATTTCATCCATGGGCATCCTCTGGAATGACTCAAGCGGCCGTAACTGAAGCAGAAGTGCATAAGACCTTCATACCAGAGTCGAATTAGTTGGGTTCTGGTCACCGAGCATGGCATGGAAACCCAGGTTTGTAAGGGTTTGGTTGCATCAAAATCGATACGTATTCTAAGGAAACCCTGAAGCCAGATTCCACAAGGTCCTCAACCTTAAGAACCGAGCCAAGTTTTTCTCCTAAGCAACAGACATTCTTCTTTGTGCAAACATTACGAGGGATGCTATGAACTTGGACAGTGAATGGGACAAAGGCCATGGTTTGATAGAAAAGGTGTAACCCTTAACAAACAAAGGGTTACCCTCCAAGATTCCACAAACTACACTTCTATCCCTGACTGTTATGGAATACACATTTGGCTTTGCCTAGAGCACGAACGACCCCAGACCCATTCCAGGCTTGCTGAAGAATCTCATTCACAAGCGATTCAGACAGTTCCTGGTCTGCCACCAGTCTTCCAGCCAATTGAATTGAATCCTCAAAATGTTCTTCAAGATCCACAGCATCATCAAAGCAAACGAACATGCACTCAATTTCCTCCTCAACAGGATTACCTTGGAAGTCGGCCATACTAGAGTGGGTAAGGAGCACTAAAAAAGGCACAGAGACCTCACTCAATTTTACATATGATCGACCCTGATATCCCACCTATCCTCCCTCTAATCTAAAATTGGGATCATAAAATTCTATTGACCCTATTGAGAGAGCAAAGCGAGCCAAACAATTAGCAACCATATTGCTCTCTCTAGGCGTAAAAGTTGCAATGAGCAAAGAGAAGCTTAATATTATCCACCAAATTCCCTGCACTGACCAACACTCTTCAGTACAATGACATGATTAGCATATTACAGAGCATAGAAAATTTAACAAATTTGGACTATTTTGGTTTTTGACTATTTGATGGATATTTTTTTAATTCGATTTTATTGATTTGATTTGCGTTATTTTTCGACTTTGCAGAGGGTGACAGTGAGTTTGTAGGTGCAGGAGAAGAGGAAGCCACATAGGTGTAGATAAGGCCATCTCCAACCAAAAAGGCTGAATATAGCCCCTCTAGAATTATAGCCCTATAGAATATTATTTTTGAATGAACAGTGTCAGTCTATACTCATTTACCATCTCCAATCGAAGGGGCTAAACATAGCCCATAAATAATTTATTAGTTTTAAGTTTATACTTTAAATTTATTAACTAATTCAATTAAACTACCTTTGGATGTTTTCAAATCTAGTCATTGAATTTGAATTAATTATTGTAACTTAGGAGTTGGGCCCCAAAAAATAGGCTAAGAGAAGGGCTACATTAGGCCAACCTGATGCTCATTTTGCCAAATAATGGTCTGGTGGGCTCCATAGAATTATAGCCTAGCCTTTGGCTGGAGATGAGTTTTTAGGCAAATCATGTCATTTTTTAGCGTTTTGACATCTAGCCCTCTCTATTGGAGATGGCCTAATGGAAGAAAATTAAGTAATTGGTGTGGCAAGTTAAGAAATTGAAGAGATTCAGGGAACTCTTGATGAGAATTGTACAAAATTAGAAAAAGAAGAAGTGCTCGGAAGGTGAGAAACTGACGAGAAAATTCAAGAAGAGGAGATAGAAGAATGATCGTTAGACATCCTAGAGAAACACCATATTTAGTTTAAAAAATAGTCAGTGCACGCCAATTTCAGAAATAGTGCCCGTGTTCAGTTTCAGAAATAGTGTAGTACCAGTATTCAATTTCAGAAATAATGTAGTGCTCGTGTTTAGTTTAAGAAATAATTAGGGTTCAATTTCATAAATGGTGTAGTACGGTTCAATTTCAAAAATAGTGTACTACCGTTTAGTATTAGAAATAGTGTAATACAGTTCAGTTTCAGAATTAGTGTGTGATGGACGCACGAGGTCATGTGTGTCAGTTTTTTATTCTTTTTGTTTAATTTTATTCTTTATATTAAACTTTTGTCCTTTTCATTAAAATTTAAATCATTTTCATTAAAGTTTGAGTCATTTTTATTAAATAAAGTTATAGGATGGTTTTTGGTTAAAATAAACTTTTGCCCAAACCCTTTTCATTAAAGCCCCCTTAATATATTTGTTTTTTTTAATTTGATTTATTTAATTTGATGGTCAATAATAAAGATAAGTTTGTGATAAGTTAAAAATGGTATGTGAAAACTACAACTCGTAGTAAACCTTTATGGAGTAGGATTCACATGATTACCAAGTTTAAACACTTTAAACAACACCCCCTCTCTCTCGAAGTCTCTCTGCCTCTCAAAATAACAACTTATCTCTCTCCTCGAACCTTGATGGAGTAGATTACACCCAATCTCAGTCATCGACCCCTTGGGGTCGACGGCTTCCTCTCTCTCCTCTCCTCCTACCCTATCCCACCTCCTATAACCTCTCACAATGCCCTTTTTTTTTTGCCCATCCACCTCCTGTCTCGCCTCCTCTTCCTTTCCTCCAACTAACTTCCCCTCACGTCCTCATTTCTTTTTCTTTTTTCCTTTAGTTTTTTCCCCTTCATATGTACGACCTAGCACCTATTAATGTTTCCCACTATTTTGTGGGCAACCTAGGTTTCATGGCTTCCATGAGACTCCACCTCAAATTTGAAAGCTACAATCTCCTAAGAGTTTTCACTTGATTTGGGGCAAGATATGTGGTTTTGGGTTGGTGTATCGGTTGTTGGTGGTTCAGATCCACTACTCAGGGTTGGATTTAATGGTGTTCTTGACTAATTCACATTGGCGCCACCCTTACCTGGCTAGATCCGCAGCGATCTGTCTTTTTGGCTTGCAACAGCGGCGGACCCTTATTGAAACGGTGTTGTTTGAGGTAAAGAGAACCCAACCAATGGAGATTCGACAATTGTGGACTCCATTCTCGGATTTGTGTATGTTTTGTATATACTTCATCTAATGGGTGGTATCTCGCCTAGTGAGTATATACTACGTCTAACGGGTGGTATCTTGCCTAGCGAGTCATGTAGCCTCGCTTATCAATAGTGGTTTTTCTGGTATTGGTTGCCGGTGATGACACTTTGTGTGCATATGTATAGGTTTTATGCATCTTTTGTGTGGAGAATTTTTGCCGGGGTTGTGGTGCAAAAAAAAAAAAAAAAAAAATCCCTAAAATCCTAGAAACGACATGTGGACTTTTTCCGAATAAAGACAAGATTGCCTTCATTAAATAGGTAGGGCTCTAAACTACTCCTACGCGTAGCTCAGCATCCTTAGAAGTCTAAGAAGCTGAATAGCTTTCCTACTCGTGGCATGGAAAGGTCAAAGGCATTAAAAATAAGGATTAATTATCAAATCATATTTTTAATACATTCCCAATTGAAGATCAATTCCATTAAGTAAGTAATCCCTATTTCAATCAATTAGGGACACTTCCACCATTATCTCAAGATATTATTTCTTAATTAATATCTTAAGAATATTCTTTCCATACACCTTGGCCAATAGGATGCCGCCATGTGTAGGGCAAAACCCTAATATTACGACTAGCCACTCTTCCCTATAAATACCTTCATCTCCACCAAATTTCAGTAAACGTTTTTGCTACTAGAAAAGCTTAAACACTCATTTTTCTCAGAGGACTAACTTAGGCATTGAAGATCCATTGTCTAAACCCCCCCCCCCCCCACTCCTTGTTGGCGCGTGAGGCTTTGTTCTTTGATCAAAGGTGTTGATTATTTTGTAGGTACATTTTCGTCAAGATCAAAGGCGACAGAAATTTGCTACCACAAATTGGTGCTTTCATTGAGAGCCTATTTCAAACACTCGAAGAAGACTTTAGCAATTGGGCTTTTGGAATTTTCTGTTATGTTGAATTTCTCGTATACTCCTAGTCACTGAAAATTTTCATAGATTTTTTTTTTATTAGTCCTTGGAAATAAGGTACAATGGTAGGAAATTCTGAAACCACAACCAAAAGAACACCCTATGTTCATGGATTTGGACCGGAGAACAAAGTTGAAGACATGGCCCCGTGTCAACGTTCTTCAAGGTGCAACTCGACTGCAAGAAGAGCCTCACCGCCGCAGAACACCACCACACCTTGGCTATCATCTAACAGCCACCATGTGGCCACCAAAAACCAGCCTACGCTGCTATGACAGCCTCGAGTCACTGGTAGGAGGCCTAAAAAATTCAGGCCACGACAGCGCAGGCCCAGATCCAAGCCCAAGCCATAAGGGTTAGGCGCTTACCCAGGGAGGGGCAGCCCATTAGCGAGCTTAGCCAACTAGGCGGGTTGGCCCACTCTAACAACATGCCACATTGCCAAGATCGGTTCAGCTGACCCAGATTTTGGCCACCGGACCGACAACTGAACTTGGGATATTTTCACCTCATTTTTTCGTAGGTTTGCCCATTCTGTGCCTATGTTTTGTACCTTACTTCATTACACTTCCACCATTCATAGAGACGCCTGTCATTAGAGCTCTTCCACCCTAAAGGACAAATCACACTTATCCCAATAGGTTGTTGACCTAACTAGCGCCCTCACACAATAGACGACTTTGGTGAATCAGCTCATTGAGCACATTGAGACGCTGCATGCCCCAAACAAGGTGTGCAGAAGTAAGACATGGGTAGATGATCGTGACTTTTTCCATCGACGTCAGGGTAAGTAGACACTAAACCCGCCACGATTTGAGTGTTTGTTTCCATCGACGTCCTGACATCCTAAATAGCTAAAATGCAAGAATTCAAATGACTTAGCTACCACATTACATATGACATATCCATTGAAGAACACATGAATATCTTTTAGGGTATATAGAGGAACTCTTTTCATTTTTTGTAGTGAAGAAAATATAGTTGGGCGTGTGTAAGGTGCAGACGAAGCATGCAGACAATTCGTGCAGACAAGGATCTAATGGTTGAAAATGGACGAGCTTATGAGTAGAATCGGGTTGTTGTGACCCGGTGCATTTAGAAACTTTTAAATTTTTTTATTTAGTTGGCATGTTTTTGTTTGACGGAGGGAAACAGGGGCAAGTGGGAAATAGGTGTTGGCCGTTGCATGCGTTAAAGAGGGAAAACGAGGGGAATAGAGGAAGACATAGGGAGCTAGAGTTTAGAACAGATTTATGGTGGATCGAAGTTGGGTTGTGGTGGATCGAAGTTGGGTTGCGGTTACAACCCAGTAATCCTATAACTTTAAATTTTTTTCTGTTCACTAGGTGTGCTTGTGACCGTGAGAGAGGGGTAGATAAGGGTTTTCTCTACCAGGGAAGAGGGGCAAAGGGAGGGAAGTATTGAAGGGTGTATGCGTGCTTGATTTATAGAGGATTGAATTTTTCTTGGATTGGAGTTGACATAGTTGGTTCTTCCACAACCTCAGAAGAAACTCAAATTATGAAGGTGAGTGTTTGAATAATTGCAGAACCTAGGTTATAATGCATTTCCATTGGAGTGTGGTTTTTTTTTTTTTTTTTTAAACCTGGGATTTGAAACCATAATGGTCGGTGATTATCAGTGGATTTGGTCGAAATAGTGAAAGTTGATTTTAGATATATAGGTGTAAACGCTGTGCGGGCTTGTGATAAGTTGTGTTGTGCTTGTGTAACTTTGTTGCAGGTAGACATTGAAGGCAAAGAAGGCGATGATTGAACAATGTGAGGAGGCCAATATTTCCATAAGTAAACAAGTGGCTTTGTTGGAGGTGCAAAGTGGAGGAATTGGGAATATTGGTTGCACCACCATGGTAATGAATGCGGAACAGCAATTGCGAGCCCATCTAATTGGGCATGATGCGAAAATGTTGAAAAAGCATTTTGAGGATGAGAAAGAAAAAAAACAATTCATTCTATTTCAAGATGGAGATTGACGAAGGTGGAACACTTGGGAATTTCTTTTGGGCAAATGCTAAGTCATGACGTGTTTACGGCCTTTTTGGTGATGTGATTGTGTTTGACACCACTTTCAACACCAAGTTCTACGGGATGATGTTTGACACCACTTTCAACACCAAGGTCTAAGAGCTTTGAGTGGTTGTTTGAAAAAATGCTTAAGGCTATGCCGGGTGAGTCATCGAAAGTCATAATTACGGACCAAGATGGAGCTATAGCAAAGGCTATTGGCAGCAAATGACCAACCACATTTCATCGGTACTGCATATGGCATATTAGTAACAAGTTCAATAACAAGGGTTGGGTTGGGGGTGTTTTCAAGGATTTGCATGATTGCATATGGGATATTAAAAGCAAAGAAGAATATGAGGCAAGGTGGAAGGTGTTGGTAGAAGAACATGAGTTGCTTCATAAAACGTGGCTTCAAGACATTTATGACTTGCGTGCACAATAGGTTTCAACATTTTGTAAGCACGTTTTTTTTTGCCGGAATGTCTAGCAGTCAACTTGCTGAGAATAGTCATTTTTTTTTTTCAAGCAATATGTGCACAGGAAGCACTCTTTGATTAAATTCATCATTTGGGTTAATCGAGACCTTGGACGGAAATGTTAGAAAGACGTGGTTGGTGACCATAATGATGAAAATCGTGCCCCTCCATTGTAGCTTCGCACGTCAATGGAAGAGCAAATGGCCAAATTGTACACAGTTTATGTTCAAAAAGTTTCAAGTGGAGGAGTTGAAGAGTTTGACTTGTTTCATGAGGAAGCAATTTGGGCACGGGAATAAGGCAATGTACGAAGTACTTGAAATGGATGCAGGAGTGACAAAGATGAAGAAGTTGGTGGTTGAAACGAACTCGAGTTACGCTAAATGCAGCTGCAAAGGAGTTTCGGGGACTTCTTTGCAGACACATATTGGCGTATTTGAGAGCTGTTGCTGGAATGCTATATACTTAAAAGATGGCTTCAAACCGCCATATGTAGCATTATTTTGGACGAGAAGGGAAAGAAGTGGGCAAACACGCCAATAATTATACCGTGTCCAAAAGAGCTCAGTTTTCTTAAAATGCCTTGGACTTAATTGACAAGGCGGTGATGTTGGAAGAAGGTATTGCATTTGTGTCCTGGACTTTGAAAGTGTTGAATATGAAATGAAGCTGCCGGAGTGAGCCCAAAGAACATACACAGGTTCCACCGAGCATCGGTCATGTGATGTTAACGGGCAAAATGAAGTTGCTGACCTTGAGCCTAATTCAATGCCAACCCAAAGCAGTAACACTAAACTTATGGGCAGTAATACGGGGGTGCAACATGATTTTTATGAATATATGATGAATGACCATTGAAGAGGGTGTGAATAATTAATTTGTGGATATTCATTTTGTATGCAAGATGTGTTAATTTTGCAGAGGGATGAACTATTATTTACCTATGGCCACAATTGGTTTTTCAAAGTTTGGATGGGTGGCAACAATGATGGAATGTGTCATCAACTGGGGCTGACATGTTATGAGATCCTATGAAAATTTATGAATATACCGAAACATCTATGAAACTTGTACTTGTATACTTACTTAAGCTTAAAATTATGATATACTTACAAAAGTTCCTTGAAAATGTACATAATAAGGATGGGAGCAAATATATAGCAAGGGAGATATGAGGTTAAGCATCCTTGGGTGTGTTGTGAGCCACCTTCACGTACTTGTGTTTGGTGTACTCGCCACTATCTCTGACGATGTCTTCAACTAGTGAGGCCATAATGTAGTCCCAATCATATCTAAGCCGAACTCGATAAAGATAGGAAGGAAATTTGTCAAACCCATTATAGAAAGCTAAGTCACACTCTTCTTGGAGATGCTTTGTCTGCCATAAATAAATTGACCTACGACATTCGACTATGTATTAGAAGTTTGTGCTTTTCTGATTTGTATAACACCTTATTCAGCTGTTGCTGTAATGCAACCAATGTGGACTCCTTTTCGAGGCACTTTTGATGCCACTCATTGATAGAGGTTGAGTTTGTAGAAAAATTTGACCTTTGATTCTGCAATTTGATCGATCGGATCATCGGAATCACCATCATTCTCCGACAAAGCCATGACATGTGTGGCTAAACCATGACTAGTAAATTGTTGTTGCCTGAATTTTATAGATGATCAATTTAGATCTCATTAAATGTCACAAGAAGACATAAATGGATAGAAAGGGATTGTCTATTTACAATGAGTTCGTCAGCAATACTTCTTCTAATTGCTTACCCTTTTTTATGTGACTACATTAGGAATGTATCGTGGGGAAACCAAGTGTTGTTCAATGACTTGTTCTTGCTTTCCATGTGTAGATGATCAATTTACATGTCATTAAATGTGTGATTAACAAAAACTGGATGAACTTGACTGATTTATGAATGCCTATTGTAGGTATATGAAGGCTTGTGAACAATGGTGTTCAGGCTGTTAGGAACTGAGTTTGGAACTTCTTGTTCATAAAAAAGCCTTCCAAATCCTAATCCATTTATTGTAATGACAGCAAGAGTGTGTTGTAAATCAAAATGTTGAGTTTGTATACTGTCACATAATAGGGCAAAAAAATTGACGTTTTTGTATACGTGTGTGTTTATGAGCATTTATGAAGACCACTGTTTGCCCTCACAAATGAAACAAAAAATCAATACTACACAGAAATGTGTGAGCACTCCTACATCTAATGTTGAAGAAAATGTACAACCATTTGTGTTCCAAGAAATATGTACTCATTCCACTCCCAAAATCCACTATTAAAAACATTGTACAAACATTTGTGTTCCAAAAAACATGTACTCATTCCACTCCCACATCCACTCTTGAAGACATTGTACAAACATTTGTGTTCCAAAAAATATGTACTCATCCTACTTCCACATCCACTATTGAAAACATTGTACAAACATTTTTGTTCCAAAAATCATGTACTCATCCTATCTAGCCCCACAAACTTAAATAAGTGAAGCATTACCATAACCAAGGACTCGTGTACTACTTGAAGGATTTCTTAATCATTGGGCATCACAAGTTGGGAATAAAACTTCATAGAATTAACCTTTTCGTGCGTAGTATATTTCTTCCTTATTTCAGCTTCCACCTTAGTGTATGTGAACACCAAGGAAATCTTTATTATATAATTTTCATTCAAATCTTTCACGTGGTGAATGCCAGATAGTAACCTTGTTGCCTCTATCCTTAAGCCTCGGTTTTGTGTTTCAACAGTACTCAACTCACACGAATATGCTCGATTTCGCCTTCTAACTCAAGATGTATACTCTTCCAAAACAAAATACACTATGTTGAGAAATATCTACCTGATGACACATGCTTGTAAATGCAGGTACCAGCACCTAGCTTAAGATGGGTCCTCTTCTTGCCACAGTTTGATTCCTTCGCAAGGGGTGTACTCAGGGTGATTGGATGCTGAGATTTGGAGTTTGGTGTAGCCCCAACATAAGCATCATTGGGGCTATTAAAGATGATGGGATTTTTTTGGGAGGTAGGTATTAATTAGAGGAGTTATAGATGTTGGTGTATTTATTTGGAATGGAGGCGAATTGGGTGGTATTGCCATGATTTAGTGCAGTTAAAGAAATTGCGAAGTTGAGAGGGTTGAGGTCAGTTGAAATAAGTAGAATGCAATTAGGTAGGGGGGGTTTAGCTAATAAGATGACATTAAAATCCCCTTTTAAGAGCGTGTGCAAAAACCGAGGGATTAGGAGGGAAATGGTCGCCCTCAGTTTTGATTTGCCATCTGGATTTGCTACCTAAAATGATGCAGGTGGTGGCCTCAAGGGGATGCCAAGTGGCATTGCATGTCCAATAACAACATTTTGTAGAAATAAAACCAAACGTATAGTTATGTGAACTAGTTCATATTTGCAATCCAAACCATTCATATCTCGCAATCCAAACCGTTCATCTCTCACAATCCACCAAAATATGAAAATTGGACAAAAATAAAGGTCGATAAACCCTAACGGCAATGATAAAAACTTAAATAAGACATTTAGTTTTTGTGATTCATATTTATGCACGATGGGTTAAGGTTTTCGAGTTAATCCTTCGTACACATTGATTGCCCCTTGAGTTTAAGAGCGTTTCCAAAATTATTTGCACAATTTTTCCTTTTCAAATTTATCTTCTATTTTGTCAAAAACAGTGTCATATCTTAGGTGAATTAGTATTCACAACCATTGAGTTTGTTCCCCAGTTGAAGATCGATGTATGAACTCGATCATATCGTACTGGATGTCATCCTGACCATCTCCATATTTTTTTTTTCTTCATATTTGTGATAAAATTGCACTTCTTTTTTACAAAAGTGTGTTATAACACATGAAATGCCATGTGGCAATCCCATGACGTAGCCACGTCCATAATTTTAGGTGGCAATGCAAGGAAGGGAAATGCAATTACGTGCTTGATGGAGAACATGGAAAGTCATAGCCTCCTGTGTGTTCAATCAGGTGTTGGGAATAGGGGTGGCGTGGACGACTTTGAATTCAACATTTGGTTTTCGCATTAGGGATGCAATGATAGGCTCCCACCTCAACAGGTTGGGATTTCTTTCTTTTCGTGTTACAAACACAGGTTTTAGTATCATAATCTTTCACAACCAATCATTCTAAAAGAACTAAACTGACGACTTCATCATAGTCACCCAGGTTGAGAAACCAGTGCTGGGAATAAATGCCACATATTTTACCTGCAAACATAACTACCATATATGCACAAGTAATGCGGCATTTACAATCATCATTGCTTATTTGTGTGCTTGTGCACGTTACCATATACCTGTATTGATTGGTCCTCTTATTTATACATCACATAACCACATTTGCTATCTCTTCATTCAAACCCCTAACTACAAACTGGAAGTGACTGTTTCACTGTATCAATGGCTCATAACTTCCAATTCGGTTCAACTTCCTCCCGCTTTAGAAGATCAATCTCTATGCCCAGGCTTCCTAATTGGGCGAACCCATTCCCACTTCCTAACAGAAGGGAAACTCATGTCGTTGTCGAAAGTGAGAATTGTAAGTTCACAATCGAAAATGGGGTCACAAGGGTTAAGACCACTGTCGTTTCCACCATTAACGTTGAGTATACAAAGACAAGGGTGTTGATGGGGAAAGTGTTTGGCAAACCTGAGAAAGTTGATATCATCCATACGGAACTCACTCTATCTTGGACTAAAGGCGTAAAAAACACCACCACTTCGGCCACAATTGGTTTGTGTTAGAGTTTATCGACGAAGATGAAATGAAGTATGTGCTCCATGAGCGTCCTTGGTATGTGACGGGTAAGATTTTCCACTTCGAAAGGTGGATGGAAGACTTCAGGGAATCAAATCCTATAACTTTCTTGAGGGTGTGGGTTCAAATCCCACAGATACCGATGTAGTTTAAAGAGGTGGAAATCATGAAGAACAACACTCAACCTATAGACCGACTTGTAAGGCTCGATGATGCTTCTAGTAATTCGCTGAATCCAAATGCCATTAGGGTGTTGATAGATATGGATGTTCGTCTGCCACTCAAGCGGGTTCTCGTGGTCAATATGGATGATGAGCTGCCAACTTTCATTAGTTATGAAAACCTGTTCGAGGTTTGCTTTTATAGTGGTAGACGTAAAGTAGAGAATTAAGGATGTGATGACGAAGATAAGGATGTTAGTTGGTTCATGGTCAATAAGGTAGTGATGATCCCAACGGGCTGTCAGATGAGGGTGTTAAGGGTTTAGGGCTTGCATTGCCAGACACAGATGATGATCTAATCTTTTGCTTCCTTCATTATGAAGAAAGATGGGCCAGGGGACAAGTCAAGGGTGGGTCCAAATGATTGCGACAGGACAGTCACTCATGTGGTTGAGGGTCTGCCCACAAAAAGAATACGAGATCTGGTAAGTGAAGGTGCAGGTTGTAGTCATGCTGTGGGTGAAAACTAGTGATGATTGGGAAGAATTGGTATGATATGAAGGTTTATGTTTTCATGTTTTAAGTAATGTTTTAGATTGTTAAGTTTGATGTTTATGATGGTTTACATTTCAAGGTTTACATTATGCGTAGTGACGTAATGTTTTTTTTGCCAAATTTCCTTCTGTTGTTGGGATTGTGCCACTTAGTAGTCCAACTTGTAGTCATTCATATAGTTTCTTTTCTGATCGCTAAATGTTTGCTCTTATTATTATTTCTGAATGATTACTGTAAATGTAATATGGTAAAACAAGGTAAGACTGTAGATTCATAATACATAAATAATTTCTCAAAAATGCTCACAAGTATTCATAACACAGCCCTTGGTTTCTATTACTGGCACTGCTTCATACACCAAAATTTGATGATTCATAAACACTTACAAACATGATAAAACCCTTATCAAACATACATAAAATGTCATACAGATTATTTTGCTTCATTGGGGTGTGTTTGTCTGCCATAGTGATGGGTTGAGTTTGAAATGTTAGACCTTGTCTTTTTTCTTTTCTTTCTTTTTTTTTTTTTTTTTTTTTTTTGGCCTTACTTGGGGTGCTTTTATGCACTATAAAGAAGGGTACAGTCATCTTAAACCATGGTTATTTTTGCCATCTGAGCATAACACCACTAATTGAAATTGGCCTACACTTGATAGTTGTTGGGATGATTGAGTGAAGTTACTAATTCAGCACACTTGTAAGGATAGTTGGGAATTAAACATGCAAGGATAGGTGGGCATCAGATAGAGATGGGAGAATGGGAGTTTATCAACTGTCTTGATAGGAAGTAAGGGCCAAAGTAGGTGAAAACGTGGGATTAAAAACCCTTTTTTTTTCTATCTTCTACAAAAATCAATGGTTTTGGAGGGAAAGGGATCCCCACATTTTTCAATTCTTGCCCGCAAGTGGCGATTGTAGCATCCACGTGGTGTGGGCAGATAATGCCGCGTGGAAAATTATAGGAATAATGAATTTTTATGCATAAAAATTCAAAGGAAAAAAATTTTAAAATGTTAAAAATCCCCAAAAATTATGGACATGCTCGAGAAAGCATCTTGTACGTGATGGACACAGGCATATGCCGTTGTGGAATTTTTTCACGATCAAAACGTTGGTGAGTAGTGGTTTCACTAGTTTGGCTATAAATTTGTAAAAAAATAAAGTAATTTTTTCATTAATGGGAAAAAATGTGAAAAATTAATAGCAACGATCGTATAGACAAGGGATATAACTTTTGTGAAGGACGAACGTCCAACACACGTATCGATCATGGAGAATCCGTTAAGGCCAATGCGAACCATCGGATTATCGTTTACGATTGCGGCTTCTTTGGTCATCGCCATAAGGGTTTTGGGGTAACTTTTTATTTTCAAAGTATAATATCTTAGGGGCCTGGAAAAGATGAACGGTTCGGATTGTTGACATTGAATTCGAAATTTTGTAGTTTGCTGAAATATTGGTCGATATTTGATAAGTTTCTAAAACATATAAAACATCCACCAATATTTTAGTAATCCAAAAATATATGAATGTTATGTGAACGATCCATACCATTGATCTTTTGCAGCCCTCTAAGAGATTATAATTTGAAAAATAAAGTTACCCCTAAACTCTTGTGGCAATCCCCGATCGAAGCGTAAACGAATACTATAAACCAATGGCTATTATTGAACATTACCCAATCTGCATGATGGGTATAGGTTTTCAAATACAATGACAAAAGTTGTAGTCGTCGTGGTGACAAAGTTTTATAGTAATTTTCCCAAATTTTAATGGCCATAAATTAGTTACTAATTGATTTTCAATGTTAGTCCCTTTCGCAATGAAATTACTATTCATGGGTGCTTCGATCCTTTAATGCAGCCATTTTGCCATATCACCCACCTCATATCTTCCACAATGACAACCCACGCGTATCTGTAATTTTTTCTCATTTTCCCCATTTGGGAATTTTTTTATTATTAATTTTCATTAAAAATAGTACACATTTTACTCCATGTGGAAAACCTTGAAGGGGCCACATTGGTATCAATGTCCCACATTATGGTAGAGGGACAGAGTGTGTGAGATTGTATGGTAATATGTGAGGGCGAATCTCAGCCACCCACATGGTCAATCTCACGGTTAGCAATGGAAATAAGTCTTTTTTCATAGATTGTTGGGTTTCTTAACAAACACAATGATAGGCCCACACACAATGGTTTATGATTTTCCAGTCATAACATTTCGCAAGCCGTCGTAAAAAACACGCATGTTGGGAATGGGAATAACTGCCATGATTGCCACTTTTTGGCATGCAGACCTTTCGTATTCTTTCAAAGGTCATTATAACCCTATATTTATTGGTCGTCACATTTGTCCGTCTTCACATAACTCAAATACTCCTCTAACATTATTGAAAATGCAACCTGCAAACTACATATTACTGTTTGGCTTCAGCAATGGCATTATACTTGGCTTTCGCTACAACTTCTTCCTGTCCACGACGATCAATCTCCATGCCCCAACTTCCTTCATGGGCAAACCCATTCCTACTTCCTAACCCGGGGGAAGGCCCAGTTATCGTTTGCTATGACAACTACGCGTTCAAAGTTGAAAGAAGGGTCATAATGGTTGACATCAACGTCGTCTCCACCACGAACATCGAGCATATGAAGTGGTAGGTTTTGATGGGGAGATTGGGAAACCCGAGGGCACCGAGGTCATACACAGAACTAACTTTGCTGTTTGGTGAAGTTGCTAAAAATCCCTTCTTTGTCTACCATTTCGGTTGGAGTTGGTTTGCATTGGAGTTCACCAATGAGAATGAACTGGAAAACGTCGTGGAGGGACGTCCATGGTTTGTGAGGGGCTAAACCTTCAACTTACAAAGTGGATGATAGACTTTGGGGAATCAGACTCTATATCTTACTTGAGGGTATAGGTTAAAATCCCTCGAATACTAATGCTATATAGTGAGTTGAACATCTTGAAAGAGAGCTGAACATGTTGACGACTATCACTAAACCCATCAGCGACCTTCTTAAGCTTCGTGACCCCTGTATTAAGTCCCTTAATGGAATGGCCATAAGGGTGTTAATGGAAGTGGATGTTCGTCTCCCGTTAAAACGAGTTTTTATCGTGAATGGAGACAAAGAGCTACCAACCTTCCTCAATTATGAGGGTCTGTTTAAGGTTTGATGTCAATGCGTTGAATGCCAGTTGATTTATGATGAACAAGGTGTTCGGTGACAAGCCAAACATGTTGTCAGAGGATTTCGACGATCTGAACCTACTTTATGCGACCTTGATAATGACCTCATCGTTTACTTCGGTCAACCACCAAGGGTTGTCATCGATGGTGCACATTCCAGGATGGGTGCAGACGACTCAGAGAGGACTATTAGTTGGGCTTCGAGAAAAAGAAGAAGAGAGCATGAAGGTGACAGTAAAGATGATAGTGAGGGTAAATGTGAGGTTAAAGGTGCAAGTGCTGGTAATGGCATGGGTGCAAATAATTGATGACGCTGGATGACGTGATAAAGTGGCCAAGTGGATTTAAGCAGTTTAAATTTAATTTTAGCATGTTTTAATTAATGTTTTAGTTTGTCTTTTATGTTGGACATTTTTTTATGTATTAATGTTCAGGCAGTTGGACGAGTACACTTCATTTTAGTATGTATTAATTTATGTTTATGTTTAACCAATTAAATTGGTTTTAAGTTTGAAATGTTTGCGTTTACGAAGGTTATTTTTAGTGTGTTGGTTGGGATGGAAACATCGCATTGCACTGTACAATTTATTTCGTCACTTTCAGTTTCACTATCACCTATCATTTGTGCATGACCCTTTCCTATTACTCCATCACACACTTTCATAAGAAATAAGTATCAAATCATGTATTGTCACAAGTATTCATAAAGCATGAACGCTGTTTCAAAAATTCTCTTTCAAATTATTAAACTTCACTTATCCCTAACAACAAATCATTTGGAAGGAGATAATGAAAGCATTCTCAACCCCAATACATTCTTCCACACCAAGTAAAAAATTGTCCAAATTATTGAAGTTCACTTTCTAATTCCCTTTGTCCGATTCTAGTTCACTGTCTAACTTATTTGTTGAAGTGGGTTTCACAGTACTCCAAAGCTCTTAGACAACATTGATCACAAACATTCATATCTTGTACTAAAGTATTCACAACACATAAGGGGTGGTTTGAAACACTATAGTTCAAATTAATTCCATTTAACTGATCCATAACAACAAATAACCAGGAGTGAGATATTATATTCAGCCCAAGCAATGAAACCTATGTTAACAAAGTAAAAATATATACACCACCATATATTCTACAAAATACTCCTTGTTTTATCGACTACAAGTCTACAAGATTACATCGACAACCATTGAATAATCGAAAGCTGCTTACACATTGTGCACCCCATGCAGTATGTCGACTACCATCCTTAATCGGAATGCAAGGATGTTTTGCGACTTAATAAGAACGAGGGGAATGCCCCCAGATAAGAACTCTATGACTTTTAAAGTGAACATCCCACAGTCCCTCTTGTGCCACCAACAAGTTTTAGACACAATTCACACACAATTCAATCATTTAACTTAATTAACAATTCAATAAATTTTTAACTGACTTGTTATCTTGTTGTGGAGCCCTTTGACTTACAATGATGGGCCAAGGTTCCTCCTTCACCTCCATTAACATGCTTTGTAGGACATCGAGCAACACATAGAAGATTGGAGCCAATTTTGTTGTCACTTTCCGGGAGTGCATTGTTAATCTCAAGGAGGCATACACTATGATTCTCGAAGCTTTCAAGTTCATCTCCATAGCAACCTAATGGTTATCAAGGTTGAGGGGCATGTACACCTTCTCAACATCGACCAGCCAAGATGTAGAAAATGGCTCCTCTTCCCCCTTTACCATTTCAAAATGACAGGTAAGAATGGAGTGGACATTTCGGGTTTATGCCCTTTAGTTACTCTTTGAGTTCTCATTTGAGTGTAGTCATGCTCACAGTAGGTTTGTACACCATCAAAGTATAAAGTAAAAGGCATGTACACCAATTCTACTGCCCAAAATCACACTTAACATAACAATTGCACATATTTACATAAGTAGCACAGATTATGTTGGATATTTTACCAGGAACCAATCATTTGTGTCGATGCTCAACATTGCCCTAACCATTCGAACCTCTTGGACATGCTTTCGTAGGAGATATAGCTGCAAATGAATATGATACAGTACAAATTTTGTAATTAAACTTTCACACCAATACAATCCCAATAATGTGGAAACACTACATCAATAATAGGTTTTACGAACTTACATCGGTTGACAGCCACCTTTCCTTGTCAAGGATAAAGTATGTGTCTCCAACAATCATATTCTCCAACTAGACTAACAATGTAACAAAACAAAAAAAGATTTACTGTTATCATTCTAGTCATTTACTGCATATAAATTCCAAAGCACCATAAGCAAAACACAATGATCAATTACTTGTTACCGGCATTCTTTAATCTATGAAATTGATATAAATACTGAAGCACCTCGACCACGTAAGCTGAGTTGATTGCTTTAAACGCCACACCCTTTTGTAGAACATGCTCCCTTGGCTTACCGTCTTGGAGTTATTCACACTTTGTCACGTCAAATGTCAATTCCGTGTGACGCACCATTTTTATCTTCTTATTTGCCCCCCTTTGGTGCCCCTAATCTTTGCCGCCGCCCTAATGTACCAGACTTTCCTCTTCGTTCCAACTTGCTTACCCTTGGGTGTGTAAATAACAACATCATCATCAAAACTTTGGACTTCTACGTGGTCGTGTGTTATCCTTTCTCCGACCAGTGCAAGTATATTTTTGCACATATCTCCAAGACATTCCAAATTAACAGCCCCTACAAGGTCCTGAAAACCCACTTCCTCCACACCTACCATAGCCTTCTTCTTTCTTGATCCCTCAGCTTCCCCCACTTCACCTTCTTCACCCCCGTTTTGACCACCTTTTAATTCTTCTTTTCTTTCAAGGACACCATTTCGTACAGCGCCACAGTTTTGACTGCCATCTTTTTCTTCTTTTACTCGTTCTTTACCTACTTTTTTCCCCTCTTCATCATCATCATCTACATCTTCTTCTTTTTGTTTTTCTTCTTATTTTTCTTGCTCTTGCTTATCTTCTTCTTCTTCTTCCTACTCTTTAACTTCCCGTTCTTCTTCTTCTTCTTCTTCCTCTTTTCTCCTTCTTCTTCTTTCTCTTTTCCCTTCACTTCCCTCCTACATGCCTTCACCTCCTTCGTCAACTTTTCCACCTTCTTCGACACATTTCTCTGAAAAATATCCTTCTTACAGGACAAACGCCCCACTGCCACATTTAACTCCTTAATTTGTGCTTTAAGCTAGCCGACATCATTTGCATCCGAACTCAGGGTTTCCAACATCACGAAATAAGCATCATCACCCCATGTCCAGTAGCCTGAGTTCTTCTCCGCTTCAGTGGGCACTATTTTTCGAATCCCACCACCTGCCATTTATCGCCAGTCATCAGAATTACATTTCTGCAAACAAGCTTTCATAAACATACAAAAAGGTTCACCATTCTTCACACAAATATTCAAATATCTTCACAAGTCCTCATAAGTTAATAACTTTTCAAATAAGGTCATACATCTTTATTCTTAGGTATGTACATTTCTGAAAACATGTATTCATAAACACTTATAAACATTCATTAGGCTTTAAACATATATTAAAATAGCTCCACAATAACTTTTGAAACAAGGTCATACCTCTCGGCTCTCAGTTATGTACATCTGGACTTGTTCATGGATTGGCTACTTATTTGTTGTCGAACACTGAAGAATTCTTGGGATGGTTGCCGGATCAGTCATCTTGCAATAAGGTAGTGGCTTCTCTAGTTGCTCAATTTTTTTCATATGCCCACACCTGCACGTATTAGTGCTCATCACAATCACAACAATTTGACCCTTATTACTACTCAATCAAACTAACAAATTGTACCTGAAAAGGCATAACTAAACCCTTTGCAGCCCCATCCAGATCTCTGCCTCCTCTTACTTCCCCTTACTTGTTCCTCTTCATCCTCCTCATGTCCTTCCGCATCACCATCCTTTCTTTATCCCCCTCTCATAGCAGCAGCAAAGCAAGGGTTGTCCTATACTTGTTTGAATGATATCGCACCCCAAGAATAAGTGTTGAACCTATCCATGTCCTCTACGAGGTCTAAGTACTCTAGGTTCATACTCACATTTCTCTTCGCCCCTATCAGCACACCCTCGACGAAGTAAACTAGCCCTAGTTTCAATGCATCATCCTTATCCTCGGATTGTTTAAACACCATTTCAAGCTCAACACATGTCACTGAAACCAAACTTACCTTTACCCTTACCCTTGGGGGCGGTCTTCACTTTACCCTTACCCTTCACAACCTTACCTTTACCCTTACCCTTGCTACTCTCTTCACTTAGTTAACAACAACCTGTAGATCATAGGGTTCATCACAACGAAGCCCCGTAATGAGGTAAAAGTCCTTCTTCGTGAACCTAGTGACCTCACAACCTATTAAATATGTAAGTCCATCTAGGTCCTTCACCCCCTGATTTGCCACTTTACGGATTGACAATTCATGCAAGTTGCCCACTAAAGGCTAATCTATTGAAACTCTCTAAGTGTCCAAAGCATGAGGCCCTAAATTCAACAAGTTATGCATCATTAAACTTGTGACGCAACACTCCTAGGACATGACTAGCTTGAGAAAGGTTGTTAACCTTTCCTCTATAAGATTCTTCTTGTTTTGTTGCGGGTTCAACCCCCTCATTTGCCATCTCCTGTGCACATAACAATACAACCATTCATCACAACCAAATTGAACAACATACACTCTGATAACAACCAAATACAACAATGTTTATCCTTGACACAACCTGTCAACGAATTATCATATCTATACATCTACTTGACACATCCTGTCAACAAATTCTCATAGCTATACATCTACTATGAACTTACTTTCATGAGTTAAGAAATAACAAATTAATTAATAAAATTAACAAAGATTTATCGACAAAAATCATTCCCAAGTGAACAATATAAATTCAACAAAACAAACTGAAGCACATATATCTTGTACACAACTTGTCAACCCTAGTTCATAAACTTACATCTCACTAAATTTTCCGATGACTTCCACATCAACTAATTTCATTAACCCACTTGCATAATTAACCATAAACCCTAAAAAAATACACACAATTTTACGTACATAACTAAATTATTTTCTAGGGTTGCAAATTTCCAAACTCACCAAATTTCAAATTTAGTTTTTGGAATCAAGTTCGTCGTTGACTTTTGCGGAAGCAACGACTCTAAACCCACTCCAATCAAGGAACCACTGGATTTTTCCTATGTAAGCAACTGCTAACCCTCAAACCAAAGATAGCTGAATGTCAAACTGCACTAAGCCTAAGGACAACAACCACACCAATACTCTGATTGGGTTTTGAAACGGAAACGAAGTTTTCGAATGCTACCCAAGCTTTGAATAAGTACGATCTCGGGGTGAGAAGGAGATTTTTGAGAGGAGAAGAAAAAAAATTTGACTGGTGCTTCTAATTTTTTGAATTCAGGTCTTTTTTAACTTTGTTTCACACTAAGTCCTTTCTGATTGATTCATTTTTCAGCCATTCAAATTTAATTCCACGGTCCACATTCCTTCCGCATGCACCATCCGCAAAGCTCTATCCACACCTTAGAAATTGCGAAATACAGTTAGAGAAAGTAAACTGGGCCTGAAGCAACAAACTTTGCATTGAATTCGAACCTTAGGATTGGGCCTTTGAGTTCCACGACATCAAACTTCATAGGCCCATCATCTCTACTTGAAGCAAAAATGGACGGGAATTATTCAGAAACCTCCTGAAGAGTGAAGAAACATTGTGTTGGCGTCGACATCATAAATACAAAGAAAATTGAATGGCATCAGCAATCTCAGGGAGGCTACTGAGATTCCTCACCTCTCGGAGCCACAAACATCCACCACATAAATGGAATCAAATCAATAACTCAGCCAATGCTTCTGTTCCTGCTCTTAGATTCGTCGTCCCCAATCTCCATAATTCTCACCGTCTTACTCTTCGTCCTCCTCTTTCGCTTTGCCTTCCTCCTCTTCTTCCTCGCCCTCCTCTTTCTTCTCTGCTCGGACCTTGTCCACCTCCTCTTCGACATTCTCTGCCCCTCATGACCACTCCCCAGGCCTCCGCCTCTGATTCCTCCCAGTCGTCCTCCTCCGCCAAAACGGTACGTCTTCGCTCTTGGATCAGTTTACATTAATGGGTGTCTGTTAATTTACTTCTCTCGATGTAAAATTCAAATCTTTAGCATTTTGTTCATCAGTTTACAGTTATGATTGCCTCTTAATTTATAGTGATCCATGTTAGATTTTAATCGTTGTTAGCATTTGTTTGATCAGTTTAAAGCAATGGGATCTTATAATCTATCGATATCGATGTAAATTTGATCCTTTTGCATTTCATAATTCAAATTGCTCTTCTTTATTTACATTTCTCAATGAATTTTTTCTTTATTTCGTTATGGGATTTGAAATTTGGGTTTTGAGTGTACAGGTGAGGTTGGTGATAAAGGGCAGAGTGCAGGGTGTGTTTTACAGGGACTGGACTGTGGGGAATGCAACCGAATTAGGCTTGAAAGGTTGGGTTCGGAACCGGAGAGATGGGTCTGTGGAGACACTGCTTTCTGGGAACCCTGATGCGGTTAAAGAGATGGAGCAGAGGTGTCGCCGCGGCCCTCCATCTGCTGTTGTCACAGGGCTAGAGGTTTTTCCTAGCACTGAGGACCCTGGCACTGGATTCGAGCGCAAACAAACGGTCTGATCAACTCTGTTCCTTGTGAAAATTTCAATATCCATTTCCTACTTTAGTTAGTTGTGTAGTGTTTATCATAATATAGTTTGTCCTTCCAAGTCGTGAACCCTTAGAGGACCAATGTGTTATCTGGTTCCTGCTTAAATAATGTAGCACGAAGTGACTTCTTAGTACACATCGGTTCCTACCTTTCTGTTTCGTGTTGTTAAGTCGATGAGTATGTTGCTTTTGAATCACCAAAAGATGCATGATGGATTAGGATAACAAGTATGCGCGACAATCAGTGCATTTCCTAGCTAAATCAATAAGGCAGCTATTTGCATTCAGATGAGATTTACGAAACATGTTTATTTTTGGTTTGGTTTTCACCATTATAGCATGGCCATGAAACTTTTTTCGTTCTTTTTCCTTCTTTCCCAATAGGGACAAAGAATTGGTGTTCATCTTGGTTCTACGTCTCTTCTATAAGGGAGTTTTTTGAACTTATTGGCTAGCTTTTGCAGAATTCTGTGGGTGAAAAAATTAGGATATTCACTAAGAGAAGATGAAAAGATTTGAACTAGGGGTGGGCAAACGCGTACAGGAACCACGGGTAGGGATGGGAAATTCAGGTTTGGGGTAGGTCCAAAATCTCTAAACACAAAACGGGGCGGGGCGGTTCGGGTATACGAAATTAGCGGGGTGGACCGGATCTTAAAATAAGAGGGAACGGGCCCCCGACCCGGCCCATTTCTAGCATGGAATAGAATTTAGCCAAAGTCTGAGACATGTCTTCTCATCTCTCCTCCCAACTCCTCTTATTTCACTCAAGAGTCTCAGACTTCGATCTCTTCTCCTAAGTCCACCCCTTCTCAAATTGTTCTCCAATCCCCTCACATTTCCATTGATCCAAACACCCTCCACCACTCCAGAAACCTACACATAACCATATCATTGTTCTCGTACACCTCGAATTCAACCCCAACGGTGACCCTCACGCTATCGATACTGACGTACATCACCTCTGACGACTCCTTATCATCCCAATCGCGGCGGAGCATGAGCGAGGTTGAGTCCGACACCGAAACCTGGGTCCTATTGATTTCAAGCGATACCCTAATCTTGCATTGCAAGTGGTGGAGCGTGAAGTGGTCAGGAACGCTCCCAATCACGCAGGGGGCAACCCGGACGTAAAACAACCAGATTTCGAACCAGTCATCTCCTCTGTCTGACTTAGACCCATATTTACAGCGCACGACTCTACTCCTCTTCAGTTTTAAGGTATTATGTTTTAGGGATTTAGGATTGAAAATTAAATTAGGGTTTTCTAGATTTAGGGATTTTGTTGGGTTCTTGAACCTTGACCTCTGTTATGCTCTAATTTCAAATATTTTATTGAATTGAATTTGAATCGACTGGGTTTGAAACTTCTGTTGAATTAAATTGAATTTGAATTGAATGTGTGTGTGAGTGTGTGTGTGTGTGTGTGTGTGTGTGTGTGTGTGTGTGTGTATATACTGAATATATATGTAAGAATTGATGCGTAGTACAACCTTAGTTTAAAAAAACAGCTCCTGTAATTTTCAAATATGTTTATCTTGGATTGCTTGTGTTATGCTTGGACTGGTTCGATTCGATTGTTACAATTTGGATTTGTTTATTTGTTTTAGACTGCCCATGCCATTAGGAAGATGCATTTGGCAAAGGCTAAAAGGTACTTGGAAGGTGTTTTAGCCCACAAGCAAGCCATTCCCTTTCGCCGCTTTTGTCGCGGTGTTGGTCGAACTGCTCAGGCAAAGAACCGCTAGTCCAATGGCCAGGGACATTGGCCGGTTAAGTTTACTAATTTCATTCCAGTGTTGCTGCAGTGCACGACAGCACTGCAGTTTATAAATTTAAAAAAAAAAAAAAAAAAAAAAAAAAAAAAAAGGGTTAAGTCCGGTTTCAAAACTCAAAATCTATCTACCCGGTCTGGCCCGCCCATTACTGTTTAAAACGGTAAGGTCCGGTTCCTTTAAAATTGGGCTTGGCTCGGCCCGTGCTCAACCCTAATTTGAACTGCTTCCTAGTTTGCTTGCTAGGGTGACAAACCACTGCTTCTTGCTCAGTTTGAGAATTCTTAGGCATTAAGGGGGTGTTTGTTTGCCCTCACTAAGTGTCACTGGACTAGACTGGACTAACTATTAGTCCAGTCCTGTGTTTTATATCACGCGGGACTAGTGTTAATGAGACTAGCCCGGACTCGCCTAGACTAAAGGCATCACTAAATATTCTTAGCAGGAGTCCCCGAAAACCATGGGACTAGCTAAGAACTGCCTCTCTCCGCTCTCTGTTTCACTCTCTCCTTGCCCAGAACCCAGAATCATGAGACCTCATATCTGCTTTTCCCGTGCACATCTCGAGTTTATCGCCGAGCTCGCGGTCGAAAGGCAGTGCTTCTCCTCTATTCAGATCCTCGGCTTCGTCAACTCCCAATATCCTTCTCGACCATCACCTTCATCCGCTGGGACATCGTCGGCAAACTCCACGATGCCAGCCAAAACCCAGAAGACAAAAAATACTAATCTGCCAAAACCCAAATGAAATTCAAAAGCTTGTGAAAATTTTGGAAAAAAAAAAACCCCATATGAAAAATTAGAAGCTTTTGTTGATAATGAATGAAAAAAAAATGGAATTTGAAGATGAGGGAGAAAGTGGTGAAAAAGAATGGAATTTGGTGACGAGGGAGAAAGTAAAAAGAGAGACACAGAGGTAGTTGGATGGGAAGGAGAAAAAAAAATGGAGAGCATTCTAGAGAGAAAGGGTGTTCTAGAAAGGTAAAAGAAAAAAGAAAAAGAAAAAAAATGTAAAAGATAGAATTAAATATTATTATTTTTATTATTTTAGTTCTTAATCCAATATTATACTAAACGCTTCACTAAGTTAGTCCAGCTTAGTCTAGTCTAAGCCAGTCTAACTTAGTCCCTAAAGTTAGTCCAGTCCGATTTAATCCGGTGCAACAAATGCACCCTAAGGAGTTTCTAAAACGGCCTCTGTCAAGGAAATTACAGTTCTTACTGGTATTTCCTTCTACAAAGCTCTTGCACATATAATTCTCAAGAATAAATTAGGTAACATGAAAGCATCGTTTAGGAAGCAGGTCAGTACCTCAAACAAGATTGGTAAATAACCATAGGTAATATACAAGAAAAGGCGATGATACATTTCGAGAATATGAACATATGTAATGTGGATGGATTGAAGAAGGTGAAACAATCTAGTCATGGAATGAGATGCTATATGAAGTAGTTCATGTTTTTTCTTTCAATGATTTTAGCGTTTGCTACTAGCATAGATGAAGGTTTAGCATGACCCCTGCAAAATTGTTCTGCTTCAATAAGGTGTAGAGCGTCTCAACGCGGTTCTTTATATTAATGTTCTGGATATTAAGCTAGCTTCTTGTGGTTCCTCTAATGAGAGTCGTAGATTACTCTGATAAGATATATGTTACCCACTGGTTTTGAATTACTAGTGGATTATGGAGAATCGTAGTATGAGTTTGATGGAAGTTCTAGTATAAGAGTTTTTGAGTTATCATGGGGTGGCGAGAGGCAAGTTATGTTTTGAGTTCTAACCACCGTCACCGTATTCTGGAATAAGAACAGAAACGTCGATGTTAGGGAGCTTAATACTCTATATACAAATGCATGAGTTACTCTTTTTTGAAGTTTGTCCATTCCTCTTCTTCTCCAAGTTTTCCCCTTCACTGTGTTTGTATGCAGTCTCATTATGCCGAGCGGTTATGGAACCAAGAAGGCTTCCCGGTAAGCTTATGCTATGATTGAAAGGAGATGGTTAAAAGTTTCATACTCTTTGCCAAAGGGGTGATGAGCAATTTTTCTTCCTATTTCTTACTTCTTAGTCAAGGAAATTGCAGTTTTCTCTCTCTTTCTGGTATATCCTTTTGCATAGCTCTAGGGACATATAATTCTCAATAACAATAGGTAATTTTCTAACATCGTTAGGGTAAAGTATATTGATTGCGGGTACCTCAAATTAACAGCTAACAGCCTCACACCGGGAATTTATGTGAAAGAGAGAGCAAACAAGAAAATCCGAGCTAGGTGGTCATAACGAAGTATGTTGGGAAACGAATTGCCATAATAGACAGTACGAAATCATTGAAATGAGGAGACATGTAGATTGCTCGAAATGTGGGAAGCGCTTTTATTTGAGGACTAAGATTCTCTCCTCTCCTCCTTCCATCCCCTTCCCTCCCCTTCTCTCACACTCTCTATTTTGTCTTTCTCTTTCTATAAAAAATTAATATAAGATCTTGACGTGGTTTAACCGTGATCGTTCAAATAGGAGGGGAAGGAAGGGGAGGAAATAAAAGAGGGGAGATTATCTACTAATCTAATTTAGGCCAGCAAGGGAAAGGGTACGAACTCACCATAAAACACAATGTATAAGAGAAAGATGATACATTTAGAGAATAATCTAGTAATGAGATGCAGCTCTATGAGTTTCTCTTGTAGGTGCTTATAAAAGACCTCCCTAAACCGGAGGACATATAATCCAGTTATTACCTACTTCATTTCTCCTTTGTAGAAAGCAATTAATTGTCGCATGGAACTTGCCAGATTTTTCTCCAACAAGTTGGTATGATAAGGTACTTCTTGTGTTTTCTGGAATCATAGTTGTAAATGGGCCGTTAAAGGATCCAATAACCAAGATCTATTGGCCAAATATCCAAACGTATAGGATACACCGGAGTATAGTACAATTTTCTCGGGAATATTTGTGGACTGTTGCATAGAGTTTTGTGGTATGCTGCGGTGATGGGCAACTTATGTTTGGAGTTGTAACAAGAGAACTTAGTGCTACACATGCATATTACTGCATTTGAAGTTTGTCCATTCTTTTTCCTCTTCAAGGTTTCCCCTTCACCTTCTTTGTATAAGTCTCATCCTTGAGAGCAATATGCACCTCGGAAGGTTCCCGAATAGCTTATACTCTGCTAGAATGGAGACATTTAGAATGAGAGTCAGTCTTGTAATTCCGAGGTTTGTAATTGCCGCCGTTATGATTTGGTCCACTTTCTTTTTAGAGAGATGACTTTAATGATTGAAACTACTTTTCTGGTATGTGCTCGACACTATGAACATCATCCCCTTCCAAGTTTTGTTGTTTGACGCGCTTGAACGGGTTTTTGTTTGTGTTGACCCTAAAAACTACTTAGCCTACAGGGCGCGCAGGCTGTCTAATCTTTCCGTTGAATGCGGGGCGTGCCAAGTGGATGATCGAGCTCAGTTGGCGAGTAATGGTGGTATCAAACGCACTGTTGACTTTCGTATCTGGGCGACTACATCCTCTGGATTGTTTTCACCTGGTTTGGCCGCTTCAATTATATTCGTGAAAATATAAGTGCTCCGAATCAGTATCAGACTATAAGGACAGAAATACTTAAAAGAGATAAGTGTCATGATTGTAAATATGGTTCAGCCGTCAGAATGTTGAACTCTAAAATGCACTTGTGGATATCCAATCATAAAATAGGTTCGGCTTTCAATGTGTCAAACAATGTAACCTGGTAATACCTCATTCACTGAGAGACTAATAAGATGACCTTCTTTGGATAGCTCAAAGAATCCTTGTCGGCAGAGACTTAGATAGATAGTCAGCCAAACCAAAAGCAGTGTTGGTTATCCAAACTAAAGGTGATTCTTGATTGCTTAACTCTATGGCTCTGATGCTGTTTATCTAAATTGAAGGTGTAGTCGGTTCCCTCTACAGTACTGTGTATCCAAACTAAAGGTGTGTTAGTGAAGATAAGAATGTTAGTGTTTTTTTCTGAAAGTTTTGAGAGGGTTTCGGGTAGAGTGAGAAATCGCGCAGGGAAGATTTCTGTATTGCGTTGAAGGGCCCCCAAATGTTGCAGAACCTCTTTTATTTATAAAAGTGGTTTTTCGTGCTGACCACCTTATGTTGAAGTACAGTCCTATATGGATTGCACTCCTTCGACATCCCTTGGTCCAATACCAATTCATCTTGATCTTTGGATTGGACTCGGCCACTCCTACTGGACTTCGAACTCTGAACCTAGTCCATTTTTTGTATTTAATCCATTATTGGTCTTGATCAGCTATGAATATTAATTCTTAGATTATTACGAATGTTATCAATGCTCATCTTGATCCTTACCAATTTCACTTGATTTAGAACTCAACTGAATCTAGCCTGACTCCCTAGGAGCCAGACTTTGATTAGAATTCGCGTTGATTAGAATTTGGTTATCCCACCTTGTGCTGGACTTGGTCATACAAAATCGTAGTATGCACTAAAGGTCTTCATTTTGGGTTAACCCAAAGTCATATTTGGTCCAGGCCCAATATTTTGGGCCCAAATAGTCTATCCTTAATTTGACGTTGAAGAATGGAGGTGGGGGCTATTTCTGCTAGGGGCTGAGGCATTATATGCCTAGCATAGGCCTAGGCCTACTCTCACTCTTTCAGCCTTTCTAAATATTGAGTATTATATTTATATATATATATATATATTTTTTTTCTCTTTTTATAAACTTAATATTGTACATCTTTTAGTTTACACAAAATTCTAAAATTCTATTCACCAATAGTTAAAACAAGAGGTGTTTCTTTTCTTTTAACCCAACAACACTCACCTTAAAACTAAATTTAACTCTTATTTTGTAAACAAATCAATAACTCTTAAAATTAAAATCTAAAGACTAGTTTAGTTCTAATAAAAAAATATTCTTTTACGTAATTGCCAACCGAAAGAATAATAAACTTTGAGCTTTTCCTCCTTCCCTTGTTGAATTTCATATGTTTTGTCTTCCAAATTTCCAATTAAGGTTTGTAATCTCTATGTTCTCTTTAAATTTTTACTAACAATATGGTCTAAAAACATGATCTGCCTAGCATTTTTCATTGACTTGATATTGGAAGGTTAATTTTTTTTAATGCTCTTTAATTTTGATTAACTACTCTCTATGTTAACTTGACATTGGAAGGTTGATTTTAACATGAAAAAAATATTTAGTGCCTCAAAAAAAAAATAATTAAGTCACAACTCCAAGCATGTATTATACCCTTTTGTAAACATTATCTGTTTTTTTAACATTTATGTGAGGCACCTCCTCACGTAAAATCTGCTCATATTTCTTCAACTATCCAAGCTGGTTCTGTTGCCAAATTATGAATCGTGTATGCATTTTCGTTATCGAGTCGAAAATAATATGATCTGCCAGAAGATTGAAAGCTCGATCTCAAACCCTCTTTGACCAATTAAACAACATTCACATGGCTGTGTCGCCTTCCAAGTGCTATCAGATCCCTGAGCAGATAAGGCAATGGCTGGAAGAAGAACGGTACGCCTTCTTTCTGGAGAAAGTACTTCGTGTCCTACAAGTCGTATAAAGTGCTTCTCAGGCCCCATACCTGGCAGAAGAATGCTACATCAAAGATCAAACTAAATTCGAACCCATAAAGAAGGGGTGCAATGATATTGACAAGTCGATTCCAAAACACATGCATCGGCCAATGCTAACTTCAAACTTTTTGAAGTTGGTGACAATCTTGGTAATGATCATGAGTTGGGTGTTTGTTATACTAGCAATGTCTTCTCGTAGAGTAGGTTATATCATACACCTGTCTCTGTGATCACGAAATAGTAAAAAATGTCGTAAGGGATACATCCACAGGGCAACCGAAGAATCTTTGCATTTTTGTGAGATCATTCTACAATTTGGATCACGCACTCAAATAGAGTTCATTTGATCCATGAACTAAATTCAAAGTCTGACAACACAATTTACTAAATTGTCGTAACATATAAGGTGTTGCTTGCTGCGGTGGATGAAAATTTAGTTTATGTTTGGATTGATGAAATCACACCTACAAAACAAATAACACCGTTAGCCTAATTGATGAATAACCGAGAAAAGGGGGAGGGTGTCTGTCGAAGAGTTTTCGATGCCTAAGTAAAAAATTATTTGAAAGAAACTAGAACATAGATAATTCTGAGTAGTAAGTGGAAATTATCGATCTCCTTGTTTGCCTTGGCTATTTACAGGAGAGACTCCTTGCATGTAGCTGGGAGGTGAGGGTGCAGGCCATGTTAGGCAGACCACTATGCTCTGCTAGCGTGGTGCAGGCGACACTCCGCATGCTGCTAGAGGAAGTCCCTGGAGGTAGGCCTCTGAAATTTATCCAAGGAGAGCTTCACTAATACCTTTAAACATGAAGAGAGACGTTCTTAATTTCTAGTTGCCATGACCCCCCAATGTCTTCCCATTCCTTCTTACCAGAAATGTGACGATCTTTATCTGCCCGTTTTAGGCAGCTAGCATCCACATTAGCGTCATTCATTGCTCATCCAAACTAATGCCCTTTGTTTTCTGATGCATTCAATAATTGGAATATATGCAGTCACTCGGTTTTAACTTTTTAGTTTGGGGATGCTATTACCATTCTCATCACTTGAATCTTTCATTTTATTTTCACAGTTTATATTGTACAACGTTGACTAGTGATCGGAAACGTCTAAACTTTAGACCACATTCAAATTTATTTTTGCATTAGTTCAATATTTTAAGGATATGATGTTAGAGAAATAAAAAGACGTGAAATAGTTGCAGAAACAGATATTTTAGGCGCAATAGAGGTTCCTGGTTCGAAACTCACATCTTCCCGCTCTTTTTAATAATTTTTTTTAATGCCACATTCAAAAAGAAATTATAAAAAATTTAACCAACTTGAAAATAATTTAACAGTCCGGTCAACATTGCGGTACGAGATAGATACTAAACAATTTTGGATTGAGTTAATTTATTACATAGATAATTTATTTTAAATAACTTAATCATTTGTTTTTAAGATCATTATGTATTACGCATAGTCACAACAAAAAACAAAAATATTAAATAAAACGTCCAAATAGTAAGGTTGCTAGCATTTTTTTAGTTTAACAGTTCCCTTAATAAACTCAGCTGGATCTAGAAGGTTACATCTTTTCTTTCTCAAAAAGAAAAGAGTATTACATTTTATTTACAGGCATATATTATCCAGGCCACATTCTTCCTGACTGCTTCCCAAGTTAGAGTGAAATAAATATATAAATTGGATGGCGGTTGATATGTATGAGTAATTGAGTATTGATGGTCTCTGATTTCTCTTTTAGATAAGCCAGATTCTGAACACGTTGACAGACCGCCAATTCTTGCTGACACTGCCTATACAAGAAAACATGTAGTCAACAGGACTAAGCGATAGTAATTTACCAACTTTTTCACACTTTAAACACAGTAATGCAAGCGCATGCAGCAGCACTACTGCTTAATTTTAAGAAAAATGTAAAATCTTTTTATTCTTTTTAATCTGTGTGTTCGGGCAGGTAATCTTGATGGTGGGCGTATCTAGCTTGAGCACACAGCTTTCTGAGGAGTTGGTACTTTGGTTGGTTGTCGGGCTCCTGCTTGCCGGGATGCTGCAAGAGGAGGACACAGTTAGTTCTGAAAGGTGCCTTTGTGGGGCCTTATGTGTAAGCCTTGAGGCTCACAATCAAAACTAACTAAGTGCAAAGGCATGTCACTGCCATCTCAATATGGCATATGTAGAACAAGTGTGTTTAAGTTTATTACTTGCACCCCAAGTTATTCTTACTTCTTGTTATTAAAGGATTGTCGTAGGTGGGTTAAGTCTACATTAAGTTCTTTTCTATGCCTTGAGATCAATGACTTTCATTTATCTTGTATGCTTAGAGGGTGGAAGTCCAGATCTGAATAAGTCATCAGTTTAGTTCACTTTTAATCCTGTTATGACAGCAAAAACCACTAAGGAAACCAGATCTGAGAACTGATAGAGCTTTGAATCATTAAGAGACTAGAAATGATTTGAATATATAATGGGGAATACATTATAACACTAGATCTATTAATTGAAAGACGATACAAAGAGAGTTGGGCAAGATTTCACCTTATCGGGCAAGGTTAAATGTCTTGCGGTCTCTTCTCCTTGCAGTTACAAAAGGGTTGAGTACTAAAGAGAGATGAATGGCAAACCAATTTACACAAGAGAGTCGATACTATAGCATTTGAAAAAGGTAGCAGAGCTTTTACATAGATGAAATATGTCTTTCTAAGAGGAGACGAAGGCTAAAGGGTGCATAATCTGGACAAAGCGCAGCTTTCTGGGTATTTGCTTGACTAAGAAGTAAGTTGTATGTTTGTTTGTTTGATTGGTTGAGTGTCCTTGTCATTGGGCCCTCTACCTCTATTAATAGGCAAATTAGCCCGACTGTGCTGCTTCTGCTCTTACCCGAAAGCAATTGGAGGGTAGTGTGTCATCAACATTTTTACAAGTTCTGCCATTCAATTATCACTTCTCTTGTAAGAACCTAACATTTGCATTTAATGGGGAGTAGTCATATTGTCTTGAGACAGGTATTTAGGCTTAACTTTGGGTCTCGGGCAAAATCTCCTCTATTAAGCTTTTTTGGGTTTCTTTCCTTTGAAGCCCAAAGTTAAATATTAACCCAAACAGTGCCCCCTTCAATTGTTGTTAAGCCTGCAAACCGAGGCGCTAATAATGATTGAATAGCTGCCTTTCATTAACCACTGTCGCACGCCTTCTCTCAGAACTTGCACCGTGTTCAAAAGCAACCGTTGGTTCATCAAGCCCCTTTTGCACTAACCCATGAATTCCAACCATCACCCGATCCTTTGCTATAAAACTCCCTTCAATTTCATTCCTTGGCCAAAGATTTCAATCAACTCGAGTCTTCAAAATTTTCTTGGATTAACTAGAATTCATAGACGCTTTCAGACCCCTCTAATTCCAACTTTCTTCCCATCTTCTCAAAGGTACTCAAAGCTGCATGAATTCAATTTTCTTCTACAACTGGTGAAAGGATTTCTACCATGCTTTATTTTCTCAACGGCCTTCATTGTCCTCGGGTAAGTCCTTATACTGGGTTCTTCTTCAAAGAAGGAGGAATACATCCCTTGGAACTTGCATGGACCTTTCAGGCCTCAATTGTTGTTGGAGATAGCATGCCTAAGGAGAAGTCAATTCTTATAAAATCATCAGAAAGGCACACTACTCCCTACTTCCATTGTAGGACTTCTATGGCATTGAAGAGTAACCGAGTTGCCTTAATGACACCGGTATATTCAATTTGCGTTGATATTCACAAGCCTAGACTTCCCCATAGCTTCTGCTTTCTTGATCACTTCATCATCATAAGTGTATTCTTCGGGATCAACTATCACGACTTCATCGATCGGGCTCTCGGGGGAAGGCGCAAAAGATTCAAACAAATTGGGATAGCAAATGGAAGTTGGATATGCTAAAATCTATTTAGCCAATAGTAACAATGTTTAGGTAGAGTTGGAGAAAATATAGACCCACCATTTTAGGGCAACTGTCTTAGTTAGGGATTTAAAACTACTCAGCTAAATTTGATGTAACTTTCAACATTTGCTGAAATGAACAAGATTTCTTTAAATTGCTTTGTCTTGCATTTTCCTTGAGATTCATGACGAGTGCAAAACTAACTTTAGATTCATGCAACGCTTGCACTTCTCCTTCTTTCCTTCTTGAATTTTTCTTAAAGCTTCGATTTGGGCTATATCAAGGTCTTCAATTCGTTGACACATAGCCTGAATGTGCTCTTCACTGTGTTGCCCGAATTGATTTTGAATCCTGACCGAACTTACATTAATCTCCATGGGAATCATAGCATCTTGCCCGAAAGTCAGAGCATAAGGAGTAGTTCCAATTGCTGCTTTTTTGGAAGTCCTATATGCCCACAAAGTATCTCCCAACTTCTAATGCCATTTCTTTGGATTTCTTGCCACCATTCTTTTAATAATGTTTACCAAGATCTTATTGCTGGCTTCAGCCTACCCGTTCGACTAGGGGTAGTAAGGACTAGACCGAATCATCTTCATTTTAAACTTTCCTACGAACTCTTCAACTTATCTTGAAATAAAAGATGGCCCACGGTCTGTGACAATTGACAATTGTTTCGGTCATTGAACTTCTTGACTGTAGCTGAGGTGATTGTCTTCACTGATGTAGTTTCTACCTACTTGGTGAAGTAATTTGTTGCCACAATTATGAACGTGTGTCATTTGCTAGAAGATGGGTGAATTTGCCCGATGAAGTCCATTGCCCATCCTCTAAAGGGCAATGGCTTAACCACCAGGTTTAAGGGCACCAAGGGCACATGTTGGAGTGGCCCATGTCTTTGGCATTCTTTACACCTTCGGGCATAAGCTTTGCAATCTTTCTCCATCTCGCGCCAGAGGTAGCCATATCTCCTTAGTAACCACCTCATCATAGTTCCGCTTGATGAGCCCCACAGATTCCTTCATGCACTTTAGCCATGACTCTCATAGATTCTTCTTGGCTTAAACATTTTAGCACCATCCATCTGGGGTCTTTTTTAGCAGATTCTTTTCCCAAACACATATTTAGTCGCTTGTTGCCTATTTTTCTTACTTGTGCGAAAATAGGGATTTTCCAAGTATTGAATAATGAGTGATCTCCAATCTTCTATCTTGGGCTCTTTGCTCATTACATCCAAACTGAATCCTCTATCAAAAATAAAAGGGAGATTTCTTCTTTGTACTTTCACTTTTACCTTAAATCTTTTTTTCTTGAATCTGGGCTCCTGAAGCTAATTGTGCCATGCCATCTCATTAGCCATTGTATTAGATTCTCTGGGGATATGGCTGACTGAGATTTCAGTGCCCCAATAACTTAACAATTGAGTGGCCGCTAGGTGGATATGGATGTGGCAAGGCAACATGTAATTCCTTAGCTTGCAAGTAGTAATGTACAAAGCCAAACGTAATTTTTCCACTGGGGTAAGAATTCTACTGAGGTAGTATATGGCTTGTTCCTTCCCTCCTTCATTCTTTTGGGCTAACAAGCTTCCAATTGACCTCTCCGAGGCAGAAATATAAAGCTTCAACGGCTTCCCTCTCTAAGGTGGCATGAGCACTGATGGAGAAGATAAGTAAGCCTTTATGCTGTTGAAAGCCTCTTGGTGTGGTGGGCCCCATTCAAATTCTTCTTTGTCATTTAGTGTTAGTAAAGGAGTTAGCTGCTGAATCTTGCCTGCTAAATTAGCAATAAATCTCCTCAAGAAGTTGATTTTTCCCAGCAGCTTTTCCAATTGCATCTTATTGGTGAAGGGATGCGACTCCATTATTGCCCAAGCTTTGTTCTTATTGACCTCTACTCCTCTTTGATGAACAAGGAATCTTAAAAAGTTGCCCGATCTTACCCCAAAAGCACTTTCTTTAGATTCATTTTTAGCTTATGGATCATTATCCTTGTTAAGGCTTGCCTGAGGTCTATCAAATGCTGCTCTTCAATCTTGGACGTCACCACGATGTCATCAATATATACTTCCATGCTATGGCTGATTAAGTCATGAAAAATGGCGTTCATTGCTCTTTGATAGGTTGTACCGGCATTTTTGAGCCCGAATGACATTACCAAATACTCATATGCTCCGACATGACCTGGCCATCTAAAAGCTGTTTAATGTATATCTTCTTTAACCATTTTTATCTGATTGTATCCCGCATTTCCGTCCATGAAAGATAGAACTTTGTGTTTGGCAACTGCATCTATGGATAGGTCAGCCATGGGCTTGGGATATTCGTCTTTAGGCGTGGCTCCATTAATATTTTTATAGCCAACACAACATCTAACTACTTTATTTATAACTTTTAACACAAGTACGATGTTGGCCAACCATTCGACATATTTGGCAGGCCTAATAAATCTGGCCTTCACTAGTATTTCAATTTCTTCTTTGACCTTTTCTTCAATTTCTTTGGACATCCTCCGTGGTGCTTGCTTAACAGGTTTAAACCCCTCCTTAATAGGCATCTTGTGTTCCACCAAGGTTGGATCTAAACCTGGCATCTCAGTGTAATGCCAAGAAAAAGAATCTTTAAATTCATGAAGAAGGTTGACAATCCTTGCCCGATCTTCGGTTTTCAACAAACTGCTGATTTGTATTGGTCTTGGATTCTTATTAGTTCCCAAATCAATGGTCTCCAAGGGGTTTTGTACTTCTAGGTTGGTTTGTCGGGTTCTGCACACAAAAACTCAACCAGTTCAGAATTCTCCGGTAAATCTTCTAGTCCCTCCAAGTCGTATATACATTCAGCGATTTGGATGGCTATTTCTAACTCTTTTCCAAAAAATTCTTCTTTTTTCATTAGACTGCTTGAAGCCTATCCACTCCACTCTTTTTCTTTCTTGGCTGATTTCTCCCTCTTTTGTTTTTTTTCTTTTTCTTTCCCATACATCAACAGTCTCTTTATTAAGGAGCTGACTGCAATCATTTGTCCTTCCCTTTTTGTTCTGACATTAAGGGTGTTGAGGAGTTGGGATGATGTAGGGTCTATCCCATTCTTCTCTTATGAGAGATAACCCTTGTTCTAGAAGCTTTTGGGCCATCACCTTAGTCGGGCGGCCGTTCTTGTCAACTGCTGAGCATTGAAGAATCCCAACACTGGGATGGTAGAAGTTAGCTTCTACGACATTGGCTGTAGGGAGGAACGGCCGTGATTTAGCCTCTACCATTTCCCGGAATCCAGGTCTCATTTCCCTTTCTTCATGATAGATAGCCACTTGTTGGTGTAAGGTAGATGGCACAGAGCCACTCTCATGAATCCAATCTCTACCGAGTACAACCCCATAAGTGGAAATACTGTCTACAATAAAAAAGGCCAACATGATTTGTTTCAAACCCAAGTTAACCTCTAATGGTAGTATCCCATGATCTTGGTGATAGGTCCTAAGAAACTAGAAACTGTAAGATCTGTGGGAATAAGATCTTCCTCACTTTTGCATATTCTTTTCATCTGCTTGTATGGCAGCACATTGACCGTGGCCCCTTTATCAATTAAGATCATCTTGAAAGGTACTCCTTCCAGGTGAGCAGTTATATATATATAGGCTTGAGATGGTTGGCTAGGGTCAAACTCGGGTCAACGAAGACCGTTTTGTCCTGCTCCTTCAACACTAACATGCGTCATCATAGGTTCTGTCGCCAAGTAATCACTTTCTATCATGGGAGGTAGATCATGCTCTGCGCGAAACGTGGCTCCTAAAACATATGTCATATTTACATGGAAGTTACTAGTCCAAGTAAATCTTTCCCCTTGCACCCGATGTGGTTCATAAATTTATCCAACCAAACCTGTGCTTCTTTTGGCAGCATTAGTTTAGGCAACGCCTCTTCTTGAGTTATGCCAAAATTATGCACTTGCACTAAGTTCTCACAGAGAGTGTCAACCAGCAATGGTGAAGGTATCTCTCTCTTTGGTGAGATTGTTCCAAAACAAATTGGCTCCGGGCTCCATTTAGGTGTCGGCATCATCACCATATCCTTCTGAACTCTCTTCAGGATTCTATACTTTCCAGGATAGGGGTTCTACGATATATGATCTCATTCTCCTTCGGTTTTGCTATTTGCCTTCTTTACCTCTTTCTTACTCTTCCAATGAGGTTGACTTCTCCCCTGATGAGGTACATTTTCGAATTTTACATTCTCTAAAGTTTCTGAAGTAATGGGAACTTTCAATGAGTTCATGTGGGCCTTATGCTGCCCTTGGACTCTTCTGATCATGGAGGCTCCCATCTCTTTGACAAACCTCTCGTCATTTCCGACTATATACCATTTCTGTCTGTGTCAGGCAAGATTTTTCTTTGTGACTGGGTTCACTGTCCTCCCTTTCATTCTAACATCTCCACTGGTATAACTTAGCTAAGGTGGTCTTACATCCACCCATTTTGGTGTTTTGGACTCCTTGTCCTCTACCTCTTCTGAAGCTTCATAGTTTCTGAATACTTCTGATAAGTTTTTATGCTGAGAACCTCCTGCCTACCTCTGGAAGACATTCTTAGAGGTTTCCCTCTTAATTGCTGCATGATGTTTATACGGTTTTCATGCTCTTCCTTCTTCCTTCTCTTGATCAGCTTCTGATCAGTGATGGCTCCTGCTGCGGGTACTTCTAGTTCGCATTCATATTGACATTTAGCATTACTTTTTTGATTATAGCAGCCTTTCAGGCAGCTTGATGGCTCCTTCAATTAGTCTCTCAACTGGCCTCCTGTCTGCTCTCACTTCCCAAGTGGCTTTCCTTTTCCCTTTCTCTGCCAATTTTAAATTGATCATGTTTATGGGGATCAGTAGAAAGGGATGAGTATTAATCATTGTATTAACCTGTGTCTCTTCTAGCAACAACTTTATTTCTAGTCCGTATTGGCCCATACTGTTTAGTGAAAATAACAAGGGGTCGGGCAACTCTGCTTCTTAGACTTCTTCCAACACTAGCTGATTAGTTTTGGATTCTTCCTTCCTTTTTCCCTCAAATAAAGGAAACAGAGGAATAACTGGCTCCCCCACCGAGCTAGCTTATCTCATAATCTCTCTAGCCCAATCATTTTTTGGGGTAAGGTACTCCAGATCTAGCCGTCTTTGTAGATTCCCTATTAAGGAACAAAGTCTGCTCACTTCTTCTCTTGTTTCTAGAGAGTTTTTCTCTATACTTTTTATGACAACCATCATGGTAGCCTGCAAGTCTTCATTTGTGACCTTCCCTTTTGATTTCTCAGAAGGAGTCGGGCTTTCCGTCAAGACAGGTCTTTGCAAGTCTTCGGGGAGATTTGCCATGCTAGATCTTGGTGTATACTAGGGTGGTTTTTGTTTTGCTCCCCAGCTGAAGGTTTGTTCATTCATTCGTCTTCTTGGCATACAAGATTTGTGTCCCACTCGGTGTGCCAAAACTATGTTCGGACAGGAAATCTCGAGCACACAGCTCCACGAGGAGTGGGCACTTTGGTTGGTTGTCGGGCTCCTGCTTGCCGGGATGCTGCAAGAGGAGGACACAGTTAGTTCTGAAAGGTGCATTTGTGGGGCCTTAGGTGTAAGCCTTGAGGCTCACAATCAAAACTAACTGAGTGCAATGGCATGCCACTGCCATCTCAATATGGTAGATGTAGAACAAGTGTGTTTAAGTTTATTACTTGCGCCCGAAGTTATTCTTACTTCTTGTTATTAAAGGATTGTCGTAGATGGGTTAAGTCTACATTAAGTTTTTTCTATGCCTTGAGATCAATGACTTTCATTTATCTTGTATGCTTAGAGGGTGGAAGTCCAGATCTGAATAAGTCATCAGTTTAGTTCACTTTTAATCCTGTTATGACAGCAAAAACCACTAAGGAAACTAGATCTGAGAACTGATGGAGCTTTAAATCATTAAGAGACTGGAAATGACTTGAATATATACTGGGGAAAACATTATAACACTAGATCTATTAATTGAAAGACGATACAAAAAGAGTCGGGCAATATTTCACCTTATCGGGCAAGGTTAAATATCTTGCGATCTTTTTTCTTTGCAGTTACAAAAAGGTTGAGTACTGAAGAGGGATGAATGGCAAATAGGTTTACACAAGATAATCGATACTACAACATTTGAAAAAGGTAGTAGAGCTTTTACATAGACGAAAGATGTCTTTCTAAAGGGAGTTGAAGGCTAAAGGGTGCAAAATCTGGACAAAGCGCAACTTTCTGGGTATTTGCTTGAATGAGAGGCAAGTTGTATGTTTGTTTGTTTGATTAGTTGAGTGTCTTTGTCTCTGGGCCCTGTTCCCCTATTTATAGGCGAATTAGCCCGATTGTGATGCTTCTGCTCTTGCCTGAAAGCAATTGGAGGATAATGAGTCATCAACATTTTTACATGTTCTGCCATTCGGAAAAGTGCTTTTGGGCCTAGAGTAGGTGGATTTCCATCAATTGTCACTTTTCTTGTAAGCACTTAACCTTTGCATTTAATGGGGAGCCATCATATTGTCTTGAGATAGGTATCTGGGTTTGACTCTGGGCGTCGGGCAGAATCTCCTCTATTGAGCTCTTTTGGGCTTCCTTCCCTTGAAGCCCAAAGTTAAATATTAACCGAAACATTGTGTACAATTTTTTAAATTTGTGATCAACATCTGTCTGTTTTCATTAATATTTTAGGACGAAGAACAATATTCTAATCATTGTAGAAAGAGCATTGCAAATGTATATTTATGAAATGAAACTACCACGGATAATCCAGTAGTTGTGGACAAATTTCAGGTAAGTATTCCACACCATCTTAGGTTCACTCTTGGGGCTATGTGAATCACATGATGGTGGCTAGAAGAAGACTGAAATGTCTATGTGAGTCTTTTTGACTCCTACAAAAATAAATTATTATGTCAAAGTCACTAGCTGATTTGAACACCTCCACTAATTTTGAGTTGAATGGAAATAATTTTATCATTGCCAAACATAACATAAACACATGATTTTAGTGGTGTGGCAATCCCTACATGATTATCTAGCACGTTTAATTCACTTTGTTCTCGTTATTCGTCATGCAATTGGTCCATTTCGCGTCAAATTTATGTCAATTTTGTGTTGATTTCATATGATGGTCAAACTTAAAATTCCTAACAAGAACACAACATCCGTGTCCATTTCGTGTCATTCCCAAAGTTGTCACTGTACACAAATCCTACCGTCAGATCAAAAACCCTTCCTCGTAACGACACGTGGGAGCGACCCAGCTAACGTTTTGCATTAACTGACATGTCGTCTATCCACACCGAAACAGAAACTTCCTCCTTTTCCCATTCGAGTTTCCACCACAAAACCCACTATAAATTCCCATCCTCCATAGAAATCGACATCGCTCATCCCAAAAAAAAAAATATATCCAGAAGCCTGAGCTCTACTATTAACCCTAATAATGTCTACGGAGAAGAACTGCGGATCGAAGAAAGCCGAGGATCGAGGATTGCTGATGCTGAGGCTGCTCATTGGGAAGCTAGTGCACAAGGGTCTCTCAATCTGGGCATCAAGAGGCCTTCATGGTCACCACCATCGTCACAATGATTTCAACGTAGAATCGGAAGCTACGATGGTGGTGCCGGAAGATGTTAAAGATGGACACTTTGCAGTTTTTGCTGTCAAGGGGAATGAAGCAGAGAGGTTTGTGGTTAAATTGGAGTCGTTGAGTAACCCTGAATTTTTGAGGTTATTGGAAGAGGCCAAGGAAGAGTATGGATTTGATCAGAAGGGTGCTCTTGCAGTTCCTTGCAGGCCTGGCGAATTGCAAAAAATTCTACAAAGCAGCAGGAGGAAAAATAATATTAATTTTACAGTTACACAAGGATACTAGCTAGCTTCTTTTGCAGAATTTTATGTAAATTATTTGTCTAATTATTCCCTACTTTTCTGTATTTTTTTGCACTGAATGTAGAACAAAGTTCTACATGGTAATAATGAGAATTTCATTTCATTTTATCTTATGTGATTTCTTCTGGCAATGATGGTGGGTTTGCGGATGACAATAATTGATGATGATTTTCAAAATATCGTGCATATTCTGCCAAAAGGTTTTTGTTTTTAATGCCTTCATCCTATATTTGGTTAGTATTTTTATCATTCTTTATCTTTAAATGAGGAAAAGGTGATTCGACCCTGCTTTCACTTTCAATTTTTTTATAGAGCAGTATGTTAAACCTGAACTATGATGGTGAAGGTGAACAAAAGAAAAAACAAACTACTACGTAAGGAATTAGTACTAGTGTTAAACATTCTCTAATGTTAGATTATGAATGGGTATGTAAAACCATTCTCATGTTTCGATTACAAGCGATATTACAAGCGATAGTACTATTCTAATCTACACTAAGAGAAGAGAGAGTGTTTGAATCAGGGAAGCCTGCAAATGTGGAGATGGAAGAAGCCACTACACTAAAATTAGTCTTTTACAGCGCACAATGCATGTTGTAATAATCATTCGGAGCAAGCGTGCCATAAAAGTCCACATGGTCAAAGATCCATCTCTTTTATGGCATGCATTTGCACACCAAAAGTAATGTACTTTTTCACATCACTAAACAGTAGTGCATGTAAAAAGATTAATATGCTTGCTATTTAAGACGTTCAATTCACCCGTTTTTTCTATTTAAATTCTAAACGTAATTTCAGTTTATTATTGATATTTTTATCGGATTTTCGTTCAACGTGTTTTCATTCTACATTTAGATGGTGAGGGTGAGTTTGAAAAGTGAGTTCGGATTAGCCTATCAAGGTTCCGTTCCCTTCAATGTAACAAAAATATATGGCTGGTTTATGTCAGTTATTTTCTAATTCGGGATACGAGAAAGTATTTTGGTCCATTTGGTTCAACGATTAAAGAATTGGAAAATGGATATGAGAAGTCATTCTCATGTTTGGTAAAACCAGTAATGGACTATGAAATTTTACACACAACTGATAATTATAAATGTGGAATTTTTTTTTTGATGATACGAGTTGTTGTGCACCCTAAACTTATAAAAATACGAGAAAAAATGGTATATAAATGAGTGCAAGATAACAATTCTTTGGTATTAATAATAGCACTCTTAAATATGCAATGAAAGGAACAATGAACATATTTTGATTCCTAGTGCGGCACCAGCAATGCATAAACCAAAAGCAAAGGAGAAAAAAAATGGTATTTATTCGTCTATATTCCCGAGCTTTATTCGTCTATATTGCCGAGCTTTTTACAAACACAAACGAGCTTTGTGCACTGTTGCAGTTTTCAGACGCCAGTTGTTTATGCCGTGTTTGGCCAGGTAGTATCACTATCGAGTGTATCGGAAAGAGATCCTCTCTGGATCTCTTCCTCCAAAGTCCAAGGATTAAGTAATTCAGGCCTTTAAAAATTTGATCCAATAGCTAAAATTATCCAGGCCTTTCAGACGCCAGTTGTTCTGTTTTTAGCCGTTGGATCAAATTTTAAAGGCCCTGATCACTTAATCCTTGGACTCTGGAGGGAGAGATCCGGAGAGGATTGCTTTCCGAGTGTATCAACACGCTTCGGTTTTCTCTTTTTCCTTTCTTTTCTTGTTTCGTTAATGTTAATTCGCACTTAGCAATGGACTCGTGACGGTGGCAAATTTAACAAACTCCTCCACTAGTCGTTTATTAACTATTACGATCTATACGTGAGAAGTCTTAAACTTTCAGTATTGGGAATGACAAGTTTGATAACAATAATGGTGATGAACATTGAGGAAGAAAGATTCACACAGAGAAAGTTTAGAGAGAAGAGAGAAGAGAGAAAAAAAGATGTGATGAATATTCCACTATATTGAATGAATGAATTATTACAACTGTTGTCTTATATAAATACAACCCCTTTATAACTAACTCAAGATTCTCTTCTACAATAATGACACTTGGCACTAACCTAACCATTCCTTATATTCTAACACTCCTTCTGAAGCTTATGGAGAGTAGAACCGAGCATAAGATTGAAGCAATGAACATTAAACTGACAAGAATATAAGCCCTTTGTAAGTACATTAGCACATTGTTCTACAGAAGAAACAAATTGTAACAATATTGTGCCTTGTTGAACCTTTTCTCGAACAAAGTGGCAGTCTATCTCAATATGTTTAGTTTTGGAATGAAGAATAAGATTGGTGGCCAATGCCATGGCAGAAATATTATCACAGTGTAAAAGAGGAACAGAATCACAAGGAATATGAAGATCTTTTAGAAGCTGTTGAATCCAAACAACTTTAGCAGTGGTTGTGGCCATAGCTCTGTATTATGTTTCAGTAGATGATCTACTCACCGTATGTTGTTTCTTGGAACTCTAAGAGAAACTAGAGGACCCCAAAAATATAACAAAGTCAGTGATTGATCTCTAATAATTGGGATCACCAGCCCAATCAGCATCTGTGTATGCTTTAATATCCATAGAACGAAGTTTAAAACATATACCAAGATCCAATGTACCTTTGAGATACCTGAGGATACGTTTAATAACTACAAAATGATCTTCAAGAGGTGCGTGCATAAACTGACATACTGATTAACAGAATAGACTATGTCCAACCTGGTAAAAGTGAGGTATCGTAAAGCCCCAACTATACTTCTGTAAGTGAAGGTATCTAACAAAGGAGAACTGCCATGATTAAGCAACTTGTGATTTGGATGACAATGAGTAATACATGTTTTGCAGTTCATCGTATCAACCTTGTGTAATAGATCCTTGATATACTTGGATTGATGAACAAATAGACCATTAGGTTGATATTCAATCTGTAACCTAAGAAAATAATGCAAAATACCAAGATCCTTTATATCAAACTTCTGAGTGAGATGATTGATCACAGATTGAACTTCACTAACAATATTACCAGTGAGGATAATATAATCAACATGTAAAAGAAGTATAACAATGGACTGATTCTCATACTTCACAAAAAGAGATGGATCAGCATATGAAGACTTAAAACCAAGAGAAAGTAGGAATCTTGTAAACCTCTCATTCCAGGTTCTTGTAATCTTGTAAACCTCTAAAGTTTACAAACAGATAAGGATGAATTGGATCCACAAATCCCTGAGGTTGAGACATATAGACTTCTTCTTCAAGAAAGCCATGTAAGAAGGCATTATTCACATCTAGTTGCTTTAATTTCCATCCCTTTGATGCCGCCAAAGAAAGCATCAGTCTCAATGTGGTAGGTTTAACCATACGACTAAAAGTCTCATAGTAATCTAAACCGGCTTCTTATGAAAAACCTTTAGTCACTAGTTTGGCTTTGTACCATGCTATTGTGCCATCATGATGCTTCTTGATTTTATATATCCACTTAGAACACACCAAATTCTTATTAGGAGGAAGATGCACTAATGTCCAAGTCTTCTGTTGATTAAAGGCATCCATTTCTTTTTGCATTGCCCCTATCATTAAGGTAACTTAGATGTTACAGAGAAAGATTAAGGTTCTTTGATAGAGGAGTCTGAGGAAACATTGACAGCATATGCCTTCTTCTTCTTAACAATGCCAGACTTAGATTGAGTCTGCATAGGATGAGTATTAACAACACCATTTGACACCTGATGTAATTCAGCCACTTGAGACACATTAACATCAGGATATAACTCTGAAGGAATTAGATAAAAAAAACACTGCAAACCACTAGGACAATGGAAACCACTTGAGAACTAGAGGCAGCTTGAGAGGAAACAAGGTCATTTGTTGATAGAGAACCGGACCAAGTAATATTTGGTACACTGGACAAACTGGAAAACACTTATGAAAAAGGAATAGGAACCAATGGAGGAAGAAAGGTAGTAGAATGGACTTCATTAGGTATATATTGTGTTTTGGAACTAGAACCAGTATGAGAACCAAAATCCTTATGGTGTGCAGGAAAGATAGACTCATCAAACAACACAAGTCAAGAAACAATGAATTTATTTATATGAGTATTAAAACAGGTAAACCCCTTATACTGAACAACATACCCCAAAAATATACATTGGATAGTTTTAGGTTCAAGTTTGTTGGTTCTAAAAGGCTTCAAGGAAGGATAACATGCACATCCAAATTTTTTTAAGTGATCTAGCTTGGGTAAAGACTGATAAAGGACTTCAAAAGGTGATATTATAGACAAAATGGATATAGGCATTCTATTTATGAGATATATGGCAATGACACAAGCATGATACCAGAATTTTGAAGAAAGAAAAGCTTGTTGAAGAAGAGTAATAGCTGTCTCTACAATGTATATGTTTTTCTGTTCAGCCAACCCATTTTGTTCGGGTGTGTAAAATAGGATTTCTAATGTAAAATACCCTTGTCTTTAAAAAAAAGGTTTGAAATTGAACATCAATGTATTCTCCACCACCATCACATTGTGAAATTCTGATATGTGCATTAAAGGAAGTTTGAACAAAAGCTTGAAATTGCACAAAAATACCAAAAATAGCAGCTTTATTTATTAGAGGAAAGATCCATGTATTACGTGTACATTCATCAATGAAAGACATATAATACCTATATCCTTCTATAGACATACTAGAAGAAGGACCCCAAACATCAGTATGAATGACTTTAAAGGGAATTATAGATTTTGAAGCCATGGAAAGAAAAGGAAGATTGGTAAACTTGCCTTGCAAGCAAGCAATTCAAGTATGTACAAGAAAAAGGAATAACTGCCTTAGAGAGTGCTACCTTAGCTATTGAATTGGATAGATGACCCAATCTATAATGCCAAAGAGCAGAGTTTATTTTGTGTCCAATATATGCTACTAGAGAAGCTTTAGAGGGCTTGATCATTGGTAAGGGATACACATAACTCAGTCCTAGGTAGATTAGCTTCTGAGTGACCTTGTCCTGAATGCACACAGAAAATTCATCAATAATACACCAACAATTATTATGCTTGCACAATTGATGCATGGACAATAAATGTTGTGATAGTTTGGAAACATGTAAAACATATTTTAAACAAAGATTGTGAGACTGAAGTGGAAGAGTAGATCAACCAATATTAGCAATATGTAAACCTTTTCCACTAGCACCAGTTATAGTATTTGAGGATTGATATGGAGCAGCCACTTATAGATTAGACAGATCTGAAGTCATATAATTTGTTGCCCCTGAGTCAAGTAACTAATACTCTTCTGTGGTGCAAATGGGGAAGTGTGAGTTCTGGCAGTTATAGTAACAAGAGGAGTTGTCTGAGAACCCATCATTACAGGATGATACTGATTTGGAGCTATCATAGATGTATATGAAAATTGTGTAGGAAACATAAGAGTCTGAAAGTTGGGATGCAAAGTTGAACTAGAAGCTCGATATTGTTGTGGAGAAAAACCATGATTCTGAATATGATATTGTTGTGGCATCAACTAAGGAGAGGCATCATTTCTATCAAAACAAGTTGCAACTGTTGTGGCATCAACTAAGGAGAGCCATTCTTCCTGTCAAAACAGGTTGGAGCAGTGTGTTGTTACAAATCTGACAACCTTTCTAAAAACAATGAAGAGCAGTATAACCCTTTTTGTTGCAAATTTGACAAATTTGAAATGGTTGATACACTTGTTCAGTTGCCACTGGAATATTTGCAGGTTGAAACTAAGAACCTTGAAATGTGATAGGAGAACACTGTTGAGAAAATTATGAACCAGCTTGGTGAGGTTGTTGAAAATCATAGTAAAACTTGTTTCCTATGCCTTTTGACTTGAAATTGTTCCCCTTGAAGTTATTGTATGTTCCTGACTCGGTTTGAGAGATAAATGCAAGTGGATTATTCATCAGTGGCATTTGGGCAAGAAATGGCATTTGTTGCAAAACTAGTGGTTGTGGCATTGGAGAAGCACCATGTGCAGGAGTACTAGAGAATGACTGTGAACCTGAAGGTTCCCCAACATCATATATGGAACCAGATGAATACATGGCAGTTATCAATGGAGCATGTTTAACCACTTTTTCTATAGTAGCCTCTTTAGCTTTCAATTGAGACTAAGCTCTTTTAAAATATTTTCTTTGACTCTAATCACAGCCTTTATAGTATTAAACTTAAGAGGAAGACCTCTAAGAGCAACAATAACAATATCTTCATCTGAAATGACAACTCCTACAGCAGCAAGTTGATCTCTACAGTCTTTGATTCTTTGAAGATACACATCAATAGATTCTGGTCCTTTCTTTATATTCTGCAAGTCAATTTTCATTTGAACAATGCTGGTTCTAGTCATATTAGCAAATCTTTCTCTCAGATTATTCCATATTTCTTTGGAACTTTGACAACCAATGACACATGATAGAGCAGTCGTGGACAGTGTAGCAGTTATAAGAGTCATAAAAGCTTTATCATGAATCTTCCAAATTTTGTACTCATCAGTAAAGACATGATTATTATCAACTGTTTCTTCTTCAGAATCAAAATCAATATATTTTTCCGGACAAAGAATGGATCTATCAATAAATCCCATAATTCCATTGCCATCTAACAAAAGTCCCATTTGGAAATTCCAAGCAACATAATTGGAATCATCCAATTTCATAGTAACAGTGTTTCTAACACTAGGAATTAAAGAGAAAATCGATGATTGAGTAAGAGTTAATTGAGCAACAGTAACCATGACTAATAACACAAAAATAGACAATTCTTCAAGGTTAATAAAACCACCAAATCAACTAATTCTTCAACAGAGAGATGTAGTATCACATATTAATACCAAGATTGAATCACTATAGGAATTGATAGCAATATAACAACTTGCAGATCAGAAAAGATCAAGAAAATCACAACAACAAATTCCAGCTTCAACAATCGTAAAACAACTAGTAAATAAGGAGAATCAACAAATCAACATCTTCAATCAACAACACTAGCAAGAAAACGACGAACACTTCAAGAAAATAGTGACCGACTTGCAAAAGAAATCCCCATTTTCTAGGGTTTTAGTCACCGACTTAGCTCCTGAACGAACCAGAGCAATCAACACCGAGAATTGAGAATAGCAACACCAATCATGTACACAAGCGGAAGCACGAAAATTGTTAACCGACGACGGTGTTAACCTTTGCCGGCAAAGATTCCAGTAACGGTGATAAACATCGAGGAAGAAAGATGCACACAGAGAAAGTTTAGAGAGAAGAAAGAAGAGAGAGAAATGATGTAATGAATATTCCACTATATCGAATGAATGAATTATTACAACTGTTGTCTTATATAAATAGAACCCCTTTATAACTAGCTCAAGATTATCTTCTACAATAATGACACTTGGCACTATCCTAACCATTCCTTATATTCTAACAAAGTTCGCACCAATTTATTCTTCATCTTCTTAGTTTAAAGATATCATTTTGTCAAAATTTGTATATTCTAATGATTTGTGAGTTTATTCCACCTTCGCCAACACAAAAGGGCTGAACTTTTCTGAGATGGACGAAAAAACCTTTCCTATAATACTTATATACTCGCTCTTTCTTTTTTGTACTAACCACATAATCATATGGCCTTGTTTGATACGTCAAATTGTAATAATTATTTCAATTAGATGGACTAATTTGTGCATCGAATAATACTGATTAAATTGTCAAGTAGTTTGGTGTTGCGTTGGAATAGTATGGGATAATACTGACTATATTGCCAAGTGTTTGGTGTTGTATCGGATTAGAAAGTTGATTATTTTATACATTGTTTGAAGTTGTGCCCAATTAATATAGTCCAATTTTAATAATTTTCAAAGAATCATTGATTATTAAAAATAAAAATAAAATGCCCTTGTAAAATACAGAGAGAAAATTTTGTGTGGAACTCAGCTTATCATGGGACATTGTTGAGTGAAACTACAATCCACTTAAAACATGTCACATGGTAAGTTTAGGATATAATCTTTTATAACCCATTAAGTTCCAAGCCACAGAATTTGAAGGCTGCTGGAATAAGACTTTCATTTGCTCCTTAACCACCATTATTTCCTTTTTCATAGAGACGAAGGAATTCTTCCACTTCATCAATTCAAGATGCATCGCTTTAATTTTTTCATAGTCCCTATATGATGGGGTGCCAGTAAACCACTTTGACCACCCCACCGAGATGACCTGAGCACAATCTTCCCGTTGGAGCCAAGCTTCTTCAAATCGAGACCTTTTATGCTTACAATAAACTAAGACAGGGCCTTGACGGACTTGGAGCAAAATGGGAATATGGTCCGAGGTTAAAGGGTCCAGATGAAAAACCTTCGAATGCCTAAAAAGATTTCTCCAATCTGCATTGGCTAGACATCGGTCCCACTGACACTTTACGATTCAATTAGCCCAAGTGAACAACTCACCAGTAAAACCCAAGTCACCGAGATTACAATGGGCCACAACATCCCAAAAACCTTGCATCTAGGAAGAACTATGAACTTTGCCACCAACTTTTTCTGATGCAAGAAGCACTTCATTAAAATCCCCAAAAAATAAGCCAAGGTAGAGTACTAAGAATGTTGAGAGACCGCATCAGAACCCAAGACTTGTACTGATTAGAAGTGGCAGCAAACCTATAAAAACTTGTAATTCTCCGGTGGATGTCATCGCCAACCCCTCCAATTTCAGCATCAATGTGGTGAGCCAACAAATTCAAAATACTCAGAGGCATCTCTGTCATCCAAAACAAAGCAATACCCCCAAACCGACCATTACTAGAGACAGAAAAGCAATTATCAAAACCCAATCGCAATTTAACATAATCTATTCTATTTCGATCACAATTAGTTTCACTGAGAAAGACAATTTAGGGAACTTGTTGGAAAGCAAGAATTTCCAATGCTTGAACTATCGTGTCGTTCCCCAGACTATGGCAGTTCCAGGAGATAGAATTCATGACAACTGGTAAGGTTGTCTATTCGCAGCCGCCGCCGATGAGGTTGAAGCAGAGAGGGAAGGTAACAAGATACAAAGGTGTTTGGCATGCATCTAGCTATCTTTCGTGATGAGAGCACCAGAACGTTTATTGCCAACTTTAGGACCAAAAGATGCAGACTGTCACGGGCTAGCAACCCAACACCTACCATTGGAATGCACCCAACTCGAACTAGGCTAAAGATATTTGAGCAATAAGTGGACCCACGAGCCCGATATTAGGATCTATCTCATCAATCTCTTCACCAGGTAATGCTGGGTCAGACTCAAGTGATTGGGCCCTAATAACAGGAGAAGCATGGTCCAACTCATATATATCAAGAGAAATAAAAGCAAAGATTCAAATTAGGGATAGCAGGCAGTAAGTCAACGCGAGAAGATTCCCTATTTGAAATATAATTATCCGTGATGTTATTCTGAGAATCAAGATTAAGGTCGAGATTGATGCACATATCCTCAGAATTATCTATATCCATCCCACTAGAAGGAGGATCACTGACCAACAGAGATTCCACCAGAGTGGCAGAGGCATAGGGTGGTTGGTCATCCTCATAATCCATTAAAACATCCTCTTCATCCAGCCCAAAATGATACCCTTGCAGATTCCTCCCGGTTGCACGTTTAACTTCGGCTTGGAGCCACAAGCCATAGGGCACTGTGGAAGCATCAATTCGGCCCTTAGTGTAATGATGACACCCTAGTCTAATATGATCAAAACACCCATATAAGAAGCAATAGGCTGGAAGTCGTTCATATAATAAATTAATGTCCACTCAATCGCCATATGGAAGGCGAATTTTAAGAATCATTCGCAAAGGCTGGAACACGTTGATTTCAACTTTGATACGGAGATAGTCACCTAAACAATCCCCATTTCTGTTTTGATCCACTTTCACAAAAAAACCTAGACTCTGGCCAATAATTTTACCCATTTCCATAGTCATAAAAACTAAGGAAATGCCAAAAACCTGTACCCAGAAAGCTTGATGCTGTAGGGGGGATGTGTTTGAAAGAATAATTTGTGAAAACAAGTTTATTTAAGCAACATTTATGCATGCAATTAACAATTAAAGGAGGAATCATGCTTGTATGCACTCAAAAATAAAACTTTAACCATGAAATTCAAGGCCTAACAGTTGTGATGAACCAAGACTCAACTCAAATCTTAAAGAAAATAGTTGAGAAACTATTATACCTTTGAAGCACCACTTTGCTTAGCAAAGGATATTCACCCATGAGAGGGCCTTTTTTCTTTAGTCTCCTTGCTCCTTGGCTCCATGGATGTGGATGGAGGAACTTTGCTTCTTGGCTTCATGACTTCTTGGATATGGATGAAGGAATGGATTCTCCAAGTTCCCAAGAAAAAGAACCTTTAATTTTCACACCAAGGAGAGCATTGAGGAAGAGATGAGTGATCTAGGAAGAAATGGATGCTAGTCCATTCTTCCTTGGTTGGCCGGCCTCCTAAGAGAAGGGAGAGCTTTTGTGTTTTTCTCTTTTCTCTCTAGAAAACCCTTATGAGGGAATGGGTTATAATTCCCTTCCTATAGCCACTTACATTGAGTGGCATAATTAAAATTAAAACCAATTCTCCCTCACAATCTCTATGGACGGCCATGTGGGTTCATTGGGCTTTCATGCCTTTTGTGTTTTCAAGTTGTCATACAACTTGAGTTATTGGACTTGACATTCGAAGCCCATTGGGCCTTGAGGCCCAAAACTAACCCGAAGTTTAAAACAAACTTATTCATTTGATTAATTAACATATTAATTAATCCTAGCCATAAATAATTAAACCATTTAATTATCCTTACTCATCTCTATTGTTTCTTCAATCTCTACCTTAAATGGTGTACGATCCATTAGGTTCCTTTTAGCGAGGCAATGGGCGATTAGAACTCTTCAAATTGATTGTGAAATGAAACTTACTTTTCAATTCTCCCTTTAGTGATTATACACCTTTTGGGCTTCCACAAACCATGAGTGACACCTAGCAGTATGTCATGGCTACCCAAGCAAATATCAGAAGAGGTGGAGAACATATTCAGTTTGGGATTACAATGCAATACGGTCTTTCTCTAATACAATACTCTTGACCACATTGTTTGATTTGATAGTTTATTCATGTCTACTATCCAATGTGATTCTCTTACTTATATGATTACCTTGAATGTGATTTGGAATGAATTCCTAAATCTCATTCATACTCTGGCCAGAGATTCTTAATCAAAACATATAGTATTCTCCCTCAAATGGTTTGAAGGTTAGAGGTCCCTTGTTGTGCATTCACTTGCCTCCATGGCTAAGTGGCTTAACCCCAACTATGTCGTGGAAACCATTTGACATAGTCAAAGATCAAGGACCTAACCACAAGACAACTATGATGCCTCAGGTCAAATGACTACTTTGCATTATCCCAACCATGAGTTTTCATGTGACATGAGTATGAGAACTCCTTGTTGATCTTGTTCAATGGACTTATTCTTTATTGAGCACCTACATGCTTGTCTTGGTGTCAGTCATACTAATGACTCAAGACCAGTCACTCTCTCTAAGAGAAAACATATCACGTACTGATCTTAATGAACTGTCAATGCCGAATTGGCAATCCTATGATCATGAACGTTTAGGACATGTATATGAAAGAGAATGGTCTCACGAATCTAACTTCTTTAGATGACATTCTCCCAATTACATATTCCTTGGACTTATCGTTTAAGCATATAACATTTATATGAGATGGCTTTAAACAATAACCTTTGCCCTTTATATTAAACTAGATTAGTTTAACATGCGCAATGTCCGTAAAGAATTATCATATGATTGCCTTTAGGACATATTTCCAACAGTGTTGAGGTATATCACCTTCCTTGACAAGAGCAAGAAAAAACAACATCTTCTTGAAATTCCACGGACCCCCATGAAGAGCCGTTTTGTGTTCCTCATCAGATGGAAAAGCAAAGAGAAAACGATCCTCACTTATGGCCTGAATGGAAACACAAACTTTGGGGCGCCACAAATTCTTGAAGAAAGACATAAACGCCTCCTTGCTATAATTTTTGTGAGCAAGAAGTTTCCCCACAAGAAGAAACTAGGAAATTCGAAAATCAGTATCTTTCTTAACCACAACTTCGCATTCCTCCTCCTTAGTCAAACCAAATCGAAAGGTAAAGTGGTCTTTCGATAAATTATGAAAATCAATCTTGTATGCAAGTGTAACATGTGTGGAGAAGAACCCCTTGGCTATTCCATCATCCATATTTTCATCACATTCATATTTACATTTTTTGCCCTTAATTATAATTTGTGCATTTTAGTTAATTTCGTCAAAAACTCAACCCCCCCCCCCCCATCTTTTGTTAAGTCTTAATCATTCGTATTTGTTTTATTTTTGTGTTTTCAAGTATTTGAAGTCTTGTGTACTTGTTTTGAGTTCTTGTTAAGTAAGTTAAGTGTTTTAAAAGTTAGTTTTATTTATTTGAATCAAGTGTTTAGCACCCCTAGTTAATGCCCGGTTAGAACGATCCCTACTTACATCATTACTACAATTGTCACAAATAGGGTTTAATTTGTGTGCGTATAAATCTCGCATCAAATCAAAATTTGATGCGAGAATTATACGCACACAAATTAACCCTCTTTTCGTCAAATTGTAGTATATGTATAAGTAGGGATCGTTCTGGACCGGGGATTAGGAGGGATTGTTAATCACTTGGATTTGACTCAAAAACGTAAAAACACAAAATAAAATACTATACTAGACTCAAAATTTTGCAAAACTAAACTTTAAAACACTAAAACAAACCAAAAGACTCAAACAGTACCCAAAGCACTCGAAACTGCCTTAAAAACACTTTCTGGGCAGTTTTGAGCACCTTGGACGAATTTGGGAAACAAAATGAATCAAAACACTTATAAACACAAACTAAATGTATTTCTAACTAATCTAACACTTTAAAATAAATGGGGGATTGGTTTTGGATGAATTTAAACTAAATGCACAGATTCTAATTAAAACAAATTATAAAAACGAAATTGATAAAATAGAATGATGAAAAACTAGTTAGAGGGTTCCTTATCCACACATGAACATATGCATATAATTTGATTCCCAGTTATGACTTCAACAAACGATGAATGACAATGCTCCAAGTTAATTAGGTCCGCTTAAATTAACCTTCAGATTTCCCTAGATTCATTGGATTGAATGGGATACGCATTACAACCAAATTATTCCTAATCAAAGTCCCTAACCATGGAATACGCAGGATAGAGACATTCAACAAAGATCATTAAGTTCAACGGAAATCATAAACATCGACTAGGCATTCATAACTATGGAATACGCATGTTAATCCAGCCTAGGGTTTACTAAAAACAATCGTGACTAGCGATCTTTACTACTAATGAATATAAGTTCATAACGATTAGGTGAAATTTCCTTATATCCTAGCATCAAGTTTAGGCATGCAAATTAAGTGTCGACCCTCAACCCACATACATAAACAAGTTCTTAATCAAAACAGAAAAGTAAACCACATCTAAAGTTCATGAATTCATAACTGGAGTAAATCAAATCATAACCAACATGTGTCCATGGCTTCAAATTCGCCTCTAACTAAAAAGAAATTAGTTCCACATGTTTAACATAATTGAACAACAAGTTAAATTAAACATGAAAACAGAAACAAAAGAAGAAAGAATAAATTGATGGAATTGAATGGATGGAAAGTTAGCTACGGGGTTCATCTCCACATATGTTATACTTGCATAATAAAACGATTTCCAATTGCGTTTCAATAAACCATTAATTCTCAATGCTCCAAGTTAATTAGATCCACTTAAATTAACTTTCAAATCTTCCTAACGTTATTGAATTGGATGATTGCATACGACAACCCAAAACATTCTCCACAAGTCCCCTACATAATTGCATAATAGAGATACAAGCAAGAATCATTACGCTCTATGAAAATTATAAGTGTTGACGAGGCATTCGTTACTATGGAATACGCATGAAACTTATGCCAAGAATTCGTTTAACGCGATTGTTTATAAGCAACCTCATCTACTTGTGAATATAAGTTCGTAACTATTAGGTGAAACTCACTTATATTCTAGCATCATATTCATGCATGAAAATTAAGTGTGCACTCTCAATAAACATACATAAATAAGTTATCAATCAAACAGTTAAACGAATTGAATCCACAACTTATGAAACGCAATTAGAAGTAATCAAATCAAAATGCAAGCATAAACATATATTTCGAATTACCCCCTAGCCAAGGGGGTTTTAGTTCCTCATACGTACAAAACAAAGAGAATCAAAGAAACACCTAAACATTCCAACAACTCAAACTTGAATTGTATGAACGTTTAGGCCCTCTTCTCTTCCATTCCTCATTCGTACAAAACAAAGAGTATTGAAATTAAACATTGAAATCAAAGAAACACCTAAACATTCCAACAACTCAAACTTGAATTGTATGAACGTTTAGGCCCTCTTATCTTCCTCTTCGTTGTAGCACAAGGTCTAAGGATAGTTTGATGGTGTGAATGGTTTGGGGATTGGTGAAAATGGAAGGATGGTGTTTGGATTGTAAGGGAGAGCACGGCAAGGGTGGTTTTATGGTCTACATTCTGAATATGGAAGAGTCTATGAATGAATTGAGGTGTGTATGGTTTTTATAGGGAGATGAATGGATGGGAGAGGGAACATGACAGCTAGGTTAAGTGAATGCATGTGCAAAACAGCTAGGATGAATGCATGTGGATGTTTGGTGGCTGAAATGATGAAGTGGGAAGTGCATGTGTTGAAATGATAGTGAAATGCAATTGCAACACACGGCAAGGGATGTGTTGGTGTGTGTATGGGAATTTCTGGTTCTAAGGCTTTGTTTGATTGGGCTAGGCCCTTTGTTTTATGTCCTAAAGTGCATACAAGGCTTCAATTTCGTCCAACACTTTGGCTCCAAGCATAAGCTATCCATTCTAAGCCCAATTTTGCTACAAAATGCTCCAAATTGCACCTTTTTGCTTCCTTAGCCATATGAACCTAGAAACACACGAAAATGGCATAAAGGACTAAAATAACTAAAGAAACACAACGTAAATGCATGAGAACAAGCCAATTAAGTCGCATAAATATGCTCCTATCATAAAGGAATGCACTACCTCGTCCATGATGCATAAAGAGATGTAAACCCACTGCCACAAATTGATTAGACCACCTTAAATGGCTTGAAACGACTTGGTTAACATGCAGTAAGCTAAACTTTAGACTCCAAAGAAACCCTACTTACTGCTAGAGAGAGAATAGAAAGAACCCTCACGAGAAGTGAATTGGTGATTTTTCTTTATTGATAAGATTTATTGATCTTCTTTTTATCTATCACACACTTCTTTTATCTCTCACACACTCTTGTTAATTTCTGTCTATTGATCTTCTTCAATTCATTTGATTTGACAGCTAAACATAGAGAGGGTTGTGTGAAAGGTAAAAATGGGTTTGTGGATAGCACCACTGTAGAAGGAATAGATGGGTTTGAGAGAGTTTTTGAGGCAAAAGTTTGTATACTTGGGAGCACTTTGTGTTTGTGAGTTCTCTTGTATTCATTGGTAATCAATAAAGCTTCTATTGTTAAGAGTTACTCCTATATTAGAGGAACTCTAAATTGTGTTATGTTTTGTTTATTGCATGATTGTTTTGGTTTAGTTTACAACGTATAAAATAGATGGAGCTAGCTTAAACAATCTAGTGCTTATTACAAAACTCACTAAACACCCTTTTAGTATTCTATAATACTATCCAGTAATTTTATATGGTGTGTCAAACGAGACCTAAGTCACTTAACGAGTAAAAAGGATAAAAAAAAGATATCTTCCCAGTGCATAGAAGTTTTCCTCCAGCTCATCCCGGAACTAGTGAAGATATGATGAAATAGAAACGAAAAAAATATAAGGTTTCATTTAGTTGTATGTAATCATTGCCAGCAAATTATTCTCCCAACAAAACCATGTTTATGGATGACACAGGCCACTTTCATAGACATTTTTTTCACAAATGATATTATCTACATTAAGGGGGTATGGAGGTGGCCTCACAATGGATTAGCAATAATGTGGTTCAAATTCATGTTTGGCGAGAATCGAATCTAAGACCTTTCACTTATAAATGAAGAAGAATAACACTAGACTATAGTACTAAGTGCCAACCTCCCTCGTAGACATTGACTGACTAACATGTCTTAAGAAAAGAGAAACTAGTCCTGATTGTAAGTAATCATTGTAAGCAAAGTCTCGACTCACTACCTAGATGGACTTTTTAAAAGATTTTAAGTTTTCAAAATCATTCTTATTGTTAAATGAGCTATGCTAGGGAGATTAAGTTTGTAGACTAAATTTGTAAATTAAATAACGTGTCATTAATAAGAAATAAACAAGTTAATCAACACTTCAGTAATAATCCAATCATCAACTTTTACGTCATTTAATTTACAAAATTTAGTCTCCCTAACATTAGCCTTGTCAAATTAATGAAATTAGTGCACGATTTACGTCCAAAACTATGAAGCAGCCAAACAATATAACTTCTGCTTGAAATGATATAGAATGTCCATATCAATCTCTTGTTATTTCTAAACTTACCTTTTCTTCTCGTTTGTATTTTGGATGAAATCGTATCATTATCTTTTAATTGAATTTCAAGTTAACATGACCTACGACGGATAAAATGGCAACCCTTATATACAGAACAACTTTCATGAAATAAGAAAATCATTACCATCACGTTTCATGCTAAAAATACAATATTATGTATAAGTTTTTGTTCACATAATCTTTTGTACGTTAGCATAAAAATCCACAATAACAACTTATAAACGTCATTGTATGTACTTAACAAAACTCAAGGACGAAAATAGCACTGCGTACGAACACTTTGAGGTCGACCCATCAAATGTTTGCATTAAATGACATGTCATCCATCGCAACTACATGCAAAGGCTCCACACTAAAAATAGTACCTTCCTCCTTTTCTATTTTGGTTTCGTTCACAAAGCTGCATCACTCATTAAAAAATAAACCACTTCGGCTCTACTACTTAACACTATGTCTGTAGATGCAAATTTCCGTCGTCTTCTTCTTTGACAAAAATGTACTTGCAAAATAATAACACTTAAGATTAAAGCAAAAGCCTCGCATGCCCACGATGAATATGGGGGGGAGGGGGTGCTTTGGCCAAAGAATCTTCGATGTTAAAGTCAGAATTCTGAAAAGAATGTATTTAGTAGTTTGTGGGTAGCAACTAACGTAGCTTTTTAGTGTGATAATAGGACTATTTATAGGTGAGTGGCTGTCCTTATTTGGAGAATAGTGGCCAATTATATATTGTGTAATTGGATGAATAATTGTAAGATATTATGTGACATAATATATTGCAATTAACATGGCAATTAATCCTAAATTAAATAGGAAATTTGGGAGTTACGTTTTGAATAAGGATTTGATGAGGAATGATGAGAGAGATTTGAATAAATACCATTTTGATCACCTTTGACTCTTCTTTGATTGAGCCGTTTTTATCCGTTGCATGCGCGTGGGAATCCAGGTGTGCCTTGAGGGTAATTTTGTCATTTTCACCCAAAAGTCCACGTGTCAACTCCATAATTTTCTTGATTATTTTTTTGCTCCACAAATGCCCCCACGGCTGTTGGGCTGCTTGCAGTAAAGGGCAGCAGGTCTAAAGATCTTACCTTATTTTAGGAAACATAAGATTGTTTCTTATTTTGGTGTAGATTCCCACATTAATTGGAAATTGGATCCTTCTAGAAAAGGTAAATAAATCACTTCCAAAGTCTATTTAAGTCCACCCTAAGTAGATGATTAAATCAACTCCAGATAACAATTTATTCTACCCTACAAGAGAGAGAAAGCTAGAGAATATTTGTTCCCTTTCCCCTATCAATCTTCTACACTTGCCCGTGCAAAGGACCGGCTTTCGTTGCTTTCTTCATCTTCACGCCTCACCAAGGTAAGAAAAAATTAATTTTTCCTTGTCTTCGTACTTTTTTGGAGCCTCGAGGCTTGAAATTTTGCTCAACGGGGGCCAAGGATGTGTAAAATGATGGCTTGGAGAGGCCACGACATTATTGTCGTGGGTGGCTTGGTGTGGCGGCAGCTCGGCTTGGGCCAAGTGCTGGTGGTGCAAGCCTAAGGCTCGGCGTATGGCAGGCTTGGGCCAGGGCACTTGGGATAAGTCGTTGTGCCTGGGCCTGTGTGGTGACATCAAGGTGGCGTGGGCCTCCTATTTTGCTGGGCTTGGGCCAGTATGCAGAAAGAGAGGAAATAGAGGCCTTGGGCCTACGAGCCGTTTGGCTTGACCCATGCGAGTAAGAGACTAAGGGAGGAGCGGGGGCACCAGCCCCACTTCCTGCTGATTTGGGCCAAGAGGAAAGATGGACCAGGCCATGGAGCCCAGCATGGCTACTAGGCTTTTATAGTCTTGGGCCATGGTTAGCTAGTTTTTGGTCGTGGGGCCTGATGCTTTGCTTTTTTTTTTTTTTTTGTAGCCGTTTAATGATTCTTCTTTGTATTTTTGTAGAATTTCTTTGAGAATGTCTTTTTCAAGCCATAAGGGCGATGATAGTGTGCTGCCATTGTATCGTCAAGGCGGGTGCTTAAGTAAAGTGGGTTACTTCAAGGCTACTCACTTTAAAATTAATTTCGATGACTCGTTCAGAGATTTCAGTGAAGCATTCAGGCACGCGATTTTGTCTGGGGTGCGTGTGAAGTGTGTCAAAGAAGGTAGCAGCTGTGAGCCATGTAGTGGGGCTCGGAAAGCTATCAAGTTTCACCCCTACTACCTTGTGTTAGGATTTACTTTTTGCATGCCATGTTTCTTCCAAGAAGTGCTTTGTTCAATGAAGTGTGCCCCCGCTCAATGTTCTCCAAAAACGGTCTATGTGATGGTGGGGTTCCTCAATCTAAGCCAATTCTTTGATTTAGATTTAGCTGTCAACGAATTCTAGTACTTCTTTGACATAGGCCATATTAATGGAGTTGGGCAGTTGCGATCTCGCCATAGGTTTTTCGATCATTCGAGCAAGGGAGATCATGACTAGGCTAATGAGACTTTAGAGATAACTGGAATGTGGGAGTCTGATTCTTCCCCTGAGCTGCGTGTTTCGACGATTTTCATCACGGGTAAGTAGATTGCTAGGTCTTTAGGCTGCTTTATGCTTTTGCTAAACTGCCCTCTTATTTGTTGACTATCTCCCTCTATCTATATAGATTCAGAATTTGGCTCAACTCTTAAGACTTCTCCAGATATGAAGAATGTGCATATTGCTTTAGGTATCCCTGCTGAGTATCATGAATGGTGTTGGCTGCTTAGCCTTCTTTGCCAGGAGAAAGGTGGGCTACCCCTTAGAGAAGAGGTAAAGCAGATCAAGGTGGATGCAATGGCTCGTCTGATTGCTGTCGTAGAGTTTGTTGTGAATGAAGGTGGAAAGAAGAGATATTCCCCGCCTACTCCAGAGATGCTGGTAGAGAAAAGACCAAAGGCTTTCTCCTTTGCCCGTGAAGGTCCGCCAACAGCCGAAAGGCTTATGATTGACTTGACTTCTTCCAAGGAGAAGAAGATTAGGCTATTAGATCTAAGCTGGTGACGCCTGCCATGCCAAAGATAACTAGCACGATTACTGATAGAATTGCTTAACTTAAAGGTTTCATCGTACCACCAGTGCCAAAGTTTGCGCTAAGGCGTCCATTGGGAACTAAGTCTAGTTCACCTTTGGAAAAACTTACTACTATAAAGAGTGAGAAGGTGAACTCTACTGCTAAAGTAGCACCAAAGCCTACTTTTCTTGTTGCCCAGACTAGTTCACCTGCTAAGAAAGATGAGACTGCTCACGTAGGCAGTTGTGAAAAATCCGCCAAGCCTATTTCTGGGGAGGTTGCTGAGATCCGTGCGTTTTTTAACCCAGATTTGCTTGAAGACATAGATGTGTGTGACAAGCTTATTGATGACATTAGAAGAGTTGTTTGCCCAAGTTCCTTTGCAAAACATACAACTCAATATAGGAGGTTTACTCTGGTTACCATGATGCAGAAAACGACGATTCTAGCAAACGAGTATATGCTCATTAACCAAGAGTATACCAAGGCTATTAAAAAGATGGCAACAACTATAACAGCTGAGGCATATTCTTCTGCCGAGAGGATCAAGAGGTTGGAGTCTAAGCTCGTCGCTTTGAAGGGGTTAAATATCTCTGCCCCACTTCTCTGCAGTTTCAAACTACTTGCCAAGAGATCATTGACTTAAAGACTAGGCTTGACGCGATCCAAGTTAAGTATGAAAGTGTAGAGAATGAAATTGGCTGTTACACACCTCATAATCAAGATCTTGATCATGCCGTTTCAAAGCTTCGTTCTGCTGCTTACACAATGGATGAAAAGTTAATTGCTGCTTATAACGAAGTGACCCACTTCAAAAAGATCGTCGACAGGCTTGAACCCCAAATGTTGGAACTCCAAGGTGCGCTGAAGATCAACAAAAATCTAAAAAACTAAGTGGATAAGCTGTTATATGTTCGCGTTAGTCTACTCGAAGAGAACAAACAGTTGAAGGGCGAGAAGGTTGGACTCGAGGCTTCGCTTGTTCAGAGTCAAGCCGATTTCTACTAGCTGAGTTATGTAAATCATCTCTTTGGTAGGCCATCTGACTTTGAGCTTGCTAGGAAAAACTTCAAGACCTTCTCTATTTCTCCAAAAGACTTCCTTACCTTTACTTTTTAGGTTTCCATTGGTGAAGTAATCAAAGAAGTTGGTGCCCAGGCTGGGGCAGCCAGAGGTGAAGCGCTGGATGAAGCCGCTGTTGAGAGTGTCGCAACTGCTGAAAGTGTGTTGACCGAGTAGTCGTGGGATGTCCAAGCTGCTGAAGAATAGTCTTCTAGGTAGCTGTAGACATCGAAATTTCAGTAAAATAAATGTTAACCAATGTATTAAAATTACAACATTTATTTACTTCACCAACCTCACACACTTACTTCACCCACAACATCCATTTACTTCACCAACCTTACACACTTACTTCACCCACAACATCCACTTACTTCACCTACAACCTCCACTTACTTCACCTACAACACACACTTACTTCACCTACAACACACACTCACTTCACCTACAAAATGAATGGTGGTGATTCACTCTCAAAGCCTATAAATAGGCTTCTACACCAAGAAAAGGACCAAGGAAACCAATTCACAAATACATTTCTCTACTCCCAAAATGGAAGAGAATACTCCTCACACATCCAAAATCCTTGAAGCTTTGAAACTCTAAAGCTCTCAAGCATCCAACCCCCAAATTCCCAAGAATCCCGAAGATTGGAGAAAGCACTATTCGTTCTTCGTCAAATCCTTGAGGCAATCATTCTTCAAGATCAATCCCCGAAGGCCCTTGAAGATCCATTCATCCAAGATCAAGCCCCGACGACCCTTGGATCAACAAATAACTGTTCTTCAAGATTAAGCCTCAAAGGCCCTTGAAGATCCGTTCAACAACTATTCATCCAAGATCAAGCCCCGACGGCCCTTGGATCAACAAACAACTGTTCTTCAAGATTAAGCCTCAAAGGCCCTTGAAGATCCGTTCAACAACTGTTCATCCAAGATCAAGCCCCGACGGCCCTTGGATCAACAAACAAATCCACACATCTATTCTTCAAGATCAAGCCCCGAAGGCCCTTGAAGATCCATTCATCCAAGATCAAGCCCTGACGGCCCTTGGATCAACAAACAACTGTTCTTCAAGATTAAGCCTCAAAGGCCCTTGAAGATCCGTTCAACAACTGTTTATCCAAGATCGAGCCCCGATGGCCCTTTGATCAACAAACAAATCCACACATTTATTCTTCAAGATCAAGCCCAAAAGCTCTTGAAGAAAACAAACTGTTCATTCAAGATCAAGCCTCGACGGCCCTTGAAGAAAACCGACCGTTCTTCAAGATCAAGCCCAAAAGCCCTTGAAGATCCGCTCATCCATCAACATTCAAGATCAAGCCCTGAAGGCCCTTGAAGAAACTTCCATCAACCTTCAAGATCAAAGCCACGAAGGCCCTTGAAGAAACTTACAACTGTTCATCCAAGATCAAGCCTCGACGACCCTTGGATCAACAAATCTACATCTTACGGAGATAGAATCAGAGGACCAAATTTGAGAGAGATCGTAACCCCAAAATCATTAAACACAAAAATATTATTTTGTGCCACGTATTCTTGTTTCTTGTCTTCAAGGAATTTTTCGTGTTCACAAATTTGGCACGCCCAGTGGGACTATATCTACCTCTCATCTCTGTCTCCATTCAAGATATTCAAGCACACTCCATGGCTTCAAACAAAAAACAAGGCATGACCATCGGCACTACCTCCATTGAAAAACAGCTGGTTCAGATGAAGGAAACAATTGCAAGGCTGATAAAGACTGCAGATGAGAAAAACTTGCAAACTGCCAGACTCATCAACCGTCTGGAGGCGCAACATGGTGTCATAGTGAAACCAAGCTCTCTTCCAACTAAGAGGACCGAAGAAGGCTTCAACCCAAATGCCTACGAACTCATGTCAAAGGCTAGGCATGACTTTGCTTCCTCTTCAAATCTTAGAAAGAAGGTTTCAAACACCGTCAACGACAAAGATCGTGACCTCACCAAAACTCAAAAGAAGTTGAAGGAGCATGGTTACGGAGTTGACAACAACAAAGTCGGACTTGGCTTCACACCAAATGCACCCGTGAAGATTTCAAGCAAAGTGAAGAAAGTTAGCGCTCAACACATCAGCGTAAGCATTGAACAAGACCAAAAAGAGCCTAAACCCGCCCCTCGGACGTCGGTCTTCGATAGGATGAGCCATTCAAGCTCCAGAATTTCAGTGCTTAATCGCATTGGTAGTCAAGACCGAACCTCTGTCTTCAAGAGGCTTAACGTGCCAACATCCCAAAGCTCTGTTTTTGAAAGGTTGTTAAAGCCTAAGAAACAAAGCAACACAGCTATCTCTCCTCTGCGACGATCAGCTTCGGAAAGATTTGAAGATAATGAGAAGCCTTTTGGAAAGAGGAAGACAACACCAAAGGAAGAAAAGTTCGATGGGTTAGCAGAAAAAGGCGACGTTCGAAGCTTGATTCCTTCAAGGATGAAGCGCCAAGCAATCCTAGAGGTCGACACAAAAGGACCACTGAAAGTAAGGAGGCGCATCATCGTCCATACTAGCAAATCTTCATGCCAACAAACCCAAGAGGACGGCACTGAAGATGAAATCCCTAAGAAAGATGTCACTTCTGGCTCTTTTGACTCAAAGTCTTCACCTCGACTGTTGGGGGCATGCTCCAAGTCAAGTGAAATTGAAGGATGGACTCATGTCACTCCGAAGAAACTGCATGAGAAACATATGTCTTCTCCACAAGTGCACCAATCAGAAAAGAGGGAAAGCAGCTTTCGCCAACCTCCAAAGCAATGTGAAAATGTTGAAGATAAGAAAATTTCAACACAAAGATCGTTCATGCGGGATCTTTTCTTCCTCGAAGACTTATTCAATTTCTCGATCAAGGCTCCTTGCTATGAAGATTGTGAGGAATGCCTTTCGAAGATCGCTTCGAAGAAATTGGACAAGCAGCAACCATCTTGTCCACAAGTTTATCAGTCGAAAAGGGGGCAAAACAGCTCTTGTCAACCTCCAGAACAATGTGAAAGTGTTGGAGATAATGAAATTTCGACACAAAGATCGTCCATCCCCATCACAATGTGCGACCTCTTCCCAGAAGACTTCTTCAATTACTCGGTCATGGCTCATTCCTATGAAGATTGCGAGGAACACCTCTCCCAGATCGCTTGACAAATCCACAACAACAACCAACGCCCTTTGCCTGCATGAGCTGAAACTGCAAACGGCACCAAAAGCTTCTTGCCTGCACGAGTTGAAACTGCAAACGGCACCAAAAGCTCCTCGTTTGCACGAGCCTAAAAGGTGACAACAAACGCTCCTTGCCTGCACGAGCTGAAACTGCAAACGGCACCAAACACTCCTCGTTCGCACGAGCCTAAAAGGTGACAACCAAACGCTCCTAGCCCGCAAGAGCATAAACTGTGTACGGCAAAATCATTACCAAAATCAGCAAAAAAAAAAAAAAAAAAAAAAAAAAAAAAAGAAAGGAAATGACACATCTTGGTGATATATATGTTTTATCTATATTTAGCACAATACACTGAATAAAATAAAGCATGTCCATTGATCTCCGAGAAATTACAAGTGCGTACAAAAAAAAAAAAAAAAGATGGAGCTTTCACAAAGGTTGTTCACGTGAAGCCCCACTACTTGGCAAAACTCCAAGAGCGGGAGGCATCGAAGATAGATCATTCGAGGCCTCAATACTTGGTGGAACGCTAGATGACGCAAGAAAAATGTGCCTTTGGAAGAAAGCCGCAAGCATTTGACGGTCACTTTGAATTCGACCTTCAGATTCTTGCAGCTCATCAAGCTTCCTCTTCATGCTCGTCAAATAATTATTTGCAAGCACATGCAAACCTCTATTCTCGCGCTTAAGCTGTTGGATCTCTTGTTTAAGATTTTCCACCTCCGCCATCAATGATTCAACTTGACGGGATCGAGCAAGTAGGCGTTGGCCCATGTTGGACACGGAGCCCGCACACTGAACACTGAGAGCTAGAGACTCTTGAACGGCCAACTCATCGGACCGTCCTGAAAGCAGCCTACTATCTCTAGGAGTGAGGAGGTTCCTAGCTACTATTGTAGCTGTTGTTGTATCCTTCATCACGGAGTCTTCACCTGTAAGAGGGCCACTAGAAGATAACAAAGACAGGCACCATACATTACCCTGACGCGGCGCACCCGTATCACTGCTGAGACTCAAATCTAAGCAAATGTTAGATGGGTTAGCCATTTTCAAAGGTGTTAAAAGAGAAGGGTTGGATGGAGTAAAATCTCAAGGGGTCGTTAAAACAAAATACACTGGAGACGATTTTCACGAATGGGCAATCTTCAAAGTGTGTATGTTGGAGGTGATCGATACCTCTATAAAAGGAGAGGCGACACAACCACCGATTCAAAAAAAAAATGAAGAGACACCACTCTTCAAATCTTAAAAGCCAGATTTTCCTGAGTAAAGTTCGGAAACGCTCTTCAAACACAATCTCGGCTTTTCAGATAACACGTGCAACTTTGTCAAAGATCTCTGACAAAGTTGAAAACGCGTGGAGGTCATTATCCCAACTACCACACTTTCGCCAACCTCAAAAGTTGGGCCGCTTATTCAAGGATCGAAGAGTCATCACTCTTTGAATTTCAAAAAAACCGGATTTGGTGGATCAAAACTTGTCAGTACCTTTCACATGTAACCTCAACTTTGCAGACATTACAAGCAACTTTGCCAAAGATTTCTGACAAAGTTGAGAACGCGTGAATCTTACTGTTTCAATTACCCAACAGTTGTCGACAATGGTAAAGGAACAGTACCACCACTTGCTATTGGGAAATCCCTATATATGTCGACCTTCATCTTTTATGGCAAGGCAGACCTGCAAAAAAATGCCCAATTCTTCCTCACCTCTGAGGGCGCACTCCCAGCAAAACCTCTCGAAATACTCAATTTTCTTCTTCCCAAAGAAGATACCAGATGCCTGGAGTACAGATGAGGCAGGAGGAAACAGTAGATCGAAGCATGTGGAGACAAGCACAACAAATATATGTGCAGATTCATTCGCTGCTTCTTCAAAAGCAAAAGTATCTCATATCATCAAGGGTGAAAGCAAAGGTATCTCATATCATGCTTTTTCCCTGTCTTTTCCTTTGCCTTTGTTCTCAACTGCCAAGACAAGGACAGAGAAAACAATATGTCGGAACCTCCACTCAAACTTGCGCTGCCACCAAGAAGTGATGGTCCATTCAAATGCGAGGTTTGCATTCCACTCCTATATCAGAGGACAAATACTACAAGAGAAGATGTCAAACCTGCATAAGGAAATACCACTTCTGCAAAGGGAGCAAGTAAGGCAAGTGAAAATGATACATCGAAGCATGTGGAGACAAGCACAACAAATATATATGCTGATTCATTCGCTGCTTCTTCAAAAGCAAAAGTATCTCACATCATCAAGGGCGAAAGCAAAGCGTTGCTCTCGAGTGCTCGTCTTCAACTGTTGGTGAGTCTTGAATTCCCTCAGCGCATACTTCAGGACAGGCGACGGAGTGTCGGCTCTTTACACTGAAGTTGCCAAGCATAGATGAATTGCTGAGAAGTGATGCCTTGAAAGACCATTTAAAGGCAAAGGGTTGCGCACCACCTCGGCTATGTAAAAGAAACAAGCAGAGAAGAATGCGGTAGGAGTTGGAACAAACTGCTGGAGCACGACGCCTTCCCCTACAGCACCATCCAGACAGAAGAGTTTAAGTTAAATCCAAGCTCGACATCATTGTTCTAATCAAAGAGCTCAAGAAGCCTAAACAACCCTTCACTGGCGTCGTCACCAAAGAGCAAAGCCTCGCCGCGCGACGCTGTTAAATCGTCAACACTTCTTCAAAAAGCAAAAGTATCTCATATCATGCTTTTTCCATGTCCTTCCCTTTGTCCTTGTTCTTACTCGCAGGGCAAAGAGAAAGAGAGCAATCAGCTGGCACTTGGAGTCAGTCTTCCGATCTGGAACCGACTACCTGGAATCTATTCCCTGGTTGCTTACCTAGCGTTGCTCTCGAGTAGTCATCTTCAACGGTTGATACACTTCTAGAGAAGGGACCACATCTGCTTGGAGAACAGCTAAGACGAGTGACAATGAAACATCAATCTTGTGGATCGTCAGCAAACGCAACAACTGTATATGTTGAGTCATCCTCTAACCCTCTTCAAATATGAATTGGAAAGATTGAACAAAGAAATAGGTCATCACCTCCACCTCGTGCTTGCCTGCCATGTGTCTGAATCCTGAAACCGCTCATGGTCTTATTTTCACTCAAGATCAAGCCTCGATGGCCCTTGAAGAAATCACAAGTCCGATTCAAAATCAAGTGTTCACCACCCTTGAATCAAATTCAACTCCAGATAAAAGGAGTTAAGTTTAGACCTTCGGGGGAGACCAAAAGAATCCTCCAGTCCAGTTCAAGATTAAGCCTGTGGAAAATCAACGATTGGAGGAAACCAGAAAATCTTCCAGTCGAACTCAAGATCTAGCCTCGATGGCCCTTGAAGAAATTTCCAGCCCAATTCAAGATCAAGCCTCGACGGCCCTTGGGTTGACATCTACATTAAGGGACTTCAAAACGCATCTTCTACACGTGACAAGCACATGTCTACGACGCGCCTTGAAGTAGGGGCATTTGTAGACATCGAAATTTCAGTAAAATAAATGTTAACCAATGTATTAAAATTACAACATTTATTTACTTCACCAACCTCACACACTTACTTCACCCATAACATCCATTTACTTCACCAACCTCACTCACTTACTTCACCCACAACATCCACTTACTTCACCTACAACCTCCACTTACTTCACCTACAACACACACTTACTTCACCTACAACACACACTCACTTCACCTACAAAATGAATGGTGGTGATTCACTCTCAAAGCCTATAAATAGGCTTCTACACCATGAAAATGACCAAGGAAACCAATTCACAAATACATTTCTCTACTCCCAAAATGGAAGAGAATACTCCTCACACATCTAAAATCCTTGAAGCTTTGAAACTTTAAAGCTCTCAAGCATCCAACCCCCAAATTCCCAAGAATCCCGAAGAATGGAGAAAGCACTATTCGTTCTTAATCAAATCCTTGAGGCAATCATTCTTCAAGATCAAGCCCCGAAGGCCCTTGAAGATCCATTCATCCAAGATCAAGCCCCGACGGCCCTTGGATCAACAAACAACTGTTCTTCAAGATTAAGCCTCAAAGGCCCTTGAAGATCCGTTCAACAACTATTCATCCAAGATCAAACCCCGACGGCCCTTGGATCAACAAACAACTGTTCTTCAAGATTAAGCCTCAAAGGCCCTTGAAGATTCGTTCAACAACTGTTCATCCAAGATCAAGCCCCGACGGCCCTTGGATCAACAAACAAATCCACACATCTATTCTTCAAGATCAAGCCCCGAAGGCCCTTGAAGATCCATTCATCCAAGATCAAGCCCCGACGGCCCTTGGATCAACAAACAACTGTTCTTCAAGATTAAGCCTCAAAGGCCCTTGAAGATCCGTTCAACAACTGTTCATCCAAGATCAAGCCCCGACGGCCCTTGGATCAACAAACAAATCCACACATCTATTCTTCAAGATCAAGCCCAAAAGCCCTTGAAGAAAACCAACTGTTCATTCAAGATCAAGCCTCGACGGCCCTTGAAGAAAACCGACCGTTCTCCAAGATCAAGCCCAAAAGCCCTTGAAGATCCGCTCATCCATCAACATTCAAGATCAAGCCCTGAAGGCCCTTGAAGAAACTTCCATCAACCTTCAAGATCAAAGCCACGAAGGCCCTTGAAGAAACTTACAACTGTTCATCCAAGATCAAGCCTCGACAGCCCTTGGATCAACAAATCTACATCTTACGGAGATAGAATCAGAGGACCAAATTTGAGAGAGATCGTAACCCCAAAATCATTAAACACAAAAATATTTTTTGTACACGTATTCTTGTTTCTTGTTTCAAGAAATTTTTCGTGTTCACAGTAGCCTTTAGGATTTTCTTTATTTTCCTTGTTGCTTTTTGTTTTGCTTGAACTCCTTCGGCCTTTGCTATTTGTTTATCAATTTTGCTAGAAAATTTAACAAACTTGTTTCCTTCGCTTTTCTTCATCTTTGCTTCTTTTGTTTACACTTAACCTTTGACTCTTACACCAGCAACATGTGTGCTGCTTTTTTTTATTAGCAGACAGACCCACAGAGCCTATGTAGCTGTAGGTTTTGGTGTAGATCTTTTCCAAAGTTGTTAGCTATAAGATCGGCAGCTGAACACATTACTTATAGAAGCAGACGAGCTTGCATGACCACTCAGTTGTTAACTTTGGCTTTCTTCAATCCTTTGAGCTGTATGGCTTGCATCACAACATACTAAAGATTTTTGGGTCATGAAATTCGCTAACCTTTTGTATCAAAAGTACATAGTTGTACAGAATTTCATAGGTAAAAATGTCCAAGAGAACTTTTTACTCTTGATGTAACCAATTTAGTGGGTTGCGTAGCGTGTATCACAACATTTTAGGAATTACTGTAGATCTAAACAATCATTATATGCTTGGCAGAGATGAAGCTTCTCAACTGCGTAATGTGCCTTCTTCGACCCTGAGGCCTGGTTCCTCACGGATTAGGCCAAAAATCCTTCAGTTGGCTAAGCCTTGAAAAAGACCATTGTGGCTAGTTATAGGAATCCCAGTGCAAGCCATCATGCACCTAGTTACACTAGGGCAGCATGACTTATCCACGTTTGGATATCCAGAGTATTTAGTTTATCATCCTGCATCGGAGAGCAAACCTATGTGGGTGTCGGGGAATTGGTTTACCCTCTCGCACTGGAGAGCATGGTTAGTCCCCAAAGAGGTGTAATTCCTACAATAAGTCCTTAAAAAGGGATCGATCTTCTTTTAAAGTGCAAAAGTGATCAGCTGTTGTAAGCGTGCAGCCGAGCCAAGTTGTAAATTACTTCTAAATTCCTTATTGAAAAACGAGTGAAACGAACGAAAACTTAGCTGTAAGGTAAAAACTGCATAACAATTGGATAGTCCTCGACTTGTGAGGTTATGCCCATCGAGCTGCTTGAGTCTTCGGGCTTTAATGTGGAGGGACGCCATGCATGATACTTCTTAAGATTGTAAACGCTCCACTATTTTTCGATCTCGTTATCATTCATGGTGGTGAGGGTGTTACTACCGTTACCACTTACTCTGCTGATCTTGTACAGAGCCTTCTCTGCGGGCAATGAAAAAGGTTTTTCTTAAGACTAGATTTTTGGAGAAAAACTGCTGCTAGTAGGCTGTGATACGGGTGATGACATCCTCACGTCCTTCTCGTGTTCCTCCTCTACTAGATCTAAGTTTTTGTGGCCATCTTTTTTCTATTCTGCTTAATGGGAGGAATAATTGCTTTTGAACCAAATGCCAAAGAGAAAGGAGTCTCACCGGTTGCTCATCGTTTGGTTGTGCGATACACTCATAGACATCTGGGAAGTTCATCTGGCCATTTTCTTTCTTGTAAGAGAAGGATTTCATGAGGCAATCAAGAATCGGTTGGATGCTTTAGCCTGTCTATTCCCTTGAGGATACCTTGGTGTGGATATGTGCTACTTGATGCTATATTTCTGGAAGAACTTCGATAAATCTTTGCCTACAAAGGCCGTTGTCTATGACGATGGATTGAGGGATGCCAAATCAACATATGATGTTTATCCACATGAAGCGCTCTATGTTCGTCTGAGTTGTGGTTGTCATGGGCTTTGCTTCCACCCATTTGGTGAAGTAGTTAGTTGCCACAATCATCATGCATCTGCCCTTAGTAGCGGGAAACATTAGCCTTACCAAGTCGATTGCCCATTGCATGAACAGCTAAATACTTGTCTACAAGTGCAGCTCGCTGACAGGTAGTGCTGGTACCGGCTTGTAGTGCTGGCAATGGTCGTATTTTTGTACTAACTCCTTAGGATCTTGATGCATATTAAGCTAGTAGTAGCCCACGTTAAGAGCTTTTTATGCTAAGGATCAGCATCCGGAGTGATTTCTACAAACATATGTATTAGCATATTGCCTTTGTTTGGAGCTTTCTAGACTCCAATCTTTCCACAGAGAGTGTACCATTGACCGGGTAGTCTATAATGGAATCTTGTCAGTTTAGAGTTGTACTAACCTGTGATACCTCAGCTGCTGGCTTCAACTCTATGCTTGGTTTGTCCAGATACTCCACCGGAATAGAGCATTTGAGTTGGTGGTCGAAGGTAGAGCCCAAGTCGACAAGTGCGTCAGCGTCAGCGTTGTGTGCCCGCGGAACTTGAGTGAGGGTGTAAACCTGAAACGCCTCAAGCTGCATTCGTACTTTTTCTAGGTATTGCACAATCTTCGAATGCTTTACCATGTACTCCCTGGTAGTCTGACTAGTGATTAGCTGGAAATCGAAATGAATTGCGAGCTTTTTCAGCATTACGTATTTTTCCAATTGAAGGCGTATTGGTAAAGCTGCATATTCTGCCTTATCATTAAAAGCTTTAAAGTCTAAAGAGCCTTGGACATAATTGGCGTGGCGAGAAGCTATGAAGCTTAAGTCGGTGTGGCGAAGAGCCACAGAGTATGACTTTTCACGGCCGGCAGTCGTGATGCAAGATAGGCACAACAGGGAGCCGCAGAGCTAGGGCCATGTTACACGTAGCAGAAGGCGATGCTCAACTGCCGGTATTAGGCCACTCTAGAGCTGAATTATAGAGCAAAGGTCGGTTGAGGCCGTGTGACGCACAGCAGGAGGTGGTGCTCAACTGCCGGGATATGTTGCTTCTATGTAGAATTTTCTGAGGTGACAAGGACAAAACTTGTTTCCAAGTGTGTTCTTCTAGTGTTCGTCTGCCCTTAGCGTGCCTTTTCGGCTGAGTTGTTGCGTTTATCGAAAAACATTACATTCGTTAGTGTCTGCGCCTTTATCATTGTGTAACTGGATTGGGCGGAATAGTGCGTCATAAGGATCACCGTGTGCGTCTAAAGGTATAACTTGAGCTTTGGGGTTGCTAACTGTCACCAAAGTTAGCTTTTGAATTTTTGGTAGCTGGTTTCCGCATCGAGGAGTGATTTTAAACTGTGGAGTACAAGTAGTCAAACCCTTAGCTCTTCTCGTATGAGGGTAGAGCTTATTGCTGCTTCAGATACCGTCAAGCATGTAAATAAGTCTTCTGGTGCTTCTGGTTTAGATAGTAAGGAGGTGATGTCATGTATTCCTTCAAGTTCTTAATTGTTTTCTCGTAGTCATCGTTCTATTCGTCTTGTTGCTCATTTTCGATTGAGTCCAAAAAATGGCTCACGTTGATCAATGGACCACAAAGGTAAACAGTTGAGCGCGACTACTTGTCTGGTCAGACCTTGAATCTCTTTCAGAGTAGTGGAGGACTTCATATTCAAGATCGCTCGAATTTGCCTTGAAAGTGCATCGACGAGGTTGGACTTTGTTGCCTCTGCCAAGTTGTTAATATGGTCTGACCGCTGCTTTGGGTCAAGAAATATGTGATCAACTTCTCTTAACCCGTCTTCCGTTAAGGTAGAATTGTCTTTCTACACTTCAATAGCCTCTACGGAGGTAAAAGACTTCTTCTTTTACTTCTTCAGTACTTGCACAATGTATCATCGAGATGTGGGCTGGTTTAACTTGATCTTTCCAACTCCTCCACCCAGGAAGTGGAATCGGATTTTTTGATACTCGATAGAGGTTACCACCCTTAGTTTCACTAGCTAGTGCCGACCTAGAATCCTATTATAAGGAGATGGGTTATTAGCTATTGTGAATGTCTGTTTTGGGACTACTAGGGGTGTTCTCATGTCGAGTGTTATTTTACTGATTGCAATCAAGGTGTGACCATTAAATCTGGTGTGTACCTCTGCTTGGATTATGATCATGTTTTCCAAACCCATCTGTTGAATAACTGAGAGTGGGAGTAGGTTAAATGCATTGTCGTTGTCCACCATCATTCTGTCGACTATGGTGTGGGCTAGTTGGACAGATATCACTAGTGCGTCATCGTGTGGGAAGTTTTTGCCTTCTACATCCTGCTCGGTGAAGCCAACGATGGGTCCAAGTTGGGTGTCGACGGCCTAGACCTGAGAGACTAATAGAACCTGCTAGATCTTTCTCTTCTTGGAGTTGTTGGCTACCCCCATGTGTTCTAATTTGGTGAAGATGTCATTAATCCGAATTGTCTTGGTTGACGACTCTTCGTCGACGTCTGTGTTTCTTCTAGGCTACGCAGCTGCCTTGTCTAGGTATCTATCAACCTTGCCTTCTTTCATCAGCTTTTCTAGGCAATTCCTCCAACTATAACAGTCGTGGATTGTGTCATCAGGACCTCTATGGAATGCGCAGTACTTGGTGTGGTCTAACTTGGAGGTATTTCCCTTTGATTACTTCGACAACTTAAATCATGGTTCACTCTTAATGTCGAAGAGGATTTGGTAGATGGGGATCTAGAAATTAGAGTAGTTCTTCAGTGTCAAGCCTCTTGTGATTGGGGATTGGTCCCTGCGCTTGGCCTCCTGCCTGCTTTTGTTGTTGTACTACTTCCCGTCCTCCTTCTTTTAAGCTAATGCCAATTCTTTTCGAGGCTGCTCGGGTGCTTTGTCTGCTCACTGAGCCTCGTCCCAAAGTGCATACTTCTCTGCTAGAGCGAATGAGTCTTCCAGAGTTAAATCTTCTTTCATGATCAATTCTCCGAATAGCAGGTGATCCGCTGGGAATCCTTTTTGAAAGGTTGCACTAGCTATCGAGTCATTGCATCTGACTATATTTGCCTTCCCTACTTTGAACAACTCTTTAGGGTTCTTTTTGACGTTGAACAAGTAGTCGGACTTCTTCTTGATTGAGCGATATGATGAATACCCCTTGGTGAAAACCAAAGAAAGCTCATTGAAATTCTAGATGGATTATGGTGGCAAGGTATGGAACCAATCTTGCGCGTTGCCTTGTAAAGTGGTGGTGAATATCTTGCATATGAGAGCATCGTTGTTCTGATAAAGGATCATTGCACTTCGGTAGTGCTTTAGGTGCCTCTCCGGGTCTTCATCTCCTTTGAAGGATGTGAAATGTGGCATGTTCAACTTGCATGGAGACTTTGCCTGCTTGATCTCGTCCGTGAAGGCTGACTTACTTATGTTGGTTATGTCTCATTGGAGTGCCTCGTTAATGACTTCGTTGCGTTGGAAATCATGCAATTGCTCGGTCAGGAGCCATTCTGCTTCCTCCTAGATTTGCCTTTGCTAAGGTAGCGAAGCTCTCACCTGCCCCTGATCGTGACCTACTGGTCTAGGCTGCTCTTCCATGTATTAGGCTCGTCTATGCCGTGGTTGTGGTGCATGTGGTATATTCCTAGCAGGCAAACAAATTATTCGCAGGCTGCCAGTTAAACTTGAGCCAGATTGAGTGACTATTTCTCTCCATCCATCATGCTGCCTACTCCAATGTAAGGTGGAAGATGTTCCTCGCAAGTCTAACCACGAATGAACACTTCGCCTGGAAGGTTGCTCATGTTGATTATCGAAGTGTGGCCTCAACCATGAATGTATGTTCATCTGTGAGCCTAACCGAGAGTGCACGCTCCTCCACGTGCTAAGACAAGAGTATACGCTATCTCAGGGGCCTAGTCGGCAGTGTACAATGCCAAAACACTCGATCATGATTGGTCGAGTGGCTACTTGCCAAGACGCTGCTTGAGAGGTTCATCGTTTGCCCTTGTTCTACTTCAAGACACCTCGTTTAATGCACGTTGCATCTTGGTGCGCTGCAAGAGCTGATTCACCAAGGTCCTCTGATGCGCAAGGGTGCTTGTCAACTCTATGACTTGTTAAAACAAGTGTTGTTCGCCATTTGGGTTGGAAGAGCTTGGAATGTATGCGTCTCCTTGAATAGTGGAAGTGTAATGGACTCCGGGCACGAGATTTGAGTTAGGAAATGTCAAATCTATGAAGAAATGGGGTGAAAATACCCCTGGTTCAATCGCCGATCCAGAAATCAAAAGTCGGGATGGTTAAACCCGTTTTTGACCGATTTGGCCTGTTAGGTGGGCCACGTGTGTGGGCTACCTAGCATGCGGTGTGTGTGGGCGTTGGGCTTGGGCTCACTTTGGAGTGCGCTAGGCTTGCAGTGGCCTTTGGGCCCACGAGTGTTGGGCTTGCTGCCATGGAGCTGGCCCACTCCCCACTGTCACAGTGGTCCCCATGGCTGCCATGGTGGTGGTGCTCCGCGGTGGCAAAATTGCTCCTCTTGCCACCACGTTGAGCCTCGTGGATCACTGTGGTAGAGCTACGTCTCATCCTCCATTTGATCTGGATCTTTGAACGTAGGAAGTTCCGTTCGTCATAGTTACCGAATTTCCCGTCATTGTATTTTTCCCTTACCTCTATTCAAAGAATTAAAAATTCTAGGAATAAGAAAGTACGCAAAACTTTGAATGCGAGAGTCTTCCTTGAGCATGTTAATCAAGACTCTCAATGAAAGCACTAATTTGTGGATGCAAATTTCGATCGTCCTCTCCTTTGATGAAAATGCACCTACAAAATAATAAAACCTAAGATTAAGGCCAAAGGCCTCATGTGTCCACGATGAATTTTAGGGGGGGGGAGCTTTGGTTGAAGAATCTCGATGCCAAAGTTAGAATTTTGAAAATATTGTGTTTAGGAGTTTGTGGGTAGCAAATGGCTTAACTTTTTAGTGGGATATTAGGGTTATTTATAGGGGAGTGGCCGGCCATACATAGTGTAATTGGGTGAATAATTGCCAGATATTATGTGAAATAATATCTTGCAATTAATCCTAAATTAAATAGGAAATTTGGGAGTTACCCTTTGAATAAGGATTTGATTTGGAGTGATGAGAGTGAATTGAATAAATACCATTTTGATCACCTTTAACTCTTCCTTGATTGAGTCGTTATTGTCCGTTGCATGCGCGTTGGAATCTCGATGTGCCTTGAGGGTAATTTTATCCTTTTTACCCAAAAGTCCACGTGTTACTTCCATAATTTTCTCGATTATTTTTTGCTCCACAATGTCTACCAAGAAGAACATATATTAATTGAAGAAAGCCGAGGATCGAGGTTTGTTGATGCTGAGGCTTGCAATCGGGGAAGCTACTGCACAAGAGTCTCTTGATCTTAGCATCTAGAGGCCCTCTCGATCACCATGGTCGTCACAATGATTTCCACGAAGAATCAGAAGTGACAACGGTGATGCCGGGAGTCGTTAGGGGAGTGAAGCAAAGAGGTTTGTGGTTAAATTGGAGTCATTGAGTAACCCTGAATTGTAGTTCCTTGCAAGCCTGAGGAGTTGCGTAAGATTTTACAAAACTGTAGGAGGAAGAAGAGGAGTAGTAGAACGTGTAATAATTTAATTCTACAGTTATACAAGGATACTAGCTAGCAACTCAAATGAACAAATTTTCATGTAATTTTTAAAGTTCATATAACTATTCATACATTTATCTTTCTTTTTGTGTTCTTTTGCACCGTGTGTAGAACAAGCTTCTACACGGAAACAAGAAAATTCAACCAATCTTATATGATGATTTATTCTGAGGCAAGTAGGGTGGGTTGACTAGGTCTTTTTCTTTTCTTTTTTTTTATTTTTTTATTTTTTTATTTTTTTATTGTTTTTAAGAGGGTGACTTGGGAGATAGGTTAGGAGTAAGTTAAGTTAGGAGGGTGGCTTGGAAAACAAGTTAGGATTTATGGGTCACATTAAGAGTTTGATACTCCGTTGTAACTTGTAACAAACCAAACTTGTACTACCAGGTTATTGTTTAATTCTCAAATGCACAACGCGAGCGAGACAAACGCTCAGTGCGTAGCATTCGGATACTCACTGGAAATTCAAACAATGATTCTACAACACCCGAATTGGAGAGTTTTTTTATTATTGCAATGCACATTTGAGCTTAGAAACGTACTGGAGTGTTTTATGCCGTGTTTGGCCAGGTATACCAAAAAGTTTGGTGCCTTTCTTCTTCCCTTTCGTTTTATATTATGAATGATAACTGGAGCATGGGTTAGAATAAACTTAATTAATTCATAATCATCTCAGCAATTATAGGATATATTATAGGGAAATTGACAAAAATGATCCATTTTCTTAATCTTGGAATCAAAATACGATTTCTAGAAATTACATAGAACATGCACACAACATGCAATAGAAATAAGAATTTTCTAAAACTTAAGATGACTAAATTACCTTCCCATAAAAATGAGTTACCCAAAAATTTCAACCCTCATTTCTCGTAGAAAAAGATACAAAGAGGAGAGAGAGAGATGCCAAAGCGTAGCTGTGAAGCTCTACAGCATGTTCTTCAAGTTCCTCTTGAAGCACCGGAAACAAAGAGGAGAGAGAGAGAGAGAGAGAGAGAGAGAGAGAGAGAGAGAGAGAAATCTTGGAGCACTGTTTGCAGAACCGAATCCAAACCCAACCGGACAAGTTAAAACCCTTCATTTCTCTCTCGATCCGCCATGAATTTACACTGACAACCCAGAAATTCCAACCCTCATTTCTCATTTTTCCAATCTCTCTGCAAACCTCCCAATTATTTGGGGCCGAACCCATTTGACCCTTTTGGTCGAATTGTGATTCTCCACTTCCATTTGAAGATCCCTGCAGGCAGAAAAGAGGTGAATGCTTCATACGTAATCAAATAGGCAATCCATGAGGTTTCTGTGTGAAAGTGTATAGCTAGGTTCTATAACCACCTCCGCATTAGACATTTTTGTGAGATCATAATGCAATTTGGATCACACACTCAAATAGAGTTCATTTGATCCATGAACTAAATTCAAAGTCTAACAACCCGATACATTAAATTGTCGTGATTGTGGATGCAAATTCTGTTCATGATTTGGATTGACGAAATCACACCTACAAAACAAATAACACCGTTAACCTAATAGACAAATAACCGAGAAAAGGGGGAGGGTGTCTGTCAAAGGGTTTTTTATGCTTAAGTGAAAAATTATTTAAAAGAAACTAGGACAAATAAAATTCTAAGTAGTAAGCGGTGATTAACGATCTCCTTGTTTGATTCGGTTATTTATATGAGAGACTCCTTGCATGTAGTTGGGAGGTGGGGTTGCAGGCCATGTTAGGTAGACCGCTATGTTGTGATAGCATGGTGCAAACCACTACGCATGTTGCTAGGGGAAGTCCTGGTAGTAGGCCTCTAGCAAGTAGATGCGCAAGAGTGCAGGACTGCCAAGGGATACTCTGAATAGTCAACTCCTGCCTCCTTGAGCCGAGAAGGCATGGTGGCAAGAGTGAAATATCAGGGATCCAAAAGACGCCTTGATAGGGTAGCCGAATGCTTAGGCCTTTAAGATCCAGTGTGGTCAGTTTACGAAGTCATGGATAAATCCGTCGTATTGAGCTAAAAGTTTATGTGTCGTTCTTTTATTTAATGTGGTTAATTTATCTCCGCATTATTACCAGTCCAAAAAAAATCATACATCTTGCATTTCTTGCATATAAATTTTCCGTTACTATGTTATTTAGAGTGCACTATGATCGCATTAAAGTATCAGTAGCACGATCCAACATATCAACGTAAAGCTTTACGTTGCCGACGCAGAATATGCACGCTGCCAATGTAGCATTTATCTTAAACGGAAATTATCTCCCAGTCATTGTTTTTCATGAATAAACGGCTGAAATTTATCCAAACAAGGAGAGCATCACTCATATCTTTTTCTACCGTTTTAGGCAGCTAGCATCCGCATTAACGTCGTTTATTGCTCATCCAACCTAATGCCCTCAGTTTTCTGATGCATCCAATAATTGGAATACCTGTAGTCGCTCGGTTTTAACTTTTTAGTTTCGGGATGCTATTACCATTTTCTCATCACTCGATCTTTCATTTTATTTTCTCAGTTCTCTTTTTTATTGTACAATGTTGATTAGTGATCGGAAATGTCTAAACCTTTAGACCACATTCAATTTCATTTTTGCATTAGCTCAAATCTTAGTGGATGAGGGTGTTGAATTTCTTCCGTACGTCCCTAATTTGAAACTCACATCTCCCCTATATATATTAAGATAGTTTCAAATCTTCCCCGCTCCCCTTAAAAATTTAGCCACTTTAGAAACAGTTTCACAGTCAGATTAACGTTGCGAAAATTTCCATTTTGTACGAGATAAACATGATTCATCTAATTACTAGATAACCGATAGATTACTAAACTTTTGGATTGAGTTAATTATTACATAAATAATTTTTAAGTGACCAAAAGATAGATGATTCAGATCATTTTGTATTTTGCACAATTATAACAAAAGACAAAAATATTAAATAAAACGTTCAAATAATAAGGTTGCCAACATTTTTTTAGTTTAGCAGTTGCATTAATAAACTCAGTTGAATCTAGAGTGTGACATCTTTTCATTCTCAAAAAGAAAAGAATATTACATTTTATTTATAGGCATATATTATCCTGGTCACATTCTTTTCAATTTATATTCTAACAACTAGGTTGATTAGGGATCAGAACAAAATAATTCAATATTCAAATAAATATATAAACATATTAATTGGACGGCGGTTGACATATATGAGTAATTGAATATTACTGGTCTCTAATTTCTTTTTTAGATAAACCAGATTCTGAACACGTTGACAGACCGACAATTCTCACCGACACTGCCTGTACAAGAAAACATGTAGTCAACAAGACTAAGCGATATTAATTTACCAACTTTTTCCCACTTTAAAGACAGTAATAAATGCGCATGCAGCGGCACTACTGCTTAATTTTAAGCAAAATATAAATTTACTCTCTATTCTTTTTAATTTGTATACAACTTTTAAAATTTGTGATCAACGTCTGTCAATTTTTATTAATGTTTTTGGAAGAAGAATAATATTCTATTCATTGAAGAAAGAGCATTACAAATGTATATTCATGAAACTATCACGGATGATCCAATGATAGTGGATAAATTTCATACTCGTATTTCATATGGTACGTCGTGGGTTTGCTCTTGGCGTTATGTGAATCACAATATGAATGCTAGGGAAAAGCTGAAATGTCTCTGTAAATCTTTCTGACTCCTACAAAATTAAACTGTTATGGCAAAGCCACCATCTGGTTCATTTTGTTTTTAACAGAAAATTTAAACATGAATATAAAGCATGACTAGTGACAAAGCGATTTGAACACCTCCACTAATTTTGAGTTGAATGGAAATAAATTTATCATCGCCAAACGTAACATAAACACATGTTTTTAGTGGTGTGGCAATCCCTACATGATTATCGAGCACATTTAATTCATTTTGTTCTGGTTATTCGTCATGCAACTGGTCCATTTCGTGTCAATTTTATATCAATTTTGTGCTGATTTCATGCGATGATCAAACTTAAAATTCCTAACAAGAACACGACATACGTGTCAATTTCGCATCATTCCTATAGTTGTCACTGTACATAATCTTACCGTTAGATCTAAAACCCTTCCTCATAAGGACACGTGGAAGACCTAGCCAACGTTTGCATTAACTGACATGTCCTCTATCCATACTGAAACAGAAACTTCCTCCCATTCCAATCCAAGTTTCCTTCATAAAGGAAGAAGATCTAGTCTGAATCTCTTCCATCAAAGGTCCAGGATCAAATAATTTAGACCATTGAAATTTGATCAAATGGCTACAAATAGGGAGTCCCTCTAAAAGTTATAATAATTGTAGTCGTTGAATCAAATTTCAACAGCCCTAATTACTTGATCCTGGGCCTTTGATGGGAAAGATCCAGACTGGATCCTCTTTACCTAATTGTATCTTGTTGTATCTTCTAATGATCTTTTCATATCTTTCCATACTTGTAGGGTGGCTACTAGCTTTCTTTTTTCCTTATTTTCTGCTCCTTGTTTTATGGAGCTGTCGTGTAAGTGTCAACCAAGGGTGATCAGTGTGTTGATCACGCCTTCTCCTATATAGCTTGTCTCCTTGGGTTGTTGTTTTCTTATGAATCATAATACAAAAACAGTCACTTAAAAGTTAACATGGTATCAGAGCAGGAAAAATAACCTGTCTCTGTGATACTTATTGCTCTATTCTTCAACCATTCAAAAATGGCTGATGAAAATCCTAACTCGGAGTCGGAGGCTAAAAGTTCACTTGGAGCCTCTCATTAAAAGCAATCAAAGATTGATGTAAATCCAAATCAAAGGTTAAGTTATGTGCTCTTAAATGAGTTCAACTACTTACCATGGTCAAAGACAGTTTCACTTGCCCTAGGAGGGAGATCAAAGATAGGGTTCATAAATTGAAGTGTTGAACCTCCTCATGTTTCCTATCCCACGCATGAATATTGGCTCAGCAAATATTAGCTGGTCATGTCTTGGCTTCTCAACTTTATGGAGCGAAAGCTATCTGAAATATTAAGCTATCCTGAGTCATCCTTCCAGCTATGGAAATCCGTACAAGAGATGTATGGAAATCAGAATAATGCAGCCCATATGTTCCAGCTAAAAAGGGATATCACAAGCATGCAACAAGAAGGGAAACCATTTGTTGAGCTCCTTAGAAGTCTGAAGAGTATGTGGAACGAGTTGGAGGTATACCGTCCGCACACAACTGATGCAACCATACTTCTCAAAAAAGCTGAAGAAGACAAAAATTTTCAGCCCTTATCTAGTTTGGGGTCAGAATATGAGGACCTTTGTAGCCATATCCTCATGAATCCAGAATTTCCCACATTTACTGATAGGAGCATATTCATGCGACTTAATTAGCTTGTTCTCGTGCGTTTATGTTGTGTTTACTTAGTTATTTTAGTGTTTAAGGCCACTTTTGTGTATTTTCAGATTATAAGGCCAAAGTGTGCAAGAAGATGCAAATTGGAGTCTTTTGGAGCGAAAGAGGAATGAATGAGTTGAAGACTTGAAGAAACGACGAATTCCTACTCTAATGATGAATTCTTACCAAAACGAGGAATCCTACTCAAACAAGGTTTCCTACTTGAAGTAGGAAAGTTAACCCTAAGTTTCCCGTTTTGGTAACCTTTCCTAAACTTAAACATCCGTATTTTCTAGCCACTTTGATGACCTTGTAGGCACTTTAGGACACAAAACCAAGGCCCTAGCCGCACCCTTTAATTATTCCCTTTTAATTTCTGATTTTATTTCCTAAATTCTAGCAGCCTTTAGGTGAATTTTAGTTAATAAAAATAAAAGAGGGTTTGAATTTCTAAGCCCTAGGGTTTCCACCATTTAGCCGCACCTTAGGGACCTTTTATTATTTTTCTTGTCATATTTTTCAGCAAAACAAAATATAATAAAACAAATCAGCCACTAATCATACATTTTGGCCGTGCCTTCAAGAATCATTGAGCCATTCCATAATCAGGCTGCCGTGGCCTCCCATTGACCATTTTGAACCTAATAAGCCAAAAAGAAAACCTAGCCGCAAATCCCATTACTTTTTCCCTTGTGCCGCAGCCACCATAACCATATACTCCCATTATTCAACCTAATTCCATTGGAGCCGCACTTTGTCTTGCCCTTATTTTCCAGCCCCCTTCACACATATTTTCACGCAGCCACCACCATTCCAATATATTATTTTACCCTAATTTCATTCAACCACCATTCTAAAAACCCGTGCATGATACACCCCATCCATCCACAATCTGTGCACTCCCATTCCCCTCTGATTGATCCATACACTTTCCACCACCATAACCTAATTCAAAAACAGCCGCAACCACCATCTACATTTTTCTTCCATTTTCCTTCCATAATCCGTGCATATCCCTTCCATCCTAGCCAATTTCCAGCCTTCCCCCATCACTGCCGCAGCCATTCCACCACTCTCCACCACCTTACACACCTTCCTACACCACCACACAACCTTGCCGCACCATTAAACCACCATTAAACTATCCCTAAACCAGAAACACATCCAAAAACCACCCACAACCAATCTGCCGCAGCAAGGAGAAGAGGAAAGAGGAGCTTCGACGCGCACCAATTCACGTGGATTCGTTGGGCGTTCTAGGTGTAATCAATCCCTTGTGCTTTATGTTAAATTCATTTGTAATTCTCTTTTTGTGGACATGAGAGGCTAAATCCCCCTAGTTAGCTAGGGGGTGATTCGAAACCATGATTATATATGTGAAATAAGTTGATTACTTCCAGTTATTGTTGCATAAGTTTTGAATACAATTTGCTTAACCGTTTGATTTAGAACTTATTCTTGTATGTTGATTGAGAGTGCACGCTTAATTTGCATGCTTGAATTTGATGCTAGGATATAAGTTTGTTTCACCTAATCGTTATGAATTTATATTCACAAGTAGTGAAGGTTGCTAGTCACGATCATGTTAAGTAGATTCCTGGCAAGCGTATCATGCTTTTCATAGTTACAAATGCCTTGTCGATGCTTATGATTTCCAAAGAACGTAATGATTCTAACTTATATCTTTATCATGCTGTTCATATAGAGAATTTGTTAGGAATAATTTGTTTGCGATGCATATTCATCCAATTCAATGATTCTAGGGAAATCTGAAGGTTAATTTAAGCGGACCTAATTAACTTGGAGTGTCGAGGTTCATAACTTATTGGAGTGATAATTGGAAATTGATTTACGTTGCATATATTTCATGTGTGGAGAAGAACCCCTTAGCTATCCCATCATCCATTGATTCATAACAATTTTGTCTTAAAATCTGTTTTCTTTACAATCTGCCCATTTAGTTTAAATTCGTCCAACCACAATCCCCCCATATTTTGTTGAGTCATAGTCATTCGTATTTGTTTTATTTTGTGTTTTTAAGCATTTGGAGTCATAACACTTTCAAATTCGTCCCAATTAAGTTTTAGTTCTGTTTGAGTCAATTCAAATTAGATTAGCACCCCTAGTTAATCCCCGGTTAGAACGATCCCTACTTACTTTATTACTACAATTGTCACAAATAGGGTTTAATTTGTGTGTCAACATAATTTTCACATCAAATTTTTGGCGCCGTTGCCGGGGATTAGCAAAGTTGCTAATCCCTTGTCTTGAGTCTTGTTTAAATTGTTAGTTTCTGTTTTGTTTTAATTTTTTTTTGCACCGTGTGTGTGTGTTTTGTTTTTGTGCCGTGTGTGGCACCTTATTTCCTTACTTGTGCCGAGTCTATTAGGTTGATTGCTAACCTTGTTTGCTCTTGTGTGCAGGTACTAGTTTATGACCCGTGGCTCACAACCTGTTCGTGAGCATATCTCCGACTTTGACGGTGATTTCGAGAGAACTTTGAGAAGGAAAAAGAAATCGCAACCGTCTAATCCTCATAGTCCCGAACCTGAATTAGAAGAGCAAGAAGTTGAAGTTGAGGTTGAAGAGGAGGCCACGGATTGGGTTGAAGAGGAAGTACCAACCATGGCAGTGGACAATCGAACCATCAAGGAGCTTTCTGCCTCGGGTTTGGCCAATGCAGCACCTCTTTGCATCCAATACCCTAGGGCAGCCCCTGAGAAGACCGATGAATTTGAGTTGAAGTCCAGCTTGCTCCACCATATTCCGAAATACCATGGGTTGGCCATGGAAGATCCGAACAAGCATCTAAAGGAATTCGAGGTGGTGTGCTCAAGTATGACACCGGTGAACGTGGACAGCAACATATTGAAGATGAAGGCTTTTCCTTTTTCTTTGGTGGAGAAGGCCAAAGATTGGTTGTATGAGTTGGCTCCCGGAACTGTCATATCATGGGAGAGTATGAAGCGAGCCTTCTTAGAGAAGTTCTTTCCGACATCACGAGTCATTCTTCTTCGCAAGAAGATTAGTGGAATTCAGCAAAGCCAAGGTGAATCTTTTCCTACGTATTACGAACGTTTTAAATCTCTTGTTGCTTCATGTCCACAGCACCAGATGAAGGAGGAGCTACTTCTTCAATATTTTTACGAAGGCCTTTTACCACTTGAACGGCAAATGTTGGATGCATCCGCGGGAGGAGCTCTAGTGGACAAGACGCCTAGGGATGCCAAAACTCTCATTGCCAATCGAGCACTCAATGCACAACAATATGAAGGTGTTGGGCAGAGAGACACCCCACAGCCACAACATGTAAATGAGGTAAGTTCTATTTCTGAGTTACAATCCCAAATGGCTAACCTTACGTCTATGTTATCGCAGTTTGTTGAAGGCCCTAAGACGCAAGGAACTACAATCTGTGGTGTATGTTCCATTCAAGGACACCAATCTGATCAATGCCCTCAATTAATTGAGAACGGAGGGTGGGAATCTGCCAATGCCGTGGGCTATGGGAATCAGAACCAACCAAGAGGTGATCCTTTCTCCAACACATACAATCAGGGATGGCGTGACCACCCCAATTTCAGATGGAGAGATGCACCACAATATGCCCAACAAAGTGGATTCCGACAACCCCCGGGTTTCTTTCCAAGGCCAATGGCACCACAACCACCTCCTCAAGCACAATCATCCCAAACCAACTCAGGTACGTCTATGAATGACGATAAAACATATCAGTTACTAACCACAATGGCGCAGGGAATGCAGAACCAAGCAAAGGAGGTTAATGAGCTAAAGAAGCAAATGGGCCAAATGGCCGAATTTTTGGGACAATTCCGTGAAAATGGTAAGTTACCAAGTACTACGGTGGTCAATCCCAAGGGTGGTTTCGAAACGGCCAACGCAATCACCTTGAGAAGTGGAAAAGAAGTTGGCATTACATCCAAACCATCACCATCAAGCCCCGAAGAGGATGAAAAACGGAGAATTGAAGAAGAGGAGGCAAGCAAGCCCACGGCAAGGGTACAAACACCCTTGCCGCAACTACCGAGGGACATTAATGCACCCACCTCATCCCATTCGGCCACCAAAGGTAAGTTGGGTTCAAAATTGATTAATTCTAACTTTGTTCCACCCGATGTTCCTTTTCCTAGCAGATTTATGCAAACAAAGAAGGAGGAGCAGGAAAAAGACATTCTGGAGACGTTTCGGAAAGTCCAAGTAAACATTCCTTTACTTGATGCCATTAAGCAAGTCCCGAGGTATGCAAAGTTTTTAAAAGAGTTATGCACAACTAGGAAAAGAATTGCAAACAAAGAAGTTGTGAAAGTAAGTGAAAATGTATCAGCGGTTTTGCAACGAAAGTTGCCTCCAAAATGTAAGGATCCAGGGAGCTTTACTATCCCATGCACAATTGGAAACACGAGATTTAAACAATGCATGTTAGATTTAGGTGCTTCTATTAATGTCATGCCATATTCCATTTATGCATCTATGAACCTTGGTGAGTTAAAACAAGATGGTGTTATAATTCAGTTGGCCGATCGTTCTAATGTTTATCCCAAGGGAGTCCTTGAGGATGTTTTAGTGCAGGTCAATCATCTCATCTTTCCTGCAGATTTTTATGTCTTAGAAATGGAGGATTCGAGCGATGCTCCATCATTGCCACTCTTGCTAGGCCGTCCGTTCATGAAAACAGCTCAAACAAAGATCGATGTGGCCAAGGGAGCACTAACAATGGAGTTTGGGGGTGAAATAATTAAATTCAATGTTTATGACTCTAGTAGGAATCCTAACGATAGTCATTCTTGTTTTGTTGTAGATGTGCATAAGGACAAGGGGCCGAAAGGATCCACACTTACTATGAAGGATGTATCAAGCACCACCAGTGGAGAAGAACTTGGAGTGATTGCCCTACAACCACCCAATATGGCCGAAACTTCAAATGGGGACATTGTTGATAGGGCTGCCGATTTTGAGCCTTCACTACAATATGTTTGTAAGTTGCCAAGCCCAATTCCAATACCCATTTCAACTAATAGGTTGTTACCTTCTTCGGTGCAGATACCCAATCAATTTCAAGGTGGTGGGAGCATGTACATGGACTTTCAGAACCGAAACACCACCATCAGGGAGGATCATTATCCCCGGCCATTCAGTGAGCCATACTACGAGAAATTCCAAGAAGTATACCATGAAGGACATACCCCCCCATTCCGTGAGCCAGAGTGAAGTTTAAAAGAAGGTCTCGTCCGGCTGCAAGACGTAAAAGAAAGCGCTACTTGGGAGGCAACCCATGCACTCAACAAAGGAAGAACTTGGGAATCGCTCCACACTCAGATTTGCGTCCCTAAACCCTTTTCCTTTGTTGCTTACTTTTTGTTATGTGTAATGTGTTCAATTGTGTCTAAAACATTGAGGACAATGTTTAGTTGAAGTGTGGGGGGGGTAACATTCTGTTTTGAGATATTTTTGCATGAAATTCGTAGGGTATTACCACCTAACATGTCTAAACTTGTTTCCCACTGTTTTTAAGTGTTTTTAAGCTATTTTAGAGTGTTTTAGAGTATGTTGACTTAAAAATCCGAAAATCCCATAAAAATTTGAATAATTGTTTTGAAAAACCCAAAAAGAGTTGTTTTTGTGTGTTTGGTTGTGTCGTAGGTCACCTTCCAACGCAATGATGAGGATTTGGTTTTTAATTGCATGATGGTTAAAGAAAGTTACAAACATGGATGGACGTTTGATATACTCTTTGGTTTATGCTTGGTTGTAGTTATAGTTTACGAATTCACATGTAATCACAAATGATAAAAATCAGTTTTTGTAACATGCTTGAAGGAATGAACTCAAACTAACGCTACATCCCTGTGAGACTTGAGCCTAAACGTTATTTGGAGAGTTAAAATCTGTGCATTAATGTTTTCTAAAGTCGTTGCATGATCTCATTATTCTTTGCTTGGTTACTACTTAGAAGGCGTTTCATCACTTAGTTCCAAATGCTAGAACTCATGCCCATTTCATTCAAAGCATGTCATTGATTTGCATAACACATATTCAAGATGAAGTTGTGTAGTGACCACCATCAAAGCCAAATAGCCATGTGCCCTTCACTCATTTTATGTTTAAGTTTAACCCCATTGAGCCGTGTTAGCCCATGTTCTTTGTTAACCCACATTATCCTCACCCAGCCTAGAATAGGACCATCTTTACCCTTGTTCTTGAAGCATAGTAAGCAATAAATTCCTTTTGATTAATGTGTTGCAGAAAATAAGTGTGGGGGAAAGAGTATTTATGTGAGTTGATGTGCCATAGGCACGGCTAGAAAAAAAAAAGAAAAAAAAAAGAAAGAAAAAAAAAAAGAGTTGAAAATAGTTGAAAAGTATTGGTTATTGAAGTAAGGGCCCAAAACAATGAATTAGGCCCTAAGAGTTGTTTGAATCTCCCCGATGTGTCTAAGAGTTAAATTCTGCATTCTAAGTGAATTCTAAGTCTTAATTTCATACTTTGCTTGCTATTGCTTAAAGAACTTTTGTTTATCCCTATCTTTCCTTGTGAGCCAATACCCCAAGCCCCGTTACAACCCTTGACTTTTATCTTGAGTGTTGTGCATTTCAATTGTGGAGTTTGAATTTGGTATGAGCATATGGTGTCACTGGTTCTTGCATCTAAGTAGTAGCATTCCATTCATGAGATCATATCTACACATATTTAATTGCTCCAGAAATTGCGTTCTTTGTTATAACGTATGTGAGTACTAGTTTTTCATGTTTACATCAATCTTCTCACATATAACTAGTGTAGGGTGTGTAGTCAGAAAATCTGAGTGAAAATTGAGTGCATAACTAGTGAGGAATTGAGGGAATTCTCTAAGGCATGTTACTACATTCAAAATGTGTTTTAAGTGATTAAGTGCGAACTAGTGAATGGTGACTATGATTAAGTATGAGCTTGAGGGGAAAGAAGACTAAAAGCTATGTGAGTAATGATCTTTGAAATGTCATGTTTCATTGGAAATCCCTGAGGCAACGTTGGAAGGTTTAGGTTATGTTTTGTTTGTTTTGTTTCGTCTTGTTTTCTTTAGTTGTTTTGTTTTGCTCGAGGACTAGCAAAAGTTAAGTGTGGGGGAGTTTGATAGGAGCATATTCATGCGACTTAATTAGCTTGTTCTCGTGCGTTTATGTTGTGTTTACTTAGTTATTTTAGTGTTTAAGGCCACTTTTGTGTATTTTCAGATTATAAGGCCAAAGTGTGCAAGAAGATGCAAATTGGAGTCTTTTGGAGCGAAAGAGGAATGAATGAGTTGAAGACTTGAAGAAACGACGAATTCCTACTCTAATGATGAATTCTTACCAAAACGAGGAATCCTACTCAAACAAGGTTTCCTACTTGAAGTAGGAAAGTTAACCCTAAGTTTCCCGTTTTGGTAACCTTTCCTAAACTTAAACATCCGTATTTTCTAGCCACTTTGATGACCTTGTAGGCACTTTAGGACACAAAACCAAGGCCCTAGCCGCACCCTTTAATTATTCCCTTTTAATTTCTGATTTTATTTCCTAAATTCTAGCAGCCTTTAGGTGAATTTTAGTTAATAAAAATAAAAGAGGGTTTGAATTTCTAAGCCCTAGGGTTTCCACCATTTAGCCGCACCTTAGGGACCTTTTATTATTTTTCTTGTCATATTTTTCAGCAAAACAAAATATAATAAAACAAATCAGCCACTAATCATACATTTTGGCCGTGCCTTCAAGAATCATTGAGCCATTCCATAATCAGGCTGCCGTGGCCTCCCATTGACCATTTTGAACCTAATAAGCCAAAAAGAAAACCTAGCCGCAAATCCCATTACTTTTTCCCTTGTGCCGCAGCCACCATAACCATATACTCCCATTATTCAACCTAATTCCATTGGAGCCGCACTATGTCTTGCCCTTATTTTCCAGCCCCCTTCACACATATTTTCACGCAACCACCACCATTCCAATATATTATTTTACCCTAATTTCATTCAGCCACCATTCTAAAAACCCGTGCATGATACACCCCATCCATCCACAATCTGTGCACTCCCATTCCCCTCTGATTGATCCATACACTTTCCACCACCATAACCTAATTCAAAAACAGCCGCAACCACCACCTACATTTTTCTTCCATTTTCCTTCCATAATCCGTGCATATCCCTTCCATCCTAGCCAATTTCCAGCCTTCCCCCATCACTGCCGCAGCCATTCCACCACCTTACACACCTTCCTACACCACCACACAACCTTGCCGCACCATTAAACCACCATTAAACTATCCCTAAACCAGAAACACATCCAAAAACCACCCACAACCAATCTGCCGCAGCAAGGAGAAGAGGAAAGAGGAGCTTCGACGCGCACCAATTCACGTGGATTCGTTGGGCGTTCTAGGTGTAATCAATCCCTTGTGCTTTATGTTAAATTCATTTGTAATTCTTTTTTTGTGGACATGAGAGGCTAAATCCCCCTAGTTAGCTAGGGGGTGATTCGAAACCATGATTATATATGTGAAATAAGTTGATTACTTCCAGTTATTGTTGCATAAGTTTTGAATACAATTTGCTTAACCGTTTGATTTAGAACTTATTCTTGTATGTTGATTGAGAGTGCACGCTTAATTTGCATGCTTGAATTTGATGCTAGGATATAAGTTTGTTTCACCTAATCGTTATGAATTTATATTCACAAGTAGTGAAGGTTGCTAGTCACGATCATGTTAAGTAGATTCCTGGCAAGCGTATCATGCTTTTCATAGTTACAAATGCCTTGTCGATGCTTATGATTTCCAAAGAACGTAATGATTCTAACTTATATCTTTATCATGCTGTTCATATAGAGAATTTGTTAGGAATAATTTGTTTGCGATGCATATTCATCCAATTCAATGATTCTAGGGAAATCTGAAGGTTAATTTAAGCGGACCTAATTAACTTGGAGTGTCGAGGTTCATAACTTATTGGAGTGATAATTGGAAATTGATTTACGTTGCATATATTTCATGTGTGGAGAAGAACCCCTTAGCTATCCCATCATCCATTGATTCATAACAATTTTGTCTTAAAATCTGTTTTCTTTACAATCTGCCCATTTAGTTTAAATTCGTCCAACCACAATCCCCCCATATTTTGTTGAGTCATAGTCATTCGTATTTGTTTTATTTTGTGTTTTTAAGCATTTGGAGTCATAACACTTTCAAATTCGTCCCAATTAAGTTTTAGTTCTGTTTGAGTCAATTCAAATTAGATTAGCACCCCTAGTTAATCCCCGGTTAGAACGATCCCTACTTACTTTATTACTACAATTGTCACAAATAGGGTTTAATTTGTGTGTCAACATAATTTTCACATCATTTACCAGTGCATGCGCAACAATTCAAATGGAAGAGGTGAGAAAAAAAGGTTATGAATGCTGGTACCATGACGACTGCCTCATAAACTAAGGCATACTTTTCCAGTGATAAGAAGTACAAGGGAAGAAATCCCCATCTCAAATGCCAACACTGCAATGCCAACGGATACCTGAAGGATCGTTGTTGGATTCTTCACCCTGAGCTCAAACCTGACTTCACGAAAAATGAAAAGCCTTTTTAGAAGAAATCTCAGTTCTCTGGTTATAAAGCTAATCATGCTTCATCCTCTTCAACTAAAGGCTTAGAGGCTCTTCTAAACTTTACTTCCAATCCCTCATAAATGAGTTTGCTACATATTTACAAATGAAGAAGGAAGTCTCTGGAAGTGATAAAGCTATTAGCTCTGGAAATGGCAATTCAACTACTTTACTAGGAAAATTTGCATGTTTTGTAGCTAACTCAAAGAACCTCACTCAGGACAACATGCAAGGTATCTTGACTGCTCTCAAAACTGCTCTAAATATAAATCAATGCATGATTTATGGGTTATAGAGTCCTGTGCCACATACCACATAACAAACCAATTTTCCAAGCTTCATGATTTTTAAAAACTCCACACACCTTCACATGTGTCAGTTGCTAATGGTGAGGGAGCTAAAGTGTTGGGAATGGGGAAATTACACTTAGTTTCTGATAAGATAGAGTCCAAGGTCTTGTATGTTCCCTCATTCCCTTTCCAGCTTCTCTCTGTTGAAAATATCACACATGCCTTGAACTGCTCACTTACTTTCTTCCTCTACAATATCGTTTTTCAGGATTGTGTCACCAAAAAGAAGATTGGTGAGGGTTTCTTCTTAGATGGCCTCTATTACCTATCCAAGGAGTCTTCATTTCTCAAGGGATTTCAAGTCAAGTCTAACCTAGTTCAAGACCAACACTTGTGACATCAAAGATTAGCTCATTTATTCGAGCCCATTTTGTCAAGATTGTTTCCAAATTTTTGTAAAGAAGTGACTCAATATGATACTTGTCACTTGTCTAAATCCACTAGGTTACCTTTTGGTTCATCGGCTAATAGGACCGAACAAGTTTTTGAACTTGTTCATTCAGATGTTTAGGAACCATTTTTTGAATCTTTTGATGGGTATAAGTATTTTGTAACTTTTATAGATGACTTCTCGAGAGTTACTTGGCTATACCTTTTGAAATCTAAGAGAGTATTCAAAGACTTTCTTAATCTTGTCAAAAATCATTTCACTTCCCAAATTCAAACATTGATGTCTAATAATGGTTTGGAATATATGTCACACATCATGGAACAATATTTGAGCAGTCATGGAATATTGCATCAAGCCAGTTGTGTTGGTACTCCACAACAAAACGGCATAGCCGAGAGAAAAAATCGTGATCTACTTGAAAAAACAAGAGCATTAATGTTGCACATGAAATTTCCAAAAAGATTTTAGTCCTAAGGAGTTATGACTGCTGCATATATCATAAATCGATTACCAAGTCAAGTCTTGGAATTCAAATCTCCAATGGAAGTGCTAAAAAGCAGGGATATTAATCTGTCACACCTTAAAGTCTTTGGGTGCACATGCTATGTACATATTCAATCATAGCATAGGGATAAACTGGACCCTAGAGCTAACAAATGCATTTTTCTTGGCTATTCATCTACTCAAAAGGGTTACAAGTGTTATAGTCCTGAGTGAAAAAGAGTTATATTATCAAAGGATGTACAATTTGATGAAACTAACTCTTTGTACAACAAGTTGTCTAATGATCAGTCATAGGGGGAGTTATTTCTTAAGCTCTTTCTCTTACCAAGGGCTGAGGAACTATCTTCTGAGATACAACCAATTAGTGTATATTCTTCTGCTGATGAAACTCATGTCAATGATCACAACACTGAATATCAAATACACAATGAAGAATCCCACAATGTGGAGCCAGAAACATCGACAAAAGAGACACAACAGGTCTAAGGCAAACATAATGTAGTGCGTGCTAAACATCCCCCTACAAAGCTCCAAGACTATGTGACTTATTCAGCCAGGCATCGAATCAGTGGTTTCATGTCATACCAAAATGTATCACCATCTTATGCTGCCTATTTGAATACCATCACAAGCCACTACGAGCCTCAAAACTTTTAAGAAGCAAGCTGTCAAAAAGTGTGGGAAATGCCATGAATGAAGAGCTCTAAGCTCTTCCAACCACAACACTTGGAGTGTAGTTCGACTTCCACAAGGAAAAAAGGCAGTTGGTAGTAAATGGATATACAAGATCAAATTTCACTCGGATGGATCCATTGAAAGACACAAAGCTAGGTTGTTAGCTAGAAGATTCACTTAAACCTATGTCATGGACTACAAGGAAACATTCGCACCCGTTGCAAAGATGAACACTGTAAGGGTTTTGTTGTCTGTTGCTGTCAATAAAGGATGGTCTCTATACCAAATGGATGTGAAGAATGCATTCTTACACGGTGACCTTAAAGATGAGGTTTACATGAAGTTACCACCGGGACATCCTCAGAGCAATGAACTTGGCTTGGTTTGTAGGCTGCACAAATCCATTTATGGATTAAAGCAATCCCCAAGAACCTAGTATGCCAAGCTTAGTTCAGTTCTTGAAGTAGCTGGATTTCAAAGAAGCAATACAGACTCATCCATGTTTATTTGAACAAGAGTTGTTGGAAAACTTGTAGTGTTGATTTATGTTAATGATTTAATCATTATTGGAGACAATGTTGATGAAATTACAAACCTCAAGATCTCACTGCAACAGAAGTTTTCCCTCAAAGATCTTGGAGTACTGAAATATTTCCTTGGAATAGAAATAGCCTCATCAAATAAAGGGTTATTTCTCAACCAAAGGAAATATATTCTTGATCTTCTCCAGGAATCAAACATAAAGGCTGCCAAGCCAGTTGAAACTCCTCTCGACAGCAAGCTTAAGCTTAGCTTGGAAGGCAAACCATTGCCCAATATTGGTTACTATCAACTACTTGTTGGTAAATTAATTTATTTAACTATCACATGACCAGATATTACATTTGCACTGAGTCTAGGTAGCCAATTCATGCACTCGCCTACCATGGAACACTTTAATCTTGTTAAGAGAATCCTTCATTATCTCAAAGGATTCCCATGAAGAAAAATGATAATACTCAAGTTATTGGTTATTGTGAAGCTTGTGGATGCAAATTTCCTCCTTCTTGTTGTTGGACGAAAATGCACCTACAAAACAATTAACACCTTAGGTCAAGGCCAAAAGCCTCACGCGCCCACATGATTTTTTTTTTTTGGGGGGGGAGGGGGAGAGGCTTTGGCCGAAGACCTTTCGATGCCAAAGTTAGAATTTGAGGAAAAGTGTTTAATCACCTTTGACGTTGATTGAGCCATTATTGTCCGCTACTTGCACAAAGGAGTCCCAGTGTGCCTCAAGGGTAATTTTATCTTTTTCACCCAAGTGTTGTTCCCCGTTTAGGTTGGAAGAGCTTAAAAGGAATGCATCTCCTTGAAAAGTGGAGTGTGGTAGACTCCGAGCGCAAGATTTGAGTTGGGGAATATCAAATATGTGAAGAAATGGGGTGAAAATACCCCTGATTCAATTATCGGCCTAGAAATTTGGAGCCGGGACGGTTGAACCAATCTTGGATCAGTTTGGGTTGCCTGGGACACCACAGGAGTAGGCCGCGCACGCAGGTGCTAGGCTTAGGCTCGGCTCGGTGGATCCTGAGCTTGGGTCCATGAAGCATGGATGGACGCGGGCAGTTAGGTTGGTGCGACTTAGGCATGCAGGCCTTGGGCCGTGCATTGTACTCTAAATTGGGCTGCTAGGGCAGCGGCTTAGGTTGCCCTTGACCCCTAGGCTTGCTGCTCCCCGTGGGGCGTGGGCTTTCCAAAAATGGCCATGGTGTTTGTTGTCGTGGTGGCTGCTACGGTGCCACCCCGCGATGGTGGTGCCGCTCTACCTATCATCGCCTTTAACCTCATGGATCGCCTTGGTCCCATTTCATGAACTTTGGAATTTTCGTTCATTGAGGGTTTCGAATCTCTTGTCATTGTACTTCTCTTTTACATTTTATATAAGAATTTTTATAAATAAAAATTCCAAGAGTAAGAACGTATGAAAAATCTACAAATGAACAAGAAAACAAAAAACCTTGAATGCAAGAGTCTTCTATGAGCGTGTGACTCAAGCTCTCAATGAAGCACCAATTTATGGATGCAAATTTCTGCCTTCTTCTTCTTGGTCGAAAATGCACCTGCAAAACAATTAACACCTTAGGTCAAGGCCAAGAGCCTCACGCGCCCACGATGATTGAAGGGGGAACTTTGGCTGAAGAACCTCCGATGTCAAAGTTAGAATTTGAGGGAAAAGTGTTTAGAGAAATTTGGAGAATTTTGCAAGAAAATTGGACTTAGGTTTTTGGAGAAATGAAGGTGTTTATACGGGGTTGTGGCCGGCCTTTTTTGGAGAAAAGGGGTCCGGCCACTTATGGTGGTTTTTGGCTCTAATTGCAAGATATTATGCCAAAATAATATCTTGTAATCAATTAGGGAATTGATTAGAAAATTAATCATTTAATTAGGAAATTAATCAATTAATTTAGGTAATCAATCCTAATTTGAAAGAATTATCGAGGGTTACCTTGTGGGGAGGATTTAATGACGATTGATGAAATAGATCAACAACGCTGACTGGGTAGGAAACAAAATAGATCGAAAGTCTACCACAGGCTATTGCACGTTTGTTGGAGGCAACCTTGTAACATGGAAGAGTAAGAAACAAAGTGTCATTGCAAGATCTAGTGTTGAAGTTGAGTATAAATCTATGGTATCCACCGCACGTGAATTAATATGGTTTAAAGGTCTTTTGAGTGATTTAGGGTTCCATACAAGGCAACCCATGTACTGTGATAATCAAGTTGCAATGCACATAGCATCAAATCCAGTATTCCAAGAAAGGACGAAACATATTAAGGTTGATTGCCACTATGTACGTGCTCAGGTGCAAACTCAAGTGATTCAAACTCTCGACACAAGGAGTGCGGATCAGTTGGCTGATATTTTGGCCAAACCATTACCCACAAATCAGTTCCAACACCTCCTATCCAAGCTCGGTTCCATCAACCTTCTGGACCCAGCTTGAGGGGAAGTATTGAAAGTCAAGTGTGGGTAATTAGGGCTATTGGTTAGGGTGTAGTTGTCATTTTAACCTAATTGTATCTTGTAAGGATCTTTTCATATCTTTCCATACTTGTAGGGTGGCTATTAGCTTTCTTTTTTCCTTTTTTTTTCTGCTCCTTGTTTTATAGAGCTACTGTGTAAGCGTCAATCAAGGACGATCAGTGTGTTGATCACACCTTCTCCTATATAGCTTGTCTCCTTAGGTTGTAAATCATAATACAAATATAGTGACATAAAAGTTAACAAATTCCCATCCTCCACAGAAATCGACATCACTCATCGAAAAAACAAACTATCCAGAAACTTAAGCTCTACTAATTAACCCTAGTAATGTCTACGGAGAAGAACTACGGATCGAAGAAAGCCGAGGATGGAGGTTTGCTGATGCTGAGGCTGCTCATTGGGAAGCTAGTCCATAAGGGTCTCTCAATCTTGGCATCAAGAGGCCCTCACGATCACCACCATCATGACAATAATTTTGACGAAGAATCAGAAGCTACGATGGTGTTGCCGGAAGACGTTAAATGACACTTTGCAGTTTTTGCTGTCAATGGAAATGAAGCAGAGAGGTTTGTGGTTAAATTGGAGTCGTTGAGTAACCCTGAATTTTTGAGGTAATTGGAAAAGGCCAAGGAAGAGTATGGATTTGATCAAAAGGGTGCTCTTGCGGTTCCTTGTGGACTTCGAGAAATGCAGAAAATTCTACAAAGCTGCAGGAGTAAAAAGAATAATCGAACTACATCTAATAATATTAATTTTACAGTTATACAGGCATACTATCTAGCTTCTTTTGTAGAATTTGTGTAAATTATTTATCTAATTATTCCCTACTTTTCTATATTTTATTGCACTGAATGTAGAACAAACTTCTACACGGTAATGATGAGAAATTCATTCTCTCCTATGTGATTTCTTCTGGCAATAATTAATGGTGGGTTTGGGGATGATAGGGATGACAATAATTGATGTTGATATCAAGGTTCTAAAAAACGCTAGGCGCTAGTCAGACTGCGGGCTAGCGCCTAGCGCCTAAACTGCTAGGCGGGGTCTTGGCGGGCGTCTAGGCGGCATAGGCGAATTTAGGTAAATTTATTGTATATCTTGTAAATAAGTGCATATTGACACTTACAAAAAATTATACTTGAATGAAATTCATGGATAAGATAATAAAAGAATGATAAAATGCAAAAAGAGTGTCCAACAATGTCTCTCCAATAGATAGGATTGTTCTTTTTTTTTTTTTTAATAAATTAGATGGTATAAGATGAAAGTTCATATGATAATAAGAATGTATTACTTAATAAATATTTTTTAAAGATTATTTATTATATAGTGAATGAACTTAAAAAAAATGTAAAGGTGTAAACGTTTTGGTTTGTAGTCTGTAAAAAGGGAGGTGGGGAACACTACACCAAAAAGGGATGTGGGGCACACCACACAATATTCAGTGTATGTTATCTGTGATTAGAAGTTAATTAATTTAAAAAAATTAAACAAAAAGTGGAGTGGTGATGTCTGTCACGTGGAGGAGTAGGAAGAGAGAGACTGATTTCTATCTTCTTTTTCCTTTCATCTTCTTCTTCTTAATTTCATCTTCTTGAAATGCAAAACGCAGAACCAGAACAAGAATGCAACTCTCTGCAACGACAAAAATTCTAAAACACCCAAACCGCCTAAGTCATCGAGTCACCCACCTAGGCCGCCCAAGCACCACCTAAACTGCCTCCACGCCCGCCTAATCCTCTTGCCTATTTTTCTCCCAATTATGGGCTAATCAGAGCGGCTAGGAACCTTGTAGTGCCTAGGCTAATTTTTAGAACACTGATTGATATTCAAAATATCGCATATTCTGCCATAAGGTTTTTGTTTTTAATGCCTTCATTCTATATATTTGGTGAAGAATATTATTTTCATTCTTTATCTTTAAATTAAGAAAAGGTGATTCAACCCTGCTTTCACTTTCAAATTTTATTTTTAATGCAACAGTATGTTAAACTAGAACTACGATGGTGCAGGACTTTGAAAATAAGTTACAATCATTATTCTAAAATGCCCGCCTAGGCGCTAGGCAGCTAGTTACTGTCCCAATTAATGCTTAAACGTTTGAAAATTAAGAAATGACTCCTAAACCTGCTGAGGTGCCTGCCCAGACCCGCCTAGGCACTAGCCTAACCCACCCAAACCCGTCTAGGCACTCGCCTAGTCCACCCAGACCTGCCTAGGCACCCGCCTAGGTTGTGACTCACTTAGACAGAAAATAGATAACTTTCATTTTGCATTTTGTTTTTCAATAAATTGTAAGAGACTTGTTGAATACTTAAATGAACACACATTATATGTGTATTCTCTATGTTTTCATTATGTTCCAATACTTCATAATATATATGTCATTCTATTTTGTAGTTTATGATGAAATTATATATATTTTAAGTATAAACATACACTTATTTAAATGAAATATAATAGATTTACTTAAATTCGCCTAGTTTGCCTAGGCGCCTAACTAGTGCCTAGCATCTTTTAGAACCTTGGTTACAATTAAGTTAGGTTTGTAACAACCTGTCCCCAAATATTTGGTTTTTATAATTTTATTGCATGAATTTACGAAAATACCCTTCAAGGTAAAAACGTTGACTTTTGTTGATCGTCGTGTTGTGTCGCGTAAGGCTCTTTTTCTTGGCGTATCCTTGTAGTACTCGTCGTTACGAACGCATGGGCGTAAGCAGAATTGAATTTGGAGCTAAAACAGAGATTTTACGAAATTCGGAATGATAATGGCATTTTGGTAATTTCACATCTGGAGAAGTTCTCAACTTTGGGCCTTTGCTTAGCTGACATATAGCTAAAATGTTCCCCATTTCTGGGTTGTTCTTCTTTCCTTTTCCATGACTTTTCTCTCTAGAACTCTCTCTCTCTCTCTCTCTTTTCACTCTCTTCTCTCTACTCTCTGCTTCGGGAAACTCTATCCCTCTCTTCCTTATCTTTCCCTCTCTCTGAGCATGGGCGTACACCAACACTTACCACCACATCTCCGATGAGCACCACCACCATCTGTGGACCCTCCCTCCTCCCTTTTCACCTCTCTACGACATCCCTCTTTCTTTTGATGTCACTATGCATTTCTTCTTCCCGACAAGTTGCCATGGAATCTGGTAAGTTCTCCATGATTCCGAGCAAGGTAAGCCTTGAAACCGATATGGGTCATCCTAGATCACAATTCCATGTTGTTTCTAGTCTCACTATAATGTTTGATACAGAGAAACACCTTGAGGGAAAATTCCCCAGAATTTCAATGAGAAACCCAGCCTTTGCAGGCATTTTCTGGCCGATCCCGACCTCGGCTCAACCTCATTTTGGTATGCCCTTGTTCCTAATCTCCTAATCTTCAATTTGACTTTTATTTCATAAAAAATAGTTAAGAATCGAGCTCGAACGGAGCTTGGGAAGTTTCCCGGCCAAAATTCCCAAATACAGCCTTATTCTGCCTTAAGTTCAACGAGTGCGACGCGCAAGCCTATTTGGGTCGACCCGACCCACAACCCAAACCCAATCTAAAATCTAGCCCAAATCTACGATCCATTACCCTCAATCCAGTAACCCTGACCCAACACTAACATGGGCCCAATCCAATAACCGGCCCAAACCTTTAGCCCATGTAACCCAAACATTTGGCCCAATTCAACAACCAGCCCAACCTAGTAACTGAAAGCCCACATCCGACCTAGATCTGACCTAACCCGAATCGAAGCCCCGTTCCCATAGTTAGCGTGTGGTAGACTACCATAACCGGCGTGTGGAGCACATGCTCCTCCGCCGTCCACAACGGTGACCACAATGAATTTCCAACGATTTTTTCGACGACCCATCTCAGCGCGTAGCCTCCCAAGCTCATGCCCTGTGGCGACGCATGCGGCAGCTCATGAGGGAACCCGAGGTCCCTCCTAATGTTTTTCAACGTACCGAATCCGAATTCGTTATCCGTTTTTCCAAATTCTATCGTTTTAGTAGAGTTTTATTAAATGGTCTCTATTTGTGTTTAAGTGGATCTGTTGGAAATGATCGTCCTCCTTAGTTCGGGCGGCTCCCCAGCAACAAAATATCCGTGAATGGACCCCTTATTAACTTGCATGTTTTTATAAAATATTAGGCTTGCATTCAAGAAAAACATGATTTCATGATTTAACATTTTATGCATTATTTATGATTTATCAAGTTTACGATTTACAAAAGGTTATGAATTATTGGATTTTTGTATATGAAATTCTATGGATTTACGAATATGAATTATCATGGATTTATGAGATGAGGCTTTGAGCTTTTAAGCTCCGGATTTGATATGAGATTTTTGAGATACATTTTCAGTGCTTATCTAATGAGTTATCATACAGCACATACACACAACCGAGTATGTAGACGTCTATGGCCATAGGACACAATTTATGAGATTTATGACATACTCCCAGCCTTACTAGCCCGGGGCTAATGTCGGTGTGTTATGTGTGTGTGTGTGTGTGTGTGTGTGTGTGTGTGTGTGTATTTCTTCTCTGGCGTAACCTAAAGTCGTATAGCTTCACCTTCGGGTGATGGACCCCTATATTTCTTCTTTGGTGTAACCCAGAGTCTTACAGCTTTACCTTCAGGTGATGGGCTCATTATATATACATATATATATATATATATATATATATATATATATGTTTCTTCTCTGGCGTAACCCAGAGTCGTACAGCTTCACCTTTGGGTGATGGACCCCTATTTTCTTCACTGGCGTAACCCGGTGTTGTACAGCTTCACCTTCGAGTGATGGTTATGCCTTCAAGCCACTATGATACCCCTAGTTGAGTACATCATTGATGAGATTTATGGATTTGCCTTTGGGTGACTATATTACCATTACTAAGCACTGGTTTACACGTACATGTTTTTACGAATGTTTTTCATGGCATGCCAGAGTTTTCTGAAAACCTACTATGTAGTACTATATATGTGCTTTCAAAACAAGGAGTTAGTATGTTAAAAAATTTGGTCCACTCACCCTTATTTTGCGCCTCGTTCAGGAGTTAGAATCGAGGTATACAATCCCGGCATCAGGACACCTCTACATAGGTATCTTTGGGTCTTTCAAAGTAGAACCCACTCCTTTGTTCGTATCATTTTATATTCATTCTTTCACATTATTCTTAATTAGTTGTATGATCTGAACACGTTCCTGCAATTGCATACTTCATTATATTCAAATTTACACATTTTGTTTACATTTGTTCTTTCTTTATTTGTTGCATGTATGTTCAAAATGGCTTCGTCACTCTTGAGTGTCAGCCAGCACGTGCCTATCCTGATATTTGGTGATATCGAGGTCGGGACGTGTCAAGGTTAAAAGTGAACCAAAGAAAAAAAAAACTACTACATGAGGAACATTAGTACTAGTGTTAAACATGCTCTAATGTTAGATCAGATAGTGCTCAAACGCTTAGTCCATTTGACTCACAGATTGAAAAGTCTTGTAAAGGAGTATGTAAACCCATTCTCATGTTTTGATTACAAGCAATATTACTATACTATTCTACACTTAGGGGAGAGAGAGGATTTGAATTGGGAAAGCAATGGATTGCAAATGAAAAACCTATCCACCAGCATAATCCACCACTTACAAAACCATTCCCATGTTTGATAAAACTAATAATGGATTATGAAACTTAACACATGCAAACCACGATTTGTGGGGAGGGAAAGGGGAGAAGGGAAGTATTCATAATCTATATATACCTTGTTAGAGATTTCAATAATAAATATATAAATTATTATATATATATATATATATATATATTTAGAATTAAAAGACATGATACTTACTCAATCTTTGTATATTTTGTTGAATGGTTGCAACTTTTGGTTAAAAGACATGATGCTTACTCAAATTGTATGAGTAGAATTAAAAGATGTAATTAGTCAATATTTATTTTCTGAAAAATTCTAAATAGAAGACATTTCTTTTGGGTCAACACTATTAAGAAGTGTTGTATATCTTCAACCACAATGAAGGGGCTCGATGAACGGGTGCTTTAATGCTTATAAATACCTATTGTGGCATAATGTTTCACACACAATTTTCATAAATTTGTTTCTACATTCCTTGCTCTCTTTTCTCTCCATCACATTCATACAATTTCTTTCTATTTATTTCTAAGGGAATACAATTCGGTTTTGCTAATCAAATATTCCATACTTTTTTGTATCCTGGAAGTGAATTGCCAAGAACCCTTTAGCAAACTTATTCGAGTGGGGCAAATAACACTTTAAGGAAACGATTCAAGTCGTACCTCAAATTCATCATTCGGATTATTCTCTATACTTGTACATTTACTCTAACAATCTTAAAGTGTTATTTTTGTCATGGAGAACAAGTTTGATAACATGGCTTTGAAGATTATCAATCAAGATGTCCACAAGCTAGACAAATTTGATGGATCAAATTTCACCCAATGGAAGGACAAGATGTGTTTCATGCTTACTGTTCTAAATGTCATATATGTGTTGGACCCGAAGTTGGAGCCTATTCGTGAACCAAGTGACAAAGACACGGACAAAATAGTTGTTGATTGAAAGAAGTGTGAAGAAGATGAATTGGTATGTCGAGGACACATCTTGGGCACATTCAATCTCCAAAGTAAATTTGGGAAGCACTTGAACACAAGTACACAACGGAGAAAAGAGGTACTGATAAATTGTTAATGTTCAAATATTACGAGTTCACCATGTTTGATAACAAATTCATGCTAGACCAAGTTCATAAATTATTGGTCTTGGTCTCAAAGCTTCGTGAACTTAAAATAGTTATTCAGGATCCTATGATAGTTGGGGCTATTATGGCAAAATTACCCCAAAGATAGAATAATTATAGAAAGAAACTTCTACACATGGTGGAAGATATTAGTTTGGAGGATTTGCAAAAGAGTATTCAAATTGAAGAAGAAACTCGAAATCATGATAAGAATTTTGCAAATCAAGATTCCTCCAAAGTTCACATTGTCGAAGGAAACAAATACAAAAAGAACTTCAAAGTCAAAATTGACAAAGGGAAGTTTAAGAAAACCAATTCCAACAACAATCAAAAGAATGCAAATGGTGTCTACTACCATTGTGGAAAGAAATGCCATTACATTCGTGATTGAAAACATAGAAAAGTAAGTGAGGAATATGCCAATAAGACCAATAGCGAAAATATGATGGAAATTTCTGAAATTGATAACATTGTTGCAATGGTATCAATGATGCTTATTGGGCCTTAAGGGTTCATTGGGCTTTCAAGCCCCTTGTGTTTTCAAGTTGTCATACAACTTGAGTTAATGAGCTTGACATTCAAATCTCATTGGGCCTTGCATCCCAAAACCAACCCCGAGGTCTATAACAAACATATTCGTTTGATTAATTAACATATTAATTAATCCAAGCCATAAATAATTAAACCATTTAATTATCCTTACTCATCTCCGTTGTTTCTTCAATCTCTACCTTACTCAATGTACGATCCATTAGGTTCCTTTTAGCTAGGCAGTGAGTGATTAGAACTCTTCAAATCGATTATGAATTGAAACATACTTTCAAATCTCCCCTGAGTGATTATACCCAAGCTAATCAGAAAAGGTAGAGAACCTATTCAGTTTAGGATTACAATGCAATACGGTCTTTCTCTAATACAATACTCTTGACCACATTGTTTGGTTTGATAGTTTATTCATGTCTACTATCCAATGTGATTTTTTTACTTATATGATTACCTTGAATGTGATTTGGAATCACTTCCTAAATCTCGTTCATACTCTGGCCAGAGATTCTTAATCATATCATAGAGTATTCTCCCTCAAATGGTTTGAAGGTTAGAGATCCCTTATTATGCATTCACTTGCCTCCATGGCTAAGTGGCTTAACCCCAACTATGTCGTGGACACCCCTTGATGGAATGACTTTGACATAGTCAAAGATCAGGGACCTAACCATAAGACAACTATGATGCCTTAGGTCAAAAGACTACTTTGCATTATCCCAACCATGAGTTCTCATATGACATGAGTATGAGAACAACTTATTGATTGTGTTCAATGGACTCATTCTCTATTGAACACCTACATGCTTGTCTTGGTGTCGGTCACACCAATGACTCAAGACCAGTCACTCTCTTTAAGAGAAGACATAGCACGTACTGATCTCAACGAACTGTCAATGCCCAATTGGCAATCCTATGATCAGGACCGTTTAGGATATGTATACAAAAAAGAATGGTCTCATGAATCTAACTTCTTTAGATCACATTCTTCCAATTACATTTTCCTTGGACTTATCATTTAAGCATATAATTAGTTTAACATGTAAAATGTCCGTAAAGTATCACCATATGATTGGCTTTAGGCACATTTCCAACAAATATGGCAATTGCAATAAAATCATCTGATTGGTGGCTCGACTCAGGGGCTACTATACATGTGTTCAATGATAAGGCACAATTCATGACATATGAAGCATCAAGGGATAATCAAGAGGTTTTAATGGGGAATCATAATTCTGCCAAAGTTCCAGGAAAAGGAACCGTTGAACTTCAGTTTACTTCTGGGAAGAAATTGACATTGCTTAATGTACTACATGTTCCAGAAATTAAAAAGAATCTTGTGTTTGCAAATTTATTATGTAAGAACAGTATAAAGACTATTCTAGAGTCCGACAAGTTAATAATGTCGAAAAATGGAATGTTTGTTGGGAAGGGATATTCTTGTGATGGGATGTTCAAACTAAGTATTAATAATAAAGTGAATTCTTTTGCTTATATTGTAGAATCTTCCTCTCATTTATGGCATTTACGTTTAGCATATGTAAATTTTAGATCTTTAAAATACATGCGCACACTTGGTTTAATTGCTTTTAATGATGATTACAATAAATGTGAAACATATATTCAAGCAAAAATAACTAAGAAACCTTTTCCAACTACCGAAGGAAATACAAATTTATTAGATTTAATACATTATGACATATGTGAATTTAATGGTGTTTTAACAAGAGGAGGAAAAAGATATTTTATCACATTTATAGGTGATTGTTCTAAGTTCACTTATGTTTATTTATTGTCTAATAAAGATGAAGTTTTTGAGTGTTTTTATAAGGCTGAAGTTGAAAACCAAAAGGGAAGGAAAATTAAATGCCTTCGTAGTGATAAAGGTGGTGAATATTTTTCACATGAATTTGATATCTTTTGTGAAGAGCATGGTGTTGTACATCAAAGAACCGCACCCTATACACCACAACAAAATAGTTTGGCAAAAAGAAAAAATAGGACACTCACTGAAATGATTAATTCTATTATGATTAACGATAATACTCCTAAACATTTATGGGGAGAAGCATTATTTATTGCATGCCATATACACAATAGAATTACATCTACAAAGACACGTTTGTCACCATATGAAATTTGGAAAGGAAGAAACCAAATTTGTCATATTTGAGAGTATGGGGCTATGTAGCCTTTTACAAGGCATTGGACCCTAAGAGATCCAAGTTGGGTCCAAGAGTAATTAAAAGCATATTTGTAGGATATGTAGAAAATTCAAGGGATATAGGTTGCTTAATTTAGACTCAAATACAATAGTTGAGTCTAGAGATGTCAAATTTATAGAAAATAAATTTTATAACGACTACTCAGCGTCTGAAAAAGAGAACGATCAAACACCTTTCTCTAATCCGGCTGCTAATCATTCTCAAGGTGAGAAAAGAAAATAGTCTGAAACTGTTAATGAACCAAGGAAAAGCCAAAGGGTAAGAAAAGCAAAGACTCTAGGCTCTAATTTTATTTCATCTCAATCTATTGTATTTTTAATTGAAGGAAATAGAACAAATGTTCTTAAGAAAATACCCATATTGTTGAATGTTGAGGATGATCCTAAAAGTCTAAGCGAAACATTGACTTCAAGAGATGCAGCCTTTTGGAAAGAGGCTATAGATGATGAATTTGAATCATTAATATTTAATCAGACATGGGTTTTAGTGGACTTGCCCCAAGGATCAAAAGCAATAGGTTGCAAGTGGGTATTTAGAAGAAAATACAATACAGACGGTTCTATTCAGACATTTAAAGCCAGGCTGGTTGCCAAAGGTTTTAAGCAGAAAAATGGAATAGACTATTTCGATACATATGCACCAATAGCTAGGCTCACATCAATTAGAATATTGTTTGCATTCGCATCTTTATATAATTTGCATGTGCATCAAATGGACGTGAAAACAGGTTTTTTAAATGGTGATTTAGATGAAGAAGTTTATATGGAACAACCAGAAGGGTTTGTTCTCCCTAGGAATGAAAAGAAGGTTTGTAAATTAGTAAAGTCGTTATATGGATTAAAGCAAGCACCAAAACAATGGCATGAAAAGTTTGATTTTGTCATTTTATCATATGGATTTAGACATAACAATGCTGATAAATGCATATACTCTAAATTCACAAATGATTATTGTGTTGTTATATGTTTATATGTTGACGACTTGCTAATTTTTGGTACAAACATGAAAGGTGTATCTAAAACTAAAGAGTATCTCAATTCAAAATTTAAGATGAAGGACTTGAATGAAGTAGATATTACCTTGGGAATTAAAGTAAAGAAGTATAGTAGGGGTTACGCTTTGTGTCAATCACATTATATAGAAAAAATTGCTTCTTAAGTTTAAGCATATGCAAATAAAAGAAGCAAATACCCCTTATGACCTTGGTGAAACTTTGCTTAATAATTCTGGTAGGTCTGTTGCACAGCTTAAGTATACTAGTGTAATCGGAAGTCTAATGTATGCCATGCACTGTACGAGGCCAAATATCACATTTGCAGTAAGCAAACTTTCTAGATACACTAGTCATCAAGGTACTGCTCATTGGAAAGTAATAAATAGCATTCTTGGTTATCTTAAAAGAACTATTAACCTGAGTTTAACTTACTCTAAGTTTCCAGGAATACTTGAAGGATATTTAGATGCAAGTTGGATAACAAGTGCTAGTGATAATAAGTCTACATCAAAGTGGATTTTTATAATTCCCGGAGGAGCAATTTCTTGGGCTTCAAAGAAGCAAACATTTATAGCACATTCAACTATGGAATCTGAATTTATAACATTAGCGACAGCAGGTAAAGAACCAGAATGGATTAGAAATTTGTTATTGGAAATAGAGTTGTGGCCACAACCAATGCCATCCATTTCTTTATAATGTGATAGTGAGGCTACTTTATATAGAGCATACAATAAGGTATACAATGGAAAGTCTAGACATAATAGCTTGAGACATGAGTACGTCAAGCAATTAATAACTGATGGAGTTATTAATATTATTTATGTTAAATCAAGCAATAATTTGGCGGATCCGTTAATGAAAGCACTTTCAAGAGCTTTGGTAGTTAGTACATCTAGTGGAATGGGGCTAAAATCCTTTACTGAAAATTAGCCACCAATAATGGTAACCCGACTTTGTCTAGAACATCACTTGTTTAAAAGTTTAATGGGTAATAACAAGTTATTGATAAGTGGTTGCGAAAGCACTGAAAATTAATATATAACTCATTCCAGGATGATCAGTGCAAGACTGCTACGTTTAGGATGATGAGTTTTATCTCTTAGTACTGGTTTGGTACTGAGGTACTTTTATAAAAAAAATGGGTATATATATATATATATATATATATAAACTGAGATAAAAAAGGTGTTTGGTAAACACTTAGAAACAACTTATTTTCACAGTTTTGGGTAAAAAAAAAAAAGCTGAAAACATAAAGTAGCAAAAATGAGCTTATTCTCACATCACAGCAGAAGTAATTTTTTTTCAAAGCACACAAATACCAAACCAGCCCTTAATGAGGTTATTTGTAGTTGTGTTTATAGTAGCAAGGACATGGGAAGGAACCTCACCTATATGAACATAAAAAGTGGTGCCACTTCTAACAATAGTTAGGTTTTCTCTTGTAAATGTTCATGAAACCAGCATGAAGCATAAGGCCATAATAGTGCTTAATTAGTTCAAAAATTTCTTTAAGGAAATAAGACATAGTCATGTGTGTAGCGATTCCGGTTTTAACATAAAAATAGTTGGTTTAAACTTAGGTCACCATCGCATTCGTAATAACTTTGAATTACTTACACTAATTAAAGGTTTAGTTCAAAAGACACCTTTATTGTATGCATGATTATATCAGTATGTTTGTGGTTAATTATAAAGAGAGGATTGTTAGCATATTATTTATCAAATTATTGAAATTGGGAAGGATTGTTAGAGATTTCAATAATAAATATATAAATTATTATTATTATCATTATTTATGTATGTATGTATGTATGTATGTATGACTGACTGACTTGGTGCTGCATTGTGCAACATGTGTGTGTATAATAGGTAAAGGATGATGCAATGGGTAGCAAGCGTACAGGTAGCAAGGTTGGGTTTCATTCAATCTTTGTATATTTTGTTGAATGGTTGCAACTTTTGGTTAAGAGACATGATGCTTACTCAAATTGTATGAGTAGAATTAAAAGATGTAATTAGTCAATATTTATTTTCTGAAAATTCTAAATAGAAGACATGTCTTTTGGGTCAACACTATTAAGAAGGATTGTATATCTTCAACTAAAATGAAAGGGCTCAATGAACGGGTGCTTTAATGCCTATAAATACCTATTGTGGCATAATGTTTCACACACAATTTTCAAAAATTTGTTTCTACATTCCTTGCTCTCTCTTTTCTCTCCATCACATTCATACAATTTCTTTCTAGTTATTTCTAAGGGAATACAATTCAGTTTTGCTAATCGAATATTTCATACTTTGTTGTATCGTGGAATTGATTTGCCAAGAACCCTTTAGCAAACTCATTCAAGTGGGGGCAAATAATACTTTAAGGAAACAATTCAAGTCGTACCTCAAAGTCATCATTCGAATTATTCTTTATACTTCTACATTTACTCTAACATACCTTGGCACATTTTGATTCCTATTAAAGCATGAAAGCAAATGTGGAGATGGAAAAAGGCATTGCACTAAAATTAGTCTTTTATAGCGCAAGGAGCATGTAGTAGTAGCCATTCGCAGCAAGCGTACCATAAAAATTCATATTGTCAAAGTTTTCTCTTTTATGCCATGCATTGCACACCAAAAATAATGTATTTTTTCACCACATCACTAAATAATGCGTTGTAATATGTTTGCTATTTAAGACGTTCAATGCATGCAGTGTTTTTTGTTCCCAAAAAAAAAAATGCACGCGGTGTTTTCTATTTAAATTCTAAAAATAATATTGATATTTATTTATCGGATTTTTCGTTCAACATGTTTTTCATTCTACATTTTTAAATGAATTGAAAGATCTGATGCAAATCTTCCTTTCATCACTAATTTCAGTTTGTAAATTTTTCTGTAGCTGTAAGTTAAACAAAAACTACTATCAGATGGTGATGGTGAGGGTGAGTTTGGAAAGTGAGTCCGGATTAGCCTATTAAGGTTCGGTTCCCTTCAATATAACAAACATATATGACGGCTTTATGTTAGTCATTCTCTAATTTGGGATACAAGAAAGTGTTTTGGTCCTTTTGGTTCAACGATGAAAGAATTGGAAAATTGATATGAGAAGTTATTCTCATATTTGGTAAAACCAGTATTGGACTATGAAACTTGACACATAACTCATAATTATAAAAATGGGGAAGTTTTTTTTTCGATGATATGAGTCGTCGTGCACTCTAAACTTATAAAAATACAAGAAAAAATTGTATATAAATGAGTGCAAGATAACAATTCTTTGGTGTCAATAATAGCACTCTTAATTATGCAATGCAAGGAACAATGAACATATTTTGATTCCAATTGCAGCACCAGCAATGCATAAACCAAAAGCAAATGACAAAAAAAGGGTACTTATTCGTCTATATTCCCGAGCTTTTGCAAACACAAACGAGCTTTGTGCACTGTTGCAGTTTTCAGACGCCAGTTGTTTATGCCGTGTTTGGCCAGGTAGTATCACCATCGAGTGTATCAACACGCTTCGGTTTTTTCTTTTTCCTTTCTTTTCTTGTTTTTTTTAATGCTAATTGGCACTTAGCAGCGGACTCGTGACGGTGGCAAAGTAACAAACTCCTCCTTTAGCCCTTGTTTCTTTGTATGTGGTAATTCTTTATTAAAAGTCACTTAGTACTACGGTCTAATGGTATTCTTCTTTACTTGTAAGTAAAAAATCTTAGGTTTTATTCTTACCAAAGTCGAATTTAAATCACATTATTGATAGCTCATTATGAGGCTTAGCCACCTCCTCCACCTTAGTATAGTAATACCGTTTGTTTAAAAATAATAATAATAATAATTATTATTATTATTATTATTATTATTATTATTATTAGGAAGGTATTTTCTAATTATATTACTTAATATTAACTATTACGATCTATAAGTGAGAGGTTTTAAATTTTCTATATTGGGAAATGACAAGTTTGCACCAATTTATTCTTCTTCCCTTTAATTTAAATACATCGTTGTATCAAAATATGTATATTCTAATGATCTGTGAGTTTATTCCACCTTCGCCAACTCAAAAGGGTTGAACTTCTCGGAGATGGACAAAAAAACCTTTTGTATCCTACTTATATACTCCCTCCTTTTTTGCACCAACCACATAATAAGATGGCCTCATTTGTTATGTCCAATTGTAATAACTGTTTCAATTTGATAGATTAATTTGCGCATCAGATAATACTTATTAAATTGTCAAGTAGTTTAGTTTTGTGTCCGAATAGTATCGAATAGTACTGATTATATTGTCAAGTGTTTGGTGTTGTGTCAAATTAGAAAGTTGATTATATTATACAATGTTTGATGTTGTGTCCAAATAATAAAGTCCAATTTTTAATAATTTTTCAAAGAATGATTGATGAATAAAAGTGAAAAAAAAAAATTAAAAAAAATTAAAAAAAACCCTTGTAAAATGCAAAGAGAAAAATTTGTGTGGAGCTCAGCTTATCATGAGACATTGTTGAGTGAAACTACAATCTACTTAAAACTTGCCACGTAATAAGTTTAAGATATAATCTTTTACATCCTTCTATATTTAAATGTGTTATAATCATTTTTCTTACTAATTAATATAACCAACTAGATTCATATAACAACTCACTTTTTTTTCCTCTTTTCTACCTCTCTTTTTTCTTCCCAACAGTTTATGTTTTGCCATGTAAGAGTCTTTCACTTTCTTCTCTCCACTTATGTTTCTTGCGTTTCTCACAAAAAATAAATCACCTTCTTTAAAACTTTAAGGTTTAATTGGATAAATAGTTCCAATGATGATATAGTATTCGGAATATATCTTCGTGGTAAAAAAAAAATAGAAATTAATTCCTTATGATAAAGTCCGTTAGAAATTCAATCTCAAAATTCAATATTCTGTCAACTTTCTTTTAATATGTGAGGTTTAATTGTCATTTTGGTTCATTTAACCCATTCTGGGTTCAAAACAAAATGGAAAAAAAAAGGAAAAAAAAAAACCCATCTAACGTCAATTGAAATCAGAATATTCAGCTGCAATCTAATTGAGATGTTTAAGTCATTTTGTTCGAAAATAGGTTGTTCGATCCAATAGTTGTGGTCTTGTTCATGAAATTTCTGTTCTTTTTTCCAGATGGTGTTCTTTGCTCATAGTTAGCCATCAAATCGAAAGAATTGTAGAATATCAATGACAAAAAATTAACAAGAGTGTGAATAGCATTATCTTTTTTTCCTATTTAAATAACCTGAGTTTTTTACAAGTAGTCAAATTAACTAGTTTAATTTTGGACCAAGGTTTAATTTTAGAATCGTAGTATCTTAGCTTTTAATTATATTTGTTAGAGATGTACTTTTTTAAAACTATAAAGGTACTACAACTTTTTTTTTTTTTTTTTTTTTGAAATGGTTTGAATGATGTTACCAGCCATTAAGTTTGAAGATGGATAACCAAGATGTCACGAGAAATGTAACAAACTTTTGCCGACATGCTGCTATTAATTGAATGACATATAGTTGGGAAGAAGATGGCTTTATTTTCTTTCCATATTCTTATCTGCTTGATGTTGATCGGTCGGAGAAATGCGAGATAGGTCGGAGAAAAGCGAGCCTTTTTTTGTTTTGTTGTGTGCCCGACTAATAATACCCAAGGTTTTGGAAGGGAAAAGCTAGCCGGTGTGAATGGTGTAGTGTGGGATTTAGCTTTCAATTAACATGTTCCTAAACTAAAACAGGAATCCAGAAAAGGTGTAGGATTGGAATAGCTGGGACGCAAGTTAACCCTAAGTACAACTTTCTAGTTTGGTTTGGATTCGGTTTTATTCTAGAATTTGGTTTCCTATATTATATAGGATTTGTGTGAAATTGTTGACCCTAAAAATTACTAACCTATGTGGCGCGCAGGCCGAGTAACTAATAAGCTAACTACGTCCTTCGGTTGAATGCAGGGCGTGCCAACTCGTTGGCCGAGCTCGGCCGAGGAGTAAAATTCGTTGATATCGCGTTGATCGCGCTGTTGACTTCTTTATCTTGCGACTGCGACTGAGGAAGGAACACTCTCGGTCTTTGGGTTCTCGAGCCTGAAGACAAGGCTGCTAGTTTTGCGAAGTTCACAAATCGTCGGCGCCCGATTCAGTCACCGTGATTATATTCGTAAGAGTATAAGCACGTCGAATCGACACTAAACTATACGGACACAAATATTCAAAGGTGATGTATGTCTTGATGGTGAATGTGGTTCGACCGTCAGAATGCTGAACTCTAAAACTCACTTGTAAGTATCCAATCATAAAATCACTCGGCGTCCAGTACGCCGAATGTCGTAACTCGTAACACCTTACTTCGCCGAGAGGGCTAATAAGATGACCTCTGCCAATAAGGATTCGAAAACCCTTCTCAATCGAGACTAGGATAGGTAACCAGTCGGCCTCGACGCAGTGCTGTTTATCCAAACTGAAGGTGCTCCTCGGTCGGCTGATTCTACGGCAACAGTGCTGTTTATCCAAACTGAAGGTGTTCGCCGGTTGCCTCCACAGTGCTGCTTATCCAAACTAAAGGTGTGTTGGCGGGAAAAAGAAAATGAAAAATCTCAAGATGTTTGAGAGGTTTCGCGAAGGGCAATTGTGTGTTGAATTAAATGTCCCCAATTGTTGCATGATTTCTTGTATTTATAGCACCAACTCCTTCTTGAGATCGAATTAAACTCCTACCCTGATTGGGAGTTCTTGTTTCATTCCGACTCTGCTTCGAACAACCCTACTCCCATTAGGACTTTGAACTCACCCCCTTTTGGGGCTTTATTCATTGTCGGCCAAGAATCCTAATTGCACCAGGACTTCCTCGACCCTTTTTGCTTATCTGAACTACTCATTCTTGCGATAGGACTTGACCATCCCTGCTAAATGGCCTGGAATCATTAGGCAGCCCATAGTATTTTTGACATGGCTTTAGGCCAAGCACAACCCTACACTCGGCCCAACAATATTATTTTGGGCCCAAACAGAAACCCACGACATCTATGAATATAAAGAGTAGCGTTATTCGCACACCTCTTTTTACCTCTCAAATACCCTTGTTAATTTTGTTTATTGATCTTCTTCAATTCATTCGATTCGACAGCCGGACATTAAGAGGAGTATGTGAGAGGTAAAAATGGGTTTGTGGATAGCATCACCATAGAAGGAATATATGGCTTTGGGAGAGCTTTTGAGAGAGCTTTTGAGGCATAAAATTGTATACTTGAGAGTACTTTGTGTTTATGAGTTCTCTTGTATCCGTTGGTAATCAATAAAGCCTTCCGTTGTTAGAGAATTACTCCTATATTAGATGAACTCTAGATTGTATTGTGTTTTGTTTATTGCATGATTGTTTTGGTTTAGTTTACAACATAAAAATAGGTGGAGTCAGCCTAAACAATTTGGTGCTTACAACAAAACTCACCAAACGCCCTTTTCGTATTCTATAATACCATCCAATTATTTTATACAACAAACGAGACCTAAGTCTTCTAAAAAAACGAGACCTAAGTGTTAACAATATATAGTGAATGGTTAGAGTGCCATGTGTCAATGGATTAGTAGGGTTGTTATAAGGAGGTTAAGGCAGTTATAGCAAGTCTTAGTGAACAAGCTTGTAAAGTTAGTATATAACAAATGTAGTGAATGTAATTGAGTCATATAGAAAAATATTACAATAATACATTCCTCTTTCTCTCTACATTTCTTCCTTATTTCTTTAACACCTTAATAATCTTTCTGCATCAATACATCTCTGCAATATAATATGTTGCTTTACATGGTATCATTCGCCGGTTAAGCACCTCTTGCTTGCACAGTAATCTCGATCTTGGATTTCTTCATTCCGCTGCTCTAGATCTTCTTCTTCTTCTTCTCTGGTATTGTTTGTGTGTTCTTCTCTGATTTCGGGCCTCTACAAGTTCCCTATCTCACGATTGTTTCTCTTTACAATCGTGCCCGCCAAGTGTTTGATATATTTCCTGTGTGAATTTCTTCCTTCACAAGCTGCAATGGTGACTGCCACTCAACTACAAATTCTGCAATCCCCAATCACCTCTCTTATTTCTACTGTTCCTACGTCGGTTACTGTCAAACTTGATGAGTCCAACTATCTCACCTGGCACTTTCAGATGCAATTGCTCCTTGAAGGCCATAGAATTATGGGGTTCTTGGATGGTTCTCTTCCCTGTCCTGCACGGTTTTTGTCGTCGGGGTCTGGGGAGTCTGATGTTGATTCTGGGGATTCTTCATCCAGAACTGATACAGATGAATACAAGGTATGGAAAATGCATGATCGCGCCTTGATGTAGCTCATCACTGTCACACTTTCCCCATCAGCGGTATCTTGTGTCATTGGCAGCACAAGTGCTCGAGAACTGTGGATTCGACTCAAGGAACAATTCTCCATTGTTTCTCGTGCCACCATATTCCAAATGAAGTCTGAATTACAGAATATCAAGAAAGGCCCTGATTCCATATCCCAGTATTTGCAGCGCATTAAGGAAGCTCGCGATTATTTGACTGCTGCAGGAGTGCATTTCGAAGATGATGATATTGTCATCTTAACTCTCAATGGCTTGTCAGGGGATTATAATACTATCAGATCCATCATTTGAGGTCGAGACAGTGTAATTTCTCTCAAAGACTTGAGATCTCAGTTGCTTGCTGAAGAAGCAATGGTTGAGAATATTGCTGTTACACCATTCCTTTCTGCAATGATGGCCAAGAATTCTGAATCTGGTTCCAAGAACTCGTCTTATTCATCCAACGGGTATACTGGTAGTTCTCATCAAGGGAGTTCTGCAAATTTGAGTCAAGGGTATTCGAACACTCAGTCTTCGGGGTTTTCTGGTACAAATCCTCCACATATCTACTTCAAGAACAGTTACAATAAGCACAAGGGCAGAGGTAAATTCAACTATAATCCTAATTCTCGATCTGGGAACTTTAGAAATGTCTACACCACTTCTGCTTCTGGGATTCTTGGTGCGTCTCCCTCACAGTCAACTTGTCAAATATGTGGAAAACTTGGTCATCTTGCTGATACATGTCGATTCCGGAACACTGAGGCTGTTATAGCTGAAGGATGTGAGATTTGTGGCAAAAAGAACCACACTGCCCAATTTTGCCATTTTCGTAATGCAACTATGTCTGGCACTACCCCTCAAATGTCTGCAATGCATGTCAATTCCTCATTATCCACTCCAACATCAAATGCTTATTCTCAGCAGTTCTGGCTTACAGATTCAGGAGCAACAAATCATCTCACTGCAGATTTGCAGAATCTTTCCTTGGCTACACCTTTCCCATCCACAGAGACCATTCAAACTACCAATGGTGCAGGTTTATCCATTTCACATACTGGTTCATCTGTCATTCATACACCTACTCAAAAGTTGAAGCTTAATTCAGTATTATTTGTTCCGAGAATTACTCAGAATCTGTTATCTGTGCACAGACTCTGTCTTGATAATCATTGTTGCCTAATTTTTGATGCTTTTTATTTCTGGATTCAGGACAAAGCCACAGGGAGGATTCTGTACAAGGGGAAGTGTAGTAATGGGTTATATCCAATACCAATATCCAGACCAGGTCTGCTTCAGCAACAGGGGTTTAAAGCTGCATTTCTTGGACAGCAAGTGCATTCTAGTTTCTGGCATAGCAGACTAGGTCATCCCTCCAATTCTATTGTCTCCACTATACTTAGAAAATCAAATATTCCAGTTTCTTCTGATGTATTACCTTCTTTGTGTCATTCTTGCTTACAAGGCAAATTCAGCAAGTTACCTTTTTCCTCATCTGTCTCCAAATCTGTAATTCCTTTTGAAATACTGCATAGTGATGTCTGGGGCCCTGCTCCCTGTGTTTCTATTGATGGATACAAATACTATGTGACATTCATTGATGAATGCACTAGATTTTGTTGGCTGTTTCCCTTGCATAATAAAAGTGAAGTATGTTCTGTGTTTATTCGATTATATCACTTCATCTTTAATCACTTTGCAGTCAGTATTAAAACTTTACAAAGTGATGGGGGTGGGGAGTATACCAGTTCTGTGTTTCAATCTTTTCTGATAGCCAAGGGAATCACTCACCAAATTTCCTGTCCTTATACTCCAGAGCAAAATGGCCTGGCAGAAAGAAAGCATCGCCATATTGTTGAAACCTCAATCACATTGTTACAGACTGCATCTCTACCTGCATCCTTCTGGTCTTTTGCTTGTCAAACTGCAGTCTACCTTATAAACAGGATGCCTTCCTCCACTATAAATAACCAATCCCCATTTGAGGTTCTGTTTCAATCTGTTCCAGATGTTCAACACCTAAAGATTTTTGGTTGTGCATGTTTCCCCCTCTTAAAACCTTATACTAGGAACAAACTGCAACCTAAAACCAACTTATGCATTTTTCTGGGCTATGCATCTAAGTACAAAGGCTATATTTGCTTTGATGTTCTCTCCAAGCGATCTTATATCTCTAGACATGTGCTATTTGATGAGTGTGACTTCCCATATTCCTCTCTTGTCTCTAAGTCATATCTCAATTCCCAGAGGTCTAGTTCTCCAATTCCAGTAAGTTCAGTGTCTATTACTAATACCAATACTATTGTTGGAGCACCATCACCCACTTCTGTGTCTAGTCGTCGTGCTACCCCTACCTCTGCCAATGCCAGATTTCCCCAGTCTCCATATCTACTGGATCCATCTCAGTCCCCTTCACCAGAAGACACAAGCTACCCCATTACTGGCACTTCACCTCAGTGTACTTCCTCTGCTCTTCCTGTGGCTCCTGAGTGTTCCCCAGAATCGTTACAAGTCATTCTTCCTATTCCTCCATTAAACTTACATCCTATGCAAACAAGATCAAAGAGTGGCATTGTCAAGAAGAAAGCATTTCTTGCCCTGGTCTCTGAGTCTACAGATGTGGATTTATCCCAGATTGAACCAGTGTCTTACAAATCTGCTGTGAAATCTCCTGTATGGGTTAAAGCTATGGAGGAGGAAATTGAAGCCTTACATTCCCAGCACACTTGGTCTTTGGTATCCTTACCATCAAATCGAAATCTTGTGGGGTGTAAGTGGGTTTTCAAGATCAAGAGGCATGCCAATGGAACTATCTCACGATACAAGGCTAGGCTTGTAGCCAAGGGGTTCAATCAAGAGGCAGGGATAGATTATGGTGAAACATTCAGCCCTGTAGTTAAGCCTACTACAGTAAGGCTTGTTCTTGCTTTAGCTGCACAGTTTGGTTGGGATTTAAGACAGCTTGATGTCAAAAACGCTTTTCTGCATGGAATCCTCCAAGAAGAGGTATACATGGCCCAACCTCCTGGGTTTGTTGACTCTATCTATTCCTCCTCAGTATGCAAACTTCACAAGTCTCTATATGGTCTCAAACAAGCCCCAAGGGCATGGAATGAGAGGTTTACTAATTTTCTGCCTTCTCTGGGGTTTCAAACAACCTATGCAGATACTTCTTTGTTTGTCAAACACACTGAATCTGGGGTTGTCATTCTCCTTCTTTATGTAGATGATATAATCATCACAGGGAGTGCAACAGCTATAATTCCAGAAGTCATTGCTGCATTGGCAGCCGAGTTTGATATAAAGGATCTGGGATCACTCCACTACTTCCTTGGCATTCAAATTACAAAAACTGCAGAAGGGTTATTTCTTTCCCAGCACAAGTATGTTAATGATCTGTTGACCAGGACAGAGATGCATCTGTCAAAGCCCTGTGCCACTCCTTGCTTGCCTCATCATCGGCTCCTCAAGGATGATGGAACACCATTTGTTAATCCTGCATTATACAGAAGCATCGTGGGTGCTTTGCAGTATCTCACTTTCACACGCCCTGACATTGCATTTTCTGTGCATCAAGTCTGTCAGTTCATGCATTGCCCTATGGAGTCTCATTACTTGGCTGTCAAACGGATCTTACGTTATCTTAAAGGGACTCAACACTATGGTCTTCAATATGTCAAAGGTGAGATGGAGCTGACTACATTTAGTGATGCTGACTGGGCAGGGGATCCCAATGACAGACGCTCCACAACTGGTTTTGTTGCTTTCTTAGGACATAATCCCATATCCTGGTCATCCAAGAAGCAACAAACAGTTTCTCGTTCCTCTACTGAAGCAGAATATCGCGCTATTGCTACAACAGCTACTGAGATCGATTGGCTCAAGCAGATTTTTGCTTTTCTGCAGATTGTCATATCGACTCCTTCCATAATGTTCTGTGATAATCTGTCCGCTATTGCTCTTACCTGCAATCCAGTGATGCATCAAAGAACCAAACATATTGAGATTGACATTCATTTTGTTCGGGAAAGGGTTGCTAAACATTTACTTCATATGCAGTTTGTTTCGTCTACTGAGCAATTCGCTGATATTCTGACTAAAGGACTTTCTGCACCACTGTTTCGTGCTCATTGTTGCAATCTCAGCCTTCGTGATCCTCCTCCTGAGCTTGAGGGAGGATGTTAACAATATATAGTGAATGGTTAGATAGTGTGCCATGTGTCAATGGATTAGTAGGGTTGTTATAAGGAGGTTAAGGCAGTTATAGCAAGTCTTAGTGAACAAGCTTGTAAAGTTAGTATATAACAAATGTAGTGAATGTAATTGAGTCATATAGAAAAATATTACAATAATACATTCCTCTTTCTCTCTACATTTCTTCCTTATTTCTTTAACACCTTAATAATCTTTCTGCATCAATACATCTCTGCAATATAATATGTTGCTTTACACTAAGTCACGTAATGAGTAAAAAAGATAAAAAATGATATCTTCCCCATGCATGGAAGTTTTCCTCCGGGTCATCCCATAACTAGTGAAGATATGATAAAATAGAAAGAAAAAATCAATATAAAAGGTTTCGTATGGTTGTATGTAATCGTGCCAGCAAATCATTCAAGCAACAAAACCATGCTTATTGTTGTAAATTGAAATAGAAAGGAACGAAGTTACCCGAAAAATATAGAAGCCTTGAGTGGTGAATGATTTTGGGATGAGTTGCGGACTAAATCGCTCTCTTTAAGACGTTTCGTGGCTCTGCACAAAGTGTGCAAGCAGTTCACAAACACCACGTCGTCCCCAGGATAAAACAGCCCAAATCCTTCTTCTTCTGATAAGGTTCTTCCTTGCACAACGGAAGAACCTTCAAACTTACACCCTTTCGATATGTTACTATTAAATCAATATGTAAAACTATTTTTTCTTTCTCTCAGCCTCTTTTCATCCGCATAACTTGTATCTTTCTATCTTTTTATATATATGTTGGTGTGTGTGTATAGATAAATATATATTATAATAACAAATACGTTGAGATTGCAATCTGTAATGAATCAAAGCAATTGAAATCAAAACCACAAGGAATAATGGCAATTGAAATCAAAACGGATAAAAACCACAACAGGACAAAACATAAATCAATTCAAACTGAAAATTAAAACTAAAACGGTTCAATTGCATGTTTCATATTTAGGGGAGATAACTCCTTAAGCCAAAATCAATTGACTTTTAATATTGGTAATAAAAACAAAAGATAAATATATTTAAATATTTAAATAAAAACATAACTGCTCTAACACTTATGGATGACATAAGCCACTTTCATAGACATTTTTTTTTAACAAACAATACACTAAGGGGGTGGGGGAGGGGGCTAAGCCTCACAACGGATTAGCAATAATATGATTCAAATACGTGTTTGATGAGAATCGAATCTAAGACCTCTTACTTACAAATTAAGATGAATACCATTAGATCGTATTTCTAAATGCCAACCACTTTCACAGACATTGACTGACTGACATGTCTTTAAAAATTAAAATAAAATGAGAAACTAGTCCTGATTGTATGTAAACATTGTAAGCAAAGTCTTAAATCACTACCTAGCTGGACTTTTTAATCGATTTTATGTTTTCAAAATCATTCTTATTGTTAAATAGGTAATGCTAGGGAGACTAAATTTGTGAACTACAGTTGCAAATTAAATGACATGTTATTAATAAGAAGTAAACAAGTTAATCAACACTTAAGTAATAATCCAATCATCAACTTCCATGTCACTTAAATTACAAAATTGAGTCTCCCTAACATTAGCTTGATCAAATTAATGAAATTAGTGCACGATTTACTTCCAAAAACTATGAAGCAGCCAAACAATATAGCTACTACTTGAAATGATATAGAATGTCCATCTCAATCTCATGTTATTTCTAAACTTACCTTTGCTTCTCGTGTATTTTCTATATTTTGTATTTTGATAAAAACGTATCATTTCTTTTGATCGAATTTCTAAAGTTAACACGACATAGGACGGATAAAATAGCAACCCTTTTATACAGAGCAACTTTCATGAAATAAGGAAATCGTTATCATGACGTTTCATGCTAATAATATAATATTATGTATAAGTTTTTGTTCAAATAATCTTTTATACATTGGCATAAAAATCCACAATAACAACTTATCCATGATGTAAAAGTTATTGTATGTACTTAAACAAAACTCAGGGATGAAAAGAGTACCGCGTACAAACACTTTGAGGGCGACCCATCAAATGTTTGCATTAAATGACATGTCGTCCATCGCAACTACATGCAAAGGCTCCATACTGAAAACAGTAGCTTCCTCCTTTTCTATTCTGATTTCGTTCACAAAGAACCCTCCCTATAAATACCTCCTCCATAGAAGTCAATCTGCATCACTCATAAAAAAATAAACCACTTCAGCTCTACTACTTAACACAATGTCTATCGAGAAGAACAGATATACATCGAAGAAAGCCGAGGATCGAGGTTTGCTGATGCTGAGGCTGGTAATCGGGAAGCTAGTGCACAAGAGTCTCTCGATCTTAGCATCTAGAGGCCCTCTCGATCACCATCGTCGTCACAATGATCTCCACGAAGAATCGGAAATGACAACGGTGGTGCCAGGAGACGTTAAAGAAGGACACTTCGCAGTTTTTGCTGTCAAGGGGGATGAAGCAGAGAGGTTTGTGGTTAAATTGGAGTCGTTGAGTAACCCTGAAATTTTGAGGTTACTGGAAGAGGCCAAGGAAGAGTATGGATTTGATCAGAAGGGTGCTCTTGCAGTTCCTTGCAGGCCTGAGGAATTGCGTAAGATTTTACAAAACTGAAGGAGGAATAAGAGGAGTAGTAGAACATGTATTAATATTAATTTTACAGTTATACAAGGATATTAGGTAGCAACTCAAATGAAACAAATTTTCATGTAATTTTCAAAGTACGTAATCATTCATGCATTATCTTTCTTTTTGTGTTCTTTTGCACGGTGTGTAGAACAAACTTCTACACGGAAATAAGAAAATTCAATCAATCTTATATGATGATTTCTTCTGAGGCTAGTAGGGTGGGTTGACTAGGTTATAGGTAAGGAGTAAGTTTAGTCAAGAGGTTTTTTTTTCTCTTTTTTTAATAAACGATCTTAACTATATTAAGAGAGTGGGGAATGGGCTAAAGCTCACAATAGATAATTCAAATTCACTTTTTGCGAGAATCAAATCTAAGACATGTCACTTACAAATGAAAAAGAATATTAATAGACCATAGTACTAAGTAGCAAGTTAAATCAAGAGTTTCATTCTCTTTCATTGTGACAAAAAAAGGTACTGCCATGTGGTTAGGGTGACTTAGAAAATAAGTCAGGAATTATGGGTCTTGTTGATTAAGAGTTTGATACTCCGGTTTTAACTTGTAACAAACCAAACTTGTACTACCAGGTTATTGTTATTAATTCTCCAACGCACAAGGCGAGGAAGTCAAACGCTCAGTGCTAGCATTCGGATGGTCACTGGAAATTCGAACAATGATTCGACAGCACCCGGATTGGAGTATTCTTGATAGTAAATACAAATTTGTACTTGAGAAACGCACTGGACTTATTTATGCCGTGTTTGGCCAGGTATACCAACAAGTTGGGTGCTTTTCTTCTTCCTTTTCGTTTTATATTATTAATTCGGACTCGTTTCAGTAATTATAGGATATACTAGCAGGAATGCCCACGCTTTGCTACGGGTTTTCAGATCATGAATAATATTCATAGAAAATTAACTGAAAATGCTACAACAATACAATTGCATTCATAAATGTAGCAAGTCTGAGAACGCATGTTTTACATGAGTAACGCTCACAAAAACACACATTTACACAATTATCTCCAAATGAAAGAAAAAGCAAGAGATGGGTGAATTGATCCATAAAATAAGCAATTTAATTTACATTGCTACTCTATTAAGCCGACATCGAGAGTCAATATTCAACAAACACCATAAAAAATTTGAGGATATAGCAAAATTTGACACTTGATTGTCTGATTGACAGCGAAGAAAATTCCAAAAAGAAAGGGTGACCCCTTAAAATCCAAGCATGCATAAAAATTTTAACAACATAATTACAAAATCGCTATAAATGAATATACCTGAAAAAGCCAAAGTTCCAAGTGTTCCTTCGGTGTATCCAAATTTCTAAAATTGACAAACATAGCAAATATGTTACCACTAACCCTGTAACAACAACAAACCTCAAAAATTTCCCTAAACAATAGAGGTCACAAACTAAAAAAACCAAAAATAACTACAAAATAAGGAGCAAAATAGCTCTCTAATCTCAACAACTACAATCTGATATTAAAAAAGTTTTTGCAAGAGACGATGCATTCTCTAGGCAACATCTCATCACGTGAATAATAAAAAGAATCAATATATCATTCAATCATATTTACCAAAGTACATGATGCAAAAACCTAGTTTGGTTGGATCAATGATACCAAGAAAAGAGTAAATCAGTATTTAGAAGTTGGAAAAACCTACTCCGAAGACAATTATTCAAAGTCCTAAATTAAAATAGCATTTAGAAGCACTATAAACTTAAATTACAAAAAGCATCATCGTGATCAATTGTTTGGTTATGATTACTATCTATTTTTGAAGCACAAATTAAGACACGATGGGCAAGCACAATTAGAACCTCTAGGCAAACTTGAATTCAGGAGACAGTTTCTGATATTAAATTACATCGGAGGGTATGCGAAAGTTGGACTGTGCTTTATTTGGTTCTACTTCTGAATTTCCTCTTCATTAAACAGTTTGCTTACCTGCTTTAGAGTCTTTACTTATAAATCTATTTGTTTAGAATGAAGTTAGAAGATGTTCTAGCACTAGAGACTATTAGAAGTTGGAAAGATATGTCGATGCAACGATTTGAGAACAGTTTGGGAAAATTTGGGTAGGAAATATGCTCGCAAGGAAAACCGACAATGGGTGAGTATCACTCTCAAAGATGGTTTATGTCTAAATTAGTGAATTACCATAATCTTTGCTGGTTGGTTTTCACTCTTGGCCTAATTTAGTGTGTAAATGCTGAATGTATTCCTCTTTTTGCTTCATCCTAGGAAACTTTTACACCTTTACTACATTGTCACCTTTCTGATCTTTGAAGAACGAAGACTTATCTTTGTCCTAAACTTTTCCTAAATCAACCTAAATGTGTCTAAAAGATTTAGACCCGACAATGTAGTTGTGTTTCTGGCAATTCTATTTCTCTTTTGCCTTAATCGGACCTCTAGTTTACAGATGCATGATAAAATAATTGAAAAGCCACAGTTTATCGCATGGTTTTTTATCCTAGCCATAATAAGACTAATGTGATTTATACCAAGAGACTAATGTGCTTTTTCACATGCTTTTTTGTCTCAAAATTTATAGAAATACAAAAATGATCATCAGAAATTTCAAATCCTGCATTAACCGAAATTAAAACAATTATTCAAATTCCAAAAATTAAAACAACATTTAGAAGCACTATAAACTCAAATTACAAAAAACATCAACAACATGGTGAGAATGAAGATTTATTTTATAGAAAATGAAAAATCTTTCTCAACCAATATGCTAAAAATGTTCACCACCAGTATATAATAAAAAACATAATGCTAACTTCATCACATAGCACCAACTTTAAACGCATCTCCTTCCAAAATTAAATTAAGAATTCCCATGCCACTAATTAAGAAACTGATACTAACTAAAGTTGTATATTGTAAAATGCAACTGCTTTTAGAATTCCTAAGTGATATCAGTTAGCAAGAAACCCATACCAACTCAAGTTGTATAGTGTAATAACGCAACTACAAAAGACCAAGCTTCTGCTGCTAAAAAGCTTTTACAAAATCATAAAACTCTTAACAGTTTAAACCCTACCAAAAAGTTTATATGAGTTAAAGAACAACTGTATTTAAGTGCAGCAAGATCATAACCTCTTGCAGATTCTCCTCCGCGTCAGAACCACTTGTAGTCCAAATTAAGAAAGATTCAATGCCAGATCAAGAACAAATCAATAATAATTTAAACTGAAATCCCTAATTATTGTTGTAGAGAGAATTCATACGAAGATTAACTACATTATTTAATTCGAATCAAATCCAAAAGTAGCATAAATATGAAGGGAAAAAAATTAATAGCAAAAGTCACATTTCAGTAGCAATTAATAGCAGAAATCAAAGTTTAGTGGCAGGGACCAAAACAATTTCAATAAAAAAGACCAAAAACTGCAATGACTAACATATTTACATGCATGTGAAAATCTATTCACAACCACATTTACAATGACTAACATATTTACAATAAGTTACATATATATAGGTGTCCAAGTGTCTATCGGTACTACTATCTTTCAAATGGATCCTCAATTTCTGAAATCACAGAAAAAAACCACCCGAAAAAGTTATGAAAAAAAAAGTTCGACTGTGTACAGGTACCAAAGAAAATGTTTTTTTTTTCTTTCTAAGATTTATTGATTTATGCTCGAGAACATGTGAACAATAAGTAGGAGCCACAACTGATTTAGGCATCACCCAAACACTGAATCAGATAACACTTCAATAGACGATCCAACATCTCACCACTTCCTTAATTAAAGGTGGAAACATAGGGTACGATGACACACCCCGATCGAGATCAGGGCATGCTGGCCGTCACGTGGAAGTGACATAACCATGTGCACAGTGCGGAAGCTAATAAAATAATAATAAAAGTACGAATAAATAAAAACCAGCTATACACAACGGAAGAACATACAGGTGCAAGCGTAAGTGTAAAAACAAAGTTCAGAGCACGAAAATCTAATGCAATCCGGGAGAAACAACACTACAAAAACACACCCAAAGGTGGTCCTACACTGGTGATAATCTGTCAGATATGTCGGGAAAATCCTCTGGGGAGCCACCAAGAGTGCTAGCCAACTAGAACCTGGAGGGGCGCAAAACAGAAAGTGTGAGTGGGCAAAAACAAAGCTTTTCAAAAACCATTTCATAAACAAAGTTCTAACCCCTCGCCGTAACACCTGTATACTTCCCAGAAAAATAGAGTATACATATATATATAAGTCATGCTCAGAAATATGCCATGCCAAAAGCCTCGAAGTAAAACGCAAGTGCTCAGGTAATGTCAAATCAATGCCATGTAATCTGTCAGCCGGAGTCACCTAACGTGACCTGTACGGCTGAATCTAGAGCTCAAATCTCCATCTCATTAACTATACCTGCACACGAGTCGGAACCACCTAGAGTGGTCTGTACGACAGGACTGGGTGTAATATAAGTACGCTCAAGTGCTACGATCACTTGAAGGCTGGGCGAATAATCGCGGGTCACCTACGAGTCGGAACCACCTAAAGTGGTCTGTACGACAGGACTGTGCACCTAACTTGGATCCAAGATGAGCGTGTGGTGCGGGAGGTGAACATCACGTGAAGGACTGTGCCCAACTCTGGGTGGGAGCACTAACATCGGGGGTGCAGGTTATGAGCTCTCTATGCATCTCAAATCACTACTGAACATAAACATAAATCATAACTCACCTGGCACTTACCTGTACCTTCGCAGCACAAACATATATATACATATGCGACTAATAATCAGTAAATAAATGGCAAACAATAAGCATGGCATATTAACGTATAAACGTTTCATTTCACTTTCTGGGAAAAGCATAAGTGTATAGGTATATACGGAAAACCAAAAGCCCACTCATTGGTATGTAGAATGGTCGTAACCCCTTTGCCTCGAGTGACCGCGCTCGTCCTCGGGATAGGTCTCACCTATATGCGAAACAACTATAAAAACGTTAATTTTAAAGCACATAACCAACATTACGAAATAACTTCTCATACAATGTTCGAATGGGGTGTATGAATACACCAACGTGATCTACTCAACCTCAGGAACATCCCCATATTTTTAAAATAATTTTTTGACGCCGCACGCGCCCCCACACGCCGACCAAGGCACAGCCACACGCGCCGCCCACTGATGCGAGAATTATACGCACACAAATTAAACCCTCTTTTTGACAATTGTAGTAAGTATGTAAGTAGGGATCGTTCTGGACCGGGGATTAGGAGGGATTGTTAATCACTTGGATTTGACTCAAAAACGCTAAAAACACAATCTAAAACACTATACTAGACTCAAAGAATGCAAAACTAAACTTTAAAACACTAAGACAAACCAAAGACTCAAAATGCTTTAAAGCATAAACTAAATTGATTTCTAACTAAATTGAACAATAAGGTAAAGGGGGATTTAGGTTTTGATTAAACTAAATGACAGATTGTAAATTAAAGCATAAGGAAATGAAGTAAACACAAAATGAATGAATCAACAGCTAATAAAAAGAGATAGCACAAATGGAGATGAAGCTAGAGATTCGATTTCACCATTGCTAAGCCAAGTCCATGCTTGTTAAGTCAGATTATACTCATCCCTCTACTTATTTCTTGGGTTTGTTTCACTTAGATATGATCAGCCATATGATGTGTGGATTTGATCAAATGTCTCTAATCATGAGCCTAATTGTGATGTGCAACTTTGGTTCCTAATCAAGACTATGTAGTGCACAAGAAACTTTCACAAAACCAAAGGGAACACTCGGCAGGATGTTTGCAAAACATTCCCTTCATTCATTCACATATCTACCAAGATTATGCATGATGTGTGCTTTAATCTTGGCTAAACAACCTGTGGTTAATTCAAATGATGATCAAGCATTAAAATCAACACACTAAGTCACAATTAAATCGGAGAATGAAACAAGAAATAGATAGATTAAATGAGAATTCCGAATTAACTACATGACAATCTTGCAAGGCTACATCGAATCCCTAGAGAGAGATTAGTTACACTTCATGTTTACAAAAGGTTTGACATAAAAATATATAACATGAGTGAACATAGGATTAAGAAGAAAGAACCCTTGAAGCAAAACTGATGTCGAAATCCTTTAAGAAATGGGAGAGTGTATCTAATGGAATGAAGCCGAGAGGAAGTTCCTCATGGTACAAAACAAACAGAATCAAAGAAACACCTAAACATTCCAACAACTCAAACTTGAATTGTATGAACGTTTAGGCCCTCTTATCTTCCTCTTCGTCGTAGCACAAGGTCTAAGGGATGTTGTTGGTGTGTTGAATGGATTGGGGAATTATGGAAATGGATGAGGAGTGGTGTTTGGATTATAAGGGAATGGTAGCTCACGGCAATGAGGGAAGATTGGATGTGTTTGTGATGTGTTGTGTATGAAAATGAGATGTGTTTTTTGTGTATGAATGCATGGGTTTTTATAGGGGGAATGGGAGAATATGTGGGTGATTGTTTAAGAGTGAATGTGGTTGTTATGATTGAGAGTGCATGTGGATGAAATGATGAAGTAGGAAGGTGGAAATGCATGTGTTGAATTGGTGGTGCAATGATGAAAGAGTAAGTGCATGTGTGTGTGAATGGTGGTGCAATGATGAAAGAGTAAGTGCATGTGTGTGTGAATGGTGGTGCAATGATGAAAGAGTAAGTGCATGTGTGTGTGAATGGTGTTTCTTGATGGTTTTGGGGTTATGATGCATGTGAATGCATGTGGCTAAGGGTTGTTGATTGGGCTAGAGGTTTTGCATGGCTCAAAGGATTGTTTGATTGGGCTAGGCCCTTTGTTTTATGTCCAAAGTGCATACAAGGCTTTCAAATTTGTCCAACACTTTGGCTCCAAGCAAATGCTATCCATTCCAAGCCCAATTTTGCTCCAAAATGCTCCAAAATGCATCTTTTTGCTTCCTTAGCCATATGAACCTAAAAACACATGAAAATGGCTTAAACTACTAAAACAATTATGAATTAACAACATAGATGCACGAAAACAAGCTAAGTAAGTCGCCTAAATATGCTCCTATCACCCACACGCAGGCACGTGCCTGGCACATTGACGGCGTTAGTTAACACCGTCAGGAATATTCCGTTAACTTTGGCGGATTCCATTAACGCCATTAGGAATATTCTGTCCAAACTGACGGAATATTCTGTCATCTTCTCCGGCGAGACTCCGGCGCCAGAAAATCAGGAAAACTTTAAAACCTTGTATCTTCTTCGTTTTTCAACCAAATTTCACAAAATTGGTACCAAAATGAAGCTTGTAACTCACGATCTCGACGTCCAAAACCTTCAAACGAACCACCCCGAGCCTCCTAAGGACCTCACCAAGCTTCCTACAAGCTTGAAATTCCCAAAAACACAAGAATTAACATGTGCATGAACAGTGACCAAATCGGGGTATCCCGAGTTCGACGTGAAAACGAAGGTATCCTTACCTGAAATGGATATGGTTGAACTCCTACAGACCTCACGAGCACGAATATGTAATTTGTTTCCTCGATCTGTGAAGGTTTCAATGGTTTTTGGGTGTGTCCGTACATATGGGGATAGAAATGGGAGAGAGAGAGAGAGAGCTCGGGACAAGGATACAGGACAGGGAAAAGGGTGAGGGGGTGTGGGAGAGTGTGTGTGGTCCAAAACCTGCCAAACAAAATCCAAAAACAACCACACAACGAAGTACCACACTAGGGGCAAAATCGTCATTTCATCCTTACGGTTCGAAAATCCGGAACGGGCTGTCACAACCTACCTACCTTATTAGGAGTTCGTCCCGAAATTCAAAACAACCACACAAAGCAAACCCCTAGCGATCAAAGAACAACCGAGGATACAAATCTCTCATCCGATCTTCAGTTTCCCAAGTAGTTTCCTCCACGGAATGATTCCTCCACAAAACTTTCACCAAATTCACTGTCTTGTTCCTCAGAACCTTTTCCTTCCAATCTAAAATCGTCACCGGTACCTCATCATAAGTCAAATCCGGATTGATTTCCAAAGGTTGAGGAGGTATCACATGAGACGGATCAGCCACATAATGTCGAAGCATGGACACGTGAAAAACGTTATGTACTTTAGCCAACTTGGGAGGCAACTCCAGCCTGTAAGCTACCTCGCTAACTCACTCAGTGATCATGTACGGTCCGATATACCTGGGACTCAGCTTACCTTTCTTTCCAAACCGTACAATGCCTCTCCACGGTGAAAGCTTCAGAAACACCCAATCGCCAACCTCATACACTCTGTCAGTAGCATGGCGATCTGCTAAACTCTTTTGCCAATCCTGGGCCGCCTTCAGGTTAGACTTGATTACTTGAACATTTTGAGTAGTCTCCTCAACAATCTCCGGGCCCACCAACACAAAGGTGTGCGACAAGATCTACCATAAGTGGTGCCATGCCGATACTCGAATGAAAGCTGTTGTTGTAGGCAAATTCCATTAAATCCAACCGCTTGTGCCAAGCATCACCAAACTGTAACACCGAAGATCGCAACATATCCTCCAACGTCTAAATGGTTCTCTCTGACTGTCCGTCCGTCTGAGGATGATACGCCGTACTATAAAGTAGTCTCGTACCCAAAGCTTCTTGAAATGCCACCCAAAATTTAGATGTAAATCTTCGATCACGATCCGAGACAATACTCACAGGGACACCATGGCACTTCACGATCTTCGAGATGAACAACTCAGCTAATCAGCCCAAAGAATACTTCTCCCTTACTGGAATGAAATGTGCTGACTTAGTAAGCCGATCAACAATCACCCAAATGCCATCAAAACCATTATGTGTACGCGGAAGCTTATACACAAAATCCATAGTAATGTTTTCCCATTTCCACTCTGGAACGAGAAGCGGCTGCAACAACCCAAACGGCTTCTTCTTTTCCGCCTTAACTTGCTGACAAACAGCACACCTACTCATATACTCAGTTATCTCTCTCTTCATACCCGGCCAATAATAAAATGGTCGAATGGTATGATACATTTTAGTAGCTCCTGGATGCATAGCATAAGCCGAGATATGTGCTTCATCGAGAATTGCTTTCTTTAAATCCAAATTATTAGGCACAAACATCTTACCCTCCTGCATCAACACACAACCCAGACCATTCAAAGAAGCATCACTATAAACCTCGAAATCACCACTATCATCCGGGAGCGCCAAAACAGATGCTTGAGTGAGACAATACTTCAACTGCTGGAAACTCTACTCACACTTATCATCCCACTCAAATTTAACGTTTTTCCTTATTAGCATCGTCAGTGGTAAAGCAATCCCAGAAAAATCCTTAACAAACCGTCGATAATACCCTGCTAAACCAAGGAAACTCCTCACCTCAGTGACGGTTCACGGTTGTTCCCGTTTCTCCACAACTGCCACCTTTTGAGGATCCACCAAGATACCCTGAGCTGAAATGACATGCCCCAAAAATGCAACTTGATCTAACCAAAACTGGCACTTGTTAAACTTAGCATACAATTAGTGTTCCCTCAACATTTTCAACACCAAGGTAAAATGTCGAACATGCTCTGCTTTAGACTTAGAGTACACCAGAATGTCGTCGATGAAAACAATAACAAACCTATCTAAATATGGCTGGAATACTCGGTTCATCAAATCCATAAAAACAGCTGGTGCCTTCGTCAATCCAAATGGCATAACCAGAAACTCGTAATGACCATAACAAGTCCTGAAAGCCGTCTTAGGAACATCATCCCTACGAATCTTCAGTTGATAATATCCAGACCTCAAGGCAATTTTAGAGAATACACAAGCACCTCGAAGCTGATCAAACAAATCATTAATACGCGGCAATGGATAACGGTTTTTAATCGTTACCCGATTCAATTGTCTGTAATCGATACATAGCCTCAAAGTTCCGTCTTTCTTTCTCACAAACAACATTGAAGCTCCCCAAGGTGAAGTACTAGGCTGAATAAAACCCTTATCCACTAATTCCTGCAACTGAACTTTCAATTCCCTTAACTCCGCAGGAGCCATACGATAAGGAGTCAAGGAAATAGGATTAGTACATGGAAGCAACTCAATGGTGAACTCCATGTCTCGATCTGGCGGCAAGCCAGGTAAATCCTCAGGGAAAACATCAGGAAAATGTCTGACTACCCTTACATCCTCCACACTACTACGAACAGCCTCATCCAACACCACATGAGCTAAGTACCCCTGGCAACCTTTAGATAACAACCTTTTCGCTCGCATAGCAGAAATAACGCCATGTCTCACCCCACTCTGCTCGCCCACAAAAGTAAGCACAGGTAATCCATGACGATGGAACGTAACTATTTTCCCGTAACAATCAATATTGGCATGATTGAAATGCAACCAATCCGTGCCTAGAATCACATCAAAGTCAACAATATCCAACGGGATAAGATCAGCTGGCATAACAACATCCTCCACTATCAGTGGACATCCTGGGTACACACGATCTACAATACATCTCTCCCCTCTAGGCATAGCAAACTCTAAATCATACCCTAGAGGTGTGGGGCGAGGTTGCGTCACTTGAGCAAATGTATGAGAAATCATAGAATGTGTAGCACCACAATCAATTAATACTCTAGCAAAATAACCAAGGATATTTAACGTACCCATGATCAAGTCTGGATTGTTTTGAGCATCCTGCAGAGAGATGTTATGAATACGCCCTTGGGTCTGCTGCCGTCCACCTCGACCTCTGCTCGTTTGGCCACCACGACTCTACGTACCACACCCCTAACTGGGTTGACCAGACTACCTCGAAGACCCCACACTACTTGTAGCAATCTCCCCCTGCTGAGTCTGTCCTCCTTGAAACCACTGAGACCCGCCTGCTGGAACTGGAGGATACGGCATGTAGCCACCAGAATACTGGGGATAACCACCCTGAGAATATGGGTCCTGGGGATATTGATACTGTCCCGGGGCATAAGGAACAGCATCGCCCTGATAATAATAGGCACCACCTTGACCAGTCTGCCCATAACTACCAGGACCAGAAATCTGCTGGATCGGTGCAGGTGGTGGCAAGAAAGTCTGCTGGGGCTTCTGCTGACTCTGGGGACAATTTGCAGCCCGATGTCCCATCTGCCCACAAGTAAAGCAACCACCGCTGCCTTGCCTACACTCACCAAATGTCGATTATTACACCTGCGGCAAACTGGGGCCCTACCTCTACCAACATCACCCTGTCTCTGGCCTCTAGCACCACCGGCAAACCTACCACCACGACCCTGACCAGTGGCGCTAAAGCCACCGCTAGAAGAGCTAGAACTAGTGCCACCCCTCTTGAAGTTCTGGGTCCTACGAGGTCCGAGCGACGCCTAACCTTTGCCCTTATCACCTTTCCTCTGATTACTGTCTTTCTCTTCCTCCTCACTCTCGCTCGGCATATTTTCTGAATCCTCAATTCTCAACAGAATCTCATAACACTCCTGGTAGGTGTCACAAGGGGTAGTGGTCGCCATCGAACGCCACTTCTTCTTAGTGCCTAAACGGAAACGACGAAGCATCTCCGCCGGATTGCCAACAACATCCGGATGATAGCGACACAAATCTGTAAACCTCCGGTAGTACTCATTTGCTGTCAACTTCTCCTGTCTCAACTCAGTGAATTCCTGCTTTTTGCGGTCAATATACTCAGGAGGCACAAACCTTCTCCTGAACAACTCTCTGAATACCTCCCAATCAGTCTTCTCTGCTGGAGACAAACAACGAAGTTCCTGCTCCCACCAGGATGCAGAATCCTTACCCAAAAACCACGATGTCGTCTCTACCCACTTCTCGACAGGGAGATTCCCCTGATTATGCAGAACACGAAAGGTCTTCTCAATATGTTCTAGCCACCGCTCCGCACCCTCAAAACCCTCGTTGCCTTCGAACTTATCCAACTTCAAATTATACATAGTCTCCAGAGGAGTCCTCTGGGGAGGGCGGAGCGCCGAATGAATAGCTGTAGCAATAGCTTCCCCCAGCTGAGCTACATCGGGGAAACTAGGCTCAGCAGAGCGACGTGGTTCCTGACGAGGCGGCATAATTCTGAAAGAAGACACCAAAACCATTAGAATACTCACAAAAGTACAGAATTGCGAAACCTAGGCTCTGATACCAAACTGACACACCCCGATCGAGATCAGGGCATGCTGGCCGTCACGTGAAAGTGACGTAACCATGTGCACAGTGCGGAAGCTAATAAAATAATAATAAAAGTACTAATAAATAAAAACCAGCTATACACAACAGAAGAACATACAGGTGCAAGCGTAAGTGTAAAAACAAAGTTTACAGCACGAAGATCTAATGCAGTTCGGGAGAAACAACACTACAAAAACACACCCAAAGGTGGTCCTACACTAGTGATAATCTGTCAGATATGCCGGGAAAATCTTCTGGGGAGCCACCAAGAGTGCTAGCCAACTAGAATCTGGAGGGGCGCAAAACAGAAAGTGTGAGTGGGCAAAAACAAAGCTTTTCAAAAACCATTTCATAAACAAAGTTCTAACCCCTCGCCGTAACACCTGTATACTTCCCAAAAAAATAGAGTATACATATATATATAAGTCATGCTCAGAAATATGCCATGCCAAAAGCCTCGAAGTAAAATGCAAGTGCTCAGGTAATGTCAAATCACTGTCATGTAATCTGTCAGCCGGAGTTATGTAACGTGACCTGTACGGCTGAATCTAGAGCTCAAATCTCCATCTCACTAACTATACCTGCACACGAGTCGGAACCACCTAGAGTGGTCTGTACGACAGGACTGGGTGTAATATAAGTACGCTCAAGTGCTACGATCACGTGAAGGCTGGGCGAATAATCGCGGGTCACCTACGAGTCGGAACCACCTAAAATGGTATGTACGACAAGACTGTGCACCTAACTTGGATCCAAGATAAGCGTGTGGTGCGGGAGGTGAACATCACGTGAAGGACTGTGCCCAACTCTGGGCGGGAGCACTAACATCGGGGGTGCAGGTTATGAGCTCTCTATGCATCTCAAATCACTACTGAACATAAACATAAATCATAACTCACCTGGCACTTACCTGTGCGTCCGCAGCACCAAACATATATATACATATGCGACTAATAATACGTAAATAAATGGCAAACAATAAGCATGGCATATTAACGTATAAACGTTTCATTTCACTTTCTGGGAAAAGCATAAGTGTATAGGTATATACGAAAAACCAAAAGTCCACTCATTGGTATGTAGAAGGGTCGTAACCCCCTTGCCTCGAGTAACCGCGCTCGTCCTCGGGATAGGTCTCACCTATATGCGAAACAACTATAAAAACGTTAATTTTAAAGCACATAACCAACATCATGAAATAACTTCTCATACAATGCTCAAATGGGGTGTATGAATACACCAACGTGATCTACTCAACCTCAGGAACATCCCCATATTTTTAAAATAATTTTTCGACGCCGCACGCGCCCCCACGCGCCGGCCAAGGCACGTGCCTGGCACACTGACAGCATTAGTTAACGCCGTCAAGAATATTCCATTAACTTTGACGGATTCCGTTAACGCCGTTAGGAATATTCCGTCCAAACTGACAGAATATTCCGTCATCTTCTCCGGTGAGACTCCGGCGCCGGAAAATCGGGAAAACTTTAAAACCTTGTATGTTCTTCGTTTTTCAACCAAATTTCACAAAATTGGTACCACAATGAAGCTTACAACAAGAGGAACAAATCCATACCACTTTCAAGCACTAAAATCCACGGAATCTCGCCGGGAAAACACCACCAACTCCAGCCAAGCTTGTAACTCACGATCCCGACGTCCAAAACCTTCAAACGAACCACCCCGAGCCTCCTAAGGACCTCACCAAGCTTCCTACAAGCTTGAAATTCCCAAAAACACAAGAATTAACGTGTGCATGAACAGTGACCAAATCGGGGTATCCCGAGTTCGACGTGAAAACGAAGGTATCCTTACTTGAAATGGTATGGTTGAACTCCTACGGACCTCACGAGCACGAATATGTAATTTGTTTCCTCGATCTGTGAAGGTTTCAATGGTTTTTGGGTGTGTCCGTACATATGGGGATAGAAATGGGAGAGAGAGAGAGAGCTCGGGACAGGGATACAGGACAGGGAAAAGGGTGAAGGGGTGTGGGAAAGTGTGTGTGGTCCAAAACCTGCCAAACAAAATCCAAAAACAACCACACTAGGGGCAAAATCGTCATTTCACCCCTAGGGTTCGAAAATCCGGAACGGGCTATCACATACGAAAACATGATTTTCAATTAAAAAAAAATAAAGAACACGTTAAGGGCTTGAATTGCAGGTGCACTCTCTCATTTAGTAGCAAGTAATATAGTTATGCTGCTTATAGTTATACTAAAACAACCATTACCTAAAATGCCACACATTTATGCTTCATTCAAAATAGCCACCATAAACAATTTGCAGTCCAAAGGTCCAATAATTCAAAGCTCATAAAAAAAACTGAAAGTAACTAATTAACCACCATCACCTAAAAGGCCACACCTTTATGCTTCATTCAAAATAGCTACGATAAACAATTTGCAGTCCAGAGCTCCAATAATTCAAAGCTCATAAAAAAACTGAAAGTAACTAATTAACCTTAAAATAAAGCAATTTGTTCCAGTAAAAAAAAATGAGAACTCTGAGTAAATACAACTACCCATAAAGATTCTAAAGCAACAAAATCCTAGTTCTCAAACTACAGAACACTAAATCAGATACTAAGTTTTTACTTCTGTTATCCTTCGGAATGCATGGTTAATTCATTTTTATTAATACTCTATTGTGAGTCTGAATGGTAGCTTCTGATGGACTGGTAACTGAATACAAGGGATTAGGATGAGAGAACTTCGGTAACAGCTTGATATAATGACATTAAATTTTTAATTTTCTTTTAAAGAGTCAATAGTTTAGAGCTCAGCCTCAACCTTTAACAGTTAGTTGATTTGTAACTATATTGAATCGCATCATACTCTCATTTACTTTTTCAAGATGCTCGAAATGCTATGAATGACTTATCTGGTAAGGATGATGTTCTTCCTATTTAAACTTTGTTTTTCGACAACTTCTCAAGAACTAAATCATTACCAAGATTCAGTTTAATTAGTTTTCCCATCATATCCAAATTATATGCAGTTTATATAATAACACGATCATCTTCAAAGACCATTTCAAAACCAATATAACTTTAGTCCTAAAATCAAATTCACAAAACACTCACACACACACATACAACAACTAAATTGCAATTTCAAAACAAAGGTAACTTTTGTTCTTCAAACCAAGAACCATATATGCATACCAAAATGATGACGCTGGGATGGGAGTCCAAACTAAACTGCCAAAAAATAGAGAGAATAAGAGTAAGAATTTGAACAGAGTTCATGTGTTTATATTGTATAAATGACTCTTAGCTTGTTTTGCTTCTTGCAAGCTTATGGGATTCAGGAAAAATGTGTTATTTAATTCCTCTTGTAGAACTAAAGAGTTGCTTTCTAGAGACCTAGAGTATATGGAATCTCTACCTAGCAATAAAAACAGTGAACATCACATAGGCAACATAAGCCTAACAGATATCCCACATTTCACAACCAAATCATCACATTAGTTCGAAACATTAAACTATAAGAACTAAAAATAATAATAATAGTACCTTGAACTGAACCCTCAGGTCAGAATCTCTTACTTTGCAACCTGAAACAAATGAAAGAAATTAAAACCCACGAACCCACAATCAGATAAAAACAACTTTCGAGGAAAAACAAAACCAAGATTGGTATACAAAAAACCATCAGATTTATAACATGGAAAAATAAATAAAAAGCCACACTAAAAAAACCCAAAAAAAAAAAAAAAGCAACCGACCTTAAAACAGATAACAAACAGACAGAAAGAGAGATGAATGTCCAAAATGAGAGAAAACAAAACAAATAAGGGAAATTAACATCTCTGATGAATCCCCCAAAACCTGACCTAACACACTAAAAAAATCAAAAATAATCCACAACAAAAAGGCAGAAACGATGAGAATCTAAGCTGACAGTAAAAAAACGAATTAAAAAAAGGAATTTATCTTTGGAAATCCAGGCATGAAGCGGTAGATCCGGACGACCCGTATGGTTTTCTCTGACCATCCCCACTCTCCCACTTCTGAAATCCATCACCCATACCCCTCCCCCTCACTCTCTTTCCATCGCCATCTATCTCGATCTCTGTCTCTCTCTGTCTCTCTCTCTCTTTCTTCCTCTCTCTCTGTCAGAGCCTCCATCCCCCCGAAACCCTCATCGAAGGACAACAAATAAAAACCTGCACGGCAACCCCCGAATTCGCTCAAAATCGAGAGGACAAAATTGCCCTTCCAACCCAATCCAAATATGATGGGTTTCTTGTAAATAAGGTGAAATCCAGTGGTAATCCATCCTAAACCCTGCAGACAAAATTACCCTTCTAAGTTCTAATAAATACCCTTCAAACCTAGCCCAAATCTCATGGTTTTATTGTAAATGAGATGAAATCAAGAGGCAAACAATTGACTGTAGCTGAATGAACAGTCAATTCCTCCTCAATTTTAGAATAGATAATTATACAAATGTAACTTCCTATTGTAATTATTGTAGGGATCCTACCTTAATAGAGATTGTATTTAACCATATATATATATATATATATTTTCCACTTTCAAATAAGGAGTCATAATTCTATTCAATTGTCTAGGTTTTCTGTCTGGTTATGTTAGAAAAACCAAAATTTTAAATCAAATTTCAAACCATATGATATGGTTATAGATGATTGGATTATAAATTAAGTGTCAATTAACGTGCTTGTTTCTTATTAGTGATACATCATTTAGTTTGCAAATTTAGTCTAAAAATTTGATCTCCCTAGCATTATCCTTTCTCTCTAAATGCTAGGGTTTCTTCTTCACTTTCTTCTCACGTCCACCACAAACCAACAACAAAACTTTGTTTATCAAAAAAAAAAAAGCACAACGCTTCCAGCACTTTGTTCTCTTATTTAGGTTTTGGTCTTAGATTATCTCTAAGTTAATTGCCTCCATCACCAGCTGCCTTTTCCCACTGCACCTCAGCCTTTTACTGTCGCCGGCCCACTTCTGAAGTCTTTTTCCCACCAACTTCAGCAGGCCACTTCTGCAACCTTTTCTCAGCCCAACTGGCTCTTTCATACCCTTGTAAAGATGGGTATATTTTTGTCTTCCACCTCTTCTGCCGTCCCTCAAGTTTAGAACAGTTTCATTGTGTAAAGACTCTCTGTGGCAATAGGCAATTGAATCTTCTCAAGTGAATAGTAACTATTATTAATGAATAGTAATTATATTTTGCATTTTCACCATTTAAACTGAATAACCATTGCAATACACAATAAAATATTTTTTTTTTTTTATTTTATAAAAAAAATTTATTTTAAATTTCGAATAGAATTTTTAATCGATCTCATCACGTCACGTGTCATTATCTGAAAATACAATTTTTGTGCATAGATTTCGATAAGATTTTTAACTAATTCCGTCGTGTGACATGTCCTTACCTGTTTAGAATCGTTGAATATATTGAAGGGAAATTTTATTTAAACCAATGTAACCTATTTTTACACCCAACTTACTCTTTGCACCCACTTGATTTTTTACTAAACTATTAATATCTATTTAAAACCAAATTTATTACCTAATATACCCCTATAAATCCAATTCAATATGTGAATTTATTTTTACACCCATTTGATTGTTAACTCTATCTTTACGCCGTCTGGAAATTGACAGTGAGAATTAGGGTGTGAATTCAGCCATGGCTGACAAATTTCCCCATCATAACCTCAAGGTAGTAGAAGTAGTAGGGTAGCGTGGTCGAAGAAATGTTGTTGAACATGTCATGTATTTGATAGAGAATGTTGTCGGACTCCAATCAAGCGGTGTGTTATTCATCTTACTGGAGTGAATGGAACACAGTATGTTGTGCAAAACTTGCGTTTCTTTCCAGTTACACGTCCTGTTACAAACCTGGAGTTACGTTGCAGCGTATAGTAATCAAGTTTTTATAAAGAAGGTAGTCGCATTCAGCGAATATAATGATACAGATGCTGCTGGTAGATTTTCTTTTTTGCCAAGAGCAGCATGTGTTTTGCATTTGGTTGAATCTTGTTCCCCAGTTCATTCAGGAATTGACACATAGGGCCCAAAGAATATGAAGCGAGAAATAATTACTGAGAATTTACAGACCGAAATTTATTGATTTGGAATAAATAATGGATAACTCTGTGAAGATTGAAAACAACTAATGGAATATGTTCTGCTAACCCCACAAATGAAATCATATGACGAAAGATGGCATACAAGTAACAGTAGCGCCACCTACAAAGTTACAATTTTTCTTCCATGTTGAACTACAGGCTTGATCCGTCAGAGAAAATATTTGCAATAACTGCAAGTCTTTTTGGTTTTTTTCGGTGCAAATGGACAGTGGGAGAGTGACTGTAGCAATTTGCTGTTACAGAAAGATAAACAAACTATGTGGGATTGATTGAAAAAAAAAATTAAAATCAAAATACGCATCTTCTAAACTCTAAAAAAATTGAAATCAAACGAACAAAAAATTCATAAATTGAGTCATATCTTGGTTGGAGGATTCAAAACTTCAAAATCATCATTCATCAATTAAAAAAAATAAAAAAAATTCTCTATGAGAACTATTAGGGTTTTAGCCGGAATGAATGTAGGATAAACAAAAAGTGATCGCATGGTTTAATTATAGTGTTTGGGTTTATTGATAAATTTGAGTTTCATTATTAATTTCATTTTGTACTTAATAGTAATTATGCAATAGGATAAAATAGACAATTAACATTTAAAATTTAAATTGAGTGTAGAAATAGGTTACATGGGTTTAAATAAAATTTCCCTATTTTGAAATGTGGTGTAAGGTGAGAGAAATGGTAAGGTATTTATTGTAAATATATATATATATTTTTTCAATTTTGAATTTTGAATTTTTTTTAATTAATTAACTTAATTAATCTGGACCATTGGATTACAAAAAATTTGAAATTCAATAGTCCAGAATGTGACACGTGGCCCACTGTAACATTTTTGGTTTTTTTTTTTTTTTTCTTCTTTTTAAAAATTTTTTAAAGCTAAAAAATGTGGATCGTTGGTCTGGAATTCAAACGGTCTAGATTCAACGGTAATTGAGTGGGGTTGACACACGGGTCCCAGTGTCTGAAAATGTGTCGAAGATGCGCTCCCATGTGCGCTTGTTGGTGACGCACCTGACACAATTTTTTCTAGAACGTGGCTGATGTTAGCCTTGCATCACTCCTCACTTAGGCACTCGGGCCTTGGACTTCCGCCTGACCTCTCCTATGAGCTCCCCCTCAACCCAATAGCTCGAATAGGCTAGCGCCACTTTGTAAGGCAATTGGAATGGATTTGTAGCCAGGCGATAGGGATATTGCCCACGTTGGAGCTACTCTTATGCCGCTATTTCTTCCACCACTTGGGATCAACATTTTGGTCATCTGTCGTCATCTATCATGTCTCGTCTTTGTTTTAGTATGGGTCCTACTGTTAAGGTTGATAAGTCTTTTTGTACAGCCAGTGCTCTTGGTAAGTCCACCCAATTACCTTTTTATTCCACTACTAATATCTTTGGTTCTTCCCATTTTTATATTATTCATTTTGATGTGTGGATGTCTCCGATTACTTCTGTTAGTGGTTTTCGTTATTATGTATTTTTTATTGATGATTTTTCTCGCTATCTTGGATTTATTGTATGTAACGAAAATATGAGGTCTTTGATCATTTTAAAATTTTTGTTGCCATGATCTGTAAGTTGTTTCATGCCACTATTATGGTCATTCAAAGTGACGATGGGACTTGTCACATCCCGGCCCGGGGCGAATCACTTCCCGGGCCCGATCCACCACCGTAGCACGATATTGTCCGCTTTGGGCTTACCATTCCCTCACGGTTTTGTTTTTGGGAACTCACAAGCAACTTCCCAGTGGGTCACCCATCATGGGATTGCTCTAGCCCCCTTCTCGCTTAACTTCGGAGTTCCTACGGAACCCGAAGCCAGTGAGCTCCCAAAAGGCCTCGTACTAGGTAGAGATGTGAATATACATTTAAGGATCACTCCCCTGGGCGATGTGGGATGTCACAATCCACCCCCCCTTAGGGGCCCGACGTCCTCGTCGGCACATACGCAGCCAGGGTTAGGCTCTGATACCAATTTGTCACATCCCGGCCCGGGGCGGATCACTTCCCGGGCCCGCTCCACCACCGTAGCACGATATTGTCCGCTTTGGGCTTACCATTCCCTCACGGTTTTGTTTTTGGGAACTCACGAGCAACTTCCCAGTGGGTCACCCATCATGGGATTGCTCTAGCCCCCTTCTGGTTTAACTTCGGAGTTCCTACGGAACCCGAAGCCAGTGAGCTCCCAAAAGGCCTCATGCTAGGTAGAGAAGTGAATATACATTTAAGGATCGCTCCCCTGGGCGATGTGGGATGTCACAGGACTGAATATTAATCAATCCTTTTCAACCTTTTGTCATGAAAATGGCATTGAACAACAATACTCTTGTCACCACAACAAAATGGCCTTGCTAAATGACATCGTCAGATTACCACTCTTATTTGATCTCTTCTCCACACAGTCGGCTTACCCCACACCTTGTGGGTTGAAGCAGCTCTCACTGCCATTCATCTTATTAATCTCCTTCCCACACCCATTTTAGGTTGGACCACTCCTTATCACGTTATGTTTGATCATCCTCCCACTTATTCTCATCGAGTCTTTGGTTAACTAGGTTTTCCTCATCTAGAACCGTATGTTGCTCACAAGTTAGAGAGTCATTCTAAATCTTGTGTCATTCTCGATTATAGTACTTAACATAAAGATACTGTTATCTTGATCCCTCTACTGATCATAAGATACTGTTATCTTGATCCCTCTGCTGATCATATCGATGTGTCTCGTCATGCGATTTTTAACGAGTCATCTTTTCTTTATAGTGGTCTCATCTTTTACAGAGTACAAGGAACTATCAATTACCAAGGCCACCACACCCAATTGTTGTGCAAGTCCATCCGTCAACCTCGTCACCTGGCCAAGACATCACCTATTCAGCCTCATGCCCCTGAGATCGTCCCACGCGTGTACGAATCTTCGATGCAGGCCATACCTCTGCACAGCCCACACGCTTCAGCTTCCACTGCCAACACCCACGTTGTTCCAAGCCCTATTTCACCCCGTGGCCGTCCTATGTCACTACAAGATCATCACAACTCACATGCCACTCACTGGACCCCTCCTAACCAACCCACTATGCCTTTCGAGCCGTGCCTCGTCATATCTCACTTGCAAGAAAACAAGGGAATTGTAGCATAAACGACTCAAGTCAGGTTGTTCTTTACTGGGATTATTTAAAATAATTTATGTTAAAAGAAAATCTCAATTAATTATTTAAAACAAAGTTTAGAAAAATTGGTTTTGAAATTTAAAATGATAAAAATGTTGTGGCCTATTTGATTGACAAGGGATTATAGGGGTGCAGCAAGGAGAGAGAGTGGAGAAAGTGTAGGGATTTCTACGTGTTGCCACCCCTCAATTTAATAAACAATAGGTCAAAATGATTTGACAAAATTTGAGGATATTTTTGTCATTTTACCCTTATTTAGGTGTCATGTTTTTAACAAAAAACAGCAGGGCATCTATTCAAAACATGGACCATAAAACTGTTTTAGGCCAAAAACTTTTAGGAACTCCTCCCTTAACTAGCAAGCTTATGACCATGTTGAGGATGGTTCGATTTCTCCTCTCAAATACACTGTTTTGCTGGGGTGTATGTGAAGCAATGAGTTGCCTTTGAATCCTTTGCTCATCACAAAAACTTCAAACTCTTTTGAGCAATATTGACCACCACGATCAGTTTGAAGGGTTTCGATCCTTCTTCCACCCATGCCTTTCTACTGAAGTCATCAATGAAATAAATAGACATATATGGTGGGTTAGCCCATGAACCTAGGGGGAATCCTAGGCTAAATTTGCTCCATAAATGAGTTTTGGGATAAAACTCATATTTGCTCTAAAGGTTGTAGCAAGTTAGGGGAGGTTTAGAACCTAAAATTTAAGTTTTACTCCAAGAGTTGAAATACGTCTAAACTATTCGATATTTCAAATATTTTAACCATTAGATATTCAATTGAAACACAAAATTCAAGACTAAAAACCCGAAATATTCACTAATCAGTACTACGGTCTAGTGGGCCAGCTCACGAACCCAGGGGGAATCCTAGGCTAAATTTGCTCCAGAAATGAGATTTGAGTTAAAACTCATATTTTCCATAAGGATTGGAGCAAGTTAGGGGAGGTTTAGAACCTAAAATTTGAGTTTTACTCCAAGAGTTGAAATAGGTCTAGACTATTCGATATTTCAGACATTTTAACCATTAGATATTCAATTGGAACACAAAATTCAAGACTAAAAACCCGAAATAGTCACCACTCAGTACTACGATCTGGTGGTATTCTTCTTTACTTGGAAGCGAGAGGTTTTAGGTTCGAATCTAGTGAATGGGGATTCGATACCAAATTAGGTTACTTATTATGTGGCTAGCCATACTTCCTCTTCCCTTAGTATAAAAATATCAATATACTAAACAAAAAAAACCCCTAAATATTCTATTTTCCTGACTACCTTAGAATTTTTTGTCATGGCTTATGAGTAATATGTAATAAAAAATTCCAACTCCCCACTTTTAATTTTGAGTACAAATTAGCGGGGACATTTGGGCTTTTGGGCTCGGGAATTCTATGGGCCTGTTCTGCCCATCGAGGCCCAAATATCAATACCCAGAATATATATCTGCTCATTCACATTGTGTTCAACGGAGGTGGAGGAGACGAAAGCGCAGAGAGCAACGGAGAGACTGAGAAATGGAGAAGTACTTCGGTAACGCGTATAGAGGAGACTAGGGTGTCCCACATGCCGACCCGGAACGACTTATGAACATATGGATCGGGTCCACCGCCTCTCAGCCCTCACTTGGGTCAATCCCTACATGTGGCAACTCTCCAATCAGTTCAAGTATGTCACCATTTCTGAATTTGGATGATTACCCACTTTCCGATTTGGTTCCAATTTTTTGTGTCTCTGAATTTATTTTTCTCCAATTTTGAAAAATGGTTCCAGTTGGCATGACAAAGCAATGCTGTTTGAGCAGTACCATTGGAAAAAGGCAATGAAGAAAGGGGAGCCCTACAAATTTAAGGTATGTTTGGTTGGTTGTGTCCTAAATGTTGAAAAAAGCCGAAACCTTGAAGCTTTAAATTGATTCTTGTGAAACCCCATTTGGTAAGTTGGGTTTTGAAGTTTTAGAGCCCTATAAATTAAGGTATGTTTTGTTTTTGGTGTTATTGCAGCGGAACGAATACATGGACAAGGACCACAGGGAGTCCTACTATTTCAACTGGCCTTTTTACTTCCCTTAGCTGTTTTACGTGTATGTCGAAATGGGCTTGCTCTTGTTTCGAATTACTTAGCTGAAACTCTAGTTGCACGAAGGGTTATAAGGTTTATAATGCTCCTTCATTGTAATCATCTTCTGTTTTGGATCGAATGCTTAAATACGAATTTTATTTTCTGCAAAGGATTGAATTTGAGAAATGATTTCTGCGCACCGGGCCTTGCACGCCCCTATTTCTAACCTTGGGATTGAATAGATCGAAGGAATGAAGGAACATAAATAAACAGGGGCGTGCGAAAAACTGGTTTGCAGATATCATTTTACTCGAATTTCTGCTATTGTAACGATAGTTGGAAATTCAAACTGAGGATTTGAGATGCGGATGGTGAGTTGTTTGACAAGCATCCTAACATATATTTATGACTCTAATTCAGACATGATGCTGGCCCTTATAAGATAAAAGTTGCATAAGCTAAAGCAAAACAATCTTGATTACTAGCACATTGCAAGCCTTGCTACATTTTGTGAATTGATAGGTGAGTGGTGGTGGTGGGTGGTGGTGGGTGGAGGTGGTAGAGGGAGGGGGGATTCAACTTGTTTGTCTTCTGGACAAGTGAATTATGCAAATCTTAAAAGGTTCTTAATTAATGTTTTGATTGGGAAGATTGCCATTTAACCTCAGGCTTCCTGTTTGCTTAATGTGCTACTACAAAGGATTTATCTATTTATTTTGTGATTTATTATTATTAAGCTATTACATTAATTTAGGAGAGTGGAGTGTTTCAAACTTAGGATGTATGCGCAGAATAAAAACACACCACCCTATCCATTAGGATATTGAACCGTATGCAAAAACTCATAAACTTTGAATACTTGCAATCACTTACAAATCACATAAATTAAGTAAATATGACGTTTAAATCCAATTATTTTAAATTAAGTGGTCTTCATCTCAAATCTTGTGGACAAGAATTATTAATAAAACAACAAATAAAAAACATTATGTCACTAGGAACCTTCAATTAAATTTTGAGCTATTTAAACGATTCTATTAATTTATCACATACACGATCAACTTTTAGGGGCATATCTTTTTTGGTTTAAAAACAGGGCTAAAAGTAAGAGCTCAAACAAAACTACTCGATAATAAATCTAGATCGGGACATCCCAAGTTGATCCTCACAAATAAAACTAACTGAACAAGGAGTATCAAAATAAAAATGATCTAAATCTAAATCAAGACTATAGGTCGCTAAACTGTCTGTCACAAAATTCTTTTCTATGTAGGCATGCCGAAGTTCACATTGCCAAGACCTTGAAAGCAAATCTCGATAGGCCAATACAAGGGCAGCTAAAGGATGATTATGACCAGTAGCTTGCAACACCAAATGAACTGTGACTACAGCGTCTGATTCCACCAATAATTTTTCAATCCGTAATCTCCATGCACATTGTAAACCCACGTAAAGTCCCCATAGCTTAGCATTGAGAATCTCACCTGTGCCAAAATTGGCTCAAAACTAAAAATCCATTTACCATTAAAATCTCTCAAAACACCACTTGCTCCAATAGAATTATTACTTCCCTTCTTGCAACCATCAACATTAAGCTTAAACCAACCCAAAGGAGGAACTTCCCAATGGAGCAAAGATTCAATCCTATGTGGTTTATCAATCTTATCTTTGTGAATGGTTGAAGTACAAGATATCGATTCTTTTTCTAGATTAGAATTTTTTTAAAGAGGTTTATGGAATTCTATGGGTTCTTGTTCCTATTTTGACTCTTGTAGTGGGAATCACAATAGGCGTACTGGTATTGTATGGTTAGAAAGAGAAATATCGGCAGGGATACAACAACGTATTGGACCTGAATACGCCGGCCCTTTGGGAGTTCTTCAAGCTCTAGCAGATGGGACAAAACTACTTTTCAAAGAAAATCTTTTTCCATCTAGAGGGGATACTCGTTTATTCAGTATCGGGCCATCCATAGCAGTCATATCAATTTTAGTAAGCTATTCAGTAGTTCCTTTTGGATATATCCTTGTTGTAGCGGATCTCAATATCGGTGTTTTTTTTATGGATTGCCATTTCCAGTATTGCTCCAATTGGACTTCCTATGGCGGGATACGGGTCAAATAATAAATATTCCTTTTTAGGCGGTCTACGAGCTGCTGCTCAATCGATTAGTTATGAAATACCATTAACTTTATGTGTGTTATCAATATCTCTACGTGCGATTCGTTGATATATAGACAGAAACTTTTCTCTATTCCTTCCTTTCAAGGAAAGGGTTGGAATGGATTGAGTAGATATCTTAATTTTTTTTTTATTCATTATTCGGGTTGATGAACTAAATCAAATAGTTATATGAATGAAATAAAACAGCTTATATATAAATTCGCAGTAAAAAGATTGATTCTCATTTTCTATGTATAAGAGTTAGAGAGTTAAGCAGAAATAAACATAAACAGAAGAGACCGTTTCCCCTAAGATTGGTTGATTAGTCATCCTGACTTGAAGCGGGTTCAAAAGATCAACCGTATTGAGTTTTCAATATCATTTTTATGTAATAGCATAACGGGGATTGAGCAAAAACGAGTGGATGGTTAGAAACACGAACATATGTAAAGGATTAGTAATGGAGATTATGTAAATTCTCCAAAAGGACATTTTTACATAATATACAAACAAAGAATACTAATTGGGGCTTTAAGTTGGTAGAAATGATGCCTTCAACCATTCACAAAGATAAGTACAAATAGCAATTGTAGGCTCATCACTCATTACAAAATCCTACTAAAAAGGTAAATTTATTTCACCAATACCAAATAAACCAACAAGCAATGGGAAAAATTAACCTCCACTCTAAACCCCCAATATGAAAGGTTTATTGGTAAGATTAAACTGAAGTCAATCATAAAAATCAATGTGATCTGCCTGTTGATTATACATTCCCAACCTTTGCCAAACTTCTCTTGCCTTAGGACAATCTTTGAAAACATGAGCCACGGATTCAATGCCACAAGTACATCTTTGACACTTAGGATCATCAGTCATACCCTTTTTTCAGCCTTTGTTCATTAGTGATGAGCTTATTAAGAGAGAGCAACCATAAGAAACTCTGAACTTTTGGAGGAATATGAAATTTTCAAATGTGATCCCATCACCAATTAGGAAAACCACTTGAATTAATGGACAACATATAAGCAAATTTAACAGAAAATTTACTATCACTTGTTCCACTCCAGATGCATATCTTATATATATACAATGCGAAACCCCATTTTGGGGTCCCCAGCTTTACCAAAAATAAGGGGACAAAAATGCCCCCCCAAACAAAAAAATTCAAAAGCAGCTTAAAATAATGCAGGGGTATTTTTGTCATGAAAAAACATTTTTAGTTTTTTTGTTGTCATAATTTTTTTTTTATTTTTTTTTATTTTATATAATTAGTATCTCACTATTACGTGGAATATCCACAGGTTTTTTCTAACATGGACTAATATTATTCATGTAGTCTAAATATTTGACTTTCTTTTTTTCTTGGTTGAATTTATAAGAGCTATGACTTATTATGTAAAGTTGCAATTGTTGTATCAAATCATTATCCAATCAGTTGTTTATTAAATATTATTTTCTCTACTTTTAAACATCTTAAGAGGTGCGCAACGCCAGTGATAAAAAGGCCTTTTCACACTCGTATTGTATTGAATCATCATACAATCAGTTGTTTATTTTATTTTATTTTATTATAATTAGTATCTCACTATTATGTGGAATATCCACCGGGTTTCTTCTAGCATGGTCTAAGCTGCCAAGAACCTGTAATTTCTCTCTACTTACTACAAACTTTCTTTAAAAAATGCAATATAACATTATAGAATGTATGAAAATCATGAACCAATTTAAATACCAAATCATCTTGATTTCGTCGAGATATGAACAAGACCCCATTCAAGGACCAATAGTGAAATAACTTTGCGTTTACTTTATGGCTGCATCTAACTTCATTGTTAGACTGCCTACGTACCCGACAACAGGATCAAGGCATACGTAGTTCACATTTTCATTAAACTTTGACATTTTAATGCACTCCCAAATCAACATTTTTCGATGTGCATAAATGATCAATAAATGTGACCTCGCACACCAAATGGTGACGTGCATAAATGATCGATAAATGTGACCTCGCACACCAAATGGTGACCATATTTAAACACCGATTTCCAATTAGCTTAAGCTTAATCATTAGTCAACACTTTAGTGCTCGTTTAGATGTACTTTTAAAATGACTGAAAACGTTTTTGGTGAAAATATTTTTGGAACCAATCCTTAGTAAAAATGTAAGTAAGTTTTGGAAAAACACTTAAAAGTGCTTCATGGAAGAAGCACATAACTGGTGCTTCTTGCAGAAAACACTTTAAGTGCTTTTGGAACAAAAAAACATTTTCTCTAAAAGTACTTTCAGTTATTTTAAAAGTACATCCAAACAAGTCCTTATTAGTCCACTTATTTATAAACTCATGTTACCAAACTCGACAATCCACAAAGCTAGTATGTCAATAAAATGCTACATTCACAAGTTTAATTAGTAGCCACTTGGAATTCTGATAAATTTAGATATGACACAAAAAAAGATGAACTGAGATTTAACACGTGCATGAAATTCTCAGTCTATTGCAAAAAGGCTTTTTAGGCAAAATGGTTCCTAAGATTTGCATAACTCCTCACTTTGATCCCTAAGATTTGAAATCAATAGAAGTAGTCTCTAAGTTTGTCCATCATCAATCATTTTGGTTATTCTATGAAAAATCTCCATTAAATAAGGCTAAAATGACAAAAAATACCCTCAATTTTTGTCAAATCATTTGGCCCATTATTTATTAAATTTAGGTTATTTTTGTTATTTTGGTTCTTATTTAACATAAATTTTCACTGAAAGATCAAAATAGTAGATAAACTCAGAGATCACTTCTATTGATTTCAAATCTCAAAGACTAAAGTGATGAGTTATGCAAATCTTAAAGACTAAAGTGATGAGTTAAAAAAGAAAAAATTGTTTTTATTTTAGATTATTTATTTTTCAAGGGTTTTACAATACTTAGGTACTCACTAGTTAATACCCAAAATAATGACAAAATAAAGTAACCCAATGAGAACAAAACACCTATTGAACTTAAGTTTAATAAACATGTAACCAAACACAATATTAACCACCTATCCAAACATCCCCTTTCTTTCGTAACGCCGTCCCCACCCCCCAAACCCCCAAGACTCCGTCCTTCTTCTTGTTTCTGCCGTAGTTTGGGTGATGGAAACCGTCGTCTTCCCCAACACCTTCCGGAAAACTCGTCTCTTCCGTCGACGCCACCCGCATCACCTCTTGTAATCTCTCTTTAGTCCCCGCCCCCAAACCCTCTTCTTTTTAGTAGGCATGGCAGCACCATTTTTTACCTGCTCCATCGTCGGACTTCGCCGTCATGGAAGCCATGATAGCACCAAGCACCAACCTTCGCCAGAATTTTACCGAACAGTTTTAACTTCCATCATAATTTGAAATTTCTTATGGATGAAATTTCCTTAGCAAGGTTGACCGAATACCAACCTGCTCTCCTAGAAGCCATGGCGGCACTTAACTCAAATATGGATGCCGGCGAGTAAATACGTCTGTTTATATTCTTGGTGAGAAAGAAGATGGATGTTTGTTTTGGGGTAAATTGTCGTCTGACCCTGAACTATTAGTCCAGTTAAAAAAAATTATTTTTTTTGGTAAATTAACCTCTTAAACTATTTGAAATAAACGAATTATCCTTTTGTCGTTTGACCATGTTATTTATAATTACCAATAAAATTATACCATGTCGACATATAATAATGTGTAATGACAATGTGAAATGATCCACTATACAAACATTTGGTTTCTTTATGTTTATCATTATGCTATAAAATTTTGAATTAGTCCGTGTCCACGTGTCATTATTTTATTGGTGATTATAACTGACAAGTAAGAATTTATGATAAAAATATTAATTTGCCCTTGAATTTGACGAAATAGTGAATGGAATCTAACGACAAGAGGTTAATTGACTAATATTAAATAGTTCAAGAGGTTAATTTATCAAAATAATAGTTCAGAAGGTTAATTTCAATTAGGGTAATAATTTAGGAGGGTCAAACCGCATTTTATTCTTGGTTTTTGATATATAGAAGAATTGGTACGGTTGGTTAGCATGACAATAGGTGTTTGGGGGATGATTTTATTTTACAAGTGTCATAAATCTAGTGGGCCACATAGAATAATCAGCAAATTGAGTGCTGAACAGTGCGTACTCAAGTATTACGGGTTCCACTAATAATAAAATAAAAAAAATAAAAGTGAAAATTTAAAAAAAAATTAGAAAACGGTTGAGGACAAATGCAAGGGGCCGATAGCTTGGCCCCAAGTATCATCTAGTTTATTTTATCAACTATCATTTATGTTATGAAGTATCACTAAAGTGGTTGGTTGAGATATTGCCTAGTATGATTTGTTTGAATTTTAAAATTTTATCAGAATTTAAATTTTTTATGTTAAAACATTTTTAAAATTAAATTAAGATAACTTAACTCAAAGTTTTTTTTTAAAAAATCCTTAGAGAAAAAAAAACTAGGGTTAAAACCATTCCACCGTTCACATACCTAAATTCTATCCTTTATTGGCCTAAATATTTGGGTTTGGGTTCAAGGATTGGAGTTAGTTTAATTGGATAAGGTGACCCAAGATTTGAAACTTGCACCAAATGGTGCCTCCACCACCACCACCACCAAATTATTTACTGGTTATTCTTTAAGGCTTCGCCAGAAACCCCACCATCGCCACATGAGAACCCAAAAAATACATCGGAAGGTGACGAAGCCATAATGTGTAGTGATGTGAAAATGTAAATAAATTTAAACCTAAAAGTGACTAAATACAAGAGTACGCATGTGAGCGGGATATGAACCAATTTCACGTGATGTCAGAGCATAAGTGTTGACTCTAAAAATTATAAAACCTACGCGGCGCGCATGCCAAGTAACTAATAAGCTAACTAAGTCCTTCGGTTGAATGCGAGGCGTGCCAACTCGTCGACTGAGCTCGGCCGAGGAGTAAAATTTGTTGATGTTGCGTTGAGCGCGTTGCTGACTTCTTTACCTTGCGACTGCGACCGAGGAAGGAACATTCTCGATCTTCGGGTTCTAGAGCCTAAAGACAAGGCTGCTAGTTCTGCGAAGTTCACAAATCGTCGGTGCCTGATTCGGTCACCGTGATTATATTCGTAAGAGTATAAGCACATCAAATCAACACCAGACTATACGGACACAAATATTCAAAGGTGATGTATGTCTTGATGGTAAAGGTGGTTCAGCTGTCAGAATGCCGAACTCTGAAACTCACCTGTGAGTATCTGATCATAAAATCAATCGGCGTCCAGTACGCCGAATGTCATAGCTCGTAACACCTTACTTCGCTGAAAAGGCTAATAAGGTGACCTCCGCCAACAAGGATTCGAAAACCCTTCTCGGCCGAGACTTGGATAGGTAACCAGTCGACCTCGACGCAGTACTGTTTATCCAAACTGAATGTGTTCCTCGGTCGGCTGATTCTACGGCAACAGTGTTGTTTATCCAAACTGAAGGTGTTCGCCAATTGCCTCTACAGTGCTGTTTATCCAAACTGAAGGTGTGTCGGCGAGAAAAAGAAAATAAAAATCTCAAGCTGTTTGAGAGGTTTTGCCCAGGGCAATTGTGTGTTGAATTGAAAGTCCTCAATTGTTGCATGATTTCTTGTATTTATAGCACCAACTCCTTGAGATCGAATTAAACTCTTATCTGGATTGGGAGTCATTGCTTCGTTCCAACTTTGCTTTGAACAACCCTACTCCCATTAGGACTTTGAACTCACCCCCCTTCGGGGCTTTATTCATTGCTGGTCGAGAATCCTAGTTGCACCAGGACTCCCTCGACCCTCTTTGCTTATCTAGACTACTTCTTCTTACGATAGGACTCGACCATCTCTGCTAAATGGCCTGGAATCATTAGGCAGCCCATAGTATTTTTGACACAGCTTTGGGCCGAGCACAAACCTACACTCGGCCCAACAATCCTATTTTGGGCCCAAACATTGCCCCCTCACTTCTGAGGTCGTCGACTGCCAACCTTTGGTCGGATCTCGACCTTGAAGAAGCGAAAACATCTTTTACCTTTAGACTTGACTGTTCTTGATAACCATTACCATGCGCATTTATGGAATATGATTGCACGATCCTCGTTACTTCCGTTATGCTGCCACGTGTCGATTCCCTGCTAAACCTAACACCCTCAATCATGGCCCTCGAAAACGTGCGCCCGTTGAAACGCCTCTTCCTCATTAATGCATTAAAACCGCCGCCACACGCAATCGTGCGTCCCAAATCCCCGAAAACCTAAATCCTAACTTTGAAGATTCTCGAGATATACGAAATGATTGGCCATTTCCAGGTTAATTTTCCCCCAAATTCAAAAACCTAATGCTTCCAAATACCAAACGTTTGATCTTCCTTCTGAAGTGCCTATAAATACCCAAATTTCTTTCATTCGCATCCCACGCCTTCAGAAAATTTGAAACTTCATTTCGCCATTCTTGCTTTCTCAAAACAGAGAACAAACTCCTTCCCCAGGAATCCTCCCAAACATTCTTCCAAATTCCAAAATGAGTCTCAGCAACTTTATTTCAAAGCTCAGCGATGAATGTAGCAAATGCAAAAGCTTCATCGATCGGAACGCCATCAAAACTCTGCGTTTCGAGGGTGACCTAAGCACTACCCACCAAATCCTGGGGCTGCTTTTTAAGGATGCGGTTCCTTTGTCAATCACTACTCTTTTCAAGGCTCACTGCCTGACACCCTTGCTACAAAGGTTCGACTGGTCAAAATGGGACCTATTGAGGCATCAAGGAGCCTAGCCCACGACCAACGCCAACTGGGTGGCTTGGGTCGTGCGAATGGACAACTGCTTCCGCCAAGAGTGGAAGACCCTTGGTATCTATGACGCCATCAAGCTTTCGACCATGGAGCTAACTATGGATAAAGAGCTCCTCATGACAGCATTGAGTTTCTGGTGCTCGGCCACCAACACCATGGTCATTCCTTTTGGCCCTCTCGGCCCCACTATCCTTGATGTCTCGGCTATTCTCGGGACTCCTCCATCTGGGATCCCGATAGATACGGCTCTCTTTGGGAACCCGTCTAATCTCGACCTTAAGGCGCTCTTTGAAGATCGAGGCGTTGAAACACTGAATCGAGACGGTCGAGAGCCCTTGGAAGAGGAAGTTTAGAAGTTACACAAGAACTTCTTCAACTATAACACCCTCATCCTCCACTTCGCTGGCCGAGGCGAGGAGAGTCTTAGGAAGGGAGAACATAAAGCCTTCTTATTTTACTGGTACAATAAATTCATTTGTTGTACCCGGTCGAACAAATGTTTGGTCGAGAACATGCCGGTGGCCGAGGCCCTGGCTAATGGTCACACCCTGGCGCTTAGCTCAGCCGTTCTCGCTAATCTCTTCCGCTGCCTGGCCGAAGCGACCATTGGAAAAATCGACCCAAACCAGAATGGTTCCCTCTAGGTCTTCCAACTCTGGCTACAAGTCTATTTTACCACCCTTCGGCCAGATGTCTCTGCCTTTCAACCCACTATTTCGCTCGGCCTTCAACTGGCATCTTGGCCGCCATCTCCTCACCAGGCCGAAGAAGTCTTCAAATACCTCTTCGGCCTCGAAGTCCTCTTCGACGACGAATTCCTAGTATGTCGTCGTCGAGAGCACCCTCGCTCCATCAGGCTTCTATCATCAGCCTGGGATGATAGTGAAGATGCTACCCTCCGCCAGAATTGGGGGTCGATCGTGTTGGCACGCGACCTTCCCCTTGGCTGTGATCCTCGTCGAGCAAGCTGGGAAGTCTACCACCCCCATTTCATAGCCCGTCAACTTGGATACCTTCAAGGTTGTCCGGTCCCTCTACTCACTTCCCGTTCCCTCCTCAACCGAGAGCGCCTTTTCGGCTCATCAGAGAGGGAGTGCCGAGATTCCGAGAAGGAGTTTCAAGATCGGTGCAAAACATTCTGCCTCCGACCCACTCTATCTGAATCTCTCGGCACAGACATCTTCGGTGACCGGTGGGAAGAATATGCTGGAGCCTTCTTTGGGGCTGCGGTCGAAAACATCACCGACAGACTTTTCGGTGATCGGCCAAGGAGAATCTCTGCCTCTCAATCCAAAGAGTCGACCCGAGGTAGACAGCTACCCTTTTCTCCTATTTCTTTCGTCAATTATCACTACCCCTTTTCTAATGTGATCCTGTTTTCTCAGATGGTAGGTCATTGAAGAAAGCAGATGTGGTTGTTGCGGCAGCATCCAAGAAAAAATCGGTCTCTTCCTCGAAGGTTAAAACCATCGAGCGAACTCTGCCGACCAAACGACCTCATTAGGGCGCCGAGAAGGTAGATGACGTTCCTCGTCCTTCAAAACGAGTCAAGAAATTGGCAAAAAAGGGGGAGCGGGAAATTCACATTATCTCCAGCCAGACCACGGGATCAACCGCTCATGTCGTCTCTCCTTCCGTCCCGGTTATCTAGGCCCTGGCGAACCAACTACCCTCGGTCGAACTGGCTGCTGCTTCAGCTGTGGCTTCGGAGCCGGTCATTACGCCTGTCTTGGAGGAGACGGCTGCACCCGTCGAGGAACCCCCTATCCACCGACCAACGATTATTCTAGAAGAGGTATGATTCCATTGCTAATGATCTTTGTTTATCTAATTTTCAAATTGTAACAGCTTTTTATTTCAGGATGATGAGAACGACGAGAGCGACGAAATTCCGCTGGAGCGTCGTCCTCGACCAGCCAACCTTTCTTCCGTCCATCCTCCTCTTGTGGTCAAGGCAGCTGTCCATCCGGATCCTCCCATGGCCGACCGTGGGAAGAGGCCCCTGGTCGAGATTGAGGCGACGGCCGAAACACAACTTCATCCACAAGATGAAGACCTCAACATTCCTCCGCAAGAAGTTACCTCGGCCTTTGTAAGGCTCACTCTCCCTTCTTTATTATTTTATTATGACGCATCCGAACTCAGGAAAATATTAAATGTCAGGTGCCCGAACGTTCATTTCACCGACAATTTTATGCGCCGAATGGTGTTGTCTATATTTTCTGGCCACCCTAGTGGCCATCAAATGTAGATAACCTCCATCGGCCGCATGAATTGAGAAGCGGTCTTAGGCATTGGGCTCGGCCACTAAGTTCTCTAGGTTCGAGCAATGAACCAGAGGACATGGCCAAGGTCTCCTCTTGACAGGTCTAGAAACCCATTCCCTCTGTTATGCATTCTATCTAACTTTCCTTTCGCTTACAACTTTTCTTCTGTGTGCAGCCTCCGTGGGAGGTCGAGCTCGATGCTCTTTTGCAAAGCACAACTGGTGCGGCCGGTTCCTCTGCTGCCCCTACCGAACCAGTAGAGGCCGTGGCCAAGGCCCAAGCTTTTGTTAGGCTATAGAAGTTTCTGTCCCTCTCTGCCTCTCAGGTCCTCTAATGCAAGCGTCTTGAATCCATTGGGGAGTGCCTGAACGGCCTTGCCAATGACGGTTTTCTGAGCACGGAGAATATCGCTTAGCTAACTAACCTTCTGGAGCGGACTCGGCAACACTTCATCATTTTTTAACAAGCTTTACGTGCCAAGGACGACCTGAAGGCGGCAAGATTGCGCAGGAGGCTAGCCGGGCAGAGGTGGAGGCGATAAAAGCGAAGAAGGCGCAGCTAACCGAGTTTGATCGCCAGATTTCTGAGTTTCAGCGTCAAATTGCTGAGCTTCAACAACAAAGGTCAATTGCTGCTTCGAAACTTGAGAGGCACTTTGAGGCGAACAAGGCTCGGCTTACGACCTTCGCTGCCGGCGTAAAGCACATCCAGCAACTGGAACTTAATAAGAAGACGAGACAAGTGATAGGAGCATATTTAGGTGACTTAGCTAGCTTATTCTTGTGCATTTGTGTTATTGTTTCTTAGTTAATGTAGTATTTCAACTCATTTTCGTGTGTTTGTAGGTCAAAAGGGTTAAAGTACCAAGAAAGTGCATTTTGGTGCATTTTGGAGCAGTTTTGGGCACTAAATGGATAACTTGTATATGGGCCAACATGGATGGACGAATTTGGAGTTCAAAAGGCTAGAAATCTGATAAGAAGATGAAGACATTAAACTCAAGACAAAGTGGATAAGGAATTAGCTCAAAAGAGGAAACATTAACCAAAACCTTATCCAACATTATCCAAAACCTTATCTTATCTTATTCTATCCTAACCTAATCTTGTTCCACCTTAATCCTAGCTGCAAGTGGACCTAAAAACATGATTTCTAGAAGCCTTATCTAACCCTAAAAGGGTGCTGCACCCTTCCCCCTTTTATCTCTTCTAGAAAACCCAAAATCAGCCACAAAACACCTAGTTTCTAGAAGGCCCAATTTTGGACGAATTTCCAAAACCTTTTTCCTTTTGGATTCTGATTTATAGGGCCTCATTCCTTGTGGATTTGGGTTACACAAATCCTTTTATGAAACTAATTGGGCCAAACCCTCTCCTAAGTGGATTTAACTCACTTGTGCCGAACCCTAGGGCCCTAATCCAATAAATTTGCTAAGTGTAACCCTAATCTAATTAACCCTAGGACTATATAAACATATTTTTAGCCACAAATTTGGGAGAACCCTTATGCCATTCAGAAAAACCCCTTACCGCAAGCCCTAGCCTCCATTCTCCATCATTCATTCACTCCATTCACATCCATACACAATCTGCCGCAACCCTTCACCATAACCAGCCATCATTCATCATCCCAAGCAAGAATACCTCATTCATAACCCCCAAAACCACCACCTACACCTTGTGCCGCAACAAGGAAGAAGAAGGAAAGCCCTAGCCGTGCATGCCATTCGACTTGGAATTGCTGGAACGTTTTAGGTGTAATCTTTCTTGTGTTTTTCAATGTTTAAATTCAAGAATCTTTGCTTTGCGAGTATGAGGAACTAATCCCCTTTTGGCTAGGGGGAATTTCGAAACCATGGCTATATTTGCATTATGATTTGATTACTTCCAGTTGTGATTTCATGAATTGTGAATTCAATTTACTTATCTATTTGAATTAAAACTTGTTTATGTATATGGATTGAGAGTGCACACTTAATTTGCATGCATAAATCTGATGCTAGGATATAAGGAAACTTCACCTAATCGTTGGGAACTTATATTCATAAGTAATAAAGGTTGTTAGTCACAATCATGTTGAGTAAATTCTTAACATAAGTATCATGCGCTTTCATAGTTACGAGTGCGTCGTGAACACTTATGATTTTCATAGAAATTAATGATCTTTGATTGTTTCTCTTTTATGCACTTTCATGTAGAGAACTTTTGAGGAATAATTTGATTGCAATGCACTAATGCCATTCAATTCAATGACCTAAGGAAAATCTGAGAGTTAATTTAAGCGTACCTAATTAACTTGGGGTGTTGAGGTTCATGATTCATTGAATAAGCAACTGGAGATTGTTTTGTATGCAAGTATGTCATGTGTGGAGAAAGACCTCCTAGCTAGGCCATCATCCATCTAATTTCACCCAATTCGTGCAAATCTGCATAGTTTAAAGTCTTGTTTTTGTTTACTTTATTTTCGTCCAAAACCAAATCCCCCTTTATTTTAGAGTGTCCAACTAGTTAGAATCTGTTTTAGATTGTGTTTTCAAGTGTTTTGAGTCAAGTAAGAACCAAATTTCGTCCAATTTTGTGTTTAGAGTAAAATCTGCCCAGTTTGTGTTTTTTAGGCAGTTTTGAGTGTTTTTAGCTTATTTTGAGTCTTGTGCACTTGTTTTGAGTCTTTTAAGTTGAGTTAAGTGTTTTAAAGTTTAGTTTTAGTTATTTGAGTCAGTTTAAAGTGTTTTGCAATCCCTCCTAATCCCCGGTTTAAGAACGATCCCTACTTACTTATATACTACAATTGTCAAAAGAGGGTTAATTTGTGTGTTAAGTTAATTTTCGCATAAAGTTTTGGCGCCGTTGCCGGGGATTAGCAACTTTGCTAATCCCTTGTTATTTCTTTTTGTTTATTTTCGTGTGTTTTTGGTTTTAGTTGCTGACTTTGTTTTAGTTTTGTTTTTAGGTACTAGTTTATGACTCGGAGTTCTCGACCAGTTCATAAGAATATCTTAGACTTTGACGATGATTTCGAGCGAACTTTGAGAAGGAAGAAGAATCAACAAGAGCCTCAACCACCTCAACCTGCACCAGATCTTGAAGTAGACGAAGTAAAAGAGGGAGAGGAGGCCGCGACTCAGATTTTTGAGGAAGAACAAGTTATGGCGGCCGACAATCGAACAATCAAGGAGCTTTCCGCTTCGGGATTGGATAATTCCATGCCTCTATGCATTCAATATCCAAGGGCAGCCCCATACAAGACCGACGAGTTCGAACTCAAGTCTAGCTTATTGCACCATATTCCTAAGTTCCATGGGTTGTCCATGGAAGATCCTAATAAGCACTTGAAGGAGTTTGAGGTTGTTTGCTCAAGTATGACCCCGGTGAATGTTGATGGGAGCATTTTGAAAATGAAGGCTTTTCCCTTTTCTCTCTTGGAAAAGGCTAAAGATTAGTTGTATGAACTAGCCCCCGGAACTGTCACATCATGGGAGAGTATAAAACGGGCGTTTTTGGAGAAGTTTTCCCAACTTCTCGAGTCATTCTTTTACGCAAAAGAATTAGTGGCATTCAGCAAAACCAAGGTGAATCATTTCCAACTTATTATGAACGTTTTAAAACTCTTGTTGCTTCATGTCCACAACACCAAATGAAGGAGGAGCTTCTTCTTCAATATTTCTACGAAGGGCTTCTACCAATTGAACGCCAAATGCTAGACGCCTCAGCGGGAGGAGCTTTAGTGGACAAAACGCCCATGGCCGCTAAGACTCTCATTGCCAACCGAGCTTTAAATGCTCAACAATATGAAGGCGTTGGTCAAAGGGACATACCACGACAGCAACAAGTTAATGAGGTAAGTGTTATTTTCGAACTTCAAAATCAAATGGCTAACCTTACTTCTCTTCTTTCGTAGGTGGTTGAAATACCAAAGGTACAAAGTGTGGCTATTTGTGGCATGTGCTCAATGAATGGACATCTCACGGATAAGTGCCCTCAATTGATCGAGAACGGAGGGTGGGAATCTGCCAATACCGTGGGTTATGGGAGCCAAAGCCAACAAAGGAGTGATCATTTCTCTAATACATACAATCCTGGTTGGAGAGATCATCCAAATTTCAAATGAAGGGAGCCCCAACAACCCTAACAACAAAGCGCATTTAGGCAGCAACCTCCGGGATTCTACCAAGGGCGGTATGCACCCACACAACCCCAAGCACAACCTGCCCAATCCAAATCAGGTTCGTCCATAGATAATGATCAAAATTTTCAATTACTAACTTCTATGGCGCAGGGAATGCAAAATAAGAACAAAAGGGTTGATGAATTAGAGAAGTAAGTAGGGCAGATTGCGGAGTTCATGGGCCAATTCAGAAAACAAGGCAAGTTGCCTAGTTTAACCGTTGTCAACCTAAAAGAAGGATTCGAATCTGCCAAAGCAATCATGTTCCGAAGTGGAAAACAAGTTGGAACGGCCTCACAACCATCTAAATCAGCCCCAATTGAGGACGAAAAGTTGCAATTCGAGGAGGAGGAACAAGAGCAAGCCATAGTAAGGGTAGCTAAACCCATGCCGCAGCCACCCAAACACTCCCATTCGTCTTTCAAAGGTACGGAGGTTCCAAATTCGACTATTTCTAATGTTATTCCTCCAAATGTACCCTTTCCTCATAGATTCATGCAATTGAAGAAGGAGGAGGCTGAAAAGGACATATTGGAGACATTTAAAAAAGTACAAGTCAATATACCACTTTTGGATGCAATTAAGCAAGTTCCAAGGTATGCTAAGTTTTAAAAAGAACTTTGCACTACTAGGAAGAGAATTTCGAACAAAGAGGTTGTAAAGGTAAGTGAAAATGTCTCAGCCATCTTACAACGTAAAATGCCCCCTAAATGCAAAGATCCGGGTAGTTTTACAATTCCTCGTGTTATTGGCAATAATCGTTTTGAACATGCCATGCTAGACATAGGTGCATCTATTAATATCATGCCTTACTCAATTTATGCATCTATGAACCTAGGTGAGTTAAAAATTGATGGTGTGATTATTCAATTGGCCGATAGATCTAATGCCTATCCAAAGGGTGTTTTGGAAGATGTTTTAGTGCAGGTCAATCATTTAATCTCTCCGGCTAATTTTTATGTGCTTGAAATGGAAGACTTGGTTCATTCTCTACGCTTGCCACTCCTACTTGGAAGACCATTCATGAAAACAACTCAAACAAAGATTGATGTGGCCAAGGGAGTATTAACAATGGAGTTTGGTGGTGATATAATTAAATTCAATGTTTATGACTCTATTAAGAAGCCTAATGATGTTCGTTCTTGTTTTTCCATTGATATGCATAAGGATATAGGGCAGGAACAATCCACACCTATCAAGAATGATGCATCAAGAACCACCATTAAAGAGGGAATTAGAGTGGTTGCCCTAAAACAACCCAATCTGGCCGAGAGTAGCCATAGTGACATTGTTGATAGGGCCGCCACTTTTAAGCTTCCATCACAATATGTTTGTAAGTCTCCAATCCCAATTCCAATTCTCATTTCAACTAATAGGTTGTTACCTTCTTTGGTGCAGGTACCCAATCGATTTCAAGGTGGTGGGAGCATTTACATGGACTTTAGGAACCAAAACACCACAATCAGGGAGGATCACTATCCCCTTCCATTCATAGAACCATACTATGAGAATTTCAAGGAGCATGTTGTGGATGATGTACACCTCCATGCCGTGGGCTCCAATGAAGCTTAAAATGAGGTATCGTCTGGCTGGAAGACGTTAAAGCAAGCGCTTCTTGGGAGGCAACCCACGCATTCAACAAGGAGAAGATGGAACTTCCACTCCAAACCCAGATTGGCGTTTCTAAACCCTTTTCTTTGCTGCTTTATTTTATCATGCTTAGTTGTTTGTTATTTGTTTGCTTTTGTGTGAGTCGTTGTGTGAAACATTGAGGACAATGTGTGATTTAAGTGTGGGGGAGGGGGGGGTGGTAAACAAATGTTTTTATGCAAATTCATGGGATTCTATCACCTATCACTTCTAATGTTGTTTCTCACTGTTTTTAAGTGTTTTTAGTGCATTTTGAGCTGTTTTGGTGTGTTTTGAAGTAAAAATCCGAAAATTTGAAAAAAATTGAAAAAAGTGTTTTGGAAAAGCCAAAAAGAGTTGTTTTTGTGTGTTTGTTTGTGTCTTAGGGTACCTTCCAACACAATGATGAGGATTTGGTTTTTAATGCATGACTGTTAAAGAGAGTTACAAACAATGATGGAAGTTTGATTTGCTCTTTGGTTTATGCTTGGTTGTAGTTATAGTTTACAAATTCACATGCAATCACAAAGGATAAAATCAGTTTTTGTAACATGCTTGAAGGAAGGAACCCAAACAAACGCTACATCCCTGAGAAACTTGAGCCTAAACGTTATTTGGAGAGTTATTAATCTGTGCATTCTTGTTTTCTAAAGTCGTTGCATGATCTCATTATTCTTTGCTTGGTTGCTACTTAGAATGTGTTTCATCTCTATAGTTCCAAATACTAGAACTCATGCCCATTTCATTCAAAGCATGAAATTGATTAGCATAACAAATAACAAGATGAAGTTGTTTAGTTAAACCAAAGCCAAAAAGTCTTACCCCTTTGAATATGTATTGTCGGATTAGCCCCTTTGAGCCTTATTTAGCCTATTTTCTTTGTTAACCACATTATCCTCACCTAGCCTAGAATACGAATCACATACCCTTGTTCTTAAAGGATAGTGAAGCATGCCTTAGAGGGAATTCCTTTTGTTCTACAAATTGCAGAAAAACAAGTGTGGGGGAAGGGTTGTATGAAAAAGAAAAAAAAAAGAGAAAAAGAAAAAGAGAAGGAAAATTCGAAGAAAAGAAAAGAGAAAAAAAAAAAAAGAGTTGAAAATAAGTGAGAATGAACTCACAAGTATTGGTTGTTGAAGAACGGGTCCAAAAGTTTGAATTTGACCCTAAATGTTGCATGAATCTTCTCTCTGTGTTTAAAAGTTGATTTATGCCATCAAAAGTGAGTTTAAGTGTCAATTTCATTACTTTGCTTCCTATTGTTTTAAGAACCTTTGTTTATCATTTACCTTTCTTTGTTAGCCAATACCCTTAGCCCTGTTACAACCCTAAACTTCTATCTTGATGTTATGTGTTTAATATATGGAGTTTGAATTTGGTATGAGCATATGGAATCACTGGTTCTCGTTCTAAATAGTAGCATTCCATTCATGAGATCATATACATGTCATTGTCATAATTCTAGAAAATGCTTTCCTTGTTATAACATATGTGAGTGTTCGTCTACATGTTTACATCAATCTTCTCACATATACTTAGTGTAGGGAGTGTAGTCAGAAAATCTGTGTGAAAATTGAGAGTACATCTAGTAAGAAATTGAGGGAATTCTCTAAGGCATGTTACTACATTCAAAATGTTGTTTTAATTGATTAAATGTGAGCTAGTGAATGGTGACTATGATTAAGTATGCTCGAGGGTAAGGATTGCTCAAATCTATGTGAGTGGTGATCTTTGACATGTTATGTTTCATTGGAAATCCCTGAGGCAAACGTTGGAAGGTTTAGATTATATGTTTTGTTTCTTTTGTTTGTTTGTTTTGCTCGAGGACAAGCAAAAGCTATGTGTGGGGGAATTTGATAGGAGCATATTTAGGCGACTTAGCTAGTTTATTCTTGTGCATTTGTGTTATTATTTCTTAGTTAATGTAGTATTTCAACTCATTTTCGTGTGTTTGTAGGTCCAAAGGGTTAAAGTACCAAGAAAGTGCATTTTGGTGCATTTTGGAGCAGTTTTGGGCACTAAATGGATAGCTTGTATATGGGCCAACATGGATGGACGGATTTGGAGTTCAAAAGGCTAGAAATTTGATACAATCATCTTGAAAGACTAAAAAACATCCTCCAATTGGAGTTACTCCAAAATTCATCCGTTTAATCACTTTTGGTCTAGAGGAAGTCGAATGTCCTACATTAGAAACATAATTCAAAATATCAAAATTCACACATAATAACCAATAAATTATTACTAAGATTAGGGTAAAATATACAGTATAATATCAACTCATCAGTGAGTAAGTAGAGAGAGAGGGCGGGGCCCACTGATAATGGGGGGAAAAGGGGGAGTGGATCGTGAGGGAAGAAATGAGAGAGAATTATGGTGAGGTGTGCTGAAATGATGGCATAAGTGTGGGTTTTAAGGGATTTGAATCTCATCCGGATTTAAATTGTGAGGATCTTAAGGATCCTCACATTTTAGTCATTCATCATAAATCATTTGATTTTTTTATTATTTAAAATTAAGCACAGATAGTATCTAACAAAAAATGATCACACGATATACGATGAATGAGTAAGATGTGAAGATCTCTAAAATCCTCACAAAGAGGATCCGGAAAGGATCCTCATCCAGTTTTAAAACCCCTTAAAATATTTATATAAAGCAACTTGCATATCAAAGCCATCCCTCAGCATTTAGCCTCTTTTAAGGCTGATTTATGCTTTCCCACGCCAGACCAAGGCATTGGTGCACACTGCACAAGTTTAGTATTTAAAATTTGAATTCCTCTCGGGTAAATTTACATTGTTTCGAACCTAACCTCTTTGTTATAACTCCGAATTAAGTTCCGTCTAAGGCCACATGTTCATAAAAATGAGTACTATTAAAAAATAGTAAAATAAGAGTGGAAAAATGAAGGAAAACTTGAGGTCCACGTGGAAGGCCTATGTGGCTTTAGAGTGGCATTTTAGGAATTTTATTGCTACCAAGAATAAACAACTAAAAATTATGACATCAGTTACAACAGATGAGGAAGGCTCAGGTCAACCAACACCATCTCTAACAGTTGGTTATAGGAATTAGAGATCAATCACCCCATAGATATAAGGATAATACTTGTACTCCCCTCTTGAAGATGAGCTTATTCATCCACTTTCACATAATGTACCTTCAACATAGAAATTTCATAATCGAAACCGTTCAATTTCTTAATCTTTATTTGAAGATCATCTCTACAATTTTTCAAAGAGAGAGGGCTCTGCAAATGGTTATTGGAGAGGGGAGGATAACCACCAACGTGGTTGGGTGCGGATGTTGGGGAAGTGGTGAGGCCTTGCAAATTTTTTTCTTCTTCCTCCGCTTGATCATCATTTTTTGACAAATCTGGGTAGAGCCTTCACAATTTGCGATGATGATGACTGTTAAATTTTATTTTTTTTTTAATTTTCTTTGCTTAGTTTTAAATTGATTAATTAAATAGATAACTAGAGTTAAGGCAAAAAGACATATGTCAAGCTATAAGATAGGTGGTGAGCATACCCTAGAGTTTAGGGTTGTGCAAAAATGTTCCCTTTATAATTTGTCATATGAATTTTCTAAATACGGTGATGATATTCACATATCCATTTTTACCTTTTATACACCTCTCTCAATGTTCGGTCGTTGGATCGAATGAATTGAATAAGATCAATGAACAAAATGTAACAAGGGTGTGTGGGAGGTAAAAAGAGGTATGTGAATAGCACTACCCTCAAAATAATGTTATTTGGGCCTTTTGACCTCATTTTTTTACAAGTTTATTTATTTATTATTTTGTACAAAAATATATGTACACTGGGAAGATTAAATTGGTTCTGAACTTTTGACCTCATTTTCACAAGTTCTCAACTTCTCTTTTGTACAAACCCAAAAATTTTGGCTGGAAAAAAAAAATTCTACGTTCGTTTGATAAAATTATGGTAAACTATTAAAAAGGTACATTAGGCTCACTAACATAGAGTTTAACTAATTACAAGCTTTGAGAACTCAACAAGGTCAATCATATCCATTAAAAAAGGGTTGAAATGTCCAAAGTAATCGTGAAGGGGATCAAGTGGGAAGTTGAAATATCCGAAATGACCTTGAAAATAAGTCATGTGCCTTGCACTTGACTTATTTTAGTAGGAAAACTTAACAAAGTTTGGGTGAAATATTAAATTAATGATTTTCAAAACTTAGTATGACAAATCGCTTAAAATTTTAGTTCATATGACAAATTAAAAAATGTGTATAATTTTATATAACATTTAAAAAAAATCTTATTTATTTGAGATACTATACATAGTGACATTTCAAATATAGCTAAGGCCATCTCCATAGGAAAGGGTTGAAGGTCCAAAAGCCAAAAAAGGTCTAGCTTGTCCAAAAATTCATCTCTAATGGATGGTTGGGAAATAATTCTAGGGAACCTACTAGGTTATTATTTGGCCAAATGGGCATCAGGTTGGCCAAGTGTAGCCCCCCCTCCTATCCCTTTTTTGGAGCCTAACTCCTTTGCTAGAATAATTGATTCACATTCAACTGTTAGATATGGAAACATCCAACGATTGTTTGATTAAATTAATCAATGAATTTAAAGAATAAACTTAAAACTAATACATTATTAAGAGGACTAAGTTTAGACTCTTCAACTAGAGATGGTATATGAATATATATTTTTTAATTTTATTTTTATGAAATATGGTATATGAATATAGCCTGACACTATTCATTTAGAAATAATTTCTAGATGACTATAATTCTGGATAAAACTATATGACCATTTTAGTTGGAGGTGGTCTAAACGCTTATGTTTGGTAGGCAGCACTTTTATCCCTATTTTTATTTTCAAATTCCAAAATCTAATGAGTTGCGAATGTGACCCATTGTCATCTGCTTTCTTCCACAATGTGCAGGGAAGATTTTAGTCAACAAGTCATAGACCAACCTCATAAAATTTAGGGAAATTGCCAAAAATGACCCATTTTCTTAATCTTTGGACTAAAATAGGACAAACCGGCCATGCACAAGCCATGCATACCATGCACAAAAGCGAAATCACAAAAATATCCACATATAAATTGCAAAAACTCAAATCTCATTGTGTCATTTTTCTGATTTTGAAGTTGAGGATGTTGAGAGAGAAAGCTCTGAACTTGCGCTTTTGGGTTGAGCAAACTTGGGCTTTTGGGTTGAGCTCAAATGTGTGAGCATTAATTTCGAAAAGAGGGAAATGCAAAGAGAGGTGAGAAGTGTGAGCTAGGTTTTGGGTTGACCTAATAGCTCTGATTTCGAACACAATGATGTTGAGAGAGAGGTGAGAAGAGTGAGGTCGAGTTTTGTACCATATTTTCTATTTTGGTCGGAAAGTTTTTTTTTTTTTTTTTTTTGAGCAACTGAAGGTTCGGCATGCATAGTCAGGTAGGGTGTTTAGTTCCAAGTTTCTGCATCAATGATTTGTTGAATAAATGGGTTGTTTGTAAGATAAATTAATACTTAGAAGTTAAATTAGGGTTTGTGTTTCATGTTGGGGCCTATGGATTGTGGAATAAACTTTACTTTTTGACGTGCCAGAAACTGGGTATGTTCCAATTTTCTGCTTCAAGTGTTCAATTGCAGAAATTTATGAAAATTTACCCTTTTGGGCATGTGGTGTGCACGACTACAACTTAATATAAGAATCGTGAATGTTCACTAGTTATGATGCACGTATTGTGCCTCGAAATTTAGCGAGTATGACCATAACCTAGTTGGCCTCAGCGAAAAACAAAATTAACAAAAAACTTAAACGATGTTGAGGGTCATGCGTGTCCATGAAATTAGCGACAATGAGTACCATGTTTTTCACGTGCACGGTTAAGCAGTGGTTGATCTATGTAACAAGACTTTGCAAACTCTCACTGTAACCTTATATACATAACAATATGTTTTAATTGTATCCACTATACCAATAGGTTGCCGTTAAAGTTTCTTATTAATGCGAAAAGTAGCTCGTTGTTCGATCTCTAGTTTTGTGTGTATAATGTGCATGTACTGTATATATGGTGCGCATGTCATGTGCATATAGTGTATATGGTGTGCATTTACATATTTGATACTCTTTGCGTTAATGTAGTTTAGGACATGGTAGGCGTTGAAGATAACAAGGATACATAGTCCTAATGTTTATTATCATATAATAGTTAGCAAATACATTGCATAACTACATTACATTGCTTAACATCTAAGCCTTCAAATTTATTCTACCATAGCTATTAAGCATAACCCTCTCCAAACGATCACCGATACCAAATTCTATTAAATAATTCGACCTCCTTTATAGTCAAAGAATCCTATTGTGGTTGATGCGGTCCATTTCCCTTGCTACTTGACGAAAATCCTCAAACCCCTTGTTGTGTTCCTCCTCTAATTTGGCCTTTCCCTCTAAGGAATGCTAGTACAACTCAATATGACCATGACGTTTCTATGGCAATTGAAAATTTAGGAATGGGATCCTTTGTTGAGACGTGTCAGCCATTGTTTTCTGCTTACCATTGAGGATCTTTTGTTTTTACTTCATTAACTTGTGGTTCCAATTCTCTGTGACGCCCGTCTTATAATCGAGTCTTCCACAGACCTGATCTATATTTTCTAGCTGTTTTTCCGAGTCGGCATAACTAAGCCATGATGTAGGATTTGCCTTGGGTGACCACGAAAGTAAAGGAGGTTCCATGTTATACCACCATGGAACTCGGCGTTAAAACCCTCAGTTTCATGTATGAACTTGGACATGTTAGTGTTGTGAATTATTTTGGCTCTCTAAAAATTGGAATGGCTTTTTTGGTATGAGTTAATAGTTATGGTAAATAAGTGTGAGAACCCTATTTATAAAAGTGTAACACTAATGTGGAAGAAAATTCATTGGGTAAAAGAGGGATTGTGTTGAAACTGTTTGTGTGGTGAGGATTTGATGCATGTGAGCTACAAAAGTTGTAGGAATCCACAAACACTCTTTTTTTGTCCCTCATGCTATTTCTTATAATATACTTGATAGGAGCATATTTAGGCGACTTAGTTAGCTTGTTTTCTTACATTTATGTTGTTAGTTCATAGTTATTTTAGTATTTTAAGCTATTTTCGTGTGTTTGTAGGTCCATATGGCTAAAGTAGCAAGAAGGTGCATTTTGGAGCCTTTTGGAGCAAAATTGGACTTGGAATGGATAACATGTGCTTGGAGCAAAAGGAATGGATGAAATTGAAGACCTAAAGATGTTAGGATTCCTAAACAAAGAAGGATTCCTAATCAAAGAAGGTTTCCTACTTAAAGTACGAAAGTTAAGCCAAGGTTTCCTATTTTGGTTTGACCTTTCCTAATCCTAAATGTCCCTAAGTTCCAGCAACATTGAAGGTCTCTTATGCATTCTAGGACACAAACTAAACCTTCCTTGCACCATTCTAGTCCTTGTCGTGGCTTGCCTTAACCTATCCTTCCTTGCCGTGCAAGGGAAACCACTTTCCCTTTCCTATTCTTCCTTGCCGCAAGTTTCCTTCCCTTTTCCCTTGGGATTCTGACTTTAATTCTCCTTTTCCTTGAGGATTTGGGGTCCAATTCTTTCCTAAACCAATTAATTAAAGTTAAGATCCTTTCCCTTAAATATATAACCCTTGGCCGCACCCATAGAGAACCCTATTCATTCACATACACAACTAGCCATCATTCACTCTTTTACACTTAATCCGCAGCCTTCATCCCCTTCCTTACACCATTTCGTGCCTTTCCCTTCATCATACCTTCCTGCCATACATCTATCTTTGACCCTAATACACTAAAGACCACTTTTCACATCCTAAAACCTTTGTGCCGCAACCTAGCAAAGAAGAAGGAGATGAGAAGAAGCCTTGGACGTTTTTGCATTCAAGTTGGATTGTTGGAACGTTTTTAGGTGTAATCTATCTTTTGTTTTCAATGTTTAATTCAAGTTTTCTTTGTTTTGCTGTGAACATGAGAGGCTAAACCCGTTTTAGCTAGGGGAGACTTTGAAACCATGATTATGTTTGTGATATGAATTGATTAATTCCAGTTGTGATTTCATAAATTGTGAATGCAATTTACTTAACCGTTTGATTGAGAATTTATTCTTCTATGTTGATTAAGGAGGCCTACTTAGTTGCATGCTTGAATTTGATGCTAGAATATAAGGGAGTTTCACATAATTGTTGCAAACTTATATTCACAAGTGGTTAAGGTTGTTTAACACAATCATGTTAAGTTAAATTTCTGGCATGAGTATCATGATGTCATAGTTACGAATGCTTTGTCAATGCTTATGATTTTCATAGAACGTAATGATCTTTGATTGTATCTCTATTATGATGTCATGTAGGGAACTTTTGAAGAATGCTTTGGGTTTTCAAATGATGTCATCCAATCCAATAACTAAAGGAGAACCTAAGGGTTAATTAGTGATGTCACGGTTAATTTGGGGTGTTGAGGTTCATGGTTTATTGAGAAAGCAACTGGAAATCAATTTGTGTTCAAATGTATCATGTGTGGAAAAGAATCCTCTAGCTAGCTAATCATCCATAGTTTTTTCCCAAATTCGTCCAAACTTTGTTTTAAGTCTTTAAGTTACTTGTTTTTACTTTAAATTCGTCCAAAAACTCAATCCCCTTGTCTTTGTTGTGTCTAAATAGCTAGAATCTGTCCAAATTGTGTTTTTGAGTGTTTTAAGTCAAAACCAATTCTATTTTCGTCCAAATTAAGTCCTAGAGTCTAGTTTGAGTCTATTTGATTGTTTTGTGTTGTTTTGAGTCTCTTTAGTTTGTTTTGAGTCATATAAGTTTAGTTAAGAGTCTTTGAGTTTATTTAAGTGTTTTTAAGCCTAGTTTTGTATTCTTGAGTCAGTTTTTATTAGATTAGCAATCCCTCCTAATCCTCGGCCTAGAATGATCCCTAGTTACATCTTTACTACAATTGTCAATAAGAGGGTTTAATTTGAGTGCTATTATTTATCACATCAATAATATAGGTTAGGGAAATGGATCAGTGGCGGAGCCACATAGATGGTAGGGTTGGTCCAGGTCCATCCTACAATTTTTGTACTATATATCAATTGTGTGCAAGTTTAAACAATATTTAGTGTCATGTTAGTTGGTGAGTACTGTTTGGTAGTTTCAACAAGACAAGGGTTCGAAACTAGATGGTTTTTACATCTTTTTTTGTTTTTTTCTTCTAAACCTAGTCTTATGTTTTACCATATAAAATTTAATTCCTTTTTGGTTCAAAACACTTTAGAGGAAGATCTAATTATGTTGAAAAAAAAATGTCATAGTAATATAGTTTTAAGTCATGACTTTAATTTTTATTCGAATTTAATGCGGTAATTTTTTTCATTAAAGATGTAAACAAGTTTTGTTTTTATGATATAATCGACTGAATACTAATTTTTCATATATACTTTAAAACTCCATCTTTCCTATTTGACTAAAATTTACCATCGTAATGTGTCTTAGAAATTCCATAAGCAGCTCCCTGCCCAAGGAGTTTTTTACATATCATGTGCATATAGTGTGCATACCATATGCATAGAGTGTACATATAATTCATGTATTTGTGTTCAAATATGATTATGATAACATGGTTTTGTATATATAACTAACATGGATTTGTGTATATATAACTAACAATTGGCCATTATTCTAGAATTAGTGACCTTATATTTAATGTATTTGTGTTCGAATATGATTATGATAACATGGTTTTCACAATATTTGTAATCATGTGTGAAGTTACAACATAATATTGGTGTACGAATATACATATGATTGTAGTGAAATAGATTAATTATTTAATAAAGAAATAATATAACTATTTAATTAATTAATTGTAAATGATATGACTGTTAGGCATAACTGAACATTTGTAATGAACATAAAAAGGTGTAATTGAACAGTTGTATGCAAAGGATATTTCATCTCTATATATTCACCAAATTTTGGTTCTTGTCAGAACCATTCAATTCCAATGTGTAATTGTTCACTCTGTCATATCTCTTACCCTTATTGTCCAAGATACAAACCATATATTTAAGTTGTCTTCTCAAGGGCTTGTGTTTTATTTCAAAACCACAAATTCAAAAAAGATGAAGAAAGCCAAAACCACCTCAACACCCACACAATCTCTTCTCCACGAACTTCTTGTCCAAAAACTGACGAAAGTTGCTTCCCGGTCTTTAAAATACCTGTTTTTAGCAAAGATGGTGTGCAAGAAGTTCAACCAAAACAGCCAAGATAACCGCATATTCGAACACATCAACATTAGGGAATTTGAAGGCTTTAACCCCTTTACTTCATGGAGCAATAATGAAGATGTCTCCAAGTTCTTGAAACGTTGCATGGAGTGCGGCAATTCCAACACCCTGTACATGCTAGGGATGGCATACGTCTTTCAAAACAGTAACAGGAAGCCGGAATTGAGCTGTAAAGATGGTAATCTCAAAGGGTCATGAAGTAGCAACGTACATCTAAGGTGTCATCTTGGTGTGCTACGCAAGGAGGAAGGGGGAATTCCAAGCATGAAGGCCTCAAGCTTTTGTATTCTCTCAACCTTCACATGTCAAGACGGTTAAGCGTAATGGAATATCGAGATATGGTTTACTGGTATTTGTCGAGCCCTTGGGTAAACAAGGAAGTAATAGGTGAAATTCTACAATTTCACAATCACATTGCTACCATGAAAGCATGCAGAGATTATGGAAGTCCACAGGGTACCACCATCACTCTACTCCAAGGCAATAGGCAGAGTCCAAAAGACAACGCTAGATGACCATGCTTGTTCCACAAGACACGTGATTTGATCCACATATGGACACAATCAAATCCTATAAGTCTTGGAGTCCTTACAATCTAAGGATAGGAGTGCACTACAAGTAATCACAACTCCTAAGAGGATGCAATATCTACTTACTAGATATCCTCTAGGATTCTTCCAGTTTAGAACAAGGATTCTATCTTAAAAATGTGTCTCTCCCATGGTATAAATACACCCATCTAGGGTTTCTACAGCAACACAATCTATACACTTGAATTCAATTGCCTAGTGCTTGAGTCTAAAAGTCATTCACTAACTTGGCCGTCAAAGAGCCGTTTTTGCAAGTTGCTCAAGATTACAAGAATTTGTGCTCAACTGCCACTCATAGAGGTACACATATTTGGTTTCAACAATTAGTGCTATAATTGAGAGAAAACCTATATTCTTCTCGACTATACCATTCAATTCCATGGAGACCACGCCTAGAAAGTAGTTGTTTAGGTAAACCATGAGCCATGATGAAGGAGAAGCTACTTTATCGACCAGTTTTGGGACGATGTCCTGAAGATACATACGTCAGTGAAAGACCTTAAAAAGAATTTATAAATCAAAGAAAGGGTGAAGCTTACCGGCCTGAATGTGAGAATGAAAATTGTAAATGAGGCCCTCGCCTGATTAGAAAGTCCTATTCCACAATGGTTCATCCAGGAGCCCTTCCTGATAGCACATATGACAAGGCAGCAAAAAACTCCAAGATCGCTACTTCACCATCACTTAGGTAAGAAGTTCTTCCCGGGCACCAATCGCATAAAAGGAAAACAAGAACATTTCAAGAAAGTACAAAAAAGAAACAAGACGACCCAAGGAGAACCCTAGGTGAAATGTCCTTCAACCAGGCCAGGAATTGCTTACCTGCCTTCCAACGGCACCCTCGTCGCCAAGCTACAAATCCAACATGCTATGGTCAGAAGAATCTTAATCGATAATAGGTCAAAAATCAATGTCTTCTTCAAAGGGGTAGCTATAAAGATGGCATCTTGGATGAAATCAACTCAAGAAAATCTATTATCCATACCCTTAGAGGGACTTTACTAAGCACTATGGGGACAATACGTCTCATGGTTCGAGCAAAACCATTTGAGCATATGATGACTTTCCATGTGATGGATAGCTCGTCTTCATACAATGTTATCCTCGGCCGAGAGTAGTTACATGTCATGGGAAAGGTCCTTTTTAATGACAGAATCCCACCTCATTATCCCAGAATGTTACCAAGTAGTGAAAGATTCAACAACAAATAAACTAGAAGACCTATGCTAGGAGATGGAGTCTCCACTGCAAAAGATTAAAGCCCTTGTAGACTGCTCGAGATGGCCTGAAACAAAGCCAATCACCACACAAACTACACGTGATTTGATTCCCTTCCCAGGATATGTAGGCAATCCTCTCCGGACTCAATCACAAAGCTGTTGTCTGCGTGAAAACAAGTCCACGAAGAGCTCATTTCCTAACGCCTCACTATAGGCTTATTATCAAAAGTGATCCCTGATGAAAATTTTTATGTCATTTCATCTTTTCCTTAAAAGTACACCAGTGATTTGATTCTCTATCCCGGGGATATATAGGCAATCTTTTTCGAACTCAATCACGCCCCCTTGTAAACCAACTTTACTTAGATCATGAATAAAGAGCATTTGTTTGTCTTAAATATGTGTTCTTTCTTTATTTTTTTCCATGATGCAGAGAGTACCCTACTCGTTCAAAACAAGGCCCAAACTTTGAAAACTTCACAGCAATGCAAGTAAAAAAAAATGTTCAAAGTTACAATGTCAGATGAGTCTCCTTTAGCCCAATCTATTTAGAATGGTTAGCAACTTCAGAGACTCGAACCGCAATAAGCGTAGTAACGATTGGCGGGCCACGGATACGGACATATGGCGCTTTTGACCCAGAAGTCCAGTGCAAAGTTTATGCAACTAGCAAGGCTGTGGGTTATAACATTCAGGTGTTCGTAATAACCCGTACTGCCTAAAAAGATGTACAAAGGAACAAAGAATGGCCTCAGAAGAATATCATATTGACCATACTTGTTACCTACCTTCACTTCATCATATGTTTATAGGTTCCTCCTGAATGTAAACACATACTTTATATACCCTAGAACTGGATGGATACGATGTATGAGTCATAGATGATTGGAGCTTACCATGGTGGAAGGTCCATAAAGAGATGTTCAAAGCATCTTTTGTTTATCAACTTAATATTTATTTTGTTGAGGGAGTAGTGTTAGACTACATCAAGTTCATTTTAATATTATTAACAAGTCTTGGGCCTATCACAACCATTGGTCCAAGTTTATATGAATTAGTTGCATATAATACTCCCACTGTTTTGATGAAATGAGCAAAACTATATGGAACTTCTAACGAATGTGTAGCATCCTCATATGTACTGTATAGTCATCTTAGGTCTTAGGATGATTATGAACTATTTGATTTGATCCAACACGAGCCTTGTGTTGGACCTTGGGTCTAAGGTGGGTAGTCGTTGATTTTAGTTACACGTTTATTCTAATTAAACCTTTATTTCTTATTGGGCATTGGGTTCAACTATTCCAATTTTCATACAATTAAACAAAAGGGAATACTTGAAATAATGAGAAGGGCTTACGCCCATTTACATCACAATTGAACTAATCAAATGACATTCAAATCTAAACTACTTAACCCATTCATGCATAGTGTTAAGCAATCAATCACATAACTCAATTATCATAGGCCTTTGGTTCATAATCATGCCGTTTCAAAATTAATCACATTAACTTAAAAAAGCAACTTAAACAATTGGTTCTTGAATCCATAGAGTTGATTTAAATGGAGCTAAATTAAATGAAAATCAAATTCTTGTTAAAGAGACAAAACAATTTTGTGCTCCCTCAACTATTGGGCCATGATGCAAAACACAAACTTTTGGGGTCACTTTTTAAAAACACAAAGTTCACAACTTCATATAATTACTAGACCTCCAAAATTTCAACAATTAAGGAAACAAAAAAAAAAAAAAAAAAAAAAAAAAAAACCTTCATACAAAGAGCAAAACAATTTGTCCTTTAATGATTTTGGGTCCTTAGGTAAACACATAATGTCACATCCCGACCCGTGCTCCACCACATCCTGGGCTTGACTCCGCCGTAGCACGATATTGTCCGCTTGAGGCCCCGACCACGCCCTCATGGTTTTGTTTCTGGGAACTCACGAGCAACTTCCTAGTGGGTCACCCATTATGGGATTGCTTTCACGCGAACTTCAAAGCCAGTGAGCTCCCAAAAGGCCTCGTGCTAGGTAAAGATGGGAATATACATATATGGCATAAAGGATCCATTCTCCTGGGCGATGTGGGATTTAACAATCCACCCCTTAGGGGCCCGACGCCCTTGTCAGCATACTTCCAGCCAGGGATTGGCTCTGATACCAAATTGTCACATCCCAACCCGGGATCCACCACATCCCGGGCTCGACTCCGCCGTAGCATGATATTGTCCACTTTGGGCCCCGACCACGCCCTCACGGTTTTGTTTCTGGAACTTCGAAGTTAAGCGAGTTCGTGCCAGAGCAATCCCATGATGGATGACCACTGGGAAGTTCTCGTATCAAAACCCAAAAACAAAACCGTGAGGGCGTGGCCTAAAGCGGACAATATCATGCTATGGCAGAGTCAGGGCCGGGATGTGACAATTTAGTATCAGAGCCACTCTGCCGTGTGGTGCGAGTGTGCTAACGAGGACGTTGGGCCCTTAAGGGGGTGGATTGTTAGATCCCACATTGCCCAGGGGAGTGGATCATCTATGCATTATATGTATATTCCCATCTTTACCTAACACGAGGCCTTTTGGGAGCCTACTGGCTTCGGAGTTCATTGGAACTCCAAAGTTAAGCGAGTTCGCGCGAGAGCAATCCCACGATAGGTGACCCACCGGGAAGCTTTCGTGCCAAAACCCAAAAACAAAACCATGAAGGCGTGGCCCTAAGCAGACAATATCGTGATACGTCAAAGTCGAGATTGGGATGTGACACGTAAGCTTTCAGGTCAAAGTGCAAATACACAAAAGTATCAAAACTTTATGTTATTACATAGAAGTTCCAAAAGTACAGCCATTGTAGGGGTGACCAGTTTTGGTAAGCGGTGATTGTGTGTGTGAGTTGATTTGCATGTTGAAGGAAGTGATTGGTATGACCTTAAATAATAAAATACCAAACAAGTACACCAACCATGACTAACAAAAATTTCAAATAAACAACCAAACATTTTTGAACTCAAAACAACAAACTTTTTGTTCTTGGTATGAACATCAAGAATATTGAAGAACATCAATGAAAACTCATAAGAGCTCCATGAATGTTTTCACTCAATAAAACTCAAAATTTCACTACTCAAAAGAGGGTTAACATCCTAGGGTACTTAGGGATTCCTAATGTCACTTTAAACCCTTTTTAACAAGACAAATATGAACCCAAAAATCCACCCCATGGATTTGGCCGAATTTCTCCACAAACATGGCACCAAATTTTAGCTCCAAAATCCATGCTTAAATCAACTGCATCAACAACTTTTGAGATGGCAAATTTTCTAACAAAATTTACATTCAAAGAAGCAAGAATAAAGCTTGTAACAATTACAACATTCAAAACATAAACTTTGAAAATACAAAACCCAAAAGGATTCACCATACACTTGACCTAGGCACTTGATACCACTTGAAGAAAACTTTTGTCCAAGCTAAGAACATGTGAGAATATTGAACATACAAGCATACAAATAACTCTTAAAGTAGGCATGCATTAAAAAAAATTCTTTGACCCAAAGAAATTCAAAGCCTAGTATATGGTGAACCTAAAGACTCTTTGCAAAAGAAAGAGGAAAGTTTGAGCTTTTGTCACCCTTGAAGCTCATCCTTATTTACACAAGGGATTCACCCACATGGAGGGCCTTCAAGTCACTTCCTTGCTCCTTGGTTATTTCATTTCTTCTTGAGGATGGGAGGAAAGGATCTCCAAAAGTACCAAAGGTTTGGTACCTATAAGTCTCCACACCAAGGATGATGGTGTGAAGATGAAATGGATTACCTAGAGGAAGTTGGATGCTAGTGAACTCCTCTAGGAAGGCTGGCCTCTATAGAGAGAAAGAGAAAAAATTTCTCTTATTTGCCTCAAGAAAACCCTAGTGAGAGAATGGCTATATAGATGTTTTTATACTACCTCATAAGTGAGTGACAAACTTGCAATTAAGCCAAGTTCACCCTCTCTTTAGTTTGGCCAGTTTTGGCTTTGTTTTTGGGCTAATTTTCCCATTTAGTTTTAGTTGTCATACAACTTAAACTCAATGGGCCTTATGGACCAAAAACCCATTTGGACTCAGTAACCGGACACTAACTTAAAAGCCCAAAACAAACCTTTCGTATAATGTAGTAACTAATTAATTAACCTTGACCATTCTCAATTAAACTATTTAATTGCTTATTCATCTCATTTATATTTCTTCACATTCATCCTTACATGATGTACAATCCATTAGGTTCCATTTAGCAAGGCAGGGGGTGATTGTTACTTTTAACGATCGATTGTGAATTGAAACCACATTTCAATTCTTCCCTTGATGAAGATTAGTGTTTGATAATTTTCAGGGCTTCCACAAACCATGAGTGACACCTAGCAGTATGTCACGACTACCCAAGCTAAGTAGAAGTGGTTGGAGAACCTATCCAGTTACAGCTACAATACAATATGGTCATTCTCTAATACAATACTCTTGATCACATTGTTTAAGTGATAGTATGTTTCATGTCTACTATCCAATGTGATACGTTTCTACATGATTCACTTGAATATGATTTAGAACATTCTTCCAAGTGATATTCATATGTTTTTTTCCAAAAACTCCCAAATCATATCTCAGAGTATTCTCCTTCTGCCATCAAAGATTAGAGATTCCTTGTTATGCATTCACATGCCTACATGACTAGATAGCTTGATCCCAACAATGACATGGACATTCTCAATGGAATGCCTAACATGGTCAAAGATCAAGTACCTAACCATCAGACAAATATGATGCCTCAGGTCAAATGACTACTTTGCATATTGCAACTTATGAGTTCTTACATGACATGTATGTTCGAACTCTCTTTTGATCGTTGTCCAGTGTACTCGATTACCCTTTCGAGCACGTATATGTTTGTCTTTGGTTCCAACACTAAATGACTTGAGAGTAGTCATACTCAAGCTTGATTCAACATAACACATATTAACATTAACGGATTATCAATGCCCAATTGACAATCTTATGGCTAGGAACGTTTTAGGAATGAATATAAGAGAAGGGCCTCGTCAATCTAACTTAATTAGATCACTTCTCTCTAGAACAAATATGTTCCTTGGATTCCCTTGTTGCTTAAACACACGATACAATAAAAAGTGATTAACAATAAGCTTTGCCCTTTGTTAAGTGACTAAAAATTTAATCATATTTCACAAAATTCAAATTTGAGAAAAAAAAAATTAAAATACTTATATGGTATAAGCTTTGCATGATTATGGGAGAAATTATTAATTTTCATTATTAATTTCTTAATTAATTTTGAAATTTAACGTTTTGTCCTTCAATCTATGGGAGAAATTATTAATTTTCATTATTAATTTCTTAATTAATTTTGAAATTTAACGTTTTGTCCTTCAATCTAAGATTTCTTGATCAACTATGGACTTGAATTTAAATAAAATAAAATAATAAAAAAAAAACCTGAACCAAAGATCTAAAACTCTAGCAATAGCTTACACGCCCCGACCCCAGTAACAAAAGTTACGAGGCCGTGATGTGCTTGCCAACATTAAATTGACCATATGACTCCATCGTAAGATGACATCACAAGCTAGCTTAATGATGAAGCCATCGTAAGATATTTGTGATGTGTAAGAATTTGAACAAAAATGTTCATTTATAATAAATCCAAAGCTACTACATAGTTCACATATCAACCTCCCCACTTAGGGACACAAAATAACTTGGGATTAAATCCCGTTATTATCACATCACATTAGAACAGCTAAAAGTTTCATACAACAGTAAACATATAAAAGTGTGATGTTGGGCATTATCAAAAGTGTGATCATGCAATTATTACAATTAAGATAAAACTACAGTAAATGAACTATCGCTCTAAATCCAAGGGATGAAAACCTCACTGCCAAGCCCACTCGTCACCACTGGTGTTCTTCTTATTCTCGTTACTTCCTAAAGAGGCCAAAAAAACAAAACGTGAGTGGACCAGTTTTATCACTTCAAAATCATTTAAACATAATAACCTCTATTTTGAAAACATAGATAGTGAAAACTACATACATAGTAATACAACAATAATAGTAGTCAAGATCAACTCAATCTTGCTCGTCATATCAAAGAAAGTAAATCAATCATAAATAAAGTAATGTATAGCAAGCAAGTAAAGTGGCATCTACTTGATCAATATCTAGCATCTACTAGCGAATTCTAGCCTCTACTAGAATATAATGTACCTGTAATAAATCCTGCGGCCATAGCTAGCTAGACGATATGTATGATAACCATGTGGTGAAAGTAAATCACCAATGATCTCCAGATATCATCTAATATTGATTTAAGTATAAGTGTTGTAAAAGACTAACATAAGTAATATGCATCCGCATATAAAAGCATATATAAATAAATATATATATATATATAACGTAAAAACGCTTGATTTTTCGAAGGGGTCCACTCACAGGTAAGCAGAGCACTCCTTGTCAATAGGCTCCTTGCTTGATCTCTTTTTATCCTCTAATAAACCTATGATAATCATATAAAGCTAAGTTAAGCTTTAATCAACATTTTATGAAAATCGTCCAAAACTACCTTTCAAGTAATGAATTTGCACAAATGGACGGCGCCATGTGATTCAGAGCATTGAAAAACCTAAACATAGGACATGGGTCCTACACACACCTCTGCACATGCCGTTGTGCTCCGGCCACGCGCCACCATACGTTGCCGCAGTGGTGTCACATGCCAAAAAACACACGCCATTGTGAGCCACCGTTGTCGGTGAACGCATTGTTGTACTCGCCGTCGCGGTTCAACAAGTAGATGTCACACTCGTCGTCGCCGGAGCCACGTTTTGGTGCGGTGATGTTCAACAAAGATAACGGAATATACCTGATGAGGAAAGATATGCCGTTAAAGCTAACGGCACCGTCACTGTAGCCGTCAAACGGCGGTCGCCGGAATCTGCAGAAAAGTACAGAGACGATCAGGCCTTCCCCAAGCTCCAAATTTACAGACTTTTAATTCCAAATTGATCCCAGAGATCAAGAGACTCACCTAAAACTAGTTTAGAAGGATGAGAGATTGAATCCACCTCGGATTCAACAGTTTTTGCTCAAAAAACCTCGTCGGAAACTGCAGAAAGTGACACAGAGTTTGCATGCATCAAAATAGAGGCCAACACCACATTAAACTCGAGGAAAATCCCAAAAAGATGACTCAAAACTTATCCATACCACATGTAACAGGATTGGGGGTGAATCATGGCTCGAACTCGCTGGAGTTCGTCCTCCTTCTCTTGCCCACATAGCTCAAAAGCCTCATCCAAACATCCCAGATACAAGAGAGACAGAGAATGGATGGATCACCAACACCAGCCGACTTCAAACTCAACAACATTTTGCCGGTCGTTAGGGCTGGATTCGTATGCAAAAAAGTTAAAGAGGTTGAAACCCTCGAGTTTCAACATAAAATTAACATCACAGAGTGAAAAATGATAAGGTTAAACACAGAAATTCAAGGGGTAAGTAGAGACCATACCTGGGTTTGAGTTTCAGAGCTTCAAGCTCTCGGCTTTAATGGTGTCGAGGTCCACACTGCACCGATCTCACATACAAGACCACCATTGTGATCCTTGCATCCCACAGACTTCAAATATGTAGAGATTTAGGTTGATTTGTGAAGGTAAGTGGGAGAGTGAGAGCTCTCTTCTCTCGGTGTTTTAGGGAGAGAGTGAGTTCAAGAGAGAGAGAGATAATTTAGAGAGAGTGAGTTCTGAAAATAACGAGGGAAGAGAGAGAGAGAGGGGCCCGGACGTGGGATAAATCCTACTCAACCTAAGTTAAGTGAATTACCAAAATTGCCCTCAACTAATTGTAAAATTACAATTAGGCCCTCGTACTTTCGATTTGAGATTCAATTATCGACGTTATGTTAATGTACCAAAATTCATGAAACTTTAGAAAGTATGAGAATTGAATTCTCGAGTCGATACTCGATAAATAATTAAAACATCGACTTAGGGTCAAAATGATCATTTTACATATCTTGAGAATAAAATTCAATATTTTAAAAAAAAAATTGTAACAATAGTTCTCTCTTCCAACGAACGCAATCCAAATCTCGCGGCACTTTTTCCTGTCGAAGGCCACAATCCCCTCTTCTATCTTTCTATCGTTCACCTCTGACCTCTCTTCTTTCTCTTGAGATTAAAAAAAAAAAAAAACAAAAAAGCCATATCCAACAACAAACCCCCACATCCCCGTGTTCCATTTCCGGTTAACCACCCAATCACCAGTGGTGCCTCTATGACGCCAACGACCATCCCTCCATGGCCCAACCGATCGAAAAAGAGAGGCCGGTGAGGAGGTGAGTTGAAGGCGGAGCAAAAAGGAGAATCAGTAATTTTCCCTTGTTTCGATGGGGACAAAATCGTTGCTCGCCGATTTGTAATTAAACAATTTTATTTCTACACCCAATTTTTATTTGTCACATTTGAAATGTAACATTTATCATATGGATAATGTTAGGGAAATAAATTTTTATATCAAATTTGCAAACTAAATGATGTGTCACTAATAGAAAATAAGTATGTTAATCAAGGTTTAAGTAATAATCTAATAGGAGTAATTATTTTATACCATGTTTTTATACCACATTTCTGTACCACCTTAGGTGACATCTGATATGGACAGCCATATCATTTGAAAAATTTGCAAAACCCAAGGAAATGAAAGAGAAAGACTCCTCTACAATCATCATTTAATTAACTAGTTTTTTTTTAATTATTAGTTTATTAAATAATGAACTAAATTTAAATTTTTTATTAATTCAAATGATGTGGCTGTCCACATCAAATGTCATCTAAGATGGTATGAAAATGTGGTACAAAAACATGGTATGAATAACATTACTCATTGATGCGTGAATTTATACGCACACAAATTAAACCCTCTTTTCGTCAAATTGTAGTATATGTATAAGTAGGGATCGTTCTGGACCGGGGATTAGGAGGGATTGTTAATCACTTGGATTTGACTCAAAAACGTAAAAACGTAATATAAAACACTAAACTAGACTCAAAGAATGTAAAACTAAACTTTAAAACACTAAAACAAACCAAAAGACTCAAACAGTACCCAAAGCACTCGAAATTGCCTTAAAAACACTTTCTGGGCAGTTTTGAGCACCTTGAGTACTTTGGACGAAATTTGTGAAACAAAATGAAACTAAACACTTATAAACACAAACTAAATGTATTTCTAACTAATCTAACACTTTAAAATAAATGGGGGATTGGTTTTGGATGAATTTAAACTAAATGCACAGATTCTAATTAAAACAAATTATAAAAACGAAATTGATAAAATAGAATGATGAAAAACTAGTTAGAGGGTTCCTTCTCCACACATGAACATAAGCATATAATTTGACTCCCAGTTATGACTTCAACAAACGATGAATGACAATGCTCCAAGTTAATTAGGTCCGCTTAAATTAACCTTCAGATTTCCCTAAATTCATTGGATTGAATGGGATACGCATTACAACCAAATTATTCCTAATCAAATTCCCTAACCATGGAATACGCATGATAGAGACATTCAACAAAGATCATTAAGTTCAATGGAAATCATAAACATCGACTAGGCATTCATAACTATGGAATACGCATGTTAATCCAACCTAGGGTTTACTAAACACAATCGTGACTAGCAATCTTTACTACTAATGAATATAAGTTCATAACGATTAGGTGAAATTTCCTTATATCCTAGCATCAAGTTTAGGCATGCAAATTAAGTGTCGACCCTCAACCCACATACATAAACAAGTTCTTAATCAAAACAGAAAAGTAAACCACATCTAAAGTTCATGAATTCATAACTGGAGTAAATCAAATCATAACCAACATATGTCCATGGCTTCAAATTCGCCTCTAACTAAAAAGAAATTAGTTTCACATGTTTAATATAATTGAACAACAAGTTAAATTAAACATGAAAACAGAAACAAAAGAAGAAAGAACTCCAAAAGTTAAAGATGAAATTGATGGAATTGAATGGATGGAAAGTTAGCTACGGGGTTCATCTCCACATATGTTATACTTGCATAATAAAATGATTTCCAATTGCGTTTCAATAAATCATGAATGCTCAACACCCCAAGTTAACCGTGATGCACTAATTAACCTTCAAATCTTCCTAACGTTATTGAATTGGATGATTGCATACGACAACCCAAAACATTCCCCACAAGTCCCCTACATGATTGCATAATAGAGATACAAGCAAGAATCATTACGCTCTATGAAAATTATAAGTGTTGACGGGGCATTCGTTACTATGATTGCATGAAACTTATGCCAAGAATTCATTTAACGCGATTGTTTATAAGCAACCTCCACTACTTGTGAATATAAGTTCATAACGATTAGGTGAAACTCACTTATATTCTAGCGTCATATTCATGCATGAAAATTAAGCGCGCATTCTTAATAAACATACATAAATAAGTTATCAATCAAACGGTTAAACGAATTGAATCCACAACTTATGAAACGCAATTAGAAGTAATCAAATCAAAACGCAAGCATAAACATATATTTCGAATCCACCCATAGCCAAAGGGGGTTTTATTTCTTCATAACATTGAAATCAAAGAAACACCTAAACATTCCAACAACTCAAACTTGAATTGTATGAACGTTTAAGCACTCTTTTCTTCCATTCCTCAAACATACAAAACAAAGAGAATTGAATTTAAACATTGAAATCAAAGAAACACCTAAACATTCCAACAACTCAAACTTGAATTGTATGAACGTTTAAGCACTCTTCTCTTCCTCTTTGTTGTGGCACAAGGTCTAAGGAGATGTTTGATAGTGTGAATGGTTTGGGGAGTGGTGGAGGAATGGAAGAGGAGTTGTGGAGATGGAAGGATGGTGTTTGGATTGTAAGGGAGAGTCACGGCACAAAGATGGTTTGATGGTCTACATTTCTACAATGGATGAGTGAATATGGAAGAGTGTATGAATGAATGAATGAGGTGAGGTGTGGATGCTTATTTATAGGTGAAGAGAAGGGAACATGACAGCTAGGAACTTGGTGGAAATCTGAAATGGTGATGGGAGATGCATGTGGCTGCTTTATGCATGTGATTAAAGGGTGGGAGTGCATATGCTTTGACAGAAATGAAAGGGATAATGCACGGTTTTGAGAGGTTTTCTGGTGGTTGTGAGGTGGATGAATGATTAGGGTCTTGTAAGGGTGGAAATGCATGTGGAGTGCATGTGAAATCTGCCAAGATACATGTGAAAGGAATGCTGGAAATCTGGAGGAGGAGCCACGGCACAAAGGGGAAATATGAATGCATGTGGCTGATTTAATTGAAGATGCATGTGATGGAATGATTATGTTTGTTTGAATGCATGTGACTTGTTTGTGGTGAGTGAATGCATGTGCAAAGCTGGAAATGCAATGGGAACTCACGGCATTGAGTGATGTTTGTTTGAATGTTTGCAATGATGAAATGGATGGGAGTGGTTTGATGAATGAGTGGATGGAATGATGAAAGAATAAAGGGTGCATGTGGGTGAATGTGTTTGCATGTGCACGGTTTTAGGGAGAAAGGTGGATGAATGTGCATGTGCAATGAGGTGGAATGGATGTGGCTGCAAGGTTTTGTGTTAGGTGATAAGTGGTGATGATAAGTAATGATATGTGATTATGATAAGTGATAAGTGGTGATGATAAGTGATGAATGATATGTGATGAATGATAAGTGGTGAATGATATGATAAGTGGTGAATGATATGTAATGATATGTGATTATGATAAGTGATAAGTGGTGATGATAAGTGATGAATGATAAGTGGTGAATGATATGATAAGTGGTGAATGATAAGTGGTGAATGATATGTGGAAGTGTTTAAGATAGGGAACAAAGCCCTTCCTTGCCATGCAAGGAAGGGAGACACAAGGAAACACATGGCATTGTCCTAGGGTTGCAAGGAATGTTGTTTTCGTGTTCTAAAATGTGTAGGAGTCTTCAATGATGCTCAAACATGGTCTTTTAGGATTTAACTTTCCTACTTCAAGTCTTCAATTTCGTCCATCCTCTTGGCTCCAAGCATATGATATCCATTCCAATCTCTAGTTTGCTCCAAAAGGCATCCTTTTGCATACCTTGCCCTTAGAACCTACAAACACACGAAAATAGCTTAAAGTACTAAAATAACTAAAGAAACATAACGTAAATGCACGAGAACAAGCCATTTAAGTCGCATGAATATGCTCCTATCACTCATCTAATACACTATTACAAAAGGGCCTTATTGTGTCGGTGGTTAGTGTTTGTTTTATATAACGTAGTGGCGGATAAGACATTTCCGACACCTACTTAACATGGTGTCGGAATTTCTGTAAGATATAAACAACATAAATTGTTTATGTCGTTTATAACCAGCATAAATTGTTAATGTCGCTTATAACCGACATAGATTTTAATATTTTTTTTAAATAGTGGTGTCGCCTAAAAAAAATCGTGTCACTTGTAACTGACATAAAGTTAGCGTCGGTTAAAAGAAGACTGGTGTTAGTTCTACCTGACACTAATGAAAGTTTTTTAATATTTTCAAAGCCTGTGTCGGTTGTAGCCGACATGGATTTTAATTTTTTTTTAAATAGTTTGAAACATGGTATCGGTTGTAGGCGACAGATTGGTAGCCTTTATATACCCTCCCCGTGTTTTCTTCTTCCTTTCTCGCATCTTTCTCATTTCTTCTTCCAATTTATAAACTCTCCCCCTTGTTTTGTTTTTTGTCTCTCACATCTTTCTTATTTATTCTTCCAACTTCATTAATTCCTTCTTCTTCACAATAAGTTTTTCTTGCTTCTAGTATTTTTACTGTCTCCTCTTATGTTTAATTTTTATTTACAATTTAATTTTGTAGGGATTTTATTTGAGCTGGTTGAATACATTAAGAATTAATTGACAATGGATAATTTGAAATATTTAGGCGGGAATTTTCCCGCTTATTTTGCACGAGGAAATGGATTGAGAAGAGTTTGCAGTCAGTGTCAAACTTAGTGTTGGTTTTAACCAATGCCAAGTACATTTAATTCAATGTGAGTTTCATTATCCGTAAAGTGTGTCAGATGATGGTCAAATTTCATCTAAACCTACGCCATGTGAATTTCAATAAAGTGTGTCAGGAAGTGGTTTCATTTAATTCGAAGTGCATATCAGTAATGTGTGTTAGAAGTTGGTGTCGGTTTTAACCGACACCAAGCTTCATTTAATTCGACATCAATGGCTTTTAATTTGACGTCAGTGCAATCAATGTCGGTTTTAACCGACGCCAACTCAGTATCCATATTTAAACCCCTTTCTTCCCCATTTCATTCGTGCTTTCATTTCTTCCCCAATTTCAGTCTTTCTCCTTCTTCTTCTCCTTCTTCTTTCTTCCTCCATTTCAGTTTTTCTCATTCTCCTTCCATTAACTTTTGCTATGGATCAACATTTTGAAGATCAGCATTCCAAGGAACTCCATTTCGAAGATGAAGAGTTCGAAGGTGGTTCATTTTTAAATTATTATGATTATTAATTTCAGTTTCTGTTTTGTATTCTAACTAGTATTATGCTTAAATTGAAAATTGATTTTTGTTTCTTGGTTTTTAATTGTTTTTTCTGTATTTATAAGGATCAACTCATCGGAGACGCGGATCCTCAATTCCCAATTCAAAAGAACTGCCTTGTTCATTTGATTCGTCTGGAAAATGCATTAGTGATAATTCTAGTATTTTGTTCAAAACATGTAGCGATAGAGGTTAGAGATCACATAAATCTTCCGTTTATGATTTATTTTATTATACCTTGAAATTTGTCTAATAAATTCTCTTATTTTTTCAGGAGATTGCTGTAAAAAAAAAAAAAAAAAGCATAATCGGCAATTGAAAACAATGAACCACACCACTGGTTCAAAATCTTTTGCAAGTGTTCAGGAAGAATATGTATGGGTTGTACATTTTTAAGAATTGTAGTTAATTGTAGTTTTCAGGAGATTGCTGTAAAAAAAAAAAAAAAAAAGCATAATCGGCAATTGAAAACAATGAACCACACCACTGGTTCAAAATCTTTTGCAAGTGTTCAGGAAGAATATGTATGGGTTGTACATTTTTAAGAATTGTAGTTAATTGTAGTTATAGTGGATAATTGTTAGTGTTTGGTACTATTGTTATTGTTAATAGTTTTATTAATGTTTGCTTTGTCCTATATATGAAATATGGTGGGAATTATTTTTATATAATTTTTTTTAATTATTAATAACGAAAAACTAAAGCCAATTTTTTTTATTATTAATATATTTGGTGTCACTTATGGGCAACATCATAATAATTATTTTATTTATCCAGATGTAAGGTAATGTCTGTTAGGACCGACAGTAGTTTGATATTTTAATTCCGCTTCTAAGTGACGTAAAGTTTGATGTCACTTTTAACCGACGTTGTTGTTCTTTTTTATTTTATATTACTTTGTTTCATGGTGGCGGATTAAGAGGACTAACCGACGTCAATACCCTTTTCATGACGCTAGCAATGGTGTCGGTTCCTCTATGTGACATTGCATGATTTGATGTCGGATTTATACCAATAATCCGATAGTAATTGGGGTTTCTTGTCGGTTTTCACACCGCCAGTGATAGCCTTTTTTGTGGTAGTGATAGTGGTATTAGACACATCTCATTGTCCTATTTTTACGCCCACATTATAATTATACCATAAAAAATAAAAATATTATTTCTCCACCCACCATTATTCGTAAAATAACCTCTAATATAAATTTGTTTTACCAACATGATCCTCTCTGGATCCCATTGGTGAGGATCCTAGGAATTCGTAAATCGTGTCCGTTCATCGTACATCGTGCGGTTAATTTTTGTCAGCTATTGTTTGTGTTTAATTTTAAATAAAAATATTTAAAATGATTTTTGACCACACGATGTACGATAAATGGACACGATTCACGGATTCACGAGATCTTTACAAAGAGGATCCAGATTCTTTCTACTAATTTTTCAAAGGATAATGTTAACATGATTTTTTTTAAAAAAAAAAAAAAAAAAAAAAAAAAAAAAAACCATCATCGTTCCTTAGTTACAACACAGCACCTGCATTACCCTGGCCGCACCAACACCTCCACCCCACCCTTATCAAAAACCAAAACCCTTGACACTTGCTTGGCCGCATCTCCTTCAAAAAGAGAGAGAGAAATGAGAGGAGGTGGAAGAGAGAAGCACGAGGACGAAGAGAGAGAAATGGGAAGGGGAGGAAGAGAGAGAAACATGGGGGAGGAAGATCCAATACAGGGGAAGATTGCTCCAAATCATTTATTCCAAGTGGGAGTTGGTATTTATTCGATTTGAAAATCTGGGTTGTCGTCATCCTTTTCCATGACTGCCTCCTTAGTTGCATCTCCATTCCACACGTGACTGGTGGTCGCCGTTGTTTGTCTATATGGAATAGGAACAGAAGGTGGAGGTGGTAGAACCAGAATTGAAAGGGAGAGTGAGGTGGTGATTGCCGCTAGAGAAGGGTGATGGATGATTGGGGACTTGATGGTCATCGACCCATCATGGATGATTTGGAAGGGTGATGAACTTATTTTTATTTTTGTTAGTTTTAGTTTTTCTTTATTCTGTTTTAGTTTATTTAGTTAAAATCATAATGAATTTATAAATATGGATTTAAAAGTATTTTACTAAAAAATAAATATGTGAGTAACATTTTTATTAAGGTGGGTGAAAAAAATAAGACAATGGGGAATTTTAGTATCGGGTAATGCTAGGGAGACTAAATTTGTAAACTAAATTTGGAAAAATAAATGACATGGAAGTTAATGATTTGGTTTATAATTTAAACATTGATAACGTAGGGCTAGGTTCGAAAAACCGAAAATCGAAAAAAACAGACCCAACACCGAATCGAAACCGGAAAAAAATCAAACCGAACCAAACTAAACCTATGGTTCGATTTTGGTTTCGAGGGTTTGAAAAGCGAACGAAACCGAAACGAACCAAATCCCTTTACACTTTATTAATGTATACCCCTGATGTCTCTTTTGTGAAACTTTGTTGCCAAGTTTGAAACTAAGCCTAAGGCTTTTTCAAGGACCAAACTTGGTTCAATTAGGGACAATATTTTATTGGTTATAGAGGAAAGTTTTGGAAGGCTTTGGAACTTGGAAGAGCTTCTCTATTTGTTTACTTATTGAATGGATGGGGTGATCATTTTTCTTTGCAATTGATGTTGTTGATAGAATAGGATTGATTTATATGATCTTGTATATGTACAACTACCTTCCCACTCTCCACTTTCCCCATTTTCTTATGGGTTTTTATCACAAATGGTTCCTGAGATTGACCAAACTCATCATTTTGGTCCCTCACTTTCAAAATCAATCAATGTCATCCCTGACATTCACTATCTCACATCAATTTGATTATTCCGTTAAGATTTCATCAACTATTATGCTAGTTTGTATGTAGGACTCAAAAATCCAATCAAATGGTGACACGTGGATTACACAAAATAAGGGGTTTTATCGCAAATGGCCCTTGACATTGATCCAACTCCTCATTTTGGTCCTTGAGTTTCAAAAATCGATAAATTTGGTCCCTAACTTTCACTACCGCACATTAATTTATTCCCTCCGTTAATGTGGTCCCACTAATCCAATTATATGGCTCAACGTGAATTAATTGTAAGAAACTATTTTTCTAAGAGTGAACCAAAAGAAGAGTATTCCACGTTTGCATTTTTCTCGCATCCCACAACCCCAAATGGAAAAAAAGTTCAATATAAATTCGATAAAATCGAATCCAAATTCAATTCAAATTTGATAAGATTTAGGATTACAACCAACTAGAGAGAATGAGGATTGAGTTTAGGAGGCCAAGTACTTTAGTGTGGTGTCATGGTGCCTTCCTTTTCATTTTGAGCATAGCCTGATGAAGACGACAATGACTTTTTTTTTTCTTTTAGTTTTGGTTTTTAGTTTCTTATTTTACTTTTAGTTTTAAATCTTAAAAAAAAAATGTTTCTTATATTTAATTCATGTGGTGCCATATGATTGGATTAGTGGGATAAAAAATATTAACGAAACTTTAACAGAAGGATTAAATTGATGTGCAGTATTGAAAATCAGAGACCAAATTTATCGATTTTTAAAACTCAGGGACCAATGAATCGATGTCAGGGACCATTTGCGATAAAAACCCTTATTTCGTGTTATCCACATGCCACCATTTCATTGGATTTGTGGGTCTCACATACAAACTAACAGAATAGTTGACGAAATCTTAATGAAATGACCAAATTGATGTGCAGTAGTGAATGTCAGGGACGACATTAATTGATTTTGAAAATGAAGGACCAAAACGATGAGTTTGATCAATGTCAGGGACCATTTGTGATAAAACTCATTTTTTATTATTAGTCTACCAATGCAAGCCTCTTTTCTAAATTCCATATTAAAAGAAGATCAAGTTTTATAATAAAAAAATAAAAAAACTGAAACCATATCGAAACCTAACCAAACTGAAAAAAATCGAATTGAAAAATAGAAAGAAAATTCAACCAAACCGAACCAAGTTTCATTTCAATTTTGGTTTTGGCAAAAAATCGAACTAAATGAAACCGAACTCACCCCTAGATAAACGTGTTCATTTCTATTGGTAACACATCATTTAATTTCCAATTTTAGTCTTCCTAGCATTACCCTTTTAGTACCACCCTAATTGGATCATCAACAACCACATTTTTTTAGTTTGCAAATTTGATATCCTCAGCATTATCTTCAACAAAAAAGTGATGAGGGTAGACAGAAGACAACTTGGTTCAAATAAAAAGTCCCAAAAAAACAGGAAAGTGTTATTGGTACTCCAAAAATGACACACCCCGATCGAGATCAGGGCATGCTGGCCGTCACGTGGAAGTGACGTAACCATGTGCACAGTGCTGAAGCTAATAAAATAATAATAAAAATAGTACGAATAAATAAAAAGAACCAGCTTTACACAAAGTGATAACAAACATGTGCAAGCGTAAGTGTGAAAACCAAAGTTCAGAGCACGAAGACCTAATGCAGTCCGGGAGAAAACGATACTACAAAAGCACACCCATAGGTGGTCCTCTACACTGGTAATAATCTGTTAGATATGCCAAGGAAATCCTCAGGGAAGCCACCAAACGTGCTAGCCAACTAGAACCTGGAGGGGCGCAAAACAAAAAGCGTGAGTGGGCAAAAACAAAGCTTTTCAAAAACCATTTCATAAACAAGTTCTAACCCCTCGCCGTAAAACCTGTATACTTCCCAGAAAATATAATATACAAATATATCAATCATGCTCGGAAAATATGCTATGTCAAAACCTCGAAGTAAAATGCAAGTGCTCAGGTAATAACAAATCAATGCCACGTAATCTGTCAGCCGGAGTCACCTAACGTGACCTGTACGGCTGAATCTAGAGCTCAAATCTCCATCTCACTAACTATACCTGCACACGAGTCGGAACCACCTATAGTGGTCTGTATGACAAGCCTGGGTGTAATATAAGTACGCTCAAGTGCTACGATCACGTGAAGGCTGAGCGAATAATCGCGGGTCACCTACGAGTCGGAACCACCTAAAGTGGTCTGTATGACAGGACTGTGCACCTAACTTGGATCCAAGATGAGCATGTGGTGCGGGATGTGAACATCACGTGAAGGACTGTGCCCAACTCTGGGCGGGAGCACTAACACCGGGGGTGCAGGTTAAGAGCTTTCTAAGCATCTCAAATCACTACTAAACGTAAACATAAATCATAACTCACCTGGCACTTACCTGTGCGTCTGCAGCACCAAACATATATAAACATATGCGACTCATAATGCGTAAATAAATGACAAACTATAAGCATGGCATATAACAAATAAACGTTTCATCTCACTTTCTGGGAAAAGTATAAGTATATAGGTAAACCAAAAGCCCACTCACTGGTATGTGGAAGGGTCGTGACCCCTTTGCCTCGAGTGACCACGCTCGTCCTCGGGATAGGTATCACCTATATGCGAAACAACTATAAAAACGTTAATTTTAAAGCACATAACCAACCTTATGAAATAACTTCTCATACAATGCTCAAATGGGATGTATGAATACACCAACGTGATCTACTCAACCTCAGGAACATCCCCATATTTTTAGAAAAAAAATTTTCACCGTCGCACGCGCCCCCACGCGTCGGCCAAGGCACGGCCACACGCGCCGGCCATGCGCAGGCACTTGCCTGGCACGCTGATGGCGTCAGTTAATGCCGTTAGGAATATTCCGTTAACTTTAACGGATTCCGTTAACGCCGTTAGGAATATTCCGTCCAAACTGACGGAATATTCCGTCGTCTTCTTTGGCGAGGCTCCGGGGCCGTCGTTGGCGTCGAAAAATCGGGAAAACTTCAAATCGTCCTATCTTCTTCGTTTTTCAACCAAATTTCACAAAATTGGTACCAAATTGAAGCTTACAATGAGAGGAACAAGTTCATACCACTTTCAAGTGCTAAAATCCACGAAATCTTGCCGGGAAAACACCACCAACTCCGGCCAACCTCGAAACTCACGATCCCGCCATCCAAAACCTTCAAACGAACCACCCCGAGCCTCCTAAGGACCTCACCAAGCTTCCTACAAGCTTGAAATTCCCAAAAACATAAGAATTTACGTGTGCATGAACAGTGACAAAAATCGGGTATCCCGAGTTCGACGTGAAAACGAAGGTATTCTTGCCTGAAATGGGTATGGTTGAACTTCTACGGACCTCACGAGCATGAATATGTACTTTGTTTCTTTGATCTGTGAAGATTACAAGGGTTTTGGGGTATTTCCGTACAAATGGGATAGAAAATGGGAAGGGAAATGGCACGGGACAGGGTGCAGGGACAAGGAAGGGTGAAGGAAAAGTGTAGGGAAATGTGTGTGGTCCACAACCAGCCACACCAAGCTCAAAACAACCACACAACGTAAAAATTACACTAGAGGCAAAATCGTCTTTTCACGCGTACGTTTTAAAAATTTTCGGAACGCGCTGTCACAAAAAATCTCATCCTGCACTCCTCACAAGTGTATTTTTCTTTTCTAATATAGAAGTTTTGAAGTGTAGAATAAGATTTTTGGAGTGCTAATAACAATTCTAAAAAAAATATGGGAATTGTTATTAGCACTCCAAAAATCTCATTCTACACTCCAAACTTTCTATATTAGGAAAAAAAAAATACATTTGTGAGGAGTGTAAAATGAAAATTTTAAAGTGCCAATAACACTTTTCAAAAATATAGAAGTAAATCTTGCTCACCTGGTCAGCAATACAGAAGGCCCATCAATATTCCAAGCCCACTAAACCGCCCAGATACCGCCTCTGAGTTTACTGAAATCTCTATAAAATTAAACCCAAACCCCCCCTCAAATTTTTATCATCGAAATCCCTCGCCTTCCTTCCCTCTCTTCGTTTTCCAATATCTCCTTCCCCATTTGAATTTTGATGCCAATTTTGCTATTTGGTCTTACCAGAAATTTACTAAATTTCATTTTTTTTCCTTTCAAAAATTCATAAATTCCCTTCATATCCCAAACGTTCTCCCTCGCCTTACTTCCCCTTACTCCTTTAGGGTCTGCGATGTTTCACTCAATATGAATCCGAACTCTGCAATTTTGCTTCTGATTCGTGTTCCGGAGTCTTCGATTCGCTACAAGACTCCGTGAATTGCGTTTCTTTCATTTCAATTTTGACTATCTCTCGCTGCTCTGCGGTCTGAGATTTTTCTAGGGTTTCTGAGTGTGAGCTCGATTTTTCTTTCCCCCTTCGTATGTTTCTGTTTGACTGCCGAGAAAACGAGGCAAAAGGAGGGAAAATTCGTGGGTTCTTGCGGGAATGCGCTCACGGGTCGATTATTATGAGAGTTGAAGAAAAAGCTGAGTGATATGAGGGTTTGAATATGAGCCATGGAGATGCGGACAGTAGCAGCAGAGTGAATCAACCAAGTAGCGATGCGCCAAGGAGAACAGGAGGTGGAGGAGGAGCTGATGAGTTTGGCCGGGCCTTGTCGACAGTTGCGGTGGCGCAGATATGCGAGAGCGTTGGGTTTCAGAGCTTCAAGGAGTCTGCTTTGGATTCCCTTGCTGACATTGCCATCAGACACCTCCGTGACCTAGGGAAGATGTCGAGTTTTTACGCCAACTTAGCGGGTAGAACCGAATCCAATGTGTTTGATATTATTGGGGCGTTGGAGGATTTGGAGTCGGCGCAAGGGTTTTTGGGTGCTGCCGAGGTGGGTCATTGTTTTGCAAAGTCTGGGATTGTAAGAGGCATTGTCGAGTATGTGGGTTCGGCTGAAGAGATCCCGTTTGCACAGCCATTGCCTTGGTTTCCGGTGATCAAACAACGGAAATTGATCCCAAATTTCGAGCAGATGGGGGAGGCTCCGCCAAGTAAGCATTTGCCCAATTGGTTGCCGGCTTTCCCTGATCCACATACTTACATCCAAACACCAATGTGGAATGAGAGGAAGACCGATCCTCGAGAAGATAAGATCGAGCAGGCTAGGCAGAGGAGGAAGGCTGAGAGGTCTCTGTTGAGTCTGCAGCAGAGGTTATTGTGCAATGGTGAGGCTTCTGGTTCAGGAGAAGCCTCTGCAGCAGTGGCATTGAGGGGCGGCAGCGGCGGCAGTAATGATGGAAAGGGATTGTTATTATTACAGGGGAACGAGAGTGATCAAAGTAATCCATTCCTTGAACCGCCAATCCAGCCGGGGGAGAAAGATGTATCAGTATCCCAAGTAGTTTTGCCATCCAGGTTTTCAGACGAAGTGGCAAAAGGGAACAATGCGGGTTCTTCCCTTTTGGATGCGTTTGCGCCCGCCATTGAAGCGGTGAAAAGCGGGGCGTGGATGGATGGAGACGATGAGAGGAGACAGCTTCTTCCCGAAACCAGGCCGTCAGTGAATTTCAAGTTCAGAAGCGGGAAGAAGTTTCTGGGGCAACCTTCCCATCTGAGCCTGCAACAGAAGGGTTCCGGAAGACCAGCATATTGGTTCGGGCGAGACGAGGAGAGGGATGACAAGAAGAGGAGAGCAGAGTTTATTCTTAGACAGTCGATGGAAAACCCACAGGAACTCACTCAGTTGTAGATTAATTTGATTGACTGGTTTTCTAGGGATTTTAGGAGTGGTATTTTTATGTACTCTGTTGTTCTGCAAGTAGAATCTAGTTAGAGGTAATGTGAATGATTCTTTCAATTTCCATGCTTTCTTGTGAACCAATTTTTCTAGGATGAAGTTGTTTTGGGGTATTATTTTTTCCCCACCATCTGAGATTTGTATTGACACATTGAATTCGAATATTGAGTTGATCGGCGCAAATTATGTGCTCCTCCTTGTCTTCAATTCCTTTTGAGTGGATCCGTTTATACTTTTTTGGGTAGTAATTTAAAGTAAAGAAGAGAAAATGGTTTTCGCACGCCTCTTTTCTCACCATGCAAGTATGCAAGTACAAAATATATGGAGGTGAGGAGGAGAAAAGAGATGTCCGAAAATTACTTCCCAACAGAAAATGTACTTCCCTTAAGAGTGGGAGACAGTGATCACATGCTGCTTTCTTAAATTGGAAATTCAAAAGCTTGATTTAAGACCAAACGATAAGAAAATGATCATTTTATCTTTTACAAATATTTAATGATTAAAAACTTTACAACATAAGGTACTCCGGAACACCATAGAAATCCCGGGAGAATCAGTTCACAACATGGGTAAGTAATGTCATTGAACTCTTCAATTTGACAAGCAGGCATAGTTATATCGAAAGCTAAATCGTCTCCAAGTTTAAATTACTTTAAATGACTAGGCCAAGGCAACAATAAAGTCAGCAGGTATCTGCCTTTGGTTATACACAGTGAAGAGAAAATACAAAAACATAATCCAAGACAACTAGAACACGCATGGAAACATATGCAGAAACAGCACTGATCTGCCGAATGCTGCCATTCTACCCTAAAGGCCAAGAAAGAAACTGAAATCGTCGGTGCTTTGGTCGAACACATTCCACGATGCAGAAACAGCACTGATCTGCCGAATGCTGCCATTCTACCCTAAAGGCCAAGAAAGAAACTGAAATCGTCGGTGCTTTGGTCGAACACATTCCACGATGGTTTGAAATCGTCAGTGTTTGAAATTCAAATCCAACTCCACGGGAAACACTCTGGCACGATGGTTGAAGATCATAAAGTCAAGGTTGTCTGGTAGAGAAACAATCCTGCACTCCAAAATAAACAGATGTCAATGATCCAATCAAACATCTTGCATATAGCATTTCCAAAGTCAAATTAGCAATTATTCCACAATTGTTAATTTCCAGTACAGAGACCATGGAATAAAAAGCAACTGAGATATTTCATTAACACAGTTTTCTCTTGCAAAGTTTATGCCTAAAAAGAGCAAACATAGCCGGTTCTTTCCATGTTGAAGAGTGCACATTTGTTATCCACTCATCTCTATCAATATGCACCAATGCTTCACCCTCAGTCTTACCGATGTATAAAAAGTTAATTATGCAAGGAAAAATGAACTAGATAACTGATGGAGACAACTTGAGGGTTAATCCACATCTGCCATTAAGGGTTAATCCACATCTGCCATTAACCTTACAGATAGCTTAACAAGTTAATAAATTTTAAAGAAAGAAAGTTCCCTTTTCAATCTGTAAGCTTGCTGCACAATCTTCAGAAGGACATGTGAACAGCTAATTATCTTATCAATAATCCCCACTACAATCAGACATACAAATTCAGCTCTTAGCCTATGTTGGGTTTATTGATAATGGAGAAAGCAAAGAACTAAAGTCTTTGTGCTCGTCTGGTTTCTTATCCAAGTTGAAGATGGAAAATAATTCTCTGGACAAAATTTGGAGTTGGCATCCATTTCTTCATTCAACACACATTGAATTCAGTGAGTTATGCAATCCAATAAAATCCTTAAAACCAAACAAGGCCTTTAACTTTCCATTATCCTATTATTATTATTAGTGAAAATAGAAAGAAAAAGGAATTAACTTTAGGTTTTTCTTCTCAAACTCTCTCCTTCCAATTTTGTCAGGATTTGGTAAAGTTCCCAAAGTATTATCTTCTCAAGGGAAAATTAAAAGTTCCCGTTAGTACGTTCTCTACTTTCTCAAGCTTACTATGAACCAAACATGAATTTTGAGATTGTTGCCATCTTCTTTCCATCCAGTCCTTGCCAACTCACAGATTCTCAAACTCGAGATTATAATTAAAAGGTATTGTATGCAAAGTGCATAAGCATAACGCAATGACTACAGTTTACTTCAACTTTCAATTGCAGGTATCGAAAATAGTCCAATCACACCCTGAACTCAAATCCAAGTCAGGTATTGAACAGAATAAAACACGTATACGTACCTGTTCTCTTCAGAGTAGGGATGAATCGAAAGAAACGTGCCCGGGACAGTAAGTGCCGCCCACATACAGAACCCTAGCCCTAGAAGCAATTCAGCGACCACCTGCATTCCCAATAAACCCTTTTAGACACGCTAAACCACAATCAACCCAATTTCATGAATTTGTATTTGTTAAATCTCACAGTTAATGGAGGTCCTGAAAACTCTTCCTCCATAATCTTCAACAATCCCCTGTCTGCAATCAAATCAAATCAACCAACCTTTCCAATTTCAATCACACAACTAAACCCTATATTCCTTTTACTCTCTAATGCAAATTGAAATATATATATATATATATATATATATGTATGTATGTATGTATGTACGGATATAGATATAGAGACGATTAGGGCTTACATTGAACGGTTGAATAAGCAGCGTGAGAGAGAACTACAACTCCCAGGATGCCAACAACGAAGCCCAAACTCATCGCCATTATAGCTCCAATCTCCGGCAGGTTAGAACTCCGGTATTGGCCTAAACGACGTCGTTAGCGATGCAAGAACGAATCGGCGTTTGGCTCTTCTCCTGTAAACTCTGAGAGAGGGCTTCTTGTCCCCTTTTGCTTCGTTTTGTAGAAGATGCGAATTAAAACTTGGAAATACATGTCGTTTATATGTATCAGTTTCCTAACGCGACACCATCACAATAAACGACACGTCGTTTCATCTTCTCCGTGCTAAAGTTAAAACGGGCACAGCCAGAGAGGCTCCATAGCAGAAACATGGTTCAACTTCATGCAACTTTCTCTTTCAGCAACTCTCCCAAATTCTCAGGTTCTTCTCCCAAACGTCCCCGTTTCTCTCCCACATCCTCAAGCCTCTCTCCAAAACGTCACCGTTTCAGTGTCGAATATCTCAGAGCAAATCTCATTGGCACTAATTTAACATTTAATTGTAAGGTAAGTTCTTCTAACACTCTAATCCACCAGCTAAATTTTGCTTCTTTTTTTCTTTTATGTGATTATTTTTCAATTTTTTCAATTGGGGTTTTTCTGTTTAGGCCAATGGAGGAGAATTGGATCCCTTGCCTCACTTGCAGACTCTCAGAACATTTCCAAGGGAGGAGCTTGCTGCAAAAGTTGTCCTGGTCAGATTTGACTCTGCCCTTTTGCTTCATGAACATGTGGAACAACACAGATTCCAATCCGATGCAGTATTAACAATTAAGTATTTATGCCAATCCGGGGCTAGAGTGGTTCTTGCTAGTGATTGGAGTGTTAAAACTAATCCTAAACTGAGTATTGCACAGTCTGTTGCAGGTATATAATGCTTCTTGGTAATGTTAGTTTTAGTTTATAACTGTAATTTAGACAATTATGATGTTCTATGATAGTGAACGTTGTGTTGTTTGAGTTGTGTGACAATTCAGCATTTTGATAGTTGGTTTATTGCTTGTTGGTTTCCATAAATTAGATTTCTTGTCATCTCTTGTTGACTACAAAGTTGCTCCGGTGCAATGTATTTCTAACCTGGCATCAAAGTTGGAAGGTTTTGAGAAAGGAGATATTGTTCTTCTTGAGAATCTTTCTGAGTTTAGAGGGGAAGTTGCCAATTGTTCAAAATTTGCTCAAGTATTGTCATCAGGAGTTGATATTTTTGTTAATGACTACTTTTCCCGGTCTCATAAGATGCTTGCATCCACCTGTGGAGTTGCTCGCTTCTGCTATGGAAACTTAGCTGGTTTCCACTTTGAGAAGAGCCTATCTCAACTTAGCAGGGCTGCAGAAACCGACACAAAACCTTATGTAGCAATTGTATGCCCTTGCTGCTATTATATTTTTATTTGGCTCCAGTTAAAATTTGACTTATGAACTCTAACTTTGTTATCTTTGGATATGCAGATTGGTGGGGGTAATCTCTCTGATAAAGCAGCTGCTTTGCACTCCTTAGCTTCAATATGCGATGGGTTAGTCTTTGTTGGAATGATGTCATTTCAAATAATTCACGCCTTAGGGATATCCGTTCCCTTGAATTTCTTGGAACATGGGGCACTTAAAGAAGCTTTAGATATAGTCCAGCTTGCACACAATAGAAATGTACAGATACTATATCCAAAAGACTTTTGGTGCAAGAATGATTCCCTTCCGAAGCAATTGGAAATATTTCCTGCTCATGGTATTCCAGATGGTGAGACTGCATTTGATTGACCAAAAATATGATGCCTTTTGACTCCCTTCCTTTCCATGAATGATTAGAGCATGTAGCCATGAATGAATTGACTTATTCTTTTGACTGCTTTTGCTGATCACAATATCTTTGAAACTGCACAATCTAAGTCTCATATGATAGTAACTTGTGAAATTGGGTTTTAATCCAAGTTATTTTCCCCTATTTTAGGGTGGGTACCTATTGATATTGGGCCTGTATCGTTGGTTGATATAAACTCCACGCTTACAAAGTGCAAGGTAAATCAAAAGACTTTCAAAGTACTATTATAAGGAAGAGGAATTGTTTTTTGGTTTTGAAATGCCAATTTAATTAGGTTTTGAGGTGACAGTATCAATTTGTTAACTATTTCTCTTTGTATTTAGACAATGCTTCGTTTTATTGATAGGTTTTAGTGTGCATAAGAGTTTGCTCAGGTACTTTATCTAAGCACGACATCTAGCAAGCTTAATATAGCCCTCGAGACGGTTTTTTCACTTTCAACTCCGGTGTTGGGCTCCATATTCATTATTCTGTTCTTTTGCACCTTTATGGTTGTTTACTTTTCAGCATTGAAAACTGAAAATTTTAAATTTTATTGCAAAAGTTTCAAAGTTAAATTCCATCTTGATGTCATCTCTATTTTCTTTCTTGACGGAATTATGTTCTCTTTTGTGTTGAGTGTTTAAGCACGCATTGTTTCTGGCCTTGTCATGGACTCATTATCAGACCTCCCTCATTTGAAGTGCAGAAAGTCACTTGGATTGGTCCAGTAAAATTCCGTATGAGTAACTGCACAAAAGGAGCTTCTATACTGGCCCAAATGCTTAATCAACTAAGTCAAAGCAACTGCAGCGTAACTGTTGTTGGGAGTATGGCATGCGAAGCAATGGTGAAGGAATCAAATTCTGTCTCTCATTTGACCACGATTGAGAATGCTTCAGTTGTATGGGAGTTTCTCAAGGGAAGAAAACTTCCGGGGGTCATGGCCTTAGATAGGGTATGTTTCATGCTCTTCTTTCATAAAAATTCACTACTTTAACCAGAAGCTTGAAAAAAATTGATTCAGAATTATCGAATGAGACAAAACTAAATGTCTTGTATTGTAACCCATCATGGTTGGAAAGACCATCTAGTATCTGGTGGCCACGTCAATATTGGTATATATTTTGCATGTGTGTTAATCAGAAAATGAACCCCTTCTTGCAATGACTGTCCCAAACCACTGTAATATATGAAAGTACATGAGCTGCAGTTCTTTGGGAATCTAGCCTTGTATCTCATGATGGTGGTAGTAGTTCCTACCACAAGGGCCATTAACTCAAAACACTTTGTTTAAATTTATTTATGGGTAAAATGTGAATTGATGCATCAACCTGACTTCACTCTCAGCTAAGAGATCCTTCGGATTCAATTCACTTCCAAAACATACAATTGTCCGGCATTGCATATTATTTTTTTCAAAATTCTGAAAGCAGTGGTATTTTGCAGGCATACCCTTTTGATATAGACTGGATTGCTGCCTATTCTGATCCAGCTCAACCTTTGGTAGTTGATATTGGAAGTGGTATAGTATTTGGGCTTCTTATATGCTCTTATGGGTTCTCCCCCCTCCTCCCCCCCCCCCCCCCCCCCCCCCCCCCCCGCCTCCTCTCCACTTTTAGGTTGCAGTTTGTTACATTATTAGTTGTTCTTGTTCTCTGTGTAAGAAAGTTAAAACAGAGAAACATGATGATCAAGTTCTCACAAGAAGCTAAATTTGATACAAATGATAAACTTATGATTGGGATAAACAAATATTCATTTAAATGTTTCTATAATATTGGGGAAAAAAACTTTATGATTTGATTATGAGATAGTCATAGAAGTCACTGGTTATTTTCTAACTCCAAATAATAAATGACAGGTAATGGAATGTTCCTTTTCGGGATGGCCAAAATAAGGAAGGATTTGAACTTTCTTGGTTTGGAGATAAATAAAAAGGTTTCCAGTATTTTAGTTTTTTATATTCTTTTTGCTTATTCTTATCATCTACTAGTGACAGTTTTACAACTTCTTTCAGCTTGTACAACGTTGTCTGGATTCTGTTCACCAGTCTGGTATACGAAACAGGTAAGGGTTCTATCCTTGTGCTGCAAAACAACTATGTCCTTGTGAATTTGCTGGATTAACTGACTTCTACATGAAATTAAACTAGGTCCAGCAATTCTTTGTATTGTGCATGTCTAGTTAGCTTGTGCCGGATAAAATTGGTTGTTCAGTTTTGTAAGTTAAATTTAGTGGACGCAGCCTGTGTGAGTGTGTGTTTGCACCTATCTGTTTGAATTTGGGGTTGATGTAGGAAACTATGCTGTTTTCATTGATAGAATAGGATGTTTCTAACATTAAAGCTCAAGCTTCATCATCTTATCTATGTTCTGCTTTTGTCTACATTAGGTATTTCATCGCAACAAATGCAACATCAACATTCCGTTCGATTATCTCTAGTTACCCTGGAAAGCTAGTTCTTGTGTCAATACAGGTTAGGATTGCAACTCTATGTCTCTTATCTTTTATTGGTCAAAACTCTATCTCTTATCAGAATGTAATGTCATTCTACCAACAACGGTTCTGCCTCTTTAATCAAGTGTCTAGATAGGGTTCGTACCTAGACGTTGTTATTACTTTATGAATTAGGAAAATGTAATATCATTCTGCCGATATTGGTTTTTTCCCATGCCAACACTAAAAAGACATGGTAAACTGAGTTTTTTTTTTTTTTTTTTAAATTTCTTGTTTTCTTTAATGGAATTGTATTGTGATTCATATATTTACTTTATCTTTTGAAAAATTCGTTTGATAACTTTCCGAATAGTTCCTTGTAGAGAACAACCTGATGCCGCATTTCTGCATTATAAGTTAAGAAAGATATAGTTCTCTGTTAAATTGGTCTCTATCACTTCACTTGCAAATGACATTGAAAGTAGGGAGTACATGTGATGTGATGTTTCCACTGATTACTTAGATTTATATAGGTATCTATAATTTAATTGGGATTTTCCCCATGTAGTGTCCGAATCCTGATTTCAGTGAACCAGAACATAGATGGAGTATGCTGCAAAGGTCATTAGTTGAAGCAATTTCTGATCTCCTTACAGCTAATGGAAAGGTACTTTATTTCAACTCCACTTCAGTACAGAGCTGCATGTGAACTTTGCCTACTTTCTTTGCCAACCTTCACTCTCCCTTCTAACCACTGCAAGTAACGGCGTATACTCCAACATGCACTGTTAAACATACAAAATCTTGAAAATTTTGTGTAGGTGAGCTGCATGACAGGGCTCTGACAGGTCAACTTGCTAACTTCTCTTGTATTTGGTAGGTCTTTCTGCAATCTGACGTAGAGACCGTCTCTGTGAGAATGAAAGAACAGTTTCACAAATATGGTAAGGGAAAGCTTACTGTTCTGCGTGAACAAAGTTATGTTGTAACGAATGCAGGGTGGCTTAAGGAGAACCCCTTTGGAGTTCAGTCAGATTGGGAACGACATGTCTTGGATCGTGGGGCTCCTATGTACAGATTGATGCTTCATAAATCAAACTCTAGTGAAAGAAGTGATTGCAGTTAATGATGTAGGAAAATGGCAAGCCTTTTACCAGTGGAGCTAGATGGGGTATAGTCTAACTGTGCAGTGGTCTAGACTCATTTCTCAATCACATCTGTTTCTCCCAGCAATGCTGTCATTTAATGGTAAGGGCTGGTGGTTGCTGCATTTTTGTGATCTTATCATATTATAAACGGGTAGCACTAATTCCAGATTTGTGGCTTGCACTCCACCTAATAAACTGAAGGAATCTTCCGTGTAGGTCGTAAGCCAGCAACAAATGGGTGGCAACTGATAGTGCAACTGCTATAAATATTTTTTTTACGTTGAGTTTATTAGCGTCAAATTGCTGTGCATCTGTTCTATAACGTAATCAAGTTGAATTTATTGAAAATTGTCAGTCAAGTGAATATGCTGAACTAATATGCACAGTTTGCAGGGATGAACAACTTCCCGAGTTAGAGAGATGGTGGCGGATGGACGCTATTGATGAAGCACACGCAGTATCAAAAGAATAGGGACCAAATATGGTTTGAGAACATGCATGTCGGAAGCTTAGCATCGATCTTCCCTGCTGGTGTCTGTAAAGCAAAGGAACCACATTATGGACAAGCTTCAACAGTAGTTATCTGAAGTTACCATCTTTGTCATTTCGATCATTATATCTGCATTTGTAATCACTGACACTTGTTTATAACAATTTTGAATGTAAGTTCAGCTTATACCGTATAAATTTGCGCGTTTTGGGATATCGTCGTCGCTCTTGACGTAGCGTTTGGAATTGTTGCTTAGGGAATCAACCAATTTACTTCTCTTTTTGCTGTTCATTGTTCAAGTGCATCAATCTACTCTCCTACAGTTCCTACTGTGAAATCCCTTCGAAATGCATCTCGGTAAAGTGGCTGCAGCAGGATATGCAACCAAGTTTTGACAACAATATCCGAAAAGACCGGCTTATATGGACTCTTTCCTCGTTTGATGTATATGATTGGATGGATAGACAACTAAATTAAAGGTGCGTTCAAGAGAGAAATGAAAAAAAATTAGGTCCAATCATCGATAATAAGGTAGGATGGTTTGCGAATTTGTTTACGGTGAAGAGATTGTTCGGTGTATCCAGGACACAGGCTGGTTACACTGGTACACCACATGTTGTAATACGGATGGAGGAAAACTTGAAAAAAAAAAAAAAACTTATATCCATTTATATTATGACAAGTGCACCGCACAAAGGCTTTTGGAAGAGGACTACTTTCTATTATCTTATCAAGTCTTAGCGAACTACGGTAGATGTATGTGTTTAATACATTCACCACCTGATGGTCAAATATGATGAATATGATATTTTCTTTTTGGTTGCATACTTGATCATTATATGGTAAATATATTAAGTAAATATATACAGCCATTGTAGTGTTATTGTTCCCAACTTCAATAATTGAAGAAATATCTATAGGATTAGCTCCTCAAATTTGACAACACCATTGAAACTGCCGAATACAAATCCAGCAGTTCTAGAAAAAGAATTATCAAAATTTAACTTCTATTTAATTGTCGCCATTTGACTTTTTAAGTTTAGGAACTTTTGGTTTTCTGAATTCTTGTTCTGTGTAACGATGTTAGTTGTGTCAAGATTTCATAGATAGAATAGTGGCCTACTACTAGTCAACATGATATTTGTTCACAACTTGTATTTTAGTTCGAAAGATACCCAATTCATAATGTAGAACCATTCACCGTATATTTATCTTATTTTGTCAATTTCTAACGCGAGACTTTTACATTCTTTAGTATATTGTTTAATTTAAAGTATTCTATCGGGTTTAACAACAACTACCCAATATTCGGGAGATATTTTCTCCGAATCCATACTTGTTTCCGTGGGCCTTATTGTAATAGGTTTGTCTTGAAATATGCAAACCCAAAATAAATAAATAAATAAATTAGAGTATATTTAATTTGTTTCAGTGTGGTTCGGTTCAGTTTTAAAATCACCAAAACCAAAATCAAACCAATAGTTTTCAATTCGATTTTGTCTAATTCGGTTCCCTTTTTTTTCATTTTTTTAGATTTCGGTTCGGTATTATGTTTGGGTTTTGGGTTTTGGGTTTTCGATTTTTTGAACCCACCTCTAATTGGGTGTACAACTAAACCCTAGTTTTTAAAATTTAAAAGCATCTTATTAAAAAATCTGGAACATCAAATATGTTTGATGAAGTAAAAACAAAAAAAGTACTTACTTTTGAAAAAAAAAAAAAATTTGATGTCAATAACAATAGAAAGCATAAAAAATAAAATTAAATTAAAAAAAAAAAAAACAGAAACAGGGTCTACTTGCTTTGAAAAACAACTTTTTTTCAAGAGGCAGAGTGAATAGTAGCATTTAATAAAACTTTCTAAAATGCAATAATACCCTTGCATCTTTTACACAAAGACAATCTGTATCCTGACTACACACCTCCACTGGACCACTGATTAGGGGTGGGCATGAGTTAGGCTAGACCCAAATTTGAAGGAACCGGACTAGACTCATTTTAAAATGCAACAGGGCAGGTTGGCCCGGTTATAGGCAATTTGAGTTTTGGAACCAGATCTAACTCAACCTGTTTAAAACGGGCCGAATTGAAATGGGTCCACGAGCCCAATCCATTATTTTCCAGAACAGTCGGATTCAATCAACAACTTCGTCAAACAATCGGATTCAACAATTAACACATTCTCGAATTATCAAAATCACAAAAACGCAATACTGTGAACAGACAATTTCATCAATTAGTTAAAAACAAATAAAATTTCCAAATTTTCAATCACAAAAAGTGTTGTTCCTCAACACCCCAACAGTGAACATACATACTGATAAACATGTTAATATTGAGCCGCCTCAATATTTGCCCACCGATCCCCAACACCCCAAATCTAAAAATTCTTATATTCCAATCTCATTTAAACAAAAAAAAAAAAAATTAGAAAACTAGAAATTATTAGGTCCACACCCCCAAAATTCCTATATCTAGACAACCCTGAATCCTAATCTTTAACAATCAATACTTAAAATTGAAGACTTTGAACATAATAGTAGAGTGGTGGTCGGAGTTGAAAAGATATGATGGTGGTGGTCCGAGTAGGGAGAGCAAGGACCTCGAGGTCGTGTCTCGAGTTAGGTAAATTGGAGGATAGAGTCGACAAAGGAAAGACCAAGAGATGAGAGACGAACGAATGGAGCACTGCGCAACCGTTGTGGTTGCGAATTCGAGTCAAGAGGCGAGTTTGATACTTCGATTTGAATCTTCAAGGAATCGAGAGATACAGAGAGACTTAGAGAGAATGAAAACGATGGAGAGAGGGTGATCTAATGTTTAAGAAGATGGAGATTTAATCTCATATAATGTACAATTGAACGATCCAGGCTGGGGGCCCATTTTCTTATATATTATGATCCCCCGCCTCACTTATTATAGAGCCTCGTCCTGCCCTGCCCCGTTTTGAGTTTACAATATTTGGACCTGTCCTGTACCTACCTCCAACTACATGGACCCGTCCCGACCCGCAGGTACAAGGCCTCGTGTGCCCACCCTACATTGTATCATTTGATCAGACTGATTGATTGACTTTTTCGAACGGGCCATCACACACTCAGACCAAAGAAACAGAAAAATATCAGATTTTAAAAAGAACGATGTTAATACTCCAAAACTTGCTAGTAGCAAGAGATCATTAGATCAACAGCCGCGTTTGAAAATGAAGCAGCTGGTGGAAATGGGTCAACAAACTCGTCAACAACTGCCCCAAATGGTACGCCGTTTCCTAGTCTAATTGTCGATATGGGGAACTTTTTCAAATACAAAAAACAAACCCAAGTGTCTAAAACCATCATGACTCGATCCAAGATGTAGAATTTCACACAACAGATTAAGAAACCAAGTCGTTTATGCAACTCCAAGCCTTTGTTTCTTCCAAAGGGATTTGATTGTTTTAATCATCCCAGAGAAAACATATCTAAATACAGAAAACCTAGATCAAGAATTAGTAAAAAAGAAGAAGCAAGAATTCAATTGTAAAGAATAAGGAAATAGGGCACAAGCGAGAAAACAAGGTTCCCCAAATTGCTTTCACTGTAAAGAAGAAGGGAGTGGGAGTAGAGAAAATGAGGTTCCCCAAGTAAGCTTCATGCTTCTAGTAAAAAAAAAAAAGAGATTATGAATGAAAAATTAGCCACTTAACACCACAATCTAGTAATATTTTTTTTTAGTTCGATTCTCGTCAAAAGTGAAATTGAACCACATTATTGCTCATTATGAAGCTTAGCCCACTCTACATCACCTTAGTGTTAGATAATAGGCTTATTATATTAACACCCCACAAATTGTTGAATAAACCCCACATTAATACACGCCACATGTGCTTTTTGAATTAAAAATTATCTTAATACACCCTACATACTTCCCCATAATACCCTCACACCCCACATTCTTAATATACACCATACATTTTCTACATGCACCCCGTATTTTCTATACACCCCACATTTCTCAAATCTTATAAAGCTTTTAATTTGGACAAAAAATGTTGACTAGAATTTTGACAAAAGACGTCACCTGAGATTTAAAGCATATGTGGGTTGTTTTCAATTCCACCATTAAAACCCATGTCATCAGTTTTTAATATTTTGTGGTAATTTTAGGTGTTTAATTCTTCATGTAATCTCTGTGATCCCTAAAAGATGAATACAAACATAGAAGCTTGAATAACGCATCCAAAGCAAGATTAAATAATTATCGATGTCTTCAAAATCACTAGAACATCAAAAAATATGAAGTCTTACCTCATGTGAAGCTTCCAAAACATCGATCTCGTGTTTCATTCATCAAAAATATATTTTTCTCAATCAACATGTTTGTAGTTTCATTGGTTAAGGTTTTGTTCAACAATAGAGGGTTTGAGGGGTTTTGATAGTTGAAGAAGATAAATAATACATGGGTAAATTACACTTTACCATCTTAGATTTGGGATCGATTTCAATTCCTTACAACATCTTTAAAACATTTCACTTTCATACCTCAAGTACTATTTTATTTCAATATAATACATCCGTTACATTTTCCATTCATTGATCCATTAAAAGCTGACGTGGTTGCCACATTTGTGCCACGTAGTTGCTAAATTTATGTCATGTGGCAAAATTTTTATTTTTTTTATTACCCTATTAAAAAAAAAATAAAAAAACCACCTATCTTCTTCCTCGAGCCCTTCCTTATCCCTGCAACCTAAACACCCCATCCCACCCCACCCCCCACCTCCCCCGCCACCCCTCACCCTACCCAAAACCCCAAAACCCACCCGTCTCCTACCTCATCACCCCACCCCCTTTCTCCCTTCTCTCAGCCCATAACCCCAACCTCCAACACAAATGCAATTCAAAACCTTCAACAATCAAAAACCACAACACAAATGCAATTCAAAATATTTAACAATCAAAACCCACAACACTAATTCAATAAAAACATAACCCTTGTAATGTAAATTTGGGAAAAGAAATAGAGGACGAAGGTTATAGCAAATTTGAGCCTGGGAAGGAAGGTGAGCCAGAATTCAGGGGGGAGCTCAGTGCCGAAGATCTCAGCGGTGTCGTTGAGCATTCGAAGCTTGAGAGCGGCGGGGTTAAGTGACGGTGGGGGGAAGGGGCTGAGGGAAATGAAGGAGTTGGAAGGAGGCTTGGATTCCGATTCGGCGTCGTCTTCAACAGTGGGTCTTGGCCAGGGGAGGGGAGGTGAAGAGAGTGGATGAGAGGGAGAAGGTGGGTCGGGGAGGTGAAGAGGGAGGAGTGGTCTGGGGGGCTGCGATGGTGATGGGGAAGGGCTGCGTTGGTGATAGGGAAGGGGGTGGAGGGAATGGGTTTCTGGTTTTCATGTTCTTTTTTTTCTTTTTTAATATTTTTTTAATAGGGTAATAAATAAATAAAATTTTGCCATGTGGCATAATTTTGGCAACCACATGGCACAAATGTGGCAACCACGTCTGTGGAGCCAAAAATAATCACAAGGCAACACGTGGATTTTTGGGTAAAATAGGACAAAAATACCCTTGAGGCATATCGGGATTCCTACGCGCGAGCAGTGGACGATCATCTATCAATCAAGTCAAAAGTGTCCAAAATAGGTAACCAATTCAAAGATATTCTCATCCATCCTCATCTTAGGTAATTATTTTATAACCTACATAACATTCCATTTAAGTGGAGGTTAATTGACTAATTAATGGATTAATTCCTAATTAATCTATTAATCACCAATTTAGCCACAATTTACACCAAAAAAATACCTAAATGGCCACTTCCATTCCCTATATATATGACCCTATTTTCTCTAAAAACCTAGGTCAATACTCTTGCTAAAATTCTCCAAAACTCTCAAACACTTTTATCTCTAAATTCTAACTTTGGCATTAGAGGTTCTTCGACCAAAGCCCCCCCCCCCAATTCATCGTGGGCGTGTGAGGCTCTTGGCCTTGACCTAAGGTGTTATTTGCTTTGTAGGTGCAATTTTGTCCAAGAACAAGGAAGAAGAAATTTGCATCCACAAATTGGTGCTTTCATTGAAAGCTGAGATCCATACTCGTAGAAGACTCTCACGTAAAAAGGTTTTTTTCTCTATTTTTTCTATTTTCTAGTCCCCTTGTATTTTTCATACGTTCTTATTATTAGAATTTTTTATTTGCAAAGATTCTTTGATAAAAAGTAAAAGAGGAATATAATGGCTAGAAATTTAGAAAATTCCACAAGTGAAAATTCCAATACTTAAGAAATTGGACCGCGGCGATCCGCAAGGCTAAATGTGGTCATAGGCGGAGTGACACCACCACTACGAGGTCCTAACATGGCCCAAGCCATGCCATCCAAGCTTGCATGGGTCCGAGCCCAAGCCTCGCACTCATGTGCACCACATGCCGAGCAACCCACTCCCGTTGAGCAGCCCACTCTCATGGCCCAGCCTGCTCCCGCCGAGCAGCACACTCCCGTGGCCCAGCCTATTCTCGTGGCCTTCCTAGCAGCCCAAATTGATCCAAGATTAGTTCAATTGTCCTGGCTCCAAATTTCTAAGCTGATGATCAAACCGGGAGCATTTTCACCATATTTTTCTGCGGATTTGACATTTCCCAACTTAAATCTCGTGCTCGGAGTCTACCACACTTCCACTGCTCAAGAAAATACATTCCTTCCAAACTCTTCCAACCCAAATGGAAAATGACACTTGTCTCGACAAGTCATAGAGTTGACGAGCCCTTACATAGTAGGCGACCTTGGTGAACCAGCTCTTGCAGCGCACCGAGATGCACGTGCCCCAGACGAGGTGTCCCAAAGTAGGACAAGGGCAGACGAAGAATCTCTCCAGCAACATCCCAGCAAGCAGCCACTTGACCAGCCATGAACCGAGCGTTCAGGCAATGTACACTCTTGATTGGGCCCCCAAGATAGCGTATACTCCTGTCTTAGCGCACGGAGGAGCGTGCACTTCGATAGTCAACATGAGCAACCTTCCAGGCGAAATGTTCATTCGCAACTAAGCTCGCAAAAAGTATCCTCCACACATCGAGTAAGCAGAACAACTGATGGAGAGAAGCAGTCACTCAATCCGGCTCAAGTTTAACCAGCAGCCTGTGAAGAACTCGCTTGCCAGCTAGGAACGTACCACACTTACCGCATCCACGGCATAAACGAGCCAAACACATTAGAGAGCAGCCTAGACTAGCAAGTCACGACTAGAGCCAAACACATTTGTTTAACGTCAAGAAGAACCCAAAATAGTCGCTTCGTGACTATGTGAAGAGGTTCATAGTAGAGAAGACAAGGATAGTTAGATGCAACGACTTGATAGCTAGAACAACCTTCCAAAACGGACTTTCTGCAGATCATCCGCTATTTGGAAAATTAATCATGAAAGAAGATCTAACTCTGCCAGACTCTTTCGCTCTAGCAGAGAAGCATGCACTTTGGGACGAAGTTTGCCAATGCACATTCAAGGACTTGAAGAAGTACCCGACATCATACGAAAAGAGCTGGGGGCCTAACTACCTGTATTTCATAGTTCAAAAGCTCTCCTCGATGCTATCAAAAATTCAAAAGCTAACTTTGGCGATAGTTGTTGCAACCCGAAAACTTAAGTTTTACCTTCAAACGCACACAGTCATCCTCATGATGCATTATTCCACCTAATCCAAATGTACAACGATAAAGGCGTAGACCCTGACAGATGCAAAATTTTCTGATGAACACAACAACTCGGCCCAAAAGACACGCCAAGGGCAGACGAACACTGGAAGGACACACTCGGAAGCAAGTTTTGTCCTCGTCGCCCCAAAAGATTCTACATAGGAGCAACATGTACCGGCAGTTGAGCACTACCTCCTGTTGCACGTCACACGGCCCTAGCCGACCCTTGCTCCATAATTTAGCTCTAGAATGGTCCAATACCGGTAGTTAAGCAACTCTTGCTACGTGTAACATGGTCCCAGCTCCACGACTCCTTACCATGCACCAAGATGTTAACAAGTTAATACAAAAGTACGATCGCTACCAGCGCTACAAGCCGATACCAGCACTGCCTGCCAGTGAGCTACACCTGCATACGAGTCCTTGGTCGTTCATACAGTGGGCAATCGACCTGGTAGGACTTATGCTGCTTACTACTAGGGGCAGAGGCATGATGATGGTGGCAACCGACTACTTCACCAAATGGGTAGAAGCAGAGCCCAAGACGACCATGACTTAAACGGACATAGAGCACTTCATATGGAGGAACATCATTTACCGATTTGGCATCTCATAGTCCATCGTCACTGACAATTGATAGGAGCATATTTATGCGCCTTAGTTTGCTTGTTTTCTTGCATTTATGTTGCTAGTACTTAGTAATTTTAGTAGTTTAAGCCATTTTCGTGTGTTTTTAGGTTCATATAGCTAAGGAAGCAAAAAGATGCATTTTGGAGCCTTTTGGAGCACTTTTGGGCTAAAGATGGATAGCTTATGCTTGGAGCCAAAGTGTTGGACGAAATTGAAGACCTAATATCAAAGGATCCTACCTATTCTAGGTCGCAAAACTTGCAATCTTAAGCCATGCCATGTATCCCATTATGTTTCCCTTCCTTGCCGTGCAAGGAAGGGCTTTGTTTCCTATTTCTAACTACTTAAAACCACATTCCTCACTCCCATTCCCCATCCACTCATTCATCAAACCATCTCAGCCGCACCTATTTTCTAACCCAAGGGCCTTTTCATTGTTTCATTTTTCATTTACATATTCATTCAGCCACTTTCACACACATATCAACCCTACATGCACATTCAATCATCCACACCTTGCCGTGCATAACCCACCACTTTCCAACCTAATTCACATGCATTCCATCCTTTAATTCACCCACATGCACATTCACCCTAATCATTCACATACACAACCTGCCATCATTCCAGAAATTCCTCCCATTGCCGTGCATCCCACTTCATCATTTCAGCTTTCCACCATCAACAAAGAACCATTCATTAACCATTTACTCTTTAATCATTCATCATCACTCACCCTAGCTTTAATTCACATGCAAACACATTCATTTCCAACACCAAACACCATCATTGCCGTGCATCCCATTCCATCTCCCACTCTTTAATCCATTGCAGCCACATGCACTCCCTTTAATTAATTCAACCTAGCTGTCAAAGCACATGCACATTCACCCTTCATTCCAGCCATTCCACATACACATTCACCCACATGCATTCCCCCTTTAATCCACATGCTCTCCCATTTTAGATTGCATTCCCATTCACCACAGAAAACTCCCTTTGAGCCGTGCACATTCACTCACCACAAATCAGCCACATGCACTTTGCCTTTCATCATTGCACCACAAATCAGCCACATGCACATTCACCCTTTTCTCTCCCTATAAAACCATGCAATGCATTCATACACAACATTCCCATATTCACACACCAACACATCCCTTGTGCCGTGCACTTCCCCTTCATTTCCAGCATCTTCCCCTTAGAATCCAAAGTGCCGTGCACATTCACCCCTAATTCCACCACTCCTCTTCCATTTCCACCACTCCCCATTCCATTCCACATACAAATACAACCCCAAACCTCACCTTAGACCTTGTGCAGCAACAAAGAGGAAGAGAAGAGGGCCTAAACGTTCATACAATTCAAGTTTGAGTTGTTGGAATGTTTAGGTGTTTCTTTTCCTTTGAATTCAATGTTTAATTTCAATTCTCTTTGTTTTGTAATCATAAGGAACTAAACCCCCCCTCGGCTAGGGGGGGATTCGAAATATATGTTTATGCTTGCAATATGATTTGATTACTTCTAATTGCGTTTCATAAGTTGTGAATTCAATTTGTTTAACTGTTTGATTGATAACTTATTTATGTATGTTTATTGAGAGTGCACGCTTAATTTTCATGCATGAATATGACGCTAGAATATAAGTGAGTTTCACCTAATAGTTATGAACTTATATTCACAAGTAGTGGAGGTTGCTTATAAACAATCGCGTTAAATGAATTCTTGGCAAGAGTTTCATGCATTCATAGTTACAATTGCCTCGTCAACATTTATAGTTTTCATAGAGCATAATGATCTCTCACTATACCTCTTCTATGCATTCATGTTGAGGACCGTTGGAGAATGATTTGAATTGTCGCATGCATTATCCAATTCATTGACATAAGGAAGATTTGAAGGTTAATTAGTGCATCACGGTTAACTTGGGGTGTTGAGAATTCATGATTTATTGAAAAGCAATTGGAAATCGTTTCGTATGCAAGTATAACATGTATGGAAATGAACCCCTTAGCTAGCCTTCATTCCATTCATTAAATCAAATTTCGTTTTACAATCTGCTTAGTTATTAACTTGTTTTGTTATTTCAATTCTCGTCAAATCAAAACCCCCCTCCTTTACTTTATTGTTCAATTTAGTGCTTAGAATCTGTTTAGTTTATGTTTTAAAGTATTTTGAGTCTTTTGGTTTGTCTTAGTGTTTTAAAGTTTAGTTTTGCATTCTTTGAGTCTAGTATAGTGTTTTATATTGTGTTTTTACGTTTTTGAGTCAAATCCAAGTGATTAACAATCCCTCCTAATCCCCGGTCCAGAACGATCCCTACTTACATACTTACTACAATTGATAAAAAGAGGGTTTAATTTGTGTGCGTATAAATCTCGCATCAAATTTTGGCGCCGTTGCCGGTGATTAGCAACTTTGCTAATCCCTTGGATTGTTTTATTTTCATTTGTTTTTATTTTATTCCAGATTCTTAATCTTGTTTTGTTTCTTGTTTTAGGTACTAGTTTATGACTCGGAGTTCTCATCCGATTCGTGAACATATCCTGGAGTGATTGGGTTCTTCGTCCGGCTGCAAGACGTAAAAGAAAGCGCTACTTGGGAGGCAACCCAATACACTAAATAAAACAAAGCATGTTAAAAAAAAAAAAAAAAAAAACATGGCAGAATGATGTAGCCTTCACAAAGGTTGTTTACGTGAAGCCCCACTACGTGGCAAAACTATCGAAGCAGGAGGCATCGGAGCGAGAGACATCGGAGCAGGAGGCATCGGAGATGGATCATTCGAGGCCTCAATACTTGGTGGAACGCTAGATGACCCAGGAAAAAGGTGCCTCTGGAGATAAGTCGCAAGCCGTTGACGGTCACTTTGAATCCGACCTTCAGATTCTTGCAGCTCATCAAGCTTCCTCTTCATGCCCGTCGAATAATTGTTTGCAAGCACGTGCAAACTTCTATTCTCGTGCTTAAGCTGTTTGATCTCTTGCTTGAGACTTTCCACCTCTGCCATCAACGATTCAACCTGACGGGAGCGAGCAAGTAGGCGTTGGCCCATGTTGGACACAGAGCCTGCACACTGAACACTGAGAGCGAGGGACTCTTGAACGGCCAACTCATCGGACCGTCCTGAAAGCAGCCTACTATCTTTAGGAGTGAGGAGGTTCCTAGCTGCTATCGTAGCTGTTGTTGCATCCGTCATCATGGAGTCTTCACCTGTAAGAGGGCCATTAGAAGATAAAAAAGAAGGGCGCCATACATTACCTTGACGGGGCGCAACCGGATCGCTGCTAAGACTCAAATCTAAGCAAAGGTTAGATGGGTTAGCCATTTTTCAAAGGTGTTCAAAAAGAAGGGTTGGATGGAGTAAAATCTCAAAGGGCCGGAGACGATTTTCAAGAATGGGCAATCTTCAAAGTGTGCATGTTGGAGGTGATCGATACCTCTATAAAAAGCCAAGGCGACACGACCACCGATTCAAAAAACCGGAATTTCCTGCGTAAAGTTCGGTGACGCTCTCTCGGCTTTTCAGAAAACGTGTTCAACTTTGTCAAAAGATCTCTGACAAAGTTGAAAACACGTGGAGGTCATCATCGCAACTACACACTTTTGCCGACAAGCGTGAAGTTCGGCGATGCTGTCTCTGCTTTTCAGAAAAACGCGTGCAACTTTGTCAAAAGATCTCTGACAGAGCCACATCCGCACTACTACGTGTCGTTCAGAAATCGAAGAGGCGTTTGTTCAGAAATCGAAGAGGCGTTTGTTCAGAAAGCAAAGAGGCGCTAGCTCAGAAATCAAAGAGGCGTTCGTTCAGAAATCGAAGAGTTAGCACTCTTTTTCAAAAAGCCGGATTTACTGGATCAAAATTTTTGTCGACAATGGTAAAACAACAGTACCACCACTTGCTATTGGGAAATCCCTATATATGTCGACCTTCATCTTTTATGGCAAGGTAGACCTGAAGAAAATGCCCAACTCTTCCTCACCTCTGAGGGCGCACTCCCAGCAAAGCCTTTCGAAATACTCAATTTTTTCTTCTTCCCCAAAGAAGATACCAGATGCCTGGAGTACAGATAACCCAGGAGGAAACGGTAGATTGAAGCATGTGGAGACAAGCACAACAAATACATGTGCTGATTCATTCACCGTTTCTTCAAAAGCAAAGGTATCTCATATCATCAAGGTCAAAAGCAAAAGTATCTCATATCATGCTCTTTCCCTATCTTTTTCTTTGTCCTTGTTCTTACTCGCATGGCAAAGTGAAAGAAGCAATCAGCCGGCACTTGGAGTCAGTCTTCCGATCTGGAACCGACTGCCTGGAATCTATTCTCTGGTTGCTTACCTAGCGTTGCTCTCGAGTAGTCATCTTCAACGGTTGATACACTTCCAGAGAAGGGACCACTTCTGCAAAGGGGAGCAAGTAAGGCAAGTGAAAATGATACATTGAAGCATGTGGAGACAAGCAACAACTGCATATGCTGAGCTATCCTCTAACCCTCTTCAATACGAATTGGAGAGATTGAACAAAAAAACAGATAAAAGGAGTAAGCTCAGACCTTCAGGGAAGACCAAAAGAATCCTCCAGCCCAGTTCAAGAGTAGCCTGTGGAAAATCAACGATTGGAGGAAACCAAAATAATCCTCCAGCCCAGTTCAAGAGTAAGCCTGTGGAATCACCAAGATCAAAGCCTCAATGCAATCACCAAGAAGAAGATGGAATTTACACTCCATAACCAGATTTGCGTCCCTAAACTCTTCTCTTTGTTAGTTACATTCTGCCATGTTTAGTATGTTTAAGTGCTTTTTGTGTCTTTACGTATGTTTTGTGTGAATCTATGCTTAAAACATTGAGGACAATGTTTGATTTAAGTGTGGGGGGGGTAACTAAGTATGTTGATGCAAATTCGTTGAATTTTATCACCCATAACTTCAAGTGTTGTTCCTTGCTGCTTTAAAATGTTTTTAAGTTGTTTTAGAGTGTTTTAGTATGTTTTGTTTTTATAACTCCGAAAATCACATAAAAATTTGAAAAACATGTTTTGAAAAAAGAGTGTTTTGAGTCGTTTTTGTGTGTTTGTGTCTTAGGGTACCTTCCAACACAATGATAAGGATTTGGTTTGTAATTGCATGACTGTTAAAAAGAGTTATAAACATAGAGAAAAGTTTGATTTACTCTTGGTATATGCTTGGTTATGGTTATAATGTATGACTTCACATGCAATCATAAAAGAAAAATTCGTTTTTGTAACATGCTTGAAGGAAGGAACTCAAACAAACGCTACAACCTTGTGAGACTTGAGCCTAAACGTTCTTTAGAGAGTTATAATATGTGATTCTTTGTTTTCTAAAGTTGTTGCATGATCTCATTATTCCTTGCTTGGTTGCTACTTAGAATGCAATTGTATCATGATAGAACTAAATGCTAGAACTTATATCCGTTTCATTCAAAGCATGACATTGAATTGCATAACATATATCAAGATGAAGTTATGTAGTTGCCACCATAGCCAAATAGCCTTACTTCCCATATTTCGTATATGTTGTAAGTTTTAACCCCGTTGAGCTTTGTTTAGCCTTTATTCTTTGTTAACCCACATTATCCTCACCTAGCCTAGTTTAGGACAGTCCACACCCTTGTTCTTAAAAGATAGTGAGCATGACTTAAATGAATTCCTTTTGAGTTACATTATGCAAGAAAATGAGTGTGGGGGAGGGAAAGTTTGTTCTTAAGTTTATATGAATGATTTGAGATTCAAAAGAAAAGAAAGAAAGAAAGGAAAAAGAGCTTGAAAAGATGTAAGAATGAGTGATCAAGTGTTGAATGTTGAAGAAAGGGTCCAAAACACCAAATCTGGCCCTAAATTGTTTAAAAGTCTCCCTTTTTGTTCAAAAGTTGAGTTTTCATTCAAAAGTGAATTCTAAGTTGATTCAAATGCTTTGCTCGCTATTTCTTTAAGAACCTTTGTTTTCCATATCCCTTCTTTGTTAGCCAAACACCTTTAGCCCCGTTTCAACCCTTATGCTTCAATCTTGATCGTTATGTGTTCAATAATGTGGAATTTGGAATTGATATGAGCATATGGTGTCAATGGTTCTTGCATCTAAGTAGTAGCATTCCTTTCATGAGATCATACCTAAACATGCTTATTAACTCCAGAAATTGCTTCCTTTGAGATACATATATGTGAGTGTTCGTTTTCATGTTTACATCAATCTTCTCACATGTAACTAGATTAGGGTGTGTAGTTAGAAAATCTGAGTGAAAATTGAGTGCATATCTTGTAAGGATTTGAGCAAATTCTCTAAGGCATGTTACTACATTCAAAACATGGTTTTAAATGCTTAATTGTGAACTAGTATGTGGTGACTATGATTAAGAATGTACTTAAGTGTAAAGATGGCTAAAATCTGTGGGAATAATGATTTTTAACATGTCATGTGCATAGAAAATCCCTGAGACTATTGTTGGAAGGTTTAGGTTGTGTTTTGTCGTTTTGTTTGTTTGTTATCGTTTTGTTTTGCTCGAGGACTAGCAAAAGCTAAGTGTGGGGGAATTGATAGGAGCATATTTATGCACCTTAGTTTGCTTGTTTTCTTGCATTTATGTTGCTAGTACTTAGTAATTTTAGTAGTTTAAGCCATTTTCGTGTGTTTTTAGGTTCATATGGCTAAGGAAGCAAAAAGATGCATTTTGGAGCCTTTTGGAGCACTTTTGGGCTAAGGATGGATAACTTATGCTTGGAGTCAAAGTGTTGGACAAAATTGAAGACCTAATATCAAAGGATCCTACCTATTCTAGGTCGCAAAACTTGCAATCTTAAGCCATGCCATGTATCCCATTATGTTTCCCTTCCTTGCCGTGCAAGGAAGGGCTTTGTTTCCTATTTCTAACTACTTAAAACCACATTCCTCACTCCCATTCCCCATCCACTCATTCATCAAACCATCTCAGCCGCACCTATTTTCTAACCCAAGGGCCTTTTCATTGTTTCATTTTTCATTTACATATTCATTCAGCCACTTTCACACACATATCAACCCTACATGCACATTCAATCATCCACACCTTGCCGTGCATAACCCACCACTTTCCAACCTAATTCACATGCATTCCATCCTTTAATTCACCCACATGCACATTCACCCTAATCATTCACATACACAACCTGCCATCATTCCAGAAATTCCTCCCATTGCCGTGCATCCCACTTCATCATTTCAGCTTTCCACCATCAACAAAGAACCATTCATTAACCATTTACTCTTTAATCATTCATCATCACTCACCCTAGCTTTAATTCACATGCAAACACATTCATTTCCAGCACCAAACACCATCATTGCCGTGCATCCCATTCCATCTCCCACTCTTTAATCCATTGCAGCCACATGCACTCCCTTTAATTAATTCAACCTAGCTATCAAAGCACATGCACATTCACCCTTCATTCCAGCCATTCCACATACACATTCACCCACATGCATTCCCCCTTTAATCCACATGCTCTCCCATTTTAGATTGCATTCCCATTCACCACAGAAAACTCCCTTTGAGCCGTGCACATTCACTCACCACAAATCAGCCACATGCACTTTGCCTTTCATCATTGCACCACAAATCAGCCACATGCACTTTCACCCCTTTCTCTCCCTATAAAACCATGCAATGCATTCATACACAACATTCCCATATTCACACACCAACACATCCCTCGTGCCGTGCACTTCCCCTTCATTTCCAACATCTTCCCCTTAGAATCCAAAGTGCCGTGCACATTCACCCCTAATTCCACCACTCATCTTCCATTTCCACCACTCCCCATTCCATTCCACATACAAATACAACCCCAAACCTCACCTTAGACCTTGTGCAGCAACAAAGAGGAAGAGAAGAGGGCCTAAACGTTCATACAATTCAAGTTTGAGTTGTTGGAATGTTTAGGTGTTTCTTTTCCTTTGAATTCAATGTTTAATTTCAATTCTCTTTGTTTTGTAATCATAAGGAACTAAACCCCCCTTGGCTAGGGGGGGATTCGAAATATATGTTTATGCTTGCAATATGATTTGATTACTTCTAATTGCGTTTCATAAGTTGTGAATTCAATTTGTTTAACTGTTTGATTGATAACTTATTTATGTATGTTTATTGAGAGTGCACGCTTAATTTTCATGCATGAATATGACGCTAGAATATAAGTGAGTTTCACCTAATAGTTATGAACTTATATTCACAAGTAGTGGAGGTTGCTTATAAACAATCGCGTTAAATGAATTATTGGCAAGAGTTTCATGCATTCATAGTTACAATTGCCTCGTCAACATTTATAGTTTTCATAGAGCATAATGATCTCTCACTGTACCTCTTCTATGCATTCATGTTGAGGACCGTTGGAGAATGATTTGAATTGTCGCATGCATCATCCAATTCATTGACATAAGGAAGATTTGAAGGTTAATTAGTGCATCACGGTTAACTTGGGGTGTTGAGAATTCATGATTTATTGAAAAGCAATTGGAAATCGTTTCGTATGCAAGTATAACATGTATGGAAATGAACCCCTTAGCTAGCCTTCATTCCATTCATTAAATCCAATTTCGTTTTACAATCTGCTTAGTTATTAACTTGTTTTGTTATTTCAATTCTCGTCAAATCAAAACCCCCCCTTTACTTTATTGTTCAATTTAGTGCTTAGAATCTGTTTAGTTTATGTTTTAAAGTATTTTGAGTCTTTTGGTTTGTCTTAGTGTTTTAAAGTTTAGTTTTGCATTCTTTGAGTCTGGTATAGTGTTTTATATTGTGTTTTTACGTTTTTGAGTCAAATCCAAGTGATTAACAATCCCTCCTAATCCCCGGTCCAGAACGATCCCTACTTACATACTTACTACAATTGATAAAAATAGGGTTTAATTTGTGTGCGTATAAATCTCGCATCAACAATAACCCGCAATTCATGGGGAAAGGTATGGCGAAGTTCTTCCAAAAGTATGACATTAAGCAGCACGTGTCCACGCTGAGATATCCTCAAGGCAATAGGCTGGCCGAAGCATCCTACAAGATGATCCTCGATTGCCTCAAGAAATCCCTCACCAACAAGAAGGGAAAATGGCCTGACGAACTCCTCGGATGTCTATAGGCATAATGCACCACCAAAAGACGAGCAACTGGTGAGACTCCTCTCTTTGGCATTTGGCTCAGAAGCAATCATTCATCCTAATGTTATCAAGTCAAGTATCACCGCTTTACTACCAAGCATTGAGCAGAACAGTAAGGAGATGACCACATGCTTAGATCTAACAAAGGAGAAACGCGAATAGACCATCACCTGCATTGCAGCCTACTAGCAGCAACTATTATCTAGCTACAACAAAAGGGCCAAGATCTAGCAGTTCCAGCCTGAAGATCTAGTCCTGAGAAAAACCTTTATCATTGCCCACAAAGAAGGCTCCAAAACGATGGATCCCATTTGGGAAGGTTTGCACAAGATCAACAGAGTAGGCGTCAAAAGTAATTACACCCTCATCACTATGAAATGACAAAAAGATCGAAAAGAAGTGGGGTGCCTACAATATGAGGAAGTACCATGTGTGACCTTCCACTACATCAAAGCCCGAAGACTCAAGCAGCTCGACGGTGACCACCTCACAAGCTGAGGACTATCCAGTTGTTATGCAATTCCTACCTTACAGCTCTTGTTTGTTTCGCTCGTTTTTCAAAGAGGAATTCAGAAGTAATCATAACTTAGCTCAGCTGGATGCTTACAACAACTGATCACTCATGCACTTCAAAGGAAGACCGCGCCCTTCTTAGGGACTCATCGCAAGAATTGCACCCCACAAGGGACCAACCATGCTCTCCAGTGGGATAGGGTAAACCAATTCCCTGACACACACATGGGTTAGCTCTCCAAGACGGGAGGATAAACTCTACACTCTGAATATCCAGACGTGGATGAACCTGGTTGCTCTAGTATAACTAGATGCATAATGGCTTGAGCTGGGATTTCTAAAAGTAGCCACAATGGTCTTTTTCAAGGCTTAGCTAACTGAAGGATTTTGGGTCTATTGGCCTAATATGTGGGGAACTGGGCCCTAGAAATGGAGGGGGCACATTACGCAGTATATCCGATGGACGACTGCCCTGGAACCCTAAAGTTGCTACTGAGTGCACTAAGGTAGCCTACGGTTTCCAGAAAACTGCCTACGGCTTGCCCTTCGAGCAGTAAAGCCATGTTAAACTTACATAACCGCACATTCTTGTGAAAGGTTAAACAAGCTAGCATGTATATACGAAGCTTTATCCACTGCCGACATGCTACGTAGTCGATAAGCTTCACATTTGCCAAGTGCGGAACAACTAACACCAAGTCCTAAAGTGTTGTGATACTTGCTACGCAACTTACGAAATTGGAGAAAGCCAAGGTTAACAGCCTAGTGGTTACGCGGATTTGTCTGCATCTGTAAGTGAGGCATCTGGTTGCCAACCCTATGGCTAACAACTTTGCAAAGTTCTATACCAACACCTACGGTTGCATAGACTACGCGGGCCTGTCTGCTTATAAAAAAGTAGCACGCCTGCCATTGGTCTATAAAGTCTAAAGGTTAAGGCATGAACAAAAGAAGCGAAGATGAAGAAAACAAAGGAATGATGTTTATAAAGAACTAGCAAAGGTGGAATGAGTTCAAGCAAAACAAAAGCTATAGGGAAAAACAAAGAAAATCTTAAAGGCTATCTAGAAGACTACACTTCAGCAACTTGGACATCCTATGACTACTCGGTCGCCACACCTTCAGCAGCAGCGACATTATCCAGCGTTTCACCCCAGGTTGCCCTAACCTGGGCACTAATTTTTTCAATTACTTCACCAATGAAAGCCTCAAAAGTAAAAGTAAGCAAGTCTTCCAGAGAAATAGAGAAGGTCTCGAAACCTCGAGCCCATCTTTATCACCCTTCAACTGCTCATTCTCCTTGAGCAGACCAACACGGACACACTGCAGCTCATCCACTTCCTTCTTCAAACTTTCATTGATCTTCAGTTCACCTTGAAGTTCCAATACTTGGGGTTCAAGCTTATCGACGATTCTCTTGAAGTAGATCACTTAATTATAATTAGCAATCAACTCTTCATCCTTTGCATAAGCAGCGAAATGAAGCTAAAAAACTGCAATATCAAGATCTTGAATCTGAGGTATGTAACATCCAATCTCCTTCTCTGTACTTTCGTACTTAACTTGGATCGCGTTAAGCCTAGTCTTCACGACAACGATCTCTTGGCAAGCTGTCTCAAGTTGCAAGGAAGTGGGGGAAGAAATATTAGACCCCTTCAAAGCAACGAGCTCAGAGTCCAACCTCTTGATCTCCTGGGACAAGGAATAATCTTCAGCTACCATAGTCTTCACCACCTCCATGGCAGCCTTGCAATATATGCATCATAGCAAGCAGAGCAGTCCTTTTATATTGGGTCGTAGGCTTCATAAAGGAACTTAGGCAAACAAACATTTCTAACTCCATCAACAAACTTGGCACAATTGTCTATGTCTTCAAGTATATCTGGTTTCAAGAGCACACATATCTTAGCAGCCTCTCTAGAAACAGGCTTAATGGATTTCTCACTACTGCCCACGCGAACAGTCTCTTCCTTCCCAACGGGCGAATCTGTCTCAGCAGCAGAGGGAGTGAGCCTTAACACCACTTTAGCAGCAGAGTCCACTTTATCACTATTTAAAATAGCAAATCTTTCCGAATGAGAATCGAACTTAGCTCCCAACAGACGTCTTGGCATAGACCTCGGTGCTAGGGGCATGGCAAGACCTCAACACTGAGCAATACTATCAACAATTGAATTAGCCATTCTTGACATAACAGGCACCACAGGCTCAGATCTAGCACCCTAATTTTTCTTCCCATTGAAAGAAGTTATGTCAATCACAGGACTCTTAACAGTATGTGGACCCTCACGAGTAACGGAGGAAGTCTTCAATTCTTTCTTAACCAGTATCTTTTGAGCAGACGGGGAAGATCTCTTCTTTCCACCTTCATTCACAGTAGGCTCCACGATAGCGATCAGACGAGCCAAAGTATCCACCTTGGTCGAGAGAGCAACCCACATTTCTCTCAGTGAAGAGAACTAAGCAACCAACGATATTCACGGTACTCAGCAGGGGAACTCAATCCATACTGGCTTTTTCCTCATTTTTTCTCTCAAACCAGCAAGCAGGAGGCTTGCATGTCCAACATTTCAGCAGCCCATGAGGCCCTCGACCTCCTCATCTCTCTCAATCGCCAGCTTGGCCCGTGTCAGGTCCAAGAACCCAAAGGACATAAGCCACATGACTCGCTTAACACTGTGCCCCAGCGCCACAATCCGCAACCACAGCCGCACAAACTACCATTTGTTCTAGCCAAGCCGAGCAGCCTAAAGCAGTGGTCTCTACCACAACACCTCCTTGGCCCATGCTGAGCCGATTCCTAGCCCCTACCAGCCGATGTGCCGTACCACCCCGACGGTTGCCCCACGACAGCACTATCTAAGAAGAAGACAAGAAGAAATTAAATTTTTATTACACTGGTGCAGCACAGAGAAGACGAAGAAAACAACGAAAGACGGTCCTTTGCACGGGCAAGATGTAGAAGATTGCTAAATGAGGGGAACAAATATCCTCTAAGCTCCCTCTCTCTCTTGTAAGGTAGAATAAATCACTCTCCAAAGTTGATTTAATAACCCACTTAAGGTGGACTTAAATAGGCTTTGAGAGAAATTTATATCCCTTTCCTAGAAGGATCTAATTTCATATTAAAAAAGGAATCTACATCAAAACAGGAAGCAATCCTAAGTTTCCTAGAACAAGAAGATCTCTACACATGCTGCCCTTTCCTGTGAGCAGCTCAGTAGGTGTGGGGGCATTTGTGGAGCCAAAAATAATCACAAGGCGACATATGGATTTTTGGGTAAAAGAGGACAAAAATACCCTTGAGGCATATCGGGATTCCTACTCGCGAGCAGTGGACAATCATCAATTAATCAAGTCAAAAGTGTCCAAAATAGGTAACCAATTCAAAGATATTCTCATCCATCCTCATCTTAGGTAATTATTTTATAACCTACATAACATTCCATTTAAGTGGAGGTTAATTGGCTAATTAATGGATTAATTCCTAATTAATCCATTAATCACCAATTTAACCACAATTTACACCCAAAAAAAACCTAAATGGCCACTTCCATTCCCTATATATATGACCCTATTTTCTCTAAAAACCTAGGCCAATACTCTTGCTAAAATTCTCCAAAACTCTCAAACACTTTTCTCTCTAAATTCTAACTTTGGCATCGGAGGTTCTTCGCCCCCCCCCCCCCCCAAAAAAAAAATCATCGTGGGCGTGTGAGACTCTTGGCCTTGACCTAAGGTGTTATTTGTTTTGTAAGTGCAATTTTGTTCAAGATCAAGGAAGAAGAAATTTGCATCCACAACGTCAACTTTTAACAGATCAATAGATAAAAAATTTAACAGATGTATTATATTGAAATAAAATAGTACTTGAGGTATGAAAGTGAAATGTTTTAAAGATGTTGTAAGGAATTGAAATTGACCCCAAACCTAAGGTGATAAAGTGTAATTTACCCATAATACATTAAAAGTGATTTGGGTTGTATATAGATTTTTTAAAACCTAATAAGGTCAAAATTGACATTGCATAGTAAGGTAAATAAATCATTTAATACTAAATTTTAATGTGAGGTGCATTCAACATTTTGTGGGGTGCTAATATGAAAAGCCTAGATAATATCATATGTTAAAAAAAAATAAAAATAAAAAAATTATAAATAAAATTATAATAATAAATAATAAAATAAAATAAAATATTATATCACATCTAACATTATACAATTTTAATTATTCCACATAATTACAACATTTTTATGTATAAATTTATTAAACACTCGTACATTGGTTTTTTTCCTATTAAATGCACTTTTACAAAAAAAATTTGCCAACCACTCAGCTACTAAATTTTTTAATTATTTATTTTCACAGTACAGTAGAAACAATTTTTTTTAAAAAGCAAAAAGCACAATAATATCAAACTAGTGCTAATAGGTGGTCAAATAAACCGTGTGTCCAGAAAAAAACTTTGGGTATACATAGAACATTGTTAAAGCCCAATTTTCCAATTCCGTCGAGATATTTGGGCTATATACCTGTTTTGTTTAGTCAGTGCCCAATAGGAACTAAAATAGAACATTCTAGAAACTAGAAAAATGCTGATTGGCTTTTAAGTATTTTACATGGGAAGTGTTGTTGGCATTCCAAAAATCTCATTCTACACTCCTTACAAGTATATTTTTCTTTCCAAATATAGAAAGTTTGGAGTGTAGAATGAGATTTTTGAAGTGCCAATAACAATTCCCTTTTAAATCAATTAGTTTATCTTTGAGACACATCCGAAGAAGAGAATGATGAGAATTTCAAATTGATATGCATTCTTTCATCTAGTATGTTGTGGTTATCTAACACTTAGTACTACGGTCTAGTGATACTTCTCTTCACTTGTAAGTGAGAGGTCTTAGGTTCGATTCCCACCCCAACTCCCTTAGTAGATAATATCGTTTATTAAAAAAAGAAATATACACACACACATATATATATATATATATATGTATATATATGCTGTGGTTATCTAAGAGTTTTTTGCAATTAATTTATATCATCTAAAATTGCCCTTATTTTGGTAAAGTTTTCCACACACAATTGATTCATTTTATAAGGACAAATAAATATCTAATTATACATTCGAAAATTTTATTTGAATCTATATAATATCTCCTACTTAACAAGAATATGTGAATGTTCATTCAAAAAGGCTAATCGGCTTGTTGGCTTGTTTGGCTAATTCATTACTCACATATTGTAGTCTCTCATTGGCCTTACAATTTTGCAGACATTACAAAAACAAAAGCGTAGGGCTTCTGCAACCATGGAAAATCGCATGGCTGCAACCTTGCACTCGTAAACCTTAAAAAACTTGAAATCAAACAAAATAAAGTTGATTGACATAAATTCCTTTTTTCTTTCTTTTCTTTCGCACACAAACTTGGCTAACATTCATTTTATTGCAGATAATACACTCTTAAGCACTAAAAGAACTTGAAATTAAACAAAAATATTTTGCATAAATCGATTAGTATCTTAGTTAGAGGATTTAAAACTTCAAAATCACAATCCATCCCAAAAAAAATGCTTTTTTTTTTTAATTATATATATACATTTTTTTTTTTATCAGAGCATCATAGGGTTTATGTGATATCCCACATCACCCAGGGGTGTGATCCTTAAATGTATATTCTCATCCTTACCTAGCACGAGGCTTTTTGGGAGCTCACTGGCTTCGGGTTTCATAGGAACTCCGAAGTTAAGCGAGAAGGGGGCTAGAGCAATCCTATGATGGGTGACCCACTGGGAAGTTGCTCGTGAGTTCCCAAAAACAAAACCGTGAGGGAATGGTAAGCCCAAAGCGGACAATATCGTGCTACGGTGGTGGAGCGGGCCCAGGAAGTGGTCCCCACCGGGTCGGGATGTGACAATTGTGACATCCCACATCACCCAGAGGTGTGATCCTTAAATGTATATTCCCATCCTTACTTAGCACGAGGCTTTTTGAGAGCTCACTGGTTTCGGGTTCCGTAGAAACTCCGAAGTTAAGCAAGAAAGTGGCTAGAGCAATCCCATAATGGGTGACTCACTGGGAAGTTGCTTGTGAGTTCCCAAAAACAAAACCGTGAGGGAATGGTAAGCCCAAAGCGGACAATATTGTGCTACGGTGGTGGAGCAGGCCCGGGAAGTGATCTGCCCTGGGCGGGGATGTGACAATTTGGTATTAGAGCCTAACCCTGGTCGCGTGTGTGCCGACGAGGACTTCGGGCCCCTAAGGGGGTGGATTGTAACATCCCACATCGCCCAGGGGTGTGATCCTTAAATGTATATTCCCATCCTTACCTAGCACAAGACCTTTTAGGAGCTCACTGGCTTCGGGTTCCGTAGGAACTCCGAAGTTAAGCGAGAAAGGGGATAAAGCAATCCCATGATGGGTGACTCACTGGGAAGTTGCTCGTGAGTTCCCAAAAACAAAACCGTGAAAGAATGGTAAGCCCAAAGCGGACAATATCGTGCTACGGTGGTGGAGCGGACCCCAGAAGTGATCCGCCTCGGGCCGGGATGTGACAGTTTAGCCATAATAGAACATAGTACAAAGCTTGTATGATGGTAAATCTGATTATTGATTATGGGTTTCTTTACAAAGTTTAGTTTTATTCTTAATTTCATCGTGATGATAATTATGCAATATGGTAAAATAGATAATTTACATTTAAAGTTTAAATTGAGTGTAAAATGAAGTTATACGGGGTTCAGATAAAATTTTCCTAATATATTCTATCTTAAATTACTGACCTCGAATTGTACCAGATCATACCAACTTTAACCTATTTTCTAATCCATTTATTATCGGATTCAGATTGTATTTAGATCACTGGATTTAAAGTTTCGTTTAAAGTTTCGAACCATATCATAGGTTTACCGATCAGTAATTTTATTAAAAATAGGGTGAACTACCAACTTAATCCCTGAATTATCACCTTAGTAAAAATTAGATCCCTAAACTATTTTATTTTTCAGAAAAATAAGTCGTTGAATTATAAAAAATCTGCTAATTACATTCTTAATATTATATTCTAAGCTACTATAGTCAACTTTCAGTCAATTTAAGTCACTTTACTTGTAGATGATACACATTGAATGGTAGTTGGTAGTTTTTCATAGAGAAATAGTGTATGAAGTTAACTTTGGAGGATAAATTGGTAGTTTTTCATAAAATAAAAAAACAGTGTAAGTTAACTTTGGAAGGTAAATTAAACGTTCGATTGACAATCTATATGAAATGTTGAGGCCTTATAGGTGAGAAAATAATGGTATAACACTCTAAATTGTGTTAAGTAACTTAAGTTGATAAAATATTGGATAAAATAGCTTTGAATATGATAGCAGGAAATTAGCAATTTTTAATGAATCAGACATCATAAATTTGATTCATAATAAACTATTAATGTGAGTTTGATATTATAAATGAAAAAAAAAAAAAAAAAAGAAATGCTATGGGATTCTCTCATAAGTAAGACTTTCTATAAACCATGTGACCATTCACATGCTAGCATTATAAAATATTGTTCTAAAGTAAAGTGGGAGATAATCTATGAAAGAGAACTATTTTAAGAGAGTCTCATTTGTATTTCGCAATGTAAACGTAAGAACTACTCTCATTATACTCATATTTTTAAACCCAACTATGAATTTAATCTCTACTAAATAACAAAACACTCATTATCAACCAAAATCCTATGAAATTACCAGATTAACCCTCTAATTAAAACAGAATATGAATAAGAAATATGGGGCATAAATGTAATTTCACACAACCAAATTTTGCTTTTTTTTTTCAAAGGCTCACCTACATGTAATCCTAACATATCTCTAATTAAAATAAAAAAATAAAAAAAATTCCTACTCCCACATTCTCTATCACTCTCTTCATCTCTCCTTCTATTTCAAAAACAAAAATAAAAAGTTTTCTCATACACACTTGTGTGCCCATATGCTAGTTTTTATATTATTAGAACTACACTCAAATTTTTCAGCTTACCGTGAAAAAGAATAAGAGTCAAGTTTACAGGATTTGGATCCTCTTCTGAACTAATGGAGAGGATCCTCCTGACCAATCATCGTGGGCCGTTAGATTTTTATCCAATGTCTATAATCATTATAACTTTAAAGAAACCTTCTGTTTGTAGCCTTTGGATAAAAATCTAACGATCCACAATGATTAATTAAGAGAATCCGCTCCATTAGGTCAGGAGAGCTCCGGATCCAAATCCAAGTTTATATTCGAGAACTAGAAAAGAAGTAAACCAAAACATTTATTTATTTATTTTTTTTGGAAAAATCCTAAACATTTCTTTCCTAACAAGAAAAGGAGCATCCTCGCTTATAAATATCCAACCCCCAACAACGCATCAAATTGCTTTTAGCTGCTCCTCTGGTTTCTCTCTCTTCGAAATCTTCGATCACAAAACAATCTCAAACTCTCTCTCTCTTCGTCTTCCTCTGGTCTTCTGCTCCGCCTTCCACCATGACCGACAAGGCTGAATCTTCAGACTCGTAAGTCCCCGGATCCCTCTCTAATCCAACTGGGTTCTACTCGATTTCCATCGATTTCACTTTTTTTTTTGCGATTTTGTTTTGGGATTTCTCGGTTTTGATGGGATTGTGGTTTTCTGTTGTTCTAATTGCAGTAAGGGAACGAAGAGGGACTTCAGCACCGCAATCCTCGAGCGCAAGAAGGCGGCGAATCGCCTCGTTGTGGACGACGCTATCAACGATGACAACTCCGTCGTCGCGCTCCACCCCGATACGATGGAGAAGCTCCAGCTCTTTCGTGGCGATACCATCTTGATTAAGGTTTTTGATTTTTCACATCAAGTTCTATGATTTCGGTATTCATTATTTATGCCAAAGGAGAAATTGTGGATGGAATTTTGCTTGTAAGTGTTTTCTAGTTAAGGCTAATGTAAATCACGGTTGTGGGTGCGATTAAAGGCTGTAAATTTATCTGGGTTGATGGGTTTTCTGTATTTTATTTGGGATCTGAAAACTGATTGTGTTTTGGTGTATGAAGTACTGGGTTTTGTGTATCGATTTGCTGGTTTTTGATGGTGTCCCCTCTACTTTTTCTACTGATTAGAACTGTAGATGTTTCTGGGGGAATGATTATCCAAACCAACTTTTAAAATCTTTTATTTGTTTATTGTGTTTGTCTTTTTCCTTCATATGCCTCTATTAGAATTAACACTTGATGATTTAATATTTATGAGGTTCGTCTATTTGCTCGAATTGAAACTTTGCATGTGATTTTTTGGTTTGGTTGGCTTTATATTGTCATTGGCTGTTCTGGTATTGCGCTTTGGTATTAGTCACACGAAGGCTCCCTATATTCTTCTTTCTGCATAAGCTTGGATTTGTAAAGATACACAACAATTAATTATTCGTGTTATTTTGGTTGGCCTTTAGGGAAAGAAAAGGAAGGATACCATCTGCATTGCTCTTGCTGATGATACGTGTGAAGAACCTAAGATCAGGATGAACAAGGTTGTGAGGAGCAATCTAAGGGTTAGGCTTGGGGATGTTGTTTCTGTTCACCAATGTGCTGATGTCAAGTACGGAAAGCGTGTCCACATCCTACCTGTGGATGATACTATTGAAGGGGTCACTGGAAATCTGTTTGATGCTTACTTGAAACGTAAGTTTCTATATTAACCCTTTGTATTCTCAGCTGCAACTGGAGGCGTGTGAATATTTATTACGTACTCATCATGATTTTAAAAAGTTTGCTTTTGGTTGGGTACTGTTAGTGGTATTGTTTAGTAGTAGTATCTGGATGCCAAGATACATACATTTGCGCAAATTGAGAACTAACTGAATCATATTTTTACCTCATTGATACGTGGATGCTTAGAAATATAGTGTTTTGCCTTTATATGTTTGAATCAATTGACAGTGTGGAGTTTGAAGAGGATCTTATGACTTATAATTTAACGTACCTGTGTTCAGATTTAATGACTATATGCTTAGGGGAGAGTGTTTGGGCCTGTACTGTATTGGAGATTTTGTACATTGTCAGTGTTTCTTTTAGGTCTACATAATATTTGTAAGTTTCTGTTTAAAATATACTGTAGCTATTACTGAGAGTTGTTAGAGCCAACTGATTTTATTGAGAAGTGCTGGTTTAATTCTTTGTAGCATTCAGTTTTACCATGTTTTCTGGTCTATTTTTCAGCTTATTTCCTGGAGGCCTACCGTCCAGTGAGGAAGGGTGATCTCTTCCTTGTGAGAGGAGGAATGAGGAGTGTGGAGTTTAAGGTTATTGAAACTGACCCTCCTGAGTACTGTGTGGTCGCTCCTGACACTGAAATTTTCTGTGAGGGGGAGCCTGTTAAAAGGGAGGATGAGGAGAGATTAAATGAGGTTGGCTATGATGATGTTGGTGGAGTTAGGAAACAGATGGCTCAGATTCGTGAATTAGTGGAGCTGCCACTGAGGCATCCTCAGCTTTTTAAATCGATTGGTGTGAAGCCACCGAAGGGTATTTTGCTCTATGGACCTCCAGGATCGGGTAAGACTCTAATTGCCCGAGCTGTGGCTAATGAAACTGGGGCATTCTTTTTCTGCATCAATGGACCAGAAATCATGTCAAAATTGGCTGGGGAGAGTGAAAGCAACCTCAGGAAAGCTTTTGAGGAGGCAGAGAAGAATGCGCCATCAATCATCTTCATTGATGAGATTGATTCAATTGCTCCCAAGAGAGAGAAGACGCATGGAGAAGTTGAGAGGAGGATTGTTTCACAGCTCTTGACACTCATGGATGGGCTAAAATCTCGTGCCCATGTGATTGTTATGGGGGCTACAAATCGTCCAAACAGTATTGATCCAGCTCTCAGAAGGTTTGGGAGATTTGATAGGGAAATAGATATTGGTGTGCCAGATGAAATTGGGCGTCTTGAGGTTGTCCGGATTCATACGAAGAACATGAAGCTTGCCGAAGATGTAATGTCAAATATAATTATTTTTTATATTATATTTATTTGAAGTTCATATCCTTTTGGTCCATCTTTCAAAAGGTGGTTACCAATGTTTTGGTCTTTTCTTGTGCAGGTTGATTTGGAGAAAATAGCGAAGGATACACATGGTTATGTTGGTGCCGATCTAGCTGCTTTGTGTACTGAGGCTGCCCTTCAATGCATCAGAGAGAAGATGGATGTAATTGACTTGGAAGATGAGGAAATAGATGCTGAGATACTCAATTCAATGGCAGTTACAAACGAGCACTTCAAGACTGCTCTTGGCACAAGCAACCCATCTGCTCTTCGTGAAACCGTAAGTATTTAGCTTTTTGTTTCAAGTGACAGAGTTTTATTTTGATAAGACACCTTAGGCATCGAATGGAACCCATAATTTCATGGATTTTCTTTTCTAGGTTGTTGAAGTGCCCAATGTTAGTTGGGAAGATATTGGTGGTCTTGAGAATGTTAAGCGTGAACTTCAAGAGGTAATTGAGTTTACTACATTGGATTGTTCATTCAAGTTTACTCCATTTATTTGTCTCTGTTACTTACAATATCTATTCTTGTATTTTTTTGTATTGCAGACTGTTCAGTACCCTGTCGAGCATCCTGAGAAGTTCGAGAAATTTGGAATGTCACCCTCTAAGGGAGTTCTTTTCTATGGCCCTCCTGGATGTGGTAAAACTCTTCTCGCCAAAGCTATTGCCAATGAGTGTCAAGCAAACTTCATCAGTGTCAAGGGACCTGAATTGCTTACCATGTGGTTTGGAGAGAGTGAGGCCAATGTGCGGGAAATCTTTGACAAGGCCCGCGGATCTGCACCATGTGTCCTGTTCTTTGATGAACTTGACTCCATTGCTACTCAGGTTTGTGCCATTCTTTTTATAAAATCACTGCTTGTTTGTTATTGACACTGGCTTCTAATTTGCAAATTGAATATGACATGTTTAATTTGGAAAAGGGAAAAATATTTGCTCTACAATGACTAAATAGGAGAAAACTTCAAATTCTGTTGCAGAAACTTGAATTATTACTTACGTTTAATAGGTTATCTGTAGTTAATAGGAGAGAACTTGCACTTTGTGAAAGAAACTTGAACTTGTAATGCTCAGAATCTATTGACAGACTAGGCAAAGAACTTTTGATAAAAAAACGTTTGCAGTATTTTTTCTTTGGGTCATCATTGTGTTTATATTTTTATATGCTTATTGCTTCCATTCCATCTTGCAGAGAGGCAGTAGCGTAGGTGATGCTGGGGGTGCTGCTGATAGGGTTTTGAACCAACTCCTCACAGAAATGGATGGAATGACTGCAAAGAAAACCGTTTTCATTATCGGGGCCACCAACAGACCTGATATTATAGACCCTGCACTTTTGCGTCCAGGTCGTCTGGATCAGTTGATTTACATTCCTCTCCCTGACGAGGAATCCCGATTTCAAATTTTCAAGTCTTGCTTGAGGAAGTCTCCAGTTTCCAAAGATGTGGACATCAGAGCCCTTGCTAAGTACACCCAAGGATTTAGTGGTGCTGACATAACAGAAATATGCCAGCGTGCTTGCAAATATGCCATTAGAGAGAATATTGAGAAGGTATGATAGTGCACTGCTCTTAGATGCTTGAACTTCTGTCAGTGAGAATAATGTACTTTTTTCTGAGTTTGTTTCTGAATAGTTATCTTCTAATCTTGCAGGATATTGAGAAGGAGAGGAGGAGAAATGAGAATCCTGAGGCAATGGAGGAGGATGTTGAGGATGAAATTGCAGAGATCAAGGCAGCTCATTTTGAGGAGTCGATGAAGTATGCTCGCAGGAGTGTTAGTGATGCTGATATCCGCAAGTACCAGGCATTTGCACAGACATTACAGCAGTCGAGGGGGTTTGGAACAGAGTTCAGGTTTGCAGACAATCCTTCTGGCACAACTGCTGCAGCCGATCCTTTTGCAACTGCTGCTGCTGCGGCAGATGAAGATGACCTTTACAGTTAGGATGGTTTTCGTTAATCTCTTTCGTGCTTGAATTTCAACTTTGCATTTTGTATTTCCATCGACTTGGTAGAACCCTTGAAGTGTCCATTTAATTGTTATTGTACCCAAAGAAGCCTTGGGGTTTCCAGCCATTGGATTCACCCCAGGATACTACGAAGTTAAAAACAGGGTTAATTATTTCATAAGATTATAATGGAGAATTTAGAAACTCAAGATGTTTTGTTTCGGATATTGTTAGATGCCAGTTTTGTTTTTGGCCATATGTTTTCATGCGCAGGTCAGCTCTGTGTTGTTTGTCAAGGAGATTTCAGGGTATATAGACTCGAACGAATAGAGTAGGTGCCCGCTTTTCTAACCATTTTTATGCTGGGCGTTCTTGCTTTGATCAGTTGGGACGGGCATTGTGCACGAAGCCCCCGGAGAAACCCCATATGCGTCGCGAAATGCGTTGCGAAATCAATCTGTTATGATATCATCCCTTGTCAAATCTTGAATTGAGGAACCGAGCTCATTGTGGTTCTGTGTATAGCTTGGGTCAGAGATTCAAAGCATATGTGGATTGAAACAGACTCCTAAGTTATTTATTATCTTTTCAAGGCGCCTAAAGCCGTCTTTTAGTTCTTATGATGGAAGCCGTCTTTTAGTTCTTATGATGGATGGAAGAATTGTCTATGGCGTTTTCATCAAATGCGGTTTGCACATATTTATTGAGAATGAAATCAGGTTGCAGATGCCTTAACTTTCATTTGGAGTAGAAAGTTTGGGGGGGGGGGGGGGGGGGGGGGGGGTGGCGGGGTGGGATGGGTTTCTGATTTTGGCATTTGCAGCTTCTGCCCATGCTAGTGACGTTTGCTTTTACCTTAATATCGTTCTCGCTGATCTTGATTTCTTCCTCCAGCTTGTATTTATTTTGATTTCTTGCACTATTATTGTTAAAAAAAGGGTGGAAGAGGGAAGAGCGGAGAAAGGTAGATGCCTCACACGCAACCATTGCCGAAGCGCTAATCTCGTCTAATCTTTCTTCATTTCACTTAAAAAGGAAAAGGAACTGAGCTAATTCACTAAAAGTGGATGAGTCAGCCTTCCATGGATCTCAACGCTCATTCCTTGTATAGTTTTAGCATGAATGTTCCTCTTTTTATCGCAGACTTTAGTGGTTTTTTCTTCAAGAATTGTTATCAACACTCTAAGAAAGTCGTCCATCTCTAGTGAAGTATATGCCTTGCTAGTTTGATACGTGGGATTACTTGTAATTTGAATTTTTTAAACTCATTTCAATTGTTATTTCTCAAGGAAGAAGAAAACAAGTGGAACGAGTTGAAAGCCTTCTCAATCTCAAGTCTCATATACTCAATCCAGAGAATAATGTGAAACCTTAATGAGGACAGATACTGGGTGTTAATTTTTAAATCTCCAATTACTTTATGATCTTTTCCTTTTCTTTAATTTGTTTGGCAACATGTGCAAGAGTACAGGTACAAGTAGGAAGTATAATTCTTTTTTTTTTTACTGGTTAAAAGCATAGTAGGGATTAATATTGGCTTAATATTAGCTATATGCCCATGTACTCTGCACAAAATTTTATTTTGCTTTATAAATGATTCTTTATCATTTTAGGCTTTGCACTCACAATGTCTCTTGTTATCTCATTTCGTCAAACATCGTTAAGAAAGAGAAAGACTTGGCTTCTTAAGTATTGAGGAAGAGCTTCTCATTAAAATACCTCGTGGTTTATTAGAAAAATTTCATTTTTATGATCAGAACCGTTTATATTATAAATTAATATGTAAATATCATCTTTATCTCTGCAAAAATCAATTGAAATTAAGATAGTTTAGTCATCAAACTGTATAAAAACAGATAGATAGATTCAGTAAAAACATTACGAATTGTTTATCTATTTGCTACAATTGCATAACTAAATGATCTTAATTTGTTTCATTTTTTGCAGAGACAATTTTTGCTTAGTGATTTGAAAATATATACGGTTACAATCATAAACACGAAGTTCAGTGAATAGGTCACAAAGTGTTTTGAGGAACTCCTCCTTAACCTTTAGGAGCCTAACTCTTCATGTTAAGAAATACGTTCACTGACATGGATGGGTAATTTGATATTTTCATGAATGAATATGAGTATAGGTGAACAAGTTGTGAGTTTTAATGACAATTTTTGAGAAATTGAGCCATTTGGGTCTCCATGGAAGAATTTGGGATAATTTAAGTGAGTTTGGTGTTTTCTTTTTTGTCAGGATTATTTTTACAGTTTTAGTCGTACCAAATGGGAAAAACTGGTTCGAAAAACAAAACAGCCCCGCCACTTCAGCAAACACCAAGTTTATGTTTAAACCTAATTTACAAAGAGGGATAACGTAGGTCACAAATGATGAATACAAAAGTTGAAGTTAAATATTGTACAAGATCGATAAAGAATTCAAATGATAGGATGATATGTAACGACTCGGTTTTTAAATACAAGAAGATCATATAAAGGAAAGACTGCCTAACCAGCCACATCGTATTTACTTTTCATGTAAATTTTCACTAGTAATATAAGGAAACAATATCAACCGATATGTAATCAAAGTACAAGTATTATCAACGCTACAAATAATGTATTAATAGTCGATACCGTATAATATACTTGTCGTTATTAGATGGTGAGCTAAGTTATCAATTCATAAGCCGGTCCGACCAAAGTTTCACTCGACAGGTAGAGTAAATAAAGTCGAACAATTAGGAATGCAAGGCAATGGGAATCAAGTCCAGTAATTGTCCTTCGTAAAGCAGGCACGAAACACAGAAGAAGAAGAAAAAGGAAAGGTTTTTTGAGTGGAGTGATTAGACAATGCTACATTTTAGGGAGCAACCCCGCGTGGATACGAGAAATTATTAATGTCAAATGTGTCATCATCAGTATTTTACACATCGTCTCCTTTTGTTTTTGGCCTTTGTTAGGTACAGTTGAATTGAATACGGTAAAAATAAAAAATATTTAAAATAATATTAGAGGAATTTTTTGAAAATTTATTAATCTTTAAAGTAGAGTATATATGAGTTACAATTGATATTACATATGTACTTTGTTAATGTAGGACAAAAGACTATTATTTACAATGAACTAATATTTACACACATGGCTCGTAACATTTCCCCTTAAGTTGGAGCAAAGATATCACATATGCCCAACTTGTCAAGCGAGTTGAAAACACACTACTAGACACAACCTTAGTAAGTACATCAGCTGTTGATTTTCATATCCCACAAACGGAAAAGCAACACTTCTAGCATATAATTTTTTCTTGCTAAAATGCCGATCAATCTCCACATGTTTTGTATGATCATGTTGCACTAGATTATGAACAATCTCAACAGCAGTCTTGTTATCAATCATAAACATGAAGTTCGGTAAATAGATCACAAAATATTGCGAGGAGGAACTCCTTAACCTTAGGAGTTAAGCTCTTCTTGTTAAGAAATATGTTAGTTCATTGACGTGGATGGGTAATTTGATATTTTCATAAATGAATATAGGTATAGGTGAACAACATTGTGAGTTTTAATGACAATTGTTGAGAAATTGAGCCATTTAGGTCTCTACGGGACAAGGTTGTAAAAGACGTTAGACACTAGTCGAGCAGCAGGTTAGGGCCTAGTGGCTAAGCGGCTAGGTGAGGCCTAGGCGGACTTAAGTAAATCTATTATATTCCCTGTAAATAAGTGTCTGTTTATACTTAATATACATATATATATTTTCATCATAAACTACAAAATATAATGATATATATATATATATATATATATATATATTATGAAGTATTGGAACATAATGAAAACATGGGGAACAAACATATAATGTGTGTTCATTTAAGTATTCATCAAGTCTCTTACAATGTATTGAAAATAAATAAAATGTAAAAATGAAAGTTATCTATTTTCTGTCTAAGTGAGTCGCAACCTAGGCGGGTCTGGAAGGGCTAGCCGGGTGTCTAGGCGGTCTGGGTGGGTTTTTCAGTAGGTCTAGGCACCCTTTCCTAATTTTCGAACGTCTAGGCATTAATCGGGGCGGTGACCAGCCGCCTAGAGCCTAGGCGGAGATTTTTAGAATAGTGCCATAGGAAGAATTTGGGATAATTTCAGTGGGTTTGATGTTTTCTTTTTTGTCATGATTATTTTTACAGTTTTAGACGTCCCAAAAGGTTGAAAAAACAAACGAGCCCTTACAAAGAGGGATAACGAAGGTCACAAATGATGAATGCAAAAGTTGAAGTGAATCCAGAGTTATAGTTAAAAATAGGTTTTTTTTAGTTAAAATGGTTTCTGAGATTTGCATAGCTCTTCACTTTAGTCCCTGAGATTTGAAATCAATAGAAGTGGTTCCTGAGATTGTCCATCATCAATCATTTTGGTCATTCCGTGAAAAATTATGCTAAATAAAGATCACAATGACAAAAATACCTTCATTGAACAAACAATATGCCAAAATGATATGACAAAAAAAGTGAGGGTATTTTTGTTATTTTATTCTTATTTAATGGACATTTTTCATATAAGAACTAAAATAATTGATGATCAACAATCTCCGGAACCACTTTTATTGATTTTAAATCTTAAGGACCAAAGTGAGGAGTTATGCAAATCTCATAGACCATTTTGGTTAAAAAGCCCCAAAAATAAAACTTATAAAGAATTCAAATGATAGGTATGGTATGTAATGAATCGGTTTTTAAATACAAGAGCACCATATAAAGGAAAGACTGCCTAACCAGCCACATGGTTATTTACTTTTAATGTAAATTTTCACTAAAACATAGGAAAACAATATTAACGGTATGTAATCAAAGTATAAAATCATCAATACTACGGATAATTATTAATAATCGATAACGTATAATATATTTGTCGATATTAGATGGTGAGTCATCAATTTATAAGGCGGTCCGACCGAAGTTTCACTCGACAAGTAGAGTATATACAGTCGAACAATTAGAAATGCAGGGCAATGGAAGTCAAGTCCAGCAATTGTGCATAGTAAAGCAGGCACGAAATACAGAAGAAGAAGAAAAAGGAAAGGTGTTTTGAGTGGAGGGATTGGAAATTGCCACATTTTAGGGAGCAACCCCGCGTGGATACAAGAAATTATTAATGTCCAATGTGTCATCTTAATATTTCACTCTGTACGCCTCTTTTTGTTTCTGGCCTTTATTAGGTAATGTTGAATTCAATACATATAAAATATATAAAATAGGGAATTTCTTATATACTTATTAATCTTCAAAGTAGAAAATATAGAAGTTATAATTGATATTACCCATGCACTTTGTTGATGTAGGATAAAAGATTACTATTTACACTATTTACGCACATAACCCACAACACTTTCCCTTAAGTTGGAGCAAAGATGTCATGCACGCCCAACTTCTCAACTGGGTTCAAAAGCACATTACTAGACACAACCTTAGTAAGTACATCAATAGTTGATCTTCATATCCCACAAACAGAAAAGCAATAGTTCCAACATCCAAATTTTCCTCGGTAAAATGTCAATCAATCTCCACATGTTTTGTGTGATCATGTTGCACTGGATAACAAATAATCTCAATAGCAGCCTTGTTATCACAATATCGTTTCATATATATAGCACCCTTGGCTTCAAACCCAAGATTCCTCAACAATATCTTCAACCACGACAACTCACATACACCATTACATATAAGAAACTCAGCTTCTGCACTTGACCAGGACACTACTTTTTATCGTTCAACTCTTTTTCAGTCTCTTTCCTTTTGGACACTTACTCTTCAAAGGTTAAAGGGGCCTTTGAACTTGAGAATGTGATACTTAGGAAGACCTTGGACCTTGTGAAAGTGAAATCCATTGATGAGAAGCCATTGAACCTTGTGAACTAGAAGTTTGAGATTGCCTTGGAGCTTGTTATGGTTGTGGATTAGGAGTAGAAGAGGCGATGCTTGAATTCGACGTGGCTAACTCTACTCAATACAAAAACATAAACAATATAAATTACATTAGTTGTTATAAACTTTAAAAAGTCTAATCTAATATACTACACTACTTGGTACCTAAGAAATTTAAGATTATAAGGAAATTTAAGCGTCTTCAAGTGCACGAAAAGTTCACAAACAACAAATACACCCCAATACCTAATTGGTCATTACATTAAATATTTTTATATTATGCGGTGCTGTTTTGTTTCAGTTCGGTTCTAAATATTAAGAACCAACACCAAACCATTTTTTTAGCTTGATGTTCGATTTCAAATTGAAATCGTTACAAAACTCTGAAAATCGAACCGTTCGGTGTGGTCCAATTTGGTCCATGTTTCAGTTTTGATTTTCGATTCCAATTGTCCACCCATACTTGACCTAGCAATCACATTCTGTTTCTTGCTTCTCTAAGTAACTAGATTACCACTGACAACAGTAAAGTATCCAGATGCAGACCGCCGGTCAGTGGTAAAACTCATCCATTCTGCATATGTATATTCTTCTGCATTCAAATGACCATTATTGAAGAACACCAAGACTCTACCAGGAGCAATCTTTAAGTACCTAAAATACAGATTATTGCATCCCTAGGAGTTTAATTAGGCGATTGCATAAACTAACTTACCATACGAACTGAATAAGCATTGTCAGGGCGAGTGTGAGACAAATAAATTAATCTCCCCCACAAGCCTTTGATATTGTTCCTTATAGATCATCCAACTTTCCTATTTTCCCACAAATTTCACAAATTTCCCTATTTTCCTACAAATTTCACATATTCCTACAAATTTCCCTATTTTCCTACAAATTTCTCTATTTTCCTACAAATTTAAATATTCCTATAATATTGCTACAAATTTCACAAAATTCACCCACCCACCCACCCCGCACACACCCCTCACCCATCACCCCGCAGCCCAACACCCTACTGTCCCCTAACCCGACCCTTTTCCTCAACCCACCCCACACTCCACCCCGCACCTACCCACCACCTCTACACCCTCCACCCCGCAATCCACCACCCCAACTGTCCCCTAAACCTGACTGTTTTACTCACAATCACAATCACAAAGTTCCTATATTTAACAACAAGAAATTAAAAAAGAGAGAGAGATGGGAGAGCCGAGAGAGAGTAGAGAGATAGCATAAAGTTCAGCGCCGCGAAGAGGGGAACTTTGCCAGACATAATGATTCGTCTCGAACAAGTTTTAAAATTATGACACATATTCAAAACGTTAAAAATTTCGCCGGTCAAACTAGCAATTTCATCCGGAAAAGTTCCTATGTCCAGTTTAATTTTCGACGAAAAAATGGTGGGAAAGAATTTTTGGCCGACGAAATTTTAGATATTTCGTAGGGCAAACCCTTTAATCTGCGGGGAAATTTGATTTTGTGGAATAAAAAGTAGGGGAAATTTTTACATTTGCTGATGAAATTAATACAGCTGCCCGACGAAATTATGCACGTTTGCTTGACGGTTTGTACCTATTTTGTTACGCAAACATCAAAAATTTATTTATTTTCCCCACTTTCTTATTTTTAATTTCCACCACCCCTATACCCACCACCTCACATCTCCCGTCCCTTAAACCCGACCTTTTTCCACACCCACGCGCACCCTTTTCCCCACACCCCACCCCGTACCCACCCACCACCCTGCAGGCCATCACCCCACTGTCCCCTAAACCCCAGCCTATTACCCACAATCACAATCACAAAATTTCTATAATTTAACAAAAAAAAAATCGAAAAAAAGTGAGAGAGATTCATACTTTGTGAGAGAGAGAGAGCAGAATGAGAGAAATTTGAGAGAGAGCACAGTGTTTAGCGTCGCGAGGAGAAAGAAGATGATGGCTCTTAGTGTTATAACATATCAAATTTTTGCCCAACGGAATGGTTGTTAGGCAAAGGTCTTAAAATTATGACACATGTTCTAAGCGTAAAAATTTCGCCAGGCAAACTAACCAAATTTGTCAAGCAAAGGTCATCTGTCCAGATTAGTTTTTGACGAAAAAATGGTGGAAAATAATGTTTGCTGACGAAATTTTAGAATATTTCGTTGGGCGAACTCTTTAATCTGGGGACAAATTTGATTTTTCAAGAAAAAAAAAAAAGAGGGAAATTGTTACATTTAGCCGATGAAATTAACATTGTTGCCCGATGAAATTATGTACGTTTGGCCAACAATCTGTACCTATTTCGTCAGGCAAATATAAAATAATTATTTTTTTCTTTCCTTTTTTTTTTTTTGTTTAATTTCAAACAGGTAAAAAGATCATCGAATTTGATGATCAAGTCAATTCAATGTGCGGTTTTACTCTCAATTAGCTTCATTAAAAAATCATCAAAATCAAAGATAATATAGCCGTTAAATCTTGATTTTCCTTTCCTGACCGTCGAAAGATTTCATTCCGTTGCCTATTCCTCAAAAGTCCCTTTTTGTTGATTTTAAGCGAATGCGATCTTGGAATATATGCAAACAAGTTCGATAGTTGGATTTTTGAAATTAGTTTTGTTGAATGTCTTGTCAAAACAATAAACTCAAGAAACTTTTATAGTTTATCTATATTTCCATTAAGTGGAAGGTAAGATTTTGTGGTAACTATTAGTGTAAATATTTTAAATTGATAATCGGGTTGGTTCATTGTATTCTTCTAGAGTCATGGAGTATATTGGTAAAAGATCATAAAAATCAGAGCTAAAATAATCATTAAGTCAGGATTTTCTTTTTTAACCGTTGAATGATTTTGTTCCGTAACCTAATCCCCAAAAGTTAAATTTTTGGTTATTTTTGGCATATGTGGTGTGGTAGAAATGACACAAATTAAATATGGATGAAAGGATAGCTAAAGGATTCTTCTCCATACATGAACCATACGCATACAAATCGATTTCCAGTTATTCTTCCTATAAATCATGAATGACAATGCCCAAATTAACTATGTACAAAACTAATTAATTCTCAGATTTTCCTAAGTTCATTGAATTGGACTTAACGACGCAACCAAATTATTCTTCTCAAGTTCCCCAACTATGAAAAGCATGATAGGGATACATCTCAAATATCATTAAATTATGTGAAAATCATAAGTATTGACAAAACATTTGTAACTATGAAGAGCATGATACTCCTGCCAAGGATTTATTTAACTCAATCATGACTAGTGACTTTTACTACTTGCAAATATAAGTTCAGAACGGTTAGGTGAAATTCCCTTATACTCTAGCATCAAATCTTTGCATGCAAACTAAGTGTGCACCCTTAATAAACATACAAGAATAAGTTCTCTATAAACCAGATAAGAAAATCGCATTCAAGTTTTATGAAACAATAACTGGATGTAATCAATTTATATAAAACACATGATCATGGCTTCGAATTCACCTCTAACTAAAAAGAAACTTTGTTACACATGCTCATCATAATTGAAAAGCAATCTAAAATAAACATTGAAATAGGTGGAGAGTGTTGGAATGTGATTAGGATTCTTCCTTATAGCTGGAGAAAAGATAATGTTTCTTTCCAACTAGGATTTCTCTTTCTTGTGTAATTCCTTGCCTTCCAAGCCTTAACTTTAATTTCTCCAAATTTTAGCACATGTTTAACACCTTTTAAACACCAAAAACGTCCAGCCCATATGCTATCGAGGCATTCTATCCAATCCAAGTCCAAAACAACTCCAAATTGCTCCATTTGACTATATAGTGTTATCTTTACCAACTTGACCTACAATAATACGAAAATAACTTAAATTACTATAATAAATGGAAATTAACTAAGTAAATGTAAAGAAATAAGATAACAAAGTCGCATAAATATGCTCCTATCAACTTCCCCCACACTTAGCTTTTGCTAGTGCCTGAGCAAAACAAAGAAAACAAAACAAAACCTAAACATTCCAACACTTGCCTCAGGGATTTCCAATGAAACATGGCATGTTAAAAATCACTACTCACATAGATTTTAGCCATCCTTACTATTGAGCTTATACTTAACCGCAGTAACCACTAACTAGCTCACATTTAATCAATTAAAACAACATTTGAAAGTAGTAACATGCCTTAGAGAATTCACTCAAATCCTCACCAGATATACTCTCTATTTTCACACAGATTTTCTGATTGCACTCCCTATACTAATATATGTGAGAAGATTGATGTAAACATGTAGACTAGCACTCATATATGTTATAACAAAGAAGGTACTTTCTGGAATTATTAATACAAACGTGTATATGATCTCTTGAATAGAGTGCCACTACTTAGAAGCAAGAACTAGGGATTTCATATACTCATACCAATTTCAAACTCCACATATTAAAACACATAACAATCAAGATAAAAGTCTAAGGGTTGTAACAGGGCTAAGGTATTGGCTAACAAAGAAAGGTTAAGGATAAACAAAGGTTCTTAAAGTGATAGTAAGCAAAGTAATGAAATCAACACTTAAAATTCAACATTTGATTGCAACACCCAACTATAAACACAAAGGGGAGATTCATACAACTTTAGGTTCAGATTCACATTTTTGGACCTTTCTTCAACAACCAACACTTATGAACTCATTTTCACTTCTTTTCAACTTTTTTTTTTCTTGAAATATAAAACATAAACACTACTTCACCGGATTCAAAAGAACAAATCCTTCCCCCACACTTGTTTATCTGCAAATCATAGATCAAAAGGAATTCCCAATAAGTCATGCTTCACTATTCTTTAAGAACAAGGGTATGGATATTCCTATATTAGGCTAGGTAGGGATAATGCAAGCCAACAAGGAAAATAGGCTAAATAAGGCTCGAAAAGGGGTTAAACCTACATTACATATGTAAAGGATAAGGCTTTTTGGCTTTGGTGGTAACTAAACACCTTCATCTTGTTATTTGTTATGAAATCAATTTTATGCTTTGAACAAAACCGGCATGAGTTCTAGTATTTGGAACTAAAATGATGAAAAAGCTTTCTAAGTAGCAACCAAGTAAAGAAATAATGAGGTCATACAATGACTTTAGAAAACAAGAATATCACAGATTAATAACTCTCCAAACAAAGAATAGGCTCAAGTCTCACAGGGTTGTAACGTTAGTTTGAGTTTCTTCCTTCAAGCATGTTACAAAAACAATTTTTTTTTTCTTTGTGATTACATGTGAATTCGTAAATGACAACTACAACTAAGTATTTAACCAAAGAGCATATCGAACTTCCACCTATGTTTGTAACTTTCTTTAACAGACATGCAATTAAAAACCAAATCCTCATCATTGTGTTGGAAGGTACCCTAAGACACAAACAAACAAATAAACAAACAAATTAAAACAACTTTTTTTTTTTTTTTGAGTATTTTCTCAAATTTGTTTTTATGACACACAATTAAACACTTTAAAATAGTGAATAACAACATCAGTAGTGATAGGTGGTGAAATTCAAAGAGAAATCATGAAAAACAATCTATTTACCCCCTGCCCCCACACTTAAACCAAACATTGTCCTCAATGTTTCAAAAATAAACTTAAACAAGAAAGCAATGAAAGGCCACTAGCAAAAAGACTATCATGGCAAAGTAAAAACAATAAAGAGAAGGGTAAAAGAAAGCAAATCTGGTTGTAGGAGGCAGAAATTCCATTGTCTCTTTATTTGAACACATGGGTTGCCTCCCAAGAAGCGGTTGCTTTAATGTCTTCCAGCCGAACAATACCTCCATTTAACGTCTTCTAGCCGAATGATACATCCTCCACGACATACTCCTTAAAACACTCATAGTAAGACTTCAATTGGTGTCCATTCACTTTGAATTCATTTCTAGTCTTTAAACTTTGAATTTGGACTCCACCATGAGGAAAAATCCATTTAGAACGCAACTTACCTGAAAACAAGCGAAGGTGGAAGTTGAAGAGTTACACTTTCTGCCCTACAGAAAATGTCTTACTACTGATCATCTTGTCATGGAAAACCTTTGTTTTCTCCTTGTAAATCCGAGAGCTCTCATACCTATTGCAAATTTCTTCAAGCTCATTCAATTGTAACTTCCTATGAAGGCTAGCAACACCAATGTTCATGTTGAAAGTCTTGACTACCCAATGTGCACGATGCTCCAACTCAACTGGAAGATGACATGGTTTCCCATAAATGAGCCAAAAAGGAGACATTCCAATTGATGTTTTGTAAGCAGTACGATATGTCCATAATGCATCATTCAAAGGCAAGCTCCAATCCTTTTGAGTTGGTCCAACTATCTTTTCCAAGATTTACTTGATTTCCCGGATAGAAACTTCGGCTTGTCCACTTGTTTGAGGATGATAAGGTGTTGAAACCTTTGTATGAAATTGTACTTTTTGAATAGCGCCTCTATGGTCCGATTACAAAAGTGAGAACCCCCATCAATTATAAGTACTCACGGCATTCCAAACCTTGCAAATATGGAGATTTTGATAAAATCTGCAACCACTTTGGAATCATTAGTATGGGTGGCTTTTGTTTCCACCCATTTCAAAACATAATCTACAGCAAGTAAAATATGAATGAAACCATGAGAGGAAGGAAAAGGATCCATAAAGTCAATACCCCAAACATAAAAAATCTCAACAGTAAATATAGGAGTCTCCAGCATTTGGTCTCTTGACATATATTGCCTATTCTTTGACAATGATCAAAAGTCATGCAAAAAATTCTAGCGTCCTTAAATTTAGTAGGCCAATAAAATCCCACCAAAATGACCTCCACAAGCATAAGTGTGACAAAAAGTTAAAATGGAATTGAATTCAGAATCATGCACACAGCTACGAATAATTTGATGAAGGCAATATTTCCATAAAATAAGGGTCATCCCACACATAACAACGTGCTTCTTTTTTAAGTTTATCACGTTGGTGCCTGTTTGTGTTTGGAACTTGTTTAGACACAATATAATTCACAATATCAACATACCATGGCACACTTACCTTAATGGTTAGCAGTTGTTAATATGGAAATGCCTCTGGGATAGGTAATGGGTCTTCTTCATGTGCCAAATGACTCAAATGGTTAACTACTACATTTTCATTTTTGTTTTTGTCTCGAATTTTCACGTCAAACTCTTGGAGAAGAAGCATCCAATGAAAAAGCCTTGGCTTGGCTTCTTTCTTCGTAAGTAAGTACTTCAAAGTCGCGTGGTCAGAGTAAATTATAACTTTAGTTCCAAGTAAAGAAGAACAAAACTTATGTAAAGCAAACACAATAGCAAGAAGTTCTTTTTTCAGTAGTGGAGTAATTCAATTGAGCATCATGCAAGGTTCGAGAAGCGTAATAGATGACATGCGGCTTTTTGTCATTTCCTTGTCTTAAAACAGCCCCTAAAGCATAATCTGAAGCATCGCACATAAGCTCGAAGGGAAGACTCTAATCTGATGAGACAATGATAGGGGCTGAAGTTAACATCTCTTTGAGGTGATTGAATGCCTTCTCACATTCCTCATCAAACACCAACGGCACATCCTTTTGTAGAAGTCAGCACAAGGGTGTTGAAATCTTTGAGAAATTGTCTATAGAATCTTGCATGTTCAAGAAAGGAATGAACCTCTCTCACCGAAGTGGGAGAGGGTAAATAGTGTACAAGATCTATTTTAGATTTCTCAACTTCGATTCCCTTTTTTGAAACTATATGACCTAAAATGATGCCTTGTTTTACCATAAAGTGACACTTTTCCTAGTTTAAAACAATGTTAGTTTCGATGCAACGTTTCAATATCAAAGTGAGATTAGTTAGTCAATCATCAAAAGAATCACCAAAGACACTAAAATCATCCATAAAAACTTCAATAATCTTCTCAACAAAATCTGAAAAGATACTTATCATGCATCTTTGAAAAGCGGCTGGTGCATTACATAAACCAAATGGCATTCGACGATAAGCTAAATTATTGAATGGACAAGTAAAAGTAATATTTTCTTGATCATCTAGAGCTATAACAATCTGATTATATCCTGAATAACCATCAAGAAAGCAATAAAAAAAAATGACCAGCAAACGTTTCAAGCATCTGATCAATGAATGGTAGAGGAAAATGGTATTCCCTTGTGGTGGCGTTGAGCTTCCTATAGTCAATGGAAACTCTCCAACCTCTTTAAATACGAGTGGGCATAAGTTCATTCTCTACATTCTTTACCACAGTGACTTCATATTTCTTTGGTACCACTTGAATCGATGAAACCCAACGACTATCCGAAATTGGATATATGACTCCATAATCAATAAGCTTGGTGATCTTCTTTTTCATAACTTCTATCATTGGAAGGTTGAGTTAGCCTTGAGCCTCTCAAGTTGGTTTAGCCCCCTCCTCTAGAAGTATGTGATCCATTCAGGTTGTAGGACTTATTCCCCTAGTATCGGCCAAAGTCCATCCATCCAATGGCTGTTTTGTACTCTTTCAACACCCTAACTAGTTTCTCCTCCTTTAATGCCATGAGTCATGAAGAGACTATGATGGGCAAAGTCTCTTTGCCTCCCAAAAAAAAAATAAAAAAATAAAAAAACTTCAAATGATTCGGTAATGATTTAAGCTCAAGAAGGGGTGCCTAAATCACTGAGGGTAACAACTTGTTAGTAGAGATGGAAATTGGAATTGGAAGAGGTGGCTGACAAATATGTTATGGCTAAGACTCAAGGACAGCCACAATATCAAAAATTTCTATATGACTAGTCTCGGCCAGAATGGTTTTTAGTTCCAGTTCTTCGACAATGGTTGTCTCAAGTGCATCCCTATTTAAGAATTCAAGATATTCCTGTGCCAAAGAATCAAATACATCAATAGAAAAATAAGGATGATCATCAATAGGATACCTCATAGCTTCAGAAATATTAAAGTCAATAACATCGCCATCAAATTCCATTGTTAACGTCCCCTTGAACACATCTATCTTGGTTCGGGCTATTTTTATGAAAGGTCTTGCAAGTAATATTGGTAATGGTGTAGAGTGGGTTGAATCTTCTATCTCAAGCACATAAAATTCTGGAAAGATCAAGTGGTTAACCTGCACAAAACATCCTCCAAAACTCCTTTCGGGTATGCATTAGATCGATTAGCTAATTGAATAACAACACCATCATTTTAAGCTCTCCTAGATTCATAGATGCATAAATGGAATAGGGCATGGCATTGATAAAAGCACCTAAATCTAACATAGCACGTTTAAACTTGATATTACCAATAACACAAAGGATAGTGAAACTACTTGGATCTTTGCATTTAGGTGAGAGCTTTCTTTGCAATATTGCAGAAACATTCTCATTTACGCGTACCACTTCCTTTTCCGAGTTCCGTTTTCTTGTTGTACAAGGCTTTTTAAAAAATTTAGCATACTTTGGAACTTGCTTTATTGCATCAGGAAGTGGGATACTAACTTGTGCTGTTTTGAAGGTTTCAAAGATTGCATAAACCTATGAGGAAAAGGTACATTTGGTGGATTGGGGTTAGAAAGAATTGAATTTGGAACAACCTTACCAGAATTGGGTGGCATAGGCGCTTTAAAAGGTTGCTGCAAGGTTTATTCCTTCCTTGTCATGGCCTTGTTTTCCTCCTCTTCTTTGGGCAACAGCTGCTTGTCCTTTTTTTTTGGCTTTGTTTGGACAATTTTGGTTTAGTTCCAACCTGCTTACCACTTCTCAAAGTGATAGCTTTAGTAGTTTCAAAATCTCAATTTGGATTGATAATGGTTAAACTAGAAAGTTTGCCTTATTCTCTAAATTGTCCCATGAATTTTGTTATATGTCCAATTTGATTCTTCACGTCGCCCATCTCTTTAGCTTGGTTTTGTAAACCTTGAGTCAAAAAAGTTAGTGTTTGAAGAATTTTATCATAATCCATTGACGAACCTAAATTTGGTTGGGAAGGTTGTAGGGGAGGTTGGCATTTGATAGAGCCTTGGAGGTGGCTGTTTATGTCCACCTTGTTTTTGAGTTTGTTGAGGTTCCTTCCATTTCATATTTGGATGATCTCTCCAGCCCGGATTGTAGGTGTTGGGAAATGGGGTCACGTCTTGGTTGATTTTGGCCTTGGTAACCCACGACATTGACACTTTCCCATCCTCCATTCTCTATTAATTGAGAACATTGATCAGTAGGATGTCCTTGCATAGAGCACACGCCATATGCAACTACATTTTGCACTTTGGACATTTCGACAATCTGTGATATAAGAGTAGAGAGATTAGCCATTTGAGATTGATGTTCTGAAATAGCATTTACCACATTGACTTGAATTGGGCGTGCATGTTCTCTTTCTCCAACTCCTTCATATTTTTGTGCATTCAAGACATGATTCGCTATTAAAATCTTCGCAACAATTGGGGTTTTGTCAACTAAAGAACCTCCAGCTGCAACATCAAGCATTTTTCTCTCAAGTGGAAGTAGTACTTCATAGAAATATTGAATTAAAAGCTTCTCCTTCATTTGATGTTGTGGACAAGATGCAATTAAAGTCTTGAAACGCTCATAATGCACAAGAAATGATTTCCCTAGGCCTTGTTGAATTTCACAAATTTTCTTTCTCAAAAGAATGACTCTTGAAGTTAGGAAGAATTTCTCTAAGAATGCTTTCTTCATGCTTTCCCAAGAAGTGATGGTTCTAGGTGCTAATTCAAAGAGCCAATCTTTAGCCTTTTCCAAAAGAGAGAAATGAAATGCTTTCATCTTTAAAATATTCCCATCCTCATTAATTGGTGTCATGCTCGAGTACACTACTTCAAATTCCTTAAGATGCTTGTTTGGATCTTCCATGGACAGCCCATGGTATTTGGGAATGTGATGCAGCAAACTAGGCTGCAATTCAAACTCATCGGTTTTGCCTTGAACTATCATAAGGTATTGAATGCAAAGGGGAACATCATTGTCCAATGTCGAGGCTGAAAGTTCCCTGATTGTTCGATTGTCAACAGCCATGTCTTGTTCCTCTTCTGATTCCGTTTCAGTTTCAACTTCAAATTCAGATTCGAAACTAGAACTAGGTGGATTAAATTCTAGCTATTTCCACTTCTTTCTCAAAGTTCATTCAAAATTGTTGTTAAATTCTAATATATTCTCACGAATAGGTTGAGAACTTCGAGTCATAAAATAGTACCTAAAACAAAAGAAAACAAAACAAAATTAGAAACAAAAGAAAAGAGACAAACAACAACAAAGGGGAAGATTAGCAATTTTGCTAATCCTTGGCAACGGTGCCAAAATTTGGTGTGGTAGAGACGACACAAATTAAACCCTTTATATTATGCCATCGTAGTACAAGTATGTCACATCCCGGCCCGGGGCAGATCACTTCCCGAGCCCGCTTCACCACCGTAGCACGATATTGTCTGCTTTGGGCTTACCATTCCCTCACGGTTTTGTTTTTGGGAACTCACGAGCAACTTCCCAGTGGGTCACCCATCATGGGATTGCTCTCGCGCGCTACTCGTTTAACTTCGGAGTTTCCATGGAACCCGAAGCCAGTGAGCTCCCAAAAGGTCTCGTGCTAGGTAGATATGGGAATATACATATAAGGATCACTCCCCGGGGTGATGTGGGATGTCACAATCCACCCCCCTTAGGGGCCCGACGTCCTCGTCGGCACATCATGGCCATGTTTAGGCTCTGATACCAAATTGTCATATCCAGGCCCAGGGCGGATCACTTCCCAGGCCCGCTCCACCACCGTAACACGATATTGTCCGATTAGGGCTTACCGTTCCCTCACGGTTTTGTTTTTGGGAACTCACGAGTAACTTCCCAGTGGGTCACCCATCACGGGATTGCTCTAGTCCCCTTCTCGCTTAACTTCGGAGTTCCTACGGAACCCGAAGCTAGTGAACTCTCAAAAGGCCTCGTGCTAGGTAGGGATGGGAATATACATATAAGGATCACTCCCCTGGGCGATGTGGGATGTTACAATCCACCCCCCTTAGGGGCCCGACGTCCTCGTCGGCACACCACGGCCAAGGTTAGGCTCTGAAACCAAATTATCACATCCCGGCCCGGGGCGGATCACTTCCTGAGCCCGCTCCACCACCGTAGCACGATATTGTCTGCTTTGGGCTTACCATTCCCTCACGGTTTTGTTTTTGGGAACTCACGAGCAACTTCCCAGTGGGTCACCCATCATAGGATTGCTCTCGCGCGCTACTCACTTAACTTCGGAGTTCCCATGGAACCCGAAGCCAGTGAGCTCCCAAAAGGCCTCGTGCTAGGTAGATATGAGAATATACATATAAGGATCATTCCCCTGGGCGATGTGGGATGTCACAATCCACCCCTTTTAGGGGCCCGACGTCTTCGTCGGCACACCACGGCCAGGGTTAAGCTCTGATACCAAATTGTCACATCCCAGCCCGGGGCAGATCACTTCCCGAGCCCGCTTCACCACCGTAGCACGATATTGTCTGCTTTGGGCTTACCATTCCCTCATGGTTTTGTTTTTGGGAACTCACGAGCAACTTCCCAGTGGGTCACTCATCATGGGATTGCTCTTGCGCGCTACTCGCTTAACTTCGGAGTTCCCATGGAACCCGAAGCCAGTGAGCTCCCAAAAGGTCTCGTGCTAGGTAGATATGGGAATATCCATATAAGGATCACTCCCCTGGGTGATGTGGGATGTCACAATCCATCCCCCTTAGGGGCCTGACGTCCTCGTCAATACATCATGGCCAAGGTTAGGCTCTGATACCAAATTGTCACATCCTGGCCCAGGACGGATCATTTCCTGGGCCCGCTCCACCACCGTAGCACGATATTGTCCGCTTTGGGCTTACCATTCCCTCACTGTTTTGTTTTTGGGAACTCACAAGCAACTTCCCAGTGGGTCACCCATCCCAGCCCAGGGCGGAACACTTCTCGGGCCCGTTCCACCACCGTAGCACGATATTGTTCGCTTTGGGTTTACCATTCCCTCACGGTTTTGTTTTTGGAAACTCACGAGCAACTTCCTAGTGGGTCACCCATCATGGGATTGCTCTAGCCCCCTTCTCGCTTAACTTCGGAGTTCCTACGGAACCCGAAGCCAATGAGCTCCCAAAAGGCATCCTGCTAGGTAGGGATGAGAATATACATATAAGGAACACTCCCCTGGGCGATGTGGGATGTTACAATCCACCCCCCTTAGGGGCCCGACGTCCTCGTCGGCACACCACGGCCAAGGTTAGGCTCTGAAACCAAATTATCACATCCCGGCCCAGGGCGGATCACTTCCTGAGCCTGCTCTACCACCGTAGCACGATATTGTCCGCTTTGGGCTTACCATTCCCTCACGGTTTTGTTTTTGGGAACTCACGAGCAACTTCCCAGTGGGTCACCCATCATAGGATTACTCTCGCACGCTACTCACTTTACTTCAGAGTTCCCATGGAACCCGAAGCCAGTGAGCTCCCAAAAGGCCTCGTGCTAGGTAGATATGGGAATATACATATAAGGATCATTCCCCTGGGCGATGTGGGATGTCACAATCCACCCCTTTTAGGGGCCCGATGTCTTCGTCGGCACACCACGGCCAGGGTTAAGCTCTGATACCAAATTGTCACATCCCGGCCCGTGGCAGATCACTTCCTGAGCCCGCTTCACCACCGTAGCACGATATTGTCTGCTTTGGGCTTACCATTCCCTCATGGTTTTGTTTTTGGGAACTCACGAGCAACTTCCCAGTGGGTCACTCATCATGGGATTGCTCTTGCGCGCTACTCGCTTAACTTCGGAGTTCCTATGGAACCCGAAGCTAGTGAGCTCCCAAAATGCCTCATGCTAGGTAGATATGGGAATATCCATATAAGGATCACTCCCCTGGGTGATGTGGGATGTCACAATCCATCCTCCTTAGGGGCCTGACGTCCTCGTCGGTACATCATGGCCAGGGTTAGGCTCTGATACCAAATTGTCACATCCTGGCCTAGGACGGATCATTTCCCGGGCCCGCTCCATCACCGTAGCACGATATTGTCCGCTTTGGGCTTACCATTCCCTCACTGTTTTGTTTTTGGGAACTCACGAGCAACTTCCCAGTGGGTCACCCATCCCAGCCCAGGGCGGATCACTTCTCGGGCCCGCTCCACCACCGTAGCACGATATTGTTCGCTTTGGGTTTACCATTCCCTCACGGTTTTGTTTTTGGAAACTCACTAGCAACTTCCCAGTGGGTCACCCATCATGGGATTGCTCTAGCCCCCTTCTCGCTTAACTTCGGAGTTCCTACGGAACCCGAAGCCAATGAGCTCCCAAAAGGCCTCGTGCTAGGTAGGGATGGGAATATACATATAAGGATCACTCCCCTGGGCGATGTGGGATGTTACAATCCACCCCCCTTAGGGGCCCGATGTCGTCGTCGGCACACCACGGCCAGGGTTAGGCTCTGATACCAAATGTTACATCCCGGCCCAGGGCGGATCACTTCCCGGGCCTGCTCCACCACCGTAGGACGATATTGTCCGCTTTGGGCTTACCATTCCTTAGCGGTTTTGTTTTTGGGAACTCACGAGTAACTTCCCAGTGGGTCATCCATCCCAGCCCAGGGCGGATCACTTCCCGAGCCCGCTCCACCACCGTAGCACGATATTGTCCGCTTTGCGCTTACCATTCCCTCACCGTTTTGTTTTTGGGAACTCACGAGCAACTTCCCAGTGGGTCACCCATCATGGGATTGCTCTAGCCCCCTTCTCGCTTAACTTCGGAGTTCCTACGGAACCCGAAGCCAATGAGCTCCTAAAAGGCCTCGTGCTAGGTAGGGATAAGAATATACATATAAGGATCACTCCCCTGGGCGATGTGGGATGTTACAATCCACCCCCCTTAGGGGTCCGACGTCCTCGTCGGCACACCACGGCCAGGGTTAGGCTCTGATACCAAATGTCACATCCCGGCCCAGGGCGGATCACTTCCCGGGCCTACTCCACCACCGTAGCACGATATTGTCCGCTTTGGGCTTACCATTCCCTCACGATTTTGTTTTTGGGAACTCACGTGCAACTTTCCAGTGGGTCACCCATCATGGGATTGCTCTAGCCCCCTTCTCGCTTAACTTCGGAGTTCCTACGGAACCCGAAGCCAGTGAGCTCCCAAAAGGCCTCGTGCTAAATAGGGATGGGAATATACATATAAGGATCACTCCCCTCGGCGATGTGGGATGTTACAAGTAAGTAGGGATCGTTCTATTTCGGGAATTAGAAGGGATGCTAATCAACACAGATTAAACTCATAAAACTAAAAATTAAGTTAAATTAACAACAAAACAATGACCGGGGGATTTTAGACGAATTTAATTAAAACAAAAGTAAATGGCAACAAGTAAATTGAATTGTGAATGAAATACGGATGAAAGGATAGCTAAAGGATTCTTCTCCACACGTGAATTATATGCATATAAATCGATTTCTAGTTATTCTTCCTATAAACCATGAATGACAATGCCCCAAATTAACTGTGTACAACACTAATTAACTCTTAAATTTTTCTAAGTTCATTGAATTGGACTCAGTGACGCAACCAAATTATTCTTCTTAAGTTCCCTAACTATGAAAAGCATGATAGAGATACATCTTGAAGATCATTAAATTCTATGAAAATCATAAGCATTGACAAAGCATTCGTAACTATGAAAAGCATGATACTCCTGCCAAGAATTTATTTAACTCAATCCTGACTAGTGACTTTTATTGGTTGCAAATATAAGTTCATAACGATAGGTGAAATTCCCTTATACTCTAGAATCAAATCCATGCATGCAAACTAAGTGTGCACCCTTAATAAACATACAAGAATAAGTTCTCTATAAATTAGATAAGAAAATCACATTCAAGTTTTATGAAACAATAACTGGATGTAATCAATTTATATAAAACATATGATCATGGCTTCGAATTCACCTCTAGCTGAACAGAAACTTAGTTACACATGTTCAACATAACTAAAAAGCAATCTAAAATAAATATTGAAACTTAAAATAAAGAGAGAAAGAACTCTGAAAATTCCATCAGTTTCAATGGATGAATGGTAGGCGTAGCACACCCCTCAAACATTGAAGGACACTTCATATGTATATATATGATACCAAATGGGGCGGAACTAACAACAGCAGGTGGCAAAGCCGTCCATAGAATTCAGAGTGCGGAAGTAAAACATATAAAAACAGAGTATCATATCAATATATTGAATTAAAAAGAATTCTGGTTGATTGAAAAGAAACATCCATGGATGACTGATGATAACATGAAAAGAAAGAATTAAATTAATCATAGAAGATAATTCCATGAAAATAATGAATTAAATGTAATGATGCAAATATATTTTGAAAATAAATTTTATTGAAAACTTACTGCAGTGCAGATTACAAACAGATGTTGCCTAATAGCAGATGAAACAAGTAAACAAGGTGGAGCTCATAGGCATCCTGAATAATATAGGTATTACAAGTGTTTGGAAAATTATCTCTGTCCTTTGTGGATAAGCAGAGAGATTTTTCGAACTGAGTTCTTTTGTTTAAAAAACTGTTTCCTTCTTCTGAAGATGAGTTCCTCTTTTATAGAGGGAGGAGAATGATTGAAGCTTGCAATTTAGATCCGGGAATCCCGCTGGCATGTGAAGAAAGCTGGCAAAGCAGGCTGAATGATGAGCCTTTACTGTGGAATCACGTTGTTACTTTTACAAAAGCTGAATGAACAGTGACTTTTTTGTTTTTCACTATTGATGAATAATGACTTTGTCTGAGGAGAAGTGATGGCAGCTACTGCTGATGAAGCTGTTAACTGATACAATCACATGGGCAAATAATGCAGTTCACAAATCAAATGGATCCTGAGCATCTTGGAGCTCCACTTGATCTGCCCAATTGGCGGGGAGCTGAGAAGAGGCATCAGAATTGTCAGAGTCTGAGTCTGAACCCCTTTTCTTTTGTAGCATTGCTGCTTCAGCCATGAGCTGTTAAGCCAAGTCCAGAAGCTAAGTAGTCTTTGAGGACTTTTCTTTCTTCGAGCTGGAGGATTTGGCTGACTTGGACTTTCCTTTGAGGGAGGAGGATGGACTAATGTCTGATAGGGATTGAACTGGATCCTGAGCTTTCGGGAGTTCAGGAAATTGCTGAGTGTCTGGCAAGGCCTGAGAAGAAGATGCAGAAATTGCTGGAGTTGAACTCTGAGGAAATTCTGCACGAACTAGATCAATAATCTTTTGGTGGTTGAATTTGTCCCACCATTTTACCCATCGGGTTCTGTAAATTCCACCATTGTCTAACTGGAAATTCCATTTTAAGATCCATGGAACTTTTTATTTGGCCATGAACAAAGAGAATAGGGAAACCCTGCTGTCAAAACGGTTGCGGTCAAAACCTGTTTTGAAACTATTGTTGAGTGCTTAACGAAGGTCATCAGGAACAAGAGAAATATTTGGGCCATGAGTAGCCCACCAGTCTGGAAACCATGCTGGAAATCTTAGTCTGAAACTTTTATCAAAGGTCACGAACCCTGAATGACTAAAATCTTCCGTCTGATGAAGAAAAATATTAGTCCAAGCTTGAATGTAATCATAATAATTATAATTGTTGTTTGGTATGAGAACATGCTGGGTGTGAAGGGGTTTGGTATGATAAAGGGGAATGCCCCAATCTTGCTCAGTGAGGAATTTTTCAATATGAAGTGAATGGTATAGAATTTTGTTTTGGTAAGTGGTGCTGTAGATTGGTTTAATGGCAATGCTTTCGGTCTCAAAGAGAATGGCCTGGTAATATTTAAGGTTTTTGTATGGTGCTGCTGGGAGATAATGATAATTTGGGGGCAAAAGCAATCTAGCAATGCGTTCTGGAGGTTGATTTTTATCAATGTCGAGAGGTATGCAAAAAAGCTTTTCAGTAGTGGGGTTTTGCATATATGGTGATGATTTAGCAAAGCTGGATGGTTTTGGATTGGATGGCGTTGGTGATCGTACTAAAGAGTATGGATCATAAGGAGTGGCTAATGCTGTTTGGTAATTTGGTCGGATATTTCCTACAATAGATCTTAATGGAGTGAATCTGTTTGTAATGGCGAGGGCCGATGAAGAGTCGGGAATAGACTCTTGTTTTACTGGTGCTGGGGTTTGGGTAAGGGTGGCTGGAAGCCTTCTTTGTTGAGAAGGATTAGTACCCATGCTTCCCCTGCAAAAATTCTCTGGTTAGAAAATCTGGTATGCAATTCTGGCTGCCTTTAATGTATTCAATTTCAAAATAAAAAATACTTAATATGGCTTGCCAGCGTGCAAAAATCTGTTTTGATGCAATGTTTTGAACATCTTTTTGTAAAACATGTTTTGCAGATTTGCAATCAACACAAACTAAAAATTTTCGATTTAATAAATCATCTTGAAATTTACTAATGCATAATACAATAGATAATATCTCTTTTTTAATAGTACTGTAGTTGCTTTGAGCTGGATTCCAAATTCCTGAATGGAAACGAACAATTTGTTCAGGAGATCCGAAAGAAGTTTTTTGTTTAAGGATACCTCCATAACCGATATCAGATGCGTCGGTTTCGACTATTTTGAGAGAGTCGGGAGTTGGAATGCCAAGGCAAGGCAAAGTCTTGACATGATCTTTTATCTGTTTGACAATGGAAGTATGATTTTAAGACCATGATGGAGGATTCTCCTTGAGACGATCAAACAAAGGTTTGCATTGTTGTCGAAGATGAGGATAGAATTCTGAGACATAGTTGAGAGATCCAAGAAATCTTTGAAGCTGAGTTTTATCAATAATTTGATCTGGAAATTTATCAGCAAACTGGATGACTCGATCAATTGGCTGGATGGTAGACCGGTAAATATGGTAACCTAAAAATCTAACCTTGGTTTGAAATAACTTAATCTTAGATGCCGAGACAACTAACCCATTAGACCTAATGATCCTAACAAATGCATGCAAATGCTTCCAATGCTCATCTATTGATTTTGAGAAAATTAATACATCATCAATATAAACAATCGAAAAATGGCTGTATTGATTAAAAATCTCATTCATGATATTTTGAAATTCACTTGGTGCGTTTTTCAAGCCGAAAGGCATTACATTCCACTCGTAATGTCCGAAAGGGGTTACAAAAGCAGTTTTGTATTTATCAGATTCATGAATTTGAATTTGCCAAAAGCCTGATTTCATATCAAATTTAGAAAAAATAGTTGCCTGAGAAAGTCTCTTTATCAAGTCTCTTTTGTTAGGAATTGGATATCGGATCCATTCTAAAACATCATTCAAAGGTTTGTAGTTAATAACTAATCGTGGAACGCCGCGTTCTAATTCTGCATTTTTCTTAACATAAAAAGCAGGGCAAGACCATGGAGATTTGCTTTTACGGATAATTCCTTTTTCCAAAAGTTGGTTAATTTCTGTTTTACAAAACTCTAAAACTTCTTGGTTCATTTGAATTGGTCGTGCTTTTGTGGGGATTTTTGTTTCAACAAAATCTTTAATATAAGGGAGTTTAACAATATGCTGTTTTCTGTGCCAAAAAGCATTTGGAATTTCAGAACAAATTTCTTTAGTAAGCTTATCAGAAAACTGGTGAATGGAATCTAATAAAGATTTGTTTGTTAATTGTTCTTCAATTCTTTTGTGAAGAATTTCTTCTTGTAGAAATGCAATTTGTTGGGATTTTGCAGTAATCTGGTTGAGAGTTTTTGAAACACTATCTTTTTGAAGTAGTTTTAACTTTTTAAGATCTGTTTCCACGCAAAAATCAAAAGTAATTCTTTGGCCAAAAACCTTGATAGAAATACAGTTATGATGAACTTTGAAAAGATAAATTAATGCAATGAAAGGGAGTCCTAAAATAACTGGATCAGAAATGTTTTTTATTAAAACAAATGGAGTTTTAAAACAAACATTTTGTTGACAAACATGGGCTTTTGGAATTTCATATTTTAAATTCATTGGGGATTGATTAGCAGCGCTAAGTGTTTTAGTGGATTTGTGATAAAACTTAGTTGGTATTAACCCTTCTTGAATGCAATTTAAGTCTGCACCAGAATCAATTAAAGCGATGGTTTCAAGATGAAAATCTTCGATGATTATCGTGATTTTGGAATACCATTTTCTGATTCTAATTTTGTCTAAAAGACTTAAAACAAAATCTTTTGAAGAAGAAGATTTGCTCGAGTGAGCATCAGAATCGGAGCTTGAAGAAGAATTACCTTGTTCATCTTCAAGTGTTTGAGGACGTCTTTTGCTGAGCTGTGAGCGGATTTCCGTATTTTCAGATTTTAAAAACTTAATTTCAGTTTTAATCTGATTAACTTCTTTTTGTAAGTCCTTGATGGTGATTTCCTTTTTAGGTTTATTAAAACGTTCCAAAGTAGTATTGAGAGAAATCTTTTGAGAAGAAGTTTGGCTAGTGCCAGGTTCATGAAGAGAAATCAAATTTCTGAGTTTTTTCAAATAAAAGATTTTAAATCAGGGTCATCGACTTTGCTAATTAATTCCATTAAAAACTCTTCTTGTTCTTCTTGCTTAGTAAGCATTGAAATTTTGTTACAACAAGTATCTGTGCATCCAAACTTAATGTTTGGCGAGGAAATGTCGCTAGAACTGCTAGAATCGGAGGCGGAAAAATCTAAATTTTTATCAGATTGACTAGAGTCGGTGTCTTTAATTTCTAAAGCCTGGATGAGTTGAACTTTCTCCTCTTCAGAGATTTTTAGTTGATTAATAACCTGCTTAACTTTACATTTATTTGCATAATGACCAAATTTGCCACATTTGTAGCATTTTCCCTTTTTATTCTGAAAATCCTTTTTAGACTTTCAAAAAGGTTTTTTGTTTGAAGATGGGTTTTCATAAAATTTATTTGTTTGAAAAGGTTTGCTGGAAGATCTTTTGTTTTTATAAAATTTGGATTGATGTTTAGAAAACTTGCTGGTTTGTTGGGCTTTTTTCTTTTTACTCGAAGGAGCAATCGGAGGTAAACCATATTGTTCACAAAATGTTCCAAGTTCGTATTTAGCAATAGATTTATCTTTATGAACTTGTTTTGAAATCTTCATGTCAATATACATTTTCAATCCTTCATTTTGTATAACATTAAATATGTTACCATAAGTAAGGGTATGATAAGGTATGACACCTTCTTCATTTACTAAAACATTTCGAATTTTATGAGCAAAAAGATTTGGTAAACCATTGATAAATTTTTCTTTCCAAAAAGGTTGATTACTATCTTCCCGAAGCATAACTCTGGATATGAAAACATCTTTATACCATCTGAAATCACTTAAGGTTGGACACCTTAAATTACTCAGTTGGTCGTGAATACGTGTAGTAACGTTGCTGGGTGTTCCTATAAAGTGTTCTATAATCGTATAAAGTAAAGTATTTACTCCGTCGGGTATTCCCTGTCCTATCGTTTCATCAAAAATGGGAAGTCCTTCCTCATATTTTTTTACCGCAAAGCGTATTTCATCTCTGGACTGAGAAGTTAAGTGCTTCTCCCACCAAGAATGAAGCATTCCAGTGAAGCCAGTGACGAGGAGATCAACGATTTGTGTCTGTGTAAAATTGTGATTTGAAATATAGCTATTAGCAACCATGGACATGTGTTGAAGTTTGTTCAAAAGTTCTTGTTCTGACAAGCCGTCTATATTCCATTCATAGAGTTTGTCAGCAGAGACTGAAAATTGATTCTGAATATTTCGTTCTTCAATTTGAAGGTCAGGAGGAGTTGGCCTGGGATACCAATTTTTTGTAAGAGAAGTAGGGTTGACCGAATGAGTACGAATACGTTTTAAATCAAGAGTTGGTTGAAGATCAATGTTTTGAAAAGCATTTTCAATATTTTAAATAGCAGAACTAGGTTCCGTGTCCTGAGAAGAATCTGGATCAGATGTGTTTTCTTCTTCGACAGAAACATCATTGTTTTGCAAAACATTAACAATTTTCTCTTTTTTGAGCTCAGTGAGCATATGATCAATTTTTTGCAAAGTAGTCATAGACTTTAAAGCAGTAGAACTTGAAGAAACATCAGTAAAGTTTACTAATGGTTTTTCTTTTTGAGAAGATTTTGGTTGGGACAATTTGTCAATTTTTGTTTCAATTTTATCTAACTGTTTTCCAATAGTGTGAAGACTTTGGTTTGTAAAATTGTTCTGTTCAATAATAGGTTTAAAACCAGAATCTTCTTTTGGAATTTTGAAAGGAGATGCAGGAATGTTGGTATTACCAGTGGAAATCAAAATAGTTTCTTTGGGAGGATGACTCGAGGAAACCAAAGTTTTGTCTTCCTTAACCCAATTTTCTTTGGTAACAACTGTAACTTTTTTCTTGGTTTCATAATGTTTTTCAATAAAATCAAAGAAAAATATTTCAAATTGGTATTGTTCTACAAAAGCTTTCCATTCAGCATAAATGGCTAACTTTTCTTCATCACAATACTTTTTTCTAAAAGTATTTCTTCTGGGGATGTTTTCCTCAGAAGCGATGTCAGCTGTAAGCTTCCTCCATCGGATTTTATGTGGTTTGTTTAAAACAAGTAATTGGTGATTCACCGATGTTGTTTCAAAATCAGAAGCAGTTGGAGAAGTTGGTTCTTCTTGGTTTGGAGGATGGTAAACAGGATGTGCAACTTGTGAAGAAGTATCGACAGACTTTAATTTGAGTAAATCATTGATTAATTCTTGTTGTGCAGTTTCTTGCTCTTTTAATTTTTTGTTTACTAACGATTTGATCAAATCTTGATCTCGACCCAGCCTATCGGTTGACGTGGATCTAGAAAAAGACTGTCTACTAGGAGCAAAAGATTTATGTGAATGTACTGATTCACAAGATCTTTTTGCTGGTCTATCGAAATTAATTTTTACAGTGCCATCAAAATATTGTTCAATGTTGTCGAGATTAACGAGGCTGTTTTGAACGGAAACCGGCTTACTTTCGTTGATTAGACACCAATCTGAAGGAAGACTGATGTCTGACCACCTAATGGTTCTCAGGACTCTCATGTTTGCATTTTCTTGGGTTGTTTGGATCAAAAGAGTATGGTCGCGAGGACTTTTGTTCAAAGCTTGAAAATTCATGTTTGTGCCAGTAACTTTGTAATAAATTCTGAAAATAAGTGCCAAAGGCTGTGTTCCTTCCAGGACTTGGTACCCGGAGGTTTTGATATTGAGTGTAAGAGCTTTTAAAACATGTGGATCTGAAAGACTTATTGTGAGATCGGGAAAACAATCAAAATGGATAGGTCCGTTGTAAAGACTAGATTCGATCATACCTAGTATACTATCGTTGAAATCAGTAAATCTGGCGTCGCGAAGACATAAAAGAATAAAAGTATTAAGACCTTTTCGTGTTAATGGTTTAACTGCGATTTGAACTAAACCAATATGAAGATAGTTATGACCATTTTTACGATGCGCCTTGATTTGTTTGGGAGAAAATAATTGACAAGTCTCATGTTCTTTGCTAATAGCATAAGCCTTCTTAACTGTTTTGACGTGATGTTCGGATTTAAAAGAGGTCAAAGACCATTTTTTCTTGTAAATATTTTGGGTTGAAACCTTTGGAATGTTCCATTAAGAAAAATCAATACTTTCATCTGTTTGAAAATCCAGTTTTTGTTCTTCATTGACAATGTCAGGTATAGTTCCTAAGTTGGATCTAGAGCTAGTGCTGGCCATTGAATTAGATCTAAATAATCTACTCATGATATGCACAAAACAAGTATACTATATGCAAGACTTAAAAGATTCACCTTCCTCGTATGTCTAGACTCTTCCCCCGCTCATGCCTCTCCTGGGACTTATTGTTTGGACCACGTCTTACTGTTTGGCTGGAAGAAAGAAGAACTGAGGACCGACGATTAAGAAATGCAGATAAGATACAAGTAAGTGAATAGCAATGAACAGATTAGGGCACGATTGAATCCAATGAGGAAAGGGATTAGGTGTTTTGAATTATTTTAGGACTCTAAGAAATAGGTGGAGAGTGTTGGAATGTGATAATGATTCTTCCTTGCAGCTGTAGATAAGGTAAGATAAAATAGAATTAGATAATGTTTCTCTCCAACTAGGATTCCTCTTTCTTGTGTAATTCATTGCCTTCCAAGCCTTAACTTTAATTTCTCCGGATTTTAACACATGTTTAACACCTTTTAAACACCAAAAACGTCCAGCCCATATGCTATGCATAAATGCTATCAATGCAAGTCAACACTGCTCCAAATTGCTCCATTCGACTATTTATTGTCATCTTTACCAATCTGGACCTACAATAATACAAAAATAACTTAAATTACTACAATAAATGAAATGTAATTAAGTAATGTAAAGAAATAAGATACAAAGTCATATAAATATACTCCTATCAATATGTGATCTCGGAGTATATATACAAACAAGTTTGACAGTTGGATCGTTGAAATTAGGTTCTTACTGCCTATCCCATCAAAACAATAGATTGAACATACACTCAGAGTTTATTCTATACTTCCATTATGTATACCATAAGATTTAGTGGTAACCACTAGTGTAAGCATTTTAAATTGATGATCGGGTTAGTTCATTGTATTCTTCTAGGGCCAATGGGTATATTGGTAAAAAATCATCAAAATTAGGGTTAAAATAATTGTTAAATCATGATTTTCCCTTTCTAACCTTCGAATGATTTCATCCTATTACATAAACTCCGGAGTTTGTTTTTGGTGATTTTTGGCGTGTGCGATCTTGGAGTATATACAAACAAGTTGGATGATTGGATCATTGAAACAAGTTTGCTGGTCTCTTTAGTGCACTCTTAACTTCTCATCATTTATTACACCTACAGTTCCTGCAAAAGTAAAAAGCCAACCAAGATTGATAGAAACAAAAGAAAGATGGAGGGATTTATCATTTACAGCTGCAGTTCACTAGCACGTTTTAATGAATTGGGGTCATTGAGCAAAACATTTTCAGTATGGGTTATGCATGGCAGGTCTTAGTGGCTCTTTGCCTGACAAGTTGTCCAATGGGCAAAGTTACCTCTATCGATGAATTTATTTTTCGTCTGCAAAAGGTGGGCATAATACGTGCCAAATTTTTCTGTTGCTATTTAACGTTGCGCAGCGAAGAGTACTTTTGTCACATCCCGGCCCGGGCCCCCACCATATCCTGGGCTCGACTCCACCGTAGCACAATATTATCCTCTTTGGGCCCCGACCACGCTCTCACGGTTTTGTTTCTGGGAACTCACGCGAGAACTTCCCAATGGGTCACCCATCCTGGGATTGCTCTCGCGCGAACTCGCTTAATTTCAGAGTTGTTACGGAACTTGAAACCAGTGAGCTCCCAAAAGACCTCACACTAGGTAGAGATAGGAATATACATATAAAGCTTACAGGATCCTTACCTCTAGGTGATGTGGGATCTTACAGTCCACCACCCTTAGGGGCCCGAAGTCCTCGTCGGCACACTTCCGGCTAGGGATTAGCTCTGATACTAAAATGTCACATCCATGCTTGGGCCCGCACCACATCTTGGGCTTGACTCCACCGTAACATGATATTGTCCGCTTTGGGCCCTGACCACGCCCTCACGGTTTTGTTTTTGGGAATTCACGCGAGAACTTCCCAATGAGTCACCCATCCTGGGCTTACTCTTGCGCGAACTCGCTTAGCTTCAGAGTTCCTACGGAACCCGAAGCCAGTCCCAAAAGGCCTCGCACTAGGTAGAGATGAGAATATACATATAAGGCTTACAGGATCCTTACCCCTGGGTGATGTGGGATCTTACAACTTTACCCGTCAAACTACATTCATCTGGCAAAAGTCTCTGAAAAGACAAAAACATTGCCAGTTTTGACCGATCAAACGTTTAATTACGTCAGGCAAAGGTATTTTGCCGAATGAAAGATTGTCTATCAGGCAAAATTTCGTCGGCCAAATGGTAATTTTTGGCAGTGAGTATGAATCCCACAGTGAGAAAATGAGAGACCTTGCATGTGCTTGTAAGATATTGAGCTACTCACCTTATTACCAATTGATTTTAAGTTGTAACTTTAACTTTCTTTATAGTATCATAGTAGGTTGTCCGATTTCTGAACCCAGTGACCAAATGTTATGGCTCATTAGGGTTTCTAGAATCCTTTAGTGGGTATGATTCTAGGGAAGTGAAGCCTATACAAGTTTGCGGTCCCTATGCACTCTATTAGCACACCACAATCCTAGAAATCTCTATTAGTTTGTTGTATAAGGAGCAACATTGCATAAAAGTATTGCAAGCTATTCCATTCTTGTGTTTGATCATCTAGAAATTCACTATGTCATCTTCTCCAGGTAAGTAATGCTTATTATAGTTTAGGAAAACTAATGAAAAAGGCTTAAAAACTTTGAGTTTAACGATAAGGATAAAATAAAGGGTAAAATGAATAGTACCAGGTTTGATTTTTTAGTGTAAATATGTGGTTTTTCGTTAAAGTGAACAGTACTGCAGGCTTTTCGTTAAAACTCCCTATTAATTTTGATTACATGATTTGATTAAAGTTTAGAATGCTTCTAAGAGATTATGCTACGCACCAAACCTGTTAATTAACTTTATAATTAAACCTCAACATGCTTTGGATATACCTTAGTTGTATGAAAGAATCTCTCCACCGATAAAAACACTCTAGGTGATCTATGATAGTTATAATCTAGCTGACAGCATTTGCCAACAACTGAGAACTGACAAGTGGTTGGTTGGAGAAGATGACCTGGAATGGTAAAGAGTAGGGTTCACTGGCCGTACTTTTTGCTTACAACTTTACACACACGTGCGGCTCCACATGGGATGGGATTTCTATGAAATGGTGAATGCACGCTTCTTCCTTTTCAAGCTGTTCTTGCAGAAAAGCATTGCGTCAATATTTGTGAGCTGTGAATCGCCTTAGATGTAAACTATGCAACCCATCAGTATTTTTCAACCATGTCAGGACTGCACGTGTTAGTCCCTAACCAGGGCCCCCGCATATGCATTTTGTCCTTGACTTTACATATCCATCACATCTTTTAATTTTGGCATTCCACTATCATTCAAACTTATGGAAACGTATGGGTTTTTGTTTGAAAAATATTGGATTTCTTATATATATAAACAGTCATTTCATTTTTCAAACAGATTGTTATTTGATACGCGTATTAAATTATAAAACAGAACTTCTAAAGAGATAAAAATAAATAAATAAATAATTGAACACCTATCGATTTGTATGGAAGAGCTAGCTAATTTTCTTTTAGTTTGGAGAAAAAACGTGGGGCTATTTTGAATTTTGAGAGAACTAGAAGTGTGATTTGATGCAAAGATAAGGATTTAATGAGGCGGTCCAGTGTTTGTTTAGGTTCTAGCTTTTATTGAGGCACTTCGTGTACCTTGAGTCCGCGACAGGAAATATTTTTTTATTCTTTTTTATTTTTTTTTATCAAACGATATCATCTATACTAAGAGAGAGGTGATGAGCTTAACTTCACACTGGGTTAGCAATAATATGATTGAAATTCGCCTTTAGTGAGAATCAAACCTAAAACTTCTCACTTATAAGTAAAGAGGAATATTATTAGACCTTAGTATCAAATGAGAGGAAACATCTTTAAATTGGAACCGATTCCACTTTGGTTCTTCAGTAGTTATAAAAATCTCCTTCCACGGTGTCTCAGTTTTGGTTCAATGATTGGAATCATGTTTTACGGCATCTTAGTGAGATCAATTTTATTTGTGTACATATTTACCGAAAATGTAACTGGATGGTAATTTGTTAGCTTCTTATGGGTTTGGGGGCTGTGCTTATTGTAGGTGGTCTTCAATCCTAGCATTTGTTGTTTATGGATATGGTCGAGATTTTTCTTTTTTATCCTACTTAGGGTGTTCTCTGATTTATTTTGTTGTGCGGACTTTGGCCTAGATATCCCGCTCTTATCTTTTCTTTTCTTTCATTAGTAATAAAATTTGGTAGAGGGGACATGCATGGGTTTTCCAAGTGTAATGCTTATTATCCTTTCGAAAAAGAGTTGGTACCTTGCATGTAATTATTAACGAAGACCTAATATCGCCTAATCATTTTCTATTTTCATTAAATAAATAAAATTTAACAATAAGAGAAAGTTATATATTAATAAGAAAATGTGATAACAACTTTATCATTTAACATGCGTGCAGAAAAACCCCATTATGCATTCTAATAAGTGGATTTTTTTTAATATAAAGCAATTTGAAGCACGCAATAAACTGTTTGGAATGCCCAAAAAAATTATAAAATGTCAGAAAAATAATTTAAAAATCTTTTTAATTTTCTATAAATATCCAACTATTTTTTATTTTCTTAAAAATAAAAAGAAAACTAATGAAAATGACTTGAAAACTTTGAGTTTTAATGAAAATGAAAAAAATAAAAGGTAAAGCGAATACTATCAGGATTGATTTTTTAGTGTAAAAAATGTGGTTTTTCTTTTAAATAAACAGTACCGAGAGTTTTTCGTTAAAGTTTTCAAAAATAAAATATGAATAGTAATTACCTTACAATGCATAAAAAAAGGGAAAAAAAAATGATAGTACAATCACTATACTATTCACACGGATGGTAATTCCCAACAAAGTACTGGTGATGGTGTAGACAAAATAAACACTATAACCTAATTTAGAGCTTCGTACATGACCTGATCATAAAATTCGTATAGCATGCCCTTCAATTTCTATAGCAATTAATAGGACAATTATTTTCAAACTTCAAGGCCATCCAACTTAAGACATAAAATGGAAAGATAAATGCTAAAGAGATTTTTACAGAAGTGGAACTTTTTGTAGAATTCTTTGTCACATCGTATTTTCTACATAATATGTATGAGTAATGTTAGGGATACCAAATATTCAAATCAGATTTTGTAAATCAAATAATGTGGATGTTGATGATTAGATTATTATTTAAATATTGATTAACGTGTTTATTTTTTATTGGTGACACATTATTTAATTTGCAAATTTGATATAAAAATTTAGCCTCCTTATTATTATCTTTTTATAATATTGATACATAAATTAACCGAAAAATATAAGGTCAAAAAGAACTTAGGGAGAGTTCGACTTCCTTTTTATCATTTCTCGAAATAGTAATCACTAGGATAATTACTGTACTATTCTCACTTTGACTTGGAAGCTAACAGTCCTCTAATAGGGATGTGGATCTCATCCAAATCCAAATGGTGAGAATTTTAGGGATTATTAAATTCTAACTATTCGTTGTGTATAATACGGTCAGTTTTTGTCAGATACTATTTGTGTTTAATTTTAAATAATAAAATTAAAATAATTTATAGCCGTACGATATATAATAAATGATTAGAATGTGATGATTCCTAAGATCTCTAGCATTTGAACCGGGATGGGATCCTCATCCGTCTAATTGAGGTCGGTGAAGGTAGCGGCTTACAAAGACCAATAATCAGAGGGTCAGAAGCGTGTGGGATCGTGTACCTACTTTCTCCCTCCCATTTCACTTTCCTCCTCAACCCAAAGCCTACAACAATTACTCCTTATTTATTTCTCTTTCCCTTTCTTCTTTTCTTTTTGGTTTGATTATTCATTTGTTTAATATTTTTTTCTACGCATACAGATACAAATGAATCCCTTTTTTTTTATTTTTTATTATTATTATTTTTTATTATGTGGCGTTACTCAAACTTTTAGAGTTGATTTCAAACTAATCTCATTCTTTAGAAATATTTAAGATAAATACTTAATATTTTAAGAATTAAACATCTGTTCGGCCTCAAGTATGAAGTGATAATGTGAACTTATGAATTGAAGGGCATGCTCGGATTTTTATTATCTTGTCATCTATATGGTTCTAAATTAAAAGTATCATTTTTAACCAAGGGAATATAGGGTTTACCTTGGATAAAAGCAATCAGTTGGGAATTCAAAACACCATACATGACATTAGTGAAAATACTAACTTCTTGTTTAATATATTTGTCAACATCATTACTTACACGCTAGTGACCTAAATTCACATTCTCGGCCGAATTGAGTTTCGGTAGTTTCGGTCTAGTAGTGTGATGTTTGGACCCGCTTTTGCACCTTGTCGTATGATTTCTAGGCCATTGGATGGAGAAGATATTAGAATGACTTCCAATTATTGTTGACAAATAATGTTGTAGTTTTTAATCGTGATATTTATCTATAGAACATTTATTGAAATTATCTTGACATTTTCCTATAAGCCAAATGAATTCGGTCTTTTATCCAACCAGTTTCTTTCTGCATGGATATTAGATTAATTAGCTGGGAAAAATGAGATATATTTCTGGGAGGCATAGTGCAATCAAAATTGCTTCTACAAGTTATCATCCAAGGTATGCATGTCCTATAAATACAAGACATAGTGCAACGTGGAAAGCTTCTTCAACTCAACACATAAACAACTCAAAAGTTCTACGCTAAAGCTCCTCACAACCTTGAGAAAAATATTAATTATCCTAACCTTTTCATCAACATATATTCAATTCAGGTAAAATATCACTGAGTTGATAACCTAGCAACATATTCAGTTTGAGTGAGCATCACTGGAGCCATAGAGCTAGTCGGCCTAGAAGTACCTTCAGTTTGGTTAAGCAGCACTACTTCTAGTTTGGTTGGTTGTTTACCCAAGTCAAAGCTGGCGAAGAGTCTTTAATTTTTCACTGAAAGAGGTCACTTCATTAGTTTTCCCAGCAAAGTGAGGTGTTTTACAACCGGTTACTCGCAAGTACATTTCAGAGTTTGCATTCAAATGGTCGAACGACATTCACAATAATGACACTCATCTCCTTTAAGTATCTTTTCCCTTATAGCCTGATACTGATTCAGTGCACTTATATTCTCGCAAATATAGTTGAAGCTGTCGATTTTGGTGCAGAAGATCTTGAACTTCACAGTTAAGTAACATTGTCTTCAGTTTCTAGAACTCTAGGCCGAGTTGTTCCTTTCTTGACCATAATCCCTAAGTGAAGAAGTTAGCAGCGCATTCAACATTATCATCACATTTACTCTACTTGCCCAATTGACATGGGTTGCGAATTGGCACGCCTGCATTCACACAAGAAGGATGTAGTTAACTCAATAGTTGTTCGGTCTGCACATTAGATAAGCTTTGTAGTTTTTAGAGTCAACAATAGTACTAGCTCTTCATCTAAATATTAAAATTGCGTGTCCAAAGTGTTGTTTTTTGTGCGAAACTTTATACATGGCATTGCTTTATATCTACCATAAGTTTGGTTGCATAGCAAGAAACATTAAAATCAAATGATGAGGGGATTTGAGGACACATGACCCTTATAAAACTAACAATTTAGAACTTATCCAAAGAAAATAATGATCAAATTGTTTCCTTGCTCCAGTCAACTGTCCCCAAAACGGGAGGCCCTTATTGTAATTAGATTGTCCGATATTACGGGTGTGAATTAATTATAATAAATTAATATCGAATTGTTATTTGTAAAATTAACACACAAAAAATAATATCATATCATCAAACTATAGTATTAATAGGCTATGATTATAAAGGGTTAGGCTATGATTCCTTGTCTCAATCAGTGATTCGACTTTTATGTAAAGATCTAACCATTGCAAAGATCCATTAAATTCATAAGTGCAAGATAACTATTGATTTTCCGGACTTAGTGGTACGTATCATAAGACAATAATTTGATTACAAATGAAAAAAAAAAAAAAAAAAAAAAAAAAAAAAAAAAAATTCTATTATGCCATTTTTTTGCTGGCAGAATGTGTGCGGCTTCTAGTATTTATACAAAAAATCAATATTGTCTGCTATACATACACACAAATATGTACATATGCTAATATAAGAAAATGTCCTTGCTCAGCTGGGGTAACATCGCCGCTGCATGCGCTGCACAACGAGCTGTACTCCTTGCTCAAGAGCTGCGCGCCACTGCTACTCAATTTGAAGGAGATGCTGTGATTGCCCTTGCCGCTTTGGAGCAATCTGATGAAGATAACTCTTCCATAGGACCTGTTATTTTATGCAAGCCACTTTACTAGGCTGCTCGCATGAGCCCATTTTGTTCGAGGAATCTCCCGACTTGATTATTGACTTGGTATTAGAGGATAGCTAGAAATATTTTAAGAAAAATTAATGAAAAAGATAAAATAAAGGGTAATGTGAATAGTACCAGGATTGACTTTTTAGTGTAAAAATATGGTTTTTTTTTTTGTTAAAGTGAACAGTACCGGAAGTTTTCGTTAAAGTTCCAATATTTTATAGTATTCTTGGTGCTGGATACTGTTTTTCACTTTGATCAGATTGAAATCTCTATCAAAAAATTTATGGAGTCCCATATAAATCCACTCTATCCTTTTTTTTTTTTTTTTTTTTTTTTTTTTTTTTTTTTTTTTTTGGTACTTATTCATTTACCATGTCAATCAATATGATACTCCTTCTAAATGATGAATAAAGAATATAAGAAAATCTATATTTCTTTTTTGCAATAATTTATTCAAAATAGGAAGAAAATGTACATATTTGTACAAGTAATGAAGGTGAAAATGAGATGGAAAGATACCTAATTAAGAACTGGAATAACAAAGTCGAGTACAAGAATAACTAGAAATTAAGATGGAAAGATAAAAGGATATGTATACATGGGTATTTCAAATAGAAGAAACTTCAAACCAACCGAGGATTTGGTTTTTCTTGGTTTGGTAAGACAGAATTGTTTGAAATTCAAACCGTGATGTGTATAAAACTTAATTATTTTGGTGTACACCATGAGAATATATCCATAATATGTATATAGCTCTTTAGAGAAGAGCTAATTATTAACCACCACCAAAAAAAATAACGAAAAAGAAAAAAGAACATGTCGAAGAGTCTGAAGAGAGACGAGAAAAACTTGAAAAGTGAAGAAGAACCAACATTAAATGTTGTATAATAGACAGATCTTGATTCCATCAAAGAATCTAGTTACACACACACATATATAATTAATATTGCAGAGGAAATTGTGGAAAACTAACAGTTGCAGCTAGCCGCACTGCTGCAGTACGTGCTAACTTATCACGGTTACTAGTATTCATCAGGAGTCACGTTCGTGCCAGCAGAGAAGCAGAGCTATGCAACGCCGGAGGATGTAGAACTTAGTCCGCTGCTTCTTCAACAGATGGCTGCACTTTTTTCCGAAGGGTCGGCCACGGCGGCACCCAGATTTATCACACTCTTCATTGACATTGTCATTGAAGCTTGCAGTAGTCGTTGCAGAAATAGTTCCAGCAATAGTAGTAGTAGTACTAGCAGTACTGTCGTTTTCCTTGATTGCCGATACCACATTGAAAGCCATTTTGAAAGGTTCTTATCACTCTCATCAACTTCTTGTATTTATATATGTCAAATAATGTGATAGTTTCTCGTTAATTCAAATTCGGACTTATTCTAAATATCTTTTTTTTTCTCTCTAACAAAATACTTTGCTCCTTATCTCTATGAAGTCATTTTTGTTACACATAAAAGTTTAATGTGCAAAATTTTTGTGTGAGTGTGTGTTTTACAATCATTGGATTCTCCTTCGTGTGTGAAAATAAAAAAGAAGAAATTAGGATCTCATCCTTCATTTTTTATGTCATTGATTAAAACGTTATTCCTTTTCAATTTTTGAGCTAAGTTGTCACATCCCGGCCCGGGCCCCCACCACATCTTGGGCTCGACTCTACCGTAGTAAGATATTGTCTACTTTGGGCCCCGACCATGCCCTCACGATTTTGTTTATGGGAACTCACACGAGAACTTCCCAGTGGGTCACCCATCCTGGGAATGCTCTCGCGCGAACTTGCTTAACTTCGCAGTTCCTACGGAACCCGAAGCTAGTGAGCTCCCAAAAGGCCTCGTGCTAGGTAGAGATGAGAATATACATATAAGGCTTACATGGTCCACTTCCTGGGCGATGTGGGATGTTACATAAGTCATTTGGTTTTTTCTACATCATTATTTCAATAATAAAAGATTTACATGTCAACATATTTAAATTTTATAATTAAAATTATTTAACCATTTACAAATAGATCCATTTTAGTGTATTTAAATGTATGGCTAAATTTATACTCATTTATGAATTTGCAACCATTTTTTTAATATGTACCAATTTTCTTTTAGTTTTAATTTGTATCTATATATTTAATTTTTTTTTTTTTTTGTGCCCATTTTTTAAAATTTTATTTTTACCGGTAATTTTTTTTATTCTTTTATTGTTCTCATAAATTATTTATAATGTACCATTTTTCATAAAAAAATATTCCACTTTGTTATCTACACACACACACACACACACACACACATATATATATATATACATATACATATATAATGACATACCCCGATCGACCTAAATCAAGGCATGCACTAGGAAGTTCTTGTGTGAGTTCCCAGAAACAAAACCGTGAGGGCGTGATCGGGGCCGAAAACGAACAATATTGTGCTACGATGGAGTCGAGCCCAGGCTAGGATGTGTCATATAAGCTAGAAGGCCTATGTGAAACATTCATAACTCCAAAATTACCACTCTTTAATTAGAATTTAAAAAAAAAAAATTATTCTTTTAAAAAAAAATTAAAAAAATTGAAATAATACAAGTTAAGAATGAGATCTTTATATATAAAGAGGAAGGCTAACAAGGTAAACATTTATGATTTCAAAACTATCCCTCTTTAATTGGAATTTTAAAAATAATTTATTTATTTATTTAAAAAATCTTTTTTTTTTTTGGTAAAATATTCCCATTTTCTTAGTGTACAATATCTATTCACCTTTTTATTTATGTACTCATATTTTATTATAAAATGTATCTTTTTAAAAAAAAAAATTAAAACACGTTAATATTTTAAAAATAAAAAATAAAACATTCTAACCGAAAATATAAAAAATTTGATCAGCTTTCACACAATTCAAATTTGAGAAAAATAAATAAATAAATATATATATATATATATATATATATATATATATATAAATCCTATTTGGTATTAATCCTTACATGATTTTAGGAATGATTCTATAAATTCGTTATTAAAGTTCTTAATTGATACTGAAATTTAACATTTTGTCCTTCAATCAAATATTCAAATTAATAAAGTTTTAATTTAAAATTTTAGTCAATCAGAGACTGAAACCAAAGTTTTTGAATAAAGAAATTCAACATATGTGAATGAAAAATAACTGTATGATGGTGACGTGCATGGTGCTCTTGTTACATTTATAGGGTGATTGCTATTCAAACACTTATTTTTACTTTTCATACATTACTATTAGTTTTTGTCCTTTCATCCTTTTTACTCATTTAGTTTGACGGTCAAATATTAAGAGAGATGTGGAACAAAAGAAAGAGTATGTGGACAACACTACTTATAAATTTGAAAGACCCTGCATTTATTCATTAATTGACACGTTACAAATTTTATTTTTGTTACTTTATTCTTTATTTAAAAGAAGTCACTTAGTACTATGGTTTAGTGATATTCCTCTTCACTTGTAACTAAGAGGTTTTAGGTTCGATTCTCTCCAAAGGCTTATTTGAATCACATTATTGTCAACCCATTATGAGGCTAAGCCCACCACCCCTTCTTAGTGTAGATAATATCATTTGTTAAAAGAAGGAAAAAAAAAATCATTGAACATTTTTGTGGACAAATTACAGTTTTGAGTCATGTATAAAAACTCTCTACAAGTAATTTGGTAATTTACAAGTAATGATAAAAGACTGTTTTTGAGTAACTAACCAAAAAAATAGAAAACAAATTTGATAACTTAACATGACTGTTTTTTGTATGAGTAAGTTGTCGATTTCTCTCACGAACTTTCACCTAGCTTTCAATTTACCCCCTAAACTTTTAAATTAAAATCAAGGACTTAAATTAATTTTTTTGGCCGATTTCTACCATACCGTTGGTTTTTCGTATATTCCATCTAAATTAATGTTAGCTCTTATCACGTGCACACCATGTAACACTCCTTAGAGAGCAAAAAAGGTCACTTCGCTAGACCTTTAGACACAAAAACTATAGAATCACATAGATTTAAACAGGTCAACATTTTAGAAATCTAGGGTTTTCAATTATTTTAAAGAACAAAGCGACCAAACTATCCTCACGTGCACATGTTTTCATTTAATAGAAATTTGAATGAAATGAATGAAAAACTAACATTAGGGGAAATTGGCCAAGAAAATTAGTTTAAGTGCTTGATCTTCCAATTTAAAAGTTTAGAGGCTAAATAAAAAAATTAGGTAAAAGTTCAGAAGGAGACCGGTAGTTTACTCTTTTTTGTATTGAAGACGTGGGATTGGGAACTTGTGGGGTGGGGGAAAAACCTTTTATCAGGGTTGGGTATGCACCGTGAACACGGCAATCCACCAATTGTGAGGACGATAACATAGCATATGAAACATAGAGTGAGCCAATTTTTTTCCCACATTTGTTTTGCAATGACATTTAATCATGACCCCACTCCAAGTCCTCTCTCATAAATAATAAATGGATTTCTTAACAAATTTTTAATTTTACACGCTCATGATTATATATGTCTTTTAATTTTTCCTTTCGATTTATACTAAGTAGTATTACGGTTTAATAAAATTTCTCTTTAATTGTAAGTAAGAGGTTTCAGATTCGACTCACATGAATGACGATGAAGTTTATATTTGTGCTGAGTTTGATACATAATTAGTGCTGAGCTATTATGTGATCTAAACAAATTCCCTCTCCCCTTAGAGTTGTATCAAAAATTTTATTTTTATTTTTTATTTATTCAATCTAAAAACTAGAAGTAAGCCATGGAGTGCATGGAAATAAAAATATATCCATTCCATTTTATTTTTTGTTTCATATAAGTTTAATTTCCCTACAACTATTGGTAAACTAAAAATCCAAGTGGTGAAACAATATATTATGGCATCCTTCTTAGATTTAATTTTTAATTTTTTAATTTAATAAACTAAATAATTTAGCTGCATTAATCATCATTTTTTTTAAAACAAAAAAAAATTGGATCTAGAAAGTACCAAACAAGTTAAATTTTAGGTAATTATTTCAAACTTGAGAATATATCACAATGTCGCATTTGTTTTGTTCAACAAAATTAATCGTAACGGAATTCATATGACCTTTTATATAGATTCCCTAAACCCCAGAGGCTGGTGTATATGATGGCTCAGTCCAAATATACATGTCATTTTCCTTTAGTACATATCGTACATGTAGACGTAATAAGAGTGGCCAGATCAATTCAAACAGGACAAATTTACTACGGGCTGGTTTGGTATTGCTGTGCTTTAAAAAAAAACTGCTTCTGTTGTGCTGTGAGAATAAGCAGCTGTGAAATAAAGCAGCAGAGTGTTTGGTAAACTTTTTTGTAAAAGTGCTTTTGAAAAAAAAAAAACAGTATTATAGTGTTTGGTAAACTTTTATGTAAAACAGATGTGAAAAAAAGCTGGTTTTTCAAAGCTGGGTTTTGCAGCTTCTTGTTTTTGGCTTTTTTTCACCCAAAACTGTGAAAAAAAGCCGAAGCTGAATGTTTACCAAACACAAAAACAGCTCCCAGCTTTTTTTGATACCAGCTTTTTTCAGAATCACCTCAGTACCAAACCAGGCCTACTATATGTATAGTTCTGGCTTTATCATATTAGAAGCTTTTGTTGCTAAACCTATTTAGGTGGAATCCTCTCCTCCACACACACACTCACACACACACACACACACACACACACATTACGTGTAGTTCTGGCTTTATGATATCTAGCCTCCCGCCACGGCATGGAGTGTGCTATCCACACACCCTAATTTACTTCTCATAAATTTTTAGATAATTTCCATATGTTGATCTTCTTAAATTCATCCAATCAGACAGGAGAAAATTAAAAAGGTGTGTGCGAAGTAAAATGAGGTGTGTGGATACTATTGACTAGCATAAGAAGGGTTGTATGGTCAAAATGTTTAAAATGGTGCTGATGTGTAAAACTATTATAAGAGACAGTTAGTTAGTTAGAGTTGTTAGTATCGAAAGCTTAGGAGATAAGGTAGCACTTGGATATATAAGTGTGTGAGAATCTTGTAAACGATTCATTCAAAGCAATACACTGAAATTCATATCTTTTGATATCTCTTTCTCTACAATTCTTTTTCTCTATATCTCTAAGTCTTTTCTAGTTTTCTTTGATTCTCTGAGCACTGTTATCATGGTATCAGAGCCCGGACGATTCTTGGTGCCATTTCTTCCACTGAAGATTAAGGAACTGGAGATTTCTTGGGGGTTGATCGATTGAAGTTTAATGATGGTTGCAAGTTCACAGCGATTTCTACCAAAAAGGGTCAAGGGTTTCGTTCATATCAGGTTCTTTGTTTCTGTTTTCGCAGTGCACACCATCTGTTTGTGATATGTTCTAGTTGAAGAGTGCTTGTTATTTTTCTATGAATTTGAAGGCCGATAGCCATTGTTAGCAAATTCAAAGGCCGATAGCCATTGTTTGAGTACGTAAGAGGCCAATAGCCATTGTTTGATCACGATTTATTGAGGTTCGGAAGCTGTTTTCATAAAAAAAAGAAAAAGGCTGATAGCCACAAGAAACGAAGGGTAGCATATTTGGGGTTCAAGAACACATTGTAAACACGAATTTTCCTAAAACAAGAATACGTGTGCAAAAAATAATATTTTATATTAATGATTTTGGGGTTACAATCTCTTTGTAATTTGGTCATCTGATTCTATCTTCGTAAGGTGTGGGTTTGTGGATGAGCTGTTGATCCAAAGGGCCGTCGGGACTTGATCTAGGGATGAACAATTGATGAATGGATCTTCAAGGGCTATTGGGGCTTAATCTTGAAGAACAGTTGTTTGTTGATCCAAGGGCCGTCGAGGCTTGATCTTAGGATGAACAGGTGATGAACGATGAACACTTTCTTCAAGAGCCGTCAGGGCTTGATCTCGAAGGTTGAGGGAAGTTTCTTCAAGGGCCGTTGGGGCTTGATCTTAAAGGAGGATTTTGACGAACAACGAAGAGGGTTTTTACTGATCCTTCGGGATTTGCTTGAGAGCTTTAGAGTTTCAAAGCTTCAAGGTTTTGGTGTGATGTAAATTCCTCCCCTTTCCTCTTGATGGAGAAGGCTATTTATAGGCCAAGAGAGTGTATCACCACCATCCATTTTTTTGGTGAAGTGAGTGGATGTTGTAGGTGAAATAAGTGTGTGATGTAGGTGAAATGAATAAAGGTTGTAATTTTAATACATTGGTCAACATTTATTTCACTGAAATTTCAATGTCTACACACATTTTTGTTTGGTTGTTTGGTTTTCAAATGGTGGCGTCTAATGTCAAGATTGAAGGGTTGCTTGGTATGCTCATGGTAAAGCTTCAGGATGACAATTTTGTTAAATGGAGTTTCTAGTTTCAGTCTGTTCTTAGGGGATACGATCTTTTTGATCATTTCACGAGTGAAGATCCATGTCCTTCGAGATTTGTTACTGATACAAAGGCAGGGGTTATTAATGAAGTCACTGTGGCGTATAAAGATTGAGTGAAGAAGGATCTAGCCTTACTTAGTCTTCTCATTGCTGCGCTATCTAATGATGTTATGGAACACATTATTGGTAGTAAGACTGCGTGTGAGGCTTGGACTTGCTGACAAGAAAGGTTTGCGTCTGTCTCCATGGTTAGAATCAATCAAGAGTGAGTTTCACACTATCCAAAAAGGTGGGAAATTTGTGGATAGGTTTCTTTTATGGGTTAAAGCAATTAAAGATCAACTAGTGTCTGCTGGAGAAAGAATAATTGAGAATGATTTTCTTATAACTGTGTTATCTGGGTTACCTCCTGAGTTTGAAATGATAAAGACTGTGATATTGGCTCGGGATTCTCCTATATCATATAAAGATTTGAGGGCTCAACTTCTTGGTGCAGAGGCTAATATTGAATCAAGAATGAAGTCTTTGAGTACATCCATGGCAGCAATGTATGTTCATGGAAACGGTTCTGGTTCCAATGCTTTTCAGAGTAATCATAACAGTTTTGAAGTTGGGGAAAGTTCCAATTCTCATAGGTTTCAGGGGGAATATGATGGAGAACACTCTAATGTGTTTCATGGTGGTTCTGGTTTTGTGGGGAATGGTGACAAGTTTGTGCAGAAGAGCAATTTTTCAGGGGGAAATAGGAGATATAGTGGCAATTATAACAATGGTAATTTTGATCATAGAATAACAATGGTTTAAGAAATTTCTCTGTCAATGGAAATCAATCTGGTCACAGAAGTAACAATGGCAGTTTTAATGGCAACTTTTCTAGCAATGGTAAAAATGTTCAATCACAAAATGGAACCAGTTTCTCCGGTAGTGGTTTTCAAAAGAGTAATACCTGAAATGGCAATACAACTTACAGATCTGATGTTTCACCTGAATGTCAAATATGTTCTAGGAGGGGACACACAACAGCTAATTGCTATCACAGAGCTGCCACTGGAAATACAGGGTTCATTGCTTGCCAGATTTGTGGGAAAAGAGGACATGTTGCACTGGAGTGTTATCATCGAAATAATTTTTCTTATCAAGGTACTCCACCACCTCCTTCCTTGACTGCAATGACTGCACAAGCTAATATTGGACAAAATGCACCACATAACAATGGACATGGGTTCTTAAATGGGGATACTTAGATTCTAGACACCAGAGCTACACACCACATGACTTCTAATGTTCATGCCCTCTCTCAAGTCAATCCTTACAATGGAGATGAGAAAATAACAATTGGAAATGGTGAAGGTTTGGCAATCAAGAATATTGGTTCTTTTACAACTACAACTTCGACTAATGCTTTAATTCTGCATAATGTTTTGCATGTGCCTCAAATCACTGTCAATCTTTTTTCTGTTAAGATGTTATGCAAAGATAATGAATGTTGGTGTATTTGTAATGATGTGGATTTCTTTATACAGGACAAAGAAACAAGGGTGATTTTGTACTAAGGAATGAGTGATGATGAGGAACTTTTCAAGATTCCAGTGACTGTCTTTGATAATTCATTTGCTACAAGGTTAAGTCGATGTGCTGCATTCTTGGGACAGAAAGTAAGGACTGCAATTTGGCATCAACGGCTAGGACATCCATCTGAGGAGATTTTGGCTAAAATGTTGAAGGCTGCTGAAATTACTACTAGTAAAGATCCTTGTCCAACTATGTGTTCTTCTTGTGTAAAAGGGAAAATGTGTAGACAAGTATTTCCAGTTAGACAAAATAAAGCTAAGTGTTTGTTTGAGAAAGTTCACTCCGATGTATGAGGACCATCTCCAATACAATCTATAGATGGATATAAGTACTACATTACATTTGTGGATGAATTTTCCAGATTCATGTGGATATTTCCTATGATCAATAAGTCAGAAGCTTGTTCAATTTTTGTGAAGTTCACTGCTTTTGTGTTTAATCAGTTTCATGCCTCAATTAAATGTTTTCAATCTGATGGAGGAGGTGAATATATGAGTAAAGCATTTAAGGAGTTTCTAGCAAGTAAGGGTATTTCACACATGATTTCTTGTCCTTATACTCATTAGTAGAATGGTATTGCTGAAAGGAGACATCGTCATGTAGTAGAAACTGCCATCACTTTAATGACAGAAGCAAATTTGCCTCAAATGTTATGGTATCATGCTTGTTCTCATGCAGTCTTCTTAATTAACAGAATGCCATCTTAGATCTTAGAGTTTAAGTCTCCATATCAACTTTTGTTTGGGAAAACACCAGAGATTCATAATTTTAGAGTCTTTGGCACTGCCATTTATCCCTTACTGAGACCATATACTATCAATAAGATTCAAGCTCAATTTTCACTATGTGTTTTTCTTGGCTATGCTTTGGGATACAAAGGAGCAATATGCTATGATCTGACCAATCGAAAATTGATTTTGTCAAGGCATGTCATATACAATGAGGAAGTGTTTCCATATAAAACAGAACTATCTCGAGGGTATATTCATTCTAAACAGCCTAAGCAGATAACAGGAGATGTGGTTATGGTCTAAATGCCTATTCCTGCAATTAATAGTTTAGTATTAGTATCAAATGGTGTGTCTATTTATGAATTACAAGCAGATTCAGAGTTAGAACCTGTCTCTCAGCAGCAAGTGTCAAGTGTGCAATCAAGTTTTGATATGGAAGCATCTAATCAATTTGTTAATAGTTCAAGCAACTCTCAACCATCAACTTCCCATCATCACTCCAATGCTGAAGTCAATGAATCACCCTTGTTTCCTGTCCATCATAGTTCCCAACTGGAGGTATTAATTCCTATTTCTCCATAACTAAGTGAACATTCTGAAAATCATTCAATGTCCCCAGATGTATTATCTACTCATCCCATGGTTACAAGATTGAAGAGTGGGACTATACAAAGACAAAATTATGCTGCATATTTGACATCTTTTCCAGAATTAAAGTCATTACAAATTATAGATGATGAGGTGTTTTCTGGTGGTTATTCATTTGTGACAGAGATAACTGATACTAAAGAACCCTTTGATTTTCGAAAAGCTGCAAGTATTCCACATTGGCAGCAAGCTATGCAGGAAGAATATGACTCCCTTAGGGCTCAAGGTACCTGGCAGTTAGTTCCATATCCTAGTAACATATCTGTGGTTGGTAGTAAATAGGTTTACAAGGTCAAAAAGAATTCTGATGGCAGTGTATTGAGATACAAAGCTCGATTGATGGCTCAAGGATTTTCACAGGAGCATGGAATTGATTATTCAGAGACGTTTAGTCCTGTTGTTTAACACACAACAGTAAGAATCATTCTTGTTATAGCTGTAATGAATCATTGGGAATTAAAACAGTTAGACATTAAAAATGCATTCTTGCATGGGGATTTACAAGAAGAGGTTTATATGCAACAATGTCAAGGTTTTATTGATCCTACCAGTCCCACTCATGTCTGTAAATTGGTTAAATCATTGTACAACCTTAAACAAGCACCAAGGGCCTGGAACTCTAAGTTTACCACCTATTTGTGTGCTATGGGGTTTCATGCTTCATTGTCTGACACAAGTTTGTTTGTAAAGAACAATGGTGCTGATATCATTATACTACTTCTTTATGTGGATGATATAATTTTGACAGGTTCTAATTCTGTCCAAGTTTAACAAGTCCTTCATGACTTATCAGAGGTGTTTGAATTAAAAGATTTGGGAAGACTTAGTTATTTCTTGGGCCTACAGATTTCATATTAATCAAATGGTGATATCTTTGTAAACCAGTCGAAATACATAACCGATTTGATTCATTAAGCTGGAATGGATTCTTGCAAGCCAGCCACAACACCATGTAAGCCGCACAACTCATTACTTGTCATCGAAGGAATGTCATTGACTGATCCTACATTTTACAGAAGTATTGTAGGTTCTCTACAATACTTGACATTTACTAGGCCGGATATTGCTTTTGCGGTTAATTCTGTGTGCTAATTTATGAAAACACCAACTGATGTTCATCTTGGAGCTGTGAAAAGAATCTTGAGGTATCTTAAAGGTACAATGCAATATGGTATTGTGTATTTAGCAGCTACAAAACCGATTATCAAGGCTTTTTCAGACTCTGATTGGGCTGCAGATTTGAACACTCGAAGGTCTGTGACTGGTTATCTTGTTTTCCTTGGTAATAATCCAATTTCATGGCAGTCAAAGAAACAAAGTTGTGTCTCTCGAAGCTCTACTGAAGTGGAATACAAAGCCTTGGCTCACACTGCAGTTGATTTAGCTTGGATAATGGCAGTTTTGAAGGATTTGGGGTTGTTTCTGCCAACACCACCAGTTATACACTGTGATAACTTGTCTACGATTGCATTAAGTGCAAATCTAGTGTTTCATTCTCGAATCAAGCACTTGGATACGGATTACCATTTTGTTAGAGAGAAGGTGTGATTTAGAAGCCTCCTACATTCCCACTGAAGATCAATCTGCCTATATACTAACTAAGGGGTTGCATGGTCCGTTATTTGTCAAGCATTGTTACAATCTTAAACTTGGTACCCCAAGTTAAGATTGCGGGGGGATATTGACTAGCATAAGAAAGGTAGTATGGTCAAAATGTTTAAAATGGTGCTGATGTGTAAAACTGTTATAAAAGATAGTTAGTTAGTTAGAGTTATTAGTATCGAAAGCTTAGGAGATAAGGTAGCACTTGGATATATAAGTGTGTGAGAATCTTGTAAATGATTCATTCAAAGTAATACACTGAAATTCATATCTTTTGATCTCTCTCTCTCTCTCTCTCTACAATTCTTTTTCTCTATATCTCCAAGTCTTTTCTGGTTTTCTTTGATTCTCTGAGCACTGTTATCAGATATCACACCCCCATGGCATAAATTAACCTTTGTAAAATTAAGTTTTTATTTTTTTATTTTTTTATTTTTTTTACGATTAAAAAAAAATAGAAAAATTACATTTTTTTTTTATATTTATACTAGCATTTGCCTACACACTCTGTGTATGAACACATTTTTTTTAGAGAAAATGAGAAGGAGAGAGAGAGAGAGAGAGAACGTGAGGGGAGTGGGAGGTTTTTGTTTTGTCTTTTTTTTTTTTTTTAATTTTTTATAATATTAGAGGTATTTTAACATCATTTATAGGTGATGTTTTAATAAAAAACAGTAAAATTTGGACCTATGGAATTACATTATTGCCTATCATTTTTTTTTTGTGTGATAGAAGACTAATTTGTTTTTTCACCTTCTTTTGGTTGACAAAGAGAGTTTTATTAATTAGTAGATATGTTTTTGTCAAAATATCTTGAATTACTAAGTTAATTTCATTTAATTCAATTGTAAATTTTGGAGTTTTTAAAGACAATTTATGATATTTTAAATGATGTAATAGTTTCAAATTCTCTCTTCTCCCCTTAATAATAATAAAATTCAAAAATTCAAAAGAATCTACTGAATAGTCGGTATCCAATAATCTATTAAGAACGATATTATTATCAATTAATTGAACTTTATCAGGTTAATTAGTTGTTATATTAAGATAACTGAATTCTTTTTCAGTACTGCAATGATGATGTTGATTTTATGAGGTTGTTGCTGAACCGTGCAACCAAAGAACATTGATTCAAAGCCCTCAAATAAAAAGATCATGTACATGCATGGCTGCCATGTGCGAAGTCAAGAGTTTGATGCTTTGAGCTAAAAAAGAAAGTCTTCTTGGTCTCGGCTTGAACCTTGTATGATTTTATGCATACAAGTCGATCGATGTGATTTATGATTTGAGAGAGGGGAGTGTTTAATGCAATCTGGCCTAGCTGCATGGGCTATAATAAATATGGCTGCAGCAACTTATTCCGTTTTATATAACACAGCAGATTAATTAAACTTTTCTAGTAGTACGTGTTCCTTGTTTTTAAATTTTCAATTCTCTCTTTAAATATTTACCAAGAAATGTTTCATCGCCTAAAATATAGGGGAATGAAGCGTATCGTCGCACAAAACTAAATGGTACAACATCTTGTCATCGCGTTGAGTTTATGGAGATGATAAGAAGTCGTTAGGTAAGTGTATGCACAACGAATATTTTTGTTAAGTAAACAAGGATGCAATGAAATTTGTCCCATAATATAGGTTTTCGAGTAATTATAATATTATTTAAATATGAAACTTTCTTTGTGGGATCCTGATTTTCTTAGACCAAAGTAAGGCAGATTGGAATACAAATACCTCATAAGTCTGATCATGAACTCGATAGTTCCAAGCGGAGTTGGACTAACTGAGCAGCGGTGCCACCTGCAGCATCTTTCTGGAGCAATAAGCGAAGTCCGAGCGACTTCGATGAGATTGACCATGCTTGTTTTGTAAGACACATGAACCTGATCCAACACAAAATCAACTAGGTTTTCTATATTATTGGAGTTCCTATAATTTAGGAATTGCTGTGCGCCGCAAGTAATCACACTCTCAAGAGAATACAATATCTACTCCTAGATATCCTCTGGTATTCTTCTCGCTTAATACATAATTCTATCCTAAGAAGATCTCTTTCTTGACTGGTATAAATACATCTTTCTATGGTTTATCTCTGGTAACACAATCTTTGCATTCTAATTTTCTTACCCACTGCTATGTCTTATACTTGCTTGCTAACTTGATTGTCGAAGAGCCTTTGGTAGACACTCTCATCCCCGGTCTTGGGCTTGCTCACGGTTGTTTACTCTTTTACAATTTACTTGGATGGGTTTGTGTATCTCCACCACTCACGGCAGTACACAAATTTAGTTCCAACAGTCTCTCTTCTTGGACGTGTGTTCACCAAGCACTAGAACTATTCAGAGTGAACAATTTCGAGTTCTAGAGAAGAGAAGGTCACTGTTAAAATCCCATTTTACTTTCGACAAAGAAGGTTGATTTCTGCAAGCTTATTTGCTGCTAGGGTTTGTGTTTACTACTACGGTTTCACGGCAAATTCTGCAAGTAAGTTTTCTGTATTATATATTCATCATTTATTAACACATGTTGACAATGGAAGAGCATGGTAGTGTAGTCTAATGATTTGGTTGATCAACTTATCTCGAAATACCAAATGTCTACATGTGGTATAGAGCCAATCAATCTAGACAATAGATTGATTTGTTGATCAACTTATTTCACTTTTCCGCTGCAATAATAATGTAAACCATATTGACAAATCAACAACCAATGTTATAGAATTGGTTGTTTAGTATGCATATTAGATTTCCTGCAAACTCTAGGCATTTATTCTCTGTAATATATCGTCTATTATAACCTCAAAACTAATGAGATGATAACTATGCTTCATTCTGTAATGAAACTTTCTCGTAATGGAAATTCTGAGTTCGTATTAGATGAGGGATAAATGGAGTGATTCACCCATCAGATACTATAATACACACCAAATATGGCCCAGAGACTCCAGAGTAGTTCAAAACGTCTAATCTTGCTTTAACTTATAATTAAATTTATAAACATGCAAAGAATATATAACGATGCTTCATTCTGTAATGAAACTTTCTCATAATGGAAATTCTGAGTTCGTATCAGATGAGGGATAAATGGAGTGATTCACCCATCAGATACTATAATACACACCAAATATGGCCCAGAGACTCTAGAGTAGTTCAAAACGTCTAATCTTGCTTTAACTTATAATTAAATTTATAAACATGCAAAGAATATATGCTTCATTCTGTAATGAAACTTTCTCATAATGGAAACTCTGAGTTCGTATCAAATGAGGGATAAATGGAGTGATTCACCCATCAGATACTATAATACACACCAAATATGGCCCAGAGACTCCAAAGTAGTTCAAAACGTCTAATCTTGCTTTAACTTATAATTAAATTTATAAACATGCAAAGAATATATGTATAAAGATAATACCCCTATGATTAGGAATTGGAATAAATAAAGATGAAGTAAAGGATGATTAAAAATTGAGATTAGAAAGGATAAAATGGCATAAAGTAGACAAAGATAAAGCAAACTCACATTTATTTATTAATCTTCAAGCTTACAGTAAAGCACTTCAAAGTTTTGATACAAAGATAACCCTCAAATAAAGCACTCAAGAGAGTATTTTACAAAGTGGAATTTAGCTCTTTAAATAGAAAACCAAAAACAAACTGAAAGACCAAGTGTCGCAAACGAAGAGGGGCACCATAAAGCAGCCTTGCACATTGGGCGGCATCTTCACTTTATGAAGTAGATTTGACTCAGCTTCACTTGGCTACACAAAAAGCTTCCAAAAAGGGAAGCAGACTGACAGAAATCTATAGGAACCAAAGACAATTATTCATGGAAAGAATAATTGTTGGCATCTAGATATCAGACAACAACTTTTCTTTTGTTTATCACTTCACTTTCTCTTTTATTAGAGAAAAACATTCCATGCCTTACTTCTTTGGACAGACATGAGGACAAATTCGATAACAGTCATCTTCGTTGTCATCACCGAAGTCTTCATCCATGTGATGATGGGATGATGCTGCTTCAGACTCCATTTTTTCATCATCTAAATCATCGAGTTCAAGAATTTTTAGAACCTTTTTCCTTCAGATCCTTTTTAGAACAAGAAGGGCTGGACTCGATCAAAGACTTAAGTTTTTCAATCTTTTTAGATAAATCAAGGGTAGAGCAAGGTAATTCAGCTATAGGTTGCCTATCAAGCAGGATTTTCTGGGCTTTAAAAGATGTTGGGTTTAAATGATCAAGATGAAATTTATCCCACCAACGAATAAATATTTTCCTTTCAAGTTGTGGAACAAAATCCCAAGCATCTTCATCATCGTCAATAAAACCATAATCTCATTTCAGGATTCAGGGAGGTTCATATATTATCATAAACCACATAAAAAGTTTCCTCTTTTCAAGATAATTAGAGTTTTCTTTTCTAAAATTTTCTAGAAAAGAATCAATAATTGTCAAAGGCAAGTAATCAACATTTGGATCCCACACAGTACACCAAGTTCGAAACCAAATTGGGATCTTTTTCAGAGATCTGAGATAGAACTCGATAAACCAAGTGTGAGAATAGCGAATGTTTTGGAAACATGGAACTAAATTCCACGCCTTTTGGTAATACCAAAAATTGTAGCCTCTAAGACTGATGCGAGAATTATATGCGCACAAATTAAACCCTCTTTTTGACAATTGTAGTATAAGAATAAGTAGGGATCGTTCTGGACCGGGGATTAGGAGGGATTGCAAATCTCTTGGAAACTGACTCAAAAACGTAAAATAAAGTTTAAAACACTAAACTAGACTCAAAGAATGCAAAATTAAAGTTTAAAACACTAAGAGAAACCAAAAACTCAAAATGCTTTAAAAACACAAACTAAATTGAATTCTAACTAAAATGAACATTAAAGCAAAAGGGGGATTGAGGTTTTTACGAAAATTGAAATAACGAAACAAGTTAATAAACTAGACAGAATGTAAATATGAAATTTATGGATGAATGCTAGCTAAGGGGTTCATCTCCATACATGTTACACTTGCATACAAGATTGATTCTCAGTTGGTCTTTCGATAAATTATGAAACTCAACACTCCGGGTTAATTAGGTCCGCTTAAATTAACCGTCAAGTTTTCCTTAAGTTAATGAATTGGATGGGTTAGCGCAACGCAATTCACAACATTCTCCAAAAGTCCTTTACGTGAACAGCACAATAAAGATACAATCAAAGATCATTAAGCATCATGAAAACTATAAGTGTTGACAAGGCATTCGTTACTATGATGAGCATGAAACTCGTGCCAAGAATTCATTTAACGCGATTGTTTATAAGCAACCTCCACTACTTGTGAATATAAGTTCATAACGATTAGGTGAAACTCACTTATATTCTAGCGTCATATTCATGCATGAAAATTAAGCGCGCATTCTTAATAAACATACATAAATAAGTTATCAATCAAACGGTTAAACAAATTGAATCAACAACTTATGAAATTCCAACGAAAGTTAATCAATTCATATTGCAACTATAAACATAGTTTCGAATCACCCCCTAGCTAAAGGGGGATTAGTTCCTCATAACTTTGAAATCAAAGAAACACCTAAACATTCCAACAACTCAAACTTGAATTGTATGAACGTTTAGGCACTCTTCTCTTCCATTCCTCATACGTACAAAACAAAGAGAATTGAATTTAAACTTTGAAATCAAAGAAACACCTAAACATTCCAACAACTCACACTTGAATTGTATGAACGTTTAGGCCCTCTTATCTTCCTCGTTGTTGTAGCACAAGGTCTAAGGTGAGGTTTGGGGGATTATGGAAATGGATGAGGAGTGGTGGAAATGGAAGCAATGGAGGAGAAGTGGAAGGGGGACTCACGGTTTTGGATTCTAAGGGGAAGTGTTTGTGTTAGTTGTGGTGTGAGAAATGGAGATGGAGTGGGGAGTGAATGAATGGCTGAAATAATGATGGAAAACAGCTAGGAAAAGTATGGAATGCATGTGAAATGTAAAGGGAAAAACTGGAAATGGGAATGAAGGCCACGGCATGGGATGTTTTTCTGGAATGATGGCAGGTTGTGTATGTGTTGGGGAAGATAATAAATGTATGATGGTTGCTGAATGATTAAAGGGAATGAATGGGAGTGACACTAGGTTGGTTATGCATGTGGAATGTAGGTGTGTAGGTGCTGAAAATGCATGTGAATGCATGCTGGAAATGGGAGTGAAATGCACGGTATTGAGTTGGGAAATGAATGATTAAATGTGCATGTGGGTGAATGTGAAGGGAATGCATGTGTTGATTGATTTGTGGTGCAATGATGAAAGGCAAAGTGGAAGAATGTGGCTGAAATGGTTGAGGAAGGCACGGCAATGGATTAGGGGGAGCATGTGCTTGTTGGGTTGATATGTTTGAAGATGCATGTGTTGAATTGGTGGTTGAATGATGAAAGAATAAGTGAATGATTATGATAAGTGATAAGTGAATGATTATGATAAGTGTATGATATGTTAAGTGATAAGTGAATGATATGTTAAGTGATAAATGAATGATATGTGGTGAGTGATAAGTGAATGGAAGTGATAAGTGATAAGTGAATGGAAGTGATAAGTGAATGGTTTGATAAGTGAATGATATGATAAGTGAATGATATGATAAGTGAATGATATGATAAGTGAATGCTTTAAGTGTTTAAAATAGGGAACAAAGCCCTTCCTTGCATGGCAAGGAAGGGAGACACAAGGAAACACACGACAATGTCCTAAGGTTGCAAGGAATGTTGTTTTTGTGTTCTAAAATGCGTAGGAGTCTTCAATGATACTTAAACATGAGGTCTTTTAGGATTTAACTTTCCTACTTCAAGTCTTTAATTTCGTCCATCCTCTTGGCTCCAAGCATATGATATCCATTCCAATCTCTAATTTGCTCCAAAAGGCTCCAAAAGGCATCCTTTTGCATACCTTGCCCTTAGAACCTGAAAACACACAAAAGAAGCATAAAGGACTAAAATAACTAGAGAAACATAACGTAAATGCACGAGAACAAGCCATTTAAGTCGCATGAATATGCTCCTATCAAATACCCCCACACTTATCTTTTGCTAGTCCTCGAGCAAAACAGAAAGAAAAACAAAACAAAACCAAACGAAACAAAACAAGTAAAACACAACCTAAACCTTCCAACAACCGTCTTAGGGATTTCCAATGCACATGACACGTTAAAAATCATCATTCCCACATATTTTAGTCATCTTCACACTTAAGTACATTCTTAATCATAGTCACCATATACTAGTTCACAATTAAGCATTTAAAACCATGTTTTGAATGTAGTAACATGCCTTAGAGAATTTGCTCGATTCCTTACAAGATATGCACTCGATTTTCACTCAGATTTTCTAACTACACACCCTAATCTAGTCATATGTGAGAAGATTGATGTAAACATGAAAACGAACACTCACATATATGTATCACAAAGAACGCAATTTCTGGAGTTAATAAGCATGTTTAGATATGATCTCATGAATGGAATGCTCCTACTTAGATGCGAGAACCAGTGACACCATAAGCTCATACCAAGTTCAAACTCCACAAATTGAAACACATAACACTCAAGATTGAAGTCACGGGTTGTAATGGGGCTTGGGGTAATTGGCTAAAAATGAAAGGTAAGGATAACAAACGTTCTTTAAGCAATAGTGAGCAAAGTATTGAATTAGGCACTTAGAATTCCCTTTAGAATGCAGAAGTCAACTTTGATCACCCAAGGGGGAATTACACAAAACTTAGGGCCATATTCAACTTTTTTGGACCCTTTCTTCAACCATCAACGCTCGTGAGTTCATTCTTACTTATTTTCACTCCTTTTTTGTTTTTCTTTTTCTTTTCTTCTTCTTTTTCTTTTGAATCTCAAAACATAAATATAAACGTAATAACAAACTTTTACTCCCCCACACTTATTTCCTTGCATAATGTAACTTAAAAGGAATTCATTTAAGTCATGCTCACTATACTTTAAGAACAAGGGTATAGGAAAGTCCTACTCTAGGCTAGGTAAGGGGTGATGTGGTTAGCAAAGAAAATAGGCTAAACGAGGCTCAACGGGGTTAAAACTAATATATACGAAATATGGGAAGTAAGGCTATTTGGCTATGGTGGCAACTACACAACTTCATCTTGATATATGTTATGCAATTCAATGTCATGCTTTGAATGAAACGGATATAAGTTCTAGCATTTAGTTCTATCATGATACAATTGCATTCTAAGTAGCAACCAAACAAGGAATAATGAGATCATGCAACAACTTTAGAAAACAAAGAATCACAGAAAATAACTCTCCAAAGAAGGTAATGGCTCGAGTCTCACAGGGTTGTAGCGTTTGTTTGAGTTCCTTCCTTCAAGCATGTTACAAAAACGAATTTTTCTTTTATGATTGCATGTGAAGTCATACATTATAACCATAACCAAGCATATACCAAGAGTAAATCAAACTTTTCTCTATGTTTATAACTCTTTTTAACCGTCATGCAATTACAAACCAAATCCTTATCATTGTGTTGGAAGGTACCCTAAGACACAAACACACAAAAACGACTCAAAACACTCTTTTTTTTAGGTTTTTCAAAACATATTTTTCAAATTTTTATGTGATTTTCGGAGTTATAAAACAAAACACACTAAAACACTTTAAAACAATTTAAAAACACCTTAAAACAGCAAGGAACAACCTTTGAGGTTATGGGTGATAAAATCCCACGAATTTGCATTAAATATACTTAGTTACCCCCCCCACACTTAAATCAAACATTGTCCTCAATGTTTTAAGCATAGATTCACACAAAAAGCAACTAAACATACTAAAAGCAACTAAACATACTAAACATGGCAGAATGTAATTAACAAAGAGAAGAGTTTAGAGACGCAAATCTGGTTGTGGAATGTAAATTCCATCTTCTCCTTGTTGATTGCAATGAGGCTTGATGTTGTTGATTCCACAGGGGTTCCTCTCATCGTTGATTTTCCTTTGTGCTACTCTTGAAATGGGCAGCAGGATTCCCTTTAGTGTCTCCCCCGAAGGTCTGAGCTTACTCCTTTGGTCTGTTTCTTTGTTCAATCTTTCCAATTCGTATTGAAAAGGGTTGGAGGATAACTCAGCCTAAGTTTGTCTCCACATGCTTTAATGTATCATTTTCACTTGCCTTACTCGCTCCCCTTTACAGAAGTGGTCCCTTCTCTGGAAGTGTATCAACCGTTGAAGATGACTACTCGAGAGCAACGCTAGGTAAGCAATCAGGAATAGATTCCAGGCAGTTGGCTCCAACTCGGAAGACTGACTCCAAGTGCCGGCTGATTGCTTCTTTCACTTTGCCATGCGAGTAAGAACAAGGACAAAGAAAAAGACAGGGAAAGAGCATGATATGAGATACTTTTGCTTTAGACCTTGATGATATGAGATACCTTTGCTTTTGAAGAAACGGCGAATGAAGCAGCACATGTATTTGTTGTGGTTGTCTCCACATGCTTCGATCGACCGTTTCCTTCTGCCTCATTTGTACTCCAGGTTTCTGGTATCTTCTTTGGGGGAGAAAAAATTGAGTATTTCAAGAAGCTTTGCTGGGAGTGCGCCCTCAGAGGTGAGAGAGAGTTGGGCATTTTCTTCAGGTTTGCCTTGCCATAAAAGACGAAGGTCGACATATATAGAGATAATATCAAGTGGTGGTACTGTGTTTTTACCCTTGTCGACAAATGTCTCTTCGATATCTGAACGACGCCTCTTCGATTTCTGAACGGACGCCCCTTCGATTTCTGCACAGGCGCCCCTTCGCTTTCTGAACGACACGTGGTAGTGCGGATGCGGCTCTGTCAGAGCTCTTTTGACAAAGTCGCACGCGTTTTCTGAAAAGCAGAGAAAGCGTCGCCGAAATTTACGCTTGTCGGTAAAAGTGTAGCTGCGATGATGACCTCCACGTGAACTTTTGACAAAGTTGAACGCGTTTTCTGAAAAGCAGAGAAAGCGTCGCCGAACTTCCGCCGGAAATTCCAGCTTTTTGAATCGGTGGACGCGTCGCCTTGGCTTTTTTATTGAGCTATCGATCACCACAACAAACACACTCTGAAGATTTCCCATTCTTGAAAATCAACTCCGGCCCTTTGAAATTTAACTCCATCCCATCTCTTTGAACATTTTTGAAAAATGGCAAACCCATCGAACCTTAGCTTGGAATTGAGCCTTAGCAGTGATACGGGCGCGCCGCGTCAAGGTAACGTATGGCTCCCTTCTTTCTTATCTTCTAACGGTCTTCTTACAGGTGAAGACTCCGTGATGCAGGACGCCACAACAGCTACAATAGTAGCTAGGAACCTCCTCACTCCAAAAGATAGTAGGCTGCTGTCAGGACGGTCCGATGAGTCGGCCGTTCAAGAGTCCCTCGCACTTAGTGTTCAGTGTGCGAGTTCTGTGTCCAACATGGGCCAACGCCTGCTTGCCCGCTCCCATCAGGTGGAATCATTGATGGCAGAGGTGGAAAGTCTTAAGCAAGAGATCCAGCAGCTTAAGTACGAGAATAGAAGTTTGCATGTGCTTGCAAATAACTATTCGTCAGGCATGAAGAGGAAGCTTGATGAACTGCAAGAGTCTGAAGGTCGGATTCAAAGTGACCGTCAAAGGTTTTCGTCTTTCCTCCAGAGGCACCTTTTTCCTGGATCATCCAGCGTTTGGCCAAGTATTGAGGCCTGGAATGCTCTAGCTCCGATGCCTCCCGCTTCGATGCCTTCCGCTCCAATGCCTTCCGCTCCGATGCCTTCCGCTTCGATGCCTTCCGCTCCGATGCCTTCCGCTTCAAAGCCTTCCGCTTCAAAGCCTTCCGCTTCGATGCCTTCCGCTCCGATGCCTTCCGCTTCAAAGCCTCGTAGTGGGGCTTCACGTAAACAACCTTTGTGAAGCTCCATCTTTCTCCATGTTTAGTATCTTTTTTTTTTTTTTTTTTTTTTTTTTTTGAACATGCTTTGTTTTATTCAGTGCATTGAGTTGCCTCCCAAGTAGCGCTTTCTTTTACGTCTTGCAGCCGGACGAAGAACCCAATCACTCCAGGATATGTTCACGAATCGGATGAGAACTCCGAGTCATAAACTAGTACCTAAAACAAGAAACAAAACAAGATTAAGATTCTGGAATAAAAACAAACAAAAATAAAACAATCCAAGGGATTAGCAAATTTTCTAATCCCCGGCAACGGCGCCAAAATTTGATGCGTGAATTATATGCGCACAAATTAAACCATCTTTTTGACAATTGTAGTATAAGTATAAGTAGGGATCGTTCTGGACCGGGGATTAGGAGGGATTGCAAATCTCTTGGAAACTGACTCAAAAACGTAAAATAAAGTTTAAAACACTAAACTAGACTCAAAGAATGCAAAATTAAAGTTTAAAACACTAAGAGAAACCAAAAACTCAAAATGCTTTAAAAACACAAACTAAATTGAATTCTAACTAAAATGAACATTAAAGCAAAAGGGGGATTGAGGTTTTTACGAAAATTGAAATAACGAAACAAGTTAATAAACTAGACAGAATGTAAATATGAAATTTATGGATGAATGCTAGCTAGGGGGTTCATCTCCATACATGTTACACTTGCATACAAGATTGATTCTCAGTTGGTCTTTCGATAAATTATGAAACTCAACACTCCGGGTTAATTAGGTCCGCTTAAATTAACCGTTAAGTTTTCCTTAAGTTAATGAATTGGATGGGTTAGCGCAACGCAATTCACAACATTCTCCAAAAGTCCTTTACGTGAACAGCACAATAAAGATACAATCAAAGATCATTAAGCATCATGAAAACTATAAGTGTTGACAAGGCATTCGTTACTATGGAATACGCATGAAACTCGTGCCAAGAATTCATTTAACGCGATTGTTTATAAGCAACCTCCACTACTTGTGAATATAAGTTCATAACGATTAGGTGAAACTCACTTATATTCTAGCGTCATATTCATGCATGAAAATTAAGCGCGCATTCTTAATAAACATACATAAATAAGTTATCAATCAAACGGTTAAACAAATTGAATCAACAACTTATGAAATTCCAACGAAAGTTAATCAATTCATATTGCAAATATAAACATAGTTTCGAATCACCCCCTAGCTAAAGGGGGATTAATTCCTCATAACTTTGAAATCAAAGAAACACCTAAACATTCCAACAACTCAAACTTGAATTGTATGAACGTTTAGGCACTCTTCTCTTCCATTCCTCATACGTACAAAACAAAGAGAATTGAATTTAAACTTTGAAATCAAAGAAACACCTAAACATTCCAACAACTCACACTTGAATTGTATGAACGTTTAGGCCCTCTTATCTTCCTCGTTGTTGTAGCACAAGGTCTAAGGTGAGGTTTGGGGGATTATGGAAATGGATGAGGAGTGGTGGAAATGGAAGCAATGGAGGAGAAGTGGAAGGGGGACTCACGGTTTTGGATTCTAAGGGGAAGTGTTTGTGTTAGTTGTGGTGTGAGAAATGGAGATGGAGTGGGGAGTGAATGAATGGCTGAAATAATGATGGAAAACAGCTAGGAAAAGTATGGAATGCATGTGAAATGTAAAGGGAAAAACTGGAAATGGGAATGAAGGCCACGGCATGGGATGTTTTTCTGGAATGATGGCAGGTTGTGTATGTGTTTGGGAAGAGAATAAATGTATGATGGTGGCTGAATGATTAAAGGGAATGAATGGGAGTGACACTAGGTTGGTTATGCATGTGGAATGTAGGTGTGTAGGTGCTGAAAATGCATGTGAATGCATGCTGGAAATGGGAGTGAAATGCACGGTATTGAGTTGGGAAATGAATGATTAAATGTGCATGTGGGTGAATGTGAAGGGAATGCATGTGTTGATTGATTTGTGGTGCAATGATGAAAGGCAAAGTGGAAGAATGTGGCTGAAATGGTTGAGGAAGGCACGACAATGGATTAGGGGGAGCATGTGCTTGTAGGGTTGATATGTTTGAAGATGCATGTGTTGAATTGGTGGTTGAATGATGAAAGAATAAGTGAATGATTATGATAAGTGATAAGTGAATGATTATGATAAGTGTATGATATGTTAAGTGATAAGTGAATGATATGTTAAGTGATAAATGAATGATATGTGGTGAGTGATAAGTGAATGGAAGTGATAAGTGATAAGTGAATGGAAGTGATAAGTGAATGGTTTGATAAGTGAATGATATGATAAGTGAATGATATGATAAGTGAATGCTTTAAGTGTTTAAAATAGGGAACAAAGCCCTTCCTTGCATGGCAAGGAAGGGAGACACAAGGAAACACACGACAATGTCCTAAGGTTGCAAGGAATGTTGTTTTTGTGTTCTAAAATGCGTAGGAGTCTTCAATGATACTTAAACATGAGGTCTTTTAGGATTTAACTTTCCTACTTCAAGTCTTTAATTTCGTCCATCCTCTTGGCTCCAAGCATATGATATCCATTCCAATCTCTAATTTGCTCCAAAAGGCTCCAAAAGGCATCCTTTTGCATACCTTGCCCTTAGAACCTGAAAACACACAAAAGAAGCATAAAGGACTAAAATAACTAGAGAAACATAACGTAAATGCACGAGAACAAGCCATTTAAGTCGCATGAATATGCTCCTATCAAAGACTCATGTCAGGACTAGAGTGTAGGCGAATGTTGTAGGGCTAGGCTTGGCAATTTCTGACATGACCTATGAACCTGACACCAAGGTTATCGGGTCGACACGATAACGAATTGGGCTGTTATCGAGTAACCTAATAAGCATCTGTTAAGATGACGGGTTGATCCGAGTATACACATGGGTAACCCGATACATGATAAGGAAAATACTAATTTATAATTTTATCCCCCTAAAAATACTATAATAATTATATATTATATATATAAATTTGGAAAAAGGAGGTAATATATTTTTATATGGTATAGTAATATTGTTTTATTTATTTTCATAATTATTTTGGTAAAATTCTCATAATTTAAATGGTTTATAATGTTTGGTTTTTTTATATTTAATTTATGCGGAAGAGAACTTCGATGTGATTACTGAAAACATCATCAACATAACACTTGAAGGCAATAGATCAAGCCAAAGTTCCAATACAATTTCTCCATGATGATCGATGAAAATCGATGGATTTTGTAAAAGGAATAACATGCAAGTTTTGAGTTTCATTGGCAAGGTTTTAACTTATGAGAAAAGCTTCACGACCTTGAAAAGAAAAACTCCTTCATTTTGCATATCCTTAAACATTTGATATTTTGTAGTAGACTAGTAGCGTATTGGTGCTTTTTTTATTAGGCTCTTATTTTGGAGTGTAGATGTAGTACTTAACAACAAATGTGTTTTTATATTTTGAAGTAATATTTATGTGGCAATGTGGTATGTGCAAATTTAAGGAAAAAAAATATTTTTCTTAACAATCATAATGAGTTGGGTCATTTTACCTATTGGGTAAAATGACCCGACCTGTTAAGGACCCGTTAAGATAACGAGTGTAACATGACATGACCCGTTAAGATAGCAGGTGTTACACGAAAATGACACGAAACACAACAAACACGACCCATTTGCCAGGCCTATTAGGGGCTATGTCCCCATCCTGGGAAAGAGATGACTTTCAGTATCTGCATTTTTGAAAATCCAATCATGTTGTTGGATTCACTTGTGTATCCTTGAACAATATTAACTGATTCAGTTCCAATTAGAATTCTTTCATACCAATGTCTTAGCTTTTAGAAAGGATAGATGTGATCACAATGCTATTTTTCACCAACTTGCCTAGAAATTAAGGATAAATATGCATCCTCTATGCTCATTAGATGAATTGCCTAGGTAAAACGATTGTCAGTGATGGCTTTCTCCCTCCCTTTGTTATAAGGGAGAGTAGTTGAAATTGAATTTGGATTTGCCTAGGAGGAAGAAGAACCTTTTTGGATGGAGGTGGAACCTTTTCTAGAAGGAGCTAGATTTTGCTCATTCTTCTTAATGTGTGCCTTGCAAAAATTCACATGTTGAAAAAATCAAGCAAAGAGTTAGAATCACCTTTAATATATTCAATATCAAAATCAAATGCTAACAAGTTCCCTTGGCATCTAGCAAATATTTGTTTTGATGCTAAGTTTTTAACATCTTTCAACAAAATATCCTTGGTGGCCTTACAATCACATAATTAGGAAATGCTTGTTAAGAAGATCACTTTCAAATTTTATAACTGCATGAACTATCAATAAAAGTTCCTTATTAACAGTAGAAAAGTTTTTCTAAGTGGACTTCTAGACATCAAAAGTAAAATGAACAAAAGATTCTCTATCGTCTTGAGTTCTTTGCTTCAGGACTCCTTTATAGCCTTCGTCAAAAGCATCATTTTCAACAATCTTGAAAGCTTCAGGATTTGCTAAAGCTAGACACGGTAGTTCTTTGACTTTTCAAAAGTCTTACTGCCTGAGTTTGTTCCTCTGTCCAAGGAACAGGGTTTTTCTTCAACCTTTGATAGAGTGGTTTGTTATCCTTCGCTAGATCTTTGTAAAAGTCACCTACATAATTAAGGCTTCTCAAAAATCTTTGTAAATGCTTTTATACAGAATTTCATCTGGAAATTTGTCAGCAAAATTAATAGCTCCATCAATAGGTAAAGTAATTCCTTTATGAATATTGTGACCTAAAAATCGAACCTTTGTTTAAAAGAGTTTCATCTTTCGAGCTAAGACAACTCAACCTGCATGCAATTTTTACCACTTTCAAGAAAATATTAAGATATTTAAAGTATTGTTCTCACAAATTAGAATAAACTAAAACGTCGTCAATATAAACAATAGTTAAAGTGGAGTAAGGATTAAGTATATCATTCATTATATTTTGAAACTCTGAAGGAGCATTCTTTACTTCAAACATCATTACATTCCATTCATAATGACTGAATGGTACATTGAATGTAGTTTTGTAGTTGTCTTTTTCAGTAATCTAAATCTACCAATATCCAGATTTCATCTCGAATTTAGAAAATATTACTGCTTGATTCAGCCTGTCTAATAAATTTTTCTTATTTGGAATAGAATACTTAATCTACTTGAGAGGTTTGTTTAAAGATTTGTAATTAGTGATTAACCTAGGCACTCCTTGTTCGAGTTCAGCAGCATTTTCCACGTAGAAGGCTGAACAGCTCCAAGGAGAGTAGCTTTTTTGGATTCACTTTTTTTCAAGCAATTCATTAACTATTCATCTAAATTGGTCAAGCCTTGTTGGGAATTTTCTTTCCTTCAAAATTAGGTTCATAGGGTAATTCAACAATATCTCTCTTACGATCCCAACAGGCTTTAGGAAGTTCAGCACAGACTTGTTTTTCAAATTCATATTGAATGGACTCAACCTTTTTCTTCCACTATTTTGGTAGTGAGTTGCTTTTTAGTCCTTTTAAAATGCATTTCTTCTTTCAGAGAACATGAAAATTTTTCTTCGTTTTAAATATTCTTTTGTATGGTATTTACATACTGTAATTGGGGTTCCTTTAAGAATTAGAACTTTACCTTTGTTCTTTCAACTTTAGTTTCAATGCCTTCGTTAGAAGACTTAAATGGGTAAAGCATATTGATAAAGAGATGACCTAAAATCACGACATCAGTTAGTCCTTTAACCATAACAAAAGGAGTTTTGAAGCAAACCTCATCTTGAATTACGGCGACATTCATCACTTTATATTGGATTTTCATATGTTGGTCAGTTGCACTTCGCAGGCCTTGAGAAGTTTTTGAGAAGTACTTTGTGGGTACAACTCCTTTAGTTATACAATTTAGGTCTACTTCAGAGTCAATGCGTGTTTCTATTGTAAACTTGAAAGTTTTGTTAATAACAAAGATAATTATGGAATCACTTTTTTTGAGAAATTTCCTTGTTAATGCTACTAACATACTTCAAGGTTGAGATGCTACTGTTTGGATCAGTTAGTTCTAAAACTGGTTCATACTCTGGAGGCTTATTTTTTTTCTTTTCTGCAAAATCATTTATCAGATGTTGAAACTCGTTTTCAGTTTCATTTTTACTACCTCTATTCCGAACCTCATCTTTAGGCGAGAAATGATGGAGTTCGAGGACTTGAACCCTATGCTTTAATCATTTGGTTTCATCTTTCGTAGAATTAATTTCATGCTGCAACTCAAATAATGTAGGTTCTTTTTTGATTGTTTTTTCTGCCATCCTATCTACTATTATTTTGAAGCTATAAGTTGTAACTGGTTGTTTTTCCCTAGGCTTTGGTTTTTCCTTTTCTTTAGCCAAATCTAAATATTTTTCTAGAATCTTTCTTTTTTCTAGGGGATCTTCTAGCCTATTAATTAAGTCTAAAATCAAACTTTATTCTTTGGTGATAACATATAGGTTTAGTTTGCAAGCGCGCTTTTCATCTGTTTCAAAGTTGCTTGCTTCGGTCATTGATGTAAACTGCTTCATCTTCAAGGACTGTAACTTCATTTTCGCTTTCATTGGAATCAGAAGAGTTTAGCATTAGTTGATAACGAGTGTATTCAAGAAATTTGTACTTCTTAGCACACCATTCATACCAAGGAAAGAATCTTGTATTAATCATTTTTTCAATCATGAAGGTGTAGTACAGTTTTCTCAAGAAAACTCTCTTTCTTGATTATAGGTTTTTTCTAACCATTCTATTTTCAAAGCATTTTCTTCATTGTGATAATCTTTCTCAATAAATTCCTTATATGGTTCAAATTTTACTATTACACAGATGTGGGATTCAACATCATCCCAAGAGAATTCCAATTGGGGTGGATTCCTAGAGCTCCTAGAAGGAGTTGTGGCTCCAGTATTTTCGACCTTATAGAATGGGTATTGCACTTGTTTGTGGGTTTTTTCTATGGCCTTCTAGGATAATGCTTTCGTGGTCTTGCTCATATGAGCTTGATTCAGGCGTTGTTTTTCTGAAGGAATTTGTTTTGAAAGGGATAGGCCTAAGAGAATCAACACTCATTCGAGGACCTAAAATTAGCCTGGTTAACTTATCATTGTTGAAATGTATTTCTACATCTCTATCTTCATATTGGTTAATATGGCTAGGTTCTTTGTTTTGAATTGGCTGAGGATGGATTGCTTCCTGTAATCTCCATCTATCAGGTAAAGTAACTTCATTTCACCTAATCATCTTTGGTACCACAATATGTGGTTTTCCTAAATTGGCTTGGAACAAAATGGTTTGTCACTTGCTATCCATAATTTTAGCTTTGGGTACAATGGTGCTTATAACCTTATATGAAATTCGATAATTAATGCAAGATTTTGTGATTCAAGGTCCATGTCATACCCTTGGGTATCTACGCTTAATGTAAGAGTTTTTAAGATTCCGGGGTTGGATAACGACACTGAATAGTTTGGGTAACAATTAAAATAAATTGGCCCCTCACTTAAGGAAGACTCTACTAATCCTTGCATGGAATTAATAAAGTTCCTATGTTGTTTATCCCAAAGATAGAGTAGAATTAAGGTATCTAATCTTGTTCTAGTTAATGGTTTCACTGCAACCTATATAGACCTACATGCAAATAGTTATGACCCCTTTGCATATGCTGATCAATTTGGTGTTGAGAGAGTAGTTGAAAATCTGCAATAGCATCAGTGACTAAAATGGTTTTTTTTTTTCAACCATTTTAATTGAATAATTTGATTTAAATTCGAAAGTTCATTTATGATATTTATCACATGTCAAAACCTTAAGGATATTCTAGTTTTCTAAATCCTTTTCTATATTCAGGATGGTTACTTCTTCAACATTCTTAATCTCATAATTCTTGAGCTATTAATGCTATTAGAACCGATAATGCTACCTACAGTTCTCTTACTGAAGGATCTAAGTAAACTAGAAATTAGGAGGATAGTTTCTCTACTTTTCTGTTCCCTAGGTGATGTATTGACATACTTACTACCTAAACCTTCACAAGCCTCACCTCGGCTTCTCACGACGATACGGCTCGCTGACGACTTCCCCCCACCTTAGTGAGAAGTTCTTGCAGTGTATGTTGATATAATGGTGTAGTTTAGCTTTTATCTTGACTGAGAGCCCTATTACTAATAGATATATATATATATATATATATATATATATATATATTCAAACAATTCATGCAGTATAATTTAGCATCATATGTTGCAAGAATAATCCATTGTTAATTGGGCCAGCCCTGAGAATTGAGGGGTCATACGCGAGCCTTCGAGGTAGGGCTTTAAAGTTTTCTAACTCCTGACCATTTGTATATTGATATATAGTTATATATAAATATATATATATATATATATATATAAAAGAATTCGCTAAATACATGAAAAAGTTTATTTCTACATCAATTATCATTAAAAATTAATATCAAAAGAAGAAAGCTATGCAAACATTACTTAAATATTAAATGTCTCGTGTTGTTGGATGCAAATGTACCAAGAGTTTACAATCAAGAGTCAAAGATTAAGAGTGAAGAATAATAAAACTTGATGACCAAGAGAGTAAAGAACAATAAAACTTGATAGACGAATGTAATAAATTCAAGAACTCCAATTGGTTCTCTTGTATTCTTTCTAAAATCAAACATCACACTAACGAATACTAGAATCATCCAATTGAATAATATTGAAAAACAAAATTTAAATTCATAGTTTTGGTTAACTCAAATTGTTAAGAACATGTGAGAGTTGATTTAAACATTCAATAGAAATTGAGAAATTAGGAAGTTGAAATAAAAGAAGGATTGCAAAGGGTACATGCTTTTTCTGACCATTTTATGATTTTTTTTTTTTTTGTGTTATTTGTTTTTTGAGGTTTCTTTCAAAAGCAAAAGAATAAAAAATGTAATTGGACAAGGATAATGGCTGTTTGTATTCAAATTCTGGGTTAGGCCATTAAATTCATATGGAGTAAATTTGAAAAATAAGAAAAAAAATAATGACTAAAGTGCAGCTTCAGCTCAATTATGATGTTTCTTACTTTTGCTATTTTATATTCCATTTACAAGATATTAAAAAAAAATTGGGGCCCCTTAAGATTGTGGGCCTAGGCTCGCCTTACCCAGTTACCCTCAAGGCCTACCCTATTGTTAAGTGAATCTTAAGAGTAACTTGTAAGGACCACCAAAGTGGTTTAATTACTTTCTTGATTTTGTAAGATTCAATAGTGTACAACAATATGTGATTTATATGCACTAACATGTAATAAACTTCCAAAGAAATTATCTACTGGGATTAGCTATAAAATAGTATATAGTGCGTTATGAAACTAGGAGTATATATATTCATTATATATTCATTCTTACCCAAAGGTATTGAACTTATACGTACTCTGGTATTTATACTTAGCTACACAAGATTTGAGATTCATAATCATGATTATATGGACAGATTCTCACTCAAAAGTGTGGCTGGTTCCATAACTTTTGAGCATTGTATTTAAAGGCAGAGGCGTATGTGAGGGTTCCATGGATTGCCCCGCCTAGGCATGAGGCAAAGCCTCACAAGACCTAAATAACTTAATATATATTGCATATATAATTATATATATATGCGAGGGTTCCATGGATAGCCCCACCTAGGCGTGAGGCTTTTGCCTCATGAGACCTAAATAACTTAATATATATTGCATATATTGCATATATATATATATATATAGTATAATACTTTGTAAAACAAATATAATTATAACCAAGCTAGAGATAATATCTTCTTCTTCATTACTAAGTGTAGTTGTCCTTGGAAATTATGTCATACAGTCTAAAAATGTTGTAATCATTTATTTTATTGTAAGCAATTATAGTGAACTTCAAGAGAAATAAGGTTAAGGGCCACAATTATAGGGAGTTTGAAAGGAAATAAAGGCAGAATGTCGCAATTATAGGCAATTCAAAAGGAAATAAAGGATAAGTGGAGCGATTATAGGGAATTTAAAATGAAATAAAGATTGAGTGGATCAATTATTATAGGGAATTTAAAGGAAATAATGGCTGAGTGGAGTAGTTATAAGAAATTTCAAGAGAAATAAATCTTAGCTAATCAAAATGCTAGGTGGCAGAATCTGAATGGGCAAATTAACAAAAAAAAAAAAAAAAAAAAAGTTAGAGTTAGACTTTGCCACTAGGATTTGGAGAGCAAAACTTTCTCTCTTTCTTCTTCCCTGAAACTAGAACGGCACATAGAGGAATGACAGAAACAGAGGAACGACAGAAATAGACCTAGATTTGGAAGGAAAAAGGGCCCAACTAAACGCCTGGGTGCACCTCAGCCGCCTTCTGCCTACCCCCACAAAACAGAGGAATGATAGAAATAGACCTGGATTTGGAAGGAAAAAGGGCCCAACTAAACGCCTGGGTGCACCTCAACCGCCTTACGCCTACCCCCACAAAAACAGAGGCGAAAACCCAGCAGCCTTGCCTCCAAGGGTGCCTAGGCACTCCTCGTGGCCAGTTTTTTAAACACTGCTTTTGAGTGACAAAGAACCTCGAGTTTCTTTTTATTTTTTATTTTTATTTTATTTTATTTTTTGTTGTTGTTGTCGTCGTCACAAACTCACGAATCTCCCAAATGTTGTTTTTTTTTATTGTAGGTTTCAACATGCTCAATCTTATGAACACTCAGAAGTTGAATGGGAATAATTTTAAACATAGAAGCAAAAAAATGAAATGCATCTTGGTATGCTGGAATTCAACATTGCATTCTCACAGAGTTAGCTAACAACCTTAGCTAAGAGTAGCATAGCTGCAGAGAAAGAAGCATTTTCCAAATGGGAGGGGGAATCAAATTTCATTGTTGATTATGCAAAATGAAATGGAAAAGCATATTAGGGGTGGCATCCCAAAATGTGATTTGGCACAACAGTGACCTAAATTGAGAAGTTTAAGAGGTCTGCAGTTAATCAATGCTAAATATGTTGGTGTTGGGAGTATTAGAGAACATCTCCTCAAGCTTGTCAATCTCTCTAACAAACTCAATGCCATGGACATAGCCATAGCTGATCAGTTCCTTGTTCATTTGGCTTTGTTCTCACTTCCAAGTGATTATGAACAAATTAAGGTCAGCTATAATTCCCAAAAGAAAACATGGAAATCAATGAATTGATGTCCGTTTGCTGCCAATAAAAAGAAAGAATGAACAAGAGTAAGAATGAGACAATGAATCTAGTGCAAGCTGGGAAAGGAAAGGGCAAAGCTTATGTGTCAAACAAGCATGGGACTCACAAAATTAGCAGGACTGCAAGCAAACTGGTTCTAAGAAACATGCCTCCAATTCTGTGATACCCTTTAAGAATGAACTTGCCTCCTTGAGCACTGGTTTTAAAGTTAACAAGAACAATTTCAAATAATGCTTCACTGTGGTTCTTCTGAGCACTTGAGAAAAGAGTGTACTATGTTTAAAGCTTGGCATGTTTAGGAAGGTATTGAAAATATAAATGTTTTTGTTACAGTAGAGTTAAACATGGTTTTTATTCCTCAACACTTATGGTGGTTTGACATTGGCTGTTTTGTGCACATAACTAATTCATTGCAAGGATTTTAAAACCATAAGGGCCACAGTAAGGAGCATTACAATGTCTATGTTGAAAATGGAAATAAGTTAATGTAGAATATGTTGGTTAAGTCATGTTAAAGCTTTCTTGACACACCCCGACCCCAATAACCACATCGTGAGATGACTTCACAAGTCAACTTAATGACGAAGCCATCGTAAGATATTTCTGATGTGCAAGAATTTGTACAAAACGTTCATTAATAATAAATCCAAAGTTGCTACAAAGTTCACTTATCAACCTCTTCACTTGGGGACACAAATTATCTTAGGATTAAATCCCATTATTATCACATCACACCATAGCAGCTAGTGTTTCACACAATAGTAAACACATAAAACTACAGTGTTGTGCATAATCAAAAGTGCGATCATGCAATTGTTACAATAAAGATAAAATTGTAGTAAATGAACCATCACTCTAAATCCAAAGGATGAAAGCCTCACTACCAAGCCCACTTGTCACCACCGATGTTCTCCTTGTTCTCATTACGTCTTGAAGGGGTTGACAAAACAAAATGTGAGTGGACCAATTTTATCACATCAAAAATCATTCAAACATAATAACCTCGTTTTGAAATCATATATAGTGAAAACTACATACATAGTAATACTGCAATAGTAGTAGTTAGGATCAACTCAATCTTGCTTGTCATATCAAAGAAACTAAATCAATCACAAATAAAGTAATGCATAGTAAGCAGGTGAAGTGGCATCTACCTGATCCATATCTAGCGTCTACTAGCAAATTCTAGCATATGCTAGAATAAAATGTATCTGCAATAAATCATACGACCGTAGCTAACTATACGATATGTATGATAACCATGTAGTGAAAATAAATCACTAGTGATCTTAAGATAGCATCTAATTATTAATTTCAGTATAAATCTCTTCAAAGACTAACATAAATAATATGCATCTACATATAAAGGCATATATATGTGTGTACGCGTGTGCGCACGCGCGCGCATTAAAAACGTTTAAGTTTTCAAAAGGGTCCACTCACAGGTAAGCAGAACATCCCTCGACAATAGGCTCCTTGCCTACACTCTTTTTATCCTCTAATAAACATGTAATAATCATATAAAGCTAAGTTAAGCACTAATTGACATTTTATGCAAATTCGTCCAAAACTACCATTTAGGTAATGAAGTTGCACAAACTGAGGACACTACGTGATTCAGAACATCGAAAAGGCTAGGAGTTTACCCAAACACATTTTAGGAGGAAGGGAAGTCGAATCCACCTCGGATTCAACGGCTCTTGCTCGGAAAAGCTCACCAGAGTCTGCACAGAAACATAGGGAGCATACATGCATTAAAACAGAGGTTCTCATCATAAAATACATCTCAAAACCCCACAAGTTAACTTAGGAACTCACCCAAGTGCCCTGCAGCAGGGTTTGGAGGCGAATAGACTTCGAACTAGTCGGAGTTTGTCCTCCTTCTCTTGCCGGAAACTGGAAACAGAAAAGTGAATGCATGCATGGATTAGACTCGGATTAATGAACCCAAAACCCTCACATTTTATCAATGTTGAAATACAGAGATATTACAGGTACTGCAGACTTTTGTCGACTTCGACCTCAACGGCAATTACGGAAATTCGATGCCGGAGATGAACATGCAAGCATAGATGATTCACCGAGGTTAAAATCCTCGAATTTCACCACAAACCAACCCTAGATTAACACCAAACAAGATTTAACCCAAGAATTTAGAGATTAAACGAGAAATCACCTGGTATTAAAAAATGGAGCTCGATCCTCTCTACTTCAATGTTGGATCACCCTACGGTGCTCCGATGATAAATGCAAGTACATATCCAGGTTCTATTAGTCTTAGGGATTCCAAATATGTAGTTTTTATTGAAAGTTAAGAGTGGGTATCTGGAGCTACTGGTTAGGTTGATGATTATGGTGTAGTTGTCACCTTACTTCTAGTTATATCTTGTAAAAATCTTGTATCTTCTTTCCCATACTTCTAGGATGGTTATAGCTTTTTAGCCTTTTCCCTTACCTTACTTTCTGCTCCTTATTTTACGGAGCTGCCGTGTAGGAGTGATTCAAGGGTGATTAGTGTGTTGATCACTATTTGCCCTATATATCTTGTATCCTTGTTTCCTTATGAAATATAATACAAACAAACACTTAAAACTCAACATGGTATCAGAGCAAGACTAACATATCTTTGTGATACTTGTTGCTTTGTTCTTCAAGCATCCTTTCATGGCTGACAAAAACCCTATCCTTGAGTCCGAGGCTGATAGCTCACTTGGAGCCAGTTACCAAAATCAATCGGAGATCGATGTAAATCCAAATCAAAGGTTGAGAGTTCTGTGCATCTAAATGAGTTCAACTACTTACCATGGTCAAGGGTAGTGTCACTTGCTCTAGGAGGAAGATCAAAGCTAAGGTTCATAAATGGAAGTATTGAAGCTCCTGATGCTTCCTCTTCCACTTATGAATCTTGGCTCAGCAAAGATCATTTGGTCATGTCCTGGCTCCTCAATTCCATGGAGCAGAAGATAGCTGAGATATTCAGCTACTCTGAGTCATTTTTCCAACTATAGAAGTCTGAGCAAGAGATGTATAGAAATCAAAATAATGCAACTCATGTGTTTCAGCTTAAAAGAGATATCATGAGCATGCAACAAGATGGGAAACGTTTTGTTCAGCTTCTTGGAAGTCTAAAATGTATGTGGAATGAGTTGGAGGTATACCATCCACATACAACGAACTCAAACCTACTTCTTAAAAGAGCTGAAGAAGATAAAATCTTCCAGCTTCTCTTTAGTTTTTTTTGGGGGGGGGGGGGGTCTGAATATGAGGATCTTCGTAGCCATATTCTCATGAATCCAGAGCTTCCCACCTTTGCAACTGTTTGTGCAACAATTCAGAGGGAAGAAGAGAGTAAAAAGGTTATGAACGCTGGTACCATGACGACTGCCTCGAAAGCTAGGGCTTACTTTTCCAATGATAAGAAATACTTCTCCAATGATAAGAAGTACAAGGGAAGAAATATTCATCTCAAATGCAAACATTGTGATGCCATCAGACATGTGAGGGAACATTGCTGAATTCTTCACCCTGAGCTTAAACCAGAGGGAACATTGCTGAATTCTTCACCCTGAGCTTAAACCAGACTTCATGAAAAATGAAAGGTTTATTTAGAAGAAGCCTTAGTTCCCCAGTTACAAAGCTAATCATGCCTCATCCCTGTCAACTAGAGGCTCAGAAGATCTTCTGAATTTTACCTCCAATCCCACTACACTTATAAATAAGTTTGATGCGTACCTTCAAATGAAGAAGGAAGTCTCTAGGAGTGATGAAGCTGGTACCTCTGGAAATGGCAACTCAACTGCTTTGCTAGGAAAGTTTGCAAGTTTTCTGGCTGACTCGAAAAAGCTCAATGAGGACAACATGCAAGGTATATTGATAGTTTTCAAAACTGCTCTAAATATAAATCAATTGCATGATTTGTGGGTCATAAATTCCGGTGCCATAGGCCACATGACAAACCAATTTTATAAGCTCCATGATTTTAAAAAACTTCCTACACCTTCACATGTTTCAGTCGCTAATAGGGAGGGAGCTAAAGTGTTAGGAATGAAAAAAATACATCTAGTGTATGACAATATAGAGTCTAAAGCCTTGTATGTTCCTTCATTATCTTTTCAACTTCTCTCAATTGGACAAATCACACATGCCTTAAACTATTCAGTTACTTTCTCCCCTTACATTGTCATTTTTCAAGACTATATCACCAAGAAGAAGATTGGTGAAGGTTTTTTCTTATGGTCTTTATTACCTATCCAAGGACACTTCATTTCTCATGGGATTTCAAGTCAAGTCTAACCTAAGTCAAGACCAAACCTTGTGGCATCAAAGATTAGCTCATCCATCTGAGCCTATTTTGTCAAGATTATTCCCAAATTTGTGTAAAGAAGTGATCTAGTGTCATACTTGTCATTTTTGTAAAGCCACTAGGTTACTTTTTGGTTCATCCTCAAATAAGACCAAACAAGTTTTTGAAAATGTACAGGGGCCATTTTTTGAATCTTTTGATGGGTTTAAGTATTTTGTAACTTTCATAGATGATTTCACGAGAGTTACTTGGTTATACCTTTCGAAATCTAGGAGTGAAGTTGTTGAAGCATTCATAGACTTTCATAATCTTTTCAAAAATAATTTCAATTCCCAAATCCAAACTTTGAGATCTGATAATGGCTCGGAATATATGTCACACATCAAGAAACAATATTTAAGCAGTAATGGAATTTTGCATCAAACCAGTTATGTTGGTATTCCACAACAAAATGGCATAGCCAAGAGAAAGAATCATGATCTACTTGAAAAAGCAAGAGCTCTAATGTTGCACATGAAGGTACCAAAAAGATTTTGGTCCTAATGGATCATGACAACTGCATATTTCATAAATAGATTACCAAGTCGACTCTTGGAGTTCAAATCTCCAATGGAAGTGTTAAAAGGAAGGGATGTTAGTTTGTCACATCTTAAAGTCTTTGGATGCACATGCTATGTTCATATTCAATCACAACATAGGGATAAACTGGACCCTAAGGCTAACAAATGCATGTTTCTTGGTTATTCATCTACTCAAAAAGTTTACAAGTGCTATAGTCCCGAGTTAAAGAGAGTTGTAGTTTCAAGGGATGTATGGTTTGATGAAACTAACTCATTTTACAACCAGCTATTTGATGATCAATCACAGGGGGAGTCATATTTTGAGTTTTTTTCCCTACCAAGGGCTGAGGAACTATCTTTCGAGATACAACCTCTTAATGCTCATACTGCAGCTGATGCAACTCAAGTTAGTGATCACAATTCTGACCAATAGATGCACAATGAAAAATCTCCTCATGAAAAGCCAGAAAGCTCGACAGAAGAAACACAACAGGTCTAAGGCAAATGAAATCCAATGTGTGCTAGGCACCTTCCTACAAGGCTTCAAGATTATGTGACTTATTCAGCAAGGCATCCAATCAGTGGTTTCATGTCCAACCAGAAAGTTTCAAAATCTTATGCTGCCTATTTGAACACCATCATCAGTCACTGTGAGCCTCAAACATTTCAAGAAGCAAGCCACCAAGAAGTGTGGAGAAATTCCATGGAAGAAGAGCTTCGTGCTCTCACTAATCACAACACCTGGAGTGTAGTTAGACTTCTACCAGAAAAAATGGCAGTTGGTAGTAAGTGGATCCACAAAATCAAATTCCCTCAGATCGATCGATTGAAAGGCACAAAGCTAGGTCGTGGACTACAAGGAAACATTCACTCCAGTTGCCAAGATGAACACTGTGAGGGTGTTACTGTTTGTTGCTGTGAATAAAGCATGGTCTCTATACTAAACAGATGTGAAGAATGCATTCTTACATGATGACCTTAAAGAGGAAGTCTACATGACACTACCACTGGGACATCCTCAATACAATGAGCCTCGCATGGTATGTAGGTTGTACAAATCCATTTATGGAATAAAACAATCCCCAAGAGCTTGGTATGCGAAAATCAATTTGGTTTTTGAAGAAGTTGGTTTTCAAAGAAATCATGCAGACTCATCCATGTTTGTTCGAATATGAGTGGTTGGCAAACTTGTAGTGTTGATCTATGTTGATGACTTAATAATCACAGGGGACAATGCTGATGAAATCATAAACCTCAAGGTCTCCCTACAACAAAAGTTCTCCATCAAAGATCTGGATAGAAATGGCCTCATCAAGTAAAGGGTTATTTCTTAACCAAAGGAAATATATCCTCGATCTTCTCACATAATCAAACATGAAGGATGCCAAGCCAGTTCAAACTTATCTCAACAGCAAGCTTAAGCTTAGCTTGGAAGGCAAACCTCTGCCTAATATTGGTTACTATCAACATCTTGTTGGTAAGTTAATTTATTTAACTATCAAGACCAGATATTACATTTGCAGTGATCTTAGCTAGTCAATTCGTGCATGCACCTACAATAGAACACTTCAACCTCGTTAAGAGAATACTTCGTTATCTCAAAAGATCGATTGGAAAAGGAATTCTCATGAAGTAGAATAATAACACTCAAGTTATTGGTTATTGTGATGCTGACTGGGCAGGAAACAAAATAGATCGAAAGTTTACCACATGTTATTACACGTTTGTGGGAGGAAATTTGGTAACATGGAAGAGTAAAGAGCAAAGTGTCATTGCAAGATCAAGTGCAGAAGTTGAGTATAGATCGATGGCATCCACATTATGTGAATTAATATGGCTTATGGGTCTGTTGAGTGATTTGGGCTTTCAAACAAAGCAACCTATGTCAATGTATTGTGATAATCAAGCTGCAATGCACATAGCGTCCAATCCAATTTTCCACGAATGAACAAAACATATTGAGGTTGATTGCCACTATGTCCGTGCTTAGGTGCAAACTTAAGTTATTCAAACTCTCTACACAAGGAGTGTTGATCAGTTCGTTGACATTTTCACCAAATCATTACCTCCAAATCAGTTTAAGCGTCTTCTATCCAAGCTCAGTTCCATCAACATTCTGGACCCAGCTTGAGGGGGAGTATTGACAGTCAAGAGTGGGTATCCAGAGCTATTGGTTAGGTTGATGATTAGGGTGTAGTTGTCACCTTACTTCTAGTTATATCTCGTAAAGATCTTGTATCTTCTTTCCCATACTTCTAGGGTTGTTATAGCTTTTTAGCCTTTTCCCTTACCTTACTTTCTGCTCCTTGTTTTATGGAGCTACCGTGTAGGAGTGATTCAAGGGTGATTAGTGTGTTGATCACTCCTTGCCCTATATATCTTGTATCTTTGTATTGTTGTTTCCTTATGAAATATAATACAAACAAACACTTAAAACTCAACAGTTTTAGGGTTTGATTTGAGAAGGAATTGAAGTGAAAGCAAGGGTGGAAGCTCTCGAAGCTTAGAGAGAGAGTATTCGAGAGTTAGAGAGAGTGTGTGTGTCTATGTGCGCGCGCGCGCATGCATGCTGAAATAGAAAGAAGAGAGAGGACTAGAGTGAGTTATAACCCCACTGACAATTCTTTTTTAGTGAAATTACGAATTTTCCTCTCCATTATTTATAATTTACAATTAGGTCCTCGCAACTTCAATTCAAATTTCATTTTTGATATTAATCTAATGTATGAGAATAAAGTTATGAAACTTAAGAAAGTATAAGGATTTTGAACTCAAGTCGAGGCTCAAAAATTGACTAAGGCACCCACTTAGGGGTAAAATTGTAACGACACGTCCCCAAATATTACATTTTTTATAATTTTAAAACGTAAATTTACGAAAACTGCCCGAGGTAAAAAATGTTGACTTTTGTTGACCGCCTGGTCGTATCGTGTAAGGCTCTTTTCCATGGCGTATCCTTGTAGTACTTGTCATTATGAACGTGTGGGCACAAGCATAATTGAATTTAGAGCTGGAATGTGAATTTTACGGCATTCGATGCGTTAGGGATATTTTGCGTTTCATCTTTTCTTTCCTTGTTTGGTGAGCTTGTGGGGCCCACCCCTGGTTTTTGGTCCCCAGTTCTTTCCCTCCCTCTTTCTTTTTTTTTTTTTACCCTTTCTTTTCTCTTCTTTTTCTCCTTGGTGAACTCTCTCGAACCCTTTCCCTCATCTCACTTCCCTCAAACTCTCTGTTATCACTCTCTCCCTCCTTTGTAAAATATCTACCCTTCTTTAGCTTATGAGATAGATCCCGAACCTGTGAGTATAAAGTAAAACAATTTAGCCTTTTCTCTTTTTGGCAGAGGCATAGAGTTGACTCATTGGTTGTAGTTCTACCAATTATCTTTTTTTATTCAGTTGAAGAACCACTAGTTTTTTTCACCACTTGCAATCCGTGTAGCAGATCAAAATGTTTAGCTTTACTCTAGTAGTCGCTAGAGTCACTATAGTAGTCCATCCGGCTACTCTTGTTGAAATCATTACTATTCAATCTCTCGTGCTTTAGCAATTGCGCTCCCTATACCACTACCATGTAGTTAGGTAAGGACAATCAATTCGTAGTGATAGGAAGTGATTGAGTTTGAGTCATACAGAGCGAGCGTACCAGCAAGTATCAAGTAAAGATAGGTTTGAGAAAGAATTCTATATTAAATAATCAATGGTGCATTGAATCCACTCTCAAGCTGTAGTTAATTGATGTAGTTGCTTGTAGTTTTCTTTTATCATCAAGATTTTGTTGGTGTTCAACTTTGTGGGTACAAGATCGAAAAGAATTTAATTTCCAAGTGAGATGCTCAAGATAAAAGGAACGAGGAGAAGAATCAACGAAGACATAAAATTGTTAATGAAAAAGTGATGACATAGTTATTTGATGTTGTACTCCGACTTAAGCCACTATAGTGGCAGAAGATTTAAGAAGATCTTTGTAGCATCAAGTGGATTCTTTCTAAGGTCTATGAAGATTGGATTCATTTGCCATGTTGAGGGCTCAGAAGAATTGCCACTGGTCAAAGAATGGACAAGAGAAGAATCAAGACAAGAGGGGTGGCTAATTTTGGGAATAGGAAATATCCCATACCCTTCTTCGACTATTCAACCTACTCTTCGAAGCAAAGAAGGGAATGAAGATGGCATAGAATGCCCTGTTAGCAAAAAAGCAATGGTAGGGCCAGCAAGTAAGAATTCTATCCGAGATTTGGGGCGCCAGAGCTTGAAGCGGCAACCATTAAGTTGAGAATTTCCATCTATTTGATTTCTAGTTCGCTACCATAGGTCATAATTATGCAATCATCCCAGCTGGAGTTCTTACTATAGCAACAACCTATCTCATATAGGGGATAACCTTTGATCACACTAGAAATTTCATAAGAGAAGAAAGATCATTTCCAGTGGCCTCATATCTCCTACCCAATTTGAAGGCAGGTCATTGGGCATTAAATACGTGATAACACTTGTGGTTGCAGTGAATCATCTTCACTCTTGGGGTTCAGTACCCGCCTTTTGGTGTCCAATACCCAGTGATGGGAGAAGGAGTGAGAGACGAAGAGAGAGAAGGTGGTTGCTTAGCACCAGAGATAGTGCTTAGGCTTTAAAACTTGACTTGAAGAGTTGAGATAGCTAACAGAAGAAAGGACAAAGTTAACAGTAACTAGAAGAGGTCATTCTGCTTGCCGAAAGGGAAACATTCTTATTTTAAGTTCTTTCAAAGATTGTTCCTTCTGGACCTACAAGCCCTAGGGTACTTCATCATTCGAAATAGGTTGTTCTGGCTCGTTAGTCCCAAGACAAAAGACGCTACAGACTCATCCACAGGGTACTTCATCATGCGAAATCCTAGAATAGCACTTAGTTGGTTACTAAGGCGTCGTCCTGTTGAGTTTACCAAACCCATAAGAACAACGTGTAGTAACTGAACTCAATGGCCACCTCTGAGAGTGAGACATTGTATTGTGTCTATGTAGCAATTGGACAAAAACGCTCAACTGTGGCATAATTGGTTCAAATTCTTTCAAAAGTGAATGCTTTAGAATATTCCATTCTTGTAGTAGCCACTGCTTCAGATCTAACTCCTCTGCAATTTCTGGCCCCATATTCTGGGTGTGCCAATACTTCTTCTTGAATCTCCGCTATTTGAATATGGAACCTAGAAAACTAGGTGACTCTATGGAACTAAAACCAAGTCGATGCCCCTAGCCCTTTCTTTTCCCCCATGTCACTTGCTCTCTCTCGTCCTTCTTAACCCTGCAACATCACCATCGCGGCAGAGCCGCCTTCTCCGAACGATTTTGTGTAGTCTCAGACCAAGGTAAGCCCTTCTAGAACCCCTAGATTATGTGTTAGTGTATGATTAGGGTAGTGTTAGGTGTTAATCATTTGAGAATGTAGGGAAACCCCTAGGAGAGAGCACTTTTCATTTTCTTGATTAGGGCATCATGGCCATTTGGCCACTTTCAGACACCTTCTCCGGACAACTCTGGCCATGCCACGACTTCCAATGGGTATGTATCATTTTTTGGATTTCGGAACCGTGGCCATTTAGGTTCTTAAATCACTGAAATTGGTTAAGAATCAAGCTCGAAATGAGCTTTGGAAGTTGGCCCTTCCACCTGCAAAATTTGCAGGTTTCGTGGAAAAGGCGAGTACGCATGTACTCGCGGCGCGTGGGCTGTTTGTACGATTATGTTTTATATTATGTTTTACAAATTTCTATATTTATGGTTTACGGAGAATTTATGATTGATTTAAATTGTTTTTATAAAATATTTTTGGCTTACCCATTTACGGTTGATAAAATGGCATGTTTATAGAAATCACGTTTATAGAATTTCTTATGATTTCGGATGACGAGATTTTAAATGCTAGGCATACATTCATGAAAAGCATGATTTTATGTTTTATGCATGATTTATGATTTATCAAATTATGTTTTACGAAACGTTATGAATTATTGGATTTACGTGTATGATATATTACGGATTTACGAATATGATTTATTATGGTTTATGAATTGACGCTTTTTGAGCTCTGGTGATTTGACACATTTGAGAATATTTATGTAGACGTCTATGGCCATAGGACACATTTGAGAATATTTATGACATACTCCCAGCTTCACTGGCGAAACTAGTGTTGAACAGCTTCACTAGCCATGGCTAGTGTCGGTGTGTTATGTTATGTACATGTTTCTTCTCTGGTGTAACCCAGAGTGGTACAGCTTCACCTTCGAGTGATTGGACCTACCATATTTCTTCATTGGTGTAACCCAGTGTCGTACAGCTTCACCTTCGGGTGATGGTTATGCCTTTGAGCAACTATGATGCCCTTAATTGAGTACATCATTGATGTGATTTATGGATGTTTTACGAATTTGCCTTCGAATAACTGTACTACCATTACTGAGCACTGGTTTACACATACATGGTTTACGAATGTTTTTCATGGCATGCTGGAGTTCTCAGAAAACGTACTTTGTAGTACTATATGAGTTTTCAAAATAGGAGGTTAGTATGTTCAGAAAGAAAATGGTTTTCGTATTATTAGTATTATTATTATAAACTTTGGTCCACTCACCCTTTGCTTTGCGCCCCATTCAGGATTTAGAATCGAGGCATACGATCCCAGTGTCAAGGCACTCCCGTATCGGTATCTTTGAGACCCACTTTCTTTGTAATCTCATTTATTTCATAATATGTCTTCCGCACTATTCTTGATTAGTTGTATGCTTTGAACACGCTCCCACATTTGCATATTCATTACAGTTAAATTCACGTATTTTATTTACGTTTGTTCTTTCTTCATAACTTACATGCATGTTAAAATGGTTGCGTTACCCACGGGTGTCGGCCAGCACATGCCCATCCTGGTGTTTGGTGGATATCGGGATCGGGGCGTGTCAAAAATAGCCATTTCACATGTCTCGAGAATAAGATACAATATTTGAAGTAATCATGTTGTAACATTTCTTCTGGTTATGTTTTAGTGTTGAACAATGTTCTTTATGTACTTTCTAGGAGAAGGAATTTACTTTCCGCAACTAAGTTTGTAAAAGACGGCTTTTCTTTCATTGGCGGTGACAATTGTATTTAGTTTTATTTGTAGAATCAATACGATAATTTACTTGGTTTTACATCACTCAATGGAGATCTTTGGCAAGTCCAATGCACTTATTTTCATGAGTGTTTGGATGTTGATACTTCAGCTCCTAAGAGATTGATCACTAATGATGGTTCTTCTATGTTATGGCATAGAAGATTAGGGCACATCTCAAAACAAAGGATGATGAGACTAATGAAAACTGGAGTGCTGCCAACCTTAGATTTCAATGATTTTGCGACTTGTGTTAGACTGTTTTAAGGGTGAAACAACTATTTCCACTAAAAAGAGCAGTTCAACTAGAAGTAATAATCTTTTGGAAGTAATTCACACTTGTTTATGGTCCATTTCCAAAAAGGACGACCTGTGGCAACTTTTACTTTGTACTCTTCATTGATCACTTCTCTAGATGCACTTACTTTTATTTGATATCTAAAAAAGCTCAAGTGCTCAATTGTTTTAAAGTTTATAAGTTAGAAGTTGAAAAACAACTAGGGAAACAAATAGAAGTTGTAAGATCAAATAAAGGAGGTGAGTACTTTGGAAAATATACAGAACTACGGCATCAAAAGAGAGTTTTTGCATTGTACTTACAACAAGAGGGAATCATTGCTCACTATACAACTCCAAGGACACCATTTCAAAATGGTGTTACAGAAAGCAGGGATAGGAACCTGTAAGACATGGTTCGAAGCATGTTTTCAGAATCACAACTTCTAGAATTCTTATGGGGAGAGGCAATTAAAACAGCAAACTACTTAATTGAGTGCTAAGTAAGGCAGTCTCCTCTAAACCTTTTAAACTTTGGACAGGAAGAAAACCAAGCCTTGCACACCTACATAGTTGGGGATGTAAATGTGAAGCAAGACTATATAATCTACATCAGAAGAAACTAGACATGAGAACAAGCTGTTAATTTGTTGGATATCCAGAGAGATACAAAGGATTTCATTTTTACTGCCCTAATTCTCAAACAAGGTTGGTTGAAGGCAATAATGTCAAATTTGCAAATTTGTTGAAGAGTATGAGTCATTATATTCTCAGTCAAAGAATAGTTATGTATTTGGAGAAGAGGAAATAAATGCTGACAGCAGTAGTTTTGTCATTGCCTGCCTGCACCTGTTATATCCAATAATTCCATTCACACAACCTCAAGTAAAGCGTCCTCAACCTAATGATCAGCATGTTCCCTCACTGAATACTGAATCAAATACAACAAATAGTTTCAATACCATATGATAATGTAGTACCATCAAATACTGCAGGACCATCCAATATTATAGCACTTACAAAATAAAAAAGAACTAGAAGGTCTGCATTGTCAAGTAACTATGTGACTTATCTCAGTGAGGTTGGTTATGATTTTGGTGATGATGATGATCTAACTAGCTACAAAGAGGCCATGGAAAGTACATAAGCATCACTGTGGTATGCTACCATGCAGGAAGAATTGAACTCAATGGAAAAGAATGGAGTTTGGAGTTTAGTTGAAGGATGCAATGATATGAAGCCTATAAGGAATGAATGGGTTTTCAAAACTAAACCATACTCAAATTGTAATATTAAGAGACACAAGGCCAGATTAATGGCTAAAGGTGTCACACAGGAGGGTTTGGATTACACAAAAACATTTTCTCCATTGTCTACCAATGACTATTTCAGAATCATCATTGTCCTTGCAGCTCACTTTGATCTTCAATTACATCAAATGGACGTCAAAAATGCCTTTTTAAATGACAATCTTGATGAAACCATTTACATGAAATCGCCACAAGGATCCATTGAAAAGGAGAAGGAAAGTTTTGTGTGCAAACTTAACAAGCCTATACATGGACTTAAGCAAGCTTCCAGACAATGGTACAAGAAATTTGATGAGGTAGTGAATTCATTTTGCTTCATTGAGAACAAAATCGATAACTATTTGAAGGTGGTAAAATCAGGTTTCATTTTCATGGTACTGTATGTTGGTGACATACTTTTGGCAAGTTCAAATGTTCAAAAGCATGTTGTCAAACAGTTTTGACATGAAGGATTTGGGTGAATTACACTTTGTCTTAGGCATTGAAATTGTAAGAAATAGATCAAAAGGAACCATTGGTCTTTCACAAAATAATAATATTGACAATGTCCTTAAGAGGTTCAACATGGCAGACTGCAGCAATGGTAATGTACCTATTGCAAAGGGTGACAAGCTTTCTCTAGCTCAGTGTCCAGTTACAAATTTTGTAAGTTGAGGCTATGAAGAGTAAACCTTATGCTTCACTTGTGGGAAGTGTGATGTAGGCACAAGTGTGCATTAGACCAAATTTGGCTTTTGCATTAAGTGGCCTTGGGAGATTTCAATCGAATCCTGGTGTGGCACACTGGAATGCAGGAAAGAAATTTCTAAGGTACCTGAAGAAGACCAGAGATTATCTTTTGGGGTTCCATCGAGTAGAAAATCTGGAAGTTGTATGCTATACTGATGCTTGATTAAGGTGGTTGTGTGGATGATAGGATGTCAACAGGTGGCTGTGTTTTTATTATGTGTGGATGAGCAATCGCATGGAGGAGTACGAAACAAACTACAAGAACTGTATCCATGATGGAATCAAAATACGTTGGTTGTTTTGAGGCAATGAAACAAAGCAATTGGCTGAGTAACTTAATTAGAGAAATGCAGGTGGTAAAAATCATTGAAAGGCCTTTGAAAATTTATTGTGATAATGCAGCAGCTATTTTCTTTGCCAATAACAACAGAAGATCAGAAGCATGTAGGCTCAAGGACATCAAATATCTTAAAGTTCAGGACAAACTTAAAAAGAAAGTCATTGAGATAGAATATCTTCGTACCTTCAATATGGTAGCAGACCTTATGGCAAAGGTCATACATGTCACGGCCTTCCAAAGACATGTTACAAGCATGGGTTTGCAAGCATGTGTGGATCATGTTTCAATGTGGGAGTGAGTTAGATATCCTTATTCATATTAATGAATTCTTATTTATGCAGTAATTTTTTTTTTGGTGTAGCTTCAAAATCATTGTTGATATGTATTTTTGTTATTTCATGATTTTAATGAAATGTTTGCAAATGCAGAAACTATAACGGATGCAGAAATGATTAAAGGAGACCAACTATACGTGGGAGGATTGCTGGTACCACTGAAGCTCCCTACTGAAGTTCCCTAAATTACAATGTCAGCACTTACCTTGATCAGTTTGTAATTCTAGAGTACTTATACAACATTCTATGTATAATGTTTTCTTGAGTTCAACTGATAAGTCTGTGATTGATTGTAAAAGTCATTATGATTAACATGAGGCAGTGATCACCCTTTTGTATCCGGACACATATTTTTGCAAATGATTTAATTATACTCGTGTGGGAGAATGTAAGATTTTCAAATAATGTGAGTTATAATAAAACATAATTTTTGAATATGTTATGAGAATCAATTGGACTTGTATTAATATTAGAGTTACAAGTGTTTTAATCATGTAAAATACAAAGAAGGGAAAGAACTCAAAATAATGGAATAAGAGTTGGTTACAAACTCTTGAAACTGCAACATAACTGCTGCCACAATAAGTGAAGCAGTTATGATTTTATGTTCATATAAAACTGCAGCATGGTCTCTCTCTATGGACGTGTGTTCATCAAGTACTAGACCTATCGAGAGTGAACAATTTCGAGTTCTAGATAAGAGAAGATCACTGCTAAGATCCCATTTTACTTTCAATAAAGAAGGTTGATTTCTGCAAGCTTATTTGCCGCTAGGGTTCGTGTTTACTACTAGGGTTTCATGTCAAATTTTGCAAGTTTTCTATCTTATACATTCATCATTTATTAACACATACTGACAATTTAAGAGCATGGTAATGTAGTCTAATGATTTGGCTAATCAACTTCTTTCGAAATACTAAATGTCTACACATTCTCAATGGAATGCCTTTAACATAGTCAAAGATTAAGGACTTAACCACTAGACAACTACATTGCCTCAAGTAAAAGGACCTTGCATTATTGCAGCTTATAAATTCTTAAATTCTTATATGACATCTATATTAGACCTTTATGCTGATCGTTGTTCAGTGTACTTAATACCCTTTCGAGCACCTATGCGTTTGTCTTAGTGTCTAATACTCAATGCATGTTGACAATCCTATGACTATGAACGTTTTAGGAATGAACATAAGAGAAATGTCTCGTTGATCTAACTTACTTAGATAATTTACATTCCTTGAACTATTTTGCCCTTTCATTAAACAAATAAGAGTTTGACATGATAAGTATTCCAAAAGCTTACATCAAACGAGTGTCTTTAAGAGCATACTTTCAACAATCTCCCACTTGCACTCAAAGCCACCTTCCCTATATCTAAATACCAAGGCTGGTCTTGAGATTTTTTATGCCCGGGGTGACTCCAAAAAATGTGCCCTAACTTCATATAAGAAAAATTATTTGTTTCACACGTAAAACTTCATAAAATTATACTTAGAAAAGCACTTCAAACTCAATAGTTTAGAAATACGGAAAACTAATTTACTTTGTATTGAGAGAAGGAAACAAAAAAACTCCGGGGTTACAAGTAGGTAGATGACAAGTTTTGTTTCCCATCTGTGTGAACTTTTAAAGTGTTTTTATTTAACTCATGAGGTTATTTTTCTTATTTACTAACCTTGTCAATATGGGACTTAAAAATAATCATATTTTAGAGTTTTTAATTGATATGCATAAGGAATGAATGAGTCCTAAATTAAACCTAGTATTGGTAAAAACATACATAGATTAATTTCTTGAAGGCTAATGCTAGGGATACCAAATTTTTAAACCAAATTTTGTAAGCCATATGATGTGATTGTAGATGATTGGAATATTACTTGAGTGTTAATTAACGTACTTATTTCCTAATGGTGACACGTAATATGCTTTGAAAATTCGGTCTAAAATTTTGGTTCACATAGTACTCTTTATTGAAGCCTAGACTTGAATTGAAATTAAGTCTAAAAATTGCAACCCACATAGCTAATAGCGAGTAATTAAAAAGAAATTAACAACAGAACATATTTTCATAAAAAATTGGAAAGAATAAAAAAACACATAGCATTTCGAACTCATAATGTTTTGTTAATTTTAAACAACATAGACCATTGCTTCAAATTACACTTCTTGATCATCTAACCAAATTTTATAAATTTATACACCTATGAAAAGAAATTCGTAACAATTGAATAGTAAAAAAATCGTACATAGCTTTTTGAGGTCAGGACCTCCACATTAATTTTAAACAGCATAAACCACCACGTTTGGTTAAACTTCTTAAATTTGACCAAATTTTGTAAAATTACCCTTAAGAAAAGAAATTCATAAAAATTGGAAAGTAAATACACATAAAGTGTTTCGAACCCAGGAACTTCTTGTTAATTTTAAACAACAAAAACCATTAGTTCTGGTTAAATTTCTTGGTTATTCAACCAAAATCTATAAAATTTATATTTTTATGAAAACATATATGAATATACCACCTTTGTAATTTTGGTGCCCCCAAATTTTTTGGACCCTGAATGGTCACCCAGCCCACACTAGGCCTCAACCGGCCCTGTCTAATACCCATTTTTTCATATGGCGGTCAAGCTAGACTTGAGACATTTGGCTTCATCAGTGGATTGCAATGTTATTTGAGAAAATGCGAACTGTATATTTGATATGGATATTGATACACAAGGGAATAATTTATACGGAAGCTACGACCCATTTCAAGTAAACATAAGCTACTATCAAGCTAATTCTGTTTACATCTACAATTGCCCTAGCCCAAGAGTTGACTCATCACAAGATTCTAGAATCGCTCACAATCAGATTGTGCGATTTTCTTTCCTTTGACACTCCCCCTTAAGTTGGAGTGTGGATCTCGATGACCCAACTTGCCTAGATGCGAATGGAAAATAGGTGCGCTTAGTAGCTTAGTAAACAAGTCTGCGATTTGTTCCCCTGTTCAAACATGAGAAGTCTTTATTTCTCCCTTTTGGATTCGCTCATGGATAGTGTGGCAATCGATCTAAATTGCTGTGTACACTTGTGGTACACGAGATTTGCAGAAATATATAAGACCGCTTGGTTGTCACAAAATAATCTTGCCGGTATGCTTAACATGTAAATACTTCAACAAGTATTGCAACCAGCTTAACTCACAAGTGGCTACAGCCATGGATCGACACTTTACTTCTGCAGATGAACGAGCTGATGCGACTTGTTTCTTACTCTTCTAGGACACAAGTGATTTGGCAAGGAAGATACAATAACTGGTCACTGATTGATGTTTAACAGGGCAACGAACCCAAGCTACATCGCAATAATCAGTTAAGTGTAGGTCGCTTTGGGAAGAAAACATCAAACCCTACAGAAGAGCTTCTTTGAGATATCGAAGAAGTCGATATGCTGCATCAAGATGGTGTCGTTGACGATTCTGCATAAACTAACTTAAGGTGTTGACTATATATGCAATTCATGGCCTCGTGGTCGCCAGATAAATCAATTTCCCAACTAAGCGTTTACATAGAGCAGGTTCGTGAAGTACTATTTGTAGGCGTTAATACCAACTCAGCCTCCATTGGGACCTTCGAGGGCTTAGCACCAAGCAATCCACCTTCCTCCAATACGTCCAGTGTATATTTTCGCTGGCACATTGTGACTCCAGCTTTCGAACGTGCGACCTCGACGTCAAGGAAATATTTCAAAGGTCCGAGATCTTTACTTCAAAATCGAAAGCTTAGGAATGCTTTGAGGTTGTTGATTTCGACCTCATTATTTCCTATAATGACCATATCATCGGCGTATAACAATACAAAAGTGAGAGAGGCACCCTTGACTTGAGTGAATAGAGATTAATCTGCCTTAGATTAGAAACAATGTCACTAATTGCGGAAGAGAACTCTCAAAACCAACTTCTTGACGCCTGTTTGAGACCATACAAGGATTTGTGGAGTCCGACACACGACATTTTCCCCTGTTGACTGCAACCCGGAGGTGGCTACATGTACACTTCTTCCTAAAGTTTGCCATGGAGAAATGCGTTTTGGACGTCCATTTGGTGTGAAGGCCATTGTCAGACAGCAACCACAGTCAACAAGCATCGCACAATGATAAGTTTGGCCACCGGTTCAAAAGTCTCTTTGTAGTTGATGCCTTCACGTTGGGTGAATCCTTCGGTAACAAGCCGCACTTTGTTGTGCTCAAGAGTGTCATCAAGGTGGTACTTAAGCTTGAAAACCCATTTTCAACTGATGGGTCGTTGTCCGGGTGGAAGAGGGACAAAACTCCAGGTTTTATTTTCCTCGACAGCAGTAATTTCAGCCTGCATCATTGCAACCCATTGAGGATCTTAACAAGCTTGTTCATACGTGGTTCGCTCCACCGTATGTGAAATTTGGGAAACAAAGTATCGACATCCAGGAGATAAACATGAATAAGAGACATGCCGATGCAAGGGATACCGCGTGCTGGACATGGATCCAGAGGGAGCCAAAGGAGTGAACAAGACGGAGTGATGAGCCACGTAGTCTTTGAAGTGAACGGGTGGTTTTGTGAGGTGAGTAGAGTGACGGGATGGTGGCCACAGTGGTGAGAAGGTGCGGGAATGCGTTCGATAGAATGTACAAGTTTAATGGATAGCTCGGCGTCGGCAATTGCAGAGGTTGAATCCGTGGGATTGCTGGAAGTCTAGCTGCGTGTTTACGTAACCGTAATCGAAATCAAATGATAGAGTTGAATTTCAATTACGAGTTACCCTTGCGTTTACTAAATATTAGATAACAAAAGAAAAATATGGGGTCTACAAAAATTTAGGAATTCAATTCCTCCGAAGTGGAGAATTAGACTCATTAGATGAAGGTAGTATTTCAATTCCACATGAAGCCCGAAATAAGGAATCAACTTGTCTTGCCCATTATGCTGTTAAATAGTTTCTGAAGTTTCAGTTTCCCCGCCCACCCCTTCCCGCTACCCACCACCATTCCGTTTTTCAAATTTTATAAATGTTCCAATAAAATCAAGTCTATTAAAAATCAATATTGTCATGGTCTTGGTGTCATGTTCTTGGTCATAATAATATAATTAATTTATAATCCAATGAATTTTTTTCTTATATAAATAAGAGCATTTTAGTAATCATAGTGGTATTGTTTCCGATTTATGTAAGCTAGTAAATAGCACAAATGAAATCAATACTATTTTTATTACGATTCCAAAACATTCAAGTAAACATCTTATTGGAAGGCACTTTCGGCACTTTCTTCCTTAGTTCAAGGAATTAATCATCTCCCTTAATTCAAGGGGATGTTATTTTATTATTCCCTAAGCCAGACAACTTCCATAATTCAAGAGTGCTTTCGGCACTTTCTTCCTTAATTCAAGGGATTAATCATCTCCCTTAATTCAAGGGGATGTTATTTTATTTTTCCCTAAACCAGCTGTTGTGGTGTAAAGCAAGAGGTTAATCCTCTTATATATTGCTGTACAATTGTAAAAGAACATACAAGTGAAATATAATTCAATCCTTGAAAATCAACATGGTATCAGAGCAGGAAAATTAACCTGCGTCTGCTATACTGCTATCCGAGCGTGTTCAATCCTCAAAATGTCTGAAGACAATCCGCTGATATCCGAAGCTAAAAGCTCACAGGATCCTTCCTCCATGAACGTGCATAAGGTGGACGTCAACCCAAATCAAAGATTAAGCTCAGTCGTGTTGAATGAGTTTAATTACTTGCCTTGGTCGAGAGCTGTGTCTTTGGCGCTAGGTGGAAGGTCCAAGCTGGGGTTCATAAATGGAAGCTTCAAAATACCTGATGCTTCCTCACCAAACTATGAATCCTAGCTTAGCAAGGATCAGCTGGTTATGTCATGGCTTTTGAATTCCATGGATCGTAAATTAGCTGAAATATTCAGCTATTCAGAATCCTCGTACCAGTTATGGGAAGCGGTCAAGGAAATGTATGGCATCCAAAACAATGTTGCACGGGTCTTCCAATTAAAGAAGGACATCTCCGATCTGCAGCAAGATGGCAAACCGTTTGTGCAACTCCTAGGAAGCATGAAAAGCATGTGGAATGAGTTGGAAATCTATCGCCCTGACACAACCGACGCAGCACTACTACGAAAGAGAGCAGAAGAAGACAAGATATTCCAACTCTTGTCTAGTCTTGATTCAACGTATGAAGATCTTCGATGTCACATACTCATGAACACTGAGCTTCCTTCTTTCACCAGTGTGTGTGTGACGATTCAACGGGAAGAAGTAAGAAGGAAAGTCATGAACATAGGTACAACGACCAGTGTACCTGAGGCTAGGGCATATATAACCAACGAAAAGAGGTACAAAGGAAAACATCCGAACTTGAAGTGTCAACACTGCAATAATATAGGTCACGTCAAAGACACATGCTGGATCTTACACCCAGAGTTAAAGCCTGAGTTCATGAAGGACAACAAGGGTGTGCAAAGGATGAACCGTGCTCCACATCGAGCGAATGATGTGTCTACCTCCACCTCCAATGGGCCAGATCCACTTAAGAACTTCACAGCGAATCCTGCTGAACTAATGAACGAGTTTATGTCGTATCTTCAAATCAAGAAAGGAGTTGCTGGAAGTGATTGTGCTGATAGCATAGAAGAAGGGAACTCGACGGCATTGCTCGGCAAGTTTGCAGGGTTCTTGGCAGACACGAGATCCATACCCCAAAAGGACATACAAGGTATCATGAAAGCCTTTAAAACTGCTCTTAAAATAAATATGTTGCATGATTTTTGGGTTGTAGATTCGGGTGCCACAGATCATATGACCAACCATGTGTCTAAGTCTCAAAAATTTGAAAAATTTGCAAACCCTTCTCAAGTTTCAATTGCAAATGGTAAGAATGTAAAGGTCTTAGGGAAGGAAAAAACAAAATTAATGTCAGACAAAATTGAATCAATGGCTTTATATGTTCCTTCCTTCCCATTTCAACTTCTATCTGTGGGAAAGATCACAAATACCTTGAATTGCTTAGCCATTTTTTCTCCTCGCAATGTTATCTTTCAGGATTGTGCCACCAAGAAGACGATTGGTGAAGGGTTTTATTTAGATGGTCTCTATTACATATCAAAGAGCAATCCTAGAGGGTTTCAAGCCAAGCTCAACCACATTCAAGATAATCAATTGTGGCATCAACGTTTAGCTCATCCTTCTTCACCCATTTTGTCAACTCTATTTCCAAACTTAGGAAAGGATGATATTTCATGTGAAACATGTCACTTGTCTAAATCCACTCGACTACCTTTTAAATCTTCCTTGTCTAGAACTAGTAAGTGTTTTGAACTAGTTCATTCAGATGTATGGGGACCAACTAGTGAACCATTTGATGGCTATAAGTATTTTGTGATTTTTGTGGATGACTTTTCTCGAGTCACATGGTTATATCTCTTAAAGTCTAAGAATGAAGTTATGAAAGTTTTTAAGGACTTTCATAACCTTGTTAAAAACCATTTCTCCTCCCAAATTCAAACCTTAAGGTCTGACAATGGCACCGAATATATGTCCCATATCATGAAACAATATTTGAGCACTCATGGCATCATGCATCAAACAAGTTGTGTTGGAACACCTCAACAAAATGGTGTATCCGAACGCAAAAACCGTGACCTACTTGAAAAAACAAGAGCACTAATGCTACAAATGAATGTACCAAAGAGATTTTGGTCTCAAGGTGTTATGGCAGCTGTATATATCATCAATAGATTACCCAGCCGAGTCTTGGAATTCAAGTCTCCACTCGAGGTTATGAAAGGAAGGAAAATTGAACTCTCACATCTTAAAGTGTTTGGCTGCATTTGTTTTGTGCATATTCAATCTCTTCACAGAAATAAATTAGATCCTAGATTATTCCTCTACACAAAAGCGATATAAGTGTTATAATCCCCAATTAAGGAGATTGATTGTGTCCAAAGATGTGCGATTTCATGAAACTAACCCTTTTTTCAGCAAGTCAAGTGAACTCACAGCCCAAGGGGATGGCATCTTGGATGTGTTCCCACTACCAAGAATTGAACTGGATGAACCACATCAACACGAGCTCAGTTATGTCAACGTTGATGCTTCTCCCAATGAAGATAGCAATGAAGGGTCTCATTCTGAGGATACACTGCATGACAATTGTGACAATGAAGATGATGCGAATGAGTGTGAAACAACGCTTCCAGCTCCTCGACGCAATCCAATGCGAGTTAGAAAAACTCCCACAAGACTTCAGGATTTTGTTATGTACAAACCCACACATCCCATCTCCAATTGTGTGTCATACAAGAGAGTGACACCGAATCATGCTGCATTCCTAAGCACTATATCCAGTTACCAGGAGCCTCAGAATTTCCACGAGGCCAACAGCCAAGAGGTGTGGAAAGAGGCAATGCAAGAAGAACTTAAAGCTTTAGATCAACACAATACCTGGAGCATCACCAAACTTCCAACAGGCAAGAAAGCAGTAGATTGCAAATGGATTTATAAACTCAAATTCAAGTCAGATGGTTCAATTGAGAGACATAAAGCAAGATTGGTGGCTCGGGGATTCACTCAAACATTTGAGGTGGATTACAAAGAAACGTTTGCACCTGTGGCCAAAATGAACACAGTAAGAGTGTTATTGTCTGTAGCTGTAAACAAAGGATGGTCCATGTACCAAATGGACGTAAAGAACGCATTCTTGCACGGTGATCTCAAAGAAGAAGTCTATATGAAATTGCCACCAGGGCATCCACAAAGCAATGAACTGAATGTGGTGTGCAGATTGCACAAAGCCATTTATGGCCTAAAGCAGTCCCCACGAGCTTGGTATGCCAAACTGAGCTCAGTTCTCACTAGTGTTGGTTTCAAAAGCAGCAACGCCGATTCCTCATTATTTGTTCGCACAGGAGCTGTGGGCACATTAGTTGTGCTTATTTATGTTGATGATCTGATAATTACGGGTGATAATACTGACGAGATCTCCACTCTCAAACAGTCTCTTAGACAAAGATTTGCAATTAAAGACCTTGGGATATTGAAGTACTTTCTTGGTATAGAAGTGGCAACCTCACACAAGGGACTGTTTCTTAACCAAAGAAAGTATGTCTTGGATTTGCTTAATGATGCCAACATGAGCGATGCTAAACCAGCCACCACTCCTCTTGACAGTAAGCAAAAACCTAGCTTGAAGGGCACGCTACTCATGGATATCACCCATTATCAGCGATTGGTTGGAAAATTGATCTACCTCACAATCACTAGACCCGACATCACCTATTCTGTAAGTCTTGTGAGCCAATTCATGCACTCCCCGACTATTGAACATTTGACTCTGGTTAAACGAATCTTACACTACTTAAAAGGTTCAGTGGGTCGTGGTATCATCATGCGGAAGAATGATAACACTCAAGTCGTAGGGTATTATGATGCTGATTGGGCAGGCAACGCAATCGATCGTAAGTCCACCTCAGGCTACTGTACATTTGTCGGTGGAAACTTGGTCATCTGGAAAAGTAAAAAGCAAACTGTTATCGCCAGATCCAGTGCCGAAGCTGAGTACCGTGCAATGGCTTCCATTGCATGTGAGTTGATATGGCTCAAGGGTCTTCTGTGTGATTTAGGGTTTCCTGCAACTCTTCCTATGTCCTTATTCTGTGACAATCAGGCAGCAATGCATATAGCATCTAATCCCGTGTTTCACGAGAGAACGAAACACATTGAGGTTGATTGTCATTTCGTTCGGGCACAGGTGCAGTCGCAGGTAATTCAGACACAGTATACACGAAGCTTCGACCAATTGGCCGACATTTTCACCAAGCCCTTGGCTTCTCATCGGTTTCAATGGCTTCTGTCCAAGCTTGGATCCATAAACCTTCTGGATCCAGCTTGAGGGGGAGTATTGGAAGGCACTTTCGGCAATTTCTTCCTTAATTCAAGGGATTAATCATCTCCCTTAATTCAAGGCGATGTTATTTTATTATTCCCTAAGCCAGACAACTTCCATAATTCAAGAGTGCTTTCGGCACTTTCTTCCTTAATTCAAGGGATTAATCATCTCCCTTAATTCAAGGGGATGTTATTTTATTTTTCCCTAAACCAGCTGTTGTGGTGTAAAGCAAGAGGTTAATCCTCTTATATATTGTTGTACAATTGTAAAAGAACATACAAGTGAAATATAATTCAATCCTTGAAAATCAACACATCTTCAACATGAATCCAATTTTGATTCATCCTCATTCCAACTCCTTCTCAATTCAATTCGTCCTATTTTAATTACAGTTACGTAAACGAATCCTAGGTTAAGTGTGTGGGGAATTCTAGGCGGTGAGGGTCTCGGGTACATTGGTGGGATTTGTAGTGTTAGGTGGGCCATGGTTTGTATTTGAATTGTTGGTTATAGGTGGGTTGGATGGAGGATGGGGGTAATTGGAAAGTCATTTTGGTTTGCAGGTGGTGAAGTACTGTAACGAAAAATTTGTTCTCGGATGATGACGTCACTGGATGTGAAAATTTTCCATGTGGCTAGATGATATACTTTATAACCCTTTTGGCCAAAAGGGTAACCAAGGAAAACACAACGTCTAGCACGAATGTCAAATTTATGTGTGGGAGTGAGATTGGTGGCGTAACTAAGGCATCCAAAAACACGCAGGGGGTCATAAGTGGGTGGTGTGCCATGTAAATTTTCGAAGGGAGACTTAAGAGAGAGCAAGGGTGTAGTTAGGTGATTTATGAAATAACAAGTAGTTTGGATACTATCCCCACCCCCCAAAAAAAAAAAATTTAAAGGTAAGTTGGCCGGAAACCTAAGAGCATGGCCGACTTCTAAAAGGTGTATATGTTCATGTTTGACTACCCTGTTTTGTTGTGGTGTGTAAGGACAAGAATGCTATAGTGCCACATAAGTCTAGGTAAGAAAGCATGGAAAGAAATTTGCTACCATTATCCGCACTAAAAGCCTTAATGTCACGGTGGAATTGAGTTTTTACCCAAGAAAAGAATGATTTCGATAATGTTTATGTGTCTGACTTAAAAATCATAAGATATACCCATGTAAAACCAGTGAAATTGTCCACAATAGTAAGGAAATATCGTGATCTAGAATGTGTTTGAAATATTTTTTTTTTGGGGTGAGGGGGGTGAGGGGGGGGCCAAATGTTGCGGTGAATTAAATCAAATGGTGTGGTAGATTTAATGCACTTGTAGTAAAAGGCAATCGAATTTGCTTTTCTAAAGGACATATTTCAAAAATGTGTTTGGAATCAAACATTATTTCAACATTATTCTTAGCTAACGAAAGTAAAGGTGCAGATGATGGATGCCTAAGGTGCCGTTGCCAAATACTAGTGTTGTGGTTAATATGGTTGGCAAGGTGAGGATTTTGAATTGGTGTAAGGTAGTATAGCCCATGAAAATGCTTGCCCAGGCCAATTACCGTCTTAGCCATGTCCAGCATAACACAAAAACTGAATAGAATGTCATCATAGATCGCAAAGCTCTTGTCAACTTATTAATGAACAACAAATTGACGTTTTGGTATATAAAGGACATTATCAAGACATAAGTCATGAGATAATTTTATGGGGCCAATATTTTTCATTTCTGCTTGATCTTTATTGTGTAGACCAACAAAGTCATGCTGAGTATCAACGATGTTATGTGTTAGTGGCCAATGAGATATATGATTAGTTGCTCTGCTATCTATAATCCAATATAAAGTCGAGTGTGGATCCTTTTGTGCTACATTGCATTTAGGTGAGAAAATACCTGTCACATTAGCAAATGGTTGATCATTCCGTTGCGGAGTATGGCAATGATCTGATTGTATTCCTCGGTAGTGAAAGTTGGCCCGTCATAAGTGGTTGCCTTGGTGGTCGTAACGGGTTTGGTGATCTTGGAATTGTTGGCTGTTGGTTTCACATTCTTGCGATGCCACTTATGGCCCACTAGAAACCCAATGATGTAAAAACAACGGTCCACCAAGTATCCATCTCCATCAGAGTAAATGCACTTAAGTGATTTACATGGGGGAAGGACCTGAAAGACTGGAAAACTTGTTGTTGGATAATGATGATGTTGAAGGGTGCTGAACCTGCATCACATGAAAACTCATCCCCAATTTGCAGCGACTTGCCAAGTCCATCTGTCGTTCGTGTTGGAGAATTAAGCCATGGACTCGGCATGTATCTAAAAGTGGGCTCATCATTAAAATTGAGCATCATATGGTTGAGGAAGAGCCAATCAATTCCATCTGGAATTGCATAACCCTTTCTTTCTCTTCTCACTCGGCAAATCCTTTCAAACCCTCCCAAGTGTAAGCAAGTGGATCATGACAGGATGCTAACTCATCCCATAAGGCCTTCGTCTTGGTGTAATAGGCAGAAAAAAAGAGTTGCCCTTGGTGGTTCTCGACAATTTCTTGTCGAATTTGATAGATCCTAGAGTCGCTGCTTTGTGAAAATCTGACTGTGAAATCGTTCTAAACTGCAACCGCTGTTTCGGTTTACATGATGCTGCTAGCTATGTCTGAGTTTACAATCCACGGTGTGGCCATGTCATTGCATCTCTTCCAGGCTGCATTTTCATGTCCAATGGTGGTGGAGCCTTAATGGTCTCATCGATAAACCTAATATTATTCTTTGCACTGAGACCCCTGCGCATAGCACGACTCCATTGCCTGTAATTATGTCCATCAAATGTTTTAGGATGAGTCCCGTAGGATCCGAGTGGTGCAAGGCATATGGGTCTGAGAACTCCATGAAATTCTCAGCTCGTTTGGTTTCGTTGTTAGGATGAGGTTGAGAATTTGACAAAAAAATGACTTTGAGGCACGTTAATATGTTTTCCTTAAAATGATATAAGAGTTTTCTAACGGGGCTAAAGCAAATCACTTCCAAGATACAACCAAGTTTGGAATTTTAGATTAGCAAGAACTGAAATTCCCTTAAAATCTTCTAAAAAAGGAAGCTGTATGATATAGTTGGAGAGAAAATGGATAATAAACTGTTGTTTTTAAATGTATATTCAAATATGCAGCCAACGTGGGCTATATATAGATTATATGGTACCTGTTGAACTTATTTCAAAGTGTGTATAGAAAAGTCACATCCTTCAACTAAAAGTGTGTGAAGATCAAATAGATCTTTCCAGCATCCTTTCATTTTGCACCGAATGGATGCAAGCCTGCTGCCTTTTCATATATGTTCCTCATACCAAAAAGGCATAACCTTCTGATTTAATAATCAAGGGACATATCCCTTAGTTGTGCTTAGAGACACGGCACTTAGGTTTGCTCATAAACTTTGAAACATCTAACAATTCTCCTCTATCTCAAAATATATCAAACTAGAAATATTATAATGAATCAATAGTTCTTTCATTAACTTTAATCATGCATATATGTTCATGCATACAAAAAAGTATCTTTCGATTTTAACCTTCAATTAGTGTAAGTATCTCAATGTCATATCCCGGCTCGGGGCGGATCACTTCCCGGGCCTGGATATGACAATTTGGTATCAGAGCCTCACCCTGGTCGCGAGTGTGCCGACGAGGACGTTGGGCCCCTAAGGGGGGTGGATTGTGACATCCCACATCGCCCAGGGGAGTGATCCTTAAATATATATTCCCATCCTTACCTAGCACGAGGCCTTTTGGGAGCTCACTGGCTTCGGGTTCCATAGGAACTCCGAAGTTAAGCGAGTAGCGGGCTTGAGCAACCCCATGATGGGTGACCCACTGGGAAGTTGCTCGTGAGTTCCCAAAAACAAAATCGTGAGGGAATGGTAAGCCCAAAGCGGACAATATCGTGCTACGGTGATGGAGTCAGGCCCGGGAAGTGGTTCTGCCCCGGGCCGGGATGTGACACTCAAGGTTCTTACAAATACAATAGTGGCATTTCCATACCTTAAATAATGTATTTATCAGTCAAAACCGAAAAATATTACACACATGATCATATTATAGCTTCCTTGGAGAAAACTTTGTCTCTAGTTAGCACTATTATGGCCATGTGCTATATCCTGGTTTCATAAAGATTTACAAGAGAAAACCCAAAAAACTCTTCGTAGAAGCAGTACCACTCCTTATGTTTTTATATAGGTGAGGTTACTTGTATATGTTACTGCTATTTGAACATCTTATATTATTATGCCTCATTAAGAATTTAAATTTCATCCTCTCTATCATAGCAGTATGCACTAACATTCTGGAATATAAATAATTCAGTGCTTATTCAAACCACTTATCAGTAACTTGTTATTGCCCATTGAACTTTGGTCTAGTGATGTTCTAGACAATGTTGGGTTACCATTATTGGTGATTTATAGTAAAGGGCTTCAGCTCCATTCCACTAGATGTACTTTGTACCATATCTTTTGAGAGTCCCTAGGTAAAATGATCTGCCAAATTTTTATTTGACCTTACATAAGTTATGTTAACAACTCCTTGTGCTACGAACTATTTGACAAATTCATATCTAAAGCTAATATCTAGATTTTCCATTATATACTTTGTTATAAGCTCTAGACAATGTAGCTTCACTATCGCAATACAAAGAAATAGATGGCATTGGTTTTGGCCACAACTCTATGTCGAACAATAAATCTCTCAACCAGTCTGCTTCTTTGCATGCGGTTGCTAATGATATAAACTCATATTCCATGGTGGAGTGTGATATAACAATTTGTTTCTTTGTTACCCAAGAAACAACACCTCCCCCAATAGTGAATATCCATCCTGTTGTGGATTTATTCTCGCTTGCACTAGTAATCCAACTAGCATCTGAGTACCCCTTCTAGTACCACTAGAAATCTTGAATAAAATAGACCCAAATTAGTAGTCTTTTTAAGATAACCAAAAACTCTACAAATTGCTTTCCAATGTAAACTGCTAAGGTTGCTAGTGTATCTTGAAAGTTTACAAATAGCAAATGCTATATCTGGCCTTGTGCTATGCGAAGCATACATCAATCCTCCAATTGCACTAGCATACTCAAGTTGTGCAATTGATCTGCTAGAATTTACTAGCACATTGATCTTAGAGTCATAAAGGGGTGCTTCTTTTATTTGCAAATGATTATGCTTCTGCAATATTTTTTCAATATAGTGTGGCTGGCACAATACAAAACCCCCATTATATCTCTTTACTTTTATTCCTGAGATAGTATCCACTTCATTTAAATCTTTCATTGAATTTAGATACTTCTTAGTTTCGGATATAGCTTTCATATTGGTCCCAAATATTAGTAAATCATCTACATATAAACATATGACAACATCATATTCATCAGTGAATTTAGAATAAATACACTTATCGGCATTGTTGTGTCTAAAACCATTTGACAAAATGACTAAGTCAAATTTTCATGCCATTGTTTTGGCGCTTGTTTTAGACCATATAGTGATTTCACCAATTTACAAACCTTCTTTTCATTACCAGGAAAAACAAATCCTTCCGACTACTCCACAAAGGTTGTTTTCATGTCCATTTCATGTACATATAGATTATATATGGATGCCAAAGCAAACAACACTCTAATGGAGGTGATTCTTGCAACTGGTGCATAGGTGTCAAAGTACTCAACTTCCTTTTTCTGTTTAAAACCTTTGACTACCAATCTAGCTTTGAAGGTTTGTAGAGAACCATCAGTATTATATTTCCTTCTAAACACCCACTTACAACCTGTTGGTTTAGATTCATGTGGTAAGTCAACCAAAGTCCATGTTTGGTTGGACAACAATAAGTTCATCTCATCATCTATAGCTTCTTTCCAGAAAGCAGTATCTTTAGAAGTCATTGGTTCTTTTAAAGTTATAGGATCTCCTTCTACATTTAAATGAAGGGTATTTTATGTAGAACCTTTTCTCTATTTCCTTCCACCAAAAATAAAATGGCTTCTGAAGATATAAAATCCGGACCTAAATTCTTTTCTTTTATGACCCTCTAACTTTTCCTACGTTCTAGAACCTCTTCCAGTTCCTTTCTCTTTTTTATGCTGGAAACTGAACTGGAATTTTCTTTCGACACTAATTGTTGATTATGTTCTTCAATTGAACTAGGACCCGGGTCATTATAGAATTTGTCCTCAAAGAACTCTACATCTCTTGACTCAACAATGACATTTGATTTCACATCAAGCAATCTGTATGCTTTAGACTTCTGGGCATATCCTACAAAAAGACTTTTTATGCCTCTAAAGCCTAATTTGGATCTTTTAGGGTTGTGAGACCTATAAAAACACAAACACCTCCAAATTTGGTTTTCTGCCCTTCCATACTTCATATGGTGACACATGAGTTTTCTTAGAAGCAATTCTGTTTTGTAAATGGCATGCTACAAGAAGAGCTTCACCTTATAAATTTGTAGGAACATTTGCACTTATGATCATTGAATTAATCATATCAATGAGTGTCCTATTCTTCTTTCTACTAAGCCATTTTGTTGTGGAGTGTAAGGTGCAGTTTTCTTATGATCATTGAACAAATACATCATTCTTTGATAGTATAAATTTGTCGGCTTCCAACACCACTTTAATACCATTTTTACATAGTAGATTTGCAGATAAAGATTTTTCTTAATGTCTGGGATATGAAAAGCATTTCTTAAAGTCATTGTTTTTCCATAAGTGAATTGTAGTTCAACAATCCCTTTTCCAAGAACCTTAGCCCCATTATGATTGCCCATTAGTACTTCTTGACCATCCTCTTCGGTTTTGTAGATCTTGAATTGTGCTTTATCATTGCAAACATGTATGGTAGCACCAGAATCAAGCCACCAGTCAGAAGATTTAATTGGTGTAGTCATGTTCAATTCAGTGATCATGCCAATTTGCATTTCAGACACCATAGCAATTATATCTTCATTATGAGTTCCTTTACCATATTTGCTTTCTTTAATTTGGCGTCCTCATTTTTCTTGAACCTGCAATCACGAATAAAGTGGCCTTTCTTTCCACAATGGTGGCAAGTTGCATTTTTCTTGCCACTGTTGGTGCCAAAACATGTCTTTTTGAACTTTCCTAGGTTATTCGCTTTCAAGTTCTTTTTAAACTTAATATTGCTCCCTTCAACATAATTAATCTTAGAGATGTGGTAAATAATAGCACTCAAATTAAACCCTGTTTTTGACAATTGTAGTAAAGATATAAGTAGGGATCGTTCTAGGCAGGGGATTAGGAGGGATTGCTAATCTAATGAAAACTGACTCAAAGATATAAAAATATGCTTAAAAACACTTAAACAAACTCAAAAGACTCTTAACTAAACTTGTATGACTCAAAACAAACTTAAAAGACTCAAAACAACACAAAACAATAAAAAAGACTCAATCTAGACTCTAGGACTCAATTTGGACGAAAATAGAATTGGTTTTGACTCAAAATACTCAAAAACACTCAAAAGGACAGATTTGAAACAAGTAAGTAAAGGGGATTGGGCTTTTGACGAATTTAGAATAAAAACAAGTAACTAAAAGACTTAAATACGATTTGGACGAATTTAGGAAAGAACTATGGATGATTAACTAGCTAGAGGATACTTTTCCACACATGATACATTCAAACACAAATTGATTTCTAGTTGCTTTTTCGATAAACCATGAACCTCAACACCCCAGATTAATCGTGACATCACTAATTAACCCTCAGATTTTCCTTTAGTTATTGGATTGGATGACATCATACGACAACCCAAAGCATTCTTCAAAAGTTCCCTACATGACATCATAATAGAGATACAATCACAGATCATTACGTTCTATGAAAATCATAAGTATTGACAAAGCACTTGTAACTATGACATCATGATACTCATGCTAGGAATTTACTTAACATGATTGTGAAAACAACCTTAACTACTTGTGAATATAAGTTTGTAACGATTATGTGAAACTCCCTTATACTCTAGCACCAAATTCAACCATGCAAATTAAGTAGGCCTCCCTAATCAACATACAAGAATAAGTTATCCATCAAATAGTTAAGTAAATTGCATTCACAATTTATGAAATCACAACTGGAACTAATCAATTCATATCATAAACATAATCATGGTTTCAAAACCTCCCCTAGCTAAAACGGGTTTAGTCCCTCATGTTCACAACAAAACAAAGGAAACTTGAATTAAGCATTGAAAACAAAAGATAGATTACACCTAAAACATGTTCCAACACTCCAACTTGAATGCAAAACGTCCAAGGCTTCTTCTTCTCTTCTTCTTCCTTGCTATGCTATGGCACAAGGGTTTATGGGTGATTTTGGATGGATTTCTGGGTTAAGGATGGATTTAGGTTGGTAGGAAGGTGCGGCAAGGGATAAGGATGATGTATGGGTGTGTGGTTTCAAGGTATGAAAGTATGGGAATGGTGGAAGAGAGAGTGAAGGTTGCGGCAAAGGTTGGTTTAGAAGGATGAAGGATGGCAGATTATGTGTATGAGTGAATATGAATGAATCCTCTTCTATATGGGTGCGGCAAAGGCTTATGGAATGCCAATTAAACTTAGCTATTTTGTCCAAGAGCCTTAAAGGTCAGAATCTCCTCCAAATAAGTAAGTAAAATCAGAAATTAAAGGTAATATGAATGTTACTTGCGGCAAGAAAAGAATAGGAAAGGGAATGTGAGGTAAGGCTGAAATTAAGCAAGGATTTAGGATATAATAGGAAGGCAAGGTGTGGCATTAACTAAGGTGAAAGAGGAATGTGATCTTGCAACACAAAATAAGGAATAAGCATTCCCCTTGCACGGCAAGGAAAGGGCAGGTGTATGGAAGGCATGGCAAGGACGGTTTAGTTTGTGTCCTAAAATGCATAAAAGTCCTTAAATGTTGCTGGAACAAAGGGCTTTTAGGATTAGGAAAGATCAAACCAAAATAGGAAACCTTGGCTTAACTTTCCTACTTCAAGTAGGAAACCTTCTTTGATTAGGAATCCTAACATCTTTAGGTCTTCAATTTCATCCATTCCTTTTGCTCCAGGCATATGTTATCCATTCCAAGTCCAATTTTGCTCCAAAAGGCTCCAAAATGCACCTTCTTGCTACCTTAGCCATATGAACCTATAAACACACGAAAATAGCGTAAAATACTAAAATAACTATGAACAAACAACATTAATGTAAGAAAACAAGCTAACTAAGTCGCCTAAATATGCTCCTATCACTTAGAGAAGACTTGTGTTGAAATTTTTTTTTCTTGTTTTCGAGTTTCCTCTTCAATTTGGGTCCCCTTCAAGAGATCTTTGAGACTTATATTTTCTAACATATGCAAAATCTTTTTTCTATAATTGTTCCAACCAGGGGTAATTTTGACATGATAGCCCTTACTTGTAATACATCCGAAACAATTATTTTGACTTCACGAAGCTTTTTGACCAAAAGTAATAAATCTTGAACTTGGTCCACAATGGATTTGCCATCAATCATAGTGAATTCATACAACTTAAACATGATAAATTTATCGATACCTTTTTTCTCCAATGTATACTTCTCTTCAAGAGCATTCCAAATTTCCCTTCCAGATTGAGTTGTAGAAAATAAATTGTAGAGCCAATCCGACAAAGTATTCATGTTATATCCTCTGCACATCAATTCATCATCTTCACACTTCTTTCTATCAACATTAATTTGTTCAGTATATGCATCATTAGGTTTAGGAATTGGTTGCAAATTTGGATCAAGAACATAGGCAATTTTCAGGGCCGTCAACATCTAGCGTATTTTGTCCTTCCAACGTATGAAATTGGTTTCGTCAAACTTGTTGAGTTTCCAAAAATCATTGTTGTTCATTGCAGACAAAGCCATAGTTTTGAACTTCTTCTCCACTGCGAATATCACTTTAAGATTGTTAGGACAAGGTTGAGAATTTGACAGAAAAATGATTTTAAGGCACGTTAATACGTTTTCCTTAAAGTGATATTAGCCCCCCACTCTAATATAAGTTTGTTAGTGGTTTGCTTGCTAAACCCAAGTGCAGATGTCGCATAGCAGTATAAACTTGAAGTTCGAGTGTCGTATTCCTCAAAGAGCATTGAAAAAGAATGCAGAATTATCGAGACTGAAACAAAGAACAATATCGAATGAGATGTAACTTATAGAAGAAAAGTTCAACAATTAAAAACACTAAAGATACAACTATGCAATTTCACTGTTTTGATTCTTTTTTTATAACTCAACTGAGATACCAACAACAAGTGATCTCAACCCAAAAATGTAGCAATTAAGTTTTCCTCATATAAAACTCTTGAAAAATGATTTTCATTGTAGATATTTAGAACAAAACACCCATTCAATTTCTTATAGAAATAATCCCAAATATAATTTGTACCTACGGCAACAAAATATTAAGAAATTACTCCGTCAAAATTGTACCAATCTACTAATTTATTCAATTCACTAAAAGCATGAAGGTGAAACAAAACTATAGGAAAAATAGGATTAAACTTATGAATCATAACCAACATTCATCAATCCAAAAATAGAATAAATAAGAAATTCCATTGAAAATCCACAATGTAAAATTGACATTGAAACTCTGAAATAGAATCGAAATAATAAAGCTACGTAATCATAATATAGGTTTCCCCGCTAGCCTTAGCTACGGAGATTAGTTGTCCATAAACTAAATAGAAAAAGAGAAGTCGAAAAATTATGAAAGAGTCAGGGGCCCCCTGAAAACAATCAAATGGAGATTATATAAGCTGCTGCCACCACCAACCTCTCTTCATATTCTTCTTGAATAATGGTCATTCATCAACCCATTATTCATATGTTAATGCTAATCCCCATAACCCTCTAAATAATGGTCATTGATAAGCCTTAATGCCATAATGAAATGGTAATGGCTGGCCATTTCTTTTTCTTCTTCTTTGCCTTCTCTTTTCTTCATTTCTTTTCAGTAACTGGCATAGAATTAATCACCAATTTATTGTCCTGTGCCTCACCCTTTAATTGCCTTGCAACATTCTCATAGTCTTGCACATGAACATTAATATAACATCAGTAAAAAAAATTAAAACAAACTAGATATAAAACCTACTTGGCCAGTTATACATGATAAAGCACAAATTTGATAAATTACTAGAGAAAAATATGTGACGGGTATAATTAAAGCACATTAGACATGCACTTTTGAGCAATTATCAGGTCTAAAGCAAATCACTTACAGGATACAACAAAGTTTGGAAGAACTGAAATTCCCTTACAATCTTCTAAAAGGAAAATGTATGATTTAGATGGAGAGAAAGAGAATAAGAAACTGTTGCTTTGAAATGCATATTTGAATATGCAACCAACGTGGGCTATATATAGATTATATGGTAGACATTGAACTTATTTCAAAGTGTGCATATAAAAGGCTTTCAAGCCCTTTGTGTATTCAAGTTGTCATACAACTTGAGTTAATGGGATTGACATTAAAATCTCATTGGGCCTTGCGGCCCAAAACTAACCTGAGGTCTATAACGAACTTATTCGTTTGATTAATTAACATATTAATTAACCTAGCCATAAATAATTAAATCATTTAATTATCCTTACTTATCTCTGTTGTTTCTTCAATTTCTACCTTACATGGTATACGATCCATTAGGTTCCTTTTAGTGAGGCAGTGGGTGATTAGAACTCTTCAAATCAGTTGTGAATTGAAACATACTTTCAATTCTCCATGTAGTGATTATACACCTTTAGGGCTTCCACAAACCATGAGTGACACCTAGCAGTATGTCATGGCTACCCAAGCTAATCAGAAGAGGTGGAGAACCTATTCAGTTTAGGTTTACAATGCGATACGGTCTTTCTCTAATATAATACTCTTGACAACATTGTTTGGTTTGATAATTTATTCATGTCTACTATCCAATATGATTCTTATAACATATATGATTACCTTGAATGTGATTTAGAACAACTTCCTAAATCTCATTCATACTCTGGCCAAAGATTCTTAATCATATCATAGAGTATTCTCCCTCAAATGATTTGAAGGTTAGATATCACTTGTTGCGCATTCACTTGCCTCCATGTCTAAAGGGCTTAACCCCAACCATGCCATGGACACCCTCTAATGGAATGACTTTGACATAGTCAAAGATCAAGGATCTAACCACAAGACAACTATGATGCCTCAATTTAAAGGACTAATTTGCATTATCTCCACTATTAGTTCTCATGTGACATGAGTATGAGAACTCCTCGTTGATCATGTTTAGTGAACTTATTCTCTATTAAGCACCTACATGCTTGTCTTAGTGTCAATCATACTAATGACTTGAGACCAGTCACTCTCCCTAAGAGAAGACATAGCACGTACTGATCTTAATGGACTGTCAATGCCCAATTGGCAATCCTATGATCAGGAACGTTTAGGATATGTATACGAAAGAGAATGGTCTTATGAATCTAAATTTTTTAGATCACATTCTCCCAATTGCATATTCCTTGGACTTATCGTTTAAGCATATAACATTTATATGAGACGGCTAAAAACAATAATCTTTGCCCTTTATATTAAACTAGATTAGTTTAACATGTGAAATGTTCGTAAAGTATCATCATATGATTGGTTTTAGGGCACATTTCCAACAATTGCCCACTTGCACTAGAGTCAATCAGCTTGGTCATCATTGATGATAACTCTTCTGTATTCATTTCCAAAATGGCTGAGTAGTAGGCCTAGACAATGGATATTTATATGATATCCATAGAAGCAACCTTGAGAATAACGATGTCACCATTATACATGATTCTTAATCATGTGGTTCAGTCTCTCATTTGAGTTCAGATCTTGATGAGACCCTGATTCCCTGGTTTGAAGTATCGCCCCATTAGTGTCGTCGTATGGGTACACTAAAGACACTTTCTAGTTGGAACCGAATGGAGGTTCATAAATGAACTTTCCCATCCAAACAACATTGTTGTAAGCTTCTATATAGCAATATATTTTGCATGATGGAACACACTAAAGTCAATACTTATAATGTTTCCACCCAAATATCTCTTTAGTCATAATGAAGAGATATCTAATTATCTCTTCATTCAAAATGAAGAGACATCCAATGATGGATACGATATTAGATTCATAATCTAATACATTTACGCTTTAATTGTGTTAATCTAATTCTTCCTCATTCTTGAGGAATCTATCCTTTAGTATTTCTTAAATACTTAAGGACTTACTTGACAGTTGCCATAGTTCTGATCTTGGGCTTGCACTGATATCGTCTTGTACCGATCTTGGTACAACTCATATCAACATTTTTCATACAATATGAAATACGTAAATGACCTTTCTACGTATGCATAAAGGATTCTATTTACACTTTATGCCTCTTTGGGAGTCAAAACGGTAGATTCCCTTTTAGAAGAGCAACTCCTAGTTTGACTGGAATTATCCTTTTCTTTTGAAGTTTATCATTCGAGAAACTTCCCACATCTATCTTCTATCATTAGGGATTGAGATAATCCAATTATATCTTGAAATCTATCATTATAGATTTCCATCCTATGTATATAGACTATGTTTCCCATACACATTCTATCGTTTATATAATGTTTAAAGTCATAACTTTAACGAAGAAGAATTCCTTTCATTTCCAAAATTAATATATCATATATATGTTCAAATTTAGGAATATGATTAACTCCCACTAATCTTTTGTAAACCTAGTAAAACAAAAGATCCAATTACATCTTTATGAGAAATCAAACGATTCAATCTTTCTCTCATAAGATGCTTATGGCTTCCACTAGCTTGCTAAGATTCATGAAGGATGGATCTCTACAACTTACACGTCTTGTGATTCCTAGTCTTAGACATATATTACCAAGACTATCTTGATAACGGTTTCAGAAACCCCTATTATGTCCAGACATTGAATCACCGTTTAGTTGTAGTTAGGAATGTTCGAATTAACAAAAACCAAGACTATGTCAAAGATGGTTTCTTCCAAGTCAACCAATCTCATTGATTGTAGTCACCTTAAGCTACCAATTAGCTAGGAAGTTTTCATTATATCGGGTCAAATGGTACTATACCATTTCCTTGAGTATATATCGTATATACACTCAATGTAGTCATAAGGATTTTCATTCTTATTTCTTTCAAATTAAGAGGTATAACTCTATGACTTGGTCATAAAGTTCAAACCATTCAACTAAGATGGTTTATAGATCCTTCTCGACTATCTTGGAGCTATTGGTGTAGGAACTAGGTTGTTTATATTTATTGATTATTATCTTCTTTCTCAAAAAAAAAAAAAAAAATTAAAAATTAAAAAAAATTAAAAAAAAAGAAAGGCCCATTGTTCAAGTTCTATCTCTCGTTCATTTGCTCTATCTTAGGCAAATCTTATTGTAGGATTACAATGAACTACCCAACAAATAACATTTGTTAGTTGGTTAGAAGTGATATCCAAAGGTTAATTTAAGGATATCCCACAAGATTTTTCTCAAACAAATATTGCTTATTAGCACAAAACATCAAATCTTAACACAATTAAGACTTGTCTTTCTTTCCAACTACATCATATGGAATCATGAAAATTTTGGAAGATCTTCTAGTTGACAATCATATTGTCTTAGAAGTATATATCCTATATATGGGTAATTGATAACATCCAAAAGAATAAAGATTTGAAAATTTCACCTTTACACAGTTTTAACAAGAAGGCATTGGATCCGGATCTAACGATCCAAAGCATCCATCTATGACCAACTTGTAATTTATGTTTTTAGAGGTGTCACAACTCAGTTGGGATTAGTCACTACCTTGCAACCTTTTGGGTTTTAAGCATCGTTATATTCTAAATAGTTAACACTACCACATCATCTCTATTATAGAGACAAATAATCAGATTACAATAATCCAATCATTCATTAGTAAAGAACAATGTTTTGTCAAACAAAACATTCATCCATCTCTTATAGTGACGGAATTAAGTTCCTTATTCAAATTGGAATGTAAAGACAATCTTTGTTTTTCCAATTTCTTTGGTAGTTCATATGAGGAAATAAGTACTATCTGCTTTCGTAGAGATCTATATTTTATTCACGTTCCAAATGTGAAATACCTTTTCTTCTCTCATTAATCTTCTACTTCTTATTAGCCACACTTTTACAATGATTGTAAAACATAGTTACTAATACGGAATCAAGCATTCAAGTAGAAGAACCAACTATTTTCAATTATTCAAGAGCAATTTACAACACCTTCGAAAGCTGTGTTCTTGACACTTGCAAGACATTTCTTGCAAATACCCCTTCCAATGTCCATCGTTTCATAAAGAAAGTTTGTTCCCTTGGAGTTATTTCATCTTCTTCATTTGACTTCTCCATTGACTTCAATAGTCTTGGTCCCTCAACTGCCACTATCTTTCTTGAAACTAATTTCAATTGTGTTATACACATCAAATGATTTGGAGAGTGATAGGAGCATATTTAGGCGACAATAATTGCTTGTTTGCTTACATTTATGTTGTTAGTTCTTAGTTATTTTAGTATTTTAAAGCCATTTTCGTGTGTTTGTAGGTCTATAGGCCTTATGAAGCAATAAGGTGCATTTTGGAGCAGAATTGGGCTTGGAATGTATAGCATATGATTGGAGAAAAAGGAATGGACGAAATTGAAGATTTAAAGATGTTAGGATTCCTAATCAAAGAAGGTTTCCTACTTGAAGAAGGAAAGTTAAGCCAAGGTTTCATATTTTGGTTTGACCTTTCCTAATCTTAAAAGTCCCTAAGTTCAAGCAACATTGAAGGTTTCCTATGCATTCTAGGACATAACCAAAGGTTCCTTGCACCATTCTAGCCCTTGCCGTACCTACTTTCCCTTTCCTTATTCCTTGCCGCACAAAGTAGCCTAAATCCTTGCCTAATTTCAGCCTTAAAACACATTCCTATTCTATTCTAAGTCCTTGCCATGCAAGGGGATTGTTTCTTCCCTATTTTGTGTCCCAATATCACATTTCCTTTTAATCCTAGTCAATGCCGCACCCTACATTCTTTTTCTCTCCTATTTTCTGGCTTTAATCTTTCCTTCCCTTTTCTTGCTGCATGTCACATTCCTATTACCTTTAATTTCTGATCTTACTTACTTATTTTGATGAGATTCTGACCCTTAATTCTCTTAGACAAAATAGCTAAGTATCATTGATCTTCCCTAAGACTTTGGCTGCACCCATACACACATATATTCACTCACATACATAACCAGCCATCATTCATCTTTCAAGACATCATCTCGCAGCCCTCATCACCTTCCATACACCATTCCACACTCTTTCCTTCATCATATCTTCCTACCATACATCTATCCTTTACCTTAAAACCCTACAACCCACTTTTCACACCCTAAAACCTTTGTGCCGCAGCATAGCAAGGAAGAGGGAGAGGAGAAGAAGCCTTGGACGTTTGTGCATTCAAATTGGATTGTTGGAACGTTTGTAGGTGTAATCTGTCTTTTGTTTTCATTAATTTAAGTTTTCTTTGTTTTGCTATGACCATGAGAGGCTAAACCCGTTTTAGCTAGGGGAGGCTTTGAAACCATGATTATATTTGTGATATGAATTGATTAATTCTAGTTGTGATTTCATAAATTGTGAATGCAATTTACTTAACCGTTTGATTAAGAACTTATTCTTGTATGTTGATTAAGGAGGCCTACTTAGTTTGCATGCTTGAATTTGATGCTAGAATATAAAGGAGTTTCACATAATCATTACAAACTTATATTCAAAAGTAGTAAAGGTTGCTTGTCACAACCATGTTAAGTTAAATTCGTAGCATGAGTATCATGATATCATAGTTACGAATGCTTTGTCAATGCTTATGATTTTCACGAAACTTAATAATCTTTGCTTGTATCTCTATTATGCAGTTCATGTAAGGGACTTGGGAAGAATAATTTGGTTGCCGATGCGTTGTCCATCCAATTCAATGATTTAAGGAAAATCTGAGGGTTAATCAGTGATGTCACGGTTAATCTGGGGTGTTGAGATTCATAGTTTATTGAAAAAGCAACTGGAAATCAATTTGTGTTCAAATGTATCATGTGTGGAAAAGAATCCTCTAGCTAGCTTCTCACCCATAGTTTTCCCCAAATTCGTCCAAACTTTGTTTAAGTCTTTAAGTTACTTGTTTTTACTTTAAATTCGTCAAAAACCCAATCTCCTTTACTTTGTTGTGTCAAATTAGTTAGAATTTGTCTTATTGTGTGTTTTTAAGTGTTTTGAGTCAAAACTAATTCAATTTTCGTCCAAAGTTAGTCCTAAAGTCTAGTTTGAGTCTATTTGATTGTTTTGTGTTGTTTTGAGTCTTTTTAGTTTGTTTTGAATCATATAAGTTTAGTTAAGAGTCTTTGAGTTTATATAAGTGTTTTTAAGCCTAGTTTTGTATTCTTGAGTCAGTTTTTATTAGATTAGCAATCCCTCCTAATCCCCGGCCTAGAACGATCCCTACTTACATCTTTACTACAATTGTCAATAAGAGGGTTTAATTTGAGTGCTATTCTTTATCACATCAAATTTTTGGCGCCATTGCCGGGGATTAGCAACTTTGCTAATCCCCCATTGTTTCTTTTTGTTTCTTTTTCGTATGTTTTGTTTTAGTTGCTGACCTTGTTTTCTTTTCTTGTTTGTAGGTACTAGTTTATGACTCGTAGCTCTAAACCTGTTCGTGCAAACATCTTGGACTTTGACAACGATTTTGAGCGAACTTCGAGGAGGAGGAAGGAGCCAGAACTTAACCCACCAAGTTCTAGCTTAGAATTTGATTTTGAGGAGGAAGAAGAACCCACGGCAAGAGAGGAAGAAGAAGCACAAGTCATGGAAGCGGACAATCGAACAATCAAGGAGCTTTCCGCCTCGGGAAACGCCACACCTCTATGCATTCAATATCCTAAGGCAGCTTCAGAGAAGACCGATGAGTTTGAATTGAAGTCTAGTTTGCTGCACCACATTCCAAAGTTCCATGGGTTGTCTATTGAGGATCTAAACAAGCATTTAAAAGAGTTCGAGATGGTGTGTTCAAGCATGACTCCAATTAATATTGATAGCAATATTTTGAAGATGAAGGCCTTTCCGTTCTCTCTTTTGGAAAAGGCTAAAGATTGGTTATACGAATTAGCACCTGGGACCGTCACTTCTTGGGAGAGCATGAAGAGAGCGTTTCTAGAGAAATTCTTCCCCACTCAAGAGTCATTCTTTTGAGGAAGAAGATTAATGGAATCCAACAAAGCCAAGGAAAGTCTTTTCCAGTGTATTACGAGCATTTCAAGGCCCTTGTCACATCATGTCCTCAACACCAAAGGAAGGAGGAGCTTCTACTTCAATATTTCTATGAAGGTCTTCTTTCAATTGAAAGGCAAATGCTCGATGCTTCAGCGGAGCATATTCATGCGACTTAATTAGCTTGTTCTCATGCATTTATGTTGTGTTTACTTAGTTATTTTAGTGTTTAAGGCCACTTTTGTGTATTTTCAGATTATAAGGCCAAAGTGTGCAAGAAGATGCAAATTGGAGCCTTTTGGAGCAAAAGAGGAATGAATGAGTTGAAGACTTGAAGAAACGATGAATTCCTACTCAAACAAGGTTTCCTACTTGAATTAGGAAAGTTAACCCTAGGTTTCCCGTTTTGGTAACCTTTCCTAAACTTAAACGTCCGTATTTTCTAGCCACTTTGAAGGCTTTGTAAACACTTTAGGACACAAAACCAAGGCTCTAGCCCAATTACACAACCTTGCCGTGCCTTAACCCTAATTCCCTTCCCTTGCCGTGCAAGGGGGGGCACTTTTGTCCAATGTTGTGCAATTAAACCCTATTTCCCTCTCCTAACCTAACCCTAGCCGCACCCTTTAATTATTCCTTCTTTAATTTCTGATTTTATTTCCTAAATTCTAGCAGCCTTTAGATGAATTGTAGTTAATAAAAATAAATTAGGTTTTAAATTTCAGAAAACCCTACATTTTACAACTTAGCCGCAAGTTCCCATTAATCATTCACCTTAAAAGACAAAAAATTGAATCTTGCCGCAGCCACCATAGCCCATTATTCTAATCAGCCATTCACCTTAATAATCCCATTATTCTTATCAGCCGCACCTTATTCACTATTATTTATATATTATTTTTCATTCAGCCATTTTTACTTAGGATCATCCACCCTAGTTATCAATCTAAGCCGTGACTTCCCATTCATTCTTATTCTATCATTCACCCTAATATAAGCCGCAGCCACTATATTATTAGATTCTCCATTCTCCATTTGATATCAGGCAGCCACCTAAAAACCTAATTAATTCCCATTAGTGCCGCAGCCACCATCACCCAAAAACCACCCATTTCAGCCACTTTCCAACCTGTCCGCAGCCTTCCCACCATTGCAGCCACCATCCCACTCCATTCCACACCTCCATACACCATCCACCAACCTTGCCGCACCACCTTTCTTCCCTAAATCCATCCTAAACCCAAGGAGAAGAGGAAAGAGGAGCTTGGACACGCAGAAATTCAAGTGGATTCGTTGTGCGTTTTAGGTGTAATCCATCCTTTGTTCGTTATGTTTAAATTCAATTGTATTTCTCTTTTTGTGAACATGAGAGGCTAAACCCCTATTTAGCTAGGGGGTGATTCGAAACCATGTTTATGCTTGCAATATGATTTGATTACTTTTGGTTGGAATTTCATGAATGGTGAATTCAATTTGTTTAACTGCTTGATTGATAACTTATTTGTGTATGTTTATTGAGAGTGCACGCTTAATTTTCATGCGTGAATATGACGCTAGAATATAAGTGAATTTCACCTAATAGTTATGAACTTATATTCACAAGTAGTGAAGGTTGCTTATAAACAATTGCGTTAAACGAATTCTTGGCACTAGTTTCATGCTCATCATAGTAACGAATGCCTCGTCGACACTTATAGTTTTCATGATGCTTAATGATCTTTGATTGTCTCTTTATTGTGCTTTTCACGTAAAGGACTTTTGGAGAATGTTTTGAATTGCGTTGCGCTAACCCATCCAATTCATTAACTTAAGGAAAACTTGACGGTTAATTTAAGCGGACCTAATTAACCCGGGGTGTTGAGTTTCATAATTAATCGAAAGACCAATTGAAAATCAAATTGTATGCAAGTGTGACATGTGTGGAGAAGAACCTTCTAGCTAGCATTCATCCATATTTTCATCACATTCATATTTATATTCTGCCTTTTAATTACAATCTTTGCATTTAGTTAATTTCATCAAAACCTCAATCCCCCTTTACTTTAGTGTCTAATTTAGTTAGAAAGTGTCTTAGTTTGTGTTTATAAGTGTTTTGCATTCTTTGAGTCTAGTTTAGTGTTTTTAACGTTTGTTTTACGTTTTTGAGTCAGTTTCCAAGTGATTTAGTAATCCCTCCTAATCCCCGGTCTAGAACGATCCCTACTTGCATCTTTACTACAATTGTCAAAAGAGGGTTTTAATTTGTGTGCTTAATTAGTTCGCATCATGCATTGGTTGACAAAACTCCTATGGTAGCAAAGACACTAATTGAAAACCGCGTTTTGAATGCACAACAATACGAAGGAATTGGGCAAAGAGACCCCCCACGGCAGCAAATAAATGAGGTAAGTTCCACATCCGGCATTTAATCTCAATTAGCTAATCTCACTTCTATTGTGTCTCAGATGGCCGAAGGAATGAGGATGCAAGAACCAAGTGTATGTGGCATGTGTTCTATTCAAGGACACTCTTCTAAAAGTGCCCTCAATTGATTGAGAATGAAGGATGGGAAAGTGCAAATGCTATTGGATTTCCAAGCCAAAATCAACCATGGAATGATCCATATTCCAACACATACAATCCGAGTTGGAGAGATCACCCAAATTTCAAGTGGAAGGAGCCTCAACAACCCCAACAACAAGGAGGCTTTAGGCAGCAACCCCCGGGCTTCTATACAAAGCCATTCGCACCAAATCAACCCAAACACAACCTGCCCAAACCAATTCAAGTACGTCTTTGCATAATGATACGCTTATTAAGTTACTTACCAATTTATCTCAGGGGCAAGAAAGTCAAAACAAAGCAATGCAAAATCAAGACAAAAGGGTGGACTACTTGGAAAAGCAAATTGGGCAGATAATGGAGTTCGTAGGACAATTTAGAGACCAAGGCAAATTACCTAGCTCAACCATTGTCAACCCAAAGGGAGGATTCGAATATGTAAAAGCTATCACCTTAAGAAGTAGAAAAGAAGTTGGAGTTGACCTAAAACCATCCAAATCAAGTAAAAAAAAAGGATGGGAAGCTGCAATTGGAGGAAGAGGGACAAGGCCAAGCCACGGCAAGGGTAGAAACACCCTTGCCGCAACCATTTAGAGACCTCAATTCATCCAATTTAACCAATTCATCCAATATAGGTAAGTTGGGTTCAAATTCCATTAATTCTAACCCTATTCCACCCAATGTTCCTTTCCCTCGCAGATTTATGCAAGCAAAGAAAGAGGAGAATGACAAAGACATTCTTGAGACATTTAGGAAGGTACAAGTCAACATTCCACTCCTTGATGCAATCAAACAAGTTCCCAAGTATGCCAAATTCTTGAAGGAGCTTTGCACAACAAGGAAGAAGGTTTCGAATAAAGAAGTGGTGAGGGTAAGTGAAAATGTTTCCGCTATTTTACAAAGGAAATTACCTCCAAAATGCAAAGATCCAGGTAGTTCCACAATCCCTTGTATTATTGGCCAAACCAAGATTGAACATGCTATGTTAGACTTAGGAGCTTCAATTAACGTCATGCCATACTCTATTTATGCATCCATGAACCTGGGAGAGTTAAAAAATGATGGTGTGATTATTCAATTGGCCGATCGTTCTAATGCATATCTAAAGGGAGTTTTGGAAGATGTTTTGGTGTAGGTTAATAACTTGATCTTCCCGACTGATTTCTATGTGATTGAAATGGAAGAGACGACCCATTCCACATCTTTGCCGATCCTTCTTGGAAGACCATTCATGAAAACAGCCCGCACCAAGATCGATGTGTTCAAAGGGACTTTGACGATGGAATTTGATGGGGAAGTTATTGATTTTAAATTTCTGAAACTATAAGATATCCCAATGATGATCATTCATGTTTTTCTATTGATATTATTGATTCCTTGGCGCAGGCACATCTTGAACAATTACATGAGGATGCACTTGAAACGGTCATTACAAGTGGATTAGGATTGAAAAACCAAGTGGCAGCACCAATTCAACCCCACGACACCAATCTGGAATTCCATGCCGTGTACCCTTGTAATGATGTAATTGAAGTGGTGGCAGCCCTAGAGTCATTGCCACGGCACAATGGTAAGTCCCTACCCCCAATTTCAATTCCCGTTTCAACTAATAATTGCTTCCTTCCATAGTACAGCCACATTCCCTTGAGCTTAAACCATTACCAAACCACTTGAAGTATGTTTTCTTAGGCGAACAAGAGACCTTGCCCGTCATTGTGTCTTCCTCACTCATCGCACAAGAAAAAGAAAAGTTGGTGAGGGTGCTAAAGGAGTACAAAACAACCATAGGTTGGGCCTTGGCCGATATCAAGGGCATAAGCCGCCCTACTACATGCATACATCGTATACTCTTAGAGGAAGGGGCTAAACCATCTCGAGAAGCTCAATGCTGACTCAACCCTTCAATGATGGAAGTCGTGAAGAAGGAGATTATCAAACTCCTTGATTGTGGCGTGATCTATCCCATCTCTGATAGTTGTTGGGTTTCACCGATCCAAGTTGTTCCAAAGAAGTCCGGAGTCATAGTGGTGAAGAATGAAGAAAATGAGCTTGTTTAAAGAGCGTGCGGTTATTGTTCACTATATAGTTTACAATCAACTTAGTGAACCATTTGGATAGGGACTCAAAAAGTGAAGTCCTTGACTAGTTTCCGTCTCTTGAAGTGTTTCAATACTTCAACACTCAATGATTCAAAATCATCATAAGTCCATGTTGATGGACTATTTTTGTCAATCAACCATTATGTTCTAAACATAATTACAAACTTTCAAGAGTTGTTCAAGGCAACTCTCATTTCTTCATACAACAATTTGTAAATGAAGAATCATGGTACATAAAGTGTCCATGCCCTTGTGCTTACTTCTCAAGTTCCTTGTTCATTTAACAAAGCAACAAGCACTAGTGTTTGCGTTAACTAAAGGTTGTTCAAAGCAACTCTTATTTCTTCATACAACAATTTGTAATGGAAGAATTATCACACTAAAAGTGTTGTCCTCTTTATGATAAACTTATCTAACGTGTTCTTCCAACGATACATTATCAATAGGAAGATTGTGAGGATGAGACTACTTAGGTACATATACAATCCATTCAAGACAATCTATGGGATTGTGGTACCAAGTCCAGAAACTAAAGCCTTCGACTTTTCTTTGTCAAGTTTTGGATAACGTTTGCAAATATATCGGTAAATAAATACATAACGAGTATAAATTGATTGAGTTTAAGCTATTTGATCTGGGTCTTTAAATCAAATAGCACCACCCACTATTTTTGGCAAATTCCATATCCCTCATCCGAATTCAAGAGTTTTGGAGAAAACTCTTAGTCTATGGGAGGCTCACTACTACCAAGCCCACCTCATAAATATATGATGTTGGCTAGCATTAATAATAATGAGAGAGTACACTTACTCATTTACATCTCATGTAAGTACCCATCTAGTTTGCCTCTAGAGAATGATGCCTTAGAATTATATCATGTTGGCGTCACTACACTTAGTTAAGTCATTCCCACCATGCCAGTTCGTGTAAGGGTTCAAGCATAGCCTCAGAATTATATCATGTTGGCTAAACTCATTCCCTACCTCACTTCATCATGTATGTATATAGAACTCCTCCTGAGTGTAAGCACATACTTTGTACTCCCCCATTATAGGGTGAAGTCGGTGTATGAGTCACAAACGATTAGAGCCTACCATGGTGGAAAGCCACAAAAGAGTGTTCAAAGCACTCTCACGCTTGTCAACTTAATAACAGTTTGGTTGGGGTTTTTAGGTCTCATCACATATAAGCATGCATTTAATCTTATTAAAACAATTTGGTCCTATTACAACTATTGGTCCATGTGATTGATTTAGTAGTATATGATACTCCCACTATGCTTGTAAAATAGTTTTTAAAGCAAGAGTATATGGTACTACTAACATAAGCTTTGCATTCATTGATGGACTATATAGTTGCCTTAGGGCCTTAGGATAACTATGAACCTTTGATTCGATCCAACACGAGCCTAGTGTTGGATCTTGGTCTAGGGATGGTGATTGATTTTAGTTATGCGTTTAATCACATTAAGGCGTGTTTTCCTATTGGGCATTGGACCCTACTACTCCAATTTCATGCATATCAAATAAAACAAGAAAGGAATACTTCAAAGTAAAGAAGAGCTTATGCTCTTTTACAACACTTGAACAAATCAAAATACTTTAAAGTAAAGAAGAGCTTATGCTCTTTTACAACATTTGATCATATCAAATTACAACCAAAATCTAATCTACACATTCCCATGGTTCAAAAAAATTTGAGAGATGGCCTTTCACATAGCTCAATTATCGTAGGCTTAGGTTCATAATCACCCTTTAATTAATTAACACTTTAACTAATTAAACTTCAATGCAACATTGTCATTTGGTTTTTGTATCCATAGAATTGATTTAGATGGAGCTAAATCAAAATGAAAATCCAATTCTCATTTAATGATATAAAACTATTTGTTCTCTACTAACTTGGCCAAAATGCAATAACCTCAACTATTGGGCTTCATTGCAAATCAGAAACTTTTGAGGTCACTTTGTAAAAACACAAAAGTCCACTACTTCATGTAATTACAACTAGAACCCAAAAATTTCAACAGATGCAAAAACTTCATTAAAGGAGCAAAATAATTTGTCCTTTAGTGATTTTGGGCCTTTACATAAAAATGTAAACTTTCGGCTCAAAGTACAAATACACAAAAGTATCAAAACTTTATGTAATTGCATAAAAGGCCCAATAGTACCTTACTTGTAGGGTGGCCGGTTTTGGTGAGAGTAGTAAAGAGTGATGGGTTGGTTTTTGATGAAAATACAAAGTCAATAATGTTGAAAAATATAGGTATGGTGTTGAAATAAAAATAGGTATGGGTGTGTAAGAAAAGTACCAATCATGTACAAAATTTCAAACACACTTTCAACTTTTCAATCACTTTTTCAAAAAACAAATGTCTTGTTGATAGAAAAGTCACACCAACCATTACAAAACAAGATTTTATGTAAACAACCAAAAAATTTGAATCATAATTCCCAACCTTTTTGTTCTTGCCAATAACATAACAAGAACAATGAAGAACATCCATGAAAACCCATAAGAGTTCCATGACATTTTTCACACAAAGACACCCCAAAAACTCTCAAAGTTAAGGGAAATAACATATTACCATACTAGGGTATTTAGGGGTTCCAAAAGTCACTTTAAAACACTTTTAACAAGTCAAACAGGAACCTAAAAATCCACCCTTTGGATTTGGCCGAATTTCCCCATAAACATGGCACCAAATTTTAGTCTAAAATTCATGCTCATATGAACTACATCTACAACATTTGAGATGGCAAATTTTCTAACAAAATTTACAATCAAAGAAGCAAGAACAAAGCTTGTAACAATTACAACATTTAAATCAAAGACTATGAACTACAAAACCGAAAAGGATTCACCAACTACTAGACCTAGGCTCTGATACCACTTGAAGGGTATATTTGTGAAAACTAATTCATTTGAGCAACATCTATGCATGCAATTAACAATTAAAAGGCGGAATCATGCTTGTATGCACTCAAAAACAAAACTTTACCCATGAAATTCAAGGCCTAGTGAGTGTGGTGAACCAAGACTCAACTCAAGGACAAAGTGAGTTGAGAAATATTATACCTTTTTTTATTCCTCTTTGCATAAGCAAAGGCTAATCACCCAAGAGATAGGGCCTTCATTCCTTACTTCTTAGCTCCATGGATTTCTTGGATGAGGATGGTAGAATGGATTCTGCAAGTTCCCAAAATAGAGAACATTTAAGTCTCCACACCAAGGAGAGCATTGATGAAGAGATGAGTGACCTAGAGGAAGTAAAATTGCTAGCTAATTTCCTCTAGGGTGGCCGGCCTCTTAGAGAGAAAAGAGAGCTTTTTGTGTTCTCATCTTTTCTCCAAAAGAAACCCTAAATGAATTTTGGCTATAAAGTTCTTTAGATAGTCCCTTCACTTAAGTGACAAAAGAACCAAAACCCTTCATTCTCCAATGTGGCCGGCCTTAAGGGTTTATTCGGCTTTTAAGCCCTTTGTGTATTCAAGTTGTCATACAACTTGCGTTAATGGGCTTGACATTCAAATCCCATTGGGCCTTGCGGCCCAAAACTAACCCGAGGTCTACAACGAACTTATTTTTTTGATTAATTAACATATTAATTAATCCTAGCCATAAATAATTAAATCATTTAATTATCCTTACTCATCTCTGTTATTCTTCAATCTCTACCTTACACGGTGTACGATCCATTAGGTTCCTTTTAGCAAGGCAGTGGGTGATTAGAACTCTTCAAATCGATTGTGAATTGAAACACACTTTCAATTCTCCATTTAGTGATTATACACCTTTAGGGCTTCCACAATCCATGAGTGACACTTAGCAGTATGTCATGGCTACCCAAGCTAATCAGAAACCTATTTAGTTTAGGATTACAATGCAATACGGTCTTTCTCTAATACAATACTTTTGACCACATTGTTTGGTTTGATAGTTTATTCATGTCTACTATCCAATGTGATTCTTTTAACTTATATGATTACCCTGAATGTTATTTAGAACGACTTCCTAAATCTCATTCATATTCTAGCCAGAGATTCTTAATCATATTATAGAGTATTCTCCCTCAAACGGTTTGAAGGTTAAAGATCCTTTGTTGTGCCTTCACTTGCCTCCATGGCTAAGTGGCTTAACCCCAACTATGATGTGGACACCCTTTAACGGAGTGACTTTGACACAGTCAAAGATCAAGGACCTAACCACAAGATAACTATGATGCCTCAAGTCAAATGACTACTTTGCATTATCCCAACTATGAGTTCTCATGTGACATGAGTATAAGAACTCCTCGTTGATCGTGTGCAGTGGACTCATTCTCTATTAAGCACCTACATGCTTGTCTTGATGTCAATCACACCAATGACTCGAGACCAGTCACTCTTCCTAAGAAAAGACATAGCACGTACTGATCTTAATGGACTGTCAATACCCAATTGACAATACTATGATCAGGAACGTTTAGAATATGTATACAAAAGAGAATGGTCTCATCAATCTAACTTCTTTAGATCACATTCTCCCAATTGCATATTCCATGGACTTATCGTTTAAGCATATAACATTTATATGAGACGGCTTAAAACAATAATCTTTGCCTTTTATATTGAACTAGATTAGTTTAACATGTGAAGTGTCCATAAAGTATCATCGTATGATTGGTTTTAGGGCACATTTCCAACAATATATATATATATATATATATATATATATATATATATATAATGAAATACACCAACATGTTTGGTTGGTTTTGCCGTTGTGTTGGCTATGCTGTTTATGGAAGCTTGTTAGGTCAGAAGCGTGATAGAGTCACCAGGATTAGTAATGCTCTAATGCCATCACAAAATATGAAACTGTATACTTCATTGATATGAATATTGAAAGACAAGAGAATAATTTATACAGAACCTACAACCTCTTTCAAGTAAACAAAAGCTACAATCAAGTTAATTATATTTACATCTACAATTCCCCTAGCCCAAGATTTGACCAATCACAAGATGCTAAAATTGCTCACAATCAAGTCGTGGGATTTTCTTTCCTTTTAACATTATCTGCTGAGGCAACTTTGAGGATGTTGACTTTCCCCTCAACAACATATTTTCTAATAATATTGAGTCAAATTGTACAGAAAATATAATTTGAATCTTGGATGCCAATTACAATGAGGCAAAGGGGTTTATATAGGTAGTCATGGAACAGAACCCCTTAGTTCAGAAGATATACATGCATTACGACTAGGCAAGTACTTATTGAATACTAACATGAACTAAATTAATTAACGTGAATGAGCTAACCCTACATGAATTGAAACATTTGAGCTTCAATAGAGCTTGGTCATGAACGAAAGCATGTAATGTTGTTCCTAAATACTGTACACGTCAATCATAGCTTCGAATAATTCAACCTTGATTATGACTCGTGAGTTAGAAACTCTAAGTACCAAGAAAAGAAATTGTTTGGGATAATATTTAAACATTGGGCTTTGTGATAAGGAGACTCAAGGATGCAAAAGCAAATAGGAACTTGCCTGAAGCCCAGTCAACAACCCTGAAGCAAAGTGAAGTTATTTCAGCCGCAGTGTAGGCCATGTACCTATGATTGAAGTGATGGGTGACATAGACCAATTCACCACCAGCCAAAAGCACCTTTTTCAAGGGCAAGAAAAGTAAATAAAGCAATGACTCACTACCCTCCGAGTAATCTCAGTTAAAGGCAAGGCAAGAAGGGTCGAGCCAAATTGCCTATAAAAGGAGAAAGAGACACCAGAGACAAAGACACTCAAAAAACCAATCAAAAGACATACGAACTCTGCTCTCAAGCCAGTTCATACCCAGAAAGCTGAAACTTGTCTAGATTTAGTCCTTTTAGCTATAATTCCCTTAGAAAAGCTATCTTTTTGTCTAGTGTAAAAGCATTGCTACCTTCCCTTAGTGTTGTAGTATCGATTCCCTCATGCAAAATCTATTTACTTTTCATCTCTTTCAACATACAATCTTTTGTAAACCCAAAGAAAAGTGGTTACAAGAAGTTCAACCTTGCCCGACAAGGTGAAATCTTGCCCGAGTCTCTTTGTTTGTACTTTCATTTAGTATATATGTCACTTAATGTACTTTCCAGCATGTATTCAAGTTATTTTAAGTTGTTTTCTACGTAAAAGTCCCATTTACATTCAAATCTGTTAAGTTAATAAACCCGGTTTCATTAAAAGCAAAATTATGATCGATGAAGTGGTTGAAAAGGGCTTGAACTCCCTTTGTTTTGGACATACAAGATTATGAACTAAAAGTCCTTGTTTACAAGGCAAGAAAAGAACTTAATACAGACTTAACCATCTATGACAATCTTCTGATAAAAAAGAAGTTAGAGAAACTTAGGGTGCAAGTAATCAACTTAACTCACACTCATTCGACAGTCTGTTATACTAAGATAACAGTGGCATGCTCAAATCCTTGTTAGTATTGATTGTGAGCCTCAAGGCCTAAACCAAATGCCCTATAAAGGTACCTTTCAAACTAACTACAAACTCTTCTTGTAGTGCACTAAGCAGCAAGAACTCGCCCCACAACCAACAAAGTGCCACCTCATTGAGGAGTTATGCGAGGGGAAATCTTGCCTGAACGAAAGTATTTGTTTTTGTACATAAACCTATAATAGGGGAAATCTTGCCCGAACAGAAGTATTTGTTTTTGTAAATCTTGCCCATTCAGAATAACGTATCAGAAACCCTACCCCGAGTACATTGATGAGCAGAATCCTTTTCCCCTTAACCTCAAGATGCCTGTGTTCCCAACCTTCAATGAGGAGGACTATAATGTGTCTCCCAGAGACCACATTTTCATGTTCTCCAACTATTGTGTAGCATTTGAAGACAATCCTAACTACAAGTTGAGGTTGTTTGGGTGTTCGTTGATTGGCTTAGCATCTCAGTAGTACTCTATTTTACCCTGTAACTTCATTGCCAATTGGGGGCAAATGGAGATGGCTTTCCACGAGCAGTTCTATAGGGTGGAACCTAAGATGACTATCAATGATTTAGTAGAAGTGAAACAGTACGGACATGAGTCTGTAGAAGACTTTATGATGAGGTTTAGGAGGACAATGATAAGGTGTCAGTTCTCGATCAACCATGCTCAACTCATAGTCATTGCCCAGAAGGATCTAAGGCTACCTTTGAGAAAAAATTTTATTATGTGCAATTTAATGAGCTTCAGGAGTTAGTAAATGCAGCTACCAAGTATGAGAAGTTGTTGATCGAGGAACAGCAAATGAAGCACTCGTCTAAAGTGCCTCAATTCTATAAGAACAAAGCCCCAATACACCAGTTAGAGTTTGAAGTCTTAGAGCCGGGAGAGAATGAAAGCAATATGGGAGAAGGTATTGAGTTATGTGCAGTTGAGATGACCACTCCTTTCAAACCTTTGATAGTGAAGGGATTGGTCCAACCTATCAAATACAGAAGATTATAATGAACGATGGAGGCTTTGTGCCTATGAAGCCCCCAAAATACCAGACTTATTCATTCGATTTGACCAAGGCTGTTGATATCTATGAAAAATTAGTGAAGGCTAAAGTGATTGTGCTCAACAGCACCAAAAATATGCCTAAACCAGAAAAGTTAATAAGGAAAAAGTACTGCAAGCTTCACTACACCTTTAATCACTATATAACTAAATGTATGCAGTTTAGAGATTGGGTCTAAGACCTCATAGTGAAAGGGAAGTTGTTGCTAGAAAAAACTCAGCCTAATATGATGATTGATATATATCCATTCCCAGAAACCCCGATCAACATGATCAGCCTTAACTGGGTTAAGAAAGGAAAAGTAAAGGCTACCTGGGAAGTGAAAGGATAAAGAAGGCAAGCTATTAAGCCCACGGAAGGACTTAGAAAGTTACTCGACAGACCCCAAGCAGTTGTGGCTAGAGGTGTGGTGTTGTACAATAAGTGCCAGCATCGGGCACAAGAGTATTCTTTGGGCAACTAATAGCTAGCCAAAAGAAGAGAAGTAGAAGAGCTAGAGACCCGTAAGAGTATTCTTTGGGAAACTAAGAAAAAAAACCTCCAATAAGGTGTTCTAAAGGTTAGAATGAGACTTAGAGCCCAAGGGCTTGTCTGAAGTATTCAGAAATTATGAAGCCTCTATAGAGATGGAAGATAAAGAAGCAAATATGCCAAGATGAATGGCTGTAAAACCTTCCCAACTGAGTTATAATGGCAGTATGAGGCAAGGGTGGATAGAAATAACAATGAACCTGATTCCCCCCGTCACTAAGAAAGATTTAGCCCGACTCGGTAAAAAATGGTATATAGTTGGGAATGATGGAAGACCTGTTAAAGAGATGGAGGCATCCATGATAAGGAGAGTTCAGAGGCGACACAAAACTCACATGAACTCACTAAAAATCCCTGACAAATCATAAGCCTTTAAAAATGTCAAGTTTAAGAAGGTTCCCCAAGAGGGAAGGAAACAACTTCAATAGAGGAGTAAGAAAGAAATAGAGAGAAATCATAGTAAAGCTAAGGGTGAAGGATATCATGTGCCTCAGAATCCCCATCCAGGGAAATACATAATCCTAAGAAGAGCTCAAGAGAGTGTAGTGATGATGCCTACACCAAGCTGGAATCCAAAACCTATTAGTTTTGGGACCATTTCACCCGAAAGGGGAATACCTTCACCTTTGTTGGTAGATACTCTGTGTGAAATCCCAAGGGAGTTACATGACTTTGCTGTAGCCAAAGAAGAAGAGGTGCCCAAATTGATGTTGACAAATTATGCACAAGTATGGATAGATCAATTTTTATGTCAGATAGGAGGAAAGAAAGAAGAAGAACTACCTAGACCCAGCAACTTCCACGTAAACATGGCTTATGCGTTATCAACCATGTTCTGTGCCGAACCGAATCAACCAGCCATAATAGAGGGTGATTATTTAGCACCAGAACCAATGATGGCACTTGCTAGTGTTGAGGAAGCTAGGAAAGAAAGATCAAGCATGGCAGACTTGCCCAAACTTGCACAAAATGAGCCTAAGAAGGTGTATTCTGACCAAATGGTGTTAAGTAGATCGAGCCTAGCCATGGTAAACCATCTCAAGCCTCTATACATAATAGCTCATCTGGAAGAAGTACCCTTCAAAAGGGTGTTAATAGATGGTGGAGCAGCGGTCAATGTGCTTCCACTTAAACAAATGAAGAGGCTGTGTAGAAGTGAGGAAGATCTTATTCCCACTGATCTAACAATTTCTATTTTTTCTGGAGCCATCACCAGAACACATGGGATATTGCCATTGAAAGTAGATTTGGGGTTCAAGCAAATCATGCTGGCATTCTTTATGGTGGATAATAGCTCTATTTATGGAGCATCGCTAGGCAGGGATTGGATTCATCAAAGTCTGTCAGTGCCCTCCACTTTACATCAACAAGTTGTGGTCCACCATGAGTCTAGAGCCGAGGAACTAGGATTTTGGGAGATAGTAGAGGCCGAGTCACGACCATTTCTCCCCACAACCAATGTTGTTGAAGCAAGTTTTTACAATCCTAGTGTTGGGATCTTGCAATGTTTAGGAACTGATAAGAACGACTGTTCGACTAAGGTGACGACCCAAAAACTTCTAAAACAAAGATTGTCTATCACTAAGGAAGAATGGGACATGCCTCACATTGTCCCCGCCCACCAACACCAATAATGTCAGAACAGATGAGGAATAACCAAGTGATTGCAGTCAGGTCCTTAATCAAGAGACTGCTGGTGTATGGGAGAGATTGAAAAGAAGTGTGAGAGATTAGTCAGGGAGAAGACAGAGAGGGAGAAAGAGGCTTCAAGCAATAAGAACAGAGATGAAGAAGAGTTTTTGGGAGAGGAAATAAAGGCATCCATTCACATGTCCGACAAGCTAGCACCAGAAGTAGGAAACCATTAATTTAGGGACTAACAAGGCCAATACAACTCAATGGCTTGTTGGAAATTACAGATCAAGCAAAGATAGTAGCCTTTTTGCATGAATTTAAAGACTGCTTTGGCATTATACAGAAATGCCTGGATTAAACCCTAGTTTAGTATAGCACAAAATGCCTATAAAGGAAGGGTACAAACCTGTGAAGTAAGAACCAAGGAAACTGTTGAAGGAGACAGAAAAAATGGTCAAAGAAGAGATCGAGAGGCTGGTGAAGGCAAGATTTATTAGGCCTGCCAAGTATGTTGAATGGTTGGCCAACATTGTGCCTGTATTAAAAGATGTAACTAATGTCATCTAATGTTGTGTTGACTATAGAAACATGAATAAAGCCACTCCTAAAGATGAATACCCCATGCCTATGGCTGATCTGAAGAACAACACTTAAAAGACCTCAGACAAGCCTTAGTAAGAATGAGAACCCATAAGTTGAAAATGCATCTGAAGAAATGTGCTTTTGGAGTCAGATCGGGCAACTTTTTTGGATTCCTTGGTCATCAAAGAAGTGTGGAGATAGACAAAAAACAAAGCTGGGGCTATAATAAAGTCACATTCCACCACCAACAAAGTGCAATTGCAAAAGTTATTGGGGAAAATCAACTTTTTGAGGATATTTATTGTTAATCTGGTAGGCAAAATCCAACCATTGACTCTTTTACTACGACTGAAGAATCAAGAAGAGTTTAAATTGGGCCTACAACACCAAGAGGCTTTTGACAAAGTGAAATCTTGCCTAGCTTCTCCACCAGTACTTATGCCCCCTCAGAAGAGGAAACCTTTGAAGGAGGAAATGAGCAAGCAATATACTACCTCAGTAGAATCCTTATTGAGGTAGAAAAAAGATATACCCCAATTGAGAAGCTATGTTTAGCTTTATACTTCACTACCTGCAAGTTAAGGCATTACTTGTTGCCTTGCCACATTCATATCATTGCCAAGACTGATGTGATCAAATACATGCTGTCTAAACCAATGCTAACTGGAAGAATTGGGAAGTGGATTCTAGCGCTATCAGAGTTCAACTTCCAGTATATACCCCAAAGGACAATAAAGGGGTAAGCAATTGTAGATTTCTTGATCGAGCACCAAGAATCACATGATGAATTGGTCAACATCCCAGGAACTCTGGAAGTGGCCCGTCTTTTGATCTTACCAAGCAAAGATCACTCGGGTAAGGAAAAGTGGATCCAGCAAGAAGTAAGAAGAATAACTAGCCTATGGATCACTCTTTGGAGGTTGTATTTTGATGGATCTTGTACTCAACATGATGCTGGAGCTGGGATTGTCATTACTGATGCAAAAAGAGTTCAACATTGTTATTCACTCCTTTTGGATTATCAAGATATTACCAACAACAGGGTAGAGTACGAGGCATTGATCATTGGCTTGTAAATCCTGATAGAGTTAGGGGCAACTAAAGTTGAGGTGTTTGGTGATTCAGAGTTGGTGATTAGTCAAGTGAATGGAGACTACAAGTGCAGACACATCAAAATGGAAGGTTATTATTTAGTAGCTACTCAGTTGTTAAGTTATTAGGGTACGAAAGTATCAATCACTCATGTTCCCAGAGAAGTAAATTTAATTGCCAATGAAATGGCACAATTGGCTTCTGGAGCACAGATTCAAGAAAAAAAAGTTCAAAGTGAATGTGAAGGTACAAAGAAGAAATCTCTCTTCTATCCTTGAGAGATGGTTCAACTTATATATAATGACCAAGGAACCTAAGCTGAAAGACTAGAGAACACCCATCACTCGGTACTTGAAAAACATTTCTTCTCCCACAAGTAAGAAGATTAGGCAGCAAACAACTAAGTTTATCATGTGAGACAAAACTTTACTGAGAAAGACTTCAGATAGACTCATGTTGAAATGCTTAGGCTTGGAAGAGTCAATGAGGGTAATGGTTGAAGAGCATGAAGGCATATGTGGAGCACATCAAGCTGGAACCAAGATGAGGTGGTTGCTGAGAAGGTATAACTAATTTTGACTCGACATGGAAAAAGATTGTAAAACTTATGCCAGAGGTTTTGAAGAATGTCAAAGGCATAGACATCTCCAACACATACCTTTAGTACCCTTGAATCCAAAAGTGAAGCCTTAGCCTTTCAGAGGATGGGTAATGAACTTTATCGGGCAAATTTACCCAGCTTCTAGCAAGAGCACACCTTTATAATTATGGCAACAGACTACTTTACCAAATGGGTAGAAGCTTTAGCTGTGAAGACTATCAGTTCAGTTGCTGTGAAGAAATTTATTGAAACCAAGCGTGCCCGAGACGATTGTTACAGACTGAGGGTCATCTTTTATTTTGAAAAAAGTAGAGGAATTTGCAAACAAGTTCAAGAGAATGATGATCCAGTCTAGTCCTTATTATCCCTAATCAAATGGTTAAGCAGAAGCTAGCAATAAGATCTTGGTAAACATTATTAAAAGAATGGTGGTAGATAGCCCAGAAAGATGGGACGAGAAGTTGGGAGATACTCTTTGGGCTTATAGAACTTCAAAGAGAGTAGGAACTGGGACCACCCCTTATGCCTTAACGTTTGGGCAAGATGTTGTGCTTCGTATGGAAATCAATGTAAGTTATGTGAGACTTCAGAACTAGTTTGGTCTGGATAATGAGGAATATATCTAGGCCATGTGGAAAGGGATTGAAAATCTGGATGTAACTTGAATTAAAGCTCTAAACAAGATCAAAAAGGGGAAGAGAGCTGTTGCTCTAGCTTAGAACAAGAAAGCAAAGTTGACAACCTTCAAAGAATGAGATTTGGTATGGAAGACAGTTCTATCTTTGGGAGCTTAAGTTAGAGGTTTTGGGAAATATAGAGATTGTTACATAGATGAAGTTTGAAAAGTGGCAGAAGTGTTGAAGCCTTTTTGTTTAAAACATGTAAAAGAAAATGGACAAGTCAAAGTGGAGCAAATGAGATTTTTTATTCATAATGGGAAAGGGTTACAAAAATTCTAGCCTAACAAGTTCACGTCCCTAGTTAATGCAGTTATCCTAGAGTGATAGGTCAGCATGATGGTAAAAATCCGGCCAGGTTCTTCAAGGGCAATGTTGCTATTGGCTAGTTGGGCCTCAAAGTCCTCCACTTCTTGGTTGACCCTCTTTACCTTTTCGATCTTCTAGTAAAGCTTGCCTGAAAGGGTCATCTACTCGGCCTTCAAAGAAGAGAGGTGCTTCTCCAGTTTTTGGATCTCAAAGGCAACCACCATAATGCGATCTTCCATAACTGAGCCCTCATCCACTAGCTGTTGCAGAGAAGTTGAAGTCCGAATGTGTTTCTCCCTATAACATTTCACCCGATTGGCTTGCCTTTCTGTCCGAATGTGCTGATCCCTTAGAGCCATCAATTATCAAAGAATGAGATAAAAGACTTGTGTGGAACCTTTGACATTTGCTGAGCTTGATACAACTCAGTAAGTGTTTTCTCTGCTTCTTGGAGAGCCTTGAGGCTGAATGAGGCAATGAAGTCCCTCTGCATCCATTCCCTGAAGACTTGGCACAAATCTTGGAGATATTGGGGTTTAGAAAGGCACTTTGGAGACCTCAACTTGATCCTAATTTGCCCAAACTCTCTAACTAGTTTTTGCAAAGATGCCGTGGCTAGAATAGAAGTAAAAGAATGGGGCATCACTTCAGCACCCTCAAAGGCAACAGCGGTAGAGGCAGCCTCAGTCCAAATAGAGAGGACAGACCCAGAAGTGGAGATGGTCGCAACAGTCTTCTTAGGCCTGGGGATGGAAATCCATATGACCTTAAAGGATTTGAGGGGCCTAGGAAGAACCACTTTATGCACTACGAACCGAGAAGACTTGCTTGAGCCCTCACCAGAAGTCTGTTTTGAACAAAGAAATAAGTGCTTATACTTAAACCAAAGTAAGTACAGAAGTGGGAATACTTGTGTACCTGAGCTGGACCTTGAGCTTCTAGGGGAGGAATATTTTTTGTCACAACTGTCTTGGGAGAGGCAAGTGAGCTGGCCCGAGAAGCAAGTTAAAGAGCATTCGGGCTAGTCACTTCTGAGTCCACGGGTATCTCAAGGACCATAGGCTCCCCAAAAGCTAGTAGTGGCTGGTTTGTGGCCTCAAGTACTTGAGAAAGAAGGAAACTTACTGAAGTGCTGTCATCCTCCACAAAGTGCAGCAACTCCCAGTTGTTGGATTAAACTGAGAAATGGGTTTGCCTAAAAAATAGTAAAGGTGGTTATTAGCTTTGAAACTGGGGAAATCACAAACTTAACCTAGATTGAGGTAGAAGTATACATGTAAGGGCTTAGCCCTAAAAGGGGAAAGATGCACTGATTGGGCTGGAGGAGATTAAGGCTCGGGCTGGGAAATCCCTTCAACTTTGGTATCCTATTTCAAGCACACAAACAGCAATAGAGAATTAGTTAAAATGATTAAGGGAAGAAAAGTTCAAAATTGACTTAATGCTCAAGGTTAGGAGAATTTATACCTTCAACTCCTCAAAAATCTTGGCAAGGACTTTCTTATCCTCTTGCTAGACTTCTGCGCCCAACTGTCCTTCTTTGGGAGTGGGGGTAGGTTTCTTAGAGACTGAAGGCCCTAATTACAAAGAAAGAAGTATGTTAGCTCAAAACTCAGAAAGGTGAAATTTGAAAACAAGAGAATTGAGACTAAGTTACTTATTGGCAGTTTTCTGCTTCTTCCTACCTGCATCAACTAGAATAGCAGAGGAAGGTTTAGAGGCCTGAAAGGTCTATGACGTGGTCCTCTTCTTGGTGTGAGTTGCCCTCGGGCTAGGCAAAGTAAGCTGAGCTTGGGGTCTTTCCTCAAGCTCAGAATCTGAAGACTTCGTAATGGTAGCCATTGCCCAACAAGGAGCCCTTGTCTCCACTTCAACCCTAGCCTCAGCCTTTGAATCCCCCAAGAGCTCGGAGATGTCTCCAGCATCTCTAGCAGCTTGGTTGGACCTTACTATTTGCCTTGCTGCCTTAGCAGTGACCTCTTGGAGAACCAGAGCATCTACAACTTCTTCTTCTTATAGCCCGACATCCACTTCTTCAGTGTTGCTTTGGGCTACAAGACCAAAATAAGACTTAGCGAATGACAGATTATGGAAGCATCACAAAGAGAAGCAAAACATAAGTAATAGGGTATACCTATAAGAAGAAGCGGTTCTTTTGGTTGATCATCTCTTTCCAGTTCTTAAACTCTTCATTCTTGGGAAGAGAGTTGAAGAAAACCTGCCCAAACACTACTACAATATTAGCTTTAAGTGGCGGATGATGGTGGCGGATATTAGAAAAATCCTATCGAATAAATTATATCTGACACATCATTTAATTAGTGGCGGATATTAGAAAAATCATGTCGGTTATATCTGACATAAAGTCCTGTCGGATATTTAGTGGCGGATATCAAAAAAATCCTATCGGTTATGACCGACAATATTTTTCAATCCTTTTTCTAATATTTTTTTTAACAGATTCTGGCAGTTTTTAAGTTAATAGTGGCGGTTATAATCGACAGAAATTGACTATTTTATTAGTTTACTTTCTGGCGGTTATTATTTTAATATTCTAGCAGTTATAACCGACAAAAATGAAAATTTTATTATTTTAAAATGTTATATTGATTAAAAATAAATAAATAAACACATATTTTAAATATTTTTTTTCCACTCTTGACCCTAAAGTCTAGTGAACCCAATTCCCACGAGCCATAAATTTTCTGAGAAAATAATAACAACAGACTACAATGTGAAGCTCTATCATTTTTGTAATAAGGATTATGCTCCCTCATAGGCAAGCAACATGATACAAAGAAATTCAAACAATTTTTCTCATTACGTCACAAAAGCACATAGTCTGGCACATAAACACACATAAACATCTGGTGTACTCTAACATGTCTAATTTTATTATTTTAAAATGTTATATTGATTTAAAATAAATAAATAAACACATGTTTTAAATTTTTTTTGTTCACTGACGGCCCAGTCAGATATAACCGACACGAACAAAGCAAAATTTTGGACGGCCACCAAAATAATCTCTGAATGCTTTTTTTTTAGCGATTTTTTACACATGCTATCTCGGAGTATATACAAACATATTTGACGATTGGATCGTTGAAACTAGTTTCATAGAATGCATATCCTATCAAATTGATAGATTTAACAAATACTCAAGAGTTAATGTTATACTTCCATAAAGTATAAAATAAGATTTATCCACTAGTGTAGATATTTTAAATTGAAGATTGAATTCATTCATTGCATTCTTATAGGATCGAGGAGTGTAGCTACAAAAAATCATCAAAATTAGAGCTAAAATAACCATTAAATTGTGATTTTTCGTTTATAACCATCGAAAACTTTTGTTCCGTTACATAATCTCTGAATGTTTGTTTTTTGCGATTTTTTACGTATGCGATCTTGGAGTGCGTACAAACAAGTTTGATGGTTGAATCGTTGAAAAACGCTTCGTAGAATGCGTGTCGCATCAAAATGGTAGATTAAACCAACACTTAGAGTTAATGTTATACTTCCCCATCAAGTATAAAATAAGATTTTGTGGTATCCACTAGTGTAAATATTTTAAATTGAAGATCGAATTTGGTCAATGCATTCTCATAGGGTCGAGGAGTGTAGGTATAAAAAATCATCAAAATCGAAGCTAAAATAACCGTTGAAAACTTTTGTTCTGTTACATAATCTCTGAATGTTTGTTTTTTACGACTGTTTACATATGAAATCTCAGAGTGTGTACAAATAAGTTTGACGGTTGGATCATTGAAAAAAGTTTCGTAGAATGCATATCGTGTCAAAACGGTAGATTAAACAAACACATAGAGTTAATATTATACTTTCATTAAGTATAAAATAAGATTTTGTGGTATCCGCTAGTGTAAATATTTTAAATTGAAGATCGAATCCGTTCATTGCATTTTTATAGGGTCGAGGAGTGTAGCTGTAAAAAAATCATCAAAACCGGAGCTAAAATAACCTTTAAATTGTAATTTTTTGTTTATAACCATTGAAAACTTTTGTTCCGTTACCTAATCTCTGAACGTTAATTTTTTTTGCGATTTTTTACGTGTGCAATCTTGTAGTATCTACAAACAAGTTTGACAGTTAAATCATTGAAACTAGTTTCGTAGAATGCACATCTCCGTTAAATTTGCCTAAATTTTGAAGTGGGAAAAGTAATTTGTGCTAAATTTTTATTTATGTTTTTCAAGTATTGATTAGACAATATTTAGTCTATGTGATGACATTTTCATTGTACAATTATCTTTTTGTTTCTTTATTGCATATTTTACATGGGTTATTATCTATTAAACCAAACTAGTATTTATTTATTTATTAAACCAAATAATTATTATTTTATTTTTTTGAAATCGTAACAAAATTTTTTGGGGGGGGGGGCGGGGAATTTAAAATTTTGGGAGCAAAATTTTGGGAGGGAATTTTGGGGGCATTTTTGCGGCCATTTTTTTTTTTGTTTTTGTCGGTTATAACCGACAGTAATGAAAATTTTCCAAAATAAAACTCCTCCATCTCTTCCTTGTGCCGGTGCCTTCTCCCTTCTGCATTCCTCCCCCATTTTCTCTTCTCCTCATTTCCTTCTCCTTCTCTTCTCTCCTCATTTACTTCCAGTTCAACACCCACACCCACAAAAATAGGACAAATCACTTCCTTGCCTATGCCCCATCTACCTCTTTCTCCTTAAATTGAGAGAGAAAGACTTTGGTCCCCTTTGTTTCTGCTTCTTCGTTTGAGAGTTGGCTCTGGTGGGATATTTGCTCCTCAATTGCCCATTTGCTTTGCATATGAGAAAGTGTTTTTCACAGTTTTGAAATTTGCAGCAATGAAATACATTAGAACAAACAGCCTGAAAAGGCTATTCTCCCTCAAATAGAGGAGCCTAGAGGAAGCCACTAGCCCGAATGGCTCCAAAGACGTAGAAAACAATGAAATCCTAAAGAATGTTGAATCAAAAAAGCTTTCTCCAAGACCCACTTGAAAATGCTTCTCCAACGAAGAGATTTCTGATACCACAAATGCTTTTAGCTTAGGTAGGTTTTTGTTTGTTTTCCTTCAAAAACTGTTTGATCTTTTCGGGGTTTTTTTGGGGGATTAAAATTTATATAGTATTCATATTTTGTGATATGGGTTTTGGCAAAAAATCTGGTTGGGAAATGAGGGTATGCAGAAGTTTATAGAGGAGTTCTGAAAAATGGTAAGGAAATTGAGGTGAAGAGGCTCACAAAAGCTGTGACTAATGAGAGGAAAAATAAGGAGTTCTTGAATGAGATTGGGACCATTAGCCATGTTGAGTCATTCAAATTCTCAACTCCATTCTTCTACAGAAGTTTCCTTTCACTGTTACTCAACATAGCTTAAGTGCACCACAGCTCAAGTGCACGTTCAGTCGTTCAAATTCTCAACTCCAATCTTTTGCAGCTCAACCTTGAGAGACTTCAAGTACAATCCCTCTCAGCGCCCTCACCATCTTCTTCATTTTCTGGCATTTCCTTTCACTGTTGCAGATGCTGCTACAACCAATGCCAAATGACTTTTCAAGTGAAGAACGCAACCTCTTTTTATTTTTTATTATTAATATATTTTCTGTCGGTTTTATCTGACAAGAATGCTTTTATTTATTCATTATTAATAAATTTTCTGTCAGTTATATCCGACACAAGTCTTATTTATTAATTATTAATATATTCTCTGTCGGTTATATTTGAAACAATGTATGTCGGTTTTAGAGTGTTTTCTGTCGGAAAATTCATTTCCTGACGCTAGCAATTTTGTTGCTTATTATATCCGCCACTGCATGCATTTTCTGTCGGATTTTGCTTAAAATCTGACAGTAATATACATTTCTTGTCGGTTATCATAGCGACACTAATAAATGGTTTCATAGTAGTGGAAGAGACAATCGTGGGCCTTTCTGATGTCCCCATCACACTTCTTCGACCATTTGGCCTCCTACCAAGTGGCAAAGGAATTCAAAGCCACGGGCTTGTGTGCAATTCTGCTCATTACTTCCAAGCTGCACCGAGCTACTCGAAATGTCACGTCGACGGGAGAATGGAGGTGATAGGAGGTTCCATAATGCATAGAGTCAAAGTAAGGCACTGGGATCACCTACCTAAATCCTAGTTGCTTACCACAAAAATTGGGGTGGTAGACTTCTAGCATATGCTCATAGCCCATGCGGTCACTACTCACTCCCCAAGCCAGGTCTCTCTATTGGATACAGCTTATGAATTTCTCCTTACAATGGCCGATAGCATCCTCTCCAAAGGCATCTTGGAAAATCTGGTCCGAGAACCGTTGGTACCTCATGAGCAAAGAGGTACCCGACTCTAAGTCTGCCCGAGTTCGACAGACTCTGAAGAAATAAAGGCAAACAAGGGTGAAGTGGTTCATGACAAAAGCCTCTACCAGGATGCGGGCTAGAGCCACTTCTTCATAGAACTCCAAGTTAGGCACCCAAAATTCAAGGAAGTACCACTAAAGCCAGAGTTGAACCATCCAGGTAGGCCCATTGAAGTTGGTCTTGAAAAGCTCACCCTTGGTCATCTCGTAGAAAAGATGGTAGAGGTGTGCTAGAAGGAAAGGCCTCGTGGCTACATCATCGAAGAAATGTAGGGCCTCCACCAAAGGGACCCATTCTAGCTTCACTCCCTTCGACTTGTTTGGAAACACATGTTTGTTCAACCAATAAAGGAGGAAGTACATGTGTTCCTGAGCCCTATCTGCACTGGAAGAGGGCGGGCTAAATGTTTTCTTTGCAAATGGGATGAAGCTTGCGAAGGACGTCCTATAACTCTTGAAGGTGGAGGAGTTATATCTAGACGAGTAATGGACTCAGAAGCCTCTGAACCTTCAGCAATTGGGCAAGAAGGCGAGGACCAATCATGTGTGATGTCCACACATCTGCCAGAGGGCCTTAAGCCGAAAACTTGAGCCATATCAATGACCGTGGGAAACATAAGACCCATTCTAAAGTCGAATGTGTTGGTCCCATTATTCCAGAAAAGGAGAGTTGTGGTCAAAAGCTTGGGCTTGGCTATAACTGTAACCTTGAAGAGCATGATGAGCTCGTAGATTTCATTGGCCACCCATTACGACCAGGCCTCATCCTTCATTAGTGGAAAACCTTTTCTAAAATTGGACCATTTCGAGGCTGAGATGTTAGCCTTGGTGGAGTAAGGGCTAGGGCAGTCTAAGTAGGCCCCAGTGAGTGTACCCCTCATTTTTCGAAAAAAATCGACAGGTTCAGATCAGCCTGAGGACAATGAAAGCCGTTGAGACGGTGGTGCATAGTAATAATCCCCTCACCAAACTCACATGCAGGGTGAAGTTTAGGTGCCATGATTGATTTTTGGAAGAGAAGTGAAGAACATTGAAGGTAGAAAGCAAGAAAGAGTTGCGACGGCAAGAGGGTTCAAGAATTCTGGAAATTCTGGAAATTCAGAGGATAAAGATGGCTGGAAGTGCTGGCCGAGGAAATTTAAATGGAGGTTATATAACAGGCAGTTATTTAACGTTGGAGATCATGGGTTAGTGCAAAGGTTTATTCGAAAATGGATGTTTAGGTGGTGCAAGTCCTGAGTTAAAGCATGCAGTTAGTGTTTAATCACCATTAATGTCTCGGTTGGCAAACTTAACAATGATTAAAAAGGGCACTGTTTGGGTTAATATTTAAACATTGGGCTTTGTGATAAGGAGGCCCAAGGATACTAAAGCAAATGGGAACTTGCTCGAAGCCCAGTCGATAAGCCTAAAGCTAAGTGAAGCTGCTTCAGCCGCATCATAGGCTATGTACCTATGATTGAAGTGATGGGTAACAGAGACCAACTCACCACCAGCCAAAAGCACATTTTCAATGGCAAGAAAAGTAAATAAAGCAATAACTCACTGCCCTCTAAGTAATCTAAGTTAAAGGCAAGGCAAGAAGGGTCGGCCCAAATTGCCTATAATAGGACAAAGAGACACCAGAGACAAGGACACTCAACCAACCAATCAAAAGACATACAAACTCTGGTCTCAAGCTAGTTCGTACCCAAAAAGTTGATACTTGTCCAGTTTAAGTCCTTTTAGCTATAATTCCCTTAGAAAATCCATCTTTTTGTCTAGTGTAAAAGCTCTGCTACCTTCCCTTAGTGTTGTAGTATCGATTCCCTCATGTAAAACCTATTTACTTTCCATCCATTTCAACATACAATCTTCTGTAAACCTAAAGAGAAGTGGTTGCACAAAGTTCAACCTTGCTCGACAAGGTGATATCTTGCCCGAGTCTCTTTGTTTGTACTTTCATTTAGTAGATCTGTTGCTTAATGTACTTTGCAACATGTATTCAAATTATTTTAAACTGTTTTCTACTTAAGAGTCCCATTTGCATTCGAATCTGGTTAAGTTAATAAACCTGGTTTCATTAAAAGCAAATTATGATCAAGAAACTAGTTGAAAGGGGCTTGAACTCCCTTTGTTTTGGACATACAAGATTGTGAACTAAAAGTCCTTGTTTACAAGGTAAGAAAAGAGAACTTAATACAAACTTAACCCATCTGTGAAAATCCTTTGATAAACAAGAAGTTGGAGAAACTTGGGGCGCAAGTAATCAACTTAACTCACACTTATTCGACAGTCTGTTATACTAAGATAATAGTGGCATGCTCAAATCCTTGTTAGTATTGATTTTGAGCCTCAAGGCCTAAACCAAAGGCCCTACAAAGGCACCTTTCAAACTAACTACAAACTCTTCTTGCAGTGCACCAAGCAGCAAGAACTCACCCAACAACCAACAAAGTGCCACCTCCTCGGGGAGCTGTGCGAGGGGAAATCTTGCCCAAATAGAGGTATTTGTTTTTGTAAATAAACCTATAGTAGTTCGGCACACATTGAGAAATCTATATTTTTTCCTAGTACCTGGTTCAAAGATTTGGGGAAATTCTGTTCCAAAGATCCACAATTTGTATGATTGAACATGTAACGTTCTTGAAAGAAGAAAAATGTGTCAATTTTTGAATGGGTTTAAAGAAGAAACAATTTCTTACGTGTAAAATGTAAAGAACCAAATATTTTGTAAATGTTGTAAGGAATCTTAACTTTTGCGCAAGCGGTTGAAATTCCCAACTCATTTTGCCCTTAGGGTTGCCCGCGTGTCAATTTTTTTTCAAGAACAATACTTAATCCCAACTGATTAATTTAACCTAAATGTTCTATTTCGTCTAGTGGAATAAAAAAGAGCCAAACATTTTGCCATGTCACCAAAACAACACGAAAAGTGAGTTCTCTAAAACATTAATCATGGATAAGAAATGATTTTTTTTCGTCATGAGAAATGACATTTCTAGCTGTTACACTTGAAAAAAAATGCGACTAGAGTGATGAGAACGTCCTTTTACAAATTTTATGTTTTTAAAAACAAGTAGGAGCGCTTACCTCCACCAAAAATATTTATCACTATTAAGGAAAAATAAGAAGTTAATTCACTTAGAAAAAAAACTAAGAAGCATTTTCTTTGTGCCCATGGTACTCATAATAATTACAGGAGGGCAAATCACACCAGAGGTTGAAGTACCACCCACTGCAACTGTTCTTCAAGCGAAGGAGAGGATCGAGGAGTGTTTGAATATCGAAGTTCATAGGCAGAGCCTTTGGGCTGATAACATAGAGCTGCAGAATCATGAGACTGTTGAAAATCACGTTGGCGAACGATATGGTATGCTGAGGCTCAGTGTCACACCCTCTGGTCTGCCAAAATGCAATATTTTGCTCAAGTTTTCAAACCAAAGTATCGGCTATGTACGAATAAATGAAACATGTACTGTGGACGATTTGAGAAGCAAAATCGGTAGGCGCTGGGGGGTTGTGACGAGTGATCGCATTACTCTTTTCCATCGTTCTACAGAAATGCTTAGCGACCGTCCTCTTTCTGCATACTATATAACCGATGATTCTGAAGTTGCGGTTAAGATTGAGACTGAAGCTCGTTAGTTGGTTGTTATGACGATAGTTTAAAAAGGAAGTTTGATCATGTATTATCTTGTTTTCGTGATTACACCATCGAGTCTACCCGCCGAGTCTTATTAATTAAGAGTATAATTAAGCTTTTGTTTCCTGATTTTTACGTTTGGGTTATGAATCATCAACTAATAAACTCTACCTAAATAATGGATGATCATCTAATGGTAGAATATATTCAGTGTTGTCAATTGTAATGGACTTATATGCAACCAAAAAAAAAATGGAGACTTTATATGAATGACTTTTATTGACACTCCTCACTTAATTCTAGTGTTATGTGATGTACTCAACTTAACTCGAGTCCTTCATGTTTTGGGATTAGAGTCTTTCATGGTGAAGTGAAAAAAAAAAGTTTAGGATTCATTTGATAATCATTTCAGTTTTTAGTTTTTTTTTTTTTTTTTTTTAATTGAAAACTAAATCTTAAAGACACAAGCCCATTCGGTAACTACTTTTACTTTTCACTTTGGATACTTAAGAAATGAGGAAAGTACATGGGAGAAAGATGGTAAAGAAAATTGGTCAAAGAGGAAGAAATAAGGATGAATGAATAATAACAAAATCTTAAAAATAATTAGACGCAACATGAATTAGTATTACAGTCTACCACATCTCTTAGCATTCAAAGTGAGAGATTTTATATTTAACTCTCAAAAATAACAAATTGGATACTAATTTATATTCATGTTCAGTGTAAATATATTGTAGTAATTTTTTTCTTTGCTTTTTGAATTTTAATTTATACCTATCTAGAAAAAATATTATTAATTTCTACCCGCTAAAATTGACTTCCCTTCTTTCCAAAACCTGAAGACTTAAAACCTCGTCTCTTGTCCCTGTTTGCTTTGACAAACAATGTCTTCTCGTAAAGCCTTCAAAACGTTGAAGAAAGTCTTCCCCGCAGAGCCCACGTTCATATCGAACCAAGAAACCGCCGAGAAGATTGTCAAAACCCTAATCAAATCAGGCATTCAACCCCTCAAATCAACCTCATCATCTCTGCTCTCCAGTCTCAATCCCCACATAACAAACCTTGTCCTCTCAAACCCACTAGTCCTACCACATTCTTGCGTAAAATTATTCAACTTTCTCCAGAAAAATCCATCCCACAAACCCAATCTTAAATCCCACGTTACCCTCCTTTGCAGGCTTTATCAAGCTAGAAAATTTGCCCAGATGAAGATTGTACTGAATGTTATTGTCACGAATGATAATCTTCGATGCCCGGTTTCCGAAATTGCGTCTCTGATTGAGGAGGGGCCTAATGGGATGAAATTTGCTGGGACATTGTGCGATATGCTGTTCCGGGTTTATGCAGAAAACAAAATGGTTGAGGAGGCTATTGGGGTTTTTGATTATGTGGGCAGGAATGGGATTGAGATTAGAGAAAGGTCGTGCATTGTGCTTTTGCTTGCATTGAGGAAATGTGGTCGAGTGGATTCATGTTGGAGGTTCTTCAATCGAATGGTCAAAAACGGTGTTCGAATTACGGTTCTTACATATAACACAATTTTGAAAGCATACGTTGGAAGGAAGGATTTTGAGGGCGTTAGTGAGGTTCTGAGGTTGATGGAGAAGGATGGTGTGGGTTATAATGTGGTGACATCCACGCTTTTGATAGATTTGTTTGGTAGTTCTGAGAGGATTGAGGATGCTCAAAAGGTATTTGAGGAAATGCCTGAGAGAGGGATAGAACCAGATTTGTATGTTTATACCTCGATTATTAATTGCTATTGTAAAGCGGGAAACATGGAGAGAGCGTTGTTTCTGCTCGGTGAATGTAATCAAAGGGGGTTTGTACCAAATGAGCATACTTACGGGGCATTGATTAATGGTGCGTGCAAGGCAGGGCAGATGGAGATGGCGGACATCTTGGTGAATGAGATGCAGAGTAAAGGCATTGACGTAAACCAAGTGGTGTTTCATACACTAATGGACGGGTACTGCAAAAAGGGGATGATGGATGAAGCTCTGAAGCTGCGGGATGTCATGGAAAAGAAAGGGTTTCAATTTGATGTGTTTACGTACAGCACTATAGCTAGCGGATTGTATAAATTGAATAGAAATGAGGAGGCAAAGGCTTTGTTGTTCACAGTGGAAGAAAGAGGCGTGACTCCAAATGCTGTGTGTTTCACTATTCTGATAGACATATTCTGCAAGGAAGGAAACTTAGAAGAAGCAAAACGAGTATTCAATGATATGAAAAGGAAGGGAGAGAGACCTAACACTGTCACATACAATGCTCTAATTGACGGGTATAGCAAGAACGGTAACATGAACAAAGCTCGTAAGCTAAAGAAGGAGATGGAAGACAAAGGCTTGATGCCTAATACACGTACGTTGAATACACTCATACATGGCGAATGTGTTGACGGCAAGGTGGATGAGGCACTGAAATTATTTCGTGAAATGCCTCGGAGGAATTTAACTCGCAATGTTGTCACATATACAACTATGATTTCAGGTTTGTCGAAGAATGGGAGAACACACGAAGCTCTTAAATTGTATGATGAGATGGAAAAAGCAGGTCTTACACCTGATAAAAGACTATATCGACTATACCGTTCGCTTGTGGACTTAGTTGGCGTGCCGAAAGAGAAGAATTAAGCTGAAGAACACCGTCTTCAATTGTACAAGAACAAAGAGAAATCGAGAGTAGGGTAGTGACAAGTATTTAAAGGAAGTAGAGAAATTGTAGATAAATATTAGAAGCACAGCTGATTATACTGTAAGCTGAGAGGAATACGGATAGAGATTTTTTGTGTTGCAGAATCAAGCCCATGTAACCCTCATTCGCAGGCTTTACAATGCTAGAAGATTTGCCCAAATAAAGATTGTACTGAATGGTATCCTCACGAACGATGATCTTCGATGCCCGGTTTCCGAAATTGTGTCTCTGATTGAGGATCAGCCTGATGGGGTGAAATTTGTAGGGACATTGTGTGATTTGATGTTCCGAGTTATGCGGATAACAAGATGTTCGAGGAGGCAATTGGGGTTTTTGTGTATGTGGGCAAGAATGGGTTGGAGATTGAAGAAAGGTCATGCTTTGCGCTCTTGCTTGCGTTGAAGAAACGCGGTCGGGTGGATTTGTGCTTGAGGTTTTTCGATCAAATGGTTGAAAAGGGTGCTCGAATAACGGTTTATTCGTTGACGCTTGTGTTGAATGAGCTTTGTAAGATGGGAGAGGTTGAAAGGGCCAAGGCTTTGATGGGGGAAATGGCTGATCGAGGGACTAAGCCTAATGTTTTTACTTTTAACACGCTTTTGAAACCGTACATTGAGAGGAAGGGTTTCGAGGGTGTCAATGAGGTTTTGAGGTTGATGGAGAAGGATGGTGTGGGTTATAATGTGGCAGCATGCACACTTTGGATTGATTGGTTCGGTAGTTCTGAGAAGATCGAGGATGCCGAGAAGATGTTCGAGGAAATGCGTGAGAGGGGGATAGAACCGGATTTGAATGTTTATACCTCAATTATTAACTGGAATTGTAAAGTGGGAAATATGAAGAGGGCGCTGTTTCTGTTCGATGAATGTACTCAAAGGGGATATGTACCGAATGTTCACACTTACAGGGCATTGATTAACAGAGCGTGCAAGGCAGGGCAGTTGGAGATGGCTGACATTTTGGTGAGTGAGATGCAAGGTAAAGGCATTGACGTAAGCCAAGTTGTGTTTAATACGCTGATGGATGGGTACTGCAGAAGAGGGATTATGGGTGAAGCTCTGAAGCTGCAGGATGTCATGGAAAATAAAGGGTTTCAGCTTGATGTGTTTAGTTACAGCATTATAGCTAGTGGGTTGTGTAAATTGAACAGGAATGAGGAGGCGAAGAGTTTGTTGTTCACAATGGCGGAAAGAGGCGTGGCTCCGAACATAGTGTGTTTCACTATTCTGATTGACATTTTCTGCAAGAAACTTCGTTGAAGCAAAGCGGGTATTTCAAGACATGGAAAGGAAGGGAGAGAGGCCTAACACTGTAACATACAATGCTCTAATTGATGGGTATATTAAAAAAGGCAAGATGAAGGAAGCTCATAAGCTAATGAAGGAAGCTCATAAGCTATAGAAGGAGATGGAAGACGAGGGGTTCATGCCAGATAAATATACATATTCATCGCTTATAAACAGCGAATGCATTGATGGCAAGGTGGATAAGGCACTGAGATTGTTTAACGAAATGTCTGGGAGGGATATAACCCATAATGTTGTGACATATACAGCAATGATTTCAGGTTTGTCTAAGGATGGGAGAACAGACGAAGCTTTCAAATTGTATGATGAGATGAAAAATGCAGGCCTCACGCCTGACAGCAGGGTATATCGTTCGCTTGTAGGCAGCCTTCATATAGTCAAGTATTAGCTCTACGACTAAAAGTACGTTATCTTCTTCATTAGAAAATGGAAATGGATCAATTACTGGAATTTGAAAGAAGGGTTTTGAGTCACTAAACCACTTTATATAAGCTGGTTTCTGTCTGTTTGGATGGATAATTAATATTGGGCTCAATTCAATTAAGGCGGTGTGCAAAAAGCTCCTTTGTTTTGGGCTGGTGAAGGCAACAACTCAGGGTGGATTTAAATATTTGTTAGGGTCATATTTATTATTTGGCAACTAATAGGCATCAAGCCTATAATGGAAGTGATAAGGAGCAAAGGGCAACTAACCTTCAGTGAAAAAGTACTTTTCCATGGGAGGGGTAGGTAAATAATGAAAAACAAATAGTGACTCACCCCGTTCCAAAAGCAATCATCGAGAGAGAAGTGCGCTAGAAAGACAAAACTTGGACACTTGGGCTAAGAAGTCTATAAAACCAACAAGGAAAGTAAGTAGAAGACTCTCAACACACCCAATACTCTGAACTTAACAGCAAAAAACTAAATAGCTCTGTTTTTGTCTACCCTCTTTCTAGTTATAATTCGACCATAGAAAAGCTTTCTTTTGTTAGTTTTAGAAGTTCTGCTACATATTCCCTTTTGTAGACCTTTGTTGTTATTCTATTCAAATAGGAGTGCCTGTTTTTGTAAAAACACAAGAACAAGTGGTCTGGGAGGAGACAAACCTTGCCCGCCAAGGTTGTAACCTTGGCTGAATCTCCTTTATTTGCATTTGTGTAAAGTAGATCTAACTTTTATGCATCTTATTTAGTCCCAATGTTTCCATTGCTTACCTTAAGGTTTTTCTGTATGTTTAATCCTGTCAAACTAATTACCCTTATTTCCTTGTTGGCAATCCAAGTTGGCCACTAAGGAAAACACTTAAATGAACATGAACTTTCCTATACCTGGATGTATGATATTCAACAAAAGTCCTTGCTTACAAGGCAAGAAAAAGAACTTGATACAGACTTAACCCATCTGTAAACAATCCGATCGAACTAAGAAGTCTAAGTGACATGTGGTGCAAGTAATCAATATATCTAATAATTAAAAGGACAATCTGTTAAACAAAGTTAATAGTGACACGCTCAAATCTCTATTAGTCTTGATTGTGAACCTGAAGACCTAACAAAGGCCTCGCAAAGGCGCCTTTCAGACTAATTTCAAACTTATGTTGCGGTAAACCAAAGCAGCAAATGTCGCCCTACAGGCAAGACAAGGGGACTTGTGTGAGGGACCAGCTAGCCCGAACACTGTCGAAATGTTGAAAAAAAAACAGCCACCCCTCAACTAGGAGTGCTAGCTTTTGAATAAAAGATAAATATACAAGAAGTTGCAGTAAAGAGTTTCACCTCTTCTCCAGAAAAAAGCAAAGAAGGCCAATATTACGACTTTGAAGCGTTGAAACCTAGCCTGCTCGCACAAGTTTTTGACCCTCGAAGCTAAGTTCATTTCGGACGTTCTCCATATTCCAAGCCACAGCTTGCTGTACATTCACCTCCAAAAGCTTGGAGCCGACTGCTGAACTCCAGATTTTGTTAAAAGATACCAGAAATCTGAGCTGACGGAGTAGATACCATAGCCAGGTGCTGCATTTCTAAACAAGCAAAGGACCATAAGCCCCGAGGCCTTGGGTACCAAAGGACTGCTTGAGCTTCAAGAACGCTCGGCTCTCCAGCTGCCTCACCTGCTCCTGGCACAATCCAAACACGTTGCCAAGCTCTGATAATGATCTCTGCTTGCCATCTTCAATGCCGTATCTTAGCCTGATTATCTGCCCCCTCTCTTAAGTTGAGGATGCTTAGAAGGTGGCGTACATGTTGCCTCATAAGCTGCCTTTCTACACTCACATGTGGGATCTCAGTCCCAGTGCCGGCAGTAATCTCCTGCAATTATACAAAAAAAGACGTCTGGTTCTTTAACTGTTGGAGGATCTATGCTCAATATAGCCCAACAAATTGCAGCATATTCAAAACTTCACTTGCCTACAGCAATATCATTGAGACAAATGCGAGAAGCAAATCGAGAAAACGAGAATCTTTACCTGGAAAGTGGTGTCTTGGTCTGCCCAGACAGGTTGTTGCATTGAAAGCGGCATTCTTGTAGAAAATAGCAACTTCTGCAACTTTTCAACAGTAATTCCAACCCGTCTCGCAAGTTCTTTGTTTGGGTTGTGATTTCCTTCCTGAATACATGATTTCGTTGCCTCTAGTACTTTGCCGAGGAGGGTGTACACATTTTCCTGTGAATAATTTCTGGCTCACTGTCATACTCAATACAGTCCTTTTTGCTTTGCACACAGTGTGACATTGTTAACTTTTCGGTACTCAGACATGGGCTAATCGGTAGTATATTAACAAGGTAATTCCATGATTTTCATGGAGATAATCTAATTTTTTAGAACAGCATACAAGTAGTTGACGCAAAAGATGATACTTTGAAGAACCTCATGGAAAATTATGAATTAGAGACATGGTAATATTTTCATTACCGGCAAGCGGATAGTCCTGGAATGTTGAAATATCGCCTTCCTAACCGTTTGCCTTATCCACCAATACGCATAAGTAGCAAACCGGCAACCAGCTTGAGGTTTAAACTTTTCGACACTCTTCATTAGTCCCATACTTCCCTCCTACAAAAGCATCGCAGAAAAATAAAAATACGACGACAACCATTAGGTAGAGAATAGGTATAATATTTTTCGTATTAGAAATTGCTGACAGCGGCAACAAAAATACGATGACAGCCATTAGGATGATCACAAACGATACCAACTTGTAAAATAGTCGATCTGTACAGAATACAGATGCACTAAAACATGTTCCAATGAAGTTACCCGCATTAAGTCCTGAAGGCCAAGACCTCGTCCTTGATACTGTTTAGCAATGTGAACAACCATACGTAAGTTAGCATAAATAAGCTTTTCACGGCTGCTAGTACCGGAGCGAAGCTGTGATTTCAACATATGACAACTAATTCCAATAGCTTCAGCCCATTCAACCGAAGTTGGTCCGCGACCAAACTGTGATTGAAGTCTACTCTTCACTTCTTCTAACTTGAACAAATCCTGTTACACAAATTGACACATCAATGCCAATAAGACCCCTCAAAACCAGTAATGCTGAAATTAGCACTTAGCAGACAAAGATGAGTTAGATGAACTTACATCCTTCATTTATCTTTTTCCGCACGTCTGAACTTGTAGGACTGTTAGTCTCATGAATTAGAACTTTTGATTTGGAGAACCTCTTCTTCTTCAGTCGCTTGAGCCGCCTTTCTAGAAATCAGGTTGACCTTACAGTTTTCTCGTCCTCAATTAGCCCGTTGTCCAAACTACAAAACTTTTGGCTTCAGTCGCAAAGCAATTTGATAACAGTAATAAAAATCAAACAAGTAAACAGAACTGACCCCATAGAAAGAGAGTCATCAAAATCATCTCCCATGGATTTGGAGTCTTCAGCAAGTGAGACAGCTTCTTTTGAGGCTGACAATGCAGCACGAGAAGCTCAGCTCTTTGCTCTGTGAGACTATTTCACACCTCAAAATTATTTTATTGATTTTTCCGCTGGTGGATCAGGTTGGGGTTTAGATTAAAGGGCTTGACCCAGAATGTTTGACGGACCTTAGCCCAAAGCTGGCTCATTATTCTTTATCTGGCCCGATAATGTTATTCATCATTGCGTCCTCATATCGAATATTTTTGTTGGGTTCAAATTTGTTCAGAATGATTCTTCAGGAATCTATGAATCGATCATGTTCCTTAAACATCTCAAGAGGTCAAGGGCATGTGAGGGGTGCGACGAGATACAAGAAGCCTCTCAAGAAGAGTGGAAGGAATAAAACTAGGAAACCAAAAGGCAACTCTAATCCTTTTGGTGTTATTGGGGCAGCTAGGCGACATACCTCTACCTAGCAAAAGGTCTTTGATTAGTTGGATATAGCTTCCCAAGATATTGAGGAATCATATTCGGCTGCTTCCCTTGCTTGCCGGCTCTGCAAATTCGTGTTTCCCAAAGATGACACTAGTCTCATCCGCCCTGGGGTGTTTAAAGTTGGTAGCAAAATGGCCATGGGTGACCTTATTAGTGTGAATGGTCGCTGGTTGGCGATCTGTGGTAGGATCTTGTTCTTGAGTCCGTGTCTAAAGTCGCTGACAATAAGCCCTCATGTGAACTCTTCCATGTGAAAGAACCCTGCTCGTCATTTTGAGACGTCCTCTCACGTGCTGCAACAACATATGCTTCGGATTCCCCAGCGAGGCTAGGCTGATGGCAGCCTTACGCCTCTAACGCTCCCCATGCTCCTTTAGCAGCACCAACTTAGAAGTGGCGTGTTGTATGGCCATCGCCTTTGCTTTGCTTCGAGTTGTGAAGCCGACAAATTCTCCACATGCAACGGAGGTGTTGACGCTCCTTCCCTTGGTTGCCAAAGCAGCTTGTCTCTTCTTTGAAGCCATTAATTTTTTTGTGTTTGGATTTTGAACGGAGAAAGTGAGAGGTACAGTTACTCCCACTGAGCATGCCAAATTTGTAAAAGAAAAATTCATGTGACAAATCAAATAAGAACGCATGTACAAAGTAATATTTTTGTATTATAGTAGAATTAGGGTTACAATCTCTGTTACAAATTTGATCCTCTGATTCGATCTCTGGGCTTTTAAAGTGTGTGTAGTAGTGTTGATCCAAGGGTCACGATGACTTAATCTTGGATGAATGGATGCTTCAAGGTTTTTGGCTCTTGGAAATGAAGGAACTAGCACGTGTAGTAAGGGTGCTTGGTGGTTCTTCACGGGAGTGAGGAAGAATACAAAGAGCTTTTTGAGTCTTTTGAGTGTTTGAGGGTGTTTGGGGCTTAAGAGTTTGAGTGTCTACATGTGTGGATGAATTTTTTATTTTTTTATTTATTGGAGTCTCGTATTTATAAGCTCTCGAAGTCTTGTCTACGGCTAGATTTGGCCTTGATTGTGAACTTGATTGATTGACGAAAAAAATCAAGACTTGATTTATGGCTTGACTCCATCAATTAATATTTGAATTTTGATTTAAGCAAATAAATCAATCTTCTCAAATCATTTGTTTTAAACTTGAATTAATTAATTTGTCAATTAAATTAAAATCAAATAATTGTTTAATTATTGTCCCTCTTGATGACTTGTCTGATTTGTGAGACACATGGCGCATGCCATGTTAACCTTAACACATCTTAGGAGATGTGGAAAACACCATTTTACCATTAACGAGACCGATGTGGGGAACAATATCCAAGGGGGTATCTTGTTGGAGTTTTGAGCTCCTTTAGTCCCATATCGAGGAACTCAAGGGAACTTGAGGTCCTTATATTAAGTTAGTCACCTTTATTAGTGATTAGGTGTTGGACCATTTGGAATGAGGATTGAGGTTTGGGACACTAATTGTGTGGTTTAGGCTTGATGATTATACCATAATATTAATATAAATTAACATTAATTAATCAACACAAGGGCCTTGGGGCACTGGGGGCTTAAGAAGTTAAAATTAATCAGATTTATTAATTTTAATTTCGAATTAAGTTTTTAATTAAATTAATTAAAAACGTTTTGATGAATAGACACAATTGTTAGCAAAGAGTTGTGTAGTTTTAGATACTTCCAAAAGGAATTTGAAGAGGTATGAAAGAGATTATACCATAATATTAATATAAATTAACATTAATTAATCAACACAAGGGCCTTGGGGCACTGGGGGCTTAAGAAGTTAAAATTAATCAGATTTATTAATTTTAATTTCGAATTAAGTTTTTAATTAAATTAATTAAAAACGTTTTGATGAATAGACACAATTGTTAGCAAAGAGTTGTGTAGTTTTAGATACTTCCAAAAGGAATTTGAAGAGGTATGAAAGAGCCTATATAACTGAAGTCTCAGTTCCATCGTATCTCATTTTTTCTTTTTCCCATCTCTCCTATACAAAACCTTACAAAGAGTAAACACACAAAGCAATTCGCCAGAATTCTATAATCTAGTGTGGATTGTAGAATTAGATAGTTGTATTCTAGTCGAGCAGATGTCGTAGAACCACAAGCACAAAAGTGGGACGGAAATACTGTTCGAAAGACATAGAGCTTTTGCGCTAGCCTCTATCTGTGATTTGATCAAGTTAGTATCAATTTAAATTCCTGTTTTTATTTCTGTTATTTCATTCTGTATTGCAAGTATATTTTGTTTATTTTTTGAATTGTTCTCCAACAATCTTCGAACAGTATGGAACAGTCAGGAACTAAACCTCATTCTGAAAAGCCTGAGAAATTGAAGGGTAGAGACTTCAAAAGATGGCTAATGTTATGCTGTTTTATTTGACAACTCTGAATCTAGCTAATGTTATGCATGAGACTGTGCCTAATGCAGAAAGAGTTGATATTCATGCGGAAACTTTGAGGGCTATAGATGCCTAGAATCATAATGACCTCCTCCGCAAAAATTATATTCTCAATGCATTAGATGATTCGTTGTATGATGTCTATGTGGTATGCAAGACAGGCTTTTGCTAGTCCTCGAGCAATGTTAGTTACTAACCACAAGGATAGGTATGCATTAGATGATTCGTTGTATGATGTCTATGTGGTATGCAAGACAGGCGTTATGTTAGTTATTAACCACAAGGACAGGTATTAAAACGAGCAGGAACTCGGGCAGAGGTAATCTGGCCACGGCAGCTCTGGACACTCGACTACTTATGGAGGAGGGTCCATGGTCGGAGTTGGATCCTCCGATCCTATTGTCATCTTCAATCTCAAGAAAATTGTGTTCACCAACCGTTCTGTTCGATTAAATCATTTCAATGACAAAACGAAACATATTGAAACGAAAAGCAGAAAAACAAAAGTTCATATTCTTCTGATGTTGCTAATACTACTGCATCATTACTCACGGAAATGTATAAATACTTCAATATGACTAAGAAACTATGATACCCATGATTAAGTGTCGCCGTCTGCCAAAGAACAAGAAGCAAAGAGTCGATATATCTTCTAAACTTGTGTTTCTAACTACTAATCTGCACCAGAAGCAAACTCTGCATTCAATCTTATATTTCACCAACAGCAAAGAAGCACATAGATTGAGTACCCACGAAAAAATGACCTAAACAATGGCGGAGTTGTCCATTTTAGTTGAAAAACTCACCGGCTGCATAGTTTGTCATATCGACGCAGATACTGGCCAGAACTTTTTCCATTTCAGTTGGAACTTGGAACCCACCGGCTGCAAATTTGTCATATTCGTGCAAATACACGCGCTTATACAACACCTTGCATGAAACTGGAAACCATGAAGGTAAGAACTAAACACATACATTTGTTGCAATTCATTAAAGATTGTCGCATTAATCTTACGTTCAAAAACAGGGAAACTAAGTGGTGAAACAGTATAAAAACGGTTTGATTATGAATAAGCAGTCTCAGTATACAAAATATCGTAAACCTGACATTGGCAATAGACTGAATTCCAATAAATCCCACTTCTGCTACGGTAAGAAAAACATTCAGAAAATAATCCATACAAAGAAAAGTTATTCATCAACCAGTTTCACGGGTACAACATAAAACAGATCAACGGTACAAGATAAATGACTGAAGCTTATCAAAACCTTATTTCCCGCCACAATGTCCAACAAAAATCCTGAACTTAACCATCTTCTAGATACTCAAGTAACTCCTCTCCATCTCTCTATATGTCTATAGACAGCATCGCATTTTTCCGCAATATAATCCTGCTTTCCATTTCATGATACCTGCCAATTATGCACGATTATTGCATATGCCGTGACGCGTACATTTTACTTGTGTTCATTTAAAGCATAGAATATTTTCCTTGACACCGACATTCATTTCGAGTATCCTTTATTCTTTTCCTTTTCCAGAGATAATTTATTTCAGGTATTTAACATATCTTTGTACACTCCAAATCTAACGGACCAACCAAGTTGCTGGTGAAGAAAACAATAAGCAAAAAGCTCACAAAGATTCAACAAAACCATTTTAAATTTGTTTTCCGAAATGTATAAATTCATTATTGTATTGTAACTGGTTTGCTCCAAAAATATTGTACTAGCATGCGACAACAAAAATCACACAAGCAAGCAACCATAATTATAGTAATTTTGGAAAAGGAAAAAAAAATGGGCAAAGAAACTAACTTACTCTTACGATGAGATAATTCAGCCTGGATGGACATTGTAAGAGCAAAAATATAAGTATGTGAGGTCCTGAACCAAGGACTACAGGATTTAAACAGCAGCAGCATCAACAATATGAGGGAGACATGTGCTGAATGCCATAAATGCCATCCAAACATTCCTAATGTTTATTCCCAAATATCCGCCATTTTTTCTTTTTTCTGTTCTCATATGAGGTTGTGCCTGAAATAAAACCAAAACTGTAAGTCATGCATTACTTTTACAGAGATATGTAAAACCCAAGGCATGCATGCAGGCACTACTGTCAGACAACCAAAGAGCCTTTTTGGAAAATCAGATAAAGAGCTATTACCGCGTTGTGTTTTAATTTCTCACTCCCCATCGCACAGTTGTTATTATACACACAGATCCCAAAAGAAAAAGAGACTAAGTATTATCATTCAAAAACTGTTGGGTAATGATGCAACATTATTGCTCGAACTGGTTGCATTCAGCTGAACGAGTGATCCCAATGCCAGGTTTTGTTTTACTCCATAACACTTTGTACTCTACATATGAGCATAAGAGAGAAAAAGTTACCTCCTTGAGGATAAATTGAGTTGTAATGCACCTCTGCCCAGAAACTCAAATAAATAACTGCACAAGACATAATAGCATCTGTAAAGCTTAATGGAGGACGACAAACTAATATTTAGGATATCACAACTAATAGCTTAACCATTAAGCAAAGTTCTATGAAATCTATTTTTAATTAGTACAATGATGAGACTAACATTGAACCAGGAGATTGTAATAGAAGAAAATCATAATTAGGTGATAAATTTGTTCATCATAAGAGAAGTGAAATGAAAGAAAAGGACAGCAACATATAGAATATGGAAACTGTAGTCAAATTTCAGCATACAGATAATTAAATACTTAAAACAATCGATTGTCTCTGCCCACAACAAAAACCAAGAGCTTAACAAGCTTACCTTGTTTTGAAGTTTGAATATTAGGAAGAATCTCTATGCAACAGTTATCCTTAAAAGAAGTCAGGACAAAAATTTTCACTCCGTACTGCAACAAATTATTCACACAAGTATCAGCTACTATATAAATTACTGTCCAAATGTTGGAAAAATCCAGATGTGCATGCTTCAATGTAAAAGATCTTTCATACCAAATCAGCAGCTGCCTGTAATGAGACATGGTCACCCCACTCACCATCCCTGGTTTCATTCAGATTGATAAGTATTAATTAAGGCCAAAATTAATTGACAGGAAAACAAGAAAAACTATGAGTTTTAGTCATACTTGGACATCTTCTCCGAATAGTCTTCATATGCCATAGGAACATATCCCTCGTAAATCTCCGGATGAGACTTAAGCTGATGGTAGTAAACCATCAGAAGGATAAACCAGAATCCATGGAAGATAGTTGATAATACACAAAACTTCATGGTGATAAAGTTCAGTATAACACATAGGTATTTCCAGGAGAGCAAACCTGATTTACAACTTGCTTTCTCACATACTCGTGGCTGTCAGGTGATTGATACAATTGGTCTGATAAAGCATGGAACTGGAAAAATAAAGCAAAGCATGAGATTAACTTGTCTAATTTGAAAAATTCTACCATCAATATCCAGTCATAAATAGAAAACTGATACATCAATATCTAGTCATCAACAACAGAAACAAGACATAGCTACAAAAGGACTAACCTGGCAGTTGCCATCTCCTGCTACCTTATGTTCAACGAAGCCATATAATTGAAGCCTAAATGAAAAAGGCAAGAAATACTTTTACAAACCCAAATCCAATATCAGACCCCAAGTCAAAAAACACGTAAAGATGGATTCTGCTAGCTAGGCAAATTATTGAATTACAGACTGATGTTACTTCACTCCTAGAAAGGAAATGGGCAGGTCGTACCTGTCAACTAGCCTTTGATGGTCTGAAGTCGCTTCATCAATTGAAGGAATTTCTCCATTGATTCTAGGAATGTGCTAGACCATATAAAGGGAACAAAGTTAATGCCTGACAATGCAAATCATGTCATGTGTAGCAATCCAAATACAAATACACTAGTCACAAATTTGTAAACTGTGGATTTTAAATTATTTTTAGAGGGGGGAGGGTGGGAATTCACATGAATAATCAAAATCCTGTTGACATGTCTATTTGAGTTTCCAATCTACATTCCTAGTCTCAACATCAGATTATTACCTAATGTGTATTATACAATGTGCTAATAAATTTTCAAAAGTCAATTATGACAACTCCTTCACACTGTTTAATAACAAAAACATGACAAAACATTTGAGGTTGCAACATGGTGAAAACACTAAACAATGTGAGAAACCAACTTTGAACAACATAAACTTACAGGAACAGGATTCCAGCCCCAGCCTACTTCCCCATCAAGAGAACATTCAACAGTTAGCTCCAAATGATCATCAGGGCTATAACATAAGCTAGAAGGCACCACAATAGCAGCTTCTTCCTGCCTGTAATCATGGTCTGCATGGTGCACAAAAAATGCCTATCAAGATAATTAAATGATATAGGTTAATTTAACTTCTATAAAAAGAAGGTGCAAACAGCAATTTTTCAGATGCCTGAGCAAAAATCTCTTGTAGATTGACCATGCCACACATCTGCATGAAACGAAGCTTGTGGCTGTGCTTCTTCTGCATGCGAGTATTCATAGGCTTCTGTTACAGATAGTTGCGCATATTCTTCTTGAAGAGTATGTGCAATGATTTCATCATTTTCTACATTGTTTGACTCTGTATCATAATGACTCCTGATATACTCATCATGGTAGATATCATTAGCATCTTGTTGTATCATGTCACTGCCGTAGTAGTATGAAGAATTATAAACTGGATCCCCATCAAGAAGACGAAGACCCCACTGAACAATATCTGAATCATACTCACTGGAAGCCATCTCCTTAAAAATGCATATGTGGAATTAGAATGCTCAAGATGCTTCCAAGATCAATGATGGAATCCCTCAGAAGTTCAGGGAATAGTAATACCTGCGAAAAAGCAACTAATAAAGTTTAAAAAAACCTTCAAAGCTTTGACATGCTTTAACCCCGACTATAATTTGCACAAGAATGTTCAGCTGCCAAAACTAAACTGAATCCCAGCATGAAAAAATAGGGAAAAAACAGATATTTGTAAGTCTAGAATGACCGCCCGCAGACTTTAATTATCCTAATAACATTATGAAGTGACAAACCTGTTAACCAAACAACGTGTGCTTACGCATTCCCAGTATGTCTAAATAAAATATCACGAAGACGATAACGACCTTAAACCAGCCCGCCTTCTTTTGCAATTTTAAACTAGATCATTGCTAATAAACAAGTAACTCCTATAAAAAAAATTGAAGGATCAACAATAACGTGGAGAGCTAAATATTCTTAACAGTTAAACCTTTTACCTCACATGCCTAGTGAAAAAATCCAAGAAATTAAGTAACCTTAACCCAAAAAAGTTAATCTTCACTATAACAAATCAAAATTTCATATGACCTTTACTATATATACCAAAGATAATGAATCAGTTCGAACTCACATCCCCCTTAGATTAAAGTAGTTTAGAATATCGTCTTGTCAAAAGAAAAACAACACAACTGCTACATGCATATCCATGATCAAACCCATAAACTACCAACAATCAAACAGAACCCCGAAAAGCTTAAGATTTTGCAATAACATCTCAATCAGCAGTAAAATCTCAACAATAATACAAACAAAAAACAAACCCAAATTTCTTCAGCAATCAATAGAACAAACCAACAAAGTAAACAGATTTAAAACCGTAGAAATCAAGAGATTAAGAACTCACCCAATCAGCTTCTCCTCAGAGCCAATAGAAAAACAAAAGCTTTGAAAGCTATAGTTTTCGCAAGAGGAAAACTTAGGGTGAAAGTTAGAGAGAGAGAGAGAGAGAGAGAGAGTTGGGAGCAAAACACTGTGTGTGTTGTAATACGACGATACGAATTGCGTTGGATGACGACCGAAGCACTGAAAAAATTGACCAGAAAATGCAACAAATTGGGGTCCACTTTCACCCCCATTATATACGATTTGCCTGGGACCTTAAAGGTCGAGCAAGTTATACATCGTACGGACCCAATGGACGGTTGAGATTTATTTGTCATTCCTTGAACGGCTTCTTATTCAATATTTCAATTAATTAATTAATTGACTAGTTTATGATTTTATATTTTTATTCCTTCTAGTAGTTTTATTTTTTAATTTTCTAATAAAATGCAATATTATTATTTTAAGCTTCATTATATAAAGGATTGAATATGAACAATTGAAGAAGAAATCATAATTATCAAGTCAATCCACCATTGCAATCTTATTTCATAATTTATATTTGTAGCTTAACAATTTTTCCAAATAGTATAATTTCATTCAATTTTATTAACCTAATAAGCAAATGAGAGGTATGTGCGTCAGTGTGTGTACATTGAGTTTTAGATGTGTAAATGACTTTCACTTGGTGCTAATCCTGTCAAAAAAATTTGGTAACGTTAGCTGAAGGTACTGAAATTGTAACAATTGGTAAACTATAAAGGTTGATTATATATCGATCCTTAAATTTATCGGTTTTTAAATATATTCGAAGCATAGTATACACGAGAATTAAAAATTATGAAAAAAGTTTACCTAATAAAAAAATATGTGTCATTGTTTAAAAAATCTCTGCCTAGCGTTACTTACGCTCCGATTAGTTCCTACACGTTTGAAAATTAAAAAGTGCGCCTAGACCCGCTTAAGCATCCGTGTAGCCCTCTTGAAACCATCTAGACCACCTAGGTTGCAACTCTCACTTAGATAAAAAATTGATAACTTTCATTTTTGCGTTTTAATTTTTCAATAAAATGTAAGAAATTTGTTGATACTTGGATGAACACTAGTTGTTCCCCATATTTTCAGTATGTCCTAAACTTTATAATTTTTACATCATTTTATTTTGCAATTTATGCATCACAATATAATTATGTGGGTTTTTTTTTAAAGTATAAATATGCACTTATTTTTACAATATATGATAAATTTACTTAAATACGCATGGGCCCCCGCCTAGACGTTAGTCTGCAACTCACAGCCTGATTAGCGTTTAACGTCTTGTAGAACCTTTATACACCTTATATACTCTCACAAAATTATAACTGGGCCAACTTTTGGCATGGATTTGAAGGAATCCCTTCCCAAGAGGGATCCCCATTTAAAATATATATGGGATCCCCTCTTGACCGTTAGATTTGGCTTTAATGAAATTCTATGGTTGAGATTCTATGGCCTATGATTTAATCTCAACCACAGAATTTCATTAAAGTCAAATCTAACGATCAAGAGGATATTCCCATTTTTTTTAAATGGGGATCCCTCTTGGAAAGGGGCCCGTGGATTTGAAAGAGATTGATAGGAACGAAGATCTAACGGTGTAGGTAGGTTCTGATGAGAATATGAGAAATGGAAGGTTGAGATTGGTTTGAACTGAGGTTTCGGGAATCGAACGGTTGTTAATGAAGAGATTTGGTACCTTTGTTTTTTTTTTTTTTTTTTTTAAACAGATTTGGTACCTATGGCTAATGTCGTCTGAAAGCTAAAAAAAGTCCAATGCGAGGCCAGTGGGACGTGTCACTCACTTGTAAATCCTACTATTTTATAATGGATAACATTTGGATACTCAATAGAGAGTATCTAAGGTCATCTTCAATCGAATGAGGGCCAGATGGCTCTCTTTAGCTCTATAGCTCTCCAAGAAATTAATATTTCAATGAACAATATCATGCCATATTTCTTAACATCTCCAACCAAGGGGCTAAAGGGTCATAGGCCAAACATAGCCTTGTGACAAAAAATCATCTTCAACTGAGAGGCCAAAGGGTCATAGTTCAAACATAATTTATTATTTTAATTGAATTAAGATGGTTACTTAAATTCAACTTCCTCTATAATTTTTCGATATGTAATCTCAATAATTTTTCGAATAGGATTTCGAATGACACGTGTCGATATGTGAGTAACTTTGCAGATTTCTTGTCGATATGGAATCTCAATAATTTTACGTCTTGGATTTCGAGTGCCACATGTTGATATGTGTCCAACTTTGCAGATTTCTTGTCAATATGGAATTTCAATAATTTTACGTCTCGGATTTCTAGTGACACGTGTAGATATGTGAGTAACTCTTCAGATTTCATGTTGATATGTAATCTCAATAATTTTTCGAATAGGATTTCGAGTGCCATATGTCGAGATGTAATTGGTTGTGGGAATTTTAGATAGGATTTTTATCTGTGTAGCACTTCTTATCTTCAACTTCCAATGTCCATAAATAGGGTGGATATTGGGCTATAATTCACACACATTCTGCTTTGCCCTCTCCAATATCTCTTTCAATTCATGTTTGTAATGAATTCCAACTTTGGATCCTCTTTGGACTCCAACTGGGGATCCTCATCCAATTCCGAATTGGAAGAAAAATGGGCGCATATGAGACGAGAAGATGAGGAGTCCGATGAAAAAAAATGAAGCATGGCGCAACATATCATATATGGCAACCATGGATGGGGTCATGGCGTGTGAGCCAACTGAAGAACAACCTCAATGGGGTGGCTGTGTTGCTGGTCACTTTTACAATCCATGAAATAAAGAGATGGCGCATGAGAATCTGATGAACAACTACATCAACCCCAACTCAGTGTACACAGAAGAGGATTTCAGACGTCGCTTCTGAATGAGGCGTCATGTCTTTAAGCGTTTACTTCATGATGTCCAACATGTCAATCCATACTTTCGACAGAAGCTGGACAGAGCAGCCTGCCCTGGTTTCTCAGCTCATCAGAATGTTACTATTACACTCCGAATGCTGGCCTATGCCTTTCCAGCTGATGCGATGGATGATACATATGGTATGTCTGAGTCTATATGCCTTCATAATCTTGTTGAATTCTATCACACAATTGTTTAGCTTTACAAAGAGGAGTACCTCCGTGAACCAAATCAAGCAAATCTAGATCGGCTCATTCTCAAAGCTGAAGATTGTGGCTTTCCGAGCATGAAAGGGTCATTAGATTGCTTTCTTTGGAGTCCCAAGATTCCAAAATGACATTACAGTTGTTAGGTGTTCACCCTTCTTCAATAACCTGACGGAGGGTCAATCACCACAACTTGACTACTACATCAACAACCGTCAGTATAATATGAAGTATTACTTGGCAAATGGCATTTACCTAAAGTGGGCGACACTTGTCCAAGCAATTCCAAACCCTGTGGATGACATCCAAAGGTGGTTTACCTTACACCAAGAGGCATACCTGAAAAATGTTGAGAGAGTTTTCGGTATTCTACAAGCATAGTGGAAGATCATCAAGGAACCGACAAGAAGGTAGAGTCGAGTAAATTGAACGCCATCATGATGTCATGCATCATATTACACAACATGATTGTGGAGGATAAGCGCGATGGCTATATTGATGGAGAATCTGATGACGACCAAGATGATCCAAATAGGTTAAGGAGGGCTCGTACAAAAATATATGATGGACCTAATTTGCCATTCTATCCAAGAACTGGTAATATTTCGTTAAATGAGTACATGAGGTGTAATAGGATGATATATTTACGTGCCATAAATAAGTACCTACAACAGGATCTTGTTGCACATCTTTGGGCCAAAAGAAGCATGGAGTAGGCGTTTAAGCTTTATGTTGTTAAATGTTTTTTTTAATGTTGTTTAAGTTTGTGTTCTTTAATGTTGTTTAAGTTTGTGTTATTTAATGTTGTTTAAGTTTAATGTTATTTAATGTTGTTTAATATTGATTAATGGTTTAGGCAGTTATAGAAGTAAAAAAATTAGAATTTTTATTTTAAAAAAAAATTGTAAAAAAAAATAAAAAATTCAAATCCAACGGCGACCTGGCATCAGCTAGCCATTGCTAGCTGGCATCATGCTGACGCCAGGTAGCCATTGGCTTGAATTGCTGGACCAGCCGGGGGCTGGCTGGTTCGAGCCAGTCGGTTGGCCTAATTGTACAATTGTGGCCCAATAGGGCCCATAAGCCATTTAGCCTAGCCTTCGATCCTATGGCCCTCTGGCCGAATCGGTTGAAGATGGCCTAAGTTTCTAACCATCTAATATGGACTGTTGAATTTAAAACAGCTGTCAAATAAAACTCTCCCCAAACTCCTACTATCTTTCTAACCAAACACACGATTTTTTTTCTCTTTTACTAGTTTCCAAACATCTCTCGCTAAGAACACAGCTGCCATACCTCTACCAATCGCCTCTCTCCTCTTTATCCCGAAGCCATGGCAGCTCTACCCCAAAAATTTCACCGCCCCATGATAGAACATATCCATCTTACTAATATTATGAAGGAAATTTCACCCAGGAGAAAAATTACGAAGGAGGTTGTTATTTAGGGTAATGCTAAGGAGACTAAATTTGCAAACTATCACCAATGAGCACATTTATCAACGCTTAAGTAATAAACCGATAATCAACTTTCATGTCCTTTAGTTTCCAACATTTAGCTTACAAATTTAGTCTTTATAGCATTACCCTTTTAGTTGGGGAACTTTGGGCTTTTGTATTGCCATGAATTCCATGACAGAGAAGTTCGACGACGACAATGGAATGGTGCCATGGCTTCCACGATAAAGAACAAGAGGATTTTAGGGCGGGGTAGACAAAGAAAGGTTGGAGGATAAGTGATTGGCACTGATGGAGGGAACGAGGTTATCGGAAACGTTGGGGAGGACAAGGTTTCTGGCTCTGAGACCATCGCAGAAGCAAGGAGGAGTGAGGCTGGAAGAGGGAAGCGTTGAGGAAGAAAGGGGATGTTTGGATGTAAGGTTAGTATTGTGTTTGGTTACAGGTTTATAAATTAAAGTTGTAACATGTGTTTTGTTCTTATTGGGCCACTTCATGTGGTTAGTATTCTGGGTATTGACTATTTAGTACCCAAGTATTGTCCTTTTATAATTGCATTCTCATGACTGCAAACACATATCATACTCTTGCAAATAACGTATTTACACTATACAAATGTATAATCAAAACTATTCAACTTCTTAATATCAATTGAAGACCATCCTTATAGAAAATCCTCCCAATTGAAAATTGCTTAGTCCTCTAAATGCATAAAATAAAATGAACATATCATCTTGGAGTGTCACTTTGTACTCACACCGTCTATTTGTTTAATGCATTTAAATAATTTTTTATTTGAATGATTTTTTTGTAGGAATAACATCCAAATGAAGATTAAAGAATTAAATTGTTCTTTTATTAGATTTATATGTTGAAGATATGTTATGTGTAACAAAGTGAAATATATGCATTCTTCATGCAAGGATGCAAGTATCATGCTTTACATTATGAGTTTAGAGATTTAGACTAAGTCGCGCAATAACAAGCCATTGTGTCTAACTTACTTTTTATGAAAGTCAAACTTAAAGCCTCTCATTTATAAAAGTACAGAACGTCGCTTGACAACAACGAGCATAAATACGTTAATATTATCAAAATCCATGTAATACTAGTGAAAAGGATAACAATGACACGTCCATTGCACAAAGGATTCTCTCATTTAATTGTTGAACAAATTTGCCAAGCTACTGTTCCTTCCTCATGCATGTGCAAGCTCCAAGTAATTTTATATAATAAGGGATCCGATTAATTTAAAGAATGATGTCATTGAAAGTAAAATTTGGCTAAATTTAAGATCAATTAACTTATATTAAGCATTCAACAATTAAAGAGTAGAAGCATGTGCTTAAAACACATTTTAACCAAGAAATTTAAAGCTAGTATTGTAGTGAACCAAGACTTAATTCAAATCACGAGTAAGAGTTAAGAATTCATTATACCTTTGTAGATTTCTCTTTGCTTGGGAAAAGGTCACCTAAGAAACGGCCTTCATTCATTTGCTTCTTTCTCCATGAATTCTTTGACTTCTTAGGTTTGATGGATGAATAGAAGTCTCCAAAGCTTCTAATAAGTCTCCACACCAAGGTAGGATGGTTGAAGAGAGGATGAATGACCAAGAGAGAGGAAAATGCTAGTGTTCTTCTCCCTTGGTAGCTGGCCTCCAAGAAAGAAAAGAAAGAGTTGTTCTCTCATTTTCCCTCATAAAAGCCCTAAATGAGGATGAAGTTATAATGCCTCTTTTAGTCTCTCAAGTGAGTGACTTAAAGAAAACCTTGACTCATCCTTTCTATATGTATAGTTGGCCTCTTAAAGTCATTGGGATTTTGAGCCCTTTAATTTTTAAGTTGTCATACAACTTAAGTTAATGGGTTTGATGGTTTGAAGCTCATTAGGCCTAGAGGCCCAATACTAACTCAAGATCTAACATGAATTTATTCATTTGAATAATCAATCCTAGTTATAAATAGTTAAACTATTTAATTGTCCTTATTAATCTTCAATCTTATCTTACATGGTGTATGATCCATTAGGTTCTAGTTAGCGGGACAGTGGGTAATTAGAACTCTTACTAATCAATTGTGAATTGAAACTATCTTTCAATTATCCCTTTTATGAAGATTAGTGATTGCAAACTTTCAAGGCTTTCCCAAGCTATGAGTGACACCTAGTAATATGTCATGACTACCCAAGCTAAGTTGATGATGTGGAGAACCTATATCTATATTAATACTCTTGATCACATGGTTTGGTTCATAGTTTATTCATGTCTACCATTCAATGTGACTCTCTTGTCTAAATGATTATTGTGAATGTGATATGAAACGTACTTCCTAAATCACATCCATGTGCTCTGGCAAGAGGCTCTTAAATCATATTATAGAGTATTTTCCTTCAACGGTTCGAAGGTTAGAGAACCTTTGGTGTACACTCACATACCTCCGTGGATAAATTAGCGATCCCAACAATACATAGAGCAAACAATGAGGTTAACGCATCGTCAAATGATCAAAAACATATTCACAAGACAATTGTATTATCCCGACTAGTGAGTTCTCAAATGTCATAAGTACGAGAACTTATGTTTAGTCGCGTTCAATGAACTCACTATCACGCCTCAATCCAGAGATATGCTCAGAATCGAACCTGACGATAGGACAGTAGCAGTACAACATATAATATATAGAGTCATTAAGACTCATCCATATAATATACATCAGAGCTTTAGTGGAAACAGTTTATAATAAAGAGTAACAATCCCTACTCTCGAGTGCACTGCACACATCAGCTACACCTATACCACTTGAAATTCTCTTATTTAACCGTTACCTATTACTCTGCAAAACAATCCTGCGTCGTGGGAATGGCATACCAGGCAAAGCCAAACTTGGGTAAGATATGAAGCTCGTATGAGTAATAGTAATGTGACATATGGAACTATAAGCAAAATCATAGTTTTAAAACACAATTACGTTTTTCCCAACACCTTTTTCATAAAGTATAAAGTATAATATAAAAGGCCAATTATGCCTACACAAGGTTTTTCTTTGAATACTTGCTCAATCTGTTGATCTGATCAGCATCATTATCATTCCATCATTCTTCTTCGGATTGTGACCCACCACTTGCCTTTCATCTTCAATCAGTTCAGTTTTTTGTCAAAACCGAAACCAAACCTAATTTTCAATTTGGTTCAAATTTTTTTGCTTTTTGTTTGGTTCGGTTTAATTTCAGTTCGATTTTTTTTTTGGTCCAGTTTCAATTCGGTTTCGATTTTTTGTTTTCAACAATACAAATCCTTTAAATTTTATGTCCATAGGTTCATGTAGAAAACCTGCATGCTCACTGGACATGTAACATCCCACATCGCCCAGGGGAGTGGATCCTGTAAGCCTTATATGTATATTCCCATCTCTACCTAGCACGAGGCCTTTTAGGAGCTCATTGGCTTCGGAGTTCATTGGAACTCCGAAGTTAAGCGAGTTCGCGCGAGAGCACTCCCAAGATGAGTGACCTACTAGGAAGTTCTACTCGCATAAGTTCCCAGAAACAAAACCGTGAGGGCGTGGTCGGGGCCCAAAGTGGACAATATCGTGTTACTGTGGAGTCGAGCCCGGGATATGGTGGGGACCCCGGTCAGGATGTGATAATTTGGTATCAAAGCTAATCCCTGGGCAGAAGTGAGCCAACGAGAACGTCGAGCCCTTAAGGAGGGTGGATTGTAACATCCCACATCGCCCAGGAGAGTGGATCATGTAAGCTTTATATGTATATTCTCATCTCTACCTAGCACAAGGCCATTTGGGAGCTTACTAGCTTAGAACTCCAAAGTTAAGTGAGTTTGCGCGAGAGCATTCCCAGAATGGGTAACCCACTGGGAAGTTCTGCTAGCGTGAGTTCCCAGAAACAAAACCGTGAGGGCGTGGTCAGGGCCCATAGCGGACAATATTGTGCTATAGTGGAGTCAAGCCTAGGATGTGGTGGGGATCGGAGTTGGGATGTGACAGGACACCCCTCATTGCAGTTTAGCAGATAAGAGCAACTTAAAAGCTTTACTACGCAGTGAACTTAAGTTGGCTTATAATATGCCTTAGTATATACATAGAGGAATTGTCTCTCTATTCTAGATATTTTGAATCTCACAATGTCTTTCGGGATAACAAATAATCATCACACAACTCAAAGTTGTGTAGGAATGACACGTTATCTATATTACATTCACGTGCAGGAATGAGATCGGTATCTATTTCATCATTGCATCTTTTTTGTATCGAGTAGGAATGATTCACATCTGAATCTGTTCACTTTAGATACATTGTCATGTATACTATTTGATTCAATCGTTTCTTTTTAGATTGAGTCACACAAGCTTTCAATCTCTTTTTTTTACACATAATAGGGCTATAAACAGACACAGTTCGTCTAAAGACTATAATAGGTAACCGAATAGGAAGTGGAAGTGGTCCCCCTACGCAAATTAACTAGGTAGAACCACTTTTAAAAATATTGGTAGATAGTAATCGCCCATTGTGGATTAACCAAGTATGTTTACCCCTAAAGTACATATACCCATACCTAAGTAATAAGGTCGCCCATAACGTATGAACCAAGCACGATCCCATAGTTGCGCAATGCGGATGAAGCAAGCATAACTTTTTAATAGTATGGTCCATCAATGCATATTAACCGAGCAGAACCATCCGTGCACCACACTGCTACACAGTGGCAACTCGATGCCACGCGATCCCATGACATTGGTTAGCGGTCTTCTATTAGCCATCTGATTACACAATCATTTGAAACATAAAATAGGTATATAGTAGCACAAATTTCTATAAAATCATTTGTAAATGCATTTTGCATCTACACAGTATATAACACAGTTGTTTTCATGGGTAATAACCGTATCACATAATGTTGAAGTCATGCACTATAGTCGTACTCTTTTAGATTCACAAACACTGCTCTTAGGAACCTAATACATTACACAATACCCCTCTTAGGAACTTAGTAAGACCAACATGCAAAACAAGATCAAATGCCACTTGCATGTGAATTGAGTGCATGCCAGCCAAAATGATGCATTCATAAAGACAAGTTCACTACACTTCTCCAATCGCAACATATGACAAATTTACAATGGTCCAACGATTGGATCTTTTCCAATCATACGAGTGAGTGGCGGTTTAATTTGATCACCATACAAAACAATTGAATCTTGAAAAACTGAGCTAGACATAGGTTCACAAGATCACTAGAAGGTCTTTGGTACTTAGGAAAACTCATGATTGACTGCACACACCTTAAGTGGCAGCTGTGGTTGTGGGTTTTAAGAAACCCAAATTTCAACCTTATCCAAATGACCTCAAATTCATGGGGTAGCTAGAGCTTAACAAGGGAAACACTTTTCATCGCTAGGCCGATGACTAGTTGTAACCAGAAATTGGCCAGATTATCAGAGAAAATCAAATTTCTAGGGTTCTAAACACTTAACTTTCAAATAATTACCAATATACGAATAAACCATACCAACTTGAAGATTATGAAGAGTAGATGAAGTTTTATACCTTATTCGATGTAAATGGTTGTTGAAATCAATGCAAAAAAAAGAGGAGAAAACTGCCAAAAAACCCTTGGGACTTTGAGTTCGTTAAAAGCATTCCATAAACATCAAACGGAGGTAGGATGGAGGAGAAATGACCTGGTCAAATTAAGTGGGCCGCAAGTCGAAATTGTCCCCAAAATAAGTCTGAAACCAAACTTTCCTATTTCGGAAAGTTTTTAGAATTTTCTGAAAGTTCGCCTCTATATAGATTTTTGGAAAATTACAAAAATATTGCTAATTTTACTTTTCTCAAAATCGGAGAATTTAAAGAACCAACATCAAATAAAATCTCCACAATATCAGCGTCCGCTGAAATGCAAAGGTACATAGGCCATTTCTCTGATACCACTAAAAGTTGTGCAACCCAATCTAGGATACGCCTCGAATCGACACCTAACAGTAGGACTGTAGTAGTACAACATATTTAATACATCGAGTCACTGAGACTTATACATACAATATACACCAAAGTTTCAACGAAAACAATGTCCAATAAAGGGTAACAATCTCTATTTTTGAGTGCACTACCCACATCATCGACACCACTTGAAATTCTTTTCTCTAATCGCTACCTGTTATTCTGCAAAACAATTGTGCACTATAGGAGTGGCACACCGGACAAAGGAAAATCTAGACAAGTTGTGAAGCTCATATGAGTGACAATAATACGACATATGTGGTTATAAGTAAAATCATAGTTTTAAGTACAATCACAAATATTCCAACACCTTTATAACAAGGATAAAGTATAATATAAAAGTACTAGTTGTGCTCACACAAGGCTTTTCTTTGAATACTTTGTCAATCTATTGATCCAATCACCATCATTATCATTCAATCATCATTCTTCAAGTTGTGACCCACCACTCACTTTTCATCTCTTCCAAATGATCACAAAGATCTTGTTGTTACTTATTTATATTACTTAACCACTATAAGCCTCCGTAAATACATATAGGAATGGCTCCTCTATTCTGGATATCCTTAAACTCACCACACGTCTTTTGAAAAAATAATCAATCACCACAAAAGTCAAAGTTGTATAGGAATAACGCGCCATCAATATTACATCCACGTGTAAGAATGAGATCAACATCTTTTTCATCATTGCATCTCTTTTTGTATCGAGTAGAAATGAGTCACATCTGAATACATACACTTTAGATACACTATCATGTAAACCATTTAATTCAATCATCTCTTTCTATATTGACCCACACATGCCTTCAATCTATTCTTTATATCTGTAACAACATACTACGGTTATACACAGACGCAGTTTAGTCGAAGCCAATAATAGGTAATCGAATAGGAAAAAGTCCCCCAATGTAGATTAACCAAGCAAAACCACTCCAAAGAAAACTAGTAGGCAATGATCACCCAATGCAGATTAACCAAGCATGATCACTCGTGAAGTACGTATGACCGTATCTAAGTAATGAAGATCATTCATCACCGATTAACCAAGCACAATCATAGGGTTGCCAATGCGGATTAACCAAGCAGGACCATCCATGTACCACACTGCTACATGGTGCAAACCTAATGCTGCATAACCCCATGACATTGGTTAGAGGTCCTCTACTTGCCCTCTTATTTCACAAACATTTGAAACATAATTTTGGTATATAGTAGCACAAATTTCTATAAAACCAGATGTAAATCCATGTTATATCCACATAATATATAACAAGGGAATTTTCACGAGTAATACCATATCACATAATATTATAGTCACCAGTCACTCACATGAGTTCTTTGCCTTTCCAAATTCACCAACACCGCTACAAAGAACCTAATACATTGCATAATACCCCACTTGGGAAACTTAGTAATACCAATATGCAAAATGAGACCAAACTTAGTAATACCTTAGCTGGAATGTCACATCTATAAAGGTAAGTCCACTATGCTCTCTCAACTATCAAACTATAACATATAACAAGTTGACAACGGTTCGACAATTGAATCTCCGCCAATTATAAAAATGAGTGACCGTCCAATTTGATCAGCACACCAAATAATTGAATATGAAAATTTAATTAGATACAGGTTCCTAAGATCGCTAGAAGGTCTCTGCTACTTAAGGAAACTTATGATTGGCTGCACTCATCGACACGTGTGATGATAGTTGTGTTGATAGGGTTTGAGAACACGGGCGATGGCAGCCGTGTTGATTGAATTTCTAGGGTTATCAACACCCAACTCTAAAACAACTACAAATGCACGAGTAAATCATACAAACTCAAAGATCATGAAGAGTAGATGAAGTTTCATACCTTACTCGATAGAAATAGTTGCTGGAAATTAAAAAAAAAAAAAACCAGAAAACCTTAGGGACTTTGCGGCTTCAATTTGGAAATATAGGGAAATCGAGAAATCTAACGCCACTAGGACGTTCAATTTGTGAAGAGCTTACCATAGACACCAAGATCACCCCAAATAGAGGTCAGACGAAGAAGAAACAACCGTGTCAAATTAACCTAGTTACTGGTCCCTTTCGCCCCTGAAACAGGTTTGGAACCAGACTTTCCTGTTTCGAAAAGTTTATGGAAATTTCTAGAAATCTGTGATAGAAGTATATTTATGCAACTTTGTTAACCTATTTCCTTGCATTTACTTAGTTAGTTTCTATTTATTATAGTGATTTAAGCTATTTTCGTGTGTTTATAGGTCCAAATGGTTAAAGTGGCAAGAAAGTGCATTTTTGTGCATTTTGGAGCAGTTTTGGGCTTGGAATGGATAGCACATGCATGGAGTAAGGTGGATGGATGAAATTGAAGACCAAAGGAGGCTAGGAATCTGCTAAAAAGATGGAAGAAATTAATTCAAGACTTGGAAGAAAAGGAATCAGCTACAAAGAAGGAAACATGAGTCAAACTTCCTTATTTTGACTTAGTCAATCCTGATCTTTTCCTATGTAATTCCCAGCTGTTAAGGGGGATTCCTAAATATATTGGGACACTTAAATATATGTTCTAGAAGCCTAAATCACATTCCTACCTTGGTGCCGCACCTTTCTCTTTCTTCTCCTTCTTTCCTTGTTGTGCAAGTTCCTTTCCCTTTCCCTTTGGATGCTACCGCAAATCCCTTCCCTTTTCCTCTTGGGATTATGATTTGTTACTCTTTTCTTGGAGGATTTGGAGTCTTTAATCTTTCCCAAATTAATTAATTATTGCCTTGCCCTTTCTCTTTTTATTTTGACACAATCTACCGCACGAAAAAAAAAAAAAAGCCTTTTATCATACATTCATACAACCATTCAGCCATCATTCTTCCCTTGCACATCCGCACTGTGACATCCCGTCCCGGAAATATTAAAACACACGTGCGAAATTACATTATTACCCTTAGTTCGTTTTTGTCACGTTATGGGTTGTTTTGTGTGGTGTGGCATGTGTTGGACCACACACACACACTCACACACACAGTTACTTTCCCTTTCCCTCTGTCTCTTTCCTGTCTCTCTTTCCCCCCGAGCTCCATTTCTTCCTCTTCTCTCTGTAACGTACGGACAAACCCCAAAACCCCTCAAACCTTAGCAGATCGAGGGAACCAAGTACACCATCAAGCTCGTGAGGCTGAGAGGAGTCCAGTGGTGCCATTTTCAGGTAAGAACTTCGACGTTTTCACGTCGATATCGCCATGTCCGTTTTAGTTATTGTTCATGCAAGATTAATTTAGTGAGTTTTTGGGCATTTGAAGCTTATAGTTGTGTTTGTGAGGTTCCCAGGAGCTTGGGAGTAGCTCGTTGGGTGAATTTGGACGTCAGGATCGTTGGATGTGGAGTTGGCCGAGTTTTGAAGATTTGGACAGGTATAATCTCGTAATTTTAGGCCTTAAAACTTGTTGGGACATGTTCTACTAGCTCTAGGGTTGATTTTGGTGCAAGAAACGTGGAAAAAGGTGGAAAAACGAGCGAGAAATCGTGATTTGCAGGTTTTCCGGCGACGGCGCCGGCGTCGGGGATTGATTGGAGAAGGAGACGGGATATTCCGTCAAAGTTGACGGAATATTCCTGACGCCATTAACAACATCTGGTTAGGTTTAACGGAATATTCCGTTAGTTCAACGGAATATTCCTGACGGCGTCAGTTGACACCGTCAGTGTGCATGGCACGTGGCCGCGCGTAGGGGGCGCGTAGGTCCGTGCCTTGGCCGGCGCGTGGGGGCGCGTGCGGCGGAGGAAAATTATTTTAAAAATATGGTTGTGATCCTGAGGTTGTGTAGAGCACGTTGGTATATTCATTTGTCCATTTTGAGCAATGTATGAGAAGTTATTACGAGAAGTTGGTTATGTGCTTTATAGTTAACGTTTTTATAGTTATTTCGCATTTAGGTGACACGTACCCCGAGGACGAGCGTGCACACGCGAGGCAGGGGGGCTACGACCCTTCTACATACCAGTGAGTGGGCTTTTGTTTTCCGTATATACCTATATACATTTATATTCCCAGAAATTGATTAAAAAGGGGTTATGTATGTTATGCCATGCACTTTATTATTATCGTTTATGCATCATTGCACGCATTAGTAGTGGCATACATATATATGCATATTGGGTGCTGTGGACGCACAGGTAAGTGCCAAGTAAGTGGTATTCATATTTACTTTCAGCAGTAGTTTGAGAGACTTAGAGAGCTCATAACCTGCACCCCCGGTGTTAGTGCTCCCGCCCAGAGTAGGGCACAGTCCTTCACATGATGTTCACCTCCCGCACCACACGCTCAGCTTGGATCCAAGTTAGGTGCATAGGCCCGTCGTACATACCACTTTAGGTGGTTCCGACTCGTAGGTGACCCGCGATTATTCGCACAGCCTTCACGTGATCGTAGCACTAGAGCGTATATATATGTTACACCCAGGCCTGTCGTACAGACCACTTTGAGTGGTTCCGACTCGTGGGCAGGTTCAGTTATTGAGTTGAGATTTGAGCTCTAGATGCAGCCGTACAGGTCACGTTAGGTGACTCCGGCTGCCAGATGTTACGATATTGATATGATTTATACCTGGGCACTTACATTCATTATGAGGCTTTGGCATGGCATATCTTGAGCATGATTGGCATACACTTGAGCATGATTGGCATATTTATACATACGTTTATATGTTTATTTTCTGGGAAGTATACAGGTTTTACGACGAGGGGTTAGAATGTATTTTGCTAAATGGTTTTCAAAGAGCTTTGTTTTTGCCCACTCACGCTTTGTTTTGCGCCCCTCCAGGTTCTAGTTGATTAGCAGTTTCGGTGGTTTTCCCAGAGGATTCTCCCGGCTTTTCTGACAGATACTCATCAGCGTAGGGTCACCTTCGGGTGTACTTTTGTCGCAACTTTCTTTTGGACTGCTGTAGACCTGCTCTGAAATTGTATCTCACTTACTAGCACTTGTTTTAGTACTTTGTATGCTAGTTTTTTTTTATTATTCGTACTTTTATATTACTACTTTATTAGCTTCCGCACGTGCACATGGCTACGTCACCTTAGTGTGACGGCCAGCACGCTCCGACCTCGGTCGGGGTGTGTCACGCACCACCTACCATCCATCCACCACAACCCAATTTCACACCCATTCACCCTTGTGCCGCAGCAAAGAAGAAGGAGAGAAGACCTCTTGGAGCTATGCTTTCCATTCAAGATTGTTGGATTGTTGGAGCGTTTCTAGGTGCATTCAATCTTTGTTTTCAATGTTTAATTTATATTTGCTTTGTTTTGCTGTGAACATGAAAGGCTAAACTCGTATTAGCTAGAGGAGACTTTGAAACCATGATTATATTTGCAATATGAATTGATTAACTCCAGTTGTGATTTCATAAATCGTGAATGCAATTTGCTTTACTGTTGGATTAAGAACTTATTCTCGTATGTTGATTAAGGGCGCACACTTAGTTTGCATGCATGAATTTGATGCTAGAATATAAGGGAGTTTCACATAATCGTTATAAACTTATATTCATAAGTAGTGCAGGTCGCTGGTCACAATCGTGTTAAGTTGAATTCCTGGCATGAGTATCATGATGTCGTAGTTACGAATGCCTTGTCACTGCTTATGATTTTCACAAAGCTTAATGATCTTTGATTGTATCTCCATTATGCTGTTCATGTAGGGAACTATTGAAGAATAATTTGGTTGCCGATTCGTATTTCATCCAATTCAATGACTTAAGGAAAATCTGAGGGTTAATTAGTGATGTCACGGTTAATCTGGGGTGTTGAGGTTCATGGTTTATTGGAAAAGTAACTGGAAATCAATTTGTATGCAAGTGTGTCATGTGTGAAGAAGGACCCTCTAGCTAGCTAATCACCTATCAATTCACCCAAATTCACATTCCTTTACTTAGTTTCTGCAATTTACTTGTTTTTACTTTAAATTCGTCAAAAACCTAATCCCCTTTACTTTGTTATGTCAAATTAGTTAGAATCTATCCTAATTTGTGTTTTTAAGTGTTCAGAGTCAAAATCAATTCAATTTTCATCCAAAGTAAGTCCTAGTGTCTAGTTTGAGTCTTTTTTATTGTTTTGTGTTGTTTTGAGTCTTTTTAGTTTGTTTTGAGTCATATAAGTCTAGTTAAGTGTTTTCAAGCCTAGTTTTATGTTTTAAAGTCAGTTTTAAGTAGATTAGCAATCCCTCCTAATCCCCGGCCTATAACGATCCCTACTTGCATCTTTACTACAATTGTCAACAAGAGGGTTTAATTTGAGTGCTATTATATATCACATCAATCTACCCCTATATATAGATGTTTGGAAAATTATCAAAATATCCCAAATTTCACTTTTCTCAAAATTGGAAAATTTAACGAACTAACTTCCATTAAATCTCCAAATACTTTAATAATGATATAAGTCAATAAAATTCGGGAGGGGATATCACTGTCACTCTCTATTTAGCATCTATACACTTGCTTTAGTGTCTTTTTTCACACCATGACTCGAGGCCAGTCACTCCCTAAAGAGAGAAAACATCATATGTACTAGTCTTATCGGATTGTCAATGTCTAATTAACAATTCTTTGAACATGAACGCTTAATATATGTGTATGAGAGAGAAGAGTCTCATGAATCTAACTTCCTTAAATTACATTCTATATATTACATATTCCTGTTTGGACCCAACATGACCTTTTTGGGCCAAGCCAATACCTCGGCCTAATGTATGGGACATCAAGAATCTCATAATATTTTCAAGAATAGCCCAGCTCAATAAAGTTTGGCCAAATCCTATCAGAATTCAATCTTATTTGAACAGAAGAGTCAGCCGAATCCTAGTATAACAAAGAGTCCTTGGAGGCCAATTATGCCTCGAATAAGAAAAGATGTCAAGTATCAAGGGTTGAATTTAAAGGATAACAGGACTGGATTCAAAAACTAGGATTAGACGAAGTTCATTCAGATTTGATCTAGGAATTGTAGGCCGAGTAAGATTCTACTTATGCCATGTGGGAATTGCTACTATAAATAGAGATGGAAGTGCATCATTCAAGCCTTCCTCCAAATCAACCCACAAAATTGCCTGCGCAAACTCTCACTTTACGCAAAACCTCTCAAACATCTTGAGATTTGTATTTTACCCTTTTTTCCCCGCCAACATACCTTTAGTTTGGACAAACAACATTATGTTGGCAACCCGCAATATCTTCAGTTTGGATAAACAGCACTGGAGACGTAGAATTAGCCGACCGAGGAACACCTTTAGTTTGGATAAAAAGCACTACTTCGAGGCTGATTGGTTATCTATCCAAGTTTTGGTCAGCAAGGATTTTCTGAGTCTTTGTTGGGAGAGCCTTCTCGGCAAAGTAAGGTGTTACTAGGTTACTTGACATTCGGAACACTGAAAGTCGAAGTTGATATTTTATGACTGGATATTCACAAGTGCATTTTAGAGTTCAACACTTAAATGGTTGAACCATACTTACAATCAAGACACACATCTCCTTCGAGTACTTGTGTCCATACAGTCTGGAACCAATTTAGCGCACCTATATTCTCATGATTATAATTACAGTCTCCAAATCCAGTGCCGACGATTCGTGAACTTTGCAAAAACTCGCAGCCTTGTCTTCAAGCTCTAGAACCCGAAGGCCGAGACATGTTCCTTCCTTGGTCGTAGATGCAAGATTTAGAAGCCACCAGCGTGTCCAATGCCACATCAACATTCATTCACTCCCCAGCTGAGCTTGGCTGATGAGTTGGCATGCCCCACATTCGACCAAAGGACATAATTAGCTTATTAGCTATTCGGTCTGTGTACCACGTAGGCAAAGTAGTTTTTAGGGTCAACAATTCCTTAGACTTATTGTTTAGGTGTATAACATGTAATGAGATAGCTTTAAACAATAACATTTACCCTTAAATTAAATTGAATTAGTTTAATATGTGAAATGTCCGTACAATATCATCTTATGATTGGATTTAAAACACTTCCAACGTCATGCAATCTCTAATTATACTGTATTTATTCTACACTATGTTCAATGAAAATAACAAAAGATGAATGTTGCAGACTATTTTTACAACGTTATAATTCACCAAAAAGGAGTTATTAGCGGATCAGCTACAATTAGATATCAAAATGATAACAAATATGCTTAGTTTCACATGCATTTGAGTAAAATTTGTGACATATTTCGACAGTATTCCTAGCGGAATATCATCAAAAAATCTTCAAGTCAATTTTGAAAGGGAAGTAAAAATGTGTTCTTGTTTCATCCTCAATGTACTTTTGTGTCTTAATTACCGTTTCATTTGAGTCAAATTAGTGACATATTTCCAGCTTCTTTACTTGGTTACTTTCTGTAAAAGTCTCCCTCTGTCATCCTGCAGCTTTTGTTGTTGGAGAAAATATAATAGGAATACTTGGTTTCGAAAACTAATCAAGCCCTAGATGTAGCAGACCTGTTCTTTTACCTCATGGAAGTGATCGCTAATTGTTCAATTTTAATCTAACGGTGAGTAGTTATGAATTTTTAAAATTGTACTTTTTCCTCTGTCGTTGAATTTAAATTAAACGGTGAATTGCGACAATTTTTTTGTACCATGAACTCTAAGAGAAGAAGACTCCTAAATGTAGATGATTGTGGGATGGGATACATGCTTTTCTCTCACTTGGCCAAATCCTTAATTTTTTTTATTTTTTATTTTTTATTTTTTATAGAATTAAGCTGCAAGTATCACCTGTTGTATGTTGACCAAAAGTTTACATCAAGCTCCTATAAAATAACTACATAATTAGCTTTTGCTAACCTTACTTTGAGAGAGGATCCTCGCTGGATCCTCTTTGTGAGGATTTCGAGGATCTTTCGATCACATTCATTCATCGTATATTGTGTAGCCAGTTTTTGTCAGGTATTGTTTATATTTAATTTTAAATAAAAAAAATTACAATGATTTCTAACCGTACGATATACGATGAACGGATATGATTTAAGAATTTCCGAAATCTTTACAAAGAAGATCCGGCAAGAATCCTCACAAAAGAAGGGATCCTCTCTCTCCCTTACTTTAAGTTTAAAAGAACAAAAATGCTTTTATCGATCGGCAATTTTCTTTGCACGTTTCATAACTTTTATGTGAGTTTTTTATTCCAAAAAAGAAGAGAGAACAGTTAATTTTGCTAAACTACGTATTAACAAAGTCAATAATCACTTTTAGGCTTTTTATAAGCATCTTCATGAATAAGTTACTAGCAAAGTCAATATTCACTTTCGGATTAAGTGTTTTTTTAACATTGCTAGGCTAATAATCAGACAATGTCAGCTGGCAAAACTCTATTTCCGGCACTCAAATTATCTTGCGTAGTGTGGATTATCGCTTGTATAAACTAAAATAAAAATAAATAACAAAAAGTTGCAAAATGTTTGTACGCATTTGAGAGTGCGTTCTATATTAGATTTGCTAAACCAACATATATATATATATGCAGAATTTCCTCAGAGTTCAGCTCCATCAATTTCTGCACCGTCTTCACAGGCTTTGCCAGACACTCAGCAATTTCCTGAACTGCCAAAAGCTCAGGAACCAGTTCAATCCCTATCAGACATTAGTCCATCTTCCTCCCTCAAAGGAAAAGCCAAGTCAACCAGATCCTCCAGCTCAAAGAAAGAAAAAACTTCAAAGACTACCCAGCTTCTGGATTTAGCCCAACAACTCATGGCAGAAGCAGCAATGCTGCAGAAGAAAGGAAGTTCAGACTCGGATTCAGACGCCTCTGATGCCTCGTCCCAACTTCCCGCCAAATGGGCAGATCAAGTGGATCTCCAAGATGCCCAAGATCCGTTTGATTTTTGAACCCACATTAATGCATTATTTGCTCTTGTGATCGTATCCGAATTCAGCATCATCAGCAGTAGCTGCCATCATTTCATCCTCAGACAAGCCATTATTCAACAACAATGAAAAGCAGAAAACTCATTGTTCATTCAGCTTTTGTAAAAGATAGCGTGATTCCACAGTGAAATCTCATCATTCAGCCAGCTTTTCCAGCTCTCAGCACATGCCAACGGGATTCCCGGATCTAAATTGCAAGCATCAACCATTCTCCTCACACCATAAAAGAGGAGCTCATTTTCAGAGCAAGGGGACTCAGTTCCAACGACTTCTCTGCGTATTCGAAAGAACAGAGAACATTTTCTGTGAAAATAATCAAACACTTGTAATACATAATATTATCCAGGATGCCTGCGAGCTCCAACTTACTTACATTCCTCATCTGCCATTAGGCAAAATCAGTTTGTAATCTGCATTGCAGTAAGTTTTCAATAAAATCTATTTTCAAAACTTATCTGCATCATTAATTTTAATTCATTATTTTCATGGATATAACATCTATGTTTAGCTTGATCGTTTGCATTCATGTAATTGCTAATCATACTTGGATGTTCCGTTTCAACCAACCTCAATTCTTCTTATATCATTATCTTGAATTACTCCAATGTTTATATGTATTTTACTTCCGCACTCTGAATTCTATGAACGGCTTTGCCGCCTGCTGTTAAGTTCCGCCCCAGTTGGTGTGTGTGTGTGTGTGTGTACATATATATATATATATATATATATATATATATATATATATATATATATATTTCTTCCTTATTATGTATTAAGAAAATAAAACACATCCCATATGCTAATCAAAGACGAGAAAACATTCCTCCTCAAAATGCTTCGTAGTTGATTCACATAATTTTGTGTTTACAATCAAAACCGTTAATATTGTAATTGTTACATGTAGATTATCTCTACAAAATTTCAATTAAAACAAAGGTTGTTTGGTCAATAAAATGTAGCAAACATGTATATAGTTCATAATACTTTTATCGATTCCAACCATCTGTTTTTATACACTTCGATAAATAAAATCTCATTATTTAAAGATGATTTTTAGAAATTAATTTATAATGTGAATAATTGTTATCATAAGGAAATTACCTGGATCAACCACATAATATTTTAAGGACCCAAATTGTCAATCGCTTACTTGTGATATTCAAAAGCCAATTTAGGTGGCTGCTAGCTTGGCAGACTTAACTTTCAAAAGTAAGCTGGTTTTGTAAAATAGAACAGGATCCCCTCCGGACCCGAAGTTGAAGTTGAGCAATAGTAAGCTAATCTATATAAGTGTTATAGTCAATTGTGGCTCGTCAATTAGGCACCACAGTTGAAGTTGAAGATAGATACATATACATATACATATACATATACATACATACATACATACATACATACATATATACATACATATATATGTATATATGTGTATATATATATATATATATATATATATATATATATATTCCAATTTCTATACATGTGAGGTCTTCAAAAGCCAGTTGTTTTATGAATTCAGTGAAGAATGTTGGCTTCTGATTCTGGGATGTGCAACGACTTGGTTTACACGTAACAAACAATTAATCATAATGGTCCAAAACTGCGTCAATAATTCAGTGATTTCGTGAACCTAAAGTTTATGATCCAATCATTTTATGGCCCCAAGTTTGTTTTATAGTTGACTTGGTTTGTAATTTCTCGTTGTATGTACATGTTACTCTAACTTGAGTCTTCTCCCAACGAAGTAGAGACAATTATGGATAGATCAAAAGTTAGTCGGTCCATCCCTGAATATGTCGACGAATGAGTTAAGTAACATGACTTTTCAGTTTTAAGTCTGAAAAAACAATTGTACGATAATTGAGCAATGTGGCAAGTATCGATAGTGCCAATGTACTTTTAATAAATGAGAGCCGCTTGTATAAAACGAATTCACGGTTGCCATATCGACCCGATCCAATAATACATCGTCATACGAAAAAGAAACTTACACATGACTATACATTAATAGACTGAGACGCCACACAACAATGAACCAATTTCATATAAGTCCTAATCACACTAGGACCAGATTGCAAAAATGCACTTACAATCATGTCCTTAAAAATTTTGGTGTCCACGAGCGAGACAACCATCCAGTTTCTCTCCTCCTCAAATCCACATTTCTTCTCTGGTTCATTGTTTCAACATCCCGGCAAGTTTCTATTGGTGCTAAATTCTTGGGGGGCAGTTGCTCACTTTCCGTTCCTGTTGGTGTCTTCATAAACTTGTTTTGGCTTGATGGTACCTCCCTTATTTTCTTTTCGATTGAGGGTACCTCCATAGTTTTCTTTTGGCCTGATGGAGCCTCTATAATTTGATTTACCATCTCCAATACCTCGCTCATCATAGGACGATTCTTGGGGAGTCTGACCAAGCATTTGTTGGCTACAATTGCAAGCCTTTGAGCTGATTTGAGGGGGTATTTACCTTCAAGCTTAGGGTCAATTATTAGCCGGAACTTCTTAACGTCTGACAGGTAAGGCTTTACCCACTCTAAGAGCTTCTGCTCACTCTTAGGGCGGTTTCGATCTAGAGGACGCCTACCTGTGATGAGTTCATAAAGGAAGACCCCATAGCTCCACACATCATTCTTAGATGTTAGACGTCCGGTCTGGATATACTCAGGTGCTGCGTATCCCATGGTTCCAACAACCTGATTAAAAATCCCCAGCCATGTGAGCGCAAGAGTGTAGCACATAGTTTGAAGGATATTGAATTATGTAATGGGCGGTAATTATAATCAGATCATTTGTATAAAATCATACCGCTGTTGAGACGTGGGTTAATCCTTCTGACGGGCCCAACCTAGCCATTCCGAAGTCTGATAGCTTTGCATTCCATTGATCATCCAGAAGAATATTTGAAGATTTAAAATCCCTGAAAATGATCTAGAACAAAAACATAGAAAAATGTCAGCACACAAACTTATTCCCTCTCCCCTCCCTCCTCTTTTCATTTCTTAACTTTTAAAACAAATATCAAATGCATAAAAAGGGACACCGTTACAAAATGAAAACGAAAACAAAATTTAAAAGTACCTGAAAGTCCATTTCTTCATGTAAGTATGCCAAGCCACGAGCAGCATCTTGTGCTATTCTCAATCTCATGGCCCATGAAAGAGGATCTAAACGACTGGCTAAATGGTTCTCTACACTTCCATTAGGCATGTATTCATAAATTAGAAGTCGTTGGATTCCTCGTTCATCATCCTCAGCACAGTAGCCCACTAGTTTGACAAGGTTTGGATGCTCGACCACCCCAAGAACATTAACTTCTGTCACCCATTCCTTGTGCCCCTGGTAGCAAAAAGGCGGAATCTTTAGTTTAGACCGAATTTGTTTTTTTGCACATACATGGAAACAAGGCATCTTATTAGACTTTATATCAGTTCGATTAACAAACTCGGAGATAAGGATAAAACTACATTACCAGTAAGTGCAGGACAATGTTTTTCTCCAAATTAGGAAGAAGCAAAACTAGTAAATGATGAAAGAAAGGACTCAGTCTGCTAATAACCAATAAAAGAAACAAGAAAGCAATGTCTTTGATAGTTTATATAGAAATGTGGTATAAAAACATGGTATGAATAACATTACTCTATCAAAGTTATGCCAATTGAAAAACAGTCTTGCCTGCAAGCCTCTTTTACTGAGCTGTTTCACGGCAACTTCAAGTTTTTTAGAAGGATCTTCTTCACTTTTAATCAGCCCTTTATAGACACACCCAAACCCGCCCTCTCCAACCATGACAGAGCGGCTAAAGTTCTTCGTGGCAGACTTCAGCTCCGAAACTGAGAATACTCTGAGGTTGCTGGGTCTCTGAGAGAAGCTAGGATATTGGTTCCTCCTCAGGGATTCTGTGCTCGCATCAGAGATATTCTGTGAATCTAACTCAGATCCAGATCTCTTCATATCAGCATCGGTAAAAGTTGTATTTGTACTCTTTGGTTCGTCCTTCTTTTCTCCAATGTAGAATGAGAAGCACTTCATATCTCCTAACGTTATGAAGTGCTCTAATCCTCACCTAAGATTCGGTAGCTGAAGAAAGCCTTAGAATTAGGGAGTCCATAAAAAGCTACAATTCAAGAATCAAAACCATTGAAAGTATGATAAGAAAAGACACATAAAGCAAACACTACAAAATGTCACTCACCAATTCTGCAAATGTGATCATTACTATGATGAACAAATATCACACAGCTCAAATTAAAGATTTTAACTTGTTTACAACTGCTGGTTTTCTTTCCTAGTACAGGTCTTTCGCGAGTACCCCCGAGAGGATCAGATACAACTATGTAACATCTAACAAGTAATCATATTTTTTTCTCATCTATTAACTTGATCAAAAGTTCAAAACCAATATCTAGTAGTTAAATAAAACTCCAATACCCGTTATTCTCATTCATTTTCTGGTTTTCTTACCAACAATATCCAGCATAAATTAGACATCCACTGTGCTTTCTTCATTTTACATAAATCCAACTAATCCTAAAGACCCAGATTTCATCACAAACAAACAACAACAACAACAAAGCATTATCCCTCTAAATGGGTGCCCTGTACGAATTCTACAGCATCATTACGCTCGATTTTGCGTCAAGTCTTCTGTTAACAGATTTCACACCAACTATGTTAAATAAACCAACTTCATTTATCAATCTTCATTAGAACCCAAGAAAAATCAAATTCAGACACATTCTCAATCATTTCCATCATAAACATATCTAACAAAGCCAACTCAAACAAAAGAAATAATAATAATAATAATATAACGAAAAAATTGAAATTCTGGGAAAAACAAGTAAATAGAAAGCACCTGTTTTTATGATCTCAGTCTGATTGCACAGAAATAAGTCCTCTGGCTCGTAAAGTTCACAAATTTCTAACGAGTGAGGAGCTTTGAGAGAAACCCACTTAGTTAATTTGCACCGAATGACCTGTGAAGCTAGAGAAAGAGCAGTCGATGGCTTAAACTTGTAGAGACAAGAGCCTCCACACGGCACCTGTTGACTTTTGAATCAGTCAATAGAGTCAGCACAAACCTCAACCAATTTACCAAAATATTATATATACACAAAGAGAAGTGCTAGCAATTTTTCTCTTTTTCAAAAAAGAGATTAGTCGGTAGCTTAGCAAAGACAGAAATCGAATTCGGAATTATTGTGTGAAATATGAGTTTAAAATTCGTTCTTAATCTCAAAATTATGTGGTTAAGTGATAGCAATTTTTCCATTTGAACTTTCTCATCCTATTCTTCGACTTCCCTCCTTTGATGTTAAGCAAACAAGTATGTAAAAGTTTACAAATATATGTACAGGGTGGATAGTCATTTAATTAATTTCCGCAGCTGGTAAATGCTAATTTAAGTGTGAATGGAGGGTTGGAAAGTGAGACGAAAAGGGTATAAGATGGGAACGGGACTGAGTGCAGGTCAAGTAGTCCTGCATATATATGAACTTAGGAATTTTATTTCAGAAATGCTTTTTAGCTAAAATGATATTTGAGATTTGCACAATTTTTCACTTTGATCTTTAATATTTGAGATCAATACAAGTGGTCCCTGAGATTGTTCACCATCAATCATTTTGGTCATTCAGTAAATAATTATGCTAAATAAAAATTAAAATGACAAAACTACTCTTGTTGCAGTCCTATTAAATTAGAAATGTGATTGTATAAATCCTAACATATTTAGGATATCCTTATGAGATTCTACCATATCTCTTAAGAGGGTGTATTCAAATAGAATTTTGAGGGATTTTAATTCTTTTCATGAATCTAGGTGCATTCAATCAGAATTTTAAGTGATTCTTTGAAATTCAATGTGTATAGTTTATTAAAATCCTTAGAAATCCGGTGTATTCAATTAGAATTTTAAAGAAGTTTATAACATTTCAAGTGTATTCAATTAAAATTTGAATTTAAAGAATTTGGAAAAATTGAGGAATTAGAGGGAATTAAAGAGATTTTGTAGTGTTTTTTAAGCATCTACAAATCTCACATCTCCCCATGAGATTTCAATAGAATTGAATCAAAATTTTACATGGAATCTCTACAAATCAGTTAAATTCTATAAAAAATCCATGGATTTATAAATCCATTAAAATCTCTCAAATTCCCAATTGAATACACCCCATTTAGATTAGATATTATCCTATTAGAGTTCTAATCCTACTAGGGTAAGAAGTTAATCTTCCCTACGACTATAAATAAAGACACAATGGGGTGGAATATAACACACCTCACAATTACATATCTCTCTTCTCTCTGTGCCGCGCTCCCTCTCTGGCCTCCATAATTGTTCAGTAAATTATGTCAACAACACGTTATTAGCACGCTCTTGACGCTGCGCTAAATAGAGTTTGATCTTCAATCAGGGGAGTATTACGTTTTAATCATTATTTTTATGATTAATTTATTATTTTATTGAATTGATTTACATGCTATTGATTCAATTTAATTTTCTGTGTTGAACATGATATAACGCATTGGAGATGCAATTCCTGCTTTTCAAATAATGATCTTCTACAGAATTCAAAGGCTTCTATTGTTTTTTGCCAATCAAGTACGCTTAAAATAAAGGAATCATGAAGCACGAAAACATTCCTTATGATGTATGAATCCCCTATATTTATATTTACCTTCCAATATATATATTGTATATGTTTCATATATTTGTCAATATATATGTTTTGTGGCCGCACCATCGCCAAGCCACCAACCCGAGCCAACAGCTCAGGCCTGCTTCCTCTAGACCACAGCAACCCCATGGGCTCTGCTGCAAGTGTGCCAGACCACCAAATACTCGGCCTAAGCAGATTTTCTTTGCACTAGGCATGCAGCCCTCAGCCCACACTAGAAGCCAGCAAAAGCTTGCTAGGCTTTATCATTTGAATGGCCCGCTCCCATCTGTTGGCCTATGTTCAGCTGTAGATTGCAACTGGATGCTTGTTGGGTCTCAATCCCACTCGGGCCGCTGCCATTGCAGCCATGACCCGAGCCCAATCTGCAGCTTTGCTGCAACCACTCTTTTTCTGGACAACAACCATCAATTCTTTGTTGGGCTGTCATGAACTTCACGACCCAAATGATTTTTTTGGCCCGTTTTGCTTCTTGCCCGCACCCAACTAGGTTGGGGTGTCTACGGCTAAGCATCATTTAGGCTTATTTTTCTTAATTATTTGGCCCAAAGCCATCTAAAGTGAATAAGGCCCGAAGTCATTATTTTGCGTCTACGATCGACCTTACATGGTTCTGCTCTATTGAATATCTGACAAGAAATTCAAAATTATTGACCTAAAGATCACTTTTGGACATTAACGATTTAATAATTTATTTCTCTTTTTTGAACCGTTGACATCCTTTCATAGTCCCGAATCTCTCACACTTGAGTTCCCGAAGCAACTCAAATTCACTAAACTTAAATCAGCATATTATATTATGTGTTCTGGTAGGAACCTCTTTTTTATGAATTAACCGTTCATAAACTAAATTGAACTTATAGTTTCAAAAAATAAAAATGCCGATTTTTCCGGTTTTCCAGGAGAGAGAGAGAGAGAGAGAGAGAGAGAGAGAGAGAGAGAGAGAGAGAGAGAGAGAGAGAGAGAGAGAGAGAGAGAGAGAGAGAGAGAGAGAGAGAGAGAGAGACCCACTCTCACTCACAGACAGTAAATATCGCTCTCTCTCTCTCTGTCTTCTGTGCCCACAGAGGTTGCAGCTGTCTCCAGCCCAATCCCCACTCCATTCTCACTCTCAACTTTATATAACCCCTCTCCTCCCTTCCCTCCCCAATTCTCCATCCCCCGCACCCCAACAATGCCGCTCACCAATTTCACCTCCCTCCTCCTCCGCCTCCTCCTCCTCCTCACCACCACCACCGTCTTCGCCAATGCCGCCGCCACTCCCTCCGTCCAAACCCTAAACACTCACGAGCTCTTCAACCCCAAGCTCCCTCCCCGCACCCTCTCCTCCAATAAGAAATTCGAGGGCTCCTCCAACCTCGTCGACCTCCGCTACCACATGGGCCCCGTCCTCTCCTCCTCCCCCATCAACATCTACCTCATCTGGTACGGCAAGTGGGCCACGCCCCAGAAGCTCCTCATTACCGACTTCATTCACTCCATTTCCGCCGCTCCCTCCGCCTCCCCCTCCCCCTAAGTCGCCGAGTGGTGGCGAACTGTCTCCCTGTACACCGACCAGACCGGCGCCAACGTCTCACGCGCCGTCGTCGTCGCCGGCCAGTAGTGCGACATGAAGTACTCCCAGGGGAATCACCTCACCCGCGTCTCAGTCCAGCAGGTCATCGCCTCCGCCGTCCGATCCGCCCCCTTCCCCATCGATCACAAGCACGGCGTCTACCTAATCCTCACTTCCGAGGAGGTCACCGTTCAGGACTTTTGTCGAGCCGTTTGTGGTTTCCATTACTTCACCTTCCCCTCCATGGTGGGCTACACTCTGCCATACGCCTGGATCGGAAACTCTGGCAAGCAGTGCCCGGAGGTCTGCGCCTACCCGTTCGCAGTCCCGAGGTCTGTCTGTCTCTCTCTCTCCTGTCTGTACTGTAAAAATGCCGTTCATAAATAAATAAATAAAATTAAATAAAATTCAAAAATAAAAATAAAAAATTTTCTCATACCCGTATGATAGTGTAAAATAAAATTAAGAAAAATAGAGGCTGAGATATAAATAGGGAGCGGGGCCGAAGGAAAACGACTAAAAGGAGTCGGCGCTGGAAAATCAAACTCAGTCAAAAGTAACAGGTGATATCAAATCCTGAAATTTTATATTCGCATGTGTATATTCAGACGTTTGATTGAATATGATTTTCCCAAAAATTGAATTGGGATTTTTTTTCGATTAACCAAAACCCTAATCGATCCCTCCTTTTCGTTTTTGATGTTTTATCTTTGTGGACCTTTAAATCTTTTAAATTCTTGCCGTATATACATTGCTTACTTATAATCATGTTGTTGTTCTCATGTTTGTTTGGTGGGTTTGAATTTTCGCAGACAACAGGCGTAGCCATGGAAGGAAGATTTTCCAGGACTCGCAGACCTTCTGCTTTTCCGGGTTGGGATTATATTTTTTTATTTTTTAATTTTGTGGTAATTTTTGGAATTGCAAGTTGCTTTGTTAATATTTTGCAGTAACACTTGTAATTTTTGGAATTACAAGGAAGAGAGATTTGCAGTTATTATTTTCCTGAAGATTCTTTTCTGAATTTGGTTTCCTATCCTCTAGTAAATGGGTTTCTATCTCGGTTCTTGGCGACTCCTTGTTATGTTAGATATGGTCTATTTGGTTCACATTACAATTCAAATTTTTACAACTTGTTAATCTGTTCTTTCTCTGTTCGGTGATATTACAATAGTGAAATGGGACCTCTGACGGGATACACATCTGCTTTTATTTGGTTAAAATCTTTTTGCTGGACAATGTGAGTGCTAACTTAGAGCAATTTTTATGTCATATTTCATTCAAAACATCTCATCAATAGAATTTCTAATGTATTTTATTTTCAAATTCCACATGCATATCTCCTAACGATGGGATTTGTAATTGTCGGAGTTTTAAATGATGGGAATCTAATTTCCGTATTGTTTTGCAATTTCATCATCCAAACGTAGCATGAGGGTTTTTGGTGTGTAGATATCTTCCTTCTCTAGGATAAAAGATGGTTGGTCTCTGTAGTTTAAACGTTTTTTTACTGCAAACTCTCACAGACACTGGCTTGATATTCTTATGCTTTTAGTCTTGGAGAGGAGATAATTTATTTTCTGATTGTTCAATTTCTGAGGTAACAGCTGAGTTTTTAACCGCTGCTCGTTCTTTGATGGAGCAAGCGGAGGCACACAACGCTGAGGTTCTGGAGGCTGCTCGGGCGTTCAAAGGATTTACATATTCAAAGAGCATTTATTATTTAGAGCCTTGGAGTATGCCCGGATTTGTAAGAAATCCTTTCAATCATAGTCCTAATTTATGCTTTCAGTCGATGCGTACACTTTGTTCTAATTTGAGCCTCCCTCCTTGCGTGTGACCCGGGAGAAGGCTCAAAGAGAGCAAGCTGCTGTGGCTTCCGGGATGGCTATGTTGAAGGCTAAGATTGACAGGGGCGAAATTCCTGGCATTGTTAAGGGGCAAGGGAGGTTAGTTGCCATTTCCCTTGTGCACTAGCTTTCTTTATTTTTTGCACCACTTCAGCAGAACAAGATTTTGCTATATTTAATTGTATTTCTTCATATGCAGTTTCAGGATTTTCCTTAAGAAGCGCAGATGCGAGTTCCCAATTCCAGGAGCTGGGGAACTGAGGGAGAAGCGTCCAGATTTTGTACCGGTAAGAATGCCGCCACGTCAAACATGTTTTACTTCCTTGCTGTGCATTCGTTCAGCGGATATACTACGCGTATACAATATGTTCCAAATTGAATTTTCATGTAGGCCACTGTGGAGAAAGATGCAAGGAGTAATGGCATTCCTGGCATTAGTATGAAGAAGTTAGTTTCCAATTCCCTTTTACTTCAATTAATTTGTTCTGTTTTTCATTTATGCTTTTTGGTATGCATTCCCACATCCAACAGAAAAGAGAGAAGAAGAGCAAAGATATATATACACAGAAAGCCCCACATACCTGCTACTTTTGTATTATCGTGCAATTTAAGATTACATGCAGGCCATAGCCATAGGCACACAGATAGGACCTGGTCATGTGTGTTGTTCACTTGTTCGTTTAGATGTATGCATGAATGTATGTACGTGTCGAATGCTTCCTGCCAAGCAATTATTGTATGTCATATCAGTGTGTAAGATTTGCACACAGAAAGCAAAACTCATACAACTCCAAAGTGAAGGTCTCCAACCATGGAATGGAATGCCGTAAACTTCAATATAGTTCCAGTATTGTTGATCCCCTCCCATTTCTGGATATCAAAGTTTGATGACTAAGCACCTTGCACGTACGATGACCCTGCCCTTAGCTGCGAATTACCGCTCCAGGGAGTGCCTTGTCCATCCATTCTTGCTCGTGATTGATGGATCCAGAGGCATTCGCTTCTCCACTGTAGGACATGTGAAGAAACCCATCTTCATCCTTATTTTCCCCATCCACTTCTGACATCAAGGCATCTGTAACATTTATATTTGTTAGAACAGCACCCATAACTGTAGCAACAGCTTGTTCTCGGTTAGGTTTTGACACATGCCATTGCACATGGTCTAATATACTAAAATTGTTGAGTTTGATGGACCCAAAAGAAAGAATGGAGCAAATGGGTTTCTTGGAAGTGAAGGAAAAATGGAATGGAGCAAATGGATTCCTTGGAAGTGAAGGAAAAATGGAATGTTGGGAAGTGAGAGAAGGGGGAGAGTGGAGGTTGAAGACGAAGGTTGCTGAGGGGGCACATTAGCCTGAGGAGCCAGTTTGGAGGCAGAGCCAAATACATTGTATTACAATTTGAATGAAGTCGTAACACCACGTGTGGCGGCGTTACCAGTACATCGAAAAAAATATGGCATTGTTTTTAATGTTTAATTTAAACAGTTAAATAGCTCATGCAGATTGAAACCTAATTAATATTAGCGCATGACATTAACCCAAAGTCTCATTCATGGCATTAACCTAAACATAGAATATTCCACCAAAATAGAAGTTGAAACGACATGTGAGGAAAAACAAAAAATATTTGACATGCCCTGAAGCTCCATAAGGAAGCTGTACAACAAAAAGAGAAAATATCATAAATCCCTATATTCTCAAGAAAATAAAAACAACATAAAAGCTAAAGCATCCATATAGCTAGATAGCGGTGTTCACTCGTCAACCAATTCTGCTGGTATCTCCATCATGTCGTGGCCAATCTCATCCTGAGCCATATCTGCAGCAACAGCACCCATAACTGCAGCCCGATGGGCCGGAAAATCCCAACAATCAACTGCTGTCAAATACCCATCTATGATATTCCACTGCAAACCTAAAATCTGATGTGTGGTCATGTATATCCCGTCAAGCCAATACTGGAATATGTGTGCAGGGAATTCAGCGAAACCCGGATAAACCTGAGCGACCATGTCGGCCTCCATTTCAAGCACATTTCCATATGTTCTAATATTCACAGTCCCTCTGCCAGCCCATATGCCTCCCTCCAACACCCTAGAAAGATTGACAACCTTCCCATCCATATGCGGTAAGGCCAGCACGCAATGAGCGCTCTTGTAAAACTGCTGCCATGTGAGAGCCATGGCATGCTCTGATGCCATCGCCTGAACTCCACCTTCTCCAAAATTGAGCAAATAGGTGCAAATAAAACGGTCCGGAACCAAAAAACCAGCATGAAGAAAAAAAGAGGTGTATGCTCCCCTGATGAAATGCTCGACCTCGTGCACACCACGGACTATGTCAAGATTCAGGGAGAACTGAAATCGAGGAATAAAGTTGAATGGGTTATGCCATCCCAACATTATCCCATAGACTGAGAGTACTCGATCTATGGGCAAAACTCCTCCTCCAGCCCCTGGTCCACCTCCACCATCCCCATCACCAACTACTGGGATGATAGCTCCTCCATCCTCAACCTGATGAGGTGGAGCTGGAACTGGAACTAGAGCTAGGGCATTACCTACAACTGCGTCTAAAAGATAACCCCCTCCGCCCCCTCCAGCTCCAGGGTTGTCATAGTCATAAGGCGTATCATGTACAACCAAATAAAGCATAATGGGAACCATCAGCAAAGTGTCAACTGGAAGAACACTAAAAGTATCAAACATAATGTGAGGAGTATATGTGAACATAAAATTGATGTAAACTGCAAGTGCATAGAACTAATAAAGTATGCGACACACCTTTGTTTGCCATTCTTCTGAAAGTTCCAACATTTGAGATTGAGCTGATCCTATGGAATGTATCTTCTCATTTTTCTTGATAAAATTTGACACATATCTGAGAGAAATGACAGGTTAGAAATATAAGAAAGGTAAGTATCAACAACTATTCAGAATCGAACAACTAAAGACATGAAATGGGAGGTTATACATAATCGAACATCTGTAAAAATCAGCTATTGAAGTTCATTCAGTTAAGAATAAACTTTTGAAACAAGTTGTGAATATAGAATGTCAATTTACAGCGAAAAGAGTTGGAAAGAGGTTGGTAAAAATAGATCACCGAGAGCAATAGGTAAAAAAAAATTTCCATCCAAGATTCAATAGTTGGTCCATTCTTAGCCTCATTAAGGTCCATCTTGTTGTGATAGGATAGGAATGAAGGAGAACTGATTAGTTTTAGCTAATGTAATGAAGATACGTATTATCTGTCGAAAAGCTCCACATGTTTTACTTATTTCAGAAAGGTCAGAAACACGCATGTCCATTGTCCGGAATGGATATAATCCAACACCCCAAGTAAAGAACATCAGAGGAGAAGGCAGTTCGACGAATAAAAAGACAGAGAACAAGTGAAACAGTGGGCTCACAGCTTCTTCCTGTTAACGATTGTATCATTCAGAGCATTGATAGTGGTAATGGATGACTCGTCGAAACCTTTAGTTTTCCCTTTTTTTTCGAGCGCGTTGCAAAAGCACTGCAAGTGAGTGCTGATGATTGAATTCTTCATCGAGGCATTGCCAGAACCAGTTTTTCTTGGAAGATGATACCCTGAAAGTACCAAAGAAGATCAGAACTAAGAAAATAAACATGTGCGTTCACAGAATCCAACAAATAAAGAAACACACACACGCATTAACCAAGAAGCAAGAAAATCAAAAGCACAACAATCGCATTAACGAAGAAAATAAACCCATTAAAAAAATAAAAATAAAAAACTAGATTAAACAGCTATTCATCAAGTAAACTCACGAAAATAATCCAAAGAAACATCACATTTACCAAAAGAATCTAATCAAAACTACAAGCACCCACAAGCAAGAAGATAAGAAGAGAGTTGAGGTTTGTGACGTTTTAGTTACCCTGGGCGTCACGGCAGAGACGAACTGCAACTTCTACTCCCGTCCGATGGTCTGCCGAAGGTGGAGGTGGAGGTAGTGGTGGCAGAGTCGGTGGAGACGGCAGTGGCATTTGGGTTTTGGAGGTGGTGGAAGACGCCATTGTCTAGTTGGAGAGTCGGAGAGTTTTGTCCGAGGCTACTACGCTTGTTTGTGTTGTACGGAATGAAACTGGGGACGGACAAATCGTTATTTTTTGGTAGCTTTAATGAAAAGGATTTGGACTAAGTTTAGTTTAACAAAAAAACCACCCTATAATATTATTTAATCATAAGGACAAAACTAATTAATATCAGACCCACAAACATGGGCTGAATTAAAAGCCCAAAACGAAATAAATTTTTTTTCCCAACCCTTGCCCCTAACGGAAACTCCATTATGTTAGCCAATTATGTTAGAAATAGAGTTCCCTTTTCTGAAAAATAAACAAGTGGAGTCAAAAGGAGATCCGAAGGAGATCCGAAGGAAGACCATTGGAACTGGAATGCTGAGGTATCAGCGCAATGTGCCTCGCAGATTCAAGAGCTGTTTCAAAGAAGGTATTATCACTATTTCTTAAACTGACACGAATATTATCACTATTTCTTAAACTTAACACTTACTATTTCTTAAACTGACACATGTACTATCACTATTTCCATATTTCGTAAACTGAATACTGACTATTTCTTAAACTAAACATGGGTACTATCACTATTTCTTAAACTTAACACTAGTAATATCATTATTTCTTAAATTTAAGACTGACTATTTCTTAAACTGACATAGGTACTAACACTATTTCTTAACTTAACACGGGTACTATTACTATTTCTTAAACTAAATATTGACTATTTCTTGAACTGAACACGGGTATTATCACTATTTCTTAAATACTTCTTACCTTTTTTTGTTTTTGCTAAAAAAAATTATAATGAGAATCTCGACAAGAATTTAATTGAAGTTAAAACACATCGTTGAATATGATAAATGTAAACTTTCTCACATTATAGAAAATGACAATTATAAATGCATCAGCAACAAAATTAAGTAATTAATTATTTTCTCAACAATGTGAGTTTGAATGTGTATAGAAAGAAAAAACCAAAGCTATTGCGCAACGTAATGAATTGGTTACATTGTGTGCACAACACATAAGAATGTAAAATGTGAAAGTTAAATCAAATAATAAATTGTAAGTAGTAGATTACTCTAATGACTAAGACAATTTCTCTTAAACTCACTGAGTAGTTGGTTCAAACATTTCATTTCTTCTTTAGCGTAATTTGTTGTAAATTATAATGATGAAAATTTATAATTAATCAAGTTCTTTAACATGGTCGATCGATCTCCATTCGCTCTAAATGAAATGGGTTAAATCTCATTGTCTCAAATGGACATACATACGTAGGTACACACATAGCAGCAGTCAGTCCACACACACACAAAAACTACAAAAACAAATATTAATTCCTACCATAAACTCAATTTACAAATTTAGTTAGTAAGCTTCATGTAGAAACTCAGCAAGTGTAGGACTCAACAAGCTTGTCCATGGACCCCAACTGAGTCTCTGCATTCTTAAGCAGCAGAGTCAATGATTCCACATTAGAGTAATCTACTACTTGTGCAGCAGAGTTAATGATGATGATATATGTAATCACCATCATTATTAAGCATTGGTGATTTGGATAATAAAGGCAAATGTAATGGGCAATGTGGTATTGAAACGTATTGAGACACATTTGGCAGCATCTTTCATTTCACTTTAGTGTAGAAAGACTGACTAGTCACCAAGGGCTCTCAAAGACTCCCGGAACTCTCCTTCTCTGCATGTTTTGTTGCAGAAGATAAAAGAAATTTAAAAAATATGGGGATCAATCGTTTTCTTCGATCCAATCTCAGAACCCAGGTATCAAATCTTAAATCCCAAACACCCATTTGGTTTTTTTTGGATTACATCTTCCTGTAGGTATTTTCTGATTGACAAAGACAGAAGAACAACAGAATATTACAAGCAACTGCATCATATCGAATTGAAACTCTGTTTGAACTTCTTCTGACTTCTTAATGTCATCCCAAAAACCAAAATTGCACTCTTTATCTGAGGATCAGTAAGAGATTTGAACGAACATCCCGTATCTTAGCTAAGGGGTCAAAAAGAGAGTAGTTATTAGTAATTAACAAGAATTGAAGAATTGAAAATTATTTCCGGTCTCTTTGTTTCTTCACCGGGACCTTCTTGCCGAGAATCAAACCTAAGACGTCTCATTTACCAGTGAAGAGGAACACCACTAGCTTTCACAATCTAATTCAAGTCCACTCTTTAAAATTCAATGTGATTCTATAACAAATGAATTCCCGAAATTAATCCATCAACCAACCCACATCTAGATTTCAAATTTAAGCATTTTTTACGGGAATAAAGGGAGTTATTGATGAGGAATTCCCAAGTCCATGAAAATGCAGACGCTCAAAATCCCTATTTAGACACAGAAGAAAGTTTATTATATTTACGCCGTCCGAAGTAGAGTCCTCAAAATATATGTCAAGTACATGCATTAAAGTCTCCAACCATGGAATGGAATGCCATAAACTTCAATATAGTTCCAGTATTGTTGATCCCCTCCCATTTCTGGATATCAAAGTTTGATGACTAAGCACCTTGCACGTACGATGACCCTGCCCTTAGCTGCGAATTACCGCTCCAGGCAGTGCCTTGTCCATCCATTCTTGCTCGTGATTGATGGATCCAGAGGCATTCGCTTCTCCACTGTAGGACATGTGAAGAAACCCATCTTCATCCCTATTTTCCCCATCCACTTCTGACATCAAGGCATCTGTAACATTTACATTTGTTAGAATCATTACAACCATCACCACCACAACTTTAACTCTGCGACAAGGCGATACTGTTATGCCTAAAATAAAAATGGGTTTGTGGCTCACCAGCAGGAGGTTCAGTGTTTTTGAAGAAGACAAACAGAGGGTTGGACAGGGGGAGCACGATCTAATGCCGAATAAAAAAAAACAAATTCCCCAACTGGCATCTCACCATGGACATGATATCTGCAGTCGGAAATTAAACCAAGATGGCCCAACCAAAATGATGTGAGAAGAGAGGTGCAGACAAATGAACCTTCACTTTGGAGTTGTATGAGTTTTGCTTTCTGTGTGCAAATCTTACACACTGATATGGCATACAATAATTGCTTGGCAGGAAGCCTTCGACACGTACATACATTCATGCATACATCTAAACGAACAAGTGAACAACACACATGACCAGGTCCTATCTGTGTGCCTATGGCTATGGCCTGCATGTAATCTTAAATTGCATGATAATACAAAAGTAGCAGGTATGTGGGGCTTTCTGTGTATATATATCTTTGCTCTTCTTCTCTCTTTTCTGTTGGATGTGGGAATGCATACCAAAAGTCATAAATGAAAAACAGAACAAATTAATTAAAGGAAAAGGGAATTGGAAACTAACTTCTTCATACTAATGCCAGGAATGCCATTACTCATTGCATCTTTCTCCATAGTGACCTACATGAAAGTTCAATTTGGAACATATTGTATACGCGTAGTATATCCGCTGAACGAATGCACAACAAGGAAGTAAAACATGTTTGACGTGGCGGCATTCTTACCGGTACAAAATCTGGACGCTTCTCCCTCAGTTCCCCAGCTCCTGGAATTGGGAACTCGCATTTCTAATGTATTTTATTTTCAAATTCCACACGCATATCTCCTAACGATGGGATTTGTAATTGTCGGAGTTTTAAATGATGGGAATCTAATTTCTGTATTGTTTTGCAATTTCATCATCCAAACGTAGTGCGAGGGTTTTTGGTGTGTAGATGTCTTCCTTCTCTAGGATAAAAGATGGTTGGTCTCTGTAGTTTAAACGTTTTTTTACTGCAAACTCTCACAGACACTGGCTTGATATTCTTATGCTTTTAGTCTTGGAGAGGAGATAATTTATTTTCTGATTGTTCAATTTCTGAGGTAACAGCTGAGTTTTTAACCGCTGCTCGTTCTTTGATGGAGCAAGCGGAGGCACGCAACGCTGAGGTTCTGGAGGCTGCTCGGGCGTTCAAAGGATTTACATATTCAAAGAGCATTTATTATTTAGAGCCTTGGAGTATGCTCGGATTTGTAAGAAATCCTTTCAATCATAGTCCTAATTTATGCTTTCAGTCGATGCGTACACTTTGTTCTAATTTGAGCCTCCCTCCTTGCGTGTGCCCCGGGAGAAGGCTCAAAGAGAGCAAGCTGCTGTGGCTTCCGGGATGGCTATGTTGAAGGCTAAGATTGACAGGAGCGAAATTCCTGGCATTGTTAAGGGGCAAGGGAGGTTAGTTGCCATTTCCCTTGTGCACTAGCTTTCTTTATTTTTTGCACCACTTCAGCAGAACAAGATTTTGCTATATTTAATTGTATTTCTTCATATGCGGTTTCAGGATTTTCCTTAAGAAGCGCAGATGCGAGTTCCCAATTCCAGGAGCTAGGGAACTGAGGGAGAAACGTCCAGATTTTGTACCGGTAAGAATGCCGCTATGTCAAACATGTTTTACTTCCTTGCTGTGCATTCGTTCAGCGGATATACTACGCGTATACAATATGTTCCAAATTGAACTTTCATGTAGGTCACTGTGGAGAAAGATGCAAGGAGTAATGGCATTCCTGGCATTAGTACGAAGAAGTTAGTTTCCAATTCCCTTTTCCTTTAATTAATTTGTTCTGTTTTTTATTTATGCCTTTTGGTATGCATTCCTACATCCAACAGAAAAGAGAGAAGAAGAGTGAAGATTTATATACACAGAAACCCCCACATACCTGCTACTTTTGTATTATCGTGCAATTTAAGATTACATGCAGGCCATAGCCATAGGCACACAGATAGGACCTGGTCATGTGTGTTGTTCACTTGTTCGTTTAGATGTATGCATGAATGTATGTACGTGTCGAAGGCTTCCTGCCAAGCAATTATTGTATGCCATATCAGTGTGTAAGATTTGCACACAGAAAGCAAAACTCATACAACTCCAAAGTGAAGGTTCATTTGTCTGCACCTCTCTTCTCACATCATTTTGGTTGGACCATCTTGGTTTAATTTCCGACTGCAGATATCATGTCCATGGTGAGATGCCAGTTGGGGAATTTGTTTTTTTTTATTCGGCAGCAGATCGTGCTCCCCCTGTCCAAGCCTCTGTTTATCTTCTTCAAAAACATTGAACCTCCTGCTGGTGAGCCACAAACCCATTTTTATTTTAGGCATAACAATATCGCCTTGTCGCAGAGTTAAAGTTGTGGTGGTGATGGTTGTAATGATTCTAACAAATGTAAATGTTACAGATGCCTTGATGTCAGAAGTGGATGGGGAAAATAAGGATGAAGATGGGTTTCTTCACATGTCCTACAGTGGAGAAGCGAATGCCTCTGGATCCATCAATCACGAGCAAGAATGGATGGACAACGCACTCCCTGGAGCGGTAATTCGCAGCTAAGGGCAGGGTCATCGTACGTGCAAGGTGCTTAGTCATCAAACTTTGATATCCAGAAATGGAAGGGGATCAACAATACTGGAACTATATTGAAGTTTATGGCATTCCATTCCATGGTTGGAGACTTTAATGCATGTACTTGACTTGTATTTTGAGGACTCTGCGTCGGACGGCGTAAATATAATAAACTTTCTTCTGTGTCTAAATAGGGATTTTGAGCGTCTGCATTTTCATGCACTTGGGAATTCCTCATCAATAACTCCCTTTATTCCCGTAAAAAATGCTTAAATTTGAAATCTAGATGTGGGTTGGTTGATGGATTAATTTCGGGAATTCATTTGTTATAGAATCACATTGAATTTTAAAGAGTGGACTTGAATTAGATTGTGAAAGCTAGTGGTGTTCCTCTTCACTGGTAAATGAGACGTCTTAGGTTTGATTCTCGGCAAGAAGGTCCCGGCGAAGAAACAAAGAGACCGGAAATAATTTTCAATTCTTCAATTCTTGTTAATTACTAATAACTGCTCTTTTTTTTACCCCTTAGCTAAGATACGAGATGTTCGTTCAAATCTCTTACCGATCCTCAGATAAAGAGTGCAATTTTGGTTTTTGGAATGACATTAAGTCAGAAGAAGTTCAAATAGAGTTTCAATTCGATATGATGCAGTTGTTTGTAATATTCTGTTGTTCTTCTGTCTTTGTCAATCAGAAAATACATATAGGAAGATGTAATCCAAAAAAACCAAATGGGTGTTTGGGATTTAAGATTTGATACCTGGGTTCTGAGATTGGATCGAAGAAAACGATTGATCCCCATATTTTTTAAATTTCTTTTATCTTTTGCAACAAAACATGCAGAGAAGGAGAGTTCCGGGAGTCTCTGAGAGCCCTTGGTGACTAGTCAGTCTTCCTACACTAAAGTGAAATGAAAGATGCTGCCAAATGTGTCTCAATACGTTTCAATACCACATTGCCCATTACATTTGCCTTTATTATCCAAATCACCAATGCTTAATAATGATGGTGATTCCATATATCATCATCATTGACTCTGCTGCACAAGTAGTAGATTACTCTAATGTGGAATCATTGACTCTGCTGCTTAAGAATGCAGAGACTCAGTTGGGGTCCATGGACGAGCTTGTTGAGTCCTACACTTGCTGAGTTTCTACATGAAGCTTACTAACTAAATTTGTAAATTGAGTTTATGGTAGGAATTAATATTTGTTTTTGTAGTTTTTGTGTGTGTGTGGACTGACTGCTGCTATGTGTGTACCTATGTATGTATGTTCATTTGAGACAGTGAGATTTAACCCATTTCATTTAGAGCGAATGGAGATCGATCGACCATGTTAAAGAACTTGATTAATTATAAATTTTCATCATTATAATTTACAACAAATTACGTTAAAGAACTTGATTAATTATAAATTATCATTATAATTTACAACAAATTACGCTAAAGAAGAAATGAAATGTTTGAACCAACTACTCAGTGAGTTTAAGAGAAATTGTCTTCGTCATTAGAGTAATCTACTACTTACAATTTATTATTTGATTTAACTTTCACATTTTACATTCTTATGTGTTATGCACACAATGTAACCAATTCATTACGGTGCGCAATAGCTTTGGTTTTTTTCTTTCTATACACATTCAAACTCACATTGTTGAGAAAATAATTAATTACTTAATTTTGTTGCTGATACATTTATAATTGTCATTTTCTATAATGTGAGAAAGTTTACATTTATCATATTCAACGATGTGTTTTAACTTCAATTAAATTCTTGTCGAGATTCTCATTATAATTTTTTTAGCAAAAACAAAAAAAGGTAAGAAGTATTTAAGAAATAGTGATAATACCCGTGTTCAGTTCAAGAAATAGTCAATATTTAGTTTAAGAAATAGTAATAGTACCCGTGTTAAGTTAAGAAATAGTGTTAGTACCTATGTCAGTTTAAGAAATAGTCAGTCTTAAATTTAAGAAATAATGATATTACTAGTGTTAAGTTTAAGAAATAGTGATAGTACCCATGTTTAGTTTAAGAAATAGTCAATATTCAGTTTACGAAATATGGAAATAGTGATAGTACATGTGTCAGTTTAAGAAATAGTCAGTGTTAAGTTTAAGAAATAGTGATAATATTCGTGTCAGTTTAAGAAATAGTGATAATACCTTTTTTGAAACAGCTCTTGAATCTGCGAGGCACATTGCACTGATACCTCAGCATTCCAGTTCCAATGGTCTTCCTTCGGATCTCCTTTTGACTCCACTTGTTTATTTTTCAGAAAAGGGAACTCTATTTCTAACATAATTGGCTAACATAATGGAGTTTCCGTTAGGGGCAAGGGTTGGAAAAAAAATTTATTTCGTTTTGGGCTTTTAATTCAACCCATGTTTGTGGGTCTGATATTAATTAGTTTTGTTCTTATGATTAAATAATATTATAAGGTGGTTTTTTTGTTAAACTAAACTTAGTCCAAATCCTTTTCATTAAAGCTACCAAAAAATAACGATTTGTCCGTACCCAGTTTCATTCCATACAACACAAACAAGCGCAGTAGCCTCGGACAAAACTCTCCGACTAGAGAATGGCGTCTTCCACCACCTCCAAAACCCAAATGCCGCTGCCGCCTCCACCGACTCTGCCACCGCTACGACCACCTCCACCTCCGGCAGACCATCGGACGGGAGTAGAAGTTGCAGTTCGTCTCTGCCGTGACGCCCAGGTTAACTAAAACGTCACAAACCCCAACTCTCTTCTTATCTTCTTGCTTGTGGGTGCTTGTAGTTTTGATTAGATTCTTTTGGTAAATGTGATGTTTCTTTGGATTATTTTCGTGAGTTTACTTGATGAATAGCTGTTTAATCTAGTTTTTGATTTTATTTTTTTAATGGGTTCATTTTCTTCGTTAATGCGATTGTTGTGCTTTCGATTTTCTTGCTTCTTGGTTAATGCGTGTGTGTGTTTCGTTATTTGTTGGATTCTGTGAACGCACATGTTTATTTTCTTAGTTCTGATCTTCTTTGGTACTTTCAGGGTATCATCTTCCAAGAAAAACTGGTTCTGGCAATGCCTCGGTGAAGAATTCAATCATCAGCACTCACTTGCAGCGCTTTTGCAACGCGCTCGAAAATAAAGGGAAAACCAAAGGTTTCGACGAGTCATCCATTACCACTATCAATGCTCTGAATGATACAATCGTTAACAGGAAGAAGCTGTGAGCCCACTGTTTCACTTGTTCTCAGTCTTTTTATTCGTCGAATTGCCTTCTCCTCTGATGTTCTTTACTTGGGGTGTTGGATTATATCCATTCCGGACAATGGACATGCGTGTTTCTGACCTTTCTGAAATAAGTAAAACATGTGGAGCTTTTGGACAGATAATACATATCTTCATTACATTAGCTAAAACTAATCCGTTCTCCTTCATTCCTATCCTATCACAACAAGATGGACCTTACTGAGGCTAAGAATGGACCAACTATTGAATCTTGGATGGAAATTTTTTTTACCTATTGCTCTCGGTGATCTATTTTTACCAACCTCTTTCCAACTCTTTTCGCTGTAAATTGACATTCTATATTCACAACTTGTCTCAAAAGTTTATTCTTAACTGAATAAACTTCAATAGCTGATTTTTACAGATGTTCGATTCTGTATAACCTCCCATTTCATGTCTTTAGTTGATCGATTCTGAATAGTTGTTGATACTTACCTTTCTTATATTTCTAACCTATCATTTCTCTCAGATATGTGTCAAATTTTATCAAGAAAAATGAGAAGATACATTCCATAGGATCAGCTCAATCTCAAATGTTGGAACTTTCAGAGGAATGGCAAACAGAGGTGTGTCGCATACTTTATTAGTTCTATGCACTTGCAGTTTACATCAATTTTATGTTCACATATACTCCTCACATTATGTTTGATACTTTTAGTGTTCTTCCAGTTGACACTTTGCTGATGGTTCCCATTATGCTTTATTTGGTTGTACATGATACACCTTATGACTATGACAACCCTGGAGCTGGAGGGGGCGGAGGGGGTTATCTTTTAGACGCAGTTGTAGGTAATGCCCTAGCTCTAGTTCCAATTCCAGCTCCACCTCATCAGGTTGAGGATGGAGGAGCTATCATCCCAGTAGTTGGTGATGGGGATGGTGGAGGTGGACCAGGGGCTGGAGGAGGAGTTTTGCCCATAGATCGAGTACTCTCAGTCTATGGGATAATGTTGGGATGGCAGAACCCATTCAACTTTATTCCTCGATTTCAGTTCTCCCTGAATCTTGACATAGTCCGTGGTGTGCACGAGGTCGAGCATTTCATCAGGGGAGCATACACCTCTCTTTTTCTTAATGCTAGTTTTTTGGTTCCGGACCGTTTTATTTGCACCTATTTGCTCGATTTTGGAGAAGGTGGAGTTCAGGCGATGGCATCAGAGCATGCCATGGCTCTCACATGGCAGCAGTTTTACGAGAGCGCTCATTGCGTGCTGGCCTTACCTCATATGGATGGGAAGGTTGTCAATCTTTCTAGGGTGTTGGAGGGAGGCATATGGGCTGGCAGAGGGACTATGAATATTAGAACATATGGAAATGTGCTTGAAATGGAGGCCGACATGGTCGCTCAGGTTTATCCGGGTTTCGCTGAATTCCCTGCACAATTGGCTTGACAGGATATACATGACCACACATCAGATTTTAGGTTTGCAGTGGAATATCATAGATAGGTATTTGACAGCAGTTGATTGTTGGGATTTTCCGGCCCATCAGGCTGCAGTTATGGGTGTTGTTGCTGCAGATATGGCTCAGGATGAGATTGACCACGACATGATGGAGATACCAGCGGAATTGGTTGACGAGTGACCACCGCTATCTAGCTATATGGATGCTTTAGCTTTTATGTTGTTTTTATTTTCTTGAGAATATAGGGATTTATGATATTTTCTCTTTTTGTTGTACAGCCTCCTTATGGAGCTTCAGGGCATGTCAAATATTTTTTGTTTTTCCTCACATGTCGTTTCAACTTCTATTTTGGTGGAATATTCTATGTTTAGGTTAATGCCCTGAATGAGACTTTGGGTTAATGTCATGCGCTAATATTAATTAGGTTTCAATCTGCATGAGCCATTTAACTGTTTAAATTAAACATTAAAAACAATGCCAGATTTTTTTCGATGTACTGGTAACGCCGCCACACGTGGTGTTACGACTTCATTCAAATTGTAATACAATGTATTTGGCTCTGCCTCCAAACTGGCTCCTCAGGCTAATGTGCCCCCTCAGCAACCTTCTTCTTCAACCTCCACTCTCCCCCTTCTCTCACTTCCCAACATTCCATTTTTCCTTCACTTCCAAGGAATCCATTTGCTTCATTCCATTTTTCCTTCACTTCCAAGAAATCCATTTGCTCCATTCTTTCTTCTGGGTCCATCAAACTCAACAATTTTAGTATATTAGACCATGTGCAATGGTGTGTGTCAAAACCTAACCGAGAACAAGCTTTTATCCTCCGATGATTTTGGCTTAAAATTTTAGGCCGAGATGATTAAAGAATATTTGTAATCTATTTTTCTTTTGGTGACTTTCTTAAATGTAAATTATTATTTTTGAAAGCTATACGTTGAATGTTCATTACGTCTGGCAATGTACTTGCCAATGTCACTATTTTCCGCCCCTTCCAATTTCTAGAAAACTAACCTACGAACTATGAATATAGTCAGTGTGTGGTTTAATCTCATGAAGCTGCCACCTTGTGGCAATTATGCCTTCTTTTCCCTCATGTTTTCATTCTGTCGCCGAGCAGAGCAGTGGAGATTCTGGTGCTAATGTGAAGCGCCTTGAATATGAAACTGCCGAAAAGATCAATCACCTATCAACAGAGTGCTCAAGGATTTCGAATGATGTTGTGCAGTTGCTTCTGAAGCAAGTGACTGACAGTTGAGTGAAATTTCAAACTCTTGCAACCATTGTATTCTTGTTGCCTGCAGACTCGTCCTATTCCATAAACTTGTGGTGCTGTGGTTGGTATCCTTTTCAGAAGAAAGAAAACTATGTTGCAGGAATTGTTAGGCCAATTGAGTGAAATTTGGTACTAGTTGCGACTTGTTTTAGTCGTTGAAGTAGGTCTTCATTTGGCACAACTCTTGCACTTTTTAAGATTTTTCGAGGACTGGAATTGCGATTTTTACAGTTTATGAAGTTTGGCTGCAAGTCTCTTTTCATAAATTGTTTGCATGGTTCCTTGGATTTGAACTTGTTCTAAAGAAAATTTAAGATGCTGTGCTAATATTACTCTTCGAGCTGCCCTAAGTGTAAAGAAATGCAGTTTCATCTCTTCCTTTCTTTTACATGCAAACAAGCTCCCTCAATTTCTTACTCACCTCAACAATACCTCCTCATATATACTCTCTACATTCCGAATCATTAAGGGGAGCTTCAAACAAGTTCCAAATCAAAAGCCAAGAGATTATAGTGAATGCCACTGAAGAATGATATGGTGAATCGAAGCTACTATGATTTTTTTTGCCAACAATCAAAACAAACACGTGGACGTTAGGCTTCGGACATGGATGAAAGGAGGTTGAGATTCAACTGTAAAAGCAATTGCTCTTTGATTTTGAGACCAAAACGAACTTGTCCTCCCAATCTTCTCTCTTCACTTTTCTAAAGAGAAGGACTCTTCATTGAAACCAGATTCAAGGGATCTGACTAGATTATGGGGTTATTTCACGCACACACACACATTAAGAAGCAAATATTATATTTGCTATATAAGTGATATTTATTGTAAATATATGATTTGGCTCCTTCCTTATGCATTATATGTATTTCTAATGCGATGTTATTTGATGAGGGGTCTGACTCTCGAGCCCCCTCCGCCACCTTCGTCTTCAACCTCCATTCTTACACTTCTCTCACTTCCCAACGTTCCATTTTTCCTTCACTTGCAAGCAACCGATTTACTCCATTCTTTCTTCTGGGTCCATGAAACCCAACAATTTTTAGCACAGATTTCAATCCCATTGCCATTTTCAGCTACCCATTTCTCAAATTTGCGTCTTTCATCCATCTGGGTTCGCAATTTGTTGCAGCATTGCATGATATGCTCGTTTGGTGAAGGTGTTTACACTTGCATATAATGGTGATCAATGCTTCCATGGTCAATTTCCATGGATGGCTTGCGAATCTGAATTCGATTACAACATGTGTCGTGTGTGATGTTAGTAGTTAGAAGAATCTGGATGGTTTTCTTACAATGTGTGATATGGGGAGCTCCAAGTTCTAGAAAAGAGAGGAATGAGGATTAAAGCATGTTGGGTTCCCCATGTTTTTCTGCTTCTTATCGTTATTTTGAGTTTATTGCCAGCGACGAGGTGTGTGAACGGAGATGATTACAGCAGGACGAAAAATCATGTTTTGCTTCCTGAGGTTACACAGCTAATATATAGCTGGCTTTTGATTGTCATTAGATTGTAAACATGAAAATTCTTGAAACAAGAAACGTGTACGAAATAATATTTTGTATTAATGATTTTGGGTTACAATCTCTTTTTAATTAGATCCTTTGATTCTATCTCTGTAAGGTGTTGACTTGTGGATGTGCGATTGATCCAAGGGCCGTCGAGGCTTGATCTTGGATGAACGGTTTGAAGTTTCTTCAAGGGCCGTTGGGGCTTGATCTTGAAGGTTAAGGGAAGTTTCTTCAAGGGCCTTCAGGGCTTGATCTTTGAAGGTTGATGAATGGGTCTTCAAGGGGATTTTGGGCTTGATCTTGAAGGTTGATGGATGAGCGGATCTTCAAGGGCTTTTGGGCTTGATCTTGAAGAACGGTGATGAACGAATCTTCAAGGGCTTTTGGGCTTGAGCTTGAAGAACGGTTGGATGTGTGGATTTGTTGATGTTGTTGATCTAAATGGCCGTTGGGGCTTGATCTTAGGATGAACGGATGATGAACGATGAACACTTTCTTCAAAGGCCGTCAGGGCTTGATCTTGAGTTGGTGGTGAAAGTTCTTCAAGGGCCGTCGGGGCTTGATCTTGAAGGAGGATTTGACGAAGAAAGAATAGTGCTTTCTTGATCCCTTGGGATTTGCTTGAGAGCTTTAGAGTTTCAAAGCTTCAAGGTTTTGGTGTGATATCAATTGCCCTCCCAAAATGAATGCCTTGGCTTCCTATTTATAGAATTCCAAAACTTGATTTTTGGATTTAAATAATCAGATAAAATAAATCATTTCTGTCAGGTATTGACCTGTGTCCTATTTGATGACTTTTCCGATTTATTTCGATTTTCGTTGAGTCACACGCTACGTGTAAGATTTATGTGACACGTGAGCGTTGAAATTTTAATTATTGGTCAACATTCATTTCACCTAAATTTCGATGTCTACATAGATATATGAGCACTAACCTGAAAAGTACTATGGGTTTCTACATAAAGGACCTGTGAGTAAAACCCAATATCCCTTTGGTTTGTTTCGTTGCTGTAACGTTTCTGGTTTCATAAGCATAAGATTTCCTTTTTTTTCTTGGTTTTCAGGGATGAGGATTGGAATACAGCACTCAATTTTTCGGGAAGGCTGGAATTCTTGACTGAGTGCATTAAGCAGACCGATGGTATGAGCTTCGGTCAATTCCGTAATATTTTTTACATTTGGCGTGTTTCCATTGTCAGTCTTTTCCTTTGCTTGTAAGTGCATGTGTGTTCTAGGAATAATTCAATCATCAACAATCACATCATTTGGTTTATAAATTTAGTTTGAAAATTTTGATCTTCCGCATTATCCTTATTTGATTGTTAGTTTAAGTGATATTTATTGTAAATGCATGATTTGGTACCTCTTATTAACTTCAACATTTCAACTCCTTTTGACTTATGCGTTATATGCATTTGTAATTAGTGCTTTGTAACTTGTTGAAATGTGGGAAGGATAGGATGGGATGCATATTTTGGACTGGTTAAGTTAAGATTGAATTGATTAGGTTGAGCATTTCTTATGTTATTTGATTGTTTGGTGTATGCTTATTTGGATTGGTGTTAGGGTTTCATAAATTAATAAGTCTTGTTTCTGGTTTGAGAGGGCTAGAAGTGTTGGTCCTATAGATGTCTTGCCACATGATCTTTGTTTGAGTTCAAAATCATATTACATCGTAACAATGGATGCTAATATACCTGTCTGATTATTTAGCGAGATGAAACTCATGAACATGTTAGCTTATGATTTAAAATTTGGAAAAAATTTATTGATCTACAATCAGAAGTATACTTGTATGACAAATTTTCTCAGTCCACATAATTCACTGATATGAAAGTATGATGTATTGATGATAGTGAGCAAAACCAAACACTTTTTCTTGTAAATGAAGCTTGCCTTTCAGGTTGTTTCTGTCCCCGTGCAAAGCTGAATCAATCGACTGGGTTATGTGACCCGTGAGTCATATCCTAGTCTTGACAGCCTTTTGTCCTCTCCTTTTAGTCAATACAAATTTAGTTTCATTGGTGGATACAATTTTGCAGATAAAGTTACCAGATACCAGCAGGAGAACCAAATCATACTTGTGGTGGGGCAGATACGTGAAATGATTTTGAACTTAAAAATGATATTTTCTTTTCAGCTGGATCACACTATCTATCTCCTATATTTCCAATGCACATGACATATCAAAGAACATCATTCCCACGGTTTCTAGCTTTCTTTACACTTTAGCAAACACTTAACCATAGTTACCACTTACTAGATCACATTTAATCAATTAAAACAACATTTTGAATGTAGTAACATGCCTTAGAGAATTCCCTCAATTCCTCACTAGAATGCTCTCTATTTGCACACAGATTTTCTAACTACGCACCCTACACTAAGTATATGTGAGAAGATTGATTTAAACATGAAGACTAACACTCACATATGTTATATCAAAGAAAGCATTTTCTGGATTTACGACAATGACATGTATATGATTTCATGAATGGAATGCTACTACTTAGAACGAGAACCAGTGATTCCATATGCTCATACGAAATTCAAACTCCACATATTGAACACATAACATTAAGATAGAAGTTGAGGGTTGTAACGAGGCTAAGGGTATTGGTTAACAAAGAAAGGTAAAGAAAAACAAAGGTTTCTTAAAGCAATAGGAAGCAAAGTAATGAAATTGACACTTAAACTCACTTTTGATGGTAGAAATTAACTTTTAAACACAAGGGAAGATTCATGCAACATTTAGGGTCAAATTCAAACTTTTGGATCCTTTCTTTAACAACCAACACTTGTGAGTTCATTCTCACTTATTTTTCAACTCTTTTTCTTTCTTTTTACAACTTTTCTCTTTTCTTTTTATTTTTCCACGAATTTTTTCTTTTATTTTCTTCTTTGCCGTGCCCTATTACCTTCCCCCACACTTGTTTTCTGCAATATGTTGATCAAAAGGAGTTCATTCTAAGTCGTGCTTCACTATCCTTTAAGAACAAGGGTATGGGAAGTCCTAATCTATGCTAGGTAAGGATAATGTGGCTAACAAAGAAAATAGGCTTGAAAAGGCTCGAAAGGGTTAATCCAACAATACATATGAAAAGGGATAGGCTTTTTGGCTTTGGTTTAACTAAACAACTTCATCTTATTGTATGTTATGCAATCAATATCATGCTTTGAATGAAATGGGCATGAGTTCTAGTATTTGGAACTATAATGATGAAATGCATTCTAAGTAGCAACCAAGCAAAGAATGATGAGATCATGCAACGACTTTAGAAAACAAGAAATCACAGATTATACTCTCCAAACAACGTTTTAGGCTCAAGTCTCTCAGGGATGTAGCTTTAGTTTGAGTTCCTTCCTTCAAGCATGTTACAAAAACTGATTTTCTCTTTGTGAATACATGTGAATTCGTAAACTATAACTATAACCAAGCATAAACCAAAGCATAAATCAAACTTCCATCCATGTTTACAAAATTCTTTAATAGTTATGCAATTAAAAACCAAATCCTCATCATTGTGTTGGAAGGTATCCCAAGACACAAACAAACCCACAAAAACAACTTTAAAACAACTCTTTTTGGGTTTTTCGAAACTATTTTGCAATCTTTTTGTAAATTTTCGGATTTTCTGAATCAAACACATGAAAACACTTCAAAACACACTAAAAACACTTAAAAACAGTGAGAAACAACATTAGAAGTGATAGGTGATAAAATCCCACGAAAATCATGCAAAATCATGCAAAAACAACTTGTTTACACCCCCCCCCCCCCAACACTTAAATCAAACATTGCCCTCAATGTTTCAAACAAAGACTCACATTCAAACAAACAACATAAACTAACTAACATGACGAAATAAAAACAATAAAGAGAGAGAGAGAGTTAGCAACGCAAATCTGATTGTTTGGAATAAATTGTTGGATTGCCTAAGTCCTCTCTAGTTGAATGCATGGGTTGCCTCCCAAGAAGCGCTTGCTTTAACGTCTTGCAGCCGGACGAACTCTCTTCTTAGCATCAATTGGAACCCACGGCATGGAATATATCTTTGAATGGAAGGTGATACTTGAAATGATTCGGTAATGGTTTAAATCCAAGATTGGGTGCCTGAATCATCAACAACCTGTTAGTATAAAACGAAATTGAAATTGGAGGAGGTGGCTTACCTATGTGCTCCAACAAGAACTCAAGGATAAACACATCTTCTTTGAACGTTTCAGGAACTTTGCCCTTGGACAGATTTGGTGTGAGGATTGTTCCTTGTCCTGTGTCATAAAATTCAACTTCTTTGGGGTTGTTTGTCTCAAGAACGTCCTCTTTGATGAATTCTTGATATTCCCTACTTTGCACCTTTAGAAGGGCTTCCAAAATGTCTTTTTCACTTTCTTCTTCCTTGGAAATCATGAACCTGCAAGAAATAAGGACATTGGGTGGAATGGGGTTAGAAAGAATTAAATTTGGAACAACCTTACCTATGGTGGACGAATTGGGGTCTTGAGGTGGCTACGGCAAAGGTGTTTCCACCCTTGCCGTGGCTTTGTCCAACTCATCTTCCTCAAATTGCAATCTTTCATCTTCCTTGTGATTTGATTTTGATGGTTGAGGGTCCGTTCCAACCTCCTTGCCACTTCTTAACGTGATAGCATTGGTGGTTTCAAATCCTCCCTTCGGATTTACAATGGTTGAACTAGGGAGTTTGCCTTGGTCATGAAATTGCCCTACGAACTCCGCTATCTGCCCAATTTGCTTTTCCAAGTGGTCCAACCTTTTGTCTTGATTTTGCATCACTTTGTTTTGATTCTCTTGCCCCTGAGACAAATTGGTGAGTAACTTAATAAGCATATCATTATACAAAGACGTACCTGAATTTGTTTGGGTAGATTGTGGTGGCTGCATAGGTGTTGTGTAAAACTCCGCATATGGTTGCCAATATTCTCCTTGTTGAGCCTCCTTGACTTGATTAAAAATTTGATTATAATCTATTGACGAACCTGAGTTTGGTTGGGCATATTGTATATGAGGTTGTGGTGGCTGCATAGGTCTTGAATAGAATTCCTCATATGGCTGCCAATATCCTTCTTGTTGAACATGTTGAGGTTCCCACCACATAGAGTTTGAATGATCACTCCAATCTGAATTGCAAGTATTGGAAAACACGTCATTTCTTAATTAATTATGATCAAATGTACCAACTCTTTGGGACCTTTCCACGAGCTGTGACAAAAGAGAAGCATTATCAAGTGCCATGTTGTGCTTCTCTAGTACCTAAAATCAACAAACAAAACACAAATCAGAAACTAAAACTAAAATACATAACAGAAACAAAGGGAAGCAACGGGGGATTAGCAAAGTTGCTAATCCCCGGCAATAGCGCCAAAAATTTGATGTGATATATAATAGCACTCAAATTAAACCCTCTTTTTGACAATTGTAGTATAGATATAAGTAGGGATCGTTCTAGGCCGGGGATTAAGAGGGATTGCTAATCTAATGAAAACTGACTCAAAGATACAAAAATATGCTTAAAAACACTTAAACAAACTCAAAAGACTCTTAACTAAACTTATATGACTCAAAACAAACTTAAAAGACTCAAAACAACACAAAACAATCAAAAAGACTCAAACTAGACTCTAGGACTCAATTTGGACGAAAATAGAATTGGTTTTGACTCAAAAGACTCAAAAACACATTTTAGGACATATTTGAAACAAGAAAGTAAAGGGGATTGGGTTTTGGACGAAATTAATGTAAAAACAAGTAACTAAAAGACTTAAATAGGATTTGCACGAATTTGGGGAAAACAATGGATGATTAGATAGCTAGAGGATTCTTTTCCACACATGACACATTTGAACACAAATTGATTTCCAGTTGCTTTTTCGATTAACCATGAACCTCAACACCCTAGATTAACCGTGACATCACTAATTAACCCTCAGATTTTCCTTTAGTTATTGGATTGGATGACATCATACGACAACCTAAAGCATTCTTCAAAAGTTCCCTACATGACATCATAATAGAGATACAATCAAAGATCATTATGTTCTCTGAAAATCATAAGCATTGACAAAGCACTTGTAACAATGACATCATGATACTCATGCTAGGAATTTACTTAACATGATTGTGAAAACAACCTTAACTACTTGTGAATATAATTCACAAGTTTGTAACGATTATGTGAAACTCCCTTATATTCTAGCCCCAAATTCATGCATGCAAACTAAGTGTGCACCCTTAATCAACAAACAAGAATAAGTTATCCATCAAACGGTTAAGTAAATTGCATTCACAATTTATGAAATCACAACTGGAATTAATCAATTCATATTGCAAATATAATCATGGTTTCAAAGTCTCCCCTAGCTAAAACAAGATTAGTTCCTCATGTTTACAACAAAACAAAGAGAATATAAATTAAACATTGAAAACAAAGATTGAATACACCTAGAAACGCTCCAACAATCCAAGCTTGAATGGCCAAAACGTCCAAGGCTTCTCCTCTCTTCTTTCTCCTTCTTTGTTGCGGCACAAGGGTGTTTGAGTATGAATTATGGTGATGGATGGATAGGTTGGATGGTGGTAGAGGGTGGATGATGGCTGAATGAATGTAGAGAATGAGAAATAATTTGTATGGATGTGTATGTGTTTGGGCCCAAAATACTATTGTTGGGCCGAGCAGCAGGATGTGCTCGGCCCAAGATGATGACAAATACTATGGGCCGAATAATAAATCCTGGGCCAGATGGCAGGGTCGGCCAAATCCTATCCTAAGTAGTCCGGATGAATAGAAAAGGTCGAGGAAGTCCTGGTGCGACCAGGATTCTCGACCGGCAAAGAATGGAGTCTCGAAAAGAAGGAAAATTCAGAATCCCAGTGGGAGTAGGTTTGTTCGAGTTAGAGTCGAAATGGGACAAGGACTCCCAATCCAAATCAGAATTGGTTTCAAGGAATGGGGTACTATAAATACAAGAAATCATGCAACAGAAAAGCCCTTCAAATTAGCATACAATTGCCCTGCGCAAAACCTCTCAAACACCTTGAGATTTTTCCCTTTCTTTTCCTGCCGACACACCTTCAGTTTGGACAAACAGCACTGTGGAAGCACCCGGTGAGCACCTTCAGTTTGGACAAACAGCACTGCTGTCGTAGAATCAGCCGACCGAGAAGCACCTTCAGTTTGGATAAACAGCACTGCGTCGAGGTCGACCGGTTATCTATCTAAGTCTCGGTCGAGAAGGGTTTTCGAACCTTTGTTGGCAGAGGTCACCTTACTAGCCTTCTCGACATAGTTAGGTGTTACGAATTGCATTACTCGGTATACTGGACGCCGAGTGGTTTTATGATTGGATACTTGCAAGTAAGTTTCAGGGTTCGGCATTCCGACGGCCGAACTACGTTCACCATCAAGACATACATCACGTTTGAGTACCTGTGCCCATATAGTTTGGTCTCGATTCGACGTGCTTATACTCTTACGAATATAATCACAGTGACCGAATCGGGCTCCGACGATTTGTGAACTCCGCAGAATTAGTAGCCTTGTCTTCAGGCTGTAGAACCCAGAGACCGAGAGTGTTCCTTCCTCGGTCGCAATCGCAAGATAGAGAAGTCAACGACGCGCTCAGAGCTACATCAACAAATTTTACTCCTCGGCCAAGCTCGGCCGACGAGTTGGCATGCCCCGCATTCGACCGAAGGACATAGTTAGCTTATTAGTTACTCGGCCTGCGCGCCACGTAGGTTTTGTAATTTTTAGAGTCAACATTTTGGTACGCCCAGTGGGACACATTATGCTAAACCTTCGGAGTTCATGACCGTTGAAACACGGTCTACAAAGAAGAAAACAACCATGGGAAAGTCAACAACTGACTTACCAGTGCAAGGCCTTGGGCAGGATTTGCACCCTACAAAAAATCCGATCATTGTTGCGCCGCCCGAGGCCACAAGTGTAACACGTCCAGAAAATGAAATCTGCCTCGGCAGACAACCTCACAATTCAGCAGTCCCGAATCAAACGGCGGGCATGTTTGTGGAAGGGATAATGGAATATTGTGACGACGATGGTGGGGAAGGCTCCGATCCACCAACTAGGACATTCCTTCGGAGACGACTGGATGAACAATATCGTCAGGTCGAGCAGTCGATTGGTCAAAAGATGAATGATTTGCTAGAAGCAATACGAAGTAACAATGATACACATACCAGAATGCTTGAACTATTGGTTAGTAAAGCCTTCGAAGATGGCCAGGTCGGCCCACCTCGGCCGCTTTCGACGAATGTGCCAATACCAGCCGAGAGAGGGTCCGTCCGGCCGCAACCAATCACCTTAGAAAGAAGAGGTGGACCAGGAAATAGATCCGAGAGACCAAGCCAGGGAGAAGAAGCCGCTTCCGTGAACATGACCGAAGTCCAGAGAATGATTGATTCGGCCCTGAAGAAAGGGCCGAAGTTTCCAAAATTCATCCATCCATACCCGGCTTATGTAGAAAGGTTTGAATACCCACGAGGATTTAAGATCCCTGATTTCAGCTTCTTCGCCAGGGAATCGTCTTTATCCTCATTAGAACATGTGGCTCGATTCACAGCGCAATGTGGAGACGTCAATAGCGACTTCTACAAATTACGGCTGTTTAACTTTTCACTGACAGGCTCAGCTTTCGCCTGGTACATTAATCTTCCACCCAACTCCGTGCAGAGTTGGGAAGAGTTAGTCGAAAAGTTCCATGAACAATTCTATCGGCCAGGGATGGAGATGTCCGTATCATCGTTGGCCAGGATGGCTCAAGCATCCGACGAATCTCCAATGGAATACCTAACAAGGTTTAAGTTGGCCAGGAATTGGTGCCGAGTACCACTCCCCGAAGTGGAATTCGTCAGGATCGCCCTCAACGGATTAGACGTGGAGTACAAAAAGAAGTTCCTGGGGGCAAATATCCGAGATATGTACGAACTTGCTCAACACGTTGAACAATATGATTATCTGCTCCGAGAAGAAAAGATATCAAAGTCACCATCCCGGGGAACGTTGTATAAGAATCCCACGGTTAGCTATGCAGCGGCCGAAAGTGAAGACCCTCAGTATGCTAGTGTGGATGCGGCCGAGATAATAATAGACAAACCTTATGTCTGCAAGGCTTTGGCTCAAGTGAATTCCAAGGACACCAAAACCCGGTTGGTCGCCGAGGAAATGAGTAAGTCATCGAAAGTATACACTTTCAATATTACCAAAGCTGATGCAATCTTCGACCAATTATTGGCAGCAAAAATCATCAAGCTTCGGCCGGGACATACTATCCCCAAGGCCGATGAATTAAAAGGAAAGATATACTGCAAGTATCATAATTCTAATAAGCATGCAACCAATAATTGTGTTGTATTCTGGGACACAATTCAAAGTTGGATCGAGAAAGGGAAGTTGAAATTTCCGGAAAAGCAAATGGCAGTCGACGTCAATCCCTTCCCTTCAACAACAATTGGTATGGTGGATGCTCATCTTCCTAAAACCAAAGGTAAGGCCGAATACGTCCCGGTGCAGCATATCCGTCAACGGAATGGTCGAACAAGACTAAAGCTTGATTTATTTTCAAATGCACCACCAACGGAACAATCGGGGCCATCCGCCGATGAGCCTATGACGAGGTCAAGTTCCGACGAAACTCATGGATCAAAGGTTCTATGTGACCATTGTAAAACACCAGTTGAACCTGGGAAGAAGACATCTTCAACACCACCCACGGCCCCTACAACATCACCAAAGGGATTTGGTCCACGACGTCAAGTGTTTGATCGACTCGCCCACAAGTACGGCCGAAAGACCAGACCTCGGTCAGGCGGCGTCTGGATTTCGACGCACCTTTCTACAATGAGGATTATTACTCGCGCAATACCAACAGTTCGGGCTCACCAGCCGATCGCAAAACTTTCAAACCACCCAGGACATCGGATCAACGCTGGTACAGTTACAATTCTCCGACTGGCTTATATACGGTGCTGTCCAAATCCCAAAAACGTCGTCGTCAACGGATAGATTGCATGGCTCGGCGACGAGAAGCGCAGGCCAGCCCGGCCAACCAGTGGCAACCAAAAAAGGCCGTGGAAGACATTAGTGAACGGCCAACCCCGACTATCATGACCGAGTTAGCCGAAGGGAAGAAAGTAGCAGTTGCCAGTTTCGAAACCACCATTGAGGAGTCTGAGAAACGTATCAAGATCCTTCTCCGGCCTGGGGAAACGAGAGCTCGTCTAGAGCACTTTAGACAAGAGGCCGAAAGGAAACTTTCTCTGTTACCACCGCGCGAGCCGTTTATCAAAATACGGCGCAACTTACACCCTCCATTCGTCGGTGAATCCCTGGAATACATGCGAGAATTTCATAAGAAATACTCCGTAAATGACTTGTACGGACTACCCAAGGCGTGTCAGGAAGCCCTCGACTTAGCTCTAACTTGCCCTGATGCCGAGCAAATTATCCAGAAAACTTCCGACCCAGCAATTAAAGCAAGGTTCCAACATATACGGGAGGCTCGGGTCCTTGGTTTTGAGGTCGATCCTTATACAGATATCGACGCCGCCGAATTACCCTTTTTGCTCGAAGACCTTCAGCATTTGCGTTATCATTTCGAAGTTTTCTCGGCTGTGTCGCTCTTCGGCCTCACGACCGATGAGGAAAAACGGATAGCACGGTTGGATACATATTTAGACACAAGGAACGCCCGTATTGCCTATGAAGAACGAGCCCGTGTAACGAAGGACCAACGTAAGTCTTCGGCAGTCAACATAGTCGAGGAAAATAGCCCACCCACACTCGACTTAGTTCACACGTCTCAGATACCGGTTCTTACCGAGGCACTCAAAAGTTTAATCGAGGATGTTCCGCCGACTGCTACCGTGGTTAGTTCTGCAGAAGACGACGACCACGATCCAATGGGTCCCTCGATCCTCGAACATATGAAGATCAGTATGGTCCACGTCCTACCAGTTGAATTCCAGCCAAGTACCCACCAATCGAATTTCTTGGACGGGGACGTGGTTGTCGAGGAAGCAACACAAGTAGATCTCGTCGCAAATGACGACGATAGAGACAACCTTAAGGCGGCTTTGGCCGAACTGTTTCCCCGGTCCCCCTCGGTTAATCTCCAACACCTGAAGCCGTTGTACATTATGGCTCACATCGAAGGATTTCCCATTTCTAAGGTGTTTGTCGACTGTGGAGCCACAGTCAACATTATGCCAATATCCGTCATGAAGGCTTTACGCCGTTCTGATAATGAACTCATTCCGTCAGGGATCACTATGAGCAGCTTCGTTGGTGACAAATCTCAGACCAAAGGAGTGCTCCCGTTGGAAGTGAGCATTGCCGGGCGTCAACACATGACGACATTCTTTATAATTGATTCCAAGACCGACTATAACGCATTACTTGGCCGCGACTGGATCCACCAAACCAGTTGCATTCCTTCATCACTATACCAAGTCCTCATCTTTTGGGATGGCAAATCGGTCGTAGTCCACCCAGCCGATAACCAACCATTTGAAACCAACATGATTCAGGCTCGCTATTATGATGATCACGTCGGCTACATCACCCTCCAAGGCCTTAACGAGGATAGGCGGCCGACGAGAATTTCGGTACAAAAAGTGATTGAGGTCGGCCCCGAGACTGTCCACTAGGATTCGACGAGACTTGGCTTGGCAGACTTAGTCATCAATGCCGATGATTGAGCACACCACGCAAGAACGGCATCAGGCCGCGGTTTCATCTACAATGGAACGTCTGCTGGCCCATTGGTACGCCATTACCAAGCAACCACATTCTGGCATCAATTTAATCGAATTTCTGGCCGAAGCAGATAACGGCCCCGCCCTATCTTTCGATAAAGTTCAGGCTGCGCCGGCCGAACTCGAAGACCATCGGCCTCAAGTCAAGGACCCATTAGAAGAAGTTAACGTAGGCACGGCCGATGATCCTCGAACATTGTTTATTAGTGCGTTACTCCCACCGTCCATGAAGGTCGAGCTCCGTAAGTTACTCCACGAATTTAAAGATTGCTTCGCGTGGAGCTATCATGAAATGTCGGGATTTACTTGACACTCAAATTAAACCCTCGTTTGACAATTGTAGTAGAATGGATAAGTGAGGGATCGTTCTAGACCGGGGATTAGGAGGGCTTGCTAAAACCTTCTAAATTGACTTAAAAACATAAAAACTAAATTAAAATACTCTTAACAAGACTACTATGACTCAGAATGGCTTTGAAAAACTCAAATTGTCTAAAACAATCAAATTGACTCAAATAGAAGCTAGAACTTGATTTAGACGAATTTGCAATTGTTTATGACTCCAAAAGCTTAAAGATACAAAAATAAAACAAATACGAATGATTAAGACTTAACAAAATAAGGGGGGGGGGGAATTGTGGTTGGACGATATTAAATTAAAAAGACAGAATATAATTAAAGGCAAAATGTAAATATGAATGTGATAAAAATATGGATGATGGAATAGCCAAGGGGTTCTTCTCCACACATGTTACACTTGCAAACAAAATTGATTCTCAGTTGGTCTTTCGATAAGTTGTGAAACTCAATGCTCCAAGTTAATTAGATCCGCTTAGATTAACTTTCAGATTTCCCTAAATTCGTTGGATTGAATGGAATACGCATTACAACCAAATTATTCTTAATCAAAGTCCCTAACTATGGAATACGCATGATAGAGACATTCAACAAAGATCATTAAGTTCAACGGAAATCATAAACATCGACGAGGCATTCGTTACTATGGAATACGCATGAAACTTATGCCAAGAATTCGTTTAACGCGATTGTTTATAAGCAACCTCCACTACTTGTGAATATAAGTTCATAGCGATTAGGTGAAATTCACTTATATTCTAGCGTCATATTTATGCATGAAAATTAAGCTTGCAATCTCAATGAACATACATAAATAAGTTATCAATCAAACAGTTAAACGAATTGAATCCACAACTTATGAAATTCCAACCAAACGTAATTAATTCAAATTGCAAATATAAACATAGTTTCGAATCACCCCCTAGCTAAAGGGGGTTTAGTTCCTCATAACTTTGAAATCAAAGAAACACCTAAACATTCCAACAACTCAAACTGAATTGTATGAACGTTTAGGCACTCTTCTCTTCCATTACAAAACAAAGAAAATTGAATTTAAACATTGAAATCAAAGAAACACCTAAACATTCCAACAACTCAAACTTGAATTGTATGAACGTTTAGGCACTCTTCTCTTCTTCGTTGTTGTAGCACAAGGTCTAAGGTGAGTTTTTGGGGGATGAGTGGTTTGGGGGATTATGGAAATGGAAGAAATGGAGGAGAAAGGGAAGGGAATGGTGCAGAAAATGGAGAGACTCACGGTTAGGGAGAAGATGGAAGTGTTTGTAACTGAAAATGTGTATGGAAGAGTGAGTCCATTTTGAGGAGTGTTGGATGCTTATTTATAGGTGAAATGGGGGAACAAAAGAGGGAATATTGCAGCTAGGAGGGGATGAATGATTATGGGTGCATGTGTTTGGAATAATGAAGGGGGAATGTATGTAATAAAACAACTAGGAAAAGTTATGGAAAGCTGGAAATGGGAGTGGGAACTCACGGCATTGTTGGGTTGTTTATGGGAGAATAAATGTATGATAATGGCTAAATAATTAAAGGGAATGAATGGGAGTGACACTAGGTTGGTTATGCATGTGGAATGTGGCTGAATTGTTGGTGAAATGATGAAATGGAATGCTGAAAAGGTAGGGAACTCACGGCAACAAGGGTGTTTGTTTGTGTGAAGTGTGTCTGAATGCATGTGAAGATGCTAATAAATAATGCATGTAGGGTTAGGAAATAAAATCATAACTTAAAGGGAGATGATTAAAGGGTGTTGAAAGGTTTGAAATGCATGTGTAATGGCTGAAATTGTGAAGAATGAAAGCTGGAAAATAAAAGGGAAAGCTGGAAAGGCATTGAAAGCCCACGGCAAAGGGGTTTTTGGTGGTGTAAATGCATGTGAATGCATGGCATTTGAAGTGATTGTTATTTGGAAATGAATGTGATGCATGTGAGTTAGAAATGTGGCTGAAATGATGAGAGACAAAGTGGAAGAATGTGGTTGAAATGGTTGAGGAAGGCACGGCAAGGGATTAGGGGGAGCATGTGCTTGTAGGGTTGATATGTTTGAAGATGCATGTGTTGAATTGGTGGTTGAATGATGAAAGAATAAGTGAATGATTATGATAAGTGTATGATATGTTAAGTGGTGAATGAATGATATGTTGAGTGATAAGATAAGTGGTTATTGATATGTAGATGAATGAATGATATGATAAGTAATAAATGAATGATAAGTGGTTATTGATATGTAGATGAATGAATGATATGATAAGTAATAAATGAATGATATGTGGTGATGATAAGATAAGTGTATGATATGATAAGTGGTGAATGAAGGAGTGGAATGTTGGAATGTTATGCACGACTAAGGATATATGAAAGGTTTAAATATCCTAAAACTAAAGGGAACAAGGTTCCAACACTTTGGTCTTCAATTAGGTTTTCAATTTCGTCCAACACTTTGGCTCCAAGCATAAGCTATCCATCCTTAGCCCAAAAGTGCTCCAAAAGTCTCCAAAATGCATCTTTTTGCTCCTTTAGCCCTTTCGGCCTACAAACACACGAAAATAGCTTAAAGTACTAAAATAACTAAAGAAACATAACGTAAATGCACGAGAACAAACCATTTAAGTCGCATGAATATGCTCCTATCAGGCCTCGACCGAAACCTTGTGGAGCATGAGCTACGCATCAAGGAAGGGTGTAAGCCTTTTCGACAACCCCCTCGCCGATTTTCGACTGAAGTACAACTCGGCATTAAAGACGAATTAGTTCGGCTTCTAAAGGCTGGGTTTATTAGGACCGCCCGGTACGTCGAATGGTTGGCCAATATCGTCCCAGTGTTGAAGAAAAATGGTGCACTTCGCATTTGCATCGATTTCCGTAATCTAAATCTGGCTACTCCCAAGGACGAATATACAATGCCTATCTCAGATTTATTAATTGATGCTGCAGCTAATCATGAACTGCTATCTTTTATGGACGGCCATGCGGGTTACAACCAAATTTTCATCGCCGAAGCTGACGTCCACAAGACGGCTTTCCGTTGCCCTGGGGCACTTGGTACTTACGAATGGGTAGTCATGCCATTCGGCCTCAAGAATGCTGGCGCCACATATCAACGAGCCATGAATATGATATTCCACAACTTAATCGGTACAATCATCGAAGTCTATATCGATGATGTGGTCGTAAAATCTAAACGCCGTCAAACGCACCTGGACGATATGCGGCAAGCGTTCTTTCGCATGCGCAAGAACAACCTCAAAATGAACCCGGCCAAATGTGTTTTCGGTGTTTCGGCCGGTAATTTCCTAGGATTTTTGGTGCACCACCGCGGCATCGAGGTCGACGAAAATAAAGCCCACGCCATCATTAGCGCCCCACCTCCAACGACAAAGAAACAGCTCCAGTCGTTACTCGGGCAGATAAATTTCCTCCGTCGTTTCATCCCCAATTCGGCCGGTAAGATGAAGGCATTCTCTACGCTCCTAAAACTCAAGGATACCGACAAATTTGAATGGCGCGAAGAGCATCAAACTGCATTTACGCAAATCAAGGTGGCCCTTTCCACCCCACCCGTGCTAGTTCCACCCTGTCGCAACAAACCCCTTAAATTATACATTTCGGCAGCCGCTGAATCCATTGGTTGTCTCCTTGCGCAAGATAACAATGTAGGGCGTGAGCAAGCGATCTTTTATCTTAGCCGAAATCTGAATCCACCAGAGGTCAATTACTCCCCTGTCGAAAAACTTTGTTTAGCTTTGTTTTTTGCCGCATCCAAGCTTCGGCATTACATGCTCCCATCAGTCACGTAGGTCATCGCCCAAACGGACGTAATTCGATACATGCTCACTCGGCCCATTGTCAAAGGCCGAATAGGGAAATGGACGCTCGCTTTATCCGAGTTCAGCTTTCAGTATGTACCCCAAAAGGCCGTCAAGGGGCAAGCTCTCGCCGATTTCTTGGCCCAACACCCTTCCCCTTATGGTTTTGAGGGAGACGACGTCGACATCGGTTTAGCCACCACATGCGATAGCCATTGGACTATGCATTTTGATGGTTCCAGTACTTCGACCTCGGCGGGTGTCGGTATTGCCATTCAATCGCCTGACCACTGCCGATGGTATTTTTCTCTTAAGTTGGATTTTAGCTGCACCAATAATCAGGCCGAATATGAAGCCCTCATTATCGGCCTCCACGTTTTACACGATCTACGGGCCTCCCGCGTTCTCGTCCTCAGTGATTCCGAACTTGTGATTAACCAACTAAACGACCTGTTTCGTTGCATGAGTTGTACTTTAGCGCCCTATCACATGGTCGCCACCTACCTGGCCGAGTCGTTCGAGTGGATCACGTTTGAACACATTTCACGTATCCACAACACAGACGCCGACGAACTCGCCCAGATCGCCTCCGAAGCACAACTCACGAGGGGCAAGCTAGGCCGAATTGCAACCACAAGTCTGCGCTCGTACCCAGCCTTGATCAATTGGCAAACTTTCCAGCGCGCACACGTAATACACACAAGGGTAATGTCGCTCCCATCCCTACTGGAACGCGGAGACCCCGTAGAAGTATGTGTCGTCGAGGTAGAACCAGATGATTGGAGAAAGACGATGTTACGGTACCTCGATAACCCCAATGGGAAACACGACCGAAGAACGAAGGTCCTCGCCACGAATTACGTGTCGTACCAAAATGAATTATACCGCAAGGGCGAAGACGGGTTACTACTATTGTGCCTCGGCCCACACGAGGCCTCCCAAGTAATGGCCGAGGTACATGAAGGAATTTGTGGGGCACACCAGTCCGGACGAAAGATGCGCTGGTTGCTCCGACGACACGGTTATTTTCGGCCCAATTTATTAAAGGATTGCATCGAATATGCACGGAGATGCGTACCATGCCAAATTCATGGACCCGTGCAGAGAGCCCCGGCCGAATTACTACACTCGGTCACTAAACCTTGGCCGTTTAGGGGTTGGGCAATGGACATAATTGGCAAGATCACGCCATCATCGGGGGCAGCGAAACACGCGTGGATAATGGTAGCAACTGACTATTTCACTAAGTGGGTCGAGGCAAGATCATACGCCGAATTAAAGGCCAAAGAGGTATGCAAGTTCGTAGAGGAGAATATTGTGACCAGATTCGGCGTGCCAGAAACGATCATAACTGATAATGGCACTATATTCACGGCCGATAGGTTTAAGGAATACGCGGCAAGTTTGAATATCCGACTCGAGCAATCTACACCATACTATCCACAGGCAAACGAGCAGGCCAAGGCAAGCAATAAAGTGTTGATCGGCATCCTTGAAAAAATGGTAAAAGAAAAACCGGGGTTGTGGCATTTGAAGTTAAATGAAGCATTGTGGGCATACCGAACTTCACCTCGGTCGGCCACTGGAACCACTCCTTACGCGTTAACTTATGGGCACGACGCTATGTTACCGATCGAGTTGAGTATAAGCTCGTTACGAGTGATCGAGCAGAGTAATTTGTTCAGTGTTGAATATAGTCAAGCGATGCGACAGGAATTAGAAGACTTAAAAGAGAGTCGGATCGACGCGGGTAACTTATTGATAGCACAAAAGAAAATTACCGAGCGAGCATATAACCAGCGTGTAAGACAAAAAACGTTCGGCGAAGGAGAATTGGTGTGGCAAACTGTGTTGCCTGTCGGGATTAAAGACCCCCGATTTGGTAAATGGTCGCCGAATTGGGAAAGGCCATTCATCATTCACAAAGTCCTCGGTAAGGGGGCATATCATCTCAGAGATTGGGCGGGTTCAGTTCACAAATTACCGATTAATGGAAAGTTTTTAAAGAAGTATTATCCAATTACATGGGAAATGCAAGAATAAAAGACCAGTGTGTGAATAAGAACCATTAAGACCATTGATAACAAAAGAACCATTGTATTCATAGCAAAAAAACAAATACAAAGAACAGATACAAAAAATACAAAGAAAATTTCCTAAGGGGTTGAGGGGAGGAAAGTCTCGAGGGCAGCTTTTAGCTCCAGCCACTTCACTTCGCTCAAAATTATCTCAGCCTGCCGCGTCTTTTTGTTGCACTACAGCTACTGGATATGCCGTGCGCCGGCAGCGAAGGCCGTCAGCCGAGCCTTGTTGGCCTCAAAGTCCTTCTCAAGCTCGGAAGCAGCAGCCGACCTTTGCCGTTGAAGGTCAGAAATTTGACGCTGGAGGTCAGCGATCTGACTATCAAACTCGGTCAGCTTTGCTTTCTTCACTTTGATTGCCTCCATCTCTACTCAGCCAGCCTCATGCGCGACCTTGGCCACCTTCAAGTCGTCCTCGGCTTGTAAGGCTCACTCGAAGATGAGAAAGTGTTGCCGAGTCCGCTCCAGGAGGTCGGTGAGGAAAGAGATACCCTCCGGGCTCAGGTGACCACCGCTGACGAGGTCATTAAGACACTCTCCAACAGAGTCAAGGCCCTTGCATCGGAGAGCTTGGGATGCAGTAAGAGACCGGACTTCGTGCAGCTTCACGAAGACTTCGGCCTCGGGCATGGTTCCCGCTGGTTCGGCAGGAGCGGCAGAGGAGCCGGCCTCACCGGTCGTGCTCTGAAGAAGAGTATCAAGCTCCACTTCCCACGATGGCTGCATATAGAAGGAAAATTTTGTGAAGAAAAGTAAGACGTCGTGATATAGTGCATAAAAGAAAAGGGATTGTTTTAGACCTGCCAAGAGGAGACTTCGACCATGCCCTTTGGGTCATTGCTCGAACCTAGTGAACTTAATGGCCGAGCCCAGTGCCTTAAACCGCTTCGCAATTCACGTGGCCGATGGAGGTCATCTACATTTGATGGCCACGAAAAATTACCGGTGAAATGAACGTTCGGGCACCTGACATTTAATAGTCTTTTAAAAACATGTGTCACGAAAAAATCAACACAAGAGAAACAAGACTTACAAAGGCCGAAGAGACTTCCTGCGGAGGAATGGGAGGGTCTTCATCCTGCGGGTGGATCGGCGTTTCGGCCGTGGCCTCAGGATCGACCATAGGTCTCTTGCCGCGATCCGCCGCAGGACACGGTCGAACGGTCGCTTCGACGACCGGAGGAGGATGGACGGGAGGAAAGTTGACTGGTCGACGATGGCGTTCCAGCGGGACTTCATCGCTCTCGCTCTCGACATCCTGAACAAAAAGAACAACATGTTGCATTACGACTAGAAACCCAAAGAGACGAGTGGAAGTAGAATTATACCTCCACAATGACCATTGGAGTTGAGGGTGCTTCGACAGGTGCAGCCAACTTCCCCACTGCAGGCGCCACGACCGGCTCCGAAGATGGAGCTGGTGCGACGATTGGATCGGCCGCAGGAAGGGAGACGGCTGGAGGAATCGGGTTTGGAGATGCCGGAGCAGCCTGCACAGAATGAGAGCCGGCAGGAGCAGGCGTCCCAGTAGTGTCACTTGGGACGACATGAATCTCCCGGTCGCCCTTCTTCGCCAATTTCTTGACGCGTTTAGAAGGGCGAGGGGCATCATCCTCCGGCTCGGCCCTTCGGTGGGGGCGTTTGGCAGGGATCGTTCGCTCGGTGACAAGGGTCCTCTTCGTGGGCACCAACTCCTTCGCCCTTGCCACCGCGGCGACCACTTCGACCGTCCTCGACCCGCGACCCCCTGAAGAGCAAAGTAATTAATAACAAAAAATATATAAAAAAAAAAAAGAAAGAAAAACGGAAAAACTACCTTGGGCCGACTCCTTAGGTTGAGCCGAGGACGTTGACTTGGGACGGTCACCGAAGATCTTCCTCACCAGATCTTCGGCCGGGGCGCCGAAGAAGTCGCCGGTATACTCTTCCCACCAATCCCCGAAGGTGTCGGTTCCCAAAGATTCAGGAACTGTCGGCCGAAGTCGGAATTTCCTGCACTTCTCTTGGAACTCTTGGTCCGACGTCTTGCATTCCCTTTCGGAGGAACCGGTAAGACGCCCCCGACTCAGGAGAGACCGAGAGTAGAGCAGGGGGACGGGGCAGCCTTGAAGATAGCCGAGCTGCCGGGCGATAAAATGGGGATGGTAGACCTCCCAGCTGGCTCGGCAGGCATCACAACCAAGAGGAAGGTCGCGAGCCAGAACAAACGACCCCCAACACTGACGGATGTCCGCATCCTCGGACTCGGCCCATGCTGCCGTAGGGAGCTTGAGCGAGGAAGGGTACTCCTAGTGCAGGCATACCAGGAACTCGTCATCCGGGAGGACGTCGAGGCTGAGGAAGTGTTTGAAAACCTCGTCGGCTCGGTGAGGTGGCGCCGGTCGAGAAGCCAGTTGAAGGCCGAGGGTGGTCGTTCGTTGGAAGGCAGGAATCTCCGGTCGAAGGGTGAAGAAGTAAACCTGCAACCAGAGTTGGAACACCCAGAGGGGTCCGTTCTGGTGCGGGTCAATTTTGCCAATGGTCGCCTCGGCCAGGCAACGGTAGAGGTTGGCGAGTATGGCTGGACTGAGCGCCAGTGAGCGACCATTAGCCAGTGCCTGGGCCACCGGCATGTTCTCGACCAGGCATTTGTTTGACCTGGTACAATAGATGAATTTGTTGTACCAGTAGAAGAGGAAGGCCTATTGCTCTCCCTTCCTAAGGCCTTCCTCGCCTCGGCCGGCTAAATGAAGGATGAGGGTGTTGTAGTTGAAGAAGTTCTTGTGGAGCTTCTAAACTTCTTCCCTTGAGGGCTCCCTATCACCCCGGCTTAGCGTTTCGACGGCCCTTTCGTCGAATAGTGCCTTCAGGTCGAGATGAGAAGGGTATCCGGAAAGGGCGGCATCAATAGGAAGGCCGGTTGGAGAAGTCCCAATGATGGCCGAGATGTCGAGGACCGTGGGGCCGAGAGGGCCGAAGGGCAGGACCATGGTGTTGGTGGCCGAACATCATAGACTCAGGGCCGCCATGAGCAGCTCCTTATCCATGGCAATCTCCATGGTCGACAGAATAATGGCCTCATAGATGCCGAGAGCCTTCCATTCCTTGCCAAAGAATGTGCTCATTCGGTCAACCCAGGCAGCCAAGGCCGTGGTGGTCGAGGGCCAGGCTCCCTGGGGCCGCGCCAGAGTCCACTTCGACCAGTCGAACCCCTGCAGCAGGGGTATTAAACACTCCTCCTTGAGCAGGTTAGTGGTCGAGGGCAAGACATACATCACGTTTGAGTACCTGTGCCCATATAGTTTGGTCTCGATTCGACGTGCTTATACTCTTACGAATATAATCACAGTGACCGAATCGGGCTCCGACGATTTGTGAACTTCGCAGAATTAGTAGCCTTGTCTTCAGGCTGTAGAACCCAGAGACCGAGAGTGTTCCTTCCTCGGTCGCAATCGCAAGATAGAGAAGTCAACGACGCGCTCAGAGCTACATCAACAAATTTTACTCCTCGGCCAAGCTCGGCCGACGAGTTGGCACGCCCCGCATTCGACCGAAGGACGTAGTTAGCTTATTAGTTACTCGGCCTGCGCGCCACGTAGGTTTTGTAATTTTTAGAGTCAACAGTATGGATGTCCAGAATCTCCCATAAGTGCGGCAGATTATGTATATATAGAGGAAGAGAGGTTAAGGCAATAAGTAATTAATTTGGGAAGGTTTTTAACCCCAAATCCTCAAGGAAAAAGGGTAACAAATTAGAATCCCAATGGAAAAGGGAAGGAAAGTTGCGGCATTGACTAGAATAAAAGGGGAAGAAGATATATGGCAGATTTTGGAAGAAAAAGGTAAGAAAGGTGTGGCATAGACTAGGATAGTGCAAGGAATCTTTGGTTTGTGTCCTAAAATGCATAAGATACCTTCAAAGTTGCTGGAACTTAGGGATATTTAGGATTAGGACAGGTCAAACAAAAATAGGAAACCTTGGCTTAACTTTCCTACTTCAAGTAGGAAACCTTCTTTGATTAGGAATCCTTGTTTGATTAGGAATCCTTCTTTGATTAGGAATCCTTCTTTGATTAGGAATCCTTCTTAGATTAGGAATCCTTCTTTGATTAGGAATCCTAACACCTTTAGGTCTTCAATTTCGTCCATTCCTTTTGCTCCAAGCATAAGCTATCCATTCCAAGCCCAATTTTGCCCCAAAATGCTCCAAAATGCACCTTTTTGCTTCCTTAGCCATATGAACCTAAAAACACACGAAAATGGCTTAAACTACTAAAATAACTATGAACTAACAACATAAATGTACGAAAACAAGCTAACTAAGTCGCCTAAATATGCTCGTATCAAATGAGCAAATTTTTCTCCCTTTCTCTGATATTGTGCTTCTTAGTGTCATTTAAATAAGAGGAAGCGGGCTCGGGGATGGGGTTGATCCTCTTAAATAAGTTTTGCACTATTAGGTGCTTGAATAAAATACAGGAAGAGTTGGTTACCATTTTCTGATGAATGCAAGAAAATAGGTTACTGACCATAAATCTCTCAGCATCAACTTATGTTATTTCTTTTGACCATAACTTTAGCCTTGCAAACCATTTTGTATTCACAAATCCATGCTCCTCTAAAGGTTATCCTTCGTACTTCTATTTTTGAGAAAGTGTGGGTTGAGGTTGGATATATATTATTGATATCTAACTATCAATTCACTATTTACGGCATGCTTGAAGTTGACTGCTTGTGGTCGAGGCACTGCAAACCAGAAGATACATGCTTATGGGATCATCCTTATTGTACGTGCATACTATATAATCTTAGATGAAAATTTGTAAAATAAAATATTAGTGGGTAGTTCATTGTATCATCAAGTGAAGAATTAGGTGTGGGCATTGTGGCTTTCCCTTTCAGTTTAGGCAGTTACATAGTTTAATTTTTTTTCATTCATAGATCATGCTAGAAAAAAAAAATTAGACAAATCTAAAATTATTAGAACATCCAATTTTAGTGAAGAAAGTTCACAAAAAGAAAAACTAAAATAAACACCGTTTAATCTAACGGTCATACGGTTTCCCATTTTGGGTGATCTTTTTTAGAGATAATCTTTGAGGAAATACCATTTGGATCGTTGAACTCCCTCTAATAAGTTATTTCAGGATCCCTTAACCGAAGCTCACTATCAGATTCACTTCACTATGTAGGTTTTACTGAGTATTGTGCTGCTCATAGTTTATAACTGTTCTGATCATATTCTTGCCATTCGAGAAAAAAGAGCGGCTAATACCAGGGAAGCTGTAGCAAGACATGCACGAGAAACTGCACAAGCATGCAGAAGATGGAAATCTATAGCAGACATTAGTCAAGAAGCGTAAAATTGGATTGCAAGGGCAGATGTCTCGCCCATTTTCTCGCAGAAAATCCGTAAGGGGCTAAGCAGAGCCACTAGAGGTTTTAGGCGAAGGCACATCATTACCACCAAAGATACCAGGTACACTTAAGCGGAGAGCATACATCAGAAGCTGCTTCAAAACAAGGAAAATGGAACCTAGCAACCTTACAGAAATGATGCAATTCTTTGAGGATGATCCAAATAGTAATGAAGGTTTTGATCTACAGATTGGAGATAAAAATATTAAAAAACAAGCACTAAAAGTTAAAAAATCAGGGACTTTTCTTTGAGTCCAATCCACTATGTAAATAAGGTTCATACACGTAAAGGCTGGCCTAGCCCTAGGCGAGTACAAACACCAATGTAAGCATGTATGATAAGCAGTAACATAAGTATGACCATGCCATGGTAAATCGATAATTCTAGCCCATATAATACTATTCATGGTCGTAAATATAATTAAGGCATCCCACAATAATACACATACATGTGCATCATGTAGGATTTAGGATAATTTCATAAATTTCGTCAATACGCTAATTCTTATAACCGCTAGTCTAATCATGGTATGATGTAAAAGATTCTTTATTATTAAATATATTTCTGGAACTAAATAAATATGTAGTAATTAAAATCAAAGACCCACTCATAGTTACTTGCGAAGTCGCAGCCGTTCGAACTAGTACATGTGGATCGCCAATGCTAATCGTACCTAAGCATAATATAGATACCAATTAGTAAAACTCAATTAAAATGTCTGAATTTGGAAAACAGACGGCGGATTCAGAATCAGCGCATCAAAATATCCTAAAAATGATCCCGAGGAAATTTTGTAAAAAGTCAACGGGAAAGTCATTGCTCAACCAAAAGGTTAACCAAGACGTTGAGGTGGTCAATTACATTGAAACTTTGAAATTTCACTAAACGGATGCCAAAAATGGACTCGGAACATCAAAATTAGCCTAGGAGGGGTCTCGACGAAACTCGAAAAATCAACGCAGGGAATATTCCAATAATATTCTAGAAATATTTCGAATCCATTCATAAATGGATCGGGTCAATAGGTCGGATCCTGAGTAAAATGATTGGGTCGAATACCAGGTTTTGGATCCGGGTGCTGGGTTGTGGAGTCGATCAACATGGTCTTAGTCGCCTGTGATAGCCAAATTTTTAAGGGAGAAAACGCTGGAAAATCCCAACTCTGTTTGGGGTCATTTCTCCGTCAAAATCATCAATACATATGGAATTGAAGCTTAGGACAAGAGGAATTAGATTATACCATTATGGTCTTTGATCGTGACTGGAGTTGATCAGAAAAAAGGTCTGAAACTCGCGGATCTCCGTCGGCAAACTGGGGAAGTTTCCCTCGAGTTGTTTCTAGACCAAATTGTCACCAAAACACTTGTCTAATGAGTCAATCCTCATTAAAATGACACGGGGAAGGCAAACCAGGCCGTCCAGACCTTTACCTTGGTCAAAGATGGTGGAAACTTACTAGAGAATGAGGTGATAAGTGATTCTTGGCCTAGCCGTTTCCGTGCAGCACAGAGAGGAAAGTTGAGAGAAAAGAGTTTGAAAGAGAGAGTTGGTGGTGTCGAAGCTCTTCAAGACAGCTGATGGTGAGATTGTGACGACCCGTCCCTAATTTTACATTTAATTTCCTTCCCGAATGTGTAAATTAAAGATTATGCCCTTATTGGCAAAGTGGAACCTAACAGGGATGTATTTATTTGGCTTTTATTTATTCTTCCTATTATCGTAATTAAATGGTACTTGTTGTTACAAATACGTGAGTGCGAGTTAGACCCGAATTAGATTTGTAGCAAAGATGTTACGCTTAGTTAAAGTGCATCAACAACGGGTAGAATTGTACATGTGTGTACTAATAATTTAGTGTAGGAAATACTACTTTTGATAAGGAGACAGATTTCGTGTACCTTGAATTATACAAAATCTTATCACTTTTCTCCTTAATAGTCGAGTCTCGTGACCCTATCTCACCACCAATCAGCTTTTCTCCTCATTTTCCTTACCCAATAAGAACCTTCTCCTTTCTGTCTACTCAGAAGTCTTCCCTTTCTCTCTCTCTCTCTCTCTTCTTCTTCTCTCTTGCATGTCGAGCCTCTGCCTTCTCTCTGCAACACAAACACCATAATCAAACTTCATGAATCGGACATCAAATCACCATCACTGTGCTCCCCTCATCACCACGTGTCCATTCGTACAAGCCGATTAAAAAATGATCAAGTTTTGAGCTTCCAACTTGGAACTCCAACTTTGGTGTAGGTTTTCTGGAGACTTTCCGTTCGAGTCACAAGGTTTTGGTTGGTCTAGATGCAACTAAGCAACTCCCTGGAGTCCCTAGCCTAAGTTTGAAGTCGAGCCAACGTGTAAACACGCGGCTTTGGGAAGTTGGAGTTAGGTCCGAGACTTTTGAGCTATTTTCAATCCATTTCCGTTCACTTTTTAGATTCTCAAAGGTAAAATCTTGTTCTTCTCTTCCCCAGCTTCATTTCCATATAAAGTACGTCGAAAATGGTTGAGAAATAAGGAAGTTATGAAATTTTAAAGTTTTCACAAAATCTCGGCAAAATTTTCCAGAATCCAGTGAGCTAGACAGCGACAGACAGTGATGGCGGCGGAGGAAAACTAGAAACGAAGGGGAATATTCCGTTAAAGTTAACGAAATATTCTGACGCTGTTAAGGTAACACCGTTAACTGACGTTGTTAGGTTTAACGGAATATTCCTTCAGGATTTGCCAGCGCGTGGACGCACGTGTGGCCGCGACTTGGCAGTGCGTGAGGGCACATGAGACCTCATGCCGGTGAGTGGTCGACGTGTACGGGTCCATGACGTCATGTAGAATGTTTTCATATATTTAAACCTTCCATTTGAGCAAACTATGAGGGATTTTCCTAGCCTTTTCGTGTATGTCCTAATTAATTAACTACTATAGTTGTTTCACATATAGGAGAGAATTATCCCAAGGAGGTACGAGGACAAGCAAGGCTAGGAGGCTACGATCCGAATACGTATCAGTGAGTGGGCATTTGTTTATATATATATATACACACACATATATACATATATTATATAAAGTTTTATAGTTTCCAAATGCTTTTGGATTGATATTATGTCTATTATGCCATGTTTTATTTCATTTGGAAAGTGCTATTATATTGTTGAGATTTATAAATTATAATGGCATGTTCATATACATTTTACCTGCTCATCATAAATGTTTGCACCGGTGTAGTACTCGCCCCAGGCCAGGGCCACGCTTCACGTGTATGTTCACATTGCACCGCACGCTCACTTTGGATCCATTGTATGGCGTACGAGGGATCTCTAGAGGTTCTAACATTTCCATAAATAAATGTGGGAGTTTACTTCCGGTTGTGTAATAAGTACCTTAACTAGATTCGACTGCTCTACTTATGTCGTACTGTCATCTATGCTCTGACTACTTATATTTTATGGGTTCTTCCCACTACTGCGCACTCTCTTTATTAGCTTAAATAAATGTTAGCTTTGGTTTAAATTTATCAATATTTTATACATCACTTTCATTTTGGCTACGTCACCTCCGGGTATTGCCCAGCATGCCTTGACTCCAGTTGCAGTGTGTCAGAGATGGTCATGATGATCTCAGCCATGATTTTCTGAGGGTATGAAACAGATGAAAGAGAAAGATGAGGGGGAGAGAGTTCGAGAGTGTCGGAGAAAAAAAAAAAAAGACATGGGACAAAAGAGGATAGTAGAAGTGGGATGTGGGCTCCACTGGCCAACAAAAGTTCCATAAAAAAATAATATAATAGTAGAAAAAAATATCTAAAATATAAATTTAACAGAATACCCTCAAATTTCGTAGTTCCGTAAAATCTTCACCATAACTCCAATTTTAGTTCCGCTTTCTCCCACGCGTTCGTAACATCTAGTAATGCTAGGTAACACTAAAAGAATGGGTCATACGTCTCACAACACGACGGTCAACAGAAGTCAACAGAGCCTCTAGAGGCATTTTAGTCATTTTACACTTTTAGTATTAAAATATCGTAAATTCAATGACAGGTCCTAACTGAAATCTTAACACCTATCCACTAAAATATTAAACCACATGCATAATATTTTTTTTATTTTTTTATTTTTTTTGCTAAAGTGAATCATGAAAATATTATGTCATATAACATTTAGAATTATGTAAGTGGTGACAAAAGCTCCTTATAATCTTAAATCATACTTACCAAGTTACCAACTGTGTTTTTAATATTTACATATTTTCCCTTTTATCTATTATTGTTGTGAAAGAAAATCATATCATTATTTGAACTCTTGATTTGATCCTCCACTTAGTGAAAGTGGAATGATAAAATTTGGAAATCAATACCACTGAGAATTGTATTGCTAGAAATATCAACTGGTGACAGGTAATTTTGCGGTGTTTTACATTATAGCCCATAGATCAAGTTGGATCTGGGAAATAAAATCATTATATTCTAACCATGCTACCAATAGACTTGTTACTTAGCCAAGCCAAAACTACAAAATGACACCACCTATAAAAATTTAATTTTAATTATATCTGTAAAAATTTATTTATCCATTTCTGCAAGATCTGTTTCACAATTCATGCAGGAGCAAACACCCTAGATTTGTAAAAAGAACTAAAATCTCTCAAAATCCCAATGGAATACACCCCCTTAGAATGGTGGCGAACTGTTTCATATATTTTCTCGAATGGTGGTTCGAACTTAACCAGAATGTTAAGGAGACTAAACTTGGTAACGATATGCGATGTGTGGTTGTTTAAAATAGCTTTGGAGATAATTTCTGTCGCTGTATTAGTGTACTCTGCTGATTAATGGAATCTGTTTGGTTGTTTTCGGGACAATGGGACTGATGAATGCTTAGAGCTGCAGGATCAATTTTAGAAGCATAATATGACATGGATCATGAAGCACTTTCGTGCACTACGTTCGTCAACATGAAACCCCAAAGGGTGAGGAGCTGTCAGTTTTTTACGGAACTGCTTTTATTATCATGCTTCTGTGCACTCACAAGTCAGTAATTAAAATTACGTCTCCCCTTAGTTCCTTGAGTGGGATTGTCACTTGTATAATTTATTTTCAATTTTTTATATGTGAAAGTGGAAGATTCTTTTGATCCTGCATTAGAAGATGAATCCGAAACTATTGAGCATTTACTAGCAGAACCTAAAAGTGAATATGTTACGGTAGATGGCGTCTTATGTTTTGACAAGGAAAATGCAGGACAGTGCTTAAACATGGAAGATTTTTCCTGTGGATATGACTTTGGTCTTAATACATGTGGCGGTAATGCTACTAAATGCTAGTGTTTATGGTTTCGGCGCCCTTATTAGTTAAACGTATAAAACTAAGTCCTGCTAGGTTTTTTTTTTTTTTTTCCTTATTCTTTGATGCATATGAAATATGGACACTTTGAACGTTGTTATTGAATTTCTTTGAGCGTTGTATTATTGAATTTCTTGACCTTCGATCCCTAGAGTGAGATTCTTCCGTCACTCAGGAAGACCCTCTTGCTGAAAGAAAAAAAAAACAATATAAAATGGAAGAAAAAAATTCTATCAAGGGATTTTAACATTTGACACCTGCATGTAGTGAAATCTTGTTTCCTTGATGATAAAATAGACACCAATGATTTTAATCGAAATTCATGTATTTTGGTTTCATTTTTCCAAATAAATTTTGGAATCGCGTCTGTTCTCAATCTAATGTTGTATGTTTTTTGGTGTTGGAGCGAGATTTCCTACGAAAGGAAATACCTCTACAGATATGCTGACCGCAATCTTCACGTTCGCTGAATCCTTCCTTGAGGTGTCCCAAAATAATCTTCCTCTTCCATGGCTTGCCCAGGCAGGGTACCTGTAAAAGCTCAAGTCAGTCGATTGATTTCTCTTCTCTGGATTCTCTCGGGTTATCCTTACGTACCTTGTTCTTTGGCTCCTCTCCCTATTTATAGGATTGCATGCTTGAGGATCAAGCACCACGACCAGTAGCGCATCCCTCTCGCCCCCTAGTCTGCACACCTATCTGCTTTTATACAGACACACACGCATACATATATATTGACTTTGACACCGACACTAAGTTGCGTCACGGACGCAAGAAATACACGGACGCAAGGGAACGTGCCTAGATAACTACCCCACTACGGAGAAGAAGTGGGGGAGGGCGACAGGTCATGGCAGTTGTTCCCAAAGCATGCAACCATATGACGGATGACCACTAGGCAAGTGGGGAAGGAGAACTGGTCGTGATGCTTGATCCTCAAGCATGCAATCCTATAAATAGGGAGAGGAGCCAAAGAATAAGGTACGTAAGGATAACCCGAGAGAATCCAGAGAAGAGAAATCAATCGACTGACTTGAGCGTCGAAGCATCTTTTACAGGTACCCCGCCCGGGCAAGCCATGGAAGAGGAAGATTATTTTGGGACACCTCAAGGAAGGATTCGGCGAACATGAGGATTGCAGTCAACATATCTGTGGAGGTATTTCCTTTCGTAGGAAATCTCGCTCCAACATTTGGTCTTCTTAAGGCGGGTTGCATTCTGCTCATCCTCGAGGAAGGCACAATGAATTTGAACTTGGTGTATGTGACTAACTTTATGCATAAATATATCACAGATCTCTTCGTGAAATTAGCACCCTTCAAGTACGTAGTATTTTGCATCATTTCTCTATAACACTTGATGTGACAATTGAGGGGGATGCTGGATTTATTTAGACTGCTGAATTATTCGCGTATGTGATTGCTGTTTTGATGAGATAGTGATTTAGTAGGTTCTTGACGGATTGCTGGATGAAGTCGATGAAGTGGAGGATATGTTAGCGTGAGTCAATATTAGGAAAAAAAGGGAATGTAAATAATAGGAGTCCTTTATTAAGTAGGTTTGTGTATATGTTTTTTGTTTCCTTGTAAAACTATAATAGCACATATATATATTTCTAAACAAGTAATAGAAGATTAAATTATTCCCGTAAAAGTTCTATTTGGTATCAAGAGCGCCGAAACCCTAGTTTTTCTGCTGTGCTTGGTTGACTGTTTTTCTGCAAATTTTCTGCAGAAAACAGTGGTACCGTGTGTGTGTGTAATCTTGCTGCGTGTGCAGCAGTGTGGGTGGTGCGTTTTTTCTGCAATTTTTCTGCAGCAAATAGTGTCGTTGTGTGTGTGTGGTATTGCTGCGATTTCTGCAGTGTTTTTTTCTGCAATTTTTCTGCAGTAAACAGTGTTGCTGTGTGCAGTGTGGTTTTCTGCAGTGTGTTTTCTGCAGTGTTTTCTGCAGTGTGTTTTCTGCAGTGTTTTCTGCAGTGTGGTGAATCTCAGTATTAGTCTTGGTTTTTTTTTTTTTTGTGAGTAAAGTCGAATGGCATCAGAAGGAGGCAGTGGCATGTTGAAGTTAGAGGGCAGTAACTCAACCAATAATCCAGTATTGAATCCGGTTGTTATTCAGAGTGATGCGTCTGCTGTACCAAATACCGTGAAATTAAATGGATCAAATTATCCTCTTTGGTCCAAAGTTTTGGAGATGCACATTGCTGGACGCGGTAGGAAGGGCTTTGTGACTGAGAGCACCAAGGAGCCTGCTGAGAATAGTGCTGAGTATGAGACGTGGGAGACAGGGAATGCAATAGTAAAAGGGTGGTTGATCAATTCCATGGAACCTGCTATCATGGGATTTTTTATTCACCTGCGTACCGCTAAAGAAATTTGGGAAGAAGTGGCTCGGACTTATTATGATGGCTCAGATATTTCTCAGATTTATGAATTGAAGGTTAAATCGTTCAGACTTCGTCAAGAGGGCCGGCCAGTTGGCCTGTATTATGCTGATCTCAAGTCCGTTTGGCAGGAGTTAGATTAACGGAGACCAATCAAGATGGTATGTGCTGTGGATTTCAAGACACTTCGAGAAGAAATTCAAGTTGATCGTGTGTATGCTTTTTTGGCGGGTTTGGATGATGTGTTTGATAAAGTACGTAGTGATATTTTACGTACTCAGCCTTTACCTTCTGTTGAGGAGGTGTTTTCTATTGTTCGGCGTGAAGCTCAACGACATGCTACCATGATGAGGGGGGGGAGTAACAATCAAGGAGGGTTGCCGTCCATGGCAATGATCTCTCGGCCAGCTGGTACTCATCGTGCTAGTAATTTTTCTAATCAATCTTTAAATTCTCGACCTTTCAACCGAGAAAATAAAGATGATTTGAAGTGTACTTTCTGTGGACAAACTCGTCATACTGAGGATACATGCTTTACTAAGCATGGGGTGCCTGATTGGTTTCCAGAGTTAAAGAAAAAATTGTGTGCCAAGGAGCGTGGAGGAGTCGGATCCAGTGGAGGCTGTGCCTCCCTTGCTGCAGCTACACCCACAGTCCAGGAAGCCGTGCCTAGTTCTCGTGACTCCAGTCAGAATTTGTTGCTTGGTACTCGGGGTGACTCGTCTTCTGACACAGGTACTGTGGGACGTGTTCTCTTAGCCTCCGAAAATCAGCACCATACAGGTTGGATTCTGGACTCTGGGGCAACGGATCATATGACATATGATAAAAATATGTTTCAATACATGACCATATCTCACAGGAAAAATATATCAACTGCCAATGGTACTTTGGCACCTGTGTGTGGTGCCGGCACTGTGCATCTTACCCCTACACTTCCCCTACATCATTGCTTGCTTGTTCCTTCTTTATCCCATCATTTGTTATCCATACCACAGGTTACTGAACAATTGGATTGTGTTGTTCTAATGTATCCATCATTTTGTCTCCTTCAGAATATTCAGACCAAGGAGATAATTGGGCATGGCACTAAGAGAGAGGGGTTGTACTATGTGGACGACGTCGTTTCTGGCAGAGCTAATGTGGTTCGAGCGTCCCGGTCTAGTAATTTACAAGAAGTGTGGTTGTTGCATCGTCGGTTAGGGCATGCATCTTTTGGGTATTTACGGCATATGTTACCTAGTCTATTTAGTGGAATAAATGAATCAGACTTACATTGTGAAGTATGTATTCTTGCTAAAAGCCATCGGGCTTCGTTTCCTCCTAGTATGAATAAAAGAGCTTTACCGTTTGAACTTGTGCACTTTGATGTTTGGGGACCATCTCCTGTTGTTACCTCTTCTGGGATTAAGTGGTTTGTTACGTTTGTTAATGATTGCACTCGTATGACGTGGTTATATGTGTTAAAAAATAAGAGTGATGTTGGTATGGTATTCCAAACCTTTTCTCAAATGATTCGGACACAATACTTATCTGTAATTAAAGTTCTTCGTTCTGATAATGGTGGTGAGTATCTTAATTGTGAGTTGTCGGAGTTTCTTTGTGATCAAGGCATTCTCCATGAAACAACCTGTCCCTATACTCCACAGCAAAATGAAGTGGCTGAATGGAAAAATCGCCATATCTTAGAAACGGCACGTGCTCTACTTCTGGGCGCGTCTGTTCCTAAGATTTTTTGGCCTGAAGCAGTTACTTATGCTGTCTACGTGATTAATCGTATGCCCTCTCGGGTGATTGACTTTCGAACTCCTCTTCAAGTCCTCACTCAACATGTTCAGGTGATGTCTACTTATACTCTCAAGCCCCGGGTATTTGGTTGTGTGGCTTATGTGCATATTCCGAAAATTCATCGCACTAAGTTGGATTCGTGTGCCCTTTGATGTGTGCTTGTTGGTTTCTCATCTCACCAAAAAGGATATAAATGTTATCACCCTGAGACTCGGCATATGTATGTTACTATGGATGTGACCTTTTCTGAATCAGAGTTCTTTTATGCCCCCGTATCTTCATCTTCAGATCACCAAGGGGAGAGCTCTAGTGGTGATCTGGAATGGTTGGACTTGGGAGAAAATACTGTGGTTGATGCTGAGGCCGTGCATGCTGATGCCGTACCTAATGCGGCAGTGATCATACATGCCGTGCCACACCCAGCTGAAATACCAAACATGTCACGGCATAAGTCAGAAGTTGCTGCCGAGAGCAACATGCAGTCAAAAACAAAAGATGCCGAGAGTGATCTGCAGTCAGGACAGTTCATTGTCGAGCCTACTTGTGTAACCCCCTCTCTCCCTAGCTCCACGGTGATGCCCAATGATTCTTCTCTGAATAAACCTGAGGTAAGTATTGTGGATGATTATATAACTAATGCAAGTACTGATGTAAATACATATAAGCTGCCGTCGAGACAAAATCGGGGTGTGCCACCTGACAGGTTTTCTCCGGAAGGCAAAGTGAAGTATCTGATAGCCAACTATGTCTCATGCAATGGTCTTGCACCAGAGCGTAAGACCTTGATAGACAATATGGAGGCTATTCGAGTACCAACTCGTGTGGATGAGGCTCTAAAGGATCCAAAGTGGGCAAACGCAATGGATGAAGAAATGTTGGCGTTACAGAAGAATAATACCTGGGAGGTGACGTCCTTGCCAGAGGGAAAAAAAACAGTTGGATGCCGGTGGGTGTTTACCGTCAAATACAAAGCCGATGGATCAATAGACAGGTACAAAGCAAGGTTGGTAGCTAAAGGATACACCCAAACATATGGTGTAGATTATCAAGAGACATTCTCTCCGGTTGCCAAGATGAATACGGTACTTGTTCTGATATCTTTAGCCGCTAATATGGACTGGCCATTAAAACAGTTTGATGTGAAAAACGCTTTTCTCCATGGGAACTTGGAGGAAGAAGTATATATGGATTTTCCTCCTGGGTACAGTGCTGGTAGAAGTACCCAAGTATGCCGGTTGCGTAAGTCTCTTTATGGGCTGAAGCAATCGCCTCGTGCATGGTTTGATAGGTTTACTCAAGTTATGAAAAAGATTGGGTATTATCAGAGTCATTCTGATCATACATTGTTCGTTAAACGAAGACAGGAAAAAGTGACAGCCTTAATCATCTATGTAGATGACATGATTATTACTGGAGATGATTGTGATGAGATTTCAAGGTTACAGAAGAATCTTGCGGCTGAGTTTGAAATGAAGAACCTGGGCGATTTGAAATATTTTCTTGGAGTTGAAGTTGCTCGATCTTCGAAAGGTATTTTCTTGTCACAACGTAAGTATGTTTTGGATTTGCTAAAAGAAACTGGTATGCTGGGATGCAAGCCAGTAGATACACCTATTGTTGAAAAACATCATCTATGTGTGGATCTGAATCAGAAATCAGTTGATAAGGGGAGATATCAGAGACTTGTAGGGAGACTAATTTATTTGGCTCATACACGGCCTGATATTGCCTATGCAATAAGTGTAGTAAGTCAATTTATGCATACACCAAGTCTAGATCATATGGTTGCTGTTATGCGTATCTTAGCATATTTAAAGTCTGCACCTGGGAAAGGAGTTCTATATCGGAAGTATGGACATTTGAGGATTGAGGGGTTCACGGATGCTGATTGGGCAGGAAGTGTAGGTGACAGACGGTCTACTTCGGGATACTTTACTTTTGTAGGAGGAAATTTGGTTACATGGAGAAGTAAAAAACAGAAGGTAGTATCAAGATCCTCGGCTAAGGCCGAGTATCGAGGGATGGCTCACGGCATTTGTGAGATTCTCTGGCTTCGAAAGCTTCTTGAGGGGCTTGGGTTCAAGCCAAAGGAAACCATGAGACTATACTGTGATAATAAGTCAGCAAGAGATATAGCTGATAATCCGGTACAGCATGATAGGACAAAACATGTAGAAGTTGATCGACATTTTATTAAAGAGAAGCTTGAAAGGAATATTGTGTCAATACCTTTTGTGAAGTCAGAGGAGCAACTTGCCGACGTTCTAACTCATGCAGTATGTAGTCGAAGGTTTGATGACTCACTTGTCAAGTTGGGCATGTGTGATATCTATGCACCAACTTGAGGGGGAGTGTTAGCGTGAGTCAATATTAGGAAAAAAAAGGAATGTAAATAATAGGAGTCCTTTATTAAGTAGGTTTGTGTATATGTTTTTTGTTTCCTTGTAAAACTATAATAGCACATGTATATATTTCTAAACAAGTAATAGAAGATTAAATTATTCCCGTAAAAGTTCTATTGGATATACATGCAATAAATGGTCTTGCAAGCCCTTGCGATGATTATCTTCTAGGTGAAATTTTGCGTAAGTTGTCGGGTGATGATGACATTTATGGAGTGCTTTCTCTTTGCTTTTGTTTTCTAATGCTTTATTTCTTTCCCGAGTGCAGATATTGGATTTATAGGACAAGCTTCTGAACTGGGTTTTGGTTCTTCTGAAGGATCACGTAAAAGAAACTCATGTTCTGCAAATCAGTCTCCAGGATTAAGTGGTAGTTGTAACACTGCTGTTGTGATATCTGAATCATCAACTGTGACCATTCAAGAATCTGAATGCAAGAATAATTCTATTGACAAGGCCGTAACTCATGAGTTCCATAGTAACTTCAGGCAGAAAAAAAAAAGACATCGAACACCAGTCGCCTATCCTGCTTCAATCATTTTACAAAATCTTGATGAGTTAGATAATGATGAAAAACCTTCAGTAAGTGGAATAGTGTCTGCTGCTTTTCTTAAGGAGAAAAGACTACATAAGCCTACTCGAAAATACATTGAGGAATTTCTGGACAAGATGTCAAAAGATTCCAAGGGGAGGGCAGATTGTTATGCTGTTACTACTTCAGAGAGTCGACGCTCGAAGGTCAGATCACAGAATAAACATCATCATCTGAGGCCTAGGACATTGGCATCAGTCCGTGAGGATGATTTAATTTCTGAAAACCGGACACTGGCTGAATTCAGGAAGCAAAGAGCATGTCGAAAAAAGTATGCATCAATTTCGGTAGGAGAAAGTTCAAACCTGCACACCTTTATTAGAATTATTACTATTAAATTTGAAATATTTAGAAGAAAATTTCTCCCAACTTCTTTGTCCTCTGTCTCTCTATTCCAGTTGTATGGTCGTTTCTCTTTCCATGTTTGTTTTGATTTGTCTTATCAGTTATCAGTAATTTCATAAACAGTGAAATTAACTGTGACCGTCTGTAGATTGCTGTACATTTTCATGTAGAACTGGACTATTGGTCTACTATTATTCCTTTGTGCCTGCTAAATAGCCCACGGTTACTGCTATCCTGCATTATGCCTAGCCAAAGAAAACTAGCACTCTAAATGTATTGAGAGTTTCAAATCCATCTTTACATTATGTCCCCCATTTCTTATTGCAAAACTTTGTATTTTGCTAGCGTGCTTCCTGGTAGTTGTGATGTTTATTGACTGGAAAGAAAGAAAAAACATAGAAATCAGAATGAATTTGTCTTTTTTCTTTCCTTGAACAACTATGATTGTCAATAGTGTTGTGAATTTTTCTTTTGGGTCATGTAACGCCACAGTTTCAGAAGTTCAATTGTCTTTGTTATTCTGCACAGATGCTTGAGTGTGATGAATCTGATGAGTCATATGAGTCCAATGAGCAACCTATAACATCTGAGTCTGAAGATGACTATGTTTCAAGAAAAAAAATCAACAAAGCATGATCGAAGGAAGCATCAAAGGATGCGGACTCCCTCTGAGGTGACGACATTGGTTGATGGTATTTCTCAATACGGAGTTGGACAATGGACAGACATAAAAAGGTTCCTATTTGCATCTCGTTATCGCACACCACTAGATCTCAGGGTACATCACAGCTTTCCAATAATGGGAATAATATGCCCTCCATTTGCACAGAAAGTGGAGAGAGCCAGTTACGCAAGGCGCAGGCCCCTTAAATTGGGGCAGGCTCCGTGAAGGTTTCATACGCCATTTTAAGACCAGATTTCTACTGCCTTTCTCCATTTTGTGTTCTAAAGGAGGACTTGAATTTCAGTTGAACAGTTGTCTTTGCGGTTTAACTTCTAACTTCACTACTTGCGCACGCTGCAGGACAATGGAGAAATATTTTAGGGAGGAGCTGCGGAAGGGAACTGAAGAACGAGGCTAGACTTATATCTGTTTATACTTTTACATTTTAGGATACAAAAACTGTCATGTAACCTAAACTTGTCTAGCTGTCGTTTGGCTACCACAGGTTTAGCAAAAGGAGATGCGTGCTTTACCAAAGTCGTTGGTGCCCCGTGTCTGCGAGCTGGCCACAGTCCATCCGTATCCCAGGCAGCGCGGCAAAAAGTTTGCTCCTCCCATACTTTCAATTGCCAGTAAAAGTGCTTCATCTGACCATATCAGAAGGTATGTACGACGGAAGAACCGTTTTCGAAGTTCAATAACTGGTGCAGTAAATCAGTAGTCACTACTCAGGAATGTACCCAAGTTTAGTTGTAAAAATTCTCTGTTATAACATCAAGACAATTAGGCCAAATTTTCTATTGTGAGTAGGCCTGGCAATTTCTGACACGACCCGATAACCCGACACGACACGACACGAAATTAACAGGTGTTTGGGTCGACACGATAACGAATCGGGTCTTATCGGGTAACCCGATAAGCACCTGTTAAGATAACGGGTTGGGTCGGGTATACACGTGGGTAAACACGATACACGATAAGCAGAATATTATTTTTATAATTTTATAACCCTAAAAAAATACTGTAATAATTATATACATTAATTTTACAATTTTATACCCCTAAAAATTATAATAAATATATATATATATATATATTAAATTAACTATAAAATTTATAATAATTATAATTATTATATATACTATAATAATTATACCCCCAAAATATTAAGTCTATCTATACTAATTATATATATATATATATTAAATTTTATAAAAACTATAATGCATATTAATTAATAATTTAATATGCATGAATCATGATCATGCATTTGCCAACTTGCCGCCCTTTTTGAAAAAGAAAAATGGAGGGAAAATGAAAATGTTAAGAAAAGTTGAAAATAAAACAAAAAAGTGAGGGAATTAGGGAAAGATGTTGGAGGGAAAAGTGAAAATGATAAGAAAAAGTTGAAAATGAAACAAAAAAAAGAGGGAAAAATGAAAATTAATAGAAGTGGTGAGAAATTTTTTTTTTTTTTTTTAAGTTATTAACTTTTTATCACACACATGACTGTCATGACATATCTCACTATTTTTATAATGACACACGTGACACGTGATGTATGTACTATTCCGTGTACCAGTCGATTATAATTTATACGTACAAAATAAATAGATTTAAATCTACTTAATAAATATATATATACACACACACACACACGGAACTTGATTGATGGCATACGAATTCTCCAAAACTAATTTCAACGATCCCAACCGTCAAACTTGTTTGTATATGCTTTGAGATCACATCAACAAAAAATCATAAAAAATAAACATTCAGAGATCAAGTAACGAGACAAAGCTTTTCAACGGTTATAAACGAAAAATCACGATTTAACGGTTATTTTAACTCTGATTTTGATGATTTTTTATAACTACACTCCTTGACCCTATATGAATACAATGAATTAATTCGATCTTCAATTTAAAATATTTACACAAGTGGATACCACAAAATCTTATGTTATACTTAATGAAAGTATAAATAAACTCTAAGTGTTAGTCAATCTATCGTTTTACGAATTCTCCAAAACTAATTTCAACGATCCAAACCGTCAAAATTGTTTGTATATGCTTGGAGATCACATCAGCAAAAAATCACAAAAAAAAAACATTCAGAGATCAAGTAACGGGACAAAGCTTTTCAACGGTTATAAACGAAAAATCACGATTTAACGGTTATTTTAACTCCGATTTTGATGATTTTTTATAACTACACTCCTTGACCCTATATGAATATAATGAATGAATTCGATCTTCAATTTAAAATATTTACACAAGTGGATACCACAAATCTTATGTTATACTTAATAAAAGTATAAATAAACTCTAAGTGTTAATCAATCTATCGTTTTACGAATTCTCCAAAACTAATTTCAACGATCCAAAACGTCAAAATTGTTTGTATATGCTTGGAGATCACATCAGCAAAAAATCACAAAAAAAAAACATTCAAAGATCAAGTAACGGGACAAAGCTTTTCAACGGTTATAAACGAAAAATCACGATTTAACGGTTATTTTAACTCCGATTTTGATGATTTTTTATAACTACACTCCTTGACCCTATATGAATACAATGAATAAATTCGATCTTCAATTTAAAATATTTACACAAGTGGATACCACAAAATCTTATGTTATACTTAATGAAAGTATAAATAAACTCTAAGTGTTAGTCAATCTATCGTTTTACGAATTCTCCAAAACTAATTTCAACGATCCAAACCGTCAAAATTGTTTGTATATGCTTGGAGATCACATCAGCAAAAAATCACAAAAAAAAAACATTTAGAGATCAAGTAACGGGACAAAGCTTTTCAACGGTTATAAACGAAAAATCACGATTTAACGGTTATTTTAACTCCGATTTTGATGATTTTTTATAACTACACTCCTTGACCCTATATGAATACAATGAATGAATTCGATCTTCAATTTAAAATATTTACACAAGTGGATACCACAAAATCTTATGTTATACTTAATAAAAGTATAAATAAACTCTAAGTGTTAGTCAATCTATCGTTTTACGAATTCTCCAAAACTAATTTCAACGATCCAAACCGTCAAAATTGTTTGTATATGCTTGGAGATCACATCAGCAAAAAATCACAAAAAAAAAACATTCAAATATCAAGTAACGGGACAAAGCTTTTCAACGGTTATAAACGAAAAATCACGATTTAACGGTTATTTTAACTCCGATTTTGATGATTTTTTATAACTACACTCCTTGACCCTATATGAATACAATGAATGAATTCGATCTTCAATTTAAAATATTTACACAAGTGGAATTTATATACTTAATAAAAGTATGAATCAACTATAATATTAATAATTATATACATTTAATATTTGTAATAGATTAGTAGTGTATGTATTATTTTTTTTATTAGGCTTTCATTTTCGAGTGTAGATATAGTACTTGAACGAGAAATGTTTTAATGTTTTCAAGTAATATTTATGTCGCAATGTGTGGTATGTGCAAATTGTAAAAAAATATATTTTTTTCTTAACGGGTCATAACGGGTCATAACGGGTCGGGTCACTTTACCCGTTGGGTAAAGTGACACGACCTGTTAAGGACCCGTTAAGATAACGGGTGTGACACGACACGACCCGTTAAGATAACAGGTGTTACACGAAAACGACACGAACACGACCGACACGACCCGTTTGCCAGGCCTAATTGTGAGCAACAGTTTTGTATTCAACGGTTTCGCATTCCCGTTAACTTGTCAAGAAATTTACTTCGGGTAATTTGAAAAACTTGGCTCCATGCTGCTTGTGCTAGAAAGTTATTAATGTCTGCAGTTTGTGGGTTTGATCAGGTGTTAATGTTTTTCTGCTCTAAATTTTGGAAGAAAAACAAAATAAAAAGATCGTTTGCATGAAATTCGGAATGGAACACATATTTCTAACGCAGGATTCACTTATTTATTCATTTCTTGAGGATGTTTCAGAAATTGGAATAAGAGATCCGTCCCTTACATTCTCCTTTTTCATAAGTAAACATTATCAAAAGTTCCATATTTATTTATCCACTTTTGTGACATTATAACATAGGAGCTCACCGACAATGAAAACTGGAACATAACTTGTGTTTTGTTACACTGAAGAGAATCGAACACTTGATATTCGACTTTATAACTGTAGAACTTATGTTTTGTTACACTGGAGAGAATCAAACACTTGATATTCGACTTTAGAGCTGTAATACCCCGATTGTTTTCGGCCTACGTATTTCTACAGAATACCATGTCTAGAGACACACTAGATGTTGTCTACCAAACCTTATAGAGAGTATACTAATTCCACATCAACTTATAACAAGTGACCATACCAAAGATCATATATAGTATTCACATACAGATATTACCCTCCTCCAGCAGGACTTGTGACACCCTCAGTTGTACTAGCGTGCGTTGAGTTCCACATCTGTAAAGTACTAATTCTACGTTGTACTAACTAGCGTGCATTGAGTCCACGTCGGTGAAGTACTAGGTCGATATTACCCATTATCACCATCATCACCATCATCATCATCCCCGCCACTTGGGTCATCGTAATACTGCCTAGGTATGTTATGGTGGTTGTCAGTATTGTGGTTTTTCAAGCTGCTTCCCGGGTACTTAGCACTGCTCTTCTCCATGGCTTTTCCGCCTTCGACACGGTGGTGTAGCGGCTGCTCTTGTCCATTCATTCCTCCCAACATTGCCCTCCTTGGTGCTGCCAAGGAAGAGCTGGCCAGCATCACAACAAATAAAACTGCCACCACCTTCATATTTAATAAGGTCATTAGCTGCTAGAAGAGAGGATTTAGATCATAAACTGAAATATAATTTTGTGGGTTGATGAGTGATTAGCTAGCGAAGGAGTTTGCTCATTATATAGAGGAAGGGCAAAATGAGTAATTATGGGGTCTCCAGTAAATTTTGGACAAGATTTAGTGGAATTTCATATTATTCAACATTAAATAAATTTTTAAATATGTCGATTAGTTAGTGATTGTTGAGATTGGAGAGCAATTTTTGCTGTCCACATTAGCCGCCCTTCCCACCTTTACAAGTGGAATTATATTATTTACCAACACAAAGTAAGTCAATCCAGCATAAAAGAGTATTTGTTGTTTGAGTCGGTTTTTCATGTCAAATTACGAAACATGTTCATCATCATTGTTGTGTTTTGAGCTAATAATATAAAGTTACGTAAATATAATTTTGTACATGACATAATAACACGAGACGATAGTGTGTATCGGAAAATTTTCAAAACAAAAAGAGAAATTTGGGAAGTATAACAGAGAAATCCGAGCGGTCAGAGAAAGTAGACATCCGATCGACGCATGACAATCTCTGTAACTTATTAACAGATGAGTCGAAGGTCTCAAACGACTAGTCGGCATTGTTTTGAAATTCAAATTTGTGTACTTGGTATCTAACTCGTAAAAAACTTCATAAACATATTTTAGAAGTTTAAATACCAAATTATTGCTAACCTATTGAGAGGCTAAATTCATCGTCTTCCTCTTAGTGTAGATAGTATCATTTGTTAAAATAAAAATTAGCAGTTTAGAATTTCAAATTGAAAAGACATGTTATATATATGTACGAAGTGGCAATTCTTGGTTAAAAGGTACTAACATATGGGCACACACAAAGCGTGTGAGAAATTTTTTTTATTTTTGTATTTGAAATAGAAGAAGAGAGGAAGAGGGTGATAGAGAATGTGGGAGTGGGAAGTTTTTTTATTTTTTTTATTTTTTTTAATTAGAGATATATTATGATTATATGTAGGTGAGGCTTTGAAAAAAAAAACAGTAAAATTTGGTGAGGCTTTCTGCCCATATTTCTTATTCATGTTCTGTTTGAATTAAAAAGTTAAACTGGTAATTTCATAAAATTTTAGTTAACAATGAGTGTTTTATTAATTAGTAGAGATATAAACAAGTGATGCAATGCAAGCTTTTGTGAATGGTTACTTAATCATACCGAAGTGACACCTATTCCTCTAAAAAAAGAAATTTTTTGTAGGAAATAACTAACTTAATTGTAATATTTTATGTTATTCCTTCCTCCATCATTCACCAAAAAAGTACAAAGTCTATAAACTAATTTCTTGAGTTTAGTTTCCAGACATTATTGAGTGTCATTGTCCATTCCCTCTTGTGTTTAGTTTAAATTTGGTAGTGCATATGTCACTTTGTATTACGGTATAGTGATATTTTTTTTCACTTGTAAGTGGAAGATATTAAGTTCGATTATCATCAAAAACGAATTTGAACCACATTATTGCTAAACCATTGTGAGGCTTAGCCCACTCCCCACACTCTTAATGTAAATAATATCGTTTGTTACAAAAAATAAAAAAATTTAGTAGTGCATACATTGTTGAACGGCATATTAAATTGAGCTTCATTATCTAGAAGGCCTAATTTGCATATCCCTCTGATACACTAGATGTGTCAACAAATAGAGTCTTAAAAAAATAAAAATCCCTTTTTACGCACCTTAAAACGTTCTTTCTTCCACCAGGTCCCTTTAAAAATAAATAAATAAAAATAAAAATAAAAAACGGAAAACCATAACTTACAAAAATATCCAACATTGTGACGGTTATGTTCAAGACTATTACTATAATGGTATTGAAATGAAATGATAAGTATTAGATGAGATTGAAATATTTTTAAAATGTTGTATGACGTTGCAATTGCATGCAAAGTTGAGGGTGTAAAATATAATTTATTATAATTTAAGGAAGGAAAGAGTTTCGAATTTGGAACGCTGAGTGAAAACCCTAACACCTATTCACAAGGATGTTGAACCACATGCATAATATATTATTTTTTGCTAAAGTGAATCTAGAAAATATTGTGTTAGATAACATTTAGAATTATGTAAGTGGCGATAAAGGCTCCTTGTTATCTTAAATCATACTTACCAAGTTGCCAACTGTGTTTTTAATATATAAATATTTTTACTGTTAACTCTTATTGCTGTGAAAGAAAATCATATCATATTTTAGGCCCATGATTTGACCTCCACTATGTGAAAGTGGAAAAATAAAATTTGGAAATCATTACACTAAGAAAAATGGGTGAGCTTAGCCGCACCATAGCTAGCAATAACGTGGTTTAAACTCGTATTTGGCAAGAATCGAACTTAAGACCTCTCACTTACAAATGAAGAAGAATATCACTAGATCGTAGTACTAAGTGATTACCACTGAGAATTTTAACAACTAGAAATAGCAACCGGTGACAGGTAATTTTGGATTGTTTTACATTAGCCCACAGATTAAGTTGGAAAATAAAATCATTATATTTTTTTTAATTATTTCTGAACGGTTTGGACATCCAATACAAAATCAACATGTGCCCCTTAACCCCACAACTAAGTACTCACTTTCTTCAGTGTCCTAATCCGAACCATAAATATCTATCTACTCTATTTGGAAGATATTAACAACTTAAACCTAACCAGCCCCAGCTGGGCGCACAACAAACAAGCTAAAGGACTAAAGGAGCCACCATGGTGGGTATAAATAAAGATGTCCAACTTTCTAGTGATTTTGATTGAACAGATAGGCCAGCCACTGATTGTGAACTGAGCCAATTGATCCATGCAATTGTACTTGTGAACTAAACCCAATTGTTTTTCTTAAGACTAAGCCCAAGTATGTGATCGAACCATACGAAAACAACATATTGATCCAATTTCGACAACGTAGCCAACAATCAAGGTTTGAAGATAGTTCACATATTCGATATTTTACAAAGATGACTACTTCAGTAATTGAGATTTGAAAATGATCATTTTAGTCAATTTCCTCGAAACAAAGGCAAGAAAAACGCTTTAATATTATCTTGTTGTATTGTCTAACAACATAGAAAACTTATTTTGAAAAATTGTAAATTTAGTAGTTCCAAGTTTTCATAAATGAGCAATCGGGACTCATAGTCCAACAAAAATAAATTTGGGAAGAGAACATTGCTCGTTCATGCATATGATAATCGATCGACTTACATTCCTACAGCCTAAGATAAGGTGCTACTGCCATTGGTAGAGAAATCACATGTTGTGTGGATATATTTTTTCAAACTTATGCGTGTTAATGTCACATCCATTTACTTACCTGATGTATATGCATGTGCTATTCTTGTCAGGTCATCACGTTCCTCCCTTAGCCATACATGAACGGGTAGAGGTATTATGTACAGTGTGGGACACTACATACAATACTTGTGAGTGCAACACTCCATATAGAAAGACTATGGGTTTTGGTATCTAGTAATAACTAAGGTGATATAATGATTTTTCTTTTTGTTTTCTAGCTTTCGTAAAATGAAAATAATTAGGGAAACCTTCAATTGGATTGATGTACTTGTATTTGAGGTTTGATGTTATGATATACGAATCTCATATTGGGAAAAAAAAAATTATATACATATACACATACACATACTTTACACGTGCTTATCAATAATTGGACACTATATTGTCAATTGATTTTATTGTAAAACTTCAACTTTCTCATGATAACGTAGAATGTTGTCCCATGTGTGAAGCTCAATGGCCACACGTGCTCCACATCACTCGATTTGTGTTGTTCACGTGCTAGGCTTGAAATCACCACACGTGAAGGATAACAACTCACATAGAACGAGTTTACTGCCATGTGGTGTCCCAATCCAATAATACACTGCCAAGTGGAGAAAAACTTGCACTTGACAATGTATTATTGAATACAGGGCGCCACGTGTTGATGAACCATTACAGTAAGGCCTTTTCCACATGTGGGGACATGTTCAGAGTGAATCTCACATTAGGGAAAGAAGAGACCTTGCATGTGCTTATAAGTAATTAGGCTATTCTCCGTATTGCCAATTGATTTTATGATAGAACCTCAACTTTCTTCAATATATACTTGTATTGAATTTGGAGAATGACTTGAGGGCGATCTTTGACGCAACAGAAAAGTTGCTCCTTTGTGACCAAAAGGTTATGTGTTCGAGTCGTGGAAACAACCTCTTTGCAAAGAAAAGGTAATGATGTGTGCGATGTACGTTCCTCCCCCAACCCTCGCAAAGCGAGGAGTCTTGTTGGCTTGGGGTCACCTTTTATTTGATTTGGTGAATTTGAGACGTTGTACAAATAGCTAGGGAATAATAAGTAAATACTTATCATCTTCTTATTTCAAGATGCTAGAAACGGTACGTTGCATATGTATCGATGACTTTCAACTATTGATACATGTGAAATCCAAATACATGAATGGCTAGGAGTCATCAATCCGACGTGAAAGAGTGTGTATATGTGTAATATAGTTATATATAACCCAAACATCTATTAAAGAATCAAACCTAAGGTAACTTCATCAATAGTTAATTCACCAATGTAACCCATTTATGCACTTGGAGTTAATCTTTACTACGTAGAATACAGCGAATAGAAATGTGCCTAGGGCTCTTATCTGTAGGAAATAAATACAGTGAAATTTAGCAAGTGGAGAGCCACTACCATGTTCGTGTCCATACTAGCTTCAAGGGGGAGAAAAAGAGGGTACGTACATATACAACATCTGGTCAGAGTTAGATTTACACATATTTTTACATTCATTGGAGCGAAAAACCCTTTACATGCATCCCCACTTTTATATCCGCTGCAACGGGGGAGCTAAAACTCTATCTAAATTTACTTTCTCCCATTGGCGAAGTTCTTACGTAATGTTTGAAGTTTGAACAACATTAACTGAACATGCATGAGGTTATCATCCAACACTGCCATAACCACCTAACCCTAATACTGAAATGAGCTAGCTAGGACTATCAGTCACAATGAAAACGTTTTGAATATATATGCTTGGTCATATAATTATTGAGGGTGTCTTTGTATACCCAGGCCCAGCCATGAATACAGTACAAAGAAATATGCTCAAGTCAATTAATTAAATTTGTAAAGAATATACAGCTTCTCCACTTGTACGAATGGATATTAATTCCATGCATGAATATATTGTGTTTCTTAAGTATCTTTTTCTCTCTCTTTTTTTTTTTTTTTTCTTCCCAAAGAGAACTAATTTCATTAAAAATGAAGACTACAACAAGGTTAAGAAAGTCCGCGACAATCCAAAACAACCCAAACATAAAGAAATACAAGGTCATACCCAATAACAAAGCCCATAAGAGGCATAAATGAAAGAACCCAAATCTAAACAAAAGGATCAGCTGCCTCTACCCAAATAGTCACACCATTGTTCCAAAGCCACCACCGCCAAGAAGAAGAACCAACAAACCATATTGACGAATGGAAAATGGGGGTGGCAAACCACCCTCACTAAGAAGAAGAACCAACAAACCATATTGACGAATGGAAAATGGGGGTGGCAAACCACCCTCACTATGAGCACTCCCATAATCCTACCAATTAGTGTAAAGTACACTTAAAAAGCCACCCAAACGCAAAGCATGTCCCTAAATGGGATCCACAGAGGATATACCCGATGAGCTGAGTAGCAAAGGCCGATGGGCAACGATTTGCAGTAGGGAACAACAATTGGAGCGGAATGACTAATTAATGTGCGCGTTGTCGTACACTCATATTTCTAATACCTAGATTAGCAAACATCAGCTAGAAGTGTCATTGAAAAATTCGCTAAAAATCAAGGTTCTAAAAGACGTTAGGCGCTAGTCAGGCGGCAAGCTAAGCCCTAGCGCCTAGGCAGCTAGGCGGATTTAAGTAAATTTATTATATATTGTATAAATAAGTGTCTACTTATACTTAAAAAATACATAATTTCATTGGGATACATGAACTTTAAAATAAAATAACATATAGATTATAAATTATTAGAACATAATGAAAATATGGGGAACATGCATATAATTTGTGTTTATCTAAGTATTCAACAAGTCGCTTACAATTTCTTGAAAAAAAAATTGCAATATGAAAGTTAATTGATTTTTTGTCTAAGTGAGAGTCACGACCTAGGTGTGTGTCTAGGTGGGCACCTAAGCATTTCAAACACCTAGGGATTAATTGAGTCTGTGGCTAGGCCTGACAAGCGAGTTGTGTTTGTTGTGTTTCGTGTCGTGTTCATGTAACACCTGTTATCTTAACGGGTCATGTCATGTCACACCCGTTATCTTAACGGGTCCTTAATAGTTCGGATCATTTTATCCAACAGATAAAATGACCCGATCCGTTATGACTTGTTAAGAATTTTTTTTTTTTTGGGGTAAATTACATTTTATCCCTTAAAGTTTAAATACAATTACAACCTCATACAACAGCTTTAAAACATTTCAATCACGTACATTTACTTATCATACGTGGGTGAAATGGATAAAAGAAGAAGGAAACAGAAGAATTGCTTCCGAAGAGGAAGCATGGGAAGGAATTAATGGGAAGTTATGGGAGATGGTTGAAGGTGGAACTTGAAAAATGGAGTGCCAGGGTGACAGCTAAGAAAAGCTGACAAATACACGTGCATGGGGGAGCTGAGCCTCATTGATCGAGAGAGAGAAAGGCCAACTAAATCATTTCTATGCAAAAAAATATGGCTTGTGGGCAGCAATGAATAAAAAATGTTATGATGCTCTGAATTATAGGATATTGATATATTAATTATTAAATTTTAATTTTTGTATATTTAAATAAAATTTTAACAGTTAAAACATTCAAATATCTCATATTCCTCCGAGGCAGCGTAAAAAAATATCGCAATGCGCATATGATATATGACTTCTGATCGGAAATATCTGTCTCTTGATCCTTCGGTTCTCAGAGTCTCACCCACCCGTGAGAGGCTAGCCTTCTTTTGGCCAACCTCATGTGCACTACATACATCATTTTGTTAAGCTCCCCCACCCTATCACCTTTGTCTACGACCCACCTCATAAGATCCCACCATCTTCATGCATGCATGCATGCTTCAATTTCTGTATATACATGATATGATATGATGCATCATTATGTGATGTTTGTTTTGATTTTTAAATACAAGAAGTTTGTCCATGATATTAGAACTTTACTCCAGCAAAGTGAAAGTTAAAATTCCATTTGATTATATATAGATAGTTACGGGCTATCTTTTTTAATTTTCTATTTTTTAAATGAGATCAACCTTGTATAAGAGACTAGTTTACGTGAGACCGGTCAACGAGATATTCTCAACCATTTGTGGGAGAGGGATGCTCTCGGGTCTGCTCTCTAATCTCGGCCGACCCATATCTTTTGGTGTTAAGAAGAAGTAGCAATGAACAAAGAGTTTAGTTATAATAATTTATCTTAACTTGCTTTAACTAAAGCTTCTAAACATATATAGTTTCAAAGTCTTGAATAAATGGAAGTTGATTTATTATTTCTTCTTTTCTTTAGATTAAGAGATCGGAGAGGAAAAAGTTATAGCTGGATACGAAGAGTTTATGAAAATGTTGAATGAGATTTGACAGGATGAATAGTTCAAGGATATTAACTCGTCCTTCAGTCCGTCTCCATGTCTGCAGAAATAGTGTTGGCAGTTTGAGTCAAATTGATAAATTGTCGGAAAGAGGAACTCTTTCTTTCAACCAACCTAGCACAGCCAAGTTTGTCTCTATGGCGGATGAGTCAGTGTGCTGGCACTCACTCATCTCTCAGCAAATCAACTTCAAAATTCAAACATCTGAACCCACTCAGAATCACAACCACAGAATCCACCATGCACAAAGCTGCACCATTCCACAATTGCTTGCATTTTCAAGTTTTATTTTAAATATGGATTGATTCAAAGAGGTCTATCTTATCTAAGAGTTCATTTTGAAGTGCTTTTAAAATGACTAAAAGGTTTTTGGTGAAAGTATTTTTGTAACTAATTTTTAGTAAAAATGTAAGTAAATTCTCAAAAAGCACTTAACTGGTGCTTTTTGCCGAAAGCACTTCAAGTGCTTTTGAAATCCAAAATTATTTTCCTTAAAAGCACCCTTTTATTTTAAACACACTTATAAACGAGCCTTAAGATGCTTGTACAGTTGTATGTACTCCGCAATGATAACTAGGTCGAACCATAGAGGATATGTGGATATACCTAGAAAATGCTTGGCTAATTACTAAACTCGTTAGAACACATACAATGGATAAGATGGCTTGGTGTGGATACACACCAATTTTAGTCCAAGATGCTTTAACTGAGGATGTTTCTTAATTAATTTGTGATGATTGTATTGTTTGGAGGATGGTTATATTGTTAATTGTGTGGGACACTCATTTCTTTTTGTCCGTATTGAAATTCTCAGCAAGGTTTTATCGGGGTCCATAGTGCACCCCATCCTCCATATTGATGTACGTATTTCCCTTATTTCAATAAATATGGTATTTTTCAAAAAAAAAAAATGCTAATGTTGTCTAATCAAGAATAGATGATAGTAAATGCAGTGTGATAAGTAATAGAAAAACTTAACGACATATCCTAAACGAGAATCAACTAACAATCTGAAATCTACCCAATTTGTAGATAAGTTTATTAATCGAAAAGAGACACAGCCCTACCAACCTAGAGGTTGCTTATATACAATTAAAAAACAGATAAAAAAATTTTAAAAAATAAAATACCAAAAAGGTCCTAAAATCTTATAATCCCATTTGGGATACCAATTATGAAGGAATCGACAAAAAATTCCCATACGTCGGCACAGAGTCTTCTTCACCTTGCTGTTCTATTCGAAATGGTGCTTCATGGTTTCAATTGTTCTGCGATCCTTTCAATCATTTATTCTACATTGATAGTCTTTGCCAAACTAATATTGTCAGAAAACAATGCTTATGCTGTGACAAATATGAATGTTGTATTTTGGCAAAGAATTAATTAGTGTAATGATTTATAAATTCATAGTATGGTAAGATAATATACTTTACGAATTTAGGTTAAATCGTGTCTTTATGTATAATTCATCTATGCATGATTTCTGAAGAGAGAAACCTTAAAATTGATCCTTTTGGTTGGTGAGCAAATGGAGAATGTTGAAAGAATCGAGAACTAGTCTCTCTCCATATAAGACTAAAAATGTGACTCCCATCTTATGCTCTGCAAACCCAGCAGGATACATCCATCCATCCCCTTGAGTACTCTCTTACTCATAGCCCATCTCTTCTGCTGAATGCTTATAAGGTCAGATATTGCAGAGATTCGCAAAAACTTATCCAAATCTAAACTGCAGGCTAACGGTTTTAAGACTGCAGAGCAACAATGTTGTACGGATAGTACATGCATGCATGCTATAAAATTATATATACAACTTAATTTAAGTGTTCGATTCAAAAAAAGCAACAAAAGTTGTTGACCACACAAGGTTCTAAAAGATACTAGGTGCTAGTCTAGGCGTCTAGGCAATTTTTTAACTTTAATTAAATTTGTTATAGAACATATAAATAAATGTCTGCTTATCCTTTAAAAATACATAATTACATTGAGATACATAAATTGCAAAATAAAATACATAGATTATAAAGTATTAGAATACATTAAAAACATGGGGAACAAACATATAATTATTGTTAACCAAGTATTCAACAAGTTTCTTACAATTCATTGAAAAAATAAAATGCAAAATGAAAGTTTTGTATTTTTTTCAAACTAAGAGTCGTGACTAAGGCGGGTTGGTGTCTAGGCGAGTTAAACGAACGCCTGAACAGATCTAGACGTCATTTGTTAATTTTCAAATGTCTAGTAAATAATCACATTATTGATAAAATCTTTTATGTCATTAGTTATTAGTGGAGAAATAAATATATTTTAAAAAGAAAAAAAAGAAAAGAAAGACCAAAAGTAGAAGCATTAGCTCATGTCACATTCTCTTACACCCAATGTGATTCCAGCCAAACAAGTTCCAGCAACTTTCAGTATCAAATAATTTAATTTGTACTTAGTTCACTTATTATCCTCAAATCACACACTAATCAAGAAAAGTTATAGATAAAATAATTTCTTGTGTTACAGCTAAAAGAATCCTTCCTTCACTAAAATACACAAATGACCACAATTTACCAAAATTCGCTGGAGTTTTAGAGTATCTTATAGTCCAGATCTTTAACCATTGAATATTAATTATTGTATCCTTGATCAAAATTTTAACAATTTAAACTCCAAAATATAAGAAATTTCAGTATAGTGAAACACCATAGAAAATTCTCACAATTTAATCCATTGTTTATGAAGAATTACATATGAACAATGTTCTGAAAATCGGCCTAGGCAGCCACCTAGGCGCTAAGCGGTGAAGGCCCGCCCCGATTTTAGGCAAATCATTTCGAAAAATCGGTTTGGAGCTAGGCGGTCCTAGACCCTTTTTTTTAATATTTTTTTTATTTTTTATTAATTGTGTGCTTTTTTTTTTGTTTTTGGTTTCTTGATTGTATACTTATGGAAATGGTGTACCTAATTTACAAATGATGGATTTACTACAAGTTCATCCAATAGAGAAACGAATTGGAGCACTTTTGAGGAGATACATACAAAGAAAAGAAATAAACTAGATACAACAAGGTTAAATAATTTAGTTTATGTCCAATCCAATGCAAGGATCATGAACAAGAAGAATTTAGTCTATCATCCAAATCATCCTCATTATGATTATATGCTTACTGTTTTTTAAATATTGAATTTTTTGGATGTATATAATTTGTATATTCTTCTACTTCTATTTTTTCATTTTATCATTCTTTTATTATCCATACAAGTATAGTTTTTTTTAGGTGTAAATAGGCACTTATTTACAAGATATATAATAAATTTACATAAATCAGCCTAGACGCTAGGTCCTTACCCACCGTCTGACTAGCGTCTAGCGATTTTTAGAACTTTGCATATGAAACATCTTGGTGCAGATTTTTCTTTCTTTTTTTCGGCAGATTTATATATATTAAATTGAGCAAAAATAATTGGAGAACAAGCAAGTGGGATCGCACACTTTGCCAGTCCGATCCTAATCTCATATGTTATCTTTTCCTCTCCCAACCCGTGGGGTCTTAACTTCGAGAACTTCAAAAATCACTCGTCAAGCACCGTGATTTCTTGTGAAAAAACAGAAGGGGGGAAAAGCCTGCCGCCAAATGTGCCACGTTTTATATATTATAATCTTTGAGATGAGATGCATGTTCGTAGAATTTCCTATCAAGATGCATTACAGTAAAGTTTAGGGTACAGCACGGTACTGCAAAGCATTTATATACCGTTACATAACATGTTGATAACAAGTCAATAGAACTTGTTGGTTATCAATAATCTATAATATGGTTAGATAACTTAATAAATGTTGACATATTATCATGATATGGTATTAGCATTTCAAAATAGTCATTTTGTATACTTTTGTTCTTTTCTACAAGCAATAAGAAATATTGCAGAACAATCTTTTAAAATGTTAATAACAGATCTAACCGGTGATAGCAAATATGCAAATCTAAAAGGAAAGAACACCATCACTTAGAAGTTGCCCCATGATGATCACAATTATCACATCTCAGCTTCCCTCATAGCTAACATATCATTTCAACCATTTATTGCTCCAAAATAGTGCTTCCTCTCCCACCTCTATATATACCTTTCATCTTTGTACTAACCACTACCACCTCACCTATTTCATCTCTCTCTCTCTCTGGGTATACTTAGCTAAAGAAAAAAAGAACAATGATGAAGGGAAAGTTTGTAAGGGTGTGTGGAAACAAGTGGAGGAAGATAGGGAGTGGAGGGAGCATACCTTCTTCCACGTGCTGTGAAAATTGCTGCCAATGGCCTCTCTGGCCTTCCATGCAAGAAGAAAACTCCATCCCAAAAGATGTCCCAAAGGGTCACTTAGTAATCTACGTAGGTGAAAATCACAAGAGGTTTGTGATCAAAATCACCTTGCTTAACCACCCTCTCCTCAAGGCATTGCTCGATCAAGCTCAAGAAGAATACGATTACAATGCTGATTCGAAGCTCTACATCCCGTGTGATGAGAGCCTTTTCCTTGACATCGTTCGCTGCGCTAGCTCGCCGGATGATCATCAAAGGATTCATCTGTGTCTCTGAGAATTCAATTGAGTGCACTAACAAAGAACACTGAGGTATTTAGTTGACTCATGAGGTCTCTGCTCCAATGATAATAAATCAGGAGAAATATATGGCCTTATTGTTGTTGTACAATATGTAGAGTTGTAAGAGATTAATATTATTCTAATTTGTAGGTTACCTAATTGTGATTCAGTTCAAAAATTAGTAAGTTCTGTTCTGCTTCCTCTGCTGTTTCAATAGGCTTGGAATTTGTTGTGTATGAAACATAACTGGAGTGGTCCAGATTCCAAACTATGTACATCAGCACCAAAACTGAAGTACAGTACTAGACCACTGCTCAACTTTTATGAGCGAAACTCCCACTTCTATTGGTACGACATTGTTACAGAAAAATCATTATCAGCACTCTAAAATAATCATCTCGCAATCTTTAATATTGAAGAAAAGGAAGTCAAGAGCGTTGAAACAGTTGAAATAGTTGCAAGTATTTCACTGAAAATAAAAGGAAAATAAAATGATTTTTGCACTACCATTTCTCTTTATGCCCTTCATTGTTTCACGAGTTATTCCTCTTAATTTAAACCACATGATTTCTCATCTCCCACATTGTAGTTGCTGTCTAAATATTTGAGATTTTTATTTAATTTTTTTATGTCTATTGGAATTTTTTCTTTTTTTTTTGGAACAAACGATATTATCTCACTAAAAGGGAGATATGAACTTAGCCTTACAATGAACTAGAAATAAGGTGATTCAAATTTGCTTTTGCGAGAATCGAACCTAAGACCTTTCACTTACAAATAAAGAATAATACCACTAGTACTAAGTGACATGTTTGTCGTATTAATTCCTGAAAATATGACAACTTAATGAGCTTCCTGATATACAAAATATTGAAGTCATTGTTTGTCAGCAGTGTGGGATCTGCAGAATTCAAGCCAAGGTCATATGGACATGAAATTACAGAGAGGAATGCTGCCAATTAGGAAATGAACAGAGAAGCCAAGGACAAGTTAAACCTACAAAGCTCATCACTTATTCAAACATAAACTCTATCAAATTCAACAGTGGAAGCTGGAAGAAATTTCAAAGCACCGCAATGACCAGATTCTATGTTTGTTTGAAGAGACGGGACTTGTTATCGACTAACAAAAAATTCTTTCTTGATTTTGTCTGAGTGGAACGACGACTTGAACATCACTAATGGAGTGAGTGTTCATCGGTCATCACTGCCGCGAAATTGGTTTAAAAACTGGGTTTCAGCCAAGCGGCGGCTTCAATTCTAGCAAGGAGACGATATAGACTTGCCTTCTTCAACATCGAAGTCTGTTTCTACATAAAACAGGCTATTAGAGACCTCAAATTGTACTCCCACCACATAAAAGAAGAGAAGAAACTTCAAAATATATGATTGTAAACTATGTTCATCTACATTTAGAGCACCAGACCTCTCAACTGTTTAGCTCAATTCATTGCATTTTTTAGCACCTTAACCGCATGCCAAATTCGCATAGCCTTGACTGATGCAGCTTGAACATGCAAGAGGAATAGCAAACGAACACATTCAAGATAGGAGAAATAAGTTTGACAGTGATCTAAAGGATCCAACACCAAAGTCAGGGGTCCTAATCCTATGTAAACAGTCCTTGTAAATAATGAATACATATGTGTGTGTGTGTGTATATAAAAGAATTATCCGTAAAAGTAAGTCACCATGGTCATGCCCTGCATTTTATGTTCAAAAGAACACAGGATTAGAAAGAGGTACTCCTCGATTAGTCATTAACTATAAACCATTGAATGAAGTTTTGGAATGGATTCGGTATCCAATCCCCAACAAAAGAGATTTGATAAAGAGACTTTCTCAAGCAGTTATTTTTTCCAAATTTGATATGAAATCAGGTTTTTGGCAAATTCAAGTTCATGAATCTGATAAATACAAAACACCTTTTGTAACTCCTTTCGGACACTATGAATGGAATGTAATGTCTTTCGGCCTAAAGAATGCCCCAAGTGAATTTCAAAATATCATGAATGAAATTTTTAATCAATACAATCATTTTTCGATTGTTTATATTGATGATGTCTTGATTTATTCAAAGTCAATAGACGAGCATTGGAAGCATTTGCATTTGTTTGCTAGAATAATCAAGTCCAATGGATTAGTTGTATATGCATATATATATATATATATATATGGCAATATTATGAATGATTCTACACCCAAAGCTTAAATCATTTTCCAGAGCATCCACCAACCCTACGAAGGTCCACAGAAAAGCAGGGGAACTCAAGTATCTACATATACATGGTAATCTCCAATCGGTGCCAGTCACTTTTATTCCAACATAAATTCTTCATCCTTAAAGAAGACCAAAAATGAATCCACGCTGGTTATAAACAATTTCACTATTTAAATACTTCTTAAAGTAAAAATACATTAAATCAACGATTGGCATGTCCAACAAAAAACCTATTCAATCAGCAAAGACCAAATTAAAAGTACACAGTATTCGGAGTCCACCTCTGAAAACGGTCTTTGATACTTGTACGCATTTCATATGATTGTTGTAGCAAAATAACCCTAGACTCGTCCACCTGCACAGCAGACCTGAAGAATATGCAAATATATATACACTCCCAAGGGTCCTCTAGTTTTCTCGACAAACACTAATACATCCATATATGGTGATCCATAACAGTAAATTAAGGCGCATCAGAAATTCTGTGCAATGTGTATAACAAACATGAAAAAATGGAATACTTAAAAAGAAATTCTTCCATAATTAAAATGACATAAAGATCAATACTACAACAATCTAAGTCACTATCACAATGACAACTCTGATTTCTTTCATTATCATCATAAAAAGTAACATAAACTGCGGAGAATTAAAACAATGATAGCAACGTCATTTACACATGAAGGATTCTTGTGCAAGGTAATACACAAGTGGTATACTGGCTCAAGGTAAAGTACATTCAACATCTGTCTAGCAAACTACACCAAACAATGGCAGTGCGGAATATCAGCGAATCCAAAGCAGGAACACAGAGCACTGAAAGATTACCAGTAATGTAGTGTTGCTATTGAAGCCTGCAAGAGAAACTGCCAGCCAATTACTGCCAAGTATCACCTAAGGCCCTCAATCTAGTGCTCCAATCCTCTCCCCCTGAGAACTAGCATCTCGACACCTCGCCCTAGCTGCAAAGTAAAATATGAGCCAGGATACCATAAAATAAACTTCAACAGTCGACTGAAAGAGCTTGGCAAACGATCTTCCACAAATTCGAGTTAAAACCCATCTTACAGATCCCCCACAAAGTACAGATTCCAAACACTTGATTTGGATAGCTTGGCTCAACATTGACAACATTAAATAACAGCCTTCCTTGACAATTTCTCTCCCACTCTTCCTCGAATCCACTATAGCAACCCAAGCATCGACAGCAAATATGAATGCCACAAATGTATCCAACAAGTACCACACAAACAAAAACCCAGTAAGCTCCTTCTCATAACCTCGAATCCAGGGAGGCATAACCGAAAAAGGCATCAACTTTAACCTAATAAACAGCTTGAAAAAAGAGTACTGGTCCTCAATTTCACCGAAATACCACAATCCCAGAAGCTGAGTGAGAGCATCTCTCACCGCCCACCTCATGAGAATGAACCCAGAGAGCCTCTTGATGCCCAATCTGGACCCATCCCAAACCAGACCAAAAAACGAAGTAAACCGCCCGATCAGATCATTCACAACTGTTGTAAAAACAATGCCAAGAACCCATGAATACGTTACAAGAAACCCTAGAATTACCCAACCGTAAGCTGCAGATAAGAAACTCACAAGGAAGAACAACGTCGCCACGTCCCGGCGACCCAGCTCCAATCCGTTGATCAAGAATTGCAAATCGACGGCCCGATCGTCCATTTCTTCATCGCCGCCTTTCTCCTCCCCTTCATTGCTTTCTCCGTCGCCATCTCTGCCTCTAGCTCTGTCATCAGAAATGGTGAATTTCTCGGCCTTGAACGTGAGGCTGGAGCGCACGATTTCAGAAACCCTAGTCCCGTAAGTTCCATTAAACCCTAATTTGGAGGTGGAGTGAGAGGAGGAGGAGAAAATGAGGATTGGGGCGATCCGATTGGGGCCGAAGAGGGAGCGAGCGTCGTCGTCATCGCCGGAGAAGAAATCGTCGTCTAAGGTTCCGACGCGGGTGAGGTGAAGAAATGGGCGGTGTCGCCGGCGGAGAGTGATTGGAGAAGGGGTCTCGGCTGGAGATCTGGGAGAGCGGTGGTTGGTATTGCCGGCGCCGGCGAGGTCGAGGCGGGAGAGGAGGGATTTGAGAGAAGGGTCGCGGTCGACGAAGGAGGTGAGAAGGTGGGTCCCATTTTCGACGACCGTGCGGAAGGAGAAGATGAGGAGGGAGAGGAAGACGAAGGTGAAGAGGTTGCCAGCGAACGACGTCGTGGCTTGTCGGAGGAGCTGGGAGGTGCTGCGGAGGTGGTTCAGCCGTGGATGCTGATCGCTCATCGCAGTTTTTTTAGAAAAGAAACGTTTCTCCTTTTTTATTTATTTTTGGTATTTCTCGGCGTTTCTATTTATTTGTTTGTGGTGTTGTTCGTTGGTGTTAGTTGTCGTGGCGGTGACTTTGTGAGGAGATAGAGAGGGAGAGTGAGAAAGCGAGTGGCGTGTGTTCACAACACTGATGCAAAAGGTGGAGAGATTTTTAGTTTGTTCGTAATGAGGCTAGTAAGCCGCATGTAATCATATGTTATTTTATAAGTAAACCAATACTTGAAAAAAAAAAAATTACATATAAATAATGATGACATATAATATACCACTTTATATTCTAGATACATTAAATTTTTTTTTTATAAAAGTAAGACGAAATGAACGAAAATAAGATAAGGGATACAAACATTTCAAATTTCTTCCTGTATTACCATGTCCATGTCATAGTACTAATTAATTTTGAATTTTGTTTTGATATATTAACCAAAGAAGTGGATGAGAATATTACAATATGTCAAGTACTAATTGGTTTTGAATTTTTTTGGTTATCTTTAATCTAATAATTAAAGGTTATATAATTAAATTTAAAGTTAAATATATTAACCCAAGAAGTGGATGAGAATATTACAATATGTCAAGTACTAATTGGTTTTGAATTTTTTTGGTTATCTTCAATCTAATAATTAAAGGTTATATAATTAAATTTAAAGTTAAAGTTCACTCTAAATATTGTATAAACACTCTAACAGTGTTCTAAAAATTTCCGCTTAGCACCGCCTAGGAGCCTAGGCGCTAGGCGGTTAGCCACTGTCCCGATTAATGCTTAGGCGTTTGAAAAATTAAAAAGGGCGTCTAGACTTGTTGAGGTGTCTGCCCAGCCTACCTAGACCCGCCTAGGTTGCGACTCACTTAGACAGAAAATAAATAACTTTCATTTTACATTATTTTTCTTTTAATAAATTGTAAGAGAATTGTTGAATACTTAAACGAACACACATTATATGTTTGTTCCCCATGTTTTCATTATATTTCAATACTTCATAATATATATATGACATTCTATTTTGTAATTTATGATGTAATTATATATATTTTAAGTATAAACTTACACTTATTTACATGAAATATAATAAATTTACTTAAATCTGCTTAGTCCACCTAGGTGCTAAACCTCAGCTCGCCGCTTGACTAACGCATAGCGTCTTTTAGAACCTTGCCTCTAATGCACATCAAATAAAAGTCAAATGCATGGTCATATATAAATATTTGAGTGAAGTGCCTAAACAAATAATGATTTTGCACTTCGCTCTAGAGTCGTATGACTCTAACTTTTTAACTGCAGTAGAAAGAAATTGTCAAATTTGAAGTTAAAACTTACATGTGACTTTTTAATTTTTCTAGTGCATTGGAAATAGCCTAAAAATGACCCATAGGTGCTTAATGAAGATTAAGTTCACTCAATGCAAGCATATAATAAGTCATTATGTGTGGATACAAGATACACTAATGTCAATAAGACATTGTTCATTGTAATACAAATTTATCATTAAACCTAAGGCATCATAGTTGTCCTCATTGTTCTAAAAATTCCCGCCTAGTGCCGCTTAGGCCCTGCCTAGATGCAAGGCGGCTGCCCAACTCCCCGATTAGTTCCTATGCGTTCAAAAATTAAGAAAGTGCGCCAAAATCGGCTAAGGCATATGCCTAGCCCGCCTAGGTCTCGACTCTCACTTAGACAGAAAATAGATAACCTTCATTTTGCATTTTAAGTTTTCAATAAAATGTAAGAGACTTGTTGAATACTTGGATGAACACTCATTATACGCTTATTCCCCATGTTTTCAATAAACTTAGACAGAAAATAAATCACTTTTATTTTGCATTTTAATTTTTCAATAAAATGTAAGAGACTTGTTGAATACTTCGAAGAACACTCATTATACGCTTATTCCCCATGTTTTCAATATGTTCTAATATTTTATAATTTATACGTCATTTTATTTTGCAATTTAGGTATCTCAATATAATTATGTATGTTTTTAAAGTATAAATAGGCACTTATTTGTACAACATACAATAAATTTACTTAAATCCGCCTAGTCTACCTGGGCCCCCGTCTAGACCCTGCTTAGCCGCCTAGGCCCTAGACCCCAGCTCGCTACTCGACAAGTGCTTAGCGTCTTTTAGAACCTTGGTTGTCCTGTGGATAAATCATTGACTTTGTAATTCTACAACATTGTCAAAAGCTTATCCTACACGATTCAGTAGTCCTCGTTAGAGCATTAGAAGAAAGTTCTAAGTCACACAACTCGTGGAATCATTAGATGATCGATCACTTAGGCAGTTTACATGATATAGGCTAAATTAGAGTGATTATGTAACGACCCATCCTAGATTTTATGAAACATGGAACTTCGAGGGTAATTTTGTAATTTCACGTTTGGGAGATATCTTTTATTTTTGTCTTTAGTGGACCTTGTCTTGTGAGCCACTAGGGGCCTACATGTTCCCTTGTCTGTCGGCCCTCTTTCCTTTTTCCTTCTCTCCCCGTCACTCTCTTTCCCTCCCTTCACTCTCTCTAAAACTCTCTCTTTTCTCATTTCTCTCATCCCTTTCTAACCTCCCCTCTCCAGGAAAGCATACAAGCACAACAACAACACCAGCAGCTGCACACCACCATCCCTCACCCTTTATGTGAACCCCACAAACCCAAAAAGGGCAAGGGTTTTCTTCCCCAGTTTTTCGACGAGACTCGTGAGGTTGCAGGCATTTTTTGGCCATCTCGGACCACCTTTTGGCTTCTAAATAGGTATAATCTTATTTCTCTCATCTTAAGCTTCGTTTTGACATATTATGGGTCCGATTTGGCTAAGAAATTAGGAAGTTATAACCTTTTAAAGTTTACCCAGTTTCCGATGACCTCCGTGGTTTTCAGACCATTTTTTGGTCAAATCACGATGAGTTAGCCATCGAGAAGGGTACTAATTTGTTCATCTCGTTCCAAGGTGTGATTTTCATTTTTGAATCACTCAATTTCATTGAGTATTGAAGAAGCTATGGAGCTTTGAATAATACCCAAAAATTCAGCCAAAACCCAGTTCCTGGTGGGTTTCCGGCGAACCGGGTCAATGCCGGATCCGGTTGGAATATTCTTTGGGGAATATTCCGTTAGGGCATATTCTTTGGGGAATATTCTATGAGGGGATATTCCTTACGTTGACTTTGCATTGACTTTTACGAAATTTTCCCGGGACCTTACTTAGGATAATTCGACGCCCTGATTCTAAATTCGCGCTCCGTTTTCCCAAATTTAATCGTCTTAATGGGTTTTACTAATTGGCCATTTTATGTGCTTAGGTGCGTTTGTTAGTGGTGATTCTATCCTCCCTAGTTGATAGGAGCATATTTATGCGACTTAAATGGCTTGTTCTCGTACATTTACGTTATGTTTCTTTAGTTATTTTAGTTCTTTATGCTTCTTTTGTGTGTTTTCAGGTTCTAAGGGCAAAGTATGCAAAAGGATGCCTTTTGGAGCCTTTTGGAGCAAATTAGAGATTGGAATGGATATCATATGCTTGGAGCCAAAAGGATGGACGAAATTGAAGACTTGAAGTAGGAAAGTTAAATCCTAAAAAGACCTCATGTTTGAGCATCATTGAAAACTCCTACGCATTTTAGAACACAAAAACAACATTCCTAGCAACCTTAGGACATTGTCGTGTGTTTCCTTGTGTCTCCCTTCCTTGCATGGCAAGGAAGGGCTTTGTTCCCTATTTTAAATACTTAAACACTACCACTTATCATTCACCACATATCATTCACCACTTATCATATCATACATTCATTTATCACTTATCATAATCATTCACTTATCACTTAACATATCATACACTTATCACTTATCACTCATAATCACCTACAACATCCACCTACTTCACCTACAAATGACATAGCCATATGTTCCCTCCACTACTCCTATAAATACCCTTGCATTCATTCATTCAAAACATCTCATTTCATACACAACACATTACAAACACATTCTCCCTTCCCTAGCCGTGAGCTTCCCATCCATTCCCTTATAATCCAAACACCACTCCTCATCCATTTCCATAATCCCCCAAACCTCACCTTAGACCTTGTGCTACAACAACGAGGAAGATAAGAGGGCCTAAACGTTCATACAATTCAAGTGTGAGTTGTTGGAATGTTTAGGTGTTTCTTTGATTTCAAAGTTTAAATTTAATTCTCTTTGTTTTGTATGTATGAGGAATGGAAGAGAAGAGTGCCTAAACGTTCATACAATTCAAGTGTGAGTTGTTGGAATGTTTAGATGTTTCTTTGATTTCAAAGTTATGAGGAACTAAACCCCCTTTAGCTAGGGGGTGATTCGAAACTATGTTTATATTTGCAATATGAATTGATTACTTTTGGTTGGAATTTAATAAGTTGTGGATTCAATTTGTTTAACCGTTTGATTGATAACTTATTTATGAATGTTTATTAAGAATGCGCGCTTAATTTTCATGCATAAATATGACGCTAGAATATAAGTGAATTTCACCTAATCGTAATGAACTTATATTCACAAGTAGTGGAGGTTGCTTATAAACAATCGCGTTAAACGAATTCTTGGCATAAGTTTCATGCGTATTCCATAGTAACGAATGCCTCGTCGATGTTTATGATTTCCGTTGAACTTAATGATCTTTGTTGAATGTCTCTATCATGCGTATTCCATAGTTAGGGACTTTGATTAAGAATAATTTGGTTGTAATGCGTATTCCATTCAATCCAACGAATCTAGGGAAATCTGAAAGTTAATTTAAGCGGACCTAATTAACTTGGAGCATTGAGTTTCATAATTTATCGAAAGACCAACTGAGAATCAATCTTGTATGCAAGTGTAACATCTGTGGAGAAGAACCCCTTGGCTATTCCATCATCCATATTTTATTCACATTCATATTTACATTCTGTTTTAATTGCAATTTGTTCATTTAGTTTAATTTTGTCAAAACCTAAATCCCCCTTTACTTTAATGTCAAATTAGTTAGAAATCAATTTAGTTTGTGTTTTTAAGAGTTTTGAGTCTTTTGAACTTGTTAGAATCTGTTTAGTTTATGTTTTCAAGTATTTTTGAATTCTTTGAGTCTAGTTTAGTGTTTTATATTGTTTTTACGTTTTTAAGTCAGTTTCCAAGAGATTAACAATCCCTCCTAATCCCTGGTCCAGAACGATCCCTACTTGCACCTATACTACAATTTGACAAAAAGAGGGTTTAATTTGTGCGCGTATAAAACTCGCATCAAATTTTGGCACCGTTGCCGGGGATTAGCAACTTTGCTAATCCCTTGGTTTTCTTTTTTTTGGTTTAGTTGTTTTCGTTTTAGTTTCTAACTTAGTGTTGTTTTCTTTGTTTGTTGTTACTTTTGATATTTGATTTAGTTCTCTTTCTTTGATTTTAGGTACTAGAGAAGTAAGATATGGATTTTGCTAGCATTCAAGCTCAATTGGCAAATCTTACTTCTAAATTGTCGCCGTATGCCGAAAGGACCACAATGCAGAGTGTCCCTACATTTGGTGCTTCATATAGGCAAGGATTTCAAGCCAATCAATGTCCACAAAGAGATTGGAGGGATCATTCAAACTCTATATGGTGGGAAGATCAACAAGTTCAACGTGAAGCATATTGGCAACCATATGAGGAGTTCTATTCAAGACCTATGCAGCCACCACAACTTCATATGCAATATGCTCAATTAAATTCAAGTTCGCCAATAGATTATAATCAAATTCTTAATGAAATAAATTCTTTGGCGCAGGGGTCACAAAATCAAGCCAAGGAGGCTCAACAAGAAGCATATTGGCAACCATATGAGGAGTTCAATACAACACCTATGCAGCCACCACAACCTCCCCCACAACAATTCCAATCAAGTTCAAGTATGTCCATGGATAATGATAAAAATTTTCAATTACTAACCTCTTTGACGCAGGACGAACAAAATCAAGACAAGAAGTTGGGTAAATTGGACGAGCAATTTGGGCAGATTATGGAGTTCATGAAACAAATTCAAGAGCAAAGTGAACTCTCCAACTCAACTATTGAAAACTCGAAGGAAGATTTTGAAATCCATAATGCTATCACTTTGGGAAGTGCTATGGAGGTTGGAGCTGACCTAAAAATGTCCAAACATAGCCTAGAAGTGGATGAAGAGCTGCTAATTGAGGAGGAGGAAGAAGACATGCACACGGCAAGGGTAGAACAACCCTTGCCGCAGCCCCCTAAGCCCTCTAAACCACCCACCACCAGTAAGGACGTCCCAATTCCATGTTATTCTGATGTTATTCCACCCAATGTCCCTTTTCCTAGCAGGTTTTTGATTCCTAACCAAGAAGAGAGTAAAAAGGACATCGTGGAAGCCTTCCCAAAGGTGCAAAATGCTATTCAAATTCTTGGTGCAACACAGCAAGTTTTAGATGGTGTTGAATTCTTCAAAGGACTTTGTACACCAAGAAGAATGATTCAAGAGAAGGTAGTGGCTGGAGAAGATGTAGAAGGCATCAAAGAGGACATATTTGAAACCACAATTCCCAAGGAAGTTGGATTTTATGACACGGGACAAGTCATAACTTTCGAAGGGGTGTTTATTCTGGAGTTCATTTTGGAGCACACAGGTAAGCCGCCTCCCCGAATTTCAATTTTCTTTTATACTAACATGTGGTTAATGATTCAGGCACCCAATCTGGAATTTAAACTATTACCGGATCATTTCAAGTATCACCGCCCATTCAAAGATAAATTCCATGCCGTTTGATTTTATTTATGTAAAAAAAAAAAAAAAAAAAAAAAAAAAGATACTAAACATGGAGAAAGATGGAGCCTTCACAGAGGATGTTTACGTGAAGCCCCGCTACGAGGCGTCGAAGCAGAAGGAATAGAAGCGGAAGGCATAGGAGCGGAAGGCGCAGAAGCGGGAGGCATCGGAGCGGAAGCCATCGGAGCTAGAGCATTCCAGGCCTCAATACTTGGCCAAGCGCTGGATGACCCAGGAAAAAGGTGCCTCTGGAGACAAGCATCAAGCCTTTGACGGTCACTGTGAATTCGACCCTCAGATTCTTGCAGCTCATCAAGCTTTCTCTTCATGCCCGACGAATAGTTATTTGCAAGCACATGCAAACTTCTATTCTCGTACTTAAGCTGCTGGATCTCTTGCTTAAGACTCTCCACCTCTGCCATCAATGATTCCACCTGACGGGAGCGGGCAAGCAGGCGTTGGCCCATGTTGGACACAGAACTCGCACACTGAACACTAAGTGCGAGGGACTCTTGAACGGCCAACTCATCGGACCGTCCTGACAGCAGCCTACTATCTTTTGGAGTGAGGAGGTTCCTAGCTACTATTGTAGCTGTTGTGGCGTCCTGCATCACGGAGTCTTCACCTGTAAGAAGACCGTTAGAAGATAAGAAAGAAGGGCGCCATACGTTACCTTGACGCGGCGCGCCCGTATCACTGCTAAGGCTCAATTCCAAGCTAAGGTTCGATGAGTTTGCCATTTTTCAAAAGTGTTCAAAGAAAAGGGATGGAGTTAAATTTCAAAGGGCCAGAGTCGATCTTCAAGAATGGGAAATCTTCAGAGAGTGTTTGTTGTGGTGATTGATAGCTCAATAAAAAAGCCAAGGCGACGCGTCCACCGATTCAAAAAGCCGGAATTTCCGGCGTAATTTTGGCGACGCTTTCTCGGCTTTTCAGAAGACGCGTTCAACTTTGTCAAAAGATTTCTTCTTTTCAGACAACACGTGGAGGCCATCACCGCAACTACATATCTTTAGCCGACAAGCGCAAAGTTCGGCGACGCTTTCTCTGCTTTTCAGAAGACGTGTGCAGCTTTGTCAAAAGGAGCCGCATCTGCACTACCACGTGTCGTTCATAAAGCGAAGGGGCGTCGTTCAGAAATCGAAGGGGCGCCTGCTCAGAAATCGAAGAGGCGTATTTAGAGATCGAAGAGGCGCCACTATTTCAAAAAGCCGGAATTGCGGGATCAAAACGTTTGTCGACAAGGGTAAAAAGTACCACCACTTGATATTATCTCTATATATGTCGACCTTCGTCTTTTATGGCAGGACAAACCTGAAGAAAATGCCCAACTCTCCCTCACCTCTGAGGGCGCACTCCCAGCAAAGCCTTTCGAAATACTAAATTTTTTCTTCTTCCCCAAAGATGATACTAGATGCCTGGAGTAAAGATGACCCAGGAGGAAATACATGTGCTGATTCATGCACCGCTTCTTCAAAAGCAAAGGTATCTCATATCATCAAGGTCAAAAGCAAAAGTATCTCATATCATGCTCTTTCCCTGTCTTTTTCTTTGTCCTTGTTCTTACTCGCATGGCAAAGTAAAAGAAGCAATCAGCCGGCACTTGGAGTCAATCTTCCGATCTGGAGCCAACTGCCTGGAACCTATTCCTGATTGCTTACCTAGCGTTGCTCTCGAGTAGTCATCTTCAACGGTTGATACACTTCCGAAGAAGGGACCACTTCTGCAAAGGGGAGCGAGTAAGGCAAGTGAAAATGATACATTGAAGCATGTGGAGACAAACATAGGCTGAGTTATCCTCCAACCCTTTTCAATACGAATTGGAAAGATTGAACAAAGAAACAGATAAAAGGGATAAGCTCAGACCTTCGGGGGAGACCAAATGAACCATCATGCTGCCCAGTTCAAGAAGTAGCACAAAGGAAAATCAACGATGGGCGGAAACCAGTTCAAGAGTAAGCCTGTGGAATCACAAAGATCAAAGCCTCAATGCAATCACCAAGGAGAAGAGGGAATTTACACTCCATAACCAGATTTGCGTCCCTAAACTCTTCTCTTTGTTAATTACATTCTGCCATGTTTAGTATGTTTAAATGTTTTTTGTGTGTTTACTTATGTTTTGTGTGAACCATATGCTTAAAACATTGAGGACAATGTTTGATTTAAGTGTGGGGGGGTAACTAAGTTTATTTAATGCAAATTCGTGGGATTTTATCACCCATAACTTCAAATGTTGTTCCTTGCTGTTTTAAGGTGTTTTTAAGTTGTTTTAGAGTGTTTTAGTGTGTTTTGTTTTATAACTCCGAAAATCACATAAAAATTTGAAAAACTTGTTTTAAAAACCCTAAAAAGAGTGTTTTGAGTCGTTTTTGTGTGTTTGTGTCTTAGGGTACCTTCCAACACAATGATAAGGATTTGGTTTATAATTGCATGACGGTTAGAAAGAGTTATAAACATAGAGAAAAGTATGATTTACTCTTGGTATATGCTTGGTTATGGTTATAATGTATGACTTCACATGCAATCATAAAAGAAAAAAAATTCGTTTTTGTAACATGCTTGAAGGAAGGAACTCAAATAAACGCTACAACCCTGAGAGACTTGAGCCTATAACGTTCTTTGGAGAGTTTAATCTGTGATTTCTTGTTTTCTAAAGTCGTTGCATGATCTCATTATTCTTTGCTTGGTTACTACTTAGAAGGCGTTTCATCATATAGTTCCAAATGCTAGAACTCATGCCCATTTCATTCAAAGCATGTTATTGATTTGCATAACACATATTCAAGAAGAAGTTGTGTAGTGACCACCACCATAGCCAAATAGCCTTACTTCCCATACTTCGTATATGTTGTAAGTTTTAACCCCGTTGAGCCTTGTTTAGCCTTTATTCTTTGTTTACCCACATTTTCCTCACCTAGCCTAGTTTAGGACAATCCCCACCCTTGTTCTTAAAAGATAGTGAGCATGACTTAATTGAATTCCTTTTGAGTTACATTATGAAAGAAAATAAGTGTGGGGGAGAGAATGTTTAAGTGTTGATGTTTTGAGATTCAAAAGAAAAGAAAAAAAAAAAAAAAAGAAAAAAAAAAAAAGAAAAGAAAAAAATGAAAGAATAAGTGATTGAAGAAAGGTTCCAAAACACCAATTCTGGGTGTAAATTGTCTAAACTCTCCCTTTTTGTTCAAAAGTTGAGTTTTCATTCAAAAGTGAATTCTAAGTTGATTCAAATGCTTTGCTCACTATTTCTTTAAAAACCTTTGTTTTCCATATCCCTTCTTTGTTATCCACATACCCCAAGCCCTGTTACAACCCTTGACTTCTATCTTGAGTGTTGTGTATTTCAATTTGTGGAGTTTGAACTTGGTATGGGCTTATGGTGTCACTGGTTCTCGCGTCTAAGTAGTAGCATTCCATTCATGAGATCATATCTAAACATGCTTATTAACTCCAGAAAATGCTTTCCTTATTATAACATATGTGAGTGTTCGTCTACATGTTTACATCAATCTTCTCACATATACCTAGTGTAGGGTGTGTAGTCAAAAAATCTGTGTGAAAAACGAGAGTACATCTAGTAAGAAATTGAGGGAATTCTCTAAGGCATGTTACTACATTCAAAACATGGTTTTAAATGCTTAATTGTGAACTAGTATGTGGTGACTATGAGTAAGAATGTACTTAAGTGTAAAGATGGCTCAAATATGTGAGAATAATGATTTTTAATTTGTCATGTGCATTGGAAGTCCCTGATACGATTGTTGGAAGGTGTAGGTTGTGTTTTGTTCTTTTTGTTTTGTTTTTCTGTTTTGCTCGAGGACTAGCAAAAGCTAAGTGTGGGGGTATTTGATAGGAGCATATTTATGCGACTTAAATGGCTTGTTCTCGTACATTTACGTTATGTTTCTTTAGTTATTTTAGTTCTTTATGCTTCTTTTGTGTGTTTTCAGGTTCTAAGGGCAAAGTATGCAAAAGGATGCCTTTTGGAGCCTTTTGGAGCAAATTAGAGATTGGAATGGATATCATATGCTTGGAGCCAAAAGGATGGACGAAATTGAAGACTTGAAGTAGGAAAGTTAAATCCTAAAAAGACCTCATGTTTGAGCATCATTGAAAACTCCTACGCATTTTAGAACACAAAAACAACATTCCTAGCAACCTTAGGACATTGTCGTGTGTTTCCTTGTGTCTCCCTTCCTTGCCATGCAAGGAAGGGCTTTGTTCCCTATTTTAAATACTTAAACACTACCACTTATCATTCACCACATATCATTCACCACTTATCATATCATACATTCATTTATCACTTATCATAATCATTCACTTATCACTTAACATATCATACACTTATCACTTATCACTCATAATCACCTACAACATCCACCTACTTCACCTACAACATCCACCTACTTCACCTACAAATGACATAGCCATATGTTCCCTCCACTACTCCTATAAATACCCTTGCATTCATTCATTCAAAACATCTCATTTCATACACAACACATTACAAACACATTCTCCCTTCCCTAGCCGTGAGCTTCCCATCCATTCCCTTATAATCCAAACACCACTCCTCATCCATTTCCATAATCCCCCAAACCTCACCTTAGACCTTGTGCTACAACAACGAGGAAGATAAGAGGGCCTAAACGTTCATACAATTCAAGTGTGAGTTGTTGGAATGTTTAGGTGTTTCTTTGATTTCAAAGTTTAAATTTAATTCTCTTTGTTTTGTATGTATGAGGAATGGAAGAGAAGAGTGCCTAAACGTTCATACAATTCAAGTGTGAGTTGTTGGAATGTTTAGGTGTTTCTTTGATTTCAAAGTTATGAGGAACTAAACCCCTTTAGCTAGGGGGTGATTCGAAACTATGTTTATATTTGCAATATGAATTGATTACTTTTGGTTGGAATTTAATAAGTTGTGGATTCAATTTGTTTAACCGTTTGATTGATAACTTATTTATGAATGTTTATTAAGAATGCGCGCTTAATTTTCATGCATAAATATGACGCTAGAATATAAGTGAATTTCACCTAATCGTAATGAACTTATATTCACAAGTAGTGGAGGTTGCTTATAAACAATCGCGTTAAACGAATTCTTGGCATAAGTTTCATGCGTATTCCATAGTAACGAATGCCTCGTCGATGTTTATGATTTCCGTTGAACTTAATGATCTTTGTTGAATGTCTCTATCATGCGTATTCCATAGTTAGGGACTTTGGTTAAGAATAATTTGGTTGTAATGCGTATTCCATTCAATCCAACGAATCTAGGGAAATCTGAAAGTTAATTTAAGCGGACCTAATTAACTTGGAGCATTGAGTTTCATAATTTATCGAAAGACCAACTGAGAATCAATCTTGTATGCAAGTGTAACATGTGTGGAGAAGAACCCCTTGGCTATTCAATCATCCATATTTTATTCACATTCATATTTACATTCTGTTTTAATTGCAATTTGTTCATTTAGTTTAATTTTGTCAAAACCTAAATCCCCCTTTACTTTAATGTCAAATTAGTTAGAAATCAATTTAGTTTGTGTTTTTAAGAGTTTTGAGTCTTTTGAACTTGTTAGAATCTGTTTAGTTTATGTTTTAAAGTATTTTTGAATTCTTTGAGTCTAGTTTAGTGTTTTATATTGTTTTTACGTTTTTAAGTCAGTTTCCAAGAGATTAACAATCCCTCCTAATCCCCGGTCCAGAACGATCCCTACTTGCACCTATACTACAATTTGACAAAAAGAGGGTTTAATTTGTGCGCGTATAAAACTCGCATCACTAGTTTGAACGGTTCTTCGGTGACGGAGTACTGTGAATGTCCCCCTTCCAAAATGCATGTTTTTATTACTAAAAATGCATACATGAAAAGCATGATTTTTATGTCTATTTTATGAAATATTTACTGAGTTATCGGATTTACGCTTTATGAAATATCATGCTTTATCGAATTTACGTTACTGAGATATTTGTGAATATGATTTATGATATGATGTTTGAGCTATTAAGCTCCAATGGTATATATTTTGGAAAGATTATGTTCATGATTTTCTGTGTTTACTTAGTGGATATTTAATGATATATGTGCCTTCAGACTGGCGATGTAGTGCATTTGGGCATAAGATATATATGTCTTCGGGCAGGTGATGTAGTGCCTTCGGGAGGAAGATATATATGCCTTTGGGTGGATGATGTAATGCCTTCGGGCGGAAAATATATATGTCTTCGGGAGGGCGATATAGTGTCTTCCGGTGATTGTGATACCACTACTAAGCACATTATATACGATATATGTTTTACGAAGTTTTTATGGCATGCTATGGAAAACCTATTACTTATTAGCTATATGAGTTTTTCTAAAACTGGGGGTTTGACGTTTGAAGAGTAATTGTTTTAGTATTGCTTATATATAAACTTGGTCCACTCATGCTTTGTTTTGTGCCCCCTTTAGGACTTAGAATCAAGGCGTACAATCCTAGCGTCAGGGCACTCTTGCATCGGCATCTTAGAGTCTTCTTGGTGTAGGACCTATTCCTTTGTTTGGACCTATTCATTGAAGTGGCATGAAATAGAAAAATCTTAGTGAGAGTAAGTCTGGTTAAGACTAGCTGAAGATCTAAAACAAGGATTATACTCTGCAACTTGCGTTCCCTAGGAATGCCCGGCAGAGTCGTATCTATTGGAGATTGCTCGAAACATTTGAAGTTCGTGCGGAGAAAGTGAGTAAGCAAGTTGTATGCAAAGTTTAGCAAATGTTAGTTTGGTTGGACCGAATCAATGTCCTTGAGCTTGTTGTTTCCACTGAGGGAATTCGTGTGGACCCTTAGAAGATTTCTCAGTGATTGCTTTTCCTAACAAGTGGATGAATGCTCCAACGACGTTCATGAACCTAACTGACCTGCTATTCCACCCATATTCCGACGGTTCTATGATTTTCTTATTGATAATCTTCTTGTCTATTCCAACAATGAGGTCAAATTCACTAAACATCGACAGTCAGCTTTACACCAAATTCTTTAAACACTGGTTTTGTTTAGAATAGATACTTTTTTTGGGAGACTCTATTGCAGCATAATCTATTCTTATCAATTTCTAAAAAGGTTGTGACTGTTGAAAATTGAAAATCCTCACAAGGTGTTGTGAAATACGAAATATCTTTGGTCTTTTCAATTTTTATCAGGAGTTCTTAACGAGTCTTTGAGCATAGCCCTATTTCCTTTTTGGCTAAGAAACAAGTCAATGTTGTTTGAGATGTTGAAGGTGAATGAAGTTTCTGATAACTGAAGTATTGTCTCACTTCATCATTGTTCTTACACTTTTCGATGACATCAATAAATTTTGAATTCTATGGTGATGTTTATTGAATGTTTGGATGCACGCTAGTGCATCATGACCGAGTAACGTGTGTGCCTCTTGACGGTTGGAACCGCATGAAGTGAACCATCCTATCTTCGGCCTTGAGCCAATGGTTATCGTCTTACTTAAAAACCTAATGACACCCTTTCTTTGTAGAAATTTATGTGGGACGAAAGTTGGGAACGAAAATTTTTGGAGTTTGGAACATCGTCTTACTCATGCTCCCATCCCTGTTTTTCTTGACGTTGGTGGTGAGTTTTAAGTCTCTTGTTTTGCATCCTTGTCACATTTGGGGTTGTTTTCTGATGTAGCATAGGAAGGTCATCGCCTATGCTCCCGGACATCTCAAACCTCACGGAAAGAATTATCCTATTCATGGCCTAGAGCTGGTAACAATTTCCCTTGCTGTAAAAGCTGGTAACAATGTCATAGCTAATGCTCTTAGTCAAAAATCCCGTAGACAGTTTACCTCCATCCGAGCTATCCATGTCCCACTATTGTTTTCTCTTTGAGGATTTGGCTTTACTTTGGCGCTTGATCCACGGTGAGTTATGTCGACTCACTTCTAAGTCAAACATGTATTGGTAGATTTCAGGTAAGAAACCCAAGAGTTTGATTAGTAATGTGCAAGTTTGAAGGAGCAAGTGTCGGATGACATGAGATGGGATATCTTCAATCTAATAATTAAAAGTTATAAAATTAAATTTAAAGTCAAAGTTCACTTCAAATACTGTATAATCTCTTGAATGCACATCAAATAAAAGTCAAATGCATGGTCATATATAAATATTTGAGCGAAATGCCTAATCATATATGTTTTTTGTACTTGTCTCTAGAGTCGTATGACTCCACATATATGTGACTTTTTAACTGCATTAGAAAAAAATTGTCAAATTTAAAGTCAAAACATATATGTGACTTTTTAACTTCTCTGATGCATTGGAAATAGCCTAAAACAGACCCATAGGTGCTTGATGAAGAATAAGTTCACTCAACACGAGCATATAATAAGAGTCATTATGTGTGTATACAAGATACACTCATGACAATAAGAAATTGTTCATTGTAATACAAATTTATCATTAAACCCGAGGCATCATAGTTGTTTCTATGGATAAATCGACTTTGTAATTATACAACATAGTCAAAAGCTTATTCTACATGATTCAGTAGTCTCTTGCTAGAGCAATATAAGAAAGTTCCAAATCACACAACTCGTGGAAACATTAGATGATCGATCACTTAAGCAATTTACATGATATAGGCTAAATTAGAGTGATTATGAGCATTGTTTTAGAGAAAGACCATATTGTTCTGTAATTCCAATGAAATAGGTTCTCACCTATAATTTCACATTGACTTGAGAGTATGATATGCTGCTAGGCATCACCGTCTATGAGACCCTGGATAATAATTTCTATTATCCTTATCAAAAAGTTGAATTAAAAGGGTGTTTTAAAATTCATTTATTAAAGTAATATAATCGTCTCACTATCTGATCAATTAGAACTTACTAATCACATTCCCAATTTTAGAATCAAGGGTGAAAAAACTGTGAAGTAATTAATGTGATTAATTAGAATGGGTATCCAAGTCCATAGGTTTTAAATGTGCCTCCATGTAGTTTCGGGCCTAATCAGGCCCATTGGGCCACTTAGAGTATTTTAGGTCATGACTTGCAATACATTAGATTTTTTTATCTCCAGAAGTAGACAAGTTTCTCTTACTAGGTATTAATTATAATGCAATAAATCAAGCCTACATTTAGTTGGGAGACGGCAGATAAATTTCACTAGTAACAAAGAAGATTACAAAGAGTGTTTAAGCTCTCACAAACACGAGTCCCAAATACACTCAAATTCGCTCACGCATAAATGAGCCAACAAGATTATTGAAATTCTTGCTCGCCGGTACAGAGCCAAAGAGGGGTAACTAAGATTATAACTGAGCTCCCAAACAAAAGAGATAAGTTCATTCCCCAACAAATGATCTGGGTTACACTTCTTCACATTCGAAGAGTTTGCGAACCATTGAGGTCACACCCCCTCTAATAGAGGATGAGAACCCCCGTCGCGCAGCACCACTTCAAACAATCAAAGTTCCCTTAGAAGTTAGAAAGGATGCGTTGCAAATTGTTGACTGAATAGAATCAACTGTTTTAGTATGTCATTGGTTGCACCACAACCAATTCGAACTATTTGAACTATTTGATTGAACTATCTATGACCGATATTAGATGTTCAAACCTGCTACTGGACAGACATCAAGCAGAGCTGCAAAACTACATTTCATTTCTACTAACACAATTTAACCCCTTTGTTCAAAGAAGCGGTGCAAAATCAAATCCGACTCCAAATAAGCAAAAACAAAGATAGAACATTGCCAAGCCAATCAAATAGACTTCTGAGCAATCAAAATTTAAACAACACTTAGTAGAGAACAAAGGGAATGGATGACTTAATTGAAATCGGGCTTCTCTGGGTAGGTGCGGCCAGACCTCTGGATAACAACATTTGCAGCATAGTTGCCAGCTTTCAGAGTCTTCGATGGCTTTCTCTTGAACTAAGTGAGAGAGAAAACCTCCAATGAAAGCATCCCCTAGACAAAAAGCAACACTATAGATTAGTAATTAACTCGCAGTGGAGCGTTTCCAACTGGTAGTGTGCTACTAGATGTTTCCAAATGTATTAAATTTTTGATACATGCTACCAACTGTTACAGAAAACATACCTGCTCCATTGGTGTCTACCAATTTCTCTTTGGGCAACTTCTCCACTGGGAAAGTTTTCACTTTCCCATCCTCAGCAACAGCTACGGGATCTGCACCCTGAGTGATAACAGTAATCCTCTTGTGTGTCCCTGATGCTTTGGGCCATTGGGAGATCTTTAGAGCTATTTGCTCGACATCATCAGTCTGTGATTCAACCAGTCAAAATAATTTAACAATATGAATGTAAACGATTTCCAAAAACATATATTAACAGTAATCCTCTTGTTGTAATAGGCAATTTTACCTCCCAGCCATGAACTTTGGAAAAGGTTCTTGCTTCTGTCTCGTTTCCAAAAACATAGTCCACATACCTACATTTTAATAAATAAAAAAAGGCATGCCCTATTTAAGTATGTCCTTATTACTTGATTATTATGCCCAAAACAAAATGAAAAGCTTACGGCAAGGCTTTCTCCTGAGCATCCTTGAAAAACTCGCACATGAATGGAGCAGAAAGGTTCATCGAGAAAACCTGCAGATAAAGGGAATTTTCAAGAGTCAAGACTCTGTTTAGCAATAGCTACTGAAAGCAGCAAATAAGACGACAATTTGAAGAAATAACATTTCAAATACCTTGTTATTTGCAGCAACATGTTCAGCAACAAGCTGAATGGAGCCTGGGGATACAGTTAGAAAAAACCCAGCAATGTAGATGTACTTGGCCATCCCAGCAATGTAGAAAAAACCCAGCAATTCATCAAGTACCTGAGCAACTCGGATGGAATTCTGAGTAGCACCTGCACAATTCAAAAGTTAAAACTCAACTTATTCTCGTAGTATTCACAAATTTAGCACATCTACAACAATATTTATTTCAAAACCAGACAATACACATTCAGTGCCCTACCTCCAGCAATGTACTCCACATTGTACTTGGAAGACATTTCATCATACCTGAGACAAACATCTACGTTGGTCAAGATTTCATCTAGTAAAAACTATGTTTAACCATGAAACATTGTCTCGCAGTCAGACGGAAGTGTGGGGACTTAATTTTCATTAATGGAACTACATTTTGTCACCGATAAATTATATGAACACAATCCTATTTGGGTAGTCACTCAGATAAATAAGGCACTGAATCTAACTAAGATAGTGACACACTTTAAAGTTCAATAATTTCGTGTCCGTGCAATACCAAAATACAATTTGATATCCCTCTCTTTGAAATGGAGAATAAGAAAAATTACCCACAAAACCTCTACAGATTCATATTTATGCAAGAAGAGTAGAAATTCGAAAGGCGAAAACTCAATCACTTTCATGGCCAGGTGCTTGTCTTCGGCAAGAATCGCATCATTGGGCTTGAGTTCATATCTGTGACACAAAAAAAGCAAATAAAATCAATGCCACCACACCAGTTATGTGTTCTTCTAGCTCACAGTACAGTGACCCAAAGCGTAGAGTATAAGCTACATCCATACAGTTGAGCTAGAAAGCCCAAACGCCTAGGCAATAGATCAAACGGCTGGTGGGTAACATAAAGCTTCATGGACCTAAACCCCGAGCAAAAGAAAGCAAAAAAAACAAGAACAAAAGGGGTTTGAGAGAATGCGACTTACTTTTGCAAGAACTCCTCGTCGACGACGGCGGAGATGTCGAGCAGTGGGTTGCCCATCCCCAACAGAATTCCCTCGGACACCATCGCAGCGAGAGAGAGCGAGAGCTGAAGCTTAAGAAACAGTAGCAATTACAAAGATGGAGAAATCAGATCAGATCCACGGATATTGGTAATGGGAAGGAACCAAATGTGCATGTTTCTAAGTGGCTGTGACTTTGGTGCTGCAGTGGGGTCATTTGGGGGAAGGGAAAGACGGTTCTTCCCACTATTTGGGACTTTTATTTATTTTTACTTTTTCCTTAATCTTGTGTTTTCTTCTAAAATAAGTAATCAATTTTTTTTTTTATTTTTTCAATCTAATGAAACATCCCCGATTATGTTTTTATTCTTCTTATATTGCAAGCCTTCATGTGAAATTTAGGTACCAAATAGTGCTTAGTTTGGTAGTATTTCTTCTTTTAATGTTGAATATAATTAAGTTCAAGTTATCGCTCTTTACGACAAAAAAAAATTAAATTAAGTTTCGAGTAAGAAACCTTTAACATTAAAAAAAATATATGACACACCCCGACCGAGATCAGGGCGTGCTGGCCGTCACACGGAGGTGACGTAACCATGTGCACGTGCGGAAGCTAATAAGATAGTAATATAAAAAGCACTAATAATTAAAAACTAGCATACAAGGTACTGAAAATAAGTGCTAGCGTAAGTGAGACGCTAAATTCAGAGCAATAAGTCTACAGCAGTCCAAAAGAAAAGATGCGACAACAGTACACCCGAAGGTGACCCTACGCTGGAGAGCGTCTGTCAGAAATGCCGGGAAAGCCCTCTGGGAAACCACCGAAACTGCTAAGCAACTAGAACCTGGAGGGGCGCAAAACAAAAGCGTGAGTGGGCAAAAACAAAGCTTTTAGTAAAATACATTCTAACCCCTCGCCGTAAAACCTGTATACTTCCCAGAAAATAAACATATATACGTATGCATAGATATGCCAACCATGCTCAAGAATATGCCATGTCAAAATCTCATAATGAAATGCAAGTGCTCAGGTATAGATCGTAATCATAACATATAATCTGGCAGCCGGAGTCACCTAACGTGACCTGTACGGCTGCGTATAGAGCTCAAATCTCAAACTCAATAACTGAACCTGCCCACGAGTCGGAACCACCTAAAGTGGTCTGTACGACAGGCCTGGGTGTAATACATATATACGCTTTAGTGCTACGATCACGTGAAGGCTGTGCGAATAATCGCGGGTCACCTACGAGTCGGAACCACCTAAAGTGGTCTGTACGATAGGACTGTGCACCTAACTTGGATCCAAGCTGAGCGTGTGGTGCAGGAGGTGAACATCACGTGAAGGACTGTGCCCTACTCTGGGCGGGAGCACTAGCACCGGGTGTGCAGGTTATGAGCTCTCTAAGCATCTCAAACCACTACAGAATATAAACATGAATACCACTTACCTGTGTGTCCACAGCACCAAATATGCATATGTATATGTATGCCACTACTAATGCATGCAATGATGCATAAACGATAAAAATATGGTGCATGGCATAAAACAATTAACCCTTTTTAAACAATTTCTGGGAAAATAAATGTATATAGGTATATACGGAAAACCAAAAGCCCACTCACTGGTATGTGAAAGGGTTGTAGCCCCCTGCCTCGAGTGACCATGCTCGTCCTCGGGGTACGTATCACCTATATGCGAAACAACTATAAAAACGTCAATTTTAAAACACATAACCAACTTCTCGTAATAACTTCTCATACATTGCTCAAATTGGACAAATGAATATACCAATGTGCTCTACACAAACTCAGGATCACACCCAAATTTTTAGAAAAAATTTTCACCGCCGCACGCGCCGGCCACGCGCAGGCACGTGCCTGGCACGCTGACGGCGTCAACTGACGCCATAAGGAATATTCCGTTTGTTTTGACAGATTCCGTTAACGGCGTCAGGAATATTCCGTCAAACTTGACGGAATATTCCATCTCTTTCTCCGGCGAACCTCCGGTGCCGTCGCCGGCGCCGGAAAATCGCGAAACCTGCAAACCTTGTTTTCTCACTCGTTTTTCAACCATTTTTCACGATTCTTGCACCAAAATGAAGCCTAAGACTAGTAGAACACGACCATACAATTTTTAAGGGTAAAAAACTACTAGATCATACCTGTCCAAACCTCCCAACTCCGGTCAACTTCAAACGCAGTGATTCCGACGTCAAAACTCTTCCAATGAAGCACTCCGAGGCTCCCTGGGACCTCACCAAGTCACCTACGAGCTTCAAAATCCCAAAAACTTGCTAAATTATTTTTGCATGAATAGTACTCAAAACGGACATCGTCGAATCGACATGAAAACGACGGAGTTCTCACCTGAAATTGGTACGACTGAACTCCCACGAGCTTCACGATCTCGACTGTGACCTTGGTTTCCTCGATCTGTAGAGGTTTGAGGGGTTTTGGGCTTGTCCGTACGTTTCCAGAAGGAATAAGGAATGGGGTTCTCGGGGGGAAAGACAGGGAAAGGGACAGAGAGACAGTGAGAGTGAGAGTGACAGTGTGTGTGTGTGTGGCCCAACACATGCCACACCACACAAAACAACCAATAATGTAACGATAACGAACTAGGGGTAAAAGTGTCATTTCACACGCATGTTTTCAAAATCTTCGGGACGGGATGTCACAATATATATATATATATATATATATATATACCAATACCATTTAAGAGACAAAGTTTGATAGGTACAACTAGTACACAAAATTGCAATAATATTTGTGATATCATCCATCCACACCCATGACTTCACTTCACCAATTGAGGAATTTTTCGGTTTATCTCATGAACTTGTATTGAGTTGCCAATTTCACCCTTGAACTTTAATTTTAGCCTATTACTTCCCTGAACTTTTGTAATTAGCCAACTATCCCCCTAAACTTTAAATTTAGCCGATTACCCCCTTAAAATTTTATAAAAATAGCTAATTTCTCTCGTAGTGTTGGACTTTTTTAAAAAATTCATCCAATTTTCCATTCTTTTGGCCCCATGCATTTGTAATGTGTTGACCACATGATCAAAATGGATCAAAAATTTAATGAAAAATTTTAAAATCTAGCATTAGTGGGGAAATTGGTTATTTATAAAAGTTCGGGGGAGGGTAATCGGCTAAAATAAAAGTTCAAGGAGGAAATTGATAGCTCTATACAAATTCGGGGGCAAATTGTCAAATATGCCTAAATAATTTGTACATTATGTCAAACACTAAGTTGATTATTGATGGTTTAACTGCATTTTACACACAAAAGTTTGGATGTTCTTTGCAAAATAAGTTATAAGGTTTTAATTTTGCCTTTTACACCATGTTGTTTCTGAATTGCAGTAATTTAACCTCTCTTTTAATTTCACTGTCTAATTGTTGATGTGGCATATGTTGGCCCACGTTTAAGCACTTGTTAACTATTAGTTCCATAAAATGATTAAAAGAGTAAAACACTAAACATTGAAATTGACATTCCACGAGTGCTTAAAATGTTGGTTAAGTCTATACCACAACAGTACTTAATGTCTAATTAGACGGTAAAATTGACGGAGAGGTTAAAATATTGCAATTTAAACCCACCCCAAAAAACCTTGTGGTGTAAAATGCAATTAACCTAGTGCCAATTCATCTAAAATTTGTTAGAATATATCCAACTGTGTCTTGAATTCAAAATCGCCCTTTCTTTGTGTCCCGTATTCAAACCTTCCACTGCATTAAATGTAAACTAGTGTAGGATATAAAAAATAAATAGACGATAAATTAAGTGTAAAATTCTTTTTTTCTTTTCTTGTTGTGCCGGTCAAATTAAGGAGACTCAAAAAAATTAGACTTTCCGTTATCTTATGTTTTTAGCAAAATTACCATGCTAACATTATAAAACATTATGCCAAAAACGTCCATTGAGAGTCTCCTTAGCATTTCTCTATAACTTAAGGGGAGAGAGGGGAAAAAAGACATTGTTGTAAAATTGATGGTGTGTGCAGTGGAATAAAAGAAACAAGACACAAAATTTACGAGGTTTCTCTACAGTCAGTGTGACTGGAGTACGTCCTCGGAGCAGCAGTGGTGCTTCCATTATAATTTAGAATAATAAGAGTACAAAATAACTCTCTCTATTATCCCCTCTCATATTCCTCTCTTTTCTCTCTTCCTCTTCCGTGAACTTCTTACTTTCATCCTTAGATGTGTTGTGTTCCATAAGACTTGTTTTTATAGAAGCAAATCACGAGCAACATAGTGATTAGTGGCCAGCCATCCAGTCACCTTTACAACACTCCCCCTTGGATGGTCACAAGTCTTTGATTAACTCGTTAAAATCTTGATCTGTTTTTGGATGCTCCCCTTGATGAGTATCTCCCCCTGATTTCAAATCATTTAGGCTGATAATTGATCATTCTACTTCAGTCTCTTAGCGAGAAGAGTTGTCGAAAGATGTGCTTTACTTGTTGTTAACTTTCCATAGGCTTGTTCTTGAACTGGGCTTGAGGGTATTCTGATTTCCTTCAAAAGTTTGAATTTACTTCATTTATCTGGAGCTAAATTTGATTCAAGGGTGGTGGACACTTGATCTTGAATTGGACTTGTGATTTCTTCAAAATCCTTGGGACTTTTCCTTGAATGAAATGGAACCATGAGCAGCTCCACATGACAAGTGATCTTCGGCTCCGTCGAGGATAAATCAGTTCGTGTTTTGTTGTGCTTGTCTCCACATGCTTCAATGTATCATTTTCACTTGCCTTATCTGTTCCCCTTGCAAAAGTGGTATTTTCCATGTGTAGGTTTGGCATCTTCTCTTGTAGTATTTGTTCTCTGATGCAGGAGTGGAATGCAAACCTTGCATTTGAATGGTCATTCACTTCTTGGTGACTCATCCATGCGTGGCAGCTTTAGTGTAAAGAGCCAACAACGGGCCAATTATTTTGCGGTGTTGATGACTTGAGACCCAGCTCCATCAACAGTTGAAGATGAATACTTGAGAGCAATTCTAGGTAAGCAATCAGGAAAGGTTCCAGGCAGTCGGTTCCTTACCGAAAGTTTGAGTGGAGGTTCCGACATATTGCTTTCTTTATCCTTGTCTTTCCAGGTAAGAACAAGGACAAAGGAAAGGACAGGGAGATTGCATGATATGAGATACTCTTGCTCTTGTCCCTGATGATATAAGATAATCTTGCTCTTGTGTGACTGGTTTTGAAAAAGGTATTCTCGAAGATGAAGAAAACTGAGTATTTTGAGATGCTTTGTTGAAGATTCATTCTCGAAGATGAGGAAGAGTTAGGTATTCTTGCAAGTCTACCTTGTTATGCAGAATGAAGGTTGACATATATAGAGATTTTTTTAATAGGAAGTAGTGGTGACGTGCCTTTACTCTTGTCAGCAACTGTGGTGTAAATAGAATTGTAAGATTTACGCGTTTTCAACTTTGTCAGAAATCTTTGACAAAGTTGCACGCGATATCTAAAAAAGTTGAGATTGCGTCTGAAAAATGCCAACGAACTTTATTTAGGAAAATCTGGCTTTTGAAATTCGGAGAGCAATGCCTCTTCAATCTCTGAGCAAGTGGCTTTGTTGCCTCTTCTTTTATAGAGACATCAATTGTGTTAAAGAGTATGCTCAGAAAATTGTTGCCTGTAGAAATTTTCCCCTTCTTGCACTTCTGAGATTTTATTTGGTCTCCTTTTCCCTTCATCATTTTTGAAAATGGCTTGCCCATCTAGCATTTGCTTAGATTTGAGTCTTAGGAGTGATACAGACGAGCAACGTCAGGATAATATATGGCGCTCGTCCTTCTTATCTTCTAATGGTTCTCTTATGGTTGGGGACTCTGTGATGAAGAATAACATAACCGTTACTGTGGTAGCAAGGAATCTTCTCACTTTAAAGGATAACAAAATCCTTTCAAAACGGTTTGATGAGTCGGCTGTTCAAGACTCTTTGGCTCACAGTGTTCAATGTGTGGGCTCTGTATCCAATATGAGACAACGCCTACTTGCTCGAACTCACCAAGTTGAATCATTGATGGTTGAGGTGGCAAGTCTTAAATAAGAGATCAATGGGCTCAAGCACGAGAATATAGTGTTACACGTTCTTGCAAATAATTACTCGACGAACATGAAAAGAAAGCTCGACCAGCTACAAGAATCTGAAAGTCAGATTCAAAGTGATCACCAAAGGTTTGTTGTTAGATTCCAAAAGCAACTTATGCCTTCCCCTTCTGGTGTTTTGCCAAGTACTGGGGTGCCACATGATCAATCTCCAGTGCCTCCCTTTTCTGGGGTATTGTTGAGTACTGAGGCTTCACATGAGCAACCCTTGTGAAGGCTTCATCCTGTTTGTTTGTTTTAACTCATGTGTATGCACATATCTGTAATTTCTCGGAGATATTAATATGTAAGCTTTATTTCATTCAATGTATTGTGCCAAATACAATAAAGCATATACTTCACTAAGATGTGGTACTTCTGGACCAAATATCAATTTATGTTTACCCTTTCGAAGATAAATAATCGTTCTTAGTGTCTACATCATTTAAGTATTCAACTCATAATCTTCAATCCATATGATTCTTTAATATCATAAACATCATGGATAAGATTCGTGTTGGCATATTGTTCGATCTGCAGTTCGAGATAATATTTCTCTCAACACTTTATAATCCTTCTAGACTCTTCAGGAGTCCCAATCTAATGTCATCGACTCTTGCAAGAGATTTTAGTATGTTGCAACAATATCATAATGATAGTACTCACTGAGGCAATTTATACCATCCATTGGTATTGAGTACATATTTTATGCTTTACCCTTCAGGGCTTGCTTCAAGTAATTTGAATCCTTCAGGGATTTTCTATACTTCATAACACATTTTCCTTTGGAATTTATACAGAGCAATTTACTCCCATGTATACTTGAGGGATTTACTTGTGGAGATATGATGTGGGCAACCCACAACCCTTTGTATATAATTCTCCATTCATATAAACTCGTTTACAAGAGTATAATTTCAGGTTTCAATTAGTAATCTTGTGTCATATCATGTGAGTGTATTTCACTGTATTACGGGCTGGTTTGGTATTACTGTGCTTTGAAAAAAAGCTGCTTCTGCTGTGCTGTGAGAATAAGCAGCTGTGAAATAAAGCAGCAGAGTGTTTGGTAAACTTTTTTGTAAAAGTGCTTTTGAAAAAAGAAAAAAAAAGCAGTATTAGAGTGTTTAGTAAACTTTTATGTAAAACAGTTGTGAAAAAAAGCCGGTTTTTCAAAGCTAGGTTTTGCAGCTTCTTGTTTTTGGCTTTTTTTCATCCAAAACTGTGAAAAAAAACTGAAACTGAGTGTTTACCAAACACAAAAACAGCTCCCAGCTTTTTTTGATAGCAGCTTTTTTCAGAATCACCTCAGTACCAAACCAGGTATACAAATGCCCAATGCAACCTCCTTGGTTCAATATCTTTTGGTTGTTTGTATTATATTCAAGTATATAGGTCCATTTTCCCACATTCTTACAAGTACAAATGGAATTGCCTTTCTCCATTTTTTTTGGCAAATAATATTTCCTTTCGTCGACGAACAAAAGAACGTGACTCAATATCAATATAGCTCATTGATTAATTTAGTAGCTACTTGTAAAAACCAAGGTTATCATCAATCTGTGATCCCATATTCTCATGTGCATGCACATGCATAAAAGCTTTTCATTTATTTGGATATCCATTGCCTCTTCAAGGGCATTACTCTATCTTTTCCAGGATAGTCATAATTTAGAGAATGTGGATCATAATCTCCTCTTGAGCGTTATAGAGCTTGGATTTTAATCTCCACTTTCAAGAGTTGAGTCATTGGAACCTATATGTTTATCATGTTTCATGCATGAGACATCAAAATTCCCATGTCCGCGTATTGTCCATTCTGGGATGTGTATCCATGCGGTGACTGTCATGCTTCTGGCATGCAACAGTTATGCTTCGGGAATGCAATAGTTTAGTAGTGTCATATTCTTCTTCTTTCAAATGACTAAACCTTTTGAGTCTAAAGATCTGCCACGCTTCAGGCGTGTAACAAATTTACTACCACATTATTTTGTCCAACAGGAACATCAATTCATGTAGGCACATTTGCAACAAGTATATGTGATTTCATCACTTTCATTGCATCATTAAATGCATCTGGCATTTGATTGACACATCATTGCATCATTCAATTATTCTTACTTCATTTTTATATTGATTGCTTCGTGAATCAAAATAAGACAAATTCTCTTCGTTATTATGGAACGGTCTTTTCTTATCATTATTCTGGAATGATATTTTCTCATCATACTTCTGAAACGATGTTATTTTCTCCTCCTAACGGCGGGAAAATTGTCTTATCAAAATCATAGTCTGCAAATAGCGCGGTAAACATATCCCCAGTTAAGGGTTCCATCCCCAGTTAAGGGTTCCAAATGTTGAATGATAGATGGTGAATCAAATTCAACATAAATTCCCAGTTTGTATTGAAGCCTTATTTTAGTACGTTGTGGCAGTATAACAGGCACATGTATAACACAACCAAAAACTCGTAAATGTGTAATGTTTGGTTTGTGCCCAAACACGAGTTGTACTAAAAAGTATTGATGGTTGGCAATAGGTCTCAACCGAATTAATATTGCATAATGCAAAATAGCATGTACCCATGTAAAAACTGGCAATTTTGTTTTCATGAGCAGAGTGCGGGTAATCAATTTCATCAGCTTAATAAATGCTTCTGCTAAACCATTTTGAGTATGGACGTAAGGAACTTCTAGTCCTTATTTAATAGTCTATGGACTGAGACTCTTATGACTTTTATTACAATTAAGGCATTGCGGCACTTCAAACTTACTGTACTCATCAATGAACTTTATGTCCTGATCTTGAGGATCTAGGGACTTCATGCCCAATCTTTTTGCATGATGGAACTTCAGGTCCAATCATTTTTATACGATGAGGATCAAGAAACTGCAGGTTCTGATCTGATCAAGGAACTTCGGGTCCTATAAATGCTCATCGTATCAAAGATAAGTACAATAAATAAATTAAAGTAATATGCGGTAATTCCAACCATAATAAATAAATTGCATTTAAGTAAATAAAGCTTGTGACAAGGGTTTTAATTCAACATCATTCACATAAATTAAAACTTAAAGCAGTAGGCGGTAAAACCGTCCATGATAAATAAATTGCTTTAAAGTAAATAGAACTTGTGAAAAGATTTTAAACCAACACCATTTACATAAACAAATACATATATATTTTCTTCTTTCTTTTCAGATGGTGCAACACCATCCAAAAGCCTTTACTTCTTTATTATTATTATTTTTTCTTATTCATTCACATGTTGCAACAATCTAAAAAACCTTTGTTTTTTTTCTTGGTTTCCACATGGTGTCTAACGCACCATCATTTTACCTTTTATTTTATTATTTGCATTTCACAATTCTAAGTCCTTTTAGTTATTCAGGAAGTAATAGTAACAATAAGTTCCAATTGGTGTTCCTCCTTCAGTGAGTTTCGAAAAAGTCGAAACGGTTCTTATGAGTTTTGGAGTCAAGAGTGTCTGCAACTTATGAGAAGATCAAACCGTTAGATTTAGTTCAAATTTTAGTATGATATGGATAAGAGGATACTGAACAACTTTCATGAAGAAACAATTTCAATCTGAGCTACCGAAATGGAGTTTTGGTACTCATAAGGTGCCTGTCCAATTTTCTACGGAAATTGGAAACTGATTTGGTATTTCAGGCATCTGCGATGATCGCACCGTTGGAATTTTTTGAAAATTTGATATATTGTAGATACTGGGCGGACGAACAACTTTGAAGAAGAAAGTATTTCAATCCGATGTCTGCAAGTTGGAGTTCCGAGGCTGTTTACATGGTTGTCAGATTCTCTACGAATTTTGAGTCTATACTCTTTTGCTTCTGCAAAGGATGATATACAGTCATACAACAACATATATATATTTGCTTCAAGAAAATTAGTAGTACAAAGATTTTAAGATGAAATGAAAAGATTTTCTTATCTGTAAGATTCCAGACGACAGACGTGAACAGGATTTGTGGCATTGTACTTTCCACTGACATGAGAGCTTCTCATGTTGATAACGTGTTGTAAAATCGAAATTGTGTGCAGTGGAATAAAAGAAACAAGACACAAAATTTACAAGGTTCCTCTACAGTCTGTCTACAGTCAGTGTGACTGAAGTACGTCCTCGAAGCAGCAGTGATGCTTCCATTAAAATTTAGAATAATAAGAGTACAAAATAACTCTCCCTGTTATCCCCTTTCCTCTTCCTCTCTTTTCTCTCTTCCTCTTCCGTGAGCTTCTTACTTTCATCCTTAGGTGTGTTGTGTTCCATAATACTTGCCTTTATAGAAGCAAATCACAAGCAACATAATGATTAGTGGCCAGCCATCCAGTCACCTTTACAACGACATATCATTGTCTAATTATTTCATGAATTATTGACAAAATAAACGAATACCAATAGCATGGGAGAAAGCCTCTTGAACATAATAAGTTTATTTCAAAACTTATGTATACGAAGATGAATATGTGGATACCAGATTATGTTAATTTCTCCACTTTTGCCCTTCAAATCTCTCCTCGACTGACCAAATCTCTTCTGGATCATCGAAGCGAAGTGATATTATTCCTCTTCAAAAAAAAACTGAATAAATAAAAAGGTTTCGGAAGGGCTCTCCGAAAGGAGTCGCAACAATCTGTTGACTACAAATCCTACTTAGCCCATCCTTTCAAAGATGATCGACGATTGCCTGCGTAAAGTCAGAAGTTGATGAAGAGCCACCAAGGTCAGCGGTTCGGAACTTCCCCTCTGCAATTGTGCTGAGGATTGCATTTTGGATCCGATCTGCTTTATCATGGAGCTCCAAATGGCGTAGCATTGTAACAGAACTTAAAAGCAGGGCGGTCGGATTTGCCAAATTCTACAAAATTTCAACCAAAGAATGAATTGGGCGGAAATATATTGGTAAAAGATATTTCTACGGGAGAGCTTCCTAAGTAATGAACAAATTAAAAAACGAAACAAATCACAGTAAAATGTAATCAATGATTTGAATACTAGAATGACTTTTATTATCAAGTTACCGGCTGGTGCACCGCGATATAACTATGAGCAACAAATTTCAGAATCTGGGTAGTGTAAAAAACAAATCTATACAGAATCTCAAGCGGAAGGAAACAGATGAAAAGCCTTCAATTTCATACAACTTTTGGAACAAGGAAAACATAGTCAATTCCTCCCATTCGAGAGCCATACCAAGCAGTTTTCTATGTTAATCCTCTTTAGGAGGTCTACACCTACAGTTACCATATACAATTACGGGATAGGACAGATGAGATGAGCCTCTCCCTAAAGAAAACTTAGAAAGAGACTTTGGCCTCACATAAGCACTTTCCTTGCCCGCAGAGAATGAAATTATATACATAGCAGATTGAACATCAAAAGGTTCAAGAATGTTCACCTTTCCAGCAATATCAGGTGCTGAACCATGTACAGCTTCAGCAAGGGCGATGCCTCCCTCTCCAATATTGCAGCTGCATATGAAAGGCATCCAACGTTAGATGATATTTTATTCTTATTACAGTATGTGATAAAAAATGCATATATACACCATACCTTGGCGTCAGGCCCAAACCGCCTATCAACCCAGCACAAAGATCACTTATAATATCACCATAAAGGTTAGGCATCACTAACACATCAAAAAGTGCTGGATTCTTCACAAGCTGCATAAAATAAATCCTTCAGTTAGTGTTGCCTTAGTTTTATCATTAGTTAGTGTGGTGTTGCCTTAGTTCTGTTCTTTTGTTTTTTTAAAGAAAAATCCAAAACTACATGTTTAATGTGTATTTTTCAAAATTTCTCAATGTATTGTTGTTAAAAGTATGAGAGGCATATCGTAAATGCTCCCTTAGATCAAAGACTGTTGCATCATTTGACACAAAGTACCAAGTTTTACATGCACACAAATAGTCTTTCCATAAAAGTTTTATCAAGAAATTTATTCATACCATCATACAGCAATTATCAATGACAACTTCCTCATATTTGATTTCAGGGTACTTCTCTGCAACCTCACGACAACACTGAAACAAAGACCAAACCAGTTTTGATATGAGCATACTTAGAAAAACAATCGAGAAGAATAAAATTTTTGCATGAACAATTGGCAGACCTTAAGAAAAAGACCATCAGTTTTCTGCATAATGTTTGCTTTGTGAATTGCAGAGACTCTCTCTCTTCCATGGGCCTTAGCATAATGAAAAGCATACTCAGCAACCCTCAAGCTTGCCTGACGGGTGATGATCTTAAGGCTCTCAACAACACCTCTTACCACCTACCACCAAATCAAAGAACTAAATCAAACTTTTGTACATAGAATATTTGACTATATTTATCCGCTTGTTCTTTAAACACTTACTTGATGCTCAAGTCCACTATACTCTCCCTCTGTATTTTCACGAATAGTGATAAGATCGACATTGTCATATCGAGTTTTGTAGCCAGGAAGGCTGTAACAAGGCCTGACATTTGCATACAAATTAAGTTCTTTCCTGAGAGTAAGGTTCAAGGAACGATGACCTTTCCCAATTGGTGTGGCCATTGGCCCTTTCAAGCCTACCCCATTTTTCCGCACCGACTCTAAACTTTCCCATGTTAGGAAACTCTGCGTTCTCGGATCTATTTCGGTGCCAACATAATGTTCTTCCCATTCAATTGGCACGTCAGCTTCTCTGAACACCTGCACCAGTGCAAATTGCAAACTGCATCAACCCTTCAAACCATAACAAAGTAAAATACAAACAAATTCCATTGCACACCGATGGTTATTCACCTAGGACATTGTACTAATAACACACTGCTATCAACCTTTCGCATTTAAATTATCGATCTTTGATGTAATCACATCTTTACGATGAGTAGCTAGCTCCTGAATTCGCATATACAAAAATGGATAACCACATCAACAAACAAAGACAATTGGGTTGAAAATCTTCACAACAGATCATATCATTCAACTATAAACGTTTTCGAATAAACGACAAATACATACATACTCGATCAGCAAAAAAAAATAATATTATCTTAATCGCAGTCTAACATTCCATGAAAGATACAAAATTCACTAGATTTCAAAACCCTAAATTTAAAGTGGATTTGACTTGTCAGAGCCAGTGTGCGTATCTGTGTAACACATACATATACAAACAATCTTGACGGAAAAGAAACGGAGCGTAAACGAAACATTGATAAGAAGGAAGCGATGGAGATCGGAGATTGACCTGTTTGACGGACTCGGCAATCTCGGGGCCGATACCGTCGCCGGGGAAGAGGGTAGCTCGGATCGGAGTGGAAGCGGAGGAGAAAACCCTAGCTGCCTGAGACAACGGGGACGATGACGACAGCAAGCTATGGGCAGGGTTGACGGCGCCGGAGAGGAAGTGGCTGGAGGCGTGCCTCAATAGGTGGGAAGCCATTTGCAGCTGATTGCGTGTAATTTGGCGATCGGAAACTTTTGGTCTTCTTCTTACAACCAGAGTGGAGGAATATTTGGTTGTTTAAAAATAATTTTTTTTATTTCTTTGACTAGTAATATTATTAGGAAAATTTTATTTGAACCCAATCAACTTCTTTCTACTTTCAATTTACTCTCTTCACCTATATTGTTTTTCTTTTATTAAAGAATTAATCTCTTTGTAAACCCAAATTTATTACCAAAACTACCCTCTCAAACCCAATTCAAAATGTTAAATTATCTTTATACTCATTCATTTTATAAGATAACATCTGTAATTGAATTTCCTCTTTCCAATAGCATTTCCATGGTTGCTTTTTTTTTTTTTGTTCTTTCTGCTACCAAATCCAAACATTTGCTTTTTTTTATTTCTACTGATGTGCATAAGCAACAAATCAAACAAGTCATCCCCTTATATTTATCAACTAGCAAGGAAGTTTATAATCTAAGAATATTGGTAAGAAGTTTTCCCTTAGAATTTTCCAATTGCATAAAGTTTAACAAACCATTCAGGATTGATGAAAAAATTGAAACTCAAATACTCATCTTCTAAACTTTTAAAAAAATTGAAATCAAACGAACAAATATTCATAAATTGAGCCATACCTTAGATGGAGGATTTAAAACTTCAAAATCATCATCCATCAATAAAAAAATTTGTTTTTCTGTACAAGACCTATTAGGGTTTTAGCTAGAATGAACGTAGGATAAACAAGAAGTGATGGTGGGGTTTAATGGGTTTATTGATAAATTTTTATTATTAATTTCATTTTGTACTTAATAGTAATTATACAATAGGCCAAAATAGACAATTAACAATTTAAATTTAAATTGGATGTAGAAAAAGGTTACATGGGTTCAAATAAAATTTCCCTAATCTTTCTTCAATTATTTGTAGCAAAAGGCATACATTGCAGAAATATAATTTTTTATTTATATTTTTCTCAAATATTGTTCTATAATTTTTTTATGAGAGGAGTCAAATTTTTTTAACTGAAATTGGCAGGCATTTGGAAAAAAAGGAGGTGACATTTGGGGGGGGGGGAAGAGAGAGAGAGAGAGAGAGAGTTAGTTTAGAGGATGATAAAGTGATGTGGCTGAGAGGTTTACAAAAAAAAAAAAAAAGAGTAAAAATTTGTTTATGCAAAACTACTTTAGTGCTCACATTTTTTGTCACATTCCGGTCCGGGGCGGATCACTTCCCGGGCCCGCTCCACCACCGTAGCACGATATTGTCCGCTTTGGGCTTACCATTCCCTCACGGTTTTGTTTTTGGGAACTCACGAGCAACTTCCCAGTGGGTCACCCATCATAGGATTGCTCTAGCCCCCTTCTCGCTTAACTTCGGAGTTCCTACGAAACCCGAAGCCAGTGAGCTCCCAAAAGGCCTCGTGCTAGGTAAGGATGGGAATATACATTTAAGGATTACTCCCCTGGGCGATGTGGGATGTCACATTTTTTTTCTTTTCTAACATTTTTTCAATTATGTGTTAAGGGTTAAATTGTATTTTCATTGGTTTTTGGTTGACAAATGGAGTTCTATTGATATGTAGTTTAGATTATAATTTTTTTCTCCTTTCATTCAATCACAACTAAAATGGCAAACACACGGTCTTAAAATTCAAATTTGATAGCCGATCTGTTGCTTTGGCTTTGAGCCGATGGCAATCACTTTCCCTTTTCGCCTAGTCTTCCTTTTCCCTTTTGTCATGGATTGTTGTAGATTTGATTTTCGTTTATTACTGTCAATAAGTGCAGTCTCAATGTGTTTAGTCATGAGTCTCTTGTAGTAAGTGTTTTAGTTTTGTGTTAGTATGTTATCGACTCATCTTAGGTCTACTTCAATGTTTTTGGTAGCTTTGTTGGTGTTGATCACAAAAGTTTATGTTGGTTTGGATATTAATTGATTTGTTGTTAGATCCTATTCAGAGTCAGCGTTGCTGGCTGTTAAAAAGTGTCATGTTCGTTCTATTGTAGTATTGTTCACAGAATTTCCCAAGTCATGTTCGCTCTACTGTAGTTTTTGCACGTAGAATTTTTCAAGTAAACACCAACATGAATTTGATGACAATGTAGCAAGGTTCTAAAAGACGCTAGTCACTAATCGGGCGGTGGGCTGGGGCCTAGTGCCTAGGTGGCTAGGCGGGATCTAGGCGGGCGCTTAGGGGGACTAGGTGGATTTAAGTAAATCTATTATATTTCGTGTAAATAAGTGTCTGTTTATACTTAAAATATATATAATTACTCATAAATTACAAATAGAATGACATATATATTATGAAGTATTGAAACATAATGAAAACATGGGGAACAAACATATAATTTGTGTTCATTTTAGTATTCAACAAGTTTCTTACAATTTATTAAACAAAATAATGCAAAATGAAAGTTATCTATTTTCTGTGTAAGTGAGTCGCAACCTAGGTGGGTGTCTAGGTGTGTTTGGGCGAGCTAGGTAGTCTAGGCTGGTGCCTCAGCAGGTCTAGGCGCCATTTCTAAATTTTCAAACGCCTAGGCATTAATCGGGATGGTGGTCAACTGCCTAGCGCCTAGGCGGGGCTTAGGTGACGCTAGGCGAGAATTTTTAGAATAGTGCAATATAGTAAATAAGTTGAAGTTTAGAAAAACAAAGAGGTGGTGGTTTATTTTCTTTAGATTAACAAACTATTGACCTATATTATGTAGAAATAGTAAGTGCTACCAAAGTTCAACTTATTTATAAAAATGGCAATGCCCCAAACTTCAACTTATTTACAAAAATGCCACACATTTTCCTTGTTATTAATAAAAGTTCATTAGGTATTTTTGGTAAAAAAATAAAATAAAATTTGTGAGACCCTATTCATTAATTTTCTTAAAAAAAAAAAGGGTTTTCAAAAGCTAATTCACGCAGGTGGCTAGGTCGTTCTTGCACTTAAGCTGCGTTGAGAAACCAAAAACCAATACATCTTTATGGTACCTCCCAAACCCTAATCGCATATTCGTTTTCAATGATTATGTGTCCCTGTCGCACTCAATATATTGAGACTTTCTATGCTAGGGACTAACAACCTATGATTTTTTTTTTTTTGAAAAATTAAGCAACTTGATGCTAGCTATCCAAACTTGATTGGATAGAAACCAAGAAAAAATTAAATAAAAAAGATTTGAGAGTGGCCACGTGGGTTGGTGTGAAAGGAAGAGAGAGTCTCATCTTCTTCCTTGCCTAGCCGCCTAGGCGTTAGGCCCAGTTCGCAACCTGACTAGCGCCTAACGTTTTTTAGAATCTTGTTTCTATCCACCTCAGCACTTATAGTTACCAGCTGTCAAAACTTGAAGTGCTGACTAAACACCTTAATCCTAAAAGGTGATAAATGAAAAGAATAAAAAAAAAAGAAAAAAAAGAAAGAAAAGGAAAAGACAAAAATATAAGTTTTGGCGTGATCTTAAAGCGGTAATAGGGTTTGTGATCTGGTCCAATGTTTCAGTCTTCTAATTGACCTAATTTGCTAGTATTCGAATTGTGTGTCAAACTACAAATTTCTCATTAACTAGCTAATTCTCACAAAATCCAAATAAATAAAAGTGATAGAAATATCATAAATATATTACAGAGCTTCATGAAAATGGTTTGAATTGAAATCAAAGAACAAAAGTTTAATATATATATATATATATATATATGTATGTATGTATGTATATAAACATTTATGTGTGGAACCCTTGTATCCCATTTTCTCTCTCTTCCAACCTCTATCACCTATCATCATCATCATCTCTCTCTTCACACATTACCATCATTTATCTCTCATCTTTCATTTATCACCATCATCTCTCTCCTCTTTCACTCATCACCATCATCTCTCTCCTCCTTCACCCATTATCTTCTTTCCCTCATGTCACACCTTCCTCCCTCTTTTTTTCTTTCTTATCAATAAATTTTTAATAAAAACACTTAATAAATTTTATTAATAAGAAATATTATTTCTTAAAAATAATATATTTCTACAAAAACTAATGAAAAGTCATGCTCTTTTCTTATTATATTGGTCTGTTTTTTTTTCTTTTTTAGAAACGATGCCACTATGCCTAGAAATAGTTACACTATTTTAAGAATCGGTGTTATTATTTCTAAAAATATTTCTAAAACCAATGTACTATTTTTAGAAATAGTGACACTATTTTTGGAAACGGTGTCACTATTTCTAAAAATAGTGGTCAACATTTCTAGTATATGGTCACTATTTCTAAAAATGGTAACAATTTATTGAAATACTGGTTACCATTTCTTGACAGTGACACTATTTTTAAAAGCGGTGTCAACATTTTTAGAGTGAAACTTTTTCTAGAGATAGCGAAACTATTTTCTAGAGATAGTAAAACTATTTCTATTAAAATAATAAAAATTACTTTAAAAAAAAAATCAATGTGCTCTTATTTTTTTTGGCACTTAATAATAATTTCAGTCTAATCTTTTAAAATTTGACAAAACAAGTTCTAAATAATAATGTAACATCCCGTCCCGAAACTAACGAAACGTACGTATGAAATTACAATTTTACCCCCTAGTTCGTTTTTATCACATTAGTGTTGTGTTGTGTGGTGTTGTAGGACCACACACACTCATACCCTCTATTTTTCTCCCGGGATTCCCTCTCCCATTGTCTCTTCTCTGTCTCTCTCTCTCTCTCTCCCCGAGTTCTTCTTCTTCTTCATTCTACATACGGACACACACACAAACATACTCAAACCTTCACCAATCAAGAAACCAAGACCACCCTCGTGCTCGTGGGGCTGAGAGGAGTCCAGTGGTACCATTTTCAGGTAAGGATGTAGCCGTTTTCACGTAAATTCGAGGTAATCCGTTTTGAACACTGTTCATGCAAACCTAATCTAGCAGGTTTTTGGACTTTTGAAGCTTGTAGATGTGTTGGTGAGGTCCCAAGGAGCTTGGGAGTGCTTCGTTGGACGAGTTTGGACGTCGGGAAAGCTTGGTTCAAAGTTGGCCGAGTTTTGAGCTTGAAGACAGGTATGATCGTGTGATTTTTAGGCCTTAAAACTAGCCTATCGTGATTCTACTAGTCCTAAGCTTCATTTTGGTATAAAGATCGTGAAAAATGGTTGAAAAATGAGTGAGAAAACACGGTTGGAAATTTTCCCAGTTTTCCGACGCCGTCGCCGGCGCCGGAGTCTCGCCGGAGAAGAAAGGAGAATATTCCGTTAAGTTTAACGGAATATTCCTAACGGCAGTGACGGCGTCAGTTAAGTTTAACGGAATATTCCGTCAGTTTAACGGAATATTCCTGACGGCGTCTATTGACACCGTTAGTGTGCATGGCACGTGGCCGCGCGTGGGGGGCTCGTAGGTCCGTGCCTTGGACGGCGCGTGTGGGCGCGTGCGGGGTCCAAAAATTATTTTAAAAATATGGGTGTGATCCTGAGGTTGTGTAGAGCACGTTGGTATATTCAATTGTCCATTTTGAGCAATGTATGAGAAGTTATTACGAAAAGTTGGTTATGTGCTTTTAAATTAACGTTTTCGTAGCTTTTGCGCGTATAGGTGATACGTATTCCGAGGACGAGCGTACGCACTCGAGGCAGGGGGGCTACGACCCTTCCACGTATCAGTGAGTGGGCTTTTGTTTTCCGTATATACCTATATACATTTAAATTCCCAGAAATAGATTAAAAAGAGTAATTGATTTATGCCATGCACTTTATTATTATCACTTATGCATCATCACATGCATTAGTAGCGGCATACATTTATATATGTGTATTGGTGCTGTGGACGCACAGGTAAGTGCCAGGTAAGTGGTATTCATGTTTGTATGCAATAGTAGTTTGAGATGCTTAGAGAGCTCATAATCTGCACCCCCGGTGTTAGTGCTCCCGCCCAGAGTTGGGGCATAGCCTTCACGTGTATGTTCACCCGCACCGCATGCTCGCCTTGGATCCAAGTTAGGTGCATAGGCCTGTCGTACAGACCACATTAGGTGGTTCCGACTTGTAGGTGACCCGCAATTTATCGCCCAGCTTCACGTGATCGTAGCACTAGAGCATACATATATATATTACACCAAGCCTGTCGTACAGACCACGTTAGGTGGTTCCGACTCGTGTGCAGATTCAGTTATTGAGTTGAGATTGGAGCTCTATATGCACCCGTACAAGTCACGTTAGGTGACTCCCGGCTGTCAGATTGTATGCTATTGATGTGAATTACGCTTGAGCATTTACATTTGATTATGAGATTCTGTTGTGGCATATTCTCGAGCATGAATGGCATATTTTGGAGCATGATTGACATACCTATACATACGTATATATGTTCATTTTCTGGGAAGTATACAGGTTTTACGGCGAGGGGTTAGAATGTATTTTGCTAAAGAGTTTTCAAAGAGCTTTGTTTTTGCCCACTCACGCTTTTGTTTTTGCGCCCCTCCAGGTTCTAGAGGTCTAGCAGGTTCGGTGGTTTTTCCCAGAGGGTGTCCCGGCATTTCTGACAGACTCTCACCATTGTAGGGTCACCTTCGGGTGTATTTATGTCGCATCTTTCCTTTTTGACTGCTGTAGACTTGCTCTGAAATTGTGTCTCACATACGCTAGCACTTGTTTTAGTACTTTGTATGCTAGTAGTTTTTAATTATTCGTACTTTATATTACTATCTTATTAGCTTCCGCACGCGCACATGGCTACGTCACCTTCGCGTGACGGCCAGCACTCCCTGATCTCGGTCGGGGTGTGACAAATAAACTACAAAACAAGTTATAATCTTTTAAGATATAAAGAGAGGAAATGAACATGTGGAATAGGAGAGAGGAGAAGTGGGCGGATGAGAGGAAGAGAAAGAAAGAAAGAGAGAAAAGAGGTGAAGCCAGGTGGAAGAGAAGAGAAGGGAAAGAGAAGAGAGAGGTGGACCAGAAGAGATAAGAGAAACATAGAGAAAGAGAAAAGGGATGGGGCCGGGGTGAAAAGGAAAGGAAAAGTGGAAAAAAAAAATGGCAGTTCGGCTAATTTTGTTGGGCTGTTTGGTACAATTAATTAATTAATTTTTTTTTAAAATTTTTAAAAGTGAGATAGTTAGCTATTGCACTTAAAAAAAATAAACTACATGTAGTTTGTATTTTAAACATCAGATCAACATCTCTTTGACCTAATAGGAGGCAATAGTTATTCATCTCCCATTTCAATCTAATTTCAACCTAATTCACCCCTTTCATGCAAAATTCTTCATTTCAACTTCCTTTCCAAACCTCTTCACTGCCTAGCACTAAGATCTGCTCATAAAGGAAGCAAGTTAAGCAAGTTAAGCAAGTTAGTCAAAATTCAACACCACATCAAGTGTATAAGCTTATTACATTGGCTTTAATGTTCTGATTGCAACTGTGTTAGTGGAGAGAGCTTTTTCTGCTACGAAAATTATTAAAAGTCGACTCTGCAACAAAATGGAAGATCAATGGTTGAGTGATAGATTGCTTGTTTACATTAAGAAAAATGTTTTTGCTTGTATGGATAATGAAACAATCATGCAACATTTTCATTGTATCAAAACTCATCATTGACGTTTGTGTTGAATGATAATTGTGGAAGCAAATTTTCGTCACGCATTGAATTGATAAAAAACCTACATACAAAGAAAAGAGACAAAATGACTGCTGTCTAAGTTAGAAAGACTGTAGGAAGTAATAAAAGTGTGGTGAGAGTTCTTGATTACTAGAATAAAGTGGATGGCATTGGTTATTGACAAAGAAATAAGGAGTTAACACTAGCATCAATGTTTGTTGAACATGTTAGCAGAGTGTTCTCTAGTATGCACACAAATAGAAGAATATTCCTCTGAGATTCCTAAAATATGCTTTGGAGGGTCTTACCTTGCTAAGAGACTGATAGGCAAACTCATTGCATATCAGAGTAATATGTGTAAGTCGGTGGCGATCGACTTGGACCGTTGACGATGAGTTGGGCTTAGGGGGCTTGTTGATTGTGGGCTTCTAGGGCCTTCATAGAAAATGTGGCCTGTTAACATGTTAGGGTTTGATTAATGATCTTAGTATTCCGTCAAGGGTAGAGTAGTCATATTTGATAAGTTGTACATATGGTGTGTCTCCATTGGTTGAGATATTTTATGTTCCCATAATAGACTTTTAAAACTTCTTTGTTATCTATTGGAAGCTTTTATACTTAACCCACCCAGGAAAATAATTTCTTGGATTTGTCACTGTCGATTCGCCAAAATTTTTCCAACATTATATCGTGGTCATGAAAACTATCTATTGAAATAGACATGACAGAAACCTGATAAAATAATACAGCACCTTCCATCTCATTTTCTTCACATGAAGATGATGGATCATTATGCTTGCCAGTGTATGGTTTTAGTTCAAATATGTAGATCTGACCTAGAGAAAGTGCCAAGTTTCCCATGAAAACTCTTAGTCTAGCCTCATAATTGTAAGCCAATGCCACCTCCGCCGTTCGTGTGACTACATGAGCACTGCATTATGTTCTTCTCCTTCACTGTGGACTTTCTTGTGCACCGGCCTAACCAATTTACTATGTACTTAGATATTCTCCTTGAAATACAATAACAAGATAATACATCAGTTCCCATTTTCATATATGTACGCATATCTTTTCCTGCAATTTAGCACACGACTTTTGTCTTCTTTTTTTTAATTTACTTTTTATTTTTTTGTTTTTATTTTTATTTTATAAAATATTCCAAAACACTAAAAATATACATGCTCGTATGAAATCAGTAGGTACCTAAAACCAATTGATCACAAACTAAACATACCCAATTACTCAAGGGTACCCACAAAAATAAAACCAAGAATACAATCAACTGTAACAATATAAAATTTGACGTCGATTCAATCAAACACACCACAAGAATCTATCTTCTATAGGGTAAAATTTTTATTGACCTAATATTCAAATTTCAGAAAGTATGATAAAGGAAATAAATCAATAGTTTCGAAGATGAATAACAATATCTCTTGATAAAAAGGTCATAAATCCTAACATGCCAGAAACAAATCTTCAAACAACTAAAATGATAAGTTTGAAATAAATATATAACATTAAAGAAATAAAATAACGGGACGCGTAGCTTGAATAAATAGACAAATGTAATTTGAAGAGGCGTTGAATTTGGTACTAGGCAGAATATCTTGTATATAAAAATTATAATCCGCTGGACTGACTAGTCAACCCCACTAGTTAACTAAGATAGATTTGTTAGTCAATAAATCAAAGATTCAATTTCCAAAAACTATCATAGTCAGCAAGGCCTCAGTTCATTACAAGTTATTAACGTGTCAAATGAGCATAATTGTGAGCACATATCATTTAAATGTTCAAGAGATTTATGTACCATGTATGTGTATGTGAGATGTGTGACACAATATAATAACTTTGAACACAAGATGTTTTTGGCTGAAAAAAAACCCCCTTATGGGTTAAAAAAATCAGGGACTCTCCACTGAGTCCAATCCATTAGTGTAAACAAGGTTCATACAAAGACCATACAAACTTAATTCCTAGATCTCTATCTACAGAGTAGGTTTACCTTTGTGCAACCTTGCCTTACACGTGATGAACTCCTTTGGTCTTCACGAAATGCTAGCTCCTCCTAAGCTCTTCACCTTGTGGCACTGATATCAACTCAAATCACGAAATGATATGATATTATGATATGCATATAAAATTTGGATTCAAACGACCAGTCAGATTCTCCAGTCAAACAGTTGAAGGAAGAATCTAACTTGAATCTAAAAGTTTAGTCTAAAAACGGATTTAAGGCTTAAAACCTGACCAAGAACTTAATGCAAAACCTTAAAACAATGCAACCCTAATATATAACGATTGGGTGTTTAATGCATGAACTTGGTTTTGCAACTAGTGTTTCATAAATGGGGAGGAAGAATAAGGTAGAAGCATAAATGCTCTTTCTCTCTCTAACTTTTCTCTAGACAGAAATGTACCCCCAAAAAAACAAAGAACTTTAGCTGGGGATCTTAACCCAAAAGCATTAGTTTGTTTTTCACCTACCAATGACACTTGTCGAACTACAAACTGATCAAAATTGATCAAGGACTGAGATTTGCCCATCAGCAAAAAGCTATTAAAAGGGCTATGTGGCATACCTTAAATTGTGTACCCAACAACTGGAAATAGGCGTGCGAAACTGATGAGACAACTAAGCTAGTTAGGAAGTAACATGAATTTAAACATGAAATGCACATGCATGACTAAACCTTTTAAAGTGAGATGTGTCACAACCTTGAACATTTATTCCCAGCAACAGTAGCCCATAACCAGAGAATGTAGTCTAAAACTAAATTGAGCATGTGGTACATAAATACAATATTTGACAAGGAAAACTAAACACTTAAGACTAGACTTTACAATCTCCCTATTTGGCTTTCCTTGACGAAATACACCAAGCCTATAACTAATTTCACTCACCCATACTAAGGAGAAGAACCAAAGAATGAATCCTGCATATGAACAACTCTTGACAAGAACAAGTGAAATTTATCATGGGTAACAAAGGCTTGCAAGGTATGAAATACAACTAAAATTTTTCTCCCCTATTTTGTCATGGTAAGGCAAAGACAAGGTGAAAAATCGCAATGAATAGTCAAAATTGCTGCAAATACACAGGACAAAAACAACCAGAGCACAATAGATAAAGAATTTGCACATATGGATATGCCCAAGTAAAGTGTAGCAACAATTAGACAAGCAACAAGTAAGGACAAAAAAATGCATGTCGTTTAACTGAACTCCCCCATAATGAAAACTCCCCCAGAAATGATGCTTGCAATATGACAAACTCTTGAACAAGATTACCACACAAAATTAGAGATTTGCACCAATAGACAACAAAAAACATAACAACCAGTAAGAGAATGAACTAAGATGTAGCTTGAATATTTATGCTTCCAAGAGATATGTAATTTGAAGAACACAAAAAGTAGACGTGCAATGCAATTCTCAATGGACAAATCTTCAAAGGCATAGACAAACATCAATAATGAGATTAATACAAGCTCATAATCTTGTAGTGATGTGTCAAGGTATGGGAGAAAGGATTTGGGATAGCCATCTTAAAATCATAGATCCAAGCAATTAACCAAAAAGGTCATGCCAATTTTAACCAAGCTTTTAAAAATTCATTGACCTTAAGAGATAACACTTCCTACATAATATAAACAAAGGACAAGACAAGCAAAATAAGGCAAAGGCCTTGAATTAAGGGAGCACATTTTGTGACACACCAATTGAAAGATATCAAGGTCATTTGAGAGAAGGTGTATAGTTTATGAACCACCATTCTAAACAATGAAAAGATTGATTTATGACCTGAGGAAGGGAATTTGAGACATTGAAACATCCGATGACATTGCATGAAAGGATACTTTTGAAGAGATTTTACCTTGATCGATGATAAAACGTAGGTATTTGATGAGCATGATGACAAGACAGACATGACCTGGAAACGTAGCAATTCAAACAATTTAATTCATAGCAGAAAGATCAATAGGCTGTAGAAGATCTTCATACCTTTGATTATCTACGGCTTTAGTGAATATGGCAGCTAGTTGTTTTTCAATTGGCACAAAGTTTAGGGTAATCATCTTACCTTCCACTAGATCTCTAATGAAGTGATGCTTAAAATCAATATGTTTGGTTCTCGAATGTTGGACATGATTCTTAGAAATATCAATTGCCTCATGTTATCACAATAAACAAGAAAAGTGGATTGAGATATATCGTAGTCACTGAGCATTTGTTTTAACCACATCAGTTGAGTGCAACAACTCCCCGCAGCCACATATTCTGCCTTGGCAATAGACCAAGAGACATAATTTTGCTTCTTACTGTGCCAAGCAACCAAATTGTTCCCAACATAGAAAGCTCCTCCTAAGGTACTATTTCGATCATCAATGCAACCAGCCTAATCAGCATCACTGAACATAACTAGGTTTTTGTTGGTGTCATAAGTATATTGAAGTCCATAATTAGTGGTACCACACTCATACTTGATAACCCTCTTGACTGCTTGTAAGTGAGACTCCTTATGACAACTTTGAAACCGTGCACACACCCCATTAACAAATGTGATGTTTGGTCTATTGGCAGTCAGGTAGAGTAAGCTTTTAATCATGCTTCTATATAGAGTTTAATCAACATCCTTACCACTTGAGTCCTTGTGAATTTTAGCATATGTGCTCATTAAAGATCTAGCAGCTTTTGAACCCTCAAGGCCAAACTTCTTCACCAAGTTCTTGGCATACTTTGTTTGAGAGATGAAGATGACATCCTTTTCATGTTTCACTTGAAGTATAAGGAAGTAGTTTAATTCACTAACCAAGCTCATCTCAAATTCACTTGTCATCATATCAATAAATTTTTCACAAGAGAATTAGAAGTAGACTCGACAACTATGTCATCCACATATACTTAAGCAATCACAACATGATATTTAACCTTTTTAATAAACAATGTTTTATCAATAGAGCCACGAGTATAACCATGGGTAAGAAGATGAGAAGACAACCTGTCACACCAAGCATGTGGGGTTTGTTTAAGACTGTAGAGAGCCATCTTTACTTTGTACACCCCATCTGGCTTGTGAGGATCCTCAGAACACTTAGGTTGTTCCACGTAGACTTCCTCATTAAGATATCTATTAAGGAATGCAGTTTTGACATCCATTTGAAAAAGCTTGAACTTTAAATGGCGTGCAATAACATAAAGAAATCTGATTGATTTAAGAGGAGCAACAAGAACGAAGGTTTCATCAAAATCAACATCTTCAAGTTAAGAGTATCGTTGAGCAACAAGGGACCAGACTTATCAGACTTATTATTTCTAATCACATTTTCGGACTCATCAGACTTGTTCTTGTAAATCCATTTACTATTAATAAAGTTAGCATTCGATGAAGGATCGACAAGGGACCAGACTTCATTCATCTTAAACTGATTCAACTCTTCCTGTATGGCTAATATCCATTCCTCATCAGTTAAGGCATTTTTGATATTCTTGGGCTCTATCTGGGAGACATAGCAAACATTTGCAACTTCATCAGCTATTTTTCTTCAAGTTCTAACGCCTTTGGTCAATCAGACCCACAATTTCCTCATCACGATGACCTCTGGCCCACTTCGGTTTATCTTTAATAGGACACGAGAATCTTAATCAGTGCTTGATTCACTCCCATTGTCACTTTTTTGACACCATACTTGACTCAACAGAAGCATCACCATTATCCTTACTAGAGGAAAATAATACATCATCATTTTCAGCTACCAAAAAGGGAGGGATATCAGTGTCATCAATCTTGACATTTATGGACTCCATGATGGTTTTTGGTTCTCAGATTGTAAACCCTATAAGCCCAACTTGTGTTGGAGTACCCCAAGAACATTCCTTCATCACTCTTAGTATCAAACTTTGCTAGATGTTCTCAATCACATAGAATGTAATAAACACTCCCAAAGACTTTGAAATACTTTACCATTGACTTTTTACCCCTCCAGAGTTCATAAGAGCATCTCCAAATGAGATGTTAAATTCAAAACATCATATTTAAATTTGGTGGCTGACTTGGTAATTTGACATATTGTCAACATTTTTCTTCCACCCAGTATGCCAAAATTAATTGCTTCACTTATATTTTTTTTAAAAACAAAAATAATAAAAGTTGGATTATTGTTGGTTTAAAAATATTAAAATAATACTTAAATATGCTAGCATTTAAGGTAAGGCAAGTGATAAGAGCATATTTATGCGACTTAGTTTGCTTGTTTTAGTGCTTTTATGTTATTAGTTCTTAGTTATTTTAGTTCTTTAAGCTTCTTTTGTGTGTTTTCAGGTTCATAAGACGTATTTGGCGAAAGGATGCATTTTGGAGCCTTTTAGAGCAGTTTTGGGCTTATTATGGATAGCTTGTATATGGAGCAAGGTGGATGGACGGATTTGGAATCAAAAGAGGTTAGAAGCATGCTACAAATCAGAAAAGGAAAGTTCATGACAAAGAAGATAAGGCAAGTGCAAGAAAAGAGGAAACATTATCCAAAACCTTATCCAACCTTATCTTATCCAAACCTTATCCAATCTTGTCCTAACCTAATCTTGTTCCACCTTAATCCTAGCTACAAGTTGACCTAAAAACCTAATTTCTAGAAGCCCTATCTAACCCTAAAAGGGTGCCACACCTTCCCCCCTCTTTTATGCCTTCTAGAATACCTAAAATCAGCCATAAGACACTTAGTTTCTAGAAGGCCCAATTTTGGACGAAAATTCTTAAACCTATTTCTAATTGGATTCTGATTTTATTTGGCCCTTTTTCTCTTGGATTTGGATTGTTTAAGTCCATATCTGAAACCAATTGGGCTAGGACTTAAGTTCCCAACCTTTGCTGCAAGCCCTAAGGGCCCTAATCACTTGTATCTGCTAGGTTTAACCCTAATTCTGATTCCTAGGGTTTTTACCATGCTATATATATATGAACCTTAAGTTGCCGCACCCCCTAACACATAACCTAGGCAGCCATCCATCATTCATCACATAAATTCGTCCATTCACACCCTAGGGCAGAAAAACACCCCAAAACACCATTCAAGCGCCCAGAAAATACAAGCAGCCGCTCCACCTCCTTCCACCCTTTTTTGCCGAGTTCTCCACCACCTTCCAACCATCAAACACTCATCCACACTCAACCTACACCCCTTGTCGTGCCTCTACACCCCCCAGAATCCATTCTACATCATCAAAACAGCCCAGGAACCATCATCATCCAATCTGCCGCAAGAAAAGGAAAGGAGACAGTTTCACACAATTGTTTGGCTCTTCATTTTGAGTTGTTGAACAATTTTAGGTGTATTCTATCTTATATTTCAATGTCTAATTCATGTAATCTTTGTTTTGCTTTGCGAATGATTGGCTAAATTCATTTTGGCTAAGGGTGTATTTGAAACCATGAAAATATGTGAAATAAGTTGATTACTTCCAGTTATCGTTGCATAAGTCTTGAATACAATTTGCTTAACCGTTTGATTTAGAACTTATTCTTGTATGTTGATTGAGAGTGCACGCTTAATTTGCATGCTTGAATTTGGTGCTAGGATATAAATTTGTTTCACCTAATAGTTATGAATTTATATCCACAAGTAGTGAAGGTCGCTAGTCACGATCGTGTTAAGTAGATTCCTGGCAGGAGTATCATGCTTTTCATAGTTACAAATGCCTTGTCGATGCTTATGATTTCCAAAGAACGTAATGATTCTAACTTGTGTCTTTATCATGCTATTCATATAGAGAACTTGTTAGGAATAATTTGTTTGCGATGCATATTCATCCAATTCAATGATTCTAGGGAAATCTGAAGGTTGATTTAAGCGGACCTAATTAACTTGGAGTGTCGAGGTTCATAACTTATTGAATTGATAACTGGAAATTGATTTACATTGCATATATTTTATGTGTGGAGAAGAACCCCTTAGCTATTCCATCATCCATTGATTCATCACAAATTTGTCTTCTAATCTGTTTTCTTTACAATCTGCCCATTAAGTTTAATTTCGTCCAAACGCAATCCCCCCATATTTTGTTGAGTCTTAATCATTCAAATCTGTCTTATTTTGTGTTTTTAAGTATTTGGAGTCACAAACACTTCCAAATTCGTCCAATTCAAGTTTTAGTTTCTGTTTGAGTCAATTTGAATGTTTTAGGCAGTTTTGAGTGTTTCAAATCTGTTTTGAGTCAGAGTAGTCTTGTTAGAGTCTTTAAGTTTAGTTTTGGTGTTTTTAAGTCAATTTATATTAGATTAGCACCCCTAGTTAATCCCCGGTTAGAACGATCCCTACTTACATCATTACTACAATTGTCACAAATAGGGTTTAATTTGTGTGTCACATTCGTAACGCATCAAATTTTGGCGCCGTTGCCGGGGATTAGCAAAGTTGCTAATCCCTTGTCTTGAGTCTTGTTTAAATTGTTTAGTTTTCTGTTTTGTTTTTAAATTTTGCACCGTGTGTGTGTGTTTTGTTTTTGTGCCGTGTATAGGCACATTATTTCCTTACTTGTGCCGAGTCTATTAAGTTGGTTACTAACCTTGTTTGCTCTTGTGTGCAGGTACTAGTTTATGATCCGTAGCTCACAACCTGTTCGTGAGCATATCTTCGACTTTGACGGTGATTTCGAGAGGACTTTGAGAAGGAAAAAGAAATTGCAAGAGTCTACTCCTCCTAGTCCCGAACTTGAATTAGAAGAGCAAGAAGTTGAGGTTGAAGAGGAGGCCACGACAAGGTTTGAAGAGGAAGTACCAACCATGGCAGCAGACAATCGAACCATCAAGGAGCTTTCTGCCTTGGGTTTGGCCAATGCAGCCCCTCTTTGCATCCAATACCCTAGGGCAGCCCCTGAGAAGACCGATGAGTTTGAGTTGAAGTCTAGTTTGCTACATCATATACCCAAGTTCCATGGGTTATCAATGGAGGATCCTAATAAGCATTTAAAGGAGTTCGAAGTCGTATGCTCAAGTATGACACCGGTGAACGTGGACAACAACATATTGAAGATGAAGGCTTTTCCTTTTTCTTTGTTGGAGAAGGCCAAGGATTGGTTGTATGAGTTGGCTCCCGGAACTGTCACATCATGGGAGAGTATGAAGCGAGCCTTCTTAGAGAAGTTCTTTCCGACATCACGAGTCATTCTTCTTCGCAAAAAGATTAGTGCAATTCAGCAAAGCCAAGGTGAATCTTTTCCAACTTATTATGAACGTTTTAAAACTCTTGTTGCTTCATGTCCACAACACCAAATGAAGAAGGAGCTACTTCTTCAATATTTTTACGAAGGTCTTTTACCACTTGAACGGCAAATGTTGGATGCATCTGCGGGAGGAGCTCTAGTGGACAAAACACCCAGGGAAGCCAAAACTCTCATTGCTAATCGAGCACTCAATGCACAACAATATGAAGGTGTTGGGCAGAAAGACACCTCACGGCCACATCATGTAAATGAGGTAAGTTCTATTTCTGAGTTACAATCCCATATGGCTAACCTTACGTCTATGTTATCGCAGTTTGTTGAAGGCCCCAAAACGCAAGGAACTACAATCTGTGGTGTATGCTCCATTCAAGGACACCAATCTGATCAATGCCCTCAATTAATTGAGAATGGAAGGTGGGAATCTGCCAATGCCGTGGGTTATGGGAATCAAAACCAACCAAGGGGTGATCATTTCTACAATACATACAATCAGGGATGGCGTGACCACCCCAATTTCAGATGGAGAGATGCACCACAATATGCCCAACAAGGTGGATTCCGACAACCCCCGGGTTTCTTTCCAAGGCCAATGGCACCACAACCACCTCCTCAAGCACAATCATCCCAAACCAACTCAGGTACGTCTATGAATGACGATAAAACATATCAGTTACTAACCACAATGGTGCAGGGAATGCAGAACCAAGCAAAGAAGGTTAATGAGCTAAAGAAGCAAATGGGCCAAATGACCGAATTTTTGGGACAATTCCATGAAAATGGTAAGTTACCAAGCACTACGGTGGTCAATCCCAAGGGTGGTTTCGAATCTGCAAAAGCTATCACACTAAGAAGTGGAAAAGAAGTGGGAAACAAGGAAAATGAGAAGACACAAATCGAAGAAGAGGAACAAACTTACCCCACGGCAAGGGTGGCACCACCCATGCTGCAGCCATCTAAGCACTCCCATCCGTCCACCTCAGGTAAGGTTGTCCCAAATGTTGTGAGTTCGAACACTAATCTGCCCAATGTTCCCTCCCCTCGCAGATTTGCACAATCGAAGAAGGAAGAAAGCGAAAAGGACATTTTGGATACCTTTCGAAAAGTCCAAGTAAACATTCCTTTACTTGATGCTATTAAGCAAGTGCCCAGGTAAGCAAAGTTTTTAAAAGAGTTATGCACAACTAGGAAAAGAATTTCAAACAAAGAAGTTGTGAAAGTAAGTGAAAATGTATCCGCGGTTTTGCAACGAAAGTTACCTCCAAAGTGTAAGGATCCAGGGAGCTTTACTATCCCATGCATAATTGGAAACACTAGATTTGAACAATGCATGTTAGATTTAGGTGCTTCTATTAATGTCATGCCATATTCCATTTATGCATCTATGAACCTTGGTGAGTTAAAACAAGATGGCGTTATAATTCAATTGGCCAATCGTTCTAACGTTTATCCCAAGGGAGTCCTTGAGGATGTTTTAGTGCAGGTCAATCATCTCATCTTTCCTGCAGATTTTCATGTCTTAGAAATGGAGGATTCGAGCCATGCTCCATCATTGCCAATCTTGATAGGCCGTCCGTTCATGAAAACAGCCCAAACAAAGATTGATGTGACCAAGGGAGCACTAACAATGGAGTTTGGTGGTGATATAATTAAATTCAATGTTTATGACTCTATTAAGAATCTTAATAATGGTCATTCTTGTTTTGCCATTGATGTGCATAAGGATATAGGGCCGAAAGGATCCACACCTATCAAGAAGAATGTATCAAGAACCACCATTGGAGAGGAACTTGGAGTGATTGCCCTACAACCACCCAATATGGCCGAAAGTAGCCATAGTGACATTATTGATAGGGCTGCCGTTTTTGAGCCTTCACCACAATATGTTTGTAAGTCTTCAATCCTAATTTCAATTCCCATTTCAACTAATAGGTTGTTACCTTCTTTGGTGCAGGTGCCCAACCGATTTCAAGGTGGTGGGAGCATTTACATGGACTTTCGGAACCAAAACGTCACCATCAAGGAGGATCACTATCCCCTCCTATTCATTGAGCCATATTATGCAAATGTTGAAGGGCAGGTTGTGGAGGAGACCACCCACTATGCCGTGGGTTCCCATGAAGGTTGATCAATGTGGCATCGTCCGGCTGCAAGACGTAAAAGAAAACGCTACTTGGGAGGCAACCCATGCAATCAACAAAGGAAGAACTTAGGAATCGCTCCAAACTCAGATTTGCGTCCCTAAACCTTTTCCTTTGTTGCTTACTTTATGTTTTGTGTGATGTGTTTATTTGTGTGTTCTTTTGCTGTTAGTTTAGTCTAAAACATTGAGGACAATGTTTAGTTTAAGTGTGGGGGGGGGGGTAACATTCTGTTTTGAGCTATTTTTTGCATGAAATTCGTAAGGTATTACCATCTAACATGTCTAAACTTGTTTGCCACTGTTTTAAGTGTTTTTAACATGTTTTGAAGTATTTTTATGTGTTACTTTGAAAAAATCCGAAAAACAGTTTGAAACAACTAAAAAGAGTCAGTTTTGTGTTTGTTTTTGTGTGTTTGTGTCTTAGGATACCTTCCAACACAATGATGAGGATTTGATTTTTATGTGCATGGCTGTGAAAGAGAGTTATAAACATGGATAGAAGTTTGATATATTCTTGGTTTATACTTGGTTATAGTTGTTGTTTATGAATTCATGTTTAATCCCAAAGAAAAAAAACAAATTTTTTTTTGTAATATGCTTGAAGGAAGGAACTTAGAATAACATTACAACCCTGAGAGACTTGAGCTTTAAACATTCTTTGGAGAGTATTAATCTGTGATTCTTGTTTTCAAACTTGTTGCATGATCTCATTATTCTTGCTTGGTTGCTAATTAGAAGGCATTTCATCACTTAGTTCCAAATGGTAGAACTTGCATCCATTCCATTCAAAGCATGATTGCATAATATATATCAAGATGAAGTGTGTAGTGAAGCCATCAACCAAACAGCCAACCCATGCACTATATATTGTAGGTCATAAACCCCATTGAGCCATTGTTAGACTTTGTTCTTTGTTTACCCATATCATCCCTACCTAGCCTAGATTAGGACCACCCATACCCTTGTTCGTGAAGCATAGTAAGCATGACTTAGAGGGAATCCTTTCGATTATGCAAAACAACAAGTGTAGGGGAATTTGTGTGTGTGTGTTGATATGCCACGAAAAGAAATAAGGCATGAAAAAAAAAAAAAAGGAAAAAAAATCGTGGAAAAAGAAAAAGAAAAGAAAAAGTTGTGAAAAGAAAGAAAAAGAGTATGAAATAAGTGAAAATATGCTCACATGTTTGTGGTAGTTGAAGAAAGGGTCCAAAACGTGGAATATGGCCCTAAGAGTTGTGTGAATTTTCCCCTTGTGTGTCTAAGTGAGTTTCTGCAATCATAAGTGCTTCTAAGTGTCAAATTTCATTACTTTGCTTGCTATTGCTTAAAGAACGTTTGTTATCCTTACCTTTCATTGTTAGCCAATCACCCTTAACCCGTTACAACCCTTATGCTTCAATCTTGATCATTATGTTTTCAGTAATGTGGAGTTTGGAATTTATGTAAGCATATGGTGTCCCTGGTTCTCGCATCTAATTAGTAGCATTCCTTTCATGAGATCATATTCATATACATTCCAGAAAAGTGCTTTCCTTGTTATAAACATATGTGGGTGTTTAGTGTCATATTTACATCAATCTTCTCACATGTACTTAGTGTAGGGTGTGTAACCAGAAATTCTTGTGAAAATAAGAGAGTATCTTGTAAGGAATTAAGTGAATTCTCTAAGGCATATTACTACATTCAAATGTTGTTTTAAATTGATTAAATGAGAACTAGTAAGTAGTGATTATAATTACGTATATGCCTAAGCGTAAGGATGACTAAAATCTATGTGAGTAATGATCTTAAATATGTCATGTGCATTAAGAATCCCTGAGACCATTGTTGGAAGGTTTAGGTTTTGTTTTGTTTTTCCGTTTTACTCGAGGACTAGCAAAAGCTAAGTGTGGGGGAATTTGATAGGAGTATATTTATGCGACTTAGTTTGCTTGTTTTAGTGCTTTTATGTTATTAGTTCTTAGTTATTTTAGTTCTTTAAGCTTCTTTTGTGTGTTTTCAGGTTCATAAGACGTATTTGGCGAAATGATGCATTTTGGAGCCTTTTAGAGCAGTTTTGGGCTTATTATGGATAGCTTGTATATGGAGCAAGGTGGATGGACGAATTTGGAATCAAAAGAGGTTAGAAGCATGCTACAAATCAGAAAAGGCAAGTTCATGACAAAGAAGATAAGGAAAGTGCAAGAAAAGAGGAAACATTATCCAAAACCTTATCCAATCTTATCTTATCCAAACCTTATCCTATCTTGTCGTAACCTATTCTTGTTCCACCTTAATCCTAGCTACAAGTGGACCTAAAAACCTAATTTCTAGAAGCCCTATCTGACCCTAAAAGGGTGCCACACCTTCCCCCCCCTCTTTTATGCCTTATAGAATACCCAAAATCAGCCATAAGACACTTAGTTTCTAGAAGGCCCAATTTTGGACGAAAATTCTTAAACCTATTTCTAATTGGATTCTGATTTTATTTGGCCCTTTTTCTCTTGGATTTGGATTGTTTAAGTCCATATCTGAAACCAATTGGGCTAGGACTTAAGTTCCCAACCTTTGCCGCAAGCCCTAAGGGCCCTAATCACTTGTATCTGCTAGGTTTAACCCTAATTCTGATTCCTAGGGTTTTTACCATGCTATATATATATATATATATATATATATATATATATATGAACCTTAAGTTGCCGCACCCCCTAACACATAACCTAGGCAGCCATCCATCATTCATCACAGAAATTCGTCCATTCACACCCTAGGGCAGAAAAACACCCCAAAACACCATTCTAGCGCCCAGAAAATACAAGCAGCCGCTCCACCTCCTTCCACCCTTTTTTGCCGAGTTCTCCACCACCTTCCAACCATCAAACACTCATCCACACTCAACCTACACCCCTTGCCGTGCCTCTACACCCCCCAAAATCCATTCTACATCATCAAAACAGCCCAGGAACCATCATCATCCAATCTGCCGCAAGCAAAGGAAAGGAGACAGTTTCACTCAATTGTTTGGCTCTTCATTTTGAGTTGTTGAACAATTTTAGGTGTATTCTATCTTATATTTCAATGTCTAATTCATGTAATCTTTGTTTTGCTTTGAGAATGATTGGCTAAATTCGTTTTGGCTAAGGGTGTATTCGAAACCATGATTATATATGTGAAATAAGTTGATTACTTCCAGTTATCGTTGCATAAGTCTTGAATACAATTTGCTTAACTGTTTGATTTAGAACTTATTCTTGTATGTTGATTGAGAGTGCACGCTTAATTTGCATGCTTGAATTTGGTGCTAGGATATAAATTTGTTTCACCTAATAGTTATGAATTTATATCCACAAGTAGTGAAGGTCGCTAGTCACGATTGTGTTAAGTAGATTCCTGGCAGGAGTATCATGCTTTTCATAGTTACAAATGCCTTGTCGATGCTTATGATTTCCAAAGAACATAATGATTCTAACTTGTGTCTTTATCATGTTGTTCATATAGAGAACTTGTTAGGAATAATTTGTTTGCGATGCATATTCATCCAATTCAATGATTCTAGGGAAATCTGAAGGTTGATTTAAGCGGACCTAATTAACTTGGAGTGTCGAGGTTCATAACTTATTGAATTGATAACTGGAAATTGATTTACATTGCATATATTTCATGTGTGGAGAAGAACCCCTTAGCTATTCCATCATCCATTGATTCATCACAAATTTGTCTTATAATCTGTTTTCTTTACAATCTGCCCATTAAGTTTAATTTCGTCCAAACACAATCCCCCCATATTTTGTTGAGTCTTAATCATTCAAATCTGTCTTATTTTGTGTTTTTAACTATTTGGAGTCACAAACACTTCCAAATTAGTCCAATTCAAGTTTTAGATTCTGTTTGAGTCAATTTGATTGTTTTAGGCAGTTTTGAGTGTTTCAAATATGTTTTGAGTCATAGTAGTCTTGTTAGAGTCTTTAAGTTTAGCTTTTGTGTTTTTAAGTCAATTTATATTAGATTAGCACCCCTAGTTAATCCCCGGTTAGAACGATCCCTACTTACATCATTACTACAATTGTCACAAATAGGGTTTAATTTGTGTGTCACATTCGTAACGCATCAGCAAGTCGAATGCTTTTGGAAATAACAAAATTAGATTTAAAGGTAGCTTCAAACTTGACATCTCTTTGTCCATGTCAGCTTAGCCTTCTTTTCCATATCATCTTTGACATCTGGGTTGGAGTAAATGACATGTCATTTGTTACCGTTATATGTCCATGTGGCATTTTTGATATTTTCTTTGGAGATGGTCTAATGTGTCACATTAATGCCAGGTCTGAGAAATACTCGATTTGAGATGTAGCAGGCGGTGTTTATGGCCTCGGCCCAAAAGTGTTTTGCCAAGTTTTTGCTGTTAAATAGCACCCTAGTCATCTTTATCAAAACTCAAACTTTCCTTTCCACTACAGCATTTTGTTGAAGGGTGATTGTAGCAGAAAATTCATGCTTGATGCCGTTTGTTGAACAGAAATCATCAAATTGAGCATTCTCAAATTTGGTTCCATGATCAGTTATGATTCTGACTAAAGCAGGATGGCTAGATAGAGATCCATTCAACATTACTTTGTACACAGTGATGAACTATTGAAAGGTAAATTTTTTCCTTAAAAAGCATACCTAAGTGAATCTAGAGTGGTCATCTATAATTACCAAGATGTACTTCTTGCCACCAAGAGATAAGGTCTGAATTGGTCCAACAAGATCCATGTGAATCAATTGAAGAGGCTTAGTTGTTCCAATGTCAGTCACTCTCTTGTGAGCCACCCTAGATTGCTTTTCCAATTGACATGATCCGCAAACATAGGAGTCAGAAATAGAAAAAGGTGGCAGCCCCCTTACCTCATGTTTGGACAATTTCTAAAAATCTTTGAAGTTCACATGCCCAAATCTCTTATGCCACAATACACTAGTTTCATCATTAGCTTTGTGGCACATGGAGTATTCAGCAACTTTAGAGACATCAAGAATGTAACAATTGTCTCCAGATCTTGGGAGTACAAGCAAGTTCTTTCCATATTCATCCACAATCCAATAGCCTTTTTTTGAGAAGCACACTTCATCAGCGATATCATCACACAATTGGCAAATACTAATGAGATTCAACTTCAACCCATCAATGTAGCTAACATTTTCAAGCTTAGGTAATCTAGGGATCTTGACATCAACTTTCCATGAGATTTGAGACTTGTCCCCACCACTAAACATAACACCACCTCCAATAAAAAGAGCAAGAGATGAGAAAGCCTTTTTGTCTTCAGTTAGGTAATCCATTTAGTTTGATAATAGATAGAGTATTTAGAACAACAAGGCACCTGTTTGAGACCTTTTGAACCCACTTTGAACTTTGCTTAATATTTCCAGAAGAAGAAGAATGAACAAGCTAAGCAATTTTGTTGACTTTAATGACCAGACGATCCACTTGACCCTTCAGCAAATTGGTCTTTCTAGAGTACAATTTTCTACATTTTAGACGAATGTGCCCAACTTCACCATAGTGATGACACGTAGGAGCAGATCTTGTCTTTGGACATAGTTTGACTTTATGAGATACAAACCTAGATTCTTTCACAAATTTTGTTTTGGTGGGGATAGAACTTGAGCCACTTTCTACATACCCAAGACCACTTTTGTCACCGTGTAGTTTTCTAATACTCAGCATCTTGTCACTTTTTTCAACCCCAATAGTAAGACAAATAACTTATCCTTCACCTTATTTAGTTCAAGTAGCCGTTTCCTGTTAGCCTTATGATACATCATATTATTATTTCTTTAAGACATGAATTTGATTCATCAAGTTTTCTTGAGGTTTTAGCAAGTTTTGAACCTGAGCTTCAATTGTAGTAATAACATCATTTTTTTTCAACTTTGTCATTGCAATTAGAAACCTTCTCATTCAGCTCCTCAACATGGGCTTTAACATAACCAATCTTTTCATCTAATTCAATTTTGACTAGACGAAGAGACTTGTTTTCTTTCTGTAACTCAACAACCTTCTTAGTCAGCTCAATCTTCTCCACTTTTGTAGTACAAGTCTCATCAAAGAGAGTATCATACTTAATACACAATTCATCATAAGTCATCTCCTCATTGTCATTCAGTACAGAATCATCATTACTAAGAGACACTTCCTCAATTGGAGCAACAAAATTAACAACTTTTTCTTCATCATTTGACGACTCATCAGAATACATAGAACCTTGATCATTGTTAGCACTCCAAGTAACCATCATTGCCTTTTCGCGCTTTTGACCTAGGAGTTTGGTGTTAGCACAATCAACAGCACGATGCCCACTTTTCCCACAAGCAAAGCAGAGACCAGATATCTTTGACCACTCTTTGTCACTTTTTCTACCAAGCCCTTTGTGTTTCATTCCAGTAGCTAGTTTCTTCTGACTAGTTGATGATTCACCAAACCACTTAGAATCTTTCCTTTTGTTTTTTTAGAATTCTTCTGAAATGCTTGACAAACAGGGCAATATCTTCAATAGAGGTTTGTCCACACAATTCACTATTCTCAACACTTTGAAGGGCTACTTCTTTTCTCTTTTTGGAGTCACTTTCATCCATATCAAGCTCCATCTGATAGGTGATGAGTTTCCTAACCAATTTTCCAAGCTTGATTTCATTTAGGTCCTGAAACTCTTGAATGTCAGCCTTATTTGCATGACATCTCTTGGTTAAGGATCTCAAAATCTTTTGAACAACGGTTGTTTCATTAATACGTTTTCCTAAACCCAAGGCTTCATTTGTCAACATTTCAACTTTGTCATAGAAAATTGAGATGGTCTCAGACTCGAGCATTCTCAAATCCTCAAATTTTGAAAAGTTCATTTGGAGCATTAGATTTCTCACTTTTTAATCACCTTCAGGAAGAATTCAAAGTTTATCCCAAACTTGCTTTACATTTGTGCAATATTGAATTTGAGCAAACTGATTAGACAAAATGACAGAAACAATAGCATTCTTTGATGTCCTATTAGTCATGGTCAAAGCAATTTCTCCTTGAGTCCATTCACCTTTTAGCTTAATCACAGACTCTCTATTGACTAGCCTCGATGGAGCCTTTCACTTAAGGGTGAGATAATCAACAACTATTAGGTCTTGAGCCTCAAGAAAGATTTGAAACTTCTCATTCCAAGCATCATAATTTGTACCATCAAAGAATGAAGGTGTATTACACGAGCCACCGACACTATCACGGTCCATGGTGAGATTCCACCCAATACCAGCAAATCCCAAAGATCACTCTATGTATATCTAAAGTGAGGCTCCGATACCAATTGAAATTGGTAATAGGCAGAATATTGTGTATATAAAAATTATAATCTGCTGGACTGACTAGTCAAGCCTACTAGTCAAATAAGATAGATTTGTTAGTCAATAAATCAAAGATTCAATTCCCAATTTCAATTTCCAAAAACTATCCTAGTCAATAAGGCCTCAGTTCATTGCAAGTTATTAATGTATCAAGTGAGCATAACTGTGAGCACATACCACTTAAATGTTCAAGAGATATATGTACCATGTATGTGTATGTGAGATGTGTGACACAATATGATAACCTTGAACACAAGATGTTTTTGGTCGGAAAAACCCACCTCTAGGTTAAAAAACTGGAGACTCTCCACTGAATCCAATCAGCTAGTGTAAACAAGGTTCATGCAAAGACCACACAAGCTCAATTCCTAGATCTCTATCTACAAAGCAGCTTTACCTTTGTGCAACCTTGCCTTACACAAGATGAATTCCTTCGATCTTCACGAAGTAGCAGCTCCTCCTGAGCTCTTCACCTTATGGCACTGATTTCTTTTGTCTTTATGCCTCAACCACCTTTTTATCCTTGTACCTCAGCCATTTTTGATCCTGATGCTTCAGCTGCCTTCGATTCTTCTGCCTCTACAAACCATGGTTGTTCAGTAGGCTGCACCGATTGTTGATTACGTCGGATCCGGATGAATTATGATTTCAAGGGTGTCATGGCTATGTCTATGTGAATTCGAAAGAGGGAAAAAGAAATCAATTCAGTCCAAGATAGGGAGGGGGAAGAGAAAAGAGAAGAAGTTGGTGGAGTTGTGGAAAGATGAGACAGCATATCTAAATAGATGAGGGGTGGAGAGGAGGGAGAACAGAAAGAGAGAGTAATCGAACAAAATAGGGGAATGAAGAGATCAAGGATGAAGGCACGAGGATGAAGTGTGGCTTTGTAACCCATAGGTAGTGATGGGTTACAAGTCCTGTCCTATTAAGGACTTGAATCTAAGATTTAGAATCTAGTGCATATGACAGTTCTTCTCATCAAATGTGGGATGTGTTACAAGTCTAATTTGATTGGGCATAACCTATTCCATCTGGTCCGTCCACCTAACGAGCCTATATGGTTTATTATCATGTTGAGGAGGTACAAGAAGAAAAGATCTCTTCGACCAATTTTGGTGGCATTGAAATTGATAGGTTTTCTTTATGCTACTCCCAACCCAAGTTGGTTGGGCACAAGTTTTACATAAGTCAAGTATGACCGTGTTCACTTTGGAGACATAAATTAACTAAATTCAATAGGAGAAGGAGATGTGGACAATTATGCTCAATATGACAGTTTTACCCTTGATGTTGTGAGTATACACAAATTACCTTAAGGGAATAAGATGTAGTCAACCCCAAGGTAATTGGCCTTCATGGCACTAATGGCCTATGGGCTTTCTGGACCTCCCATGGCACAGGTCATAGACTCTTGGGGTTGTCCATGACATATATTATGGGCTCACTGGGCCACCATAATAGGTTTTGCCTTTGGGCCATACCTGACCCAAAGGTGGCAGGATAATGACACATTTACGTTCTTTCTTACAGGGACCCTTAGGACTACTAGCTGGCAGAACTACAGAGATTGGCCTGCATCATCAAGGACGGCCTATTATGCTCTGCAGCCTCCTCTCCCAACTGCTGCTAGGGTTTTTAGCTATAACTAGTTATGTCAGATAGAGGAAATAGTAATCTGTCACTTACTACTCATAACTCTCTCAAGTTTTCTTTTCTCTCCACTACTTTTCTAAGGCATCATCAACATAAATTCATTTTGATAACTACGACTTTTTCTCTTTGTAGTTCACATGCACTCGAGATGAGCACAAATAAGCATGCTGACTAAATTAAACAAATCAAATATTCTAAAATTGTTAAATTCTTTTAAGTTTATTCTAATTTCTAATTGAGAGCACAAAAAGAAAGAGCAATAGCTAAACAAAAAGTGAAGTTTGAAACAGGCACCCTTCCTTTTAGTATCTCATCATTTCCTTTGCGAAAGACCTTCACTCTTTCAGTTAAATCTCCAAGACGATAACTCATAAAAAAGAGAGTTTAAGTTTCTTCTCTTATTTGAAGTGCTTATAATTCTATATTTGAATATAAAGCAAATTTTCACAACCCTGCGGCTATTGTAAACTTTCTAAATTTGCAGATAATGCAAATTTTGACATCATACAATCTCTACTCCAATAAAAGATTCAACACCAAACATGCCATTTGAATATATCTCATAGCAAGTAGTTAATTGACATACGACAATTAATAAATAGATCAGATAGTTGATTAACATGACAACAGTAGCAAAAATATCATAAATAAATAAAAACATTCTAATTAAAAACCAAACAGGGTAAGGGAAAGACGCAATTGATTTGTTGCCAGTTTTCTACTTTCTAAATAGCTAAAATTCAAATATATTTAAAAGACTGCAACATAAAATAGTTAGAGTCATAACCCTGGGATCAACCCAAAAATCAGTACATAAATCAAAGTGAAATCATAAAATTTCGGATGCCAAAGGAAAATACAAAATCAATTTATACTTTCAAACTCGGTGTTGTTCTTTAAAATCCATTCTTTGTCGTGCGATAATCCATGGATGATTACATTCCCTTGTACATTCGTCGTGCGATAATCCATGGATGATTACGTTCCCTTGTACATTATATGTACACCAAAAACAAAACATGAATCATTTGGTGTATAAAAAGAAATTGTTGTTTTCACTGAGATATCAAATGCTAAACACAAGAAAACTTACCTTACATCAACTTTGCTTCATGTGACTCTTACTATGTTAGTAGACTTAGCACCTATAGGATGATCCTACGCTTTTGTTACTACCTAATCATAGCCCATTATGATGATAAACTAGAGAAGACACAAACCAAGAGTAGGTATTGTTGTTATTCCACAAGAAGCATTATCACTACTTGCCGACTTTCCGCTCTTAGCCTCATGTCTCGCTCTTTCATATGCGCACGAGCCTCCTTTTGGTATATGTAGTATATCCAACATTATTAATCTATCAAGAGAGAGGAATTAGAAAACTCAAACACCAATTTAGAAAGAATTAACTTCGATATTTCAGGACACTTCAGTATAATTTAAACTAATTAAGTCAAGTATTTCACCCTTAGCTGCCTTCAGAGATAACATTGTCGTTATTGGTTATGTAGACTTATCTCTTCTTGTTAAATATTGGGAATACGATGTGGTGGATGCATTAGAATATCATTCATCTTATAATATACCTTGATCCATTCATACCCCAATCCTTGCCCCATCGATTGTTTATAATCCAAAATTCACTCATATATGGAGCTTCATCCTTCCTCCTCTTCCGCTTCATCCCTAACCTCTTCGTCTTTTCTTCATAGGCTCCCCATCCAAGAGGAGACAACATAGGTATGCGATTTGCAAGGTTCATCCTGCGCTTATAATCGCAGAAACATTGTTCTACAGTGATGATAATGGGATCCATTTCAAGGGCCTTTCTCATTTACGTCTGATGTGAATTTAAACTAACCTAATAAATAGATTAATTCAAACCAAATTTACTTGCAAGTGTACGAATCAGTTGTAGTGGAAATATGTAAATACGAGATCGAATCCACCGGAGTTGATTCAACAATTTAATCCTATAACTATTACTTAACGAATTGAAATAAAGATTAGGTTTGTATCGAAGAATAATTAAAATTAACAATGATTAAACAGAAATATGATTTAAAACAAATGTAAGAAAACACTAAGGCTTTGATTCCACCACTAATTGTCATACCCTAGTATCCAATTGTCAACTCATGAATTATCAAATTGATGAAAATGAATTCTGTACATATGTCCGTGGTAGTTACACATGCCAATAATTTCCCAAATAGATGTGAATTTTACCGTGGTCATTGTGGATGCAAATTTCCGCCTTCTTCTTCTTGGACAAAATTGTACCTACAAAACAATTAACTCAAGGCCAAAAACCTCATGCGCCCACGATGTGTGGGGGGAGGGGGGGGGGGTGGGGGCTTTGATCGAAGAACCTCCAATGCCAAAGTTAGAATTTAGGGAGAAAATTGTTTGGAGAGTTTTTGGGAGTTTTGGAAGAGTGTGGAACTAGTCTTTCAAAGCAAATGGAGTCCTATTTATAAAGCATGGTTGGCCCTTGGATGTTTTTTTGGAGTGTAATGGTGATTAATTTGGTGATTAATGGATTAATCCATTAATTAGCCTAATTAATTTAATTTATATGGAAGGTTTTAAAGGTTATGGAATGATTTCCTTGTAAAGGATATGGAGTAAAGATGGATGAGATATATTTGAACTTGTTACCTATTTTGGGCACTCTTGACTCGGTTGATGGATGATTCTCTATTGCTCGCGTGTAGGAAACCTGGTGTGTCACATCCCGGCCCGAGGCGGATCAATTCCCGGGCCCGCTCCACCACCGTAGCATGATATTGTCCGCTTTGGGCTTACCATTCCCTCACGGTTTTGTTTTTTGGGAACTCACGAGCAACTTCCCAGTGGGTCACCCATCATGGGATTGCTCTAGCCCCCTTCTCGCTTAACTTCGAAGTTCTTACGGAACCCGAAGCCAGTGAGCTCCCAAAAGGCCTCGTGCTAGGTAGGGATGGGAATATACATATAAGGATCACTCCCCTGGGCGATGTGGGATGTCACATGGTGTGTCTCGAGGGTAATTTTGTCATTTTCACCTAAAAATCCACGTGTCACCTCTTGATTATTCTTAGCTTTACAAATGCCCCCACACCTGCTGGGCTGCTCGTAGGAAAGAGCAGCAGGTGTAGAGATCTTTTTACTCTAGGACTGCCTCTTATTTTTATGTAGATTCCCTCTTTAATATGAAATTAGATCCTTCTAGAAAAGGGAAATAAATTTCTCTCAAAGCCTATTTAAGTCCACCTTAAGTGGGTTGTTAAATCAACTTTGGAGAGCGATTTATTCTACCCTACAAGAGAGAGAAAGCTTGGAGGATATTTGTTCCCCCTCCTCTAGCAATCTTCTACATCTTGCCCGTGCAAAAGATCGTCTTTCGTTGCTTACTTCGTCTTCGCACCGTACCGATGTTAAAAATTTAATTTTCCGTGTCTTCTTCTTGGATAGTGTTGTTGCAGTGCAGCCGTCAGGGTGGTGTGGCATGTCGGCTGGCAGGGGCCAGGAGTTGGTTTGGCATGGGCCAAGGAGGTGGTGTGGCAGGGGCTATTGCTTGTGTTGCTTAGCTTGATTGAGGCCAAGGATTGGCTCGGCGTGGGCTGAGGAAATGGCCTGGCATGGGTTACGGTTTGGGCTGCTTGTCGAAAATGAGGAAACTGCTTGAGTTTGATTTCTCAGCTGCCACAGATGGAGCAGTCAAGGATGGAACTACCAAGATCGGAGCTGCTGAAGATGAAGTGTTGGATGAGCGAATTGTTGAGTGCAAAAAGTGGCTGCTGCCCTCTAACCATTTTGCTTCTTACTCGATCTTCAAGCATTCGATCCTTTGAGCCATGTGGCTTTCTCGCACTGGATAGCTTACCCAGATGGGTGTCGGAGAATTAGTTTACCCTTTTGCACTGGAGAGCAATTAGTTTACCCTCTTGCACTAGAGAGCAATTAGCTTACCCTCTTGCACTGGAGAGCAATTAGTTTACCCTCTTACACTAGAGAGCAGACCCATATGGGTGTCGGGGAATTAGTTTACCCACTCGCACTGGAGAGCAATTAGTTTATCCTCTCGCACTGGAGAGCAGACCCATATAGGTGTCAGGGAATTGGTTTACCTTCTCGCACTGGAGCACAATTAGTTTATCCTCTCGCATTGTAGAGCAGACCCATATGGGTGTCAGGGAATTAGTTTACCCTCTTGCACTGGAGAGCAATTAGTGTCGGGGAATTAGTTTACCCTCTCGCATTGGAGAGCAATTAGTTTATCCTCTCACACTGGAGAGCAGACCCATATGGGTGTCGGGGAATTAGTTTACCATCTTGCACTGGAGAGCAATTAGTTTATCTTTTCGCACCGGAGAGTAGATCCATATGGGTGTCATGGAATTGGTTTACCCTCTTGCACTGGACAACAATTAGTTTATTCTCTTGTACTGGAGAGAAAACCCATATGGGTGTCGGGGGATTGGTTTACCTTTTCGCACTGGAGAGCAATTAATTTATTCTCTCGCACTGGAGAGCAAACCCATATAAGTGTCAAGGAATTGGTTTACCCTCTCGTACTAGAGAGCAATTAGTTTATCCTCTCGCACTGGAGAGCAGACCTAGAAAGGGTTTTGAGCAGTTGTTGTGGACAACAGTTGAGCCAGGCTTATGAGTAACTTCTTGAATCTTCATTGAGAATAAGAAATAAATCAACTGTGTAGAAACTGCATAACAAACTGGATAGTCTTCGGCTTGCGAGGCCTTGTTCGTCGAGCTGCTTGAGACTTCAAACTTATTTAGAAAAGCCCAAACGGGATTCAAAGGGGTGATAGAGACTTCCCCTGCTTGTGTAGGTTGTTTCATCGACTTGTCAAGATACTCGTTGCATCGACCCTTATTTGTCAGCTTCTCAAGGTATTGCTTCCACTTCAGGTAGCCGTTGGTAGTGTGGCCTGGTAAGATCGCCTTTCATGGGTGGCAACAGTTTGAACCAAGGTTCGTTCTTGAGCTTGCGGAGAATTTGGCAGATTGGAACTGTGAACTTGGTGAATGTTTGAGGCGCTGAGTCTTCTTTAATCAGGGAACGTTCTATGTGCTTCTTTTCTGACTTGTTTTTGTTAGATTGCTTGGCCTCGTCCCATAGTGCATATTTTTCTGCCAAATCATACGAAATTGTTAGGGTCAATTTTTCTCCATAATCAGTTTTCCAAATAAAGGATGTTCGGTGGGAAGCCCATTTCTAAATGCCACCGTTGTTATATCCTCGTTGCAACCAACAATCTTGGCCTTTTCCGCTTTGAACCTTTTGACATAGTCATGAATTGTCTCCCAAGGGTCTTTTACGATGCTGAAGAGATGGTCGGATGTCATTTTGATTGAGCGGTTAGACGAGTACTCCTTAGTGAAAACAAAGGAAAGTTCATTGAAACTCCGGATTGACTGTGGTGGTAGAGTGTGAAACCAGTCTTGCGCCTCGCCTTGTAGATTTGTGGCAAAAATTTTGCAAATAAGCGCATCGTTATTCTTGTAAAGGATCATAGTACTGCGGTAGTGCTTGAGATGTCGATCCGGATCTTCGTCTCTTTTGTACGGAGTGAAGTGAGGAATAGTGAACCTGCGAGGTGGATTTGTCCACTCGATCTCATTCGTGAATAGTGACATGCTTATGTTGGTTATGTCTCATCAAAGTGCATCGTCAACAGGCTCGTTACGTTGGAAATTACGCAATCGTTCAATTAGGAGCCTCTCAACTTCTTCTTGAATTTGCCTCTGCTGGGGCAGTGGAACTTTCAGCTGCCCCCAGTCATGACCTACAGGTTTAGGGTACTCTTCCCTATTCTTGACTTGTTTATATCGCGGCTGCGGTGCATGTGGCATGTTCCTAGCAAGCGAACAGGCTGCTCACAGGCTCCTGGTTGAACTTGAGTCGGATTGAGTGATTGCTTCTCTCCGTCTAGTGTGCTGCATACTCCAATGTGAGGTAGATAATACTCATTGTGAGCCTAGTTATGAATGAACATTTTGCCTGGAAAGTTGTCCATGTTGATAATCGGAGTGTGACTTTAACTATGAATGTATGCTCGTCCATGGGCTTGATTGGGAATGCACGCTCCTCCGTGCGCTAAGACGAGAGTTTATGGTATCCCAAGGACCCAAGGAGGAGCGTAAACTGCCAGAACGCTCGGATTATGGCTGGTTGATGGGCTGTTTGCCGGGACGTTGGTGGAGAGGTTTATATGCCCTTGTCCTACTTTGGGACACCTCGTCCGGGGCACATTGGATCTCAGTGCGTTGCAAGAGTTGATTCATCAAGGTTGTCTGTTGTGCAAGGGCGCTCGTCAACTCTATAACTTGTCGAGACAAGTGTTGTTCGCCATTTAAATTGGAAGATCTTGGAAGAAATGTGCCTCCTTGACCAGTGGAAGTGTGATAGGCTTCAGGTGCGAGATTTGAATTGGGAAATGTCAAATATATGGAGAAACGTGGTGAAAATGCCCTTGGTTCAATCGTAGACCCATAAATTTGATGCTGGGATGATTGGACTAATCTTGGATCGATTTGGGCTGCTTGGAATGCCATGGGAGCAGGCTGGGCTACGGAAGGAGGCTGGGCCATGAAAGCAGGCTGGGCCACGAAAATGGGCTACTTGACGAGAGCCACAAGAACAAGCTGGTATGTGCGTGATGCATGCGAGTGTAAGGCTTGGGCTCGGCTTGGCAACGTATTGGGATTGCATTGGGCTTGGAGTGACATGGCTTAGGTTGTGGCCTTTGCAAGCTTGGATGGCATGGCTTGGGCCATGGTAGTGGTGCCATGGACCTCGCCGCGGGTAGTGGCCGTGGTGGCCACCGCGGTGGTTGCCATGGTGGAGCCCTGTAGCGGTGGTGCCGCTCTACTTATGATCACATTTAGCCTCGTGGATAGCCGTGGTCCCATTTCCTGAATATTGGAATTTTCACTTGCAGAATTTTCTAAATTTCTAGCCACTATATTTCTTTTTTACGTTTTATCAAAGAATCTTTGCAAATAAAAAATTCTAATAACAAGAACATATGAAAAATATACAAATGGACAAGAAAAAATAGAGAAAAACCTTTTATGCGAGAGTTTTCTACGAGTGTGTGTACGTCAACTCTCAATGAAAACCACCAATTTGTGGATGCAAATTTCCGCCTTCTTTTTCTTGGACATGATAAGTTTATATTTATATATATTTTACATCAAATTCACTTGTCTTTTCTTAGTTAGTTCCTTATATTTTTGAGCTATTTTCTTTGTTTTTGTGTTTTGTAGGATTTGTCAAGCAAAGAAAAGAAAAATAGCACAAGTGGGATTATAAGTAACAAATTCGTCAAAACTGCCAGTGCAGGTCAGCTGACTTTGGAAGCAAGTTTCGGACAGCTCAAAATGAATTAGAGAATGAGCCTTATATGCTTGGAAAACTACGGATGTCTATTTTCTGGAGCATTTCACGGATTGCTAATATAATTTTTCTAGAAGAAGTTATGGCCATTTTAACACTTAAAGGTTCCTAAGAGGCTGAGCAGTTTGTAACTGACAAGAAAGCATTGAAAGCAATAAATCCAATAAAACTAGCAGCCAAAACTGATGCAGCTAAGAACAAGCCAGTTGACACCTATTCAAATATCAGAGGAAATGGAAAATTAAGTGGGAGTAATGGGCATAAAGGCTACCTAAAGAGTTACAATTGTTTTACCATTTCCTCTCACTTATTGTCATCACTAAATGGCTGCTAGTGGGGTGAGTTATGAAAAAAAAATTGTGGCAGCAAAAAAGAAGAAAAGGGCTGCAGGTTGCAGCGACAAAGAAAGAAGAAAAAGATAAAAGAAGGAAAGGAAGGAAAAAAGGCAAGGCTGCTGCATTGGGGAAGGAAGGAAAGGAAGGAGAAAATCTTGGCATTCTCTTCTTTCGGTTCTATCTTCTTAAACTCATGTCGTTCTTTTGGTTTTATTTGAGAATAATGTGTAACTAAATTTTTAGTAGTTAGGGGCTGTTTGAAGCCCTGAATATGATTGCAAGTTTGTTATGACATTTCGTTTGAATTACTTTTATGAATGGATGAAAACTGGTTCACTACTTGTCTCATTGATGAATTCTTTATGTGTTTTCTATGGATACATACTTAGTAAGCATGTCTAGGATTCTAATGCTATGAATATGTGTGTGCTTGCCCTTGTCGAACGAGGACCTACATATGTTCTAGAGTAGTACTTGTTAATTGCGGTTAACATGTGAACCAATTTCTAGGATAAGTAAGACAACACTAGTACTTACGATGCCTTGTGATGACTCAAACTCTTTTCGTTCTTAATGATTTCTACTTGTTAAATCTATGAACACACCATTCTAGATTGCATGTTAGGGACTAAGTTAAGTTGAAAATGCCATTCTCTTAACATACTACATAAGAAAGAGTAATAGGTTAAGTTCTAACTTTGAGCCAACTTGAGCATCTTCATCCAGAAATAGAAAGAATTTGAATGAAACATAACATGTTTTCATGATTATTTGGTGGTGGATAGCAATTCCCCTAACTCGTTTTTCTTAATTTGTGAACTACTTAAAATCTGTTTTTGTCCAGTTTTTGTTCAATTTAATTACATAGCAAATCAACTCCAAAAATCCCAAAAATTTGTGTGAGTGTAGCTCTGTGTGTCTAGTGTTTGTATATAAAATTTTGTAGACTTTAGATAAGTGTAAGTTGGTCTAATAATTATTTTTCGGTGGCTGGCCAGTAGGGACAGCAGCCCAGTTTTTGTGACATTTTAAGTAGTTAGATAAAACAATCTTCTGCGGGAAAGACCCTTATTTTCATATACTACAATTGACAAATCTTAATGTTAATAAGGAAAATCAATAGGACATCTGTGTGCTACTTTGTGGTGTGCTTTTAATCCTATCAAATTTTTGGCGCCGTGTCGCCGGGAATAGTTATTTCTAATTACTTATTTTTCTATTGTTTTATTTTCTTGCCTAATTAGTGTTTTTGTTTTTGTTTTTATTTCAGGTACTCTTCGTAGTATATGCATACTCGAAGGTCCAAGAGCATTGATCTAGCTTCCTACGATCTTGAGCTTGAACGAACACTTTGAAAGCTTCGAGGAACAATCAAGCAAAAGCGTGCATCGGTGTCCTTATCACCATCTTCTCCACCACATTTGAGTTCGGAAGAGGAGGAAGAACCATATGAAGGCATGGCTGATAACTGTACTTTGAGGGAGTTGGCAACGCCAAATATGGATCAACAACCATTGTGCATCACATATACAAGTGCAGAAGGAGGATTTGAGCTTAAGTCCGGCATGATTCACTACTTGCCTAAGTTCCATGGCTTCTCAATAGAGGATGCCAACAAGCATCTCATGGAGTTTCACATGGTATGCTCGGAAATGAGACCAGCCAATGTTGATGAGGAGCAAGTCAAGTTGAGGGCATTCCCATTTATATTACAAACTAAGGCAAAGGAGTGGCTTTACAATTTACCTCCGGGATCAATGAACACATGGAACCAGGTGAAGCAAGCATTCTTGGAGCAATATTTTCCGGCCACAAAAGCTGTAAGCATAAGGAAAGACATATGTGCAATCAGGCAACAACATGGAGAGCCCTTTGGAGATTACTATGAACGGTTCACGCAGTTGGTTGCATCTTGTCCTAATCATCAGATTTCAAAGCATCTTTTAATACAGTATTTTTATGAAGGATTGTGTGGTACTGATCGTGTAATGCTTGATGTAGCAAGTGGAGGAGCATTCATAGCGTTCTTATCCTAATCATCATATTTCAGAGCATCTTTTAATAGGTTGAGTTCTAACGTTGAGCCAACTTGAGCATCTTCATCCAGAAATAGAAGGAATTTGAATGAAACATAACATGTTTGCATGATTATTTGGTGGTGGATAGCAATTCCCCTAACTCGTTTTTCTTAATTTGCGAACTACTTAAAATATGTTTTTGTTGCGTTTTTGTTCGATTTAATTAAATAGCAAATCAACTCCAAAAATCTCAAACATTTGTGTGAGTGTAGCTCTGTGTGTCTAGTGTTTGCATATAAAATTTCGTAGACTTTAGATAAGTGTAAGTCAGTCTAATAATTATTTTTCGGTGGCTGGCCAGTAGGGACAGCAGCCTAGTTTTTGTGACATTTTAAGTAGTTAGATAAAACAATCTTCTGCAAGAAAGACCCTTATTTTCATATACTACAATCGACAAATCTTAGTGTTAATAAGGAAAATCAATAGGACATCTGTGTGCTACTTTGTGGTGTGCTTTTAATCCTATCAAGACAAAATTGCACCTACAAAACAATTAACACCTTAGGTCAAGACCAAGAGCCTCATGCACCCATGATGAATGGGGGGGGGGGGGGCGGCTTTGGCCGAAGAACATCCGATGCCAAAGTTAGAATTTAGAGAGAAAAGTGTTTGGAGAGTTTTTGGGAGTTTTGGAACAGTGTGGAACTAGTTTTTCAAAGAAAATGGAGTCCTATTTATAGAGCATGGTTGGCCCTTGGACGTTTTTTGGGGTGTAATGGTGATTAATTTGGTGATTAATGGATTAATTAGGAATTAATCCATTAATTAGCCTAATTAATTTAATTTATATGGAAGGTTTTAAAGGTTATGGAATGATTTCCTTGTAGAGGATATGGAGTAAAGATGGATGAGATAAATTTGAACTTGTTACCTATTTTAGGCACTCTTGACTCGGTTGATGGATGATTCTCCACTGCTCGCGTATAGGAAACCCGGTGTGTCTCGAGGGTAATTTTGTCTACTTCACCTAAAAGTCCACTTGTCGCCTCTTGATTATTCTTGGCTCCATAGTCAGGCTTAAACTCAACTATTCCTACAGTCTCTATATCCATGGTCCGATATACACAAACATGTAGAAATCCAATTAAGCAAAGTGAGAAACAAATTAACCACTTATCAACTTGGTCACGTCAAACAAATAGTTAATTTTCCAGGAAGCCACACAAACCAATATTCGTCTACGGTCGGATCAAAATATAAGTTCCATGATCCTCATTCACAAAGCATCAATAGAATCCAATTCATGGTCAAAAATAAATTCATATGCAAATAATTTCAATATCAAAATCCTAGGCTATGTTCAAGCGCAAAGAACCAAATATCAAAATTACAATTCCACTAGTGAATGAAAACTAATCATCAATCTGAAATTCACGAATTAAACAATCAAATAACTAGAGTAATCATAATTAGGGCTTCCTCTTAGCCATAGCTAAGAGTTTAGAACCCCATGAACAAAGAATTCATAGTAATTCTAAGAAGGAAATTTTGCATAAAATAAAACTAGAGAAAAAGAACCAAATTGTTGCCACTCTGCCGCTGCTCTCTGTTTCACGCCAGAAGAAGAAGAATCCTTCTCCTCCCGAAGCCTTTGCTTCCTATCTTTATATACTGCTCCTTTCCAATTCGTAGGAGCCCGTTCTTCTAATAAAATTGAGGATTTTATTCATTGACCTCACAAATATTTTCTCCTAACTTGTTGGTTGCCAATCTTTGGCCACCAATTGGAATTCTATTGGCAATAGTAATTCCTTGTGTGTAAAGTTGAAAAGCATCTTTTGCAAGTCAACTCCAAATAAATAAGATTTCCCAAAACCCATTAGCCTTCAACCTAATAATAAAATAACAAGTAATTAAATAAATGAAGCCAATGTTAATAGCATGACTAAAATGTAACGAATGTGCTGAGACCATGTTAAATTCGACTTTTATCAACATGCATCCTAATCCTTATAAATTACAAAACTAAAGTAATTTACTCACAATAGTCTGAATGAGGCATTAACTGACACATCTCGACCCGGATTGTCCACTAAGACTCCGAATCGAGTTATGCTAGCTGACACCCAGAAGGTGACGAAGCCATAAAGTGTAGTGATGTGGAAAATGTGAATGAATTTAAACCTAAAAGTGCCTAAATACAATAGTGCATTATGAGCAGGAATGAACCCATTTCACACGTGACGTCCGAGCATTAGTAAAGTACAATAGAGTAGATTAAGAATCACACCATCGAAGGTAATCTCCGATACCAAGATTTTCCATGAATCCTCGTTGATAAGAAAGCTCAGCTATTAAAACCTGGAGGGGCAAAAAATAAGGGTGAGTGGGCCTAAAAATAAAGTTTTAATAAAACAAACCTTTTGAAAACATTGTAACCCCTTGCTGTAAAACCCGTATTGTTTCTAGAAAATCATACTACGCATAAGTATGAAATCAAATGCAAATCAAAAGTAAATCCAGAAATATCCAAATCACTACATATCAGCAGTAGCATAATAAAATCAGGTGCCCATCAATCTGTGCTGTCACACTAGTTGGAGTTGCCTAAGGCAACCTGTACGACTCATAAATCAATCTATGATAACGCACGAGTCGGAGATGTCTAATGCAACCTGTACAATGTATAGGCAACTTGTACGACAGTGTCGGAGTTGCCTATTATTGCAACCTGTACGACGGTGTCAGAGTTGCCTATTATTGCAACCTGTACAACAGTGTCGGAGTTGCATAAAACATAAATATAGTCATGCCACAACTCAATCATTTCAAATAACACCATAAACTAACCTGAACTTACCTGTGCATCTCGCTTTCACCTTAGCACTTCTAAGCATTCACAGTAATTATATGCAGGTAATATGTATATGGATATGCCATGATGCAATCTAAAACTCAACCATATCATAGTATTTAATATATATATATATATATATATGACATGGCATAAAATGCATAAATCAATTTAAAAGCATTTGTGGAACTATCAATCATATATATACTATAAAAAGGACAAGACCCACTCATTTGAAGTCTGCACTACAATTCCCTAGTACAAATATCGAGGCGTCACGAACCATTGTCGCCCAGAACTTATCAAATAACGTCTCAGAATTCTTATCGATAGAGCACGTAACTTACATAAAATACATCCCTATGGACGTTCTAGAATGATTTGAAACCTATTGACCAAAAGTCAACCGTCGGTTAAAAGTCGACGGTAAGGTCCATAACCCTACGTAACTCAATCCAGAAGATCTGCACCTCAGATTTCTGATTCGTAACATCCAAAGATCCACATTATGCTTCTTGAACATCATACTAAAATTTTATTACAATCCAATGGTCGGATCTCCGCCAATTGCTAGAATTAAGTGGCGACTGACATTTTTTTTTATGAGCTTACAAATTCAGTTCAGGAAGATACGAATGTCGGATTCCCGATTCGTCAGTTCCTACTGTCCTTAAATATTACGTATTATAATGTATTAAGGGTTGATGACGATCCAATGGTTGGATCGTCAATTCATATAAGGACCAAGTGATGGTCTCTATCATAACTATGTTTAAACAATGAAATTTCATCAATCAGAATTCATATATGCAATTGGGGGTATCAAATTTAGCTTAGGAAGGTCAGGGGATACCTCGGCCCACACGCCAGCCCGACTCACCAGAAAATCCAACTATTTCCAAAAATTACCAAAATTTATAAGAATGAATATCTCAATGAGTAGAGCAAGTTTTATACCTATGGCCAAGTATAATTTGGCTGGGAAAGGCTCCAATTCATCTCGAACCCGTCAGAACCCTAAGAATGGGTGGCTTCGATCTGTCACTTCCGGTGCTCCGCTGTCCCTATAGGTTTTTGGGCTTTGTTCCAGGCTTCAAATGGAAGTCTAATAGTGGTGGAGATGCATGTAGTTAGCTTCAGATTTAGGTGATTCGAACACAAAGCTACCGCACCCCACTATGCGGGTTCTCCTAATTACAAGGCCAAATCCTTGATTTTTGGGGTGTAATAGGAAGATGGAAGATCATAGAGGGTTTTCCAAGTGATAGTTTGATGTAATTCGTTGGAAAAATGGGTGGAAAGCTGTCAGAAGAGTCAGGAGCCGATCGGGTCGGGTCAAAAGGGCACGGGCCAAGAATCCCCCATCTCCCTTTTCTCTCATTTCCCCCTCCTTGTTCTCTCCCTCAATTGGCCATCTCCCTTCTTCATTTCCCTCATTTCTCTCCTTGCTTCCTTCATCTCCTCCATCGATCTCACTTCCCTTCTCAATCTTAGCCACACACATGGCTCATCCCATTACTTCAGATTTTTTGAAGCCTTCCATTTAAATGGTAAATTATCTATTTTGCCCTCCACTTCACTTATTAATAACTCATTCGTTATAACTCAATTTCACGAATAGTTTGTGTCTACGCGTTCGTGAGGTCGAGATCTATCCAAATATGTCAAGAAACATGACAGAATATACGAGGATCACATACGTCCTCGAAAAATTACGTTTTACCCCTGGGGCAGTTCCATCAATTCCTCGCTTAAAATAAATAAAAGCGTAAATTTAAGGACGGGTTGTAACAATCTACCTACCTTAAAAAAATTTCGTCCCTGAAATAAAAAAAAAAAAAAAAAACACTTGTTACGCATAAAATACTCAAGATAGAAAGAAAATGTATAAAGAAGAAATCAAGTTAGAGCGGCTATATAAAAGAGATTGCCATTCCATCGCGATCAGAGTACAATGATCCCTCTTTCATGCCTCCAAACTCAAACTTTCATTCTTCTTTAGTACAATACTCAAATATACAGTCCTTTATAAAAACATAAAGTAGAAAAATAGATGTATAACAATGTAACGTCGAAGTACATATATAATAAAGTGAAGTTAAAATAGTTGTACTGAAAACAACACCGACGGACCTAGATGTCCACTTGCTTAATGAGTTCAACAATTAAGTTCTCAATACCACGGTCTGCATCCCGTAATACCAATAACTCACAGTACATCTCAACAATGCCATACTCACAATAAAAAAATTGTAACCGTAGTTACAACCAACTAAAATAAAGATAACTATGTATTACAACCATGCTAATTGTAGAATGGACAAAATGCAACATGTTCACTAAGGTTTGAGTAGCTCGTTTCAGACTAATCATTAGCTTAAGGTTGAAAATGTGGTACTAAACAAAACTTAGTACTCATAACCTTCAAAAAGGCTTCCCACGACTTGGAAATAAAACGAGTGTCACAGAGAGATGCAATCATGATATGCACACTAAGTAGTCAAACAATGTAGTCCATAATGTCTTAGTGAGCAGCTTTATATTGAATTTCCCTCTCGAATTTAGCAAAAAACTGCATCGAGAAGGTTAAAAGAATAATCAAGAATCTAATGGTCAAAATAAGTCCAACAAATCTAGAATATAAGGTAATTGGAATTAATGTATAACATCTTGCTACCTTAGTAGTTTCTGGATTATTCAATCACCAACGATCAAGATTCGTTCAGCAGAGTATTCGTTGGGTGATTCAGGAATTAATGATCACACTAAAATTTAAGCATCAACTAGTTTTCTATATAGTCCGTCTACATCAAAAAAATAATACGAGGTGCAGTTGTGTGGACACGTATCCAAGGATGATTAGAATGGCTTCCAGCACAAAGAGGTGAATATGGAATCACCATCAGTGTAGATGCTAATCGAAGTGCCAAAAAATTCGACAAATTCAAAAATAAGTAATTTTACCAAGTGGTTAGAAATGTACTCCTTCTGGACCAATGGAACATGGGGTAATTTGTCAAGTCAGTCAGTAATCACAGAAACATCATCATGATCTCCACATGTGTAAGATACCCCATAGCGGGAGCTTATGGTGATATTTTCCATCTTCATTCGGACACAGAAAGTAATTATAACCACTCGAATGATTTCTTGATGACCTGGAAATAACGTCAAACCAATACTCACAAATTTCAACTAAAATGGAATAAGGCAGGCTGAAAATAACTCATGAGTAGATAATGTCTTTTGATGCGGCAAACGGCCATAATGTTTACACCATCAGGATGATGCACGATAATGCAAACATAGATGTTGATTTGGTTCTTCCACTACTGCTGTCAGCAATTTAGCTTATTTCAGATGAGAATATATTTGAGAAGTCTAAGATCCTTAAAGGTCCTAGACATGTTTCTCCACCGAGAAATACCATTCGGTTTTCAATGAAAATGATAATTGTTGACCCTATATCACATATATAATGGTTCATTTCGAACAACTCTAACCATTGGAAAATATAAGTGATATTCCATCATGCTGCCTCTGCACAGTTGAAATACCTAAGGAACACGTCATCATGGATTTCCAAGATGATCAACATCATCAAAAAGTGTAAAGCGATGGTGAGGTAAGAACAACAGTTCGGTTGTTAGGAACTTTATTCATAATCAACACCCCAAGCTTAACTAACTTTCCTTAGTTGATAAGTGCAGAAAAACACTATAGATGAAAAATAGCTAACCAATTGTCAATAAACTCGACAAAACTAGGGATATCTCAAATCTCACAACACTTTGTGAGAATTTCAACCTTCTTCTTCTAAACTCTTTTTGGAAAAAAGGAAAGAATATTGCCTGCGAATATCACGTCCCCCGAGATAAGTACCAATCTAAGCAAAACTAACATTTGAGAAATTGGGTATAAAACTGATTGTCAGGGTTTAGAGAATTTGATCTCATCACCGAGGTGGATGAGAAGTCATTGGTAAGACTACTGTGAATTCAACAAGTTTTGGGAGAAAATTATGAGTTCCAAAAGTTTGCCATGCAAACCAACAATTTGAAGTATGTATGAACAATTTTAATCGTTACCCGATTAGTTGTTAAAAATCTAGGTAGTAACATAAGATTTGGCCTTTCACCTTCACGGATAGATTTGAGATTCCCTAGATAAGGTGTTTGGTTAGATAAATTCCTAATCGGTAAACTCTCGTAACCAAGTTCCTCAAGATCGAAGTAGTCTTTCAAATGATGCAAGAAAACTGGTGTAGTACGAGAAAGTGGATTGATGGTGTAATCTACTTTTCGTATCAGTGGTATCTCTGGTAGAATTTTGATAAGTGACCCAGAGATATGCGTCCTCAAATAAACTTCGACGCTCCAGCAATTGATTGGGGTTAAATGAAAATTGATCTTCCTCCTGAAGGTCCGAAATGATCAATAGTGTTTGAAGAGATTAGTTCCCTCAGGAACCAAAAGTGATTGTCCCAAAGTGTTCTCCCACCAAGTGCTACCACTTTAGCACCTGGTTGTCACTTAATGATGTTTTTGAAATCTCGACGAAGTAAACTTCACAGGAATTCTAATAGATGATATACTAATGGATGCTGCCAAAGGAATCAAAGCTACTCTTAGCTTCCATTCTCAAAAGGGTTGGTAGAAATGACTAAATGGTAGTGGAATTGGTAGGTAATTCTCCCGCTATGTACATTTGTCGATATAGTAGCCCTACTTTCGGGCTATGAACTTATCTCAAAGCTACATCTTTCCTTGGCAGGGAAATTCTTCACTTATAACTTAGAGGCATTCTCCAAAATGATCTTCTAAAATGTCGACAAGTTGACAAAATGCCCAAAACATAGGAAAAGTTAACATATTTTTCGTATTCGACGAGGTGGCAAAACTCGATACTTTGGTTCAAAAACCAAGAATGCTTACATCACACATGTGTTGAATGCAATATTGCCCAACTAATGCTCTAATACCAAATTGACACATCCCGACTCAGATTCTCCACTAGGACTCCGAATCGAGTTGTGCTGGCCGACACTTGGAAGGTGACGAAGCCATAAAGTGTAGTGATGTGGAAAATGTGAATGAATTTAAACCTAAAAGTGCCTAAATACAAGAGTGCACCGTGAGCGGGAATGAACCCATTTCACACGTGACATTAGAGCATAAGTAAAGTACAGTAGAGTGGATTGAGAATCAGACCATCGAAGGTAATCCCCAATACCAAGATTTGCCATGAAAAACAAGGGTGAGTGGGCCTGAAAATAAAGTTTTAATAAAAAAAAACCTTTTTGAAAACGTTGTAACCCGTCACTATAAAACCTTTATAGTTTCCAGAAAATCATACTACGTATAAGTATGAAATCAAATGCAAATCAACAGTAAATCCAGAAATATTCCAAATCACTACATATCAGCAACAGCATAATAAAGCTCATCAATCTATGTTGTCACACAAGTCAGAGTTTCCTAAGGCAAACTGTACGACTTATAAATCAATCTATGATAACACACGAGCCGGAGTTACCTAATGCAACATGTACGACTCATAGGCAACCTGTACGACAGTGTTGGAGTTGCATAAAACATAAATATAGTCATGCCACAACTCAATCATTTCAAATAACATGATAAACTCACATGAACTTACATGGGCTTCCCGTGTTCACCTTAGCACTTCCAAGCACTCACAACACTTATATGCAGGTAATATGCATATGGAAATGCCATGATGTAATCTAAAACTCAACCATATCATAGTATTTAAAAAAAATATATATATATATACATATATATATGACATGGCACTACAATTATCAACCATATATATGCTATAAAAAAGATAAGACCCACTCATCTAAAGTCTGCACTACAATTCCATAGCACGAATATCGACGCGTCACGAACCATTGTCGCCTAGAACAATTATCAAATAACGTCTTAGAATTCTTATTGATAGAACACGTAACTTACATAAAATACATCCCCAAGGACATTCTAGAATGATTTGAAACCCATTGACCAAAAGTCAACCATCGGTCAAAAGTCGACGGTAGGGTCCACAATCCTACGTAAGTCAATCCAGAAGATTCGCATTTCGGATTTCCGATCCGTAACTTTCAAAGAGCCACATTATGCTTCTAGAATATCAGACTAAAATTTCATTACGATCCAACGGTCGGATCTCCGCCAATTGCTAGAAGTAAGTGGCGGCTAAAGTTTTATTTTATGAGCTTACAAATTCAGTTCAAGAAGATCTGTTTGTCAGATTCCCGATCCATCAGTTCCTGTTTTCCTCAAATATTACGTATTATAACATATTAAAGTTTGGTGACAATCCAACGGTTGGATCGTCAATTCATATAAGGATCAAGTGACGGTTTCTATCATAACTATGTTCAAACGATGAAATTTCACCAATCGAACTTCACCTATGGAATTGAGGGTATCAAATTTAGCCTAGGAAGGTCGGGGGATACTTTGGCCCACGCGCCGCCTCAGGTGGCGGTCGACTGCCCCGACTCATCGGAAAATCCAACTATTTCCAAAAATTACCAAAATTTATAGGGTTGAATATCTTAATGAATAGAGCAAGTTTTATACCTGTGGCTAAGTCTAATTTGGCCGAGAAAGGTTCCAATTCATCTCAAACCAGAAGAATAGGTGGCTTTAATCCATCACTTCCGGTGCTCCGCCGCCCCTATAGTTGTTTGGAATTTGTTCCAGGCTTCAACGGAAGTCTAATGGTGGTGGAGATGCATGTAGTTAGCTTCAGATTTAGGTGATTCGAACACAAAGCCACCGCACCCCACTGTGTGGGTTCTCCTAATTACAAGGCCAAATCCCTTGATTTTTGGGGTGTAATAGGAATATGGAAGATCATGAAGGATTTTCCAAGTGATGGTTTGATGTAATTCGCCGAAAAAATGGGTGGAAAGTCGTCGGAACAGTAAGGAGCCGATCGGGTTGGGTCAAAAGGGCGCGGGTCAAGAATCCCCCGCTTCCCCTTTCTTTCCTTTCCCCTCCTTGTTCTCTCCCCTGATTGGCCATCTCCTTCCCTCATTTCCCTCATTTCCCTCATTTCCCTCCTTTCTGTCCTTGCTTCCTTCATCTCCTCCATCCATCTCACTTCCCTTCTCAATCTCAGCCACACACGTGGCTCATTCCATTACTTAAGATTTTCTGGAGCCTTCCAATTAAATGGTAAATTATCTATTTTTCCCTCCACATCACTCATTAATAACTCATTCGTTATAACTCCATTTCACGAACAGTTTATGCCTACGCGTTTGTGAGGTCAAGGTCTATCCAAATATGTCAAGAAACATGATAGAATATACAAGGATCAAATATGTCCTCGAAAAATTATGTTTTGCCCCCTATGACATTTCCATCAATTCCCTCGATTAAAATGAATAAAAACGTAAATTTAGGGACAGGTTGTAGCACTAACAATTGTAATAAATACATGTCTATCAGCGTCTCTTTACCTCTCAGATTATCACATACCCATTTGTTCAAACATTGGAATACAAAGTACAATTTGAATTTATTCATTGAACCACGGAAAATCATGGATGACAACTTTGAACCCTCTTATATCTGGCCGGGAGTTTGTGTGGTGTATATATAAGTAGTTTTGATTATTGAACCCCCAATCTTGTTCCTTAAGAGTCTCTTCTTCCACTTCCCAATTTTTTCCAACATTATATTGTGGGCATGTATGAAATGAATGCAATTTACTGGTCTATACGTGCCAGTAAACAGATAAGATAATAAATCACCTGCCATCTTATTTTCTTTACATAAAGAGGATGAATCGTTGACCTTAATAGGTATGGTTCTACTTCAAATGTGTAGGGTTCACCTACATTGAGTTCCAAGTCTCTCGTGGAGACTCTTGGTCTAACCCTGTAATTATAAGCTAGTGTGGCCTCCCTGTGTAATTGCATGAATAACATTTATGTTTTGCTCCTTGACTGTGAACATTTTTACGGACTATATCTAACTAATTCACTTTGAACTTATATATTCTCCTCGCAATATGATGCACAAGATAATACATCAATACTATATTCATATAAGTACGCATATCTTTTCCTTTAAAATATGATAAATACGATAATACATCAATACCCATTTTCATGTATGAATTAGGGTTTGTTTGGAAGTATATAGTTGACAATAGTTGTGTGACAAACAAATGTGTCATAAGGATTAACTAGAGATAAAAAGATTTTCAATTCTTTCTTGTTCGCCATCAATCTCTCGTGCTATGAATGATATGTCCGTCAACAATCTCTTTATCTTTATGCTCTTCCTCATGTTCATGCAGAAGTAGCTCATCATCATCATCATCATCATCATAAGGTTGAAACTCTTGATCTATAATGGATCCCAATAAAGTAATGGAGAGCCATTGAAGCAATAACAATTTGTACCTATTTTTCCAACGAAAGTTACACGTGTGACGAATCATTGTCCATCGATTTTTCAAACACAAAAAATTATGTCAGTTATGTATCTTAGGGATGAATGTCTCTGATTGAATGTCATTTCCATGCAAGCAAAAAATAAAGAAATAGTTAATATATTCAAGATAATTACATATTTACAAAATACCGTCTCAATTCATCCTAATTCATTATATCCAGCATGTGATATGGTTCTGAATGATGAATTGAATATGAAAAGTTCTAATAAGATTTCATTCTTGAACAAAATTCCATTTTTTGATTTATTTCATCATTCCATGACAGGAACATGGGGTACACGTTACACCACAATTTTGTATTAGAAGAGAGATTTCGAGAAATGACAAATCTTTACTGTATCAATAATCTACCCGGATTTGGTGTATCATAAAGGATTTGCCTTTTCTATTTGATTGGATAAAAAACAATTCTTGAATGAGGTATTCAACTCTAGGGATGGATTGAAAAAGAAATCTTTATTGGTTCTACCTTATATCTTTTAAGAAGAGAATGAATCTTTTTATCAATGGATCAGGAAAAAAAATGTCTTTTTTTTTCCCTCTTGGTTGACTTCCACATCGAAACTTAGGAAGATGATATCAGTCACCTCTATAAGGTCCAATATATCATTTCATGTGCTGATATCCAACATTAACCAGATAATATTTACCTACACACATAATGGAAAAGAAAAATATAAGAGTTTTAGTTTTCATAAGATACCAACTAATGCAATACATTTATATACGATTAAAGTTGTGTACTAATGAGGAAATTTTAAGTCTATCCTTCTCAAGGTCTCCATGAATATAAGTGAACCATGAGCAATACCCTCCCATCCAACCCATACAAATGTAAAACACATTAAAATCACATACTGCCACAACATTTGAGTATTGTTGACCTTACTACCAATATATGGTATTTGCCTTTCTCTAGGTCTAGCACCACAACTGGTACATGTGTTTTGTCAATTGCCTTTACGCAACCTTTAAAATATGGTCAATTTCGATCATCATCCTTAATTTTATTTCGAACTCTTCTGAATTGCAGATCATATGGACATATGATATTGCTAGCCATGCTAGAAACAACATCCAATGCTATCCAAACCACGTAGAGACAATCTCACATAAGTGTTGATACCTCTCTTGCACCATCCTAATAATGTGCCATGACCTAATGTGATAAGAAACATTACTAATGCTTTTTCCAAGAATATATCTCTACCTTCTTTTCAACCAAACTCACACTTCAAAGTCTCTAACAAGTCCTTCAATATATGTTTTTCTACCCTAAATTGTTCATGTCATCTTATATTATGACCATTTAAAACTTTCATTTAAAACTTTCTAACAAGGTTGTTTATTAACATGCTTTAACCATTCAAACCAACTCCATTGCCATTCGGACCAACTACATAATTGGTGAGATATGTGTGTTAAAATATTAATAACTTGAATGTTAAAATTTCCTATTATTTATATGGAAAACACTTGGTATACCATCCATATTCCAATCACAATGAAAATTTTCTCTAGAAGACACCAATAGAGGTTTCCATGGACAACACTCGCTTGGCGATTGCATCCATGGACAACTCTCTCGGTATACCTAATGGATTTGTGTGCTTTACTTTTCACTCCAGAGTTGCAATTTTGGCATGTGCACATCCATGGCTGAGAAGTATGAGTAATGCTATTCATACCATTTTTTTATACCACATTTCTATACCACCTTAGGTGACATCTAATGTGGACAACCATATCATTTGAAAATTTTGCAAAACCCAAGGAAATGAAGGAGAAAGACTCCTCATATACCACAATCATCATTTAATTAACTAGTTTTTCTTAATTATTAGTTTATTAAATAATGAACTAAATTTAAAAATCTGATTAATTCAAATGATGTGGTTGTATGCATCAAATGCCACCTAAGGTAGTATGAAAATGTGGTACAAAAACATGATATGAATAACATTACTCTAAAAGTATACTTGTCTAACACGGAAGTGGTAGTGTCCCAAGAATCTTTTCTTAGTGCCTTGAACTCCTTATATCAAGTAAGAAACTTTTGATATAAGATAATAACCCATATATATCCCAAAGTAAATTTTCGTTCAAGAAAGAGCCATCTAGAATTTTTAAAATTGCTCAATTGAATGAAAAAAAATAAAATAAAATAAACCTTTGGGAGTGGCATGTTCATGCATGACTTATATCACTAGTTGGTTATTGAATTTTTCATATCCTCTTTTTGTTTAAGAGATAGTTGCAAGTTAATTATGGAGTGTTTTAATCCTGGTAGTTCTTTTCTTTTCATTGAGTTTTTTGTTGGGTATGTGGCTCATTGAGTCTAGAGTATCAATTCTTCAGTTAGCACTTTAGCGATCTGAGTGTCTTAGACGTACTTTATACAGGAGTAAGCGCGCTTCTGGCAAGTGAAATATTCTTGGATATATAGTTGATGCAAGCTTTCTGAATAGGTAATTGACGATGTTGATGAGAATGAGATAATAACTCCACTTATTTATGAGTCTGATACAAGTGATCAAGAGGGATATGAGGAAGTCATGGAAACCGATCAAGAGAATGAAGATGAAGAGGAATCTGAGGCCACACTTAGGGGTTAATGATTTTGAAGGAACTAAGGACATGAGTGAAGTGATGCAAATTTTAAGGTTCGTGTTCTGGTTGTATTTAGAGGTGGCTTATATTGCCCTGAACTTATTACTAATTGTACCAACAACATGAACATTCCATATGAATGAAATTTTGCTACATGCTTGTTTACCTTTCTAGTTTAAAATCTTTTTCAACTTATGATGAAGATGCAATTCAGAAGGACTATAAAGAGAAGGGAGAAACTGTGGTGCCGCACGAGTCCAGCTCATAAAGGTGACGGCTTCATAGAATCTCGACGGAACCGCTCCCTCTGTTGGTTGGAGGCAGTCCCGGCCCTGCCTTTCTGCCTCACATATGGGTAGTAAGAGGGAGGAAAGACAATAATAGAGTGGTGTTTTCATTGATTTTGTTAGAGTGATGATATTATAAGTGCATAGGATTATGACAAGTGTTTATGTATGATTGGTAGTGGTCTTAGTTAGTTAGTGAGGTGTGTTGCAAATGTATAAATACCAAGGGTTGTAATTATTCTAGACAAGTTGAATAAAAAGAATATTATTCAGATTTAACAAACTTTCTCTCTCTACTTTCTCTCTCTCAGTTTTTCCTTAGCTGCTAAGGTTTTACACTGTTATCATGGTATCTTCGTCGGGACTGACCTGCACCTCCAGTTGATGATCCTCGATGCTTTTGCTATTCCTCTACAGTGGTGATCAGTGTTCGGTGCTATATTTGATCGTCTCTGTTTTGCCTGTTCTAGTTACGTAGTCATGGTTTGCTTATTGTTCGTACTGGCGTGTTAGTGTGTTCTTGATCGTCTTCTCTCAGTCGGTGAATTGCTGATCTCATGATCACCTGAGTACCTCAGGTTTTGTTGATTCTTTTGTGTTTCTTCGCTCAGTGTATTTGCCTGTGCGTTGTTTCCATTCTTTGCGAAACTATAACCCTAATTTTTTAGGGTTTTTTCTATTGTCGTTTCAAGACTGTTGTTTTTCTGCAATTATTGGCTTATTGTTATTGAGTGTTGAAATTGTTGCAAGATTGTTGAAGTTGTCTTCTTTTCCATTGAGTGTCATAATTACTGTATTCTTTCACATTGCTGAGAGCTATGGTGACTTTTGTTCAATTAGCTCTTACACAATCTCCTATTTCATCGTTGATTCCGAGTGTTGTGAATATTGTCACGGTCAAACTTGATGACTCCACACCTAGAGCTTTCAAATGGACTTACTATTGGAAGGAAATGGAATTGTTGGCTTTGTAAGTGGCTCTATTCCCTATCCTGATAAGTTTGCAGATTCTGATTCGAAGGAAGAGACTATTGATAACAATCATCATGTATCTGATGCGTAATTCATGACAAAGCATTGATGACTTTGATTTCTGCAACATTGTCTCCTTCTGCTTTGTCGTGTATTATTGGCTGTCAGAGCTCCAAAGAGATGTGGATGAATCTTCGAGAACGATTCTCAAGTTTTACTAGAACTAGTATTGTTCAACTCAAAATTGACCTACAAAATATTAAGAAAGGACCTAAATCTATTGATGCATATCTTTAGAGAATCAAGGAATCCAGAGATCAACTAACAATTGCTAGTGTCACGATTTCTGATGAAGACATTGTTATTGTTGCTTTGCGTAGTCTACCCAGTGAGTATAACACCATTAAAGCAGTTATATGTGGAAGAGAGAATCTTGTGTCATTAAAAGAATTGTGATCTCAATTGAAGGCATAAGAAACCATTATGGATGAAGCTACTAAACAAATTTCGTTGATGTCTGCCATGTTCACTCAAGCATCTGGATTTAGTTCTGACAGTGAGGGTTCCTCAGGGACTAAATTTGTGTCTCCCATGAATCAAGGGTTTACTGGCTCCTCTAGTTCTTATATGCCATTTATGCCTATGTCATCAATGCCTCCTCTGGGTTTTCAGTAGGTGCCTAAAGTATTTCAACAATTACCTATGCCTTACATGTCTAATATCCCAATGGCTTTTGTTGCTCAAAATGGTTCAAGTTCTTTCAACAACTTTCGGGGAAATAATTACAAGGGCAAAGGCAAAGGGAAGAGATTTTATAATACCAATTATGGAGGACAGTATAATGGTCCAGGGGATGTTAACCAACCTTAGTTTTATGAAGTCTCGAATTCTTCTCCAAATGTTGGCACACAACAGTTTATTTCTCAGGCTTATAATCTGAATCAAATTTGTTAAATATATGATCGCAAAGGCCATTCTGCATTAAATTGGTTTCAACATGGATGTCAAATTTGTCACAAAGTTGGCCATGTCGCTGCTACTTGTTTTGATAGGAATAAGACTTTTACATGCACATCAGGGCATTTCTCTCAAGGTTTCTCCTCATTTATGCCAACTCCAATGCCTACTGGGTCATATGGTCAAGCACCTGGCTGGAATCCATTCGGTTCTTCACAAGGCATGATTTCATAGTCTAATAGCTCTAGTTTCAGTATCTTGTCATCCCACAGATGTATCCCTCTACTATATCCTCACAAAATCCTCATCTTGCTTGCAAGCACGAGCTGGTGCATCATCCTCAACTTCTCAACAAGATTTCTGGCTTTTTGACTCTGGAGCAACTAACCATATAACCTTAGATTTGTCAAACTTGCACATAGCAACAAATTATCCATCAAATGATATTATGACTAGTGCTAGTGGTGAAGGTTTAGCTATCAAACATATTGGTTCATCTTCTCTTCTCACTAAGTCACATAATTTCAAGTTAAACTCTGTATTACATGTTCCAAAACTGTCATAACACTTATTATCTATGAATCAGTTGTGCAAAAATAATCAGTGTCGTTGTATCATTGATGATGTCTCTCTCTGTCTAAAAGACAAGGTCACCGGGATAGTGCTATTCCAAGGGCTGAGTAATAATGCTTCCTATCCACTTCCCATAATCAAAACACAGAGGTTTATTTCTCCTGTTTTTCATCCAGGTTCATTTGTGGGTCAAAAGATTTCTTCTACATTGTGGCATTGTCGATTAGGCCATCTTGCACATTTCATTATCACTGCAGCACTTAATAAGTCTTGTATATCTTTTCCTTGTAACTCTCAATCTCATACTTGTAAAGCTTGTTTGCAAGGCAAGTTTACCAAGCTTCATTTTCCTATAGTTGCTTCAAAGTCACTTACTCCATTTGAAGTAATTCACACATATGTTTGGGGTTCCTCTCCTAGTTTGTCTATAGAAGGTTACAAGTATTATGTTTCCTTTATTGATGAATGTACAAGATATACCTGGATTTTTCCATTAAATAATAAAGCTACAATGTTCACTGTTTTTGTGAACTTTTCTTGCTTTTGTCTCAAATTATTTTGATGCTCATGTGAAAACTTTGCAAAGTGATGGGGGTGAGGAATATGTTAGTACTCAATTTAAGCAATTTCTTTTTACCAAAGGCATTGTTCATCAAAAATCTTGTCATTATACCCCAGAACATAACAGGTTGGTTGAGAGAAAAAATTGATATATTGTCGAAACAACTATTACCCTTTTACAACAAGCTTCATTAACTTTTCTTATAAATAGAATGCCCACACCTACCCTACATATGCAGTCTCCTTTTGAAATGCTATATAAATATCCACCTAAGCTTGATCATTTGAGAAGTTTTGGGTCTTTATGTTATCCTTTATTGAAACCCTATAGAAACAATAAACTTGAACCTAAAACTACTAAGTGCATTTTCCTGGGGTATGCTACACAATACAAAGCATATATTTACTTTTCTCTCAAAGATCAGAAACTATTAGTATCTAGACATGTTATCTTTGATGAATCCAAGTTTCCTACAGTCTCTAATGCTTTGGTTTTCAATCCTCAAGTTCATTTTGGTCATTCTTCCTCACTAGTGTCTATTGTACATTCAAACACATTCATTCATCCACCTAGTGTTTCTTCCACATTTCCATTTATTGGTCCCACTTCGGTTACCTCTAGATCATAGCATGTTACTTAGTCCTCATCCTCTCAACCCACTAGTTCTGGTGATCATGTCTCTTCTTCCACAAGTGTTGTGCCTTCTTCAGATGTTTTGCCTATGGTGTATTCAAAAGATCATCTAAATACTACAGTGTCTCAAGTGGATGACTTCCAACCAATGTGCATCAATGCTTAAAATTGTCATCCCATGCAAACGCGGTCTAAGTCTAAGATTGTGAAAAGGAAGGTGTTTTCTGCCAAGGTGGATCAGGCTTCTGAAATCAAGGAACCTCAGTCTTTTTTCTAGTGCAATCAAGTGTGTTCAATGGCGAAATGCCATGAAAGAAGAGATGAATGCTTCAATTCAACAAAATACTTGGAAGCTTGTGCCTTTACCACCTGATAAAAATCTTGTTGGTTGTAAATGGATCTACAAGATTAAGAGACATCCAGATGGTTTAATGGCTAGGTACAAGGCTAGACCTGTAGCTAAAGGGTCTCAAGAAGCTGGTCTTAAGTATTATGAAACCTTCAGCCCTGTGGTCAAACCAACCACAATTTGATTGGTTCTATCCTTGGCTGCATCTCATAATTGGAAACTCAAACAATTAGATGTCAAGAATGGTTTTTTGCATGGCTTTCTTGAGGAAGAAGTTTATATGTCTCAGCCCCAAGGGTTTGTGGATTCTACCTATCCAAATTATGTGTGCAAACTAGAGAGGTCTTTATGTGGTCTCGAGCAAGCTCCTAGAGCTTGGCATGACAAGTTTTCAGGTTATTTGCTTAAGCTTGGGTTCAAATCATCCTATGCAAATCCTTCTTTATTTGTCAAGTGTGATGGTTCATCAATTATTGTTCTCTTATTATATGTTGATGATATCATTCTCACTGGTAGTGATGCTGTAAAGGTTCAGAATGTTATTAGTCAGTTAACTAGTAAGTTTGACATGAAAGATCTGGGCGTTTTGAATTATTTTCTTGGTTCACAGATTGAGTATCACGATCAGGGTCTCTTTGTTCATCAGACCAAGTATGTCAAAGAACTCCTTCAAAAGATGTATATGCTGGATTGTAAACCTTGTTCCACACCTTGTCATCTTAATCAAAAGCTTATGAATGATGGTAGTGAACCTAGTTCTGATCCTACTACTCACAGAAGTATTGTTGGGGCACTACAGTACCTAACATTTACATGACCATACATTTCTTTTTCTGTCAATCAAGTATGTTAGTTTATGCATTCACCCTTAGCCACTTATTTTGCTATTGTGAAACGTATTCTGCGATATCTCAAAGGTAGTCTCTGGGATTGTGTTTTAACAGGTTCATCTTAGTTGAAAGCTTATATAAATGTTGATTGGGTAGGGGATACCAATGATCGTCGTTCAACCACGGGTTTTGTCATTTTTCAGGGAGATACTCCTATCTCTTGGAGTTCTAAAAAGCAGCATACAGTGAGTAGGTTTTCCACTGAAGCTGAATAGAGCAGTGGCTACAACCACTGCTAAGGTTATCTGGATACAACAGCTTCTTTGAGATTTGCATGTTGGTTCTCCTTCTATTCCAGTTTTACATTGTGATAACATTTCAGCAATGGCTCTTGCCACTATCCTGTATTGCACTCTAAAGCCAAACATATAGAGATTGATTACCACTTTGTTCGTGAAAGAGTTCATCAGGGGACAATTATTTTGCAGTTTGTTACCTCTGCAGATCAATATGCAGACATGTTCACCAAAGGATTGTGTTCACCTCAGTTCATTCGCAATTGTTCCAATCTCATGCTTGGCAATCTGCCACATGAGCTTGAGGGGGGATGTTAGAGTGATGATATTATGAATGCATAGGATTATGACAAGTGTTTATGTATGATTGGCAGTGGTCTTAGTTAGTTAGTGAGGTGTGTTAGAGTTGTAATTATTCTACACAAGTTGAATAAAAAGAATATTATTCAGATTTAACAAACTTTCCCTCTCTACTTTCTCTCTCTCAGTTTTTCCTTAGCTCCTAAGGTTTTACGCTGTTATCAGATTTTAGCAATCATCGAGATTTTGACGGACCTTTTTATTCTCTGTGTTCGATCTTGTCACCTGTTCTTTTTCATGTTGAAATTTGATATTTTTATTGTTTATGAATCCAAATAAGGGAATTGATCTTCAACAGAACGTTCCTACTAAACATGATTAATCAACACAAACCAAACCTGTGGGAATTGATGTCAGTGGAACCCATACCTTCCAACCATGCATTGAATTGAACACCTTGGGGCCTCTTGAGTATAGGGAGTTTTACCTGAAAGTCTGTGAAAGATATGGTCGCCTGCACTTGCATGGACGACTGTTAGTTGGACATCAATGTATTTGTTTCTTCTCGTTACACTGCAGGGAAATCGAACCTTTAACTTAACCTAAATTTTAATCCGTTTTCTCATCCGCTCTCACCACTTCTGCTAACCTTTAACTTACCATGATTACACACGTATGAAAAAAAAAAACTATCAAACGTCGTTGCGTGCTTGAAAAGTTGTTGACTAAAACTTGGAAAGTTGGTTGTTTAACAATTGCCGAAAGCGAAACTCGGAACGTTGGCCTTATAGAATGCTAATTCACGTAATTTAATCCCTAATTACTACTTTATATATACAACAGTACAAGTACTTGCTCGGTTGAGTTGATGGAGTCTAATTACTTCTAATAATATAATGCTGGCTCGAATCATGAGGTGCAAGTCAATGCACGATTTATACGCATGAAATCACTAAAGGTATATATAATTCATTCATTCATTTTGGTACTTGGGATCGATTGTGCAACAAAAACGTGAGCAAATTGCTAACCTAATAAGCGAATAGACCAAGTTATGATGTCTAATGACCTATTATTTCATATGTTTTGGAGATATTTTCTTCGGTAGAAGAAGATTACAGCGTATCACAGTGCTATACTCACACAGGGATATAACCATGGGATAGCCACGTCTTTCTTCTCGGTACCACTACTGCATAGGACAATTCCCTTACAATTGAGGCCATGAGGTGTCGCATCTCACGTACATCAGTTTAATTTACGTACCCTTGTGCCACATGCTCCAATTGTCTATGAATTTCAACACGTTCACAATATATTTGTTGAGAGTATTATCCCAATTGGAAAACGAAAGCTACACTTAAGAGTTTAATTAATCTCAAGACTTTTAACTATTACTAATTGATTTTGAGTTGAATATTCTAATTCTAACGATATATTCTAAACTAGTATTATACGATGTCATAATTTATGATGGGCAAAATGCATGTAGCAAATGAATCGATTGCTCAAGCTCAAAAAGCAAAAAGACATAAGAAAAGAAGAAGGTTGATTGAAAATAACACAAGAAGCACAATGGTTGGACATACACAGAACAAGGTCCGGATAGATAATGGGCAGAATTTTCACCTCAAAGTATAAGTGGTAAAGTTGGAGAAGCCACATTTGAGTGTTAATTAATGTGAAAGCAAATTTTGTTGGGAGTATGTGATAATTAAACTGCTCTCTTGAGGTCTTCATTTTGAAAGCTTGTGAGGTCCTTTTTTATATGAACCCTTAAATTAATCTTATGACAGATTAAGTTATCAACTTAAATCATTCCTGTTACGCCGGAACACAATAATGAGTGTAGATTTTGTTTGTGCCGCATTTGGGGAATATGTGGTCTCGCCTACAAGCAATAATTATGTGGTCTTGTCTTCCAGCTGTGACTTTATGTGGTCTCATTCTCCTGGAATGACGTTGTGTGGTGTCGCTCATCTGCGAAGATCGGTGTGTGCACTAGTATTGGTTTGTTGCATCTATCATTCTTGTGACAAATTTGTATATTGGTGCACCTTGCTTATGGTAGCCATGTAGGGGTTTTTTATTAATCGCTTGTTTGTGCAAATTCACTAAGTGTATTGGTCACTAGAGCAATGTACCTAATTGACACCCTTGTATTTGTTTGTTATGACCAATAATTGACACCCTAGCACCATGGTTGTGGTCTCAACCTAGCACCATCCTAACCACTGTTCTAAAAATCCTTGCCTAGGTGCTAAGCGGTTGACCACCGCCTCGAATAATCTCTAGGCATTTGAAGATTAAGAGAGGGTGCCTAGACCTGTTTAGGTGCCCGCCTAACCCATCCAAACTTACCCAAACATCCGCCTAGGTTGTGACTCTCACTTACACAGAAAATATATAACTTTCATTTTGCATTTTATTTTTTGCAATAAATTGTAAGAAACTTGTTGAATACTTAGAAAATATATAATTTTCATTTTTCATTTTATGTTCTCATACTTTATAATCTATATTTCATTCTATTTTGCAATTTATGTATCTCAATGAAACTATGTTATTTTTTTTTTATAAGTATAAACAGACACTTATTTATACGATATATATTTACTTAAATCCACTTAGTCAGCCTAAGCCTCGCTTAGCCGCCTAAGAACTAGGTCTTAGCCCGCCACCCGACTAGCGCCTAGCATCTTTTAAAATCTTCATTCTAGCACAACATATCTAGCACTTAACTAGCACTAAGCCTAGCATTTAGCCTAGCACTTTTGAGATGGCATATCGTGTGCTAAAGAGTTGTCTCCCCTTAACCACTGAGGTCTTGGTCCGTCGTTCTTCCTATGGGCCTTGGTCTTCTCTCCTTTCCTTAGGCCTTTGTCGGGCCTCCTCTTGGGCCTACATCGTTTCTAGGGACCAAAAAGGATTCACGTTAACAGATGGGATGAAATTGGATGTGTAAAGTTATTAAGATTTTCTGCAATTGGATTTGCTGCGTTTAGATATTTGATGAGGAGATTAGGTTTTGCATGGAAGGGATTAGACATGACATGAAACCTTCTTAAAATCTCTTCTTTTTTTTTTTCGTTTTTGTTTTATCAATTAGTATTCTATTTTCGTGTAACAAAGATTATCTAAGTTGATAGCTTAATTTATTGTAAGATTAATTTGATGGCTTATATAAAATGACCTTACAGGTTCTCAAAATGAAAACCTTAGGAGAGCAGCTCTAATGTTTTGAGAACCTTAGGAGAGCAGCTCTAATGTTTTGAGAACCTTAGGAGTGCAGCTCTGATGTGGTTATTCTGTTTTATCAAATAATTAACTGTGAATGGTTCCATAATTTCAGCTCACAAGAAATTATTGATTGTAAATGTGGAAACTAATCTGGGATGGACAAGTCTTTTTCTTTTTTTTTGGTCGGAGAAAGTGTATTTCATTAAATAGTCCAAAAGGACACCCCAAAAAAAAAAGAGTAAAAAAGACCGAAAAATAAGGGGTTTCCAACAACCCTAACTGGAATTAGGACTGACAGCTAAAAGAGAAGGTTATGTTGTTTGTCATTAGGGCGAGAGAAAAGAAAGGGAGTGCAGAGAAAAGGAAGAGATCGCTTGTTACCAGCCCTTTATTTGTTTGTTTAGGCGTGGGTGAGGCCTGAAAATAGAGGGTGGGCCTTGGTTGAATGTTGTAGAAGTGAGGATGTTATTGTGACAATATAATAAGTCATATGCTGTCATACGTTTTAATTTTTCATATAATGTTTAATTGACTTATGATACTGCCACATTGGCACTCCCTTGCATAGAAGTTCTTGTGATTTCTCTAGTGCTAAACGATGTGCACTTTATTCACCATTTTCAGTCCACCCTTGTCGCAAACACTAAACAAGTAAACTATCTTTTAAAACTTTCGTTTTAGCAATTTCTTCCACCAATTTCCAATTTTCTTACCCTTATATTTGACCTGTAATTGAAATGTATTGCATATCCTTTTCTCTTCATCTGTCTTATCAAATGATTATTCACACAGTGAGAGAGATAAATAGAGAGAATGAGTAATGCAACATTCTCTTTCTGTAGGCTTAAAGGGTTAAAGGGTTAGAAGGTCTGGTAATTTTTATCTACTTTTTCTTCTAAATTTCTCATTGAACTCAATTTCCAAACGCGAATTTTGTTATCAACACACAGATTACAACATGAAGTCACAAAAGAAAATCAAGATTTGCCAAATTAAAACTTCGGAAAATTTATTGCCTCGTATCACAGATACTAATGTAACAGAGAGAGAGAGTGAGAGATTCGACATTTGCTGAAAAAATTCCCCCGCCTAATTGAACACTATTTTTACTAATTAACCAAGAAGTAGTAATAACTAAGAAAGAACGTAAAAAAGCAAAAACGGATGGTTTTACATTTTATTACGTAAAAATATGTATAGTCACACAGGCTAATTAACCAGCAATGCAATCAAACTTATGGACACAGATGAAGTTGAATGTGAAGGAATGCAGCATTCAAACCGTGACCTGCTAACAGATAGGCAGAGGTGCGCCGTTCCAACCCTCGAGGCAACCCAGAATTGGGTCGATAATCTTACCCTGGCAGATGGCTTGGAACACCTTGTCACACTCCTCGCCCGGTGACCTGACCTTCTCCCCGGTTAGGTACTCTCCCCCCAACTCCTCCCTCACAAACTTGTACAAGGGATAAGACCTGCATTCGGCAATCCTGTTTGGGACTGCAGCATTTCCGCTCTCAATTGCACTCCTCGCACTCTCAACCTCTTTAGGCAAAAGCGCTTTCAGCTCTTCCTCGAAAGCTCCAATCTTTTGGAAGATCGAAGTGCTTGCATTCTTCTCACTCTCGCCATTTGTCAAAGCATGTTCAACCAGCACTTCCCTTAGTTTTTGCATCAATGGGTAAGTGGCACTGCAGGGGTCGTCAATGTAGGCAAAAACATACTCCCTATCGACAACTTTAAGCAGATCCTTCTCACAGAACCTTGACGGGTGAAGCTCTCCATTAACCCCAGTTGTTAAAGTCCTCTTTGCTACTTGGCTCACCGTGTTCTTCACAGTGTTCCTCAAGTTCTCCTCCAAATGCCTCAAATCGATGGACTGACAAAGTGCAACCAAAAATGTGGAAGACATGAGCTTCAAGATATCAACAGCTTCAGCTGTTTTCCTTGAAGAGATCAACCCCAAAGAATTAACATCTTGGTTGTGCTGCTCAGCACTCTGGACATGGTTAGTTACCGGATTTGCGAGAAACTGCAGCTCGGAACAATAAGATGCCATGGCGATTTCAGCCCCCTTGAAACCGTAATCCAAGCTAGGATTCCTGCCTCCTGACAGATTTGAAGGCAAACCATTGTTGTAAAAGTCATTGACAAGCTCAGAAAATTGTGCAAACATGAGCTTGCCAATGGATGCAATCGCCAAGCGAGTGTTGTCCATGGAAACCCCAATTGGGGTCCCCTGGAAGTTGCCTCCATGTAAGGCCTTGTTCCTCGAAACATCGATCAAAGGGTTGTCATTAACCGAGTTGATCTCCCTCTCAATGGATTTGGTGGAGAAACGAATCACTTCAATTTGAGGTCCCAGCCACTGAGGTGATGTTCGGAGAGCGTAGCGATCCTGCTTTGGCTTCTGCAGGGGATCCTGCTCATGCAACTTCTTAGCAGCTTTGACATAAGAGCTGCCATCCAAAATATGTTCCATAATTGCAGCTGCCTCAATCTGTCCAGGGTGGTGCTTCAACTTGTGCGTCAAGTGATCAGTAAACTCCGGTTTCCCCTGCATCACTTCAGCGAAAATCGCTGATAAAATCTCCGCTAGCAATGCCAAAATGTTGGTCTCGAAAAGAACCGTGGAGGCCAAGCCAGAACCAACAGCAGTGCCGTTCACAAGAGCTAACCCTTCTTTAGGCTGCAACTCAAAAAACCCGCAATTGATCCCTACTAGCTCAAAAGCTTCTGAGGCATTGAGGGTCTGCCCATTTGGTCCGACTGCTTTGGAATTAGGCCTGCCGGTGAGTAATCCAGCAATGTAGGATAGCGGGACAAGATCTCCGGAGGCGGTAATAGTACCGCGTAGGGGCAAGCATGGAGTAACGTTGTTGTTCAGGAACTTGGTGATGGCTTCCAAGATTTCGAATCTTATGCCGGAGTAGCCTTGGAGGAGTGTGTTGATTCGGACCAACATGGCTGCTCTTGTTGCTTGGTGTGGCAGTGTGTGGCCTGATTCTGTAGCACTTCCAAACACTCCAGCGTTCAAGAATCTGAACAAAGAAAATTAAGCCACAATTAGAAGCCATAATTTGATGAATAATCCAAAATTAAGGGCTTAAAAACAAGGGTGCTACTTCACCAACAATCAACTACAGTATAGTTAGAGATCGGAAAGTCCCAATTGATTGTCACAACACGTATTGATGTAATTGGTGCAAAATTATCAGTTTAATTAACTTTTAAGAATATATTTTTAGAGGAATTGTTACAACATGTATCGGTGTACATTCTGATGAAAACAGATCTTTTACTTGCAAAATATTGTTTTTACATCATGCTTTGACAGTAAAGTTTATTAATCAAATACCTTTTTACTAGATTTGAATATGTGGATTTATAGTTAGAGATGGAAAATTCCCAATTGATTGTGCTTATCAAATTCTCTAAACTTTGAACTGCAACAACTCATGACAAACTATATTAATTGGTCACGAAATAATCTGTCACACTTAGCTGGTTTCCCAAGTCAACCCGTTATGACTCGGGTTAACTCGACCAATTCAACTAGGTCTCCACTCACTTCACGTGCCAGTAATTAACTAAGCAATGCTTTCCTGTACCCTCACCAACAACCCTCCTAACTCGTTCACTATACACCGAGTCAACTCGGCCGAGGCAAAATTATAGGTACTTGCAAGGCAAGTGATGGTAATAAAAAAGGAATGATGGGAAGTGACTGCCCGACTCTGGAAATACCTAATCCACCGTTTTTGGTATAATATCTGTTTCATATTAGTTAATATATTAATAAAATATCGACAATGCAAATTGATGCTCGGCAGTTTAGCTTACCTAATTAGCTCCTTTTGAAGGGCAGCTCCTTTGTTTGTTCTCCGGTGGGAGGTTGCACCAAACCCGGTGGTGACACCGTAGCTGTCAGTCCCTTTGCCCATGCTATCCATGACCCAATCACTGCTGGCCTTGACCCCAGCCCTGGCCGACTCAGACAGCTCAACCTTGACCCCGGTGTCATGAGTGGCTATGGCTGCAACTTGGGAAATGGTGAGACTCTCTCCGCCGAGCTTCACCACCGGTTTTCTGTACTCCGCCACCATACGCTTTACTTCATCCAAGTGGCTACCTTTAAGTGAATCAGCCACTAGACCCCAGTTCAATGGGTCCTTTTTAATGCACAGCGGGGACTCCGACACTCCGTTCTGGTGGCCGTTTTGACCATTTTGCGTGATGGTTTTCGCCTCCATGTTAATTACGAGAAACCGAAAACTCAAAAACTAAGCCGAGGGAAGTAGAAGTGAGGAAAGTGTTTGAAGAATGTGGTGAAGAGATAAAAAGTCGGTGGTGTACCAGTGGTGGAGTGTTGGTTTTTGAGGAGTGGAGGGAGGGAGGAGGAGGTTTAAATAGAGAGGAAGGGGTAAGTGGAAGGAAAGGATGGCTTTTTGAAACGACTCATATTTGGGAAGTGGCTTGGTAGGTGAGCATAAGGGTGGCAGAGAGCCACACGCGGGTTGGTTGAAAATTCAATGCAGCTGTGCGATGATGGCATGATCCAACGGTGGAGAGGTTCTTGCGACGTTACTACTGAGGTGGACGATTGGACGACCGTATGCTTTGTTGGTTGCCTTGGATTTCTGGGGTAGGAGGAGACGACACCATATGAAAGTGTTTGGTGGGGATTGTTGTGAGTGTGAGAAAGGAAAAAAATATATATATAAAATGAATATGTATGGTCAACTTGTATGTGTATGGAATAAGTAGGTATGACCACGGATCAGTTAGGGACGGAAATACTATATACATCTTTATAACCATGAAAATTAATCATCGGGTATTATTCATAACCTTACCCACCGGGTAATGGATTCTCCATCGGTTAACGGTTATATCCATCTTCATCAATACAAAAAATATATTCGTCCAATTGACACATGATAATTTAGGAAATATTAATTTTGTCACTATATATAATTGATGATAAAATGATTTAGTGAATAGATCTTGTAAAGCATAAAAATTAAAGCTAAACATTGATAATGTTGGCTAATCTTTGATATCTCCTATAAGTACCATTGAATTATCATATATTTTGATTCATATAAAAAATTTCGAATTTTCCCACAAAATGCAACTCACACAATGCAATTTTTATATTTTCAAGGTAATGGATTCGGTGAATAATGAATATAAATATATATATATATATATACTATTTAATATTTTAATATTACATAATTATATTATATTATTCGGTTCGGATTCAAGGACGGATGCGAATTGGAGACCCTTATAACCATATCCAAAACCATACTGAATAATATTCACGGTTCACGGTTTTTCCCCATACCCAAAATATACCCAAATTTTCATACCCAAATCCAATCCATTCGAATGGTTATCCGCGGTTATCAGATCTAACGGTTAGAATTGTCATCCTTAAAAATAAGGAGGGGCACTTATATCTAACGAGAGAAATATACGTAACTGTGTATGGTTATCTATAATGGTGAGGGCAACCACATAAATGGTGACATGGATGAACATTTGTTGATGTCAATTTGGAGTACAAAGAAAACCATTGCGCTCTTCGGAATAGGATTCTTTCATCTCTATTTTCGTACACTTCTTTCCTTTTCTAATTGAATGGTTACAATTAAAACACTTCAACATTTTATATTTATTTTTTTTTATTTTTTATTTTATAAAAGACTACAAGACAAAAAGCAAAGTGGTTGCTTATATTATTACCGAGTGAAATTTCCATTTGGCTATGTACTTCTTTCGATTAACAAGTTATATTGTTCTATGTTTTTACTTGAATTAGTTTTGAGGGTTCCTTCATTTAATGTTATTTAAATGCGATCAATAACATTTTTTTATTTATATATTAAATGAGGTAGCTCCCACCGCTTATTTATGACAGATTAATTCTCTTTTCCACGAAGTCTTACTATCACATGTGTACTTTTGGCCGTCAAGAAACAGTACGCGAAAGCATAATTTTTTTGGCAAAAAGATAGATTACAAAATCGAATTGAGAGATTTACATCTTCCATAAGAATATTTATGACAGATTAATTATCTTCTCCATGAATTCTTGGTATCACATGAGTACATTTGACCTTCAGGTGAAACAGCATGCCGAAGCATAATTAATTATTGATCCCAAAACATACATCCGTAAGACTTTAAACTCGAATTAAAAGTTTCAAAAGCTTTGCTCGTTTTTCACTAGACCAAACCTCTAGGTTTACAGTCCATTCCATTATTCATAAGCAATTAAAGACAACCTAAACATTTGACCGTTTTGCATGCACATGCACACTTGCTAGCATGTAGCCGAAAAAAAAGAAACAAGCTTATGGCATGTGTTAACTACTAAAATGATTGTTTATAACTTCTCGACATTTTTAAGAAAAAATAAGCTTATTAATTCATTTGGTTCGTTAGTTAAAGACTTCAAGTCCTCTAACTAGATAAATAAAGACTTACCTTTTTTATTTATGTGAAGAAAAAAAATTGTGGACAAATGAAAATATATCCAAACCGATGGTCTATGATATTGCTCTGTAAGGTCATCTTCAACTGAGGGCTGGCCAGAGGGTTCGTTTTAGCTCTCTGGTCCTCTAAGATATTAATATTTTAATGAACAGTACAATGCCATATTTGCCTCCATCTCCAACCACAGGCCAAAGGGTCATAGGGCCAAACATAATTTATTATTTATATTTAATGTCGTTTCATGTTACTTAATTTAATTTATTGTTGTATAATGGCTTAGGAAGTTAGAGGAAAAAAAACAAAATTTAAAAAAAAAATATATGAAACAAATTTTGTAAAACAAAAGTTATAGGAAGTTATAGAAAAAAATAGAAGTTACAGGAAAAAAAATTTGTAAATAAATAAAACTGTAAAAAATAAATAAATAAATATTGGCTAGTTGAAGACAAGTAGCCGTTGCATTTGAAAATTTGGCCTAGCATTCCTGTTGAATATAACCGACAAGAATATACGTATTCCTGTCAGTTATATCTGACAGGAATGCTCACATTTCTGGCCAGCCCGAGGCTAGCTGGCTACCTGGATTGGACCAGCCCTTTGGCCCTTTCAGATTTCATGGGGCCCATAAGCCCTTTGGCCTAACCCTTGGTTGGAGACAGTTTTCGGACGTTTTTCAACCTTCTGACTCTCTGGACCCTTTGGTTGGAGATGGCCTAAGTCTTTGTATTTAGTGGGCAAGGTCGTTGAAACTTGAAACAGTACCACAGCGTTGGGATCATCTATGCCATTTTGGTGCATATCATTTTGACCTTTAGTTTTAAAAATTTTGCCTACAAAATTAGTTTCCTTAACATTATCGTTCTGCTATTCATCAAGTCAAGTCAAAGGGAGTGCCATGACTCGTGGTGAGTACTTCAACGCCAGAGACAGAGAGATTATTGGTTCCCTTTGTTTCCTAAACAATACATAATTTGGTACAATTACACTAGATGAAATTTACACACTATGTATAAATCTAAGAAAATATAAATAATGTGTGTCAATTAGCATTTACCTCAATCCTTCTAAGACCATCTCCAATCATTGGGCTAAAAACCAAATTTTTTAGTCCAAAAATAATTTTTTTGCTCCAACCCTTCAGGCCTAAAATTTTAGCCCAAGATTATAAAAGAATGAATTTAGGCTATTTTTTTTTCTTAAATTAATTTTTTTTTAAATAAATATGTAGACTACCGTAAATTAATTTTATGAACATTTTAATCTAAAAATATTTAAATTCCGATAAATATTGAAAAATCACTAAATTTTCCACAAAACAAGCCTTCAACTTTCAGCAATCTTTCAACACTGGGCTAACTTTCAATTCACCAACCGTTTAACACTAAATTTTCAATTCACCAACCGTTCAACACCAAACTTTCAACTTTCACCAACCATTCAACACCGAACTTTCAAGGTTCACAAACCGTTCAACTTTCATCAATCATCCTCTATATAAACATATGTCCAATATTAGTTGATCACATAACCTTTCAACCTTCAATGATCCTTTATATTCACCAATCTTTCAAATTTCAAAGAATTTTTGTTTCCTAAAAATCATCAATGGGTGATAAAAGAAGACGTAGCATGGCAATGCAGATGGCACAATACCAAGCAAGGATTGAGATTGAGGATGCAGAATTGTTCCACGCCAAAGATGAACTTGTAAACTCTTTTATGCAATTTGAGCACCATGGCGAATCTAGTCATCGTGGTTCTGTTACGGGGCGTTCATTTGTGCAGCGTGATAGAGAAGATTGTCATGATCGAATGATAAAAGATTATTTCATCGAGTGTCCAAGATTTCCTGCTCATGATTTTCGGAGGCGATTTCGAATGAGGAGAAAGCTTTTTGAAAGCATCTTGAACGCATTTGTCAATCATGACCACTACTTTGCAAGGAAGATAGATGTCGCAAGCCGATAAGGTCTATCACCTCATCAGAAGCTCACATCTGCTTTTCGCATGCTAGCTAATGGGTGCTCTGCAGACTCAACTGACAAATATTGCTGACCTATGGAGAGTACTGCTATTGAGAACCTGAAGCGTTTCTGTAAGGCAATTGAAGCCATATATGGAGCCACATACCTCCGCAAGCCGAATCGTGAATGCTTGAAGAAACCACATAAACTTAATACAACCGATAATTCATAAACCACATAATTAATAAACTTAATACGAACGACAATTAATAAACTTAATTAATAAAGCACATAATTCATACACTACATAAACTTAATAATCATATCCACCATCTTCACTTGGTGATGGACTTCGTACAAGACTTGGGATATAGGGTTCAGAGGATTCATCATCTTGAAACATACTCCTTGAGGCAAAAAATTGCAAAATTTCCTTTTGCTTACCACGGAAGAACTTCTTCCCCTCTAGAGTGTATTTGCTAAGGTCCTCCATCATGAAATTAATTTCAAACATATATTGCTCCCTATCCGAGATTTCCTTCATTTGCAAACACATTCAGGCCATTTCTTCTTGGCGAGCGCTATGAGTTTCGTTCAATTTTGCAATGCCGGTAGCAAAGTGTCCACTTATCGAATCTCTTTGCTTCCTCTTGCTTATCTTTTCTTGGGGGCCTTGCAAAAGAAGGAGATGGGGTCATGTCATCGACACATTCGTCTCTGGCATTTGTCTGTGCGGCTTCATGTTGAAATAATCTTCCCCATTATTAGTCCTCATCGGTTCCCCATCTCGGACAATCCTTGAGGATGTCCTAAGCATGATGCAACTTAAAAACTTGATTTTTTGGTGCTACTCTTGTCTTGTAAATTTCCATTGCTTTGTCACCCTATGCAAAAAATCATAAAAATAGGGATGTGCTATCCACACACCCCTTGTTAATTTCTGTCCATTGATCTTCTTCAATTCATCTGATCCAACGGCCGAAAATTAGAAGGGTGTATGAGAAGTAATATGGGATGTGTGGATATCACACCCCTAAAAATAATTAGTTGCAACATAATATTATGTACATGACAAATAAAATATCAAGAACAAAACTCACAATTTCTATGGCGCTCCTTCCACTAGCCATGATAACCACGGCTCTCTCCAAGCTTCCCTTCCATAAAGTGCATGCTTTGTTGATAGTCTTCCACCGATCATAAACACCACCATCGTCCTGCCCGCCGCCATTGCAGTTTTCCTGAAACTTTGCAATGATTTTATCCTACAAAACCTTATTATTTTGATTTGTGCCAACTGCACCATCTTCACTAACAGAAACCCATGCCAAGCATAAAGCAACATCTTCCTCACAGGTCCGATTACGACCTATAATATGCTTCCTTGCCATGTTGAACAATTTAGAAATGGTAGAAAGATAAATTGGAAGAATTGTAGGAGAAAATTGAGTTTTGTGTGGATGTTTGAACAAATACATAGGTATTTATAGAGTTTTTGGGTAAATTTTGAGTTAAATAAAAAAAATTTTAATTATTTTAGCCGTTAGATTTAAATTTGGGCCATAAGATTTTTTTTTTTTTTTAACCCTTAGATTTGATTATATTCGATCTCAGCAATTGGATTCAATGTATTTTAAAATAACATATTCTAAAAAAATGAAATTTGAACCTAGACCGTTAGTTGATCCAACGGTCCTTAAAGCCCAGCCCTTGGATGTGAATTATAGCCATTGGGAATAATTGGGTGGCCGACACATGACCTGACAGCGAGGCCTACCTTGTCAGGAAACCCTTGCAAGCCCACCACATGGGGAGTTTTGGCGTGTGGGCGAGCCAAGACTGGCCCAAGTGCCAGCGAGTCCACTCGCATGGGGAGGGGGGAATTTGGCGGGGTATTTGGCCCAACTTTAGCATTTGGCTTTTAGCCCAATGGTTTAGCTTAGGTTGGGTGGTGTTTTTTTTTTTTTGGGGGGGGGTGTGGAATAAATGGGTAAATTTGACTTTTAGCCCATTATTGGAGATGGTCTAACAAGTAACAATTGGGTAAAATATGACATTTCTATTATAATTGTTAACATAGGATGGAATTTTGTATGACTTTAAAGTGGTTATTCTTTTATAGAGTATTACTTTATAACGGTTTTATTGTACTTGCATCCTTCCATGTAGGTATGTATATATCCCAACTTTTTGTAAATAACGTATCTTCACCGTGTATATGTTAACTATCCAATTTCTTAATCATTATTTTAAAGATCACCCCTACAAAAAGTCAGTCGAATTAGAGATCGTTTATGCATCCAAATGTATGGAACAAATCAATAGTGTGAGTACCAAGTAACATATTCATGGTAAACTGTCCATTTACTTAGTACAACTAGATAACTAAATGAACTTTGATTCGAATAGGTTTTTCTAAGGGACAATATATCTTCAAATGAAGATTAAGAAATTAAACTATTTCAGGTATGAAATTTACATGGTGAAGATACGTTATTCGTAAGGAGTAAGATATGTTCATTCCCCCATGAAATTGCATGTATTATTCTATTTAATTTTAGTATAATAAAAGTAAGACGTATCATATCGGTATTTTAATATACTTAGTACTACGGTCTAGTGATATTCTTCTACACTAGTAAGTGAGAGGTTTTAGGTTTGATTCTTGCCAAAGGCGAATTTGAACCACATTATTACTAGCTTATTGTAAAGCTTAGTCCATCCCTTCCGTCTTAGTACAGATAATATCGTTTGTTCAAAAAAAAAAAAAAAAAAAAAAAACTTCTCGATATTTTTAAGAAAAAATAAGCTTATTAATTAATTTGGTCCGTTAGTTAAAGACTTTAAGTCCTCTAACTAGATAAATAAAGACTTACCTTTCTTATTTATGTGAATAAAAAATAATTGAAAGGGCTTCAAAACTTTACGTTTAACAAAAAATTATCTAATAACTTTATTTAATGATAAGGACAAAAAACACATAAAATACGAACATGTGTGCTCAGCACGCGTTAAGTTTCATAAACAATGTTGACCGTTAAGTTTCATAAACAGTGTAATACCGTTAAGTATCATAAACAGTGTAGTACCGTTAGGTTTCATACATAATGTAGTAGTTTCATAAACAATATAGTACTGTTAAATTTCATAAACAGTGTAGTACCGTTAAGTTTCTTAAATAATGTAGAAAGTTTCATAAACAGTGTAGTACCGTTAAATTTTATAAACAGTGAGGTTCTGTTAAGTTTCATAAACAATATGTGTGAGGATCCACGGGTACCACGTGTCAGTTTTTCTTTTAATTTTTTTAATATTAAAATTTCGGTTTTTTTGCCATTTTTATTAAAGTTTAAGAGTTTTTCATTACAATTTAAGTTTTTTTCATTAAATAAAATTATAACATAATTTTTTGTTAAAATAAACTTAACTCAAGTCCTTAAAGTTCCCAATTGTGGACACATAAAAATATTTCTGAACCGATGGTTTCATGAAATTGCTTCGTGAGTCTTTGTACATATAGTGGGCAAAGGTGGTCGATACAATACCACAGCGTTCGGATCATCTGTGCCATTTCGGTGCATATCATTATATTCCTCAGTCAAAGGGACTGCCATGACTCGAGGGGAGTCTAGAAGGTCTCCTACTACAATGTGGATGCACCAACTGGGAACCAACTGGGGAGATGATCAAGTTTGACTTCGACGCCAGAGAAAGAGAGATTATTGGTTCCCTCTATTTCCTTAACATTACATAATTTGGTATAATTACACTAGATGAAATTCACACACTGTATGTATAAATTTAAGAAAATATAAAGAATGTGTATCAATTAGCATACCATACATTTATCTCAATCCTTGTAACAAGTAACAACGATAACATTGTAAAAATACATTTGAGTAACATAAGACGTTTGGAAACTATTACAATTGTTAACATAGGACATATGACACTTGGATCAGAGGTAACAACTCAATGATTGGAGTAAGTGGCAAATTTAAGAATTTCTTTTCTGTAAGTGGACAAAGTAAGCTTGTAAGTTATTTTTATTCAAAATTTTGATATGGTGTTATTGATGAAGTTGCCTTGTTGGTGAGCATGTTTTAGCGATGATGGCGCCAGAGAAATTGATGAAGAAAGTTGGGACGGAGAAATTTGTGTGAAGTGGATAATTGGGTTTGATGAAGAAGAGAAGCAAACAATCGTTATTGATTTCAGCACAATCCTATATAAAAACATAAGGTTGTTGTCAATTTTTTTAAGAATAATGCTTGGAGGCTAAGGACCAAAAGAAATGGCTTGGGGTCGCCCTTTCTTCTTCATCGCGCTTGAGCAGCAGATGTTTGTTGTAGAAACAAAACGAAAAAGGAAAGCACTTTAACGACAAGCTTCTGGTACTGTTCACTTTAACGAAAAACCACATTTTTACACTAAAATGTCAATCATGGTACTATTCATTTTACCCTTTATTTTGTTTTTATCGTTAAAACTCAAAGTTTTCAAGCTATTTCCATTAGTTTTCCTAAAAGGAAAGCATATATGCATGTGAAACAAAAAGACGAAACGTGGTGAATTTGTGTTTAAGTTCCACCAAGTTTTTTTTTCTAAACAACTTCTTTGGTAGTGCGAGCTGAAGCTGATCTAGTTAATTAATTAAGACCACCAAAAGATAAACAAACACAAAGTTAACTTCACCTACTGCTATTTAATTTGTACATATAAAGAATGATAGTGTTATCCACAAACCTATTTGTACTTCACACACACTTTTTTTAATTTTTGGTTGTCGAATTAGATGGATTGAAGAAGATCAATGACAAAAAATTGACAAGAATGTGTGGAAAGTAAAATGGGTGTGTGAATATCCTATAAAGAATATTGATGGGGTAATTAGTTAATATATCAACTTACTTTGGGAGTTTACAACATTTTAGTTATTATTGTTGGTTTTATACAGCAATATATTTTTACATTAAGTGAGTAAGGGATAAGTTAGTTGCGAACTTACTATTCCTAATTTTCGAACCTCATACTTTTTACTTTCAAGAAATATCAATAGACCATACTACTAAATGACTCATTCTTTTAAAATTGAAAAACTTGTGTGATAAGTGTTTTCAGCATTCAATTGTTTAGTACTAATTTTTTATTTAAATGAAACCAATTACCTAACAAGTTTTTCAATTAAAAAAGTAAAAAGAAAAAATTGAAAAAAAAAATGGTTATTAAGTGGTCTCTCGACTAAACATTAGGTTAAATAGAACCTTTAAGGGAATGAATTCACTTTTTTTTTTAAATGACCCATTTAAAAAAAAAAAATTGTTATGGAGGCCACACCACATTTACGACTAATCATTAATCACTTTATATATTCGGCGAGCATTCCATCTGTCATAGTGACCCTGGCCAACCAAACATGCGATATAGCTTTGGTCGTATCTCTTGAAGTACTTCCGAGTGGACGCCGTTTCAAACAGCGCGCGGGCCTCTGCCAGCTCTGATGCATTATCGTCTATGGCCTGCTTGAATGCGTCAATATGCATCTCCTCCCTTAAGTTTGCTTCCTGCTGGGTCTCGTTCAGTTTTTGTTGAAGGGTTGCTCTGTCGACATCCCATGAACTTCACTTTGCCACAAGTGTATGCTCCGTGTTGTCATTGGCCCTCAATGATTGTGCAAATTCTCCTCAAGACGAGTCGTCTGCGCTGCTAAGTAAATGATCCTCCTTTCTTCACAAAGCAACCGCTATAGACCATCACGCTTGAATATAAGTTTCTCAAAATTTGTGTTCCTTTCTTGCAATTGTCTCTCCAACTAAGGGCTGGTTTGGTATTGTTGTGCTTTGAAAAAAAGCTGCTTCTACTGTGCTGTGAGAATAAGCAGTTGTGAAATAAAGCAGCAAAGTGTTTGGTAAACTTTTTTGTAAAAGTGCTTTTGAAAAAAAAAAAAAAAAAGCAGTATTATAGTGTTTGGTAAACTTTTATGTAAAACAGATGTGAAAAAAAGCCAGTTTTTCAAAGCTGGGTTTTGCAGCTTCTTGTTTTTGGCTTTTTTTCACCCAAAACTGTGAAAAAAAACTGAAGCTGAATGTTTACCAAACACAAAAACAGCTCCCAGCTTTTTTTTATACCAGTTTTTTTTAGAATCACCTTAGTACCAAATCAGGCCTAAATTTGACGGCCTAGGTCAACCTTGCAAGTCACTTCTACCATAAGGATCTTGTTCGTTTGGCTCTAGAGCGCAGCCTCTGTCAAGGCTAATGCCTAGGGAGAAACATCCAAGACAAGTCAAGTATAGGAGCTAATGGAGGAATAAAGGATTAAAAGAAAATAAAGAAAACTTACCGCATAAGGAATCGGGTAGCAATTCCTCACCACATGGCCAAATTTGGAGATCACCTCCTCAAAGTTAATCTGGAAAATAGCTGAACAGAGTAAAGCCTAAGCATGTTTTGTGTTGTGAAGACCACAAACATTTGAAGGAAGCAACTCAAGTTCGAAGATAGGTATTATTATTGGGGGTAGATCTCTGCACCTACAAAATTTGATGCTCCGGCAGAAAACGGGCAAGGCTTGATTTGTGGCCATCTCTGCATCGGAACTGGGGGCAGAAGGATGACCACAAGTTGTTCCTTGATCAAGAACATCGACAAGATCATTTAAAGGTTGTTGTTAATGTTGTTGTTGCTATTGTTATTGTTGTTACTGCTATTGTTCCAAGTTCGTGAATGGAAAATCTTGGTCGCCAAGGGCATTAACAAAGCCTTTGCCCTTGGACAAATCATGCACTTCTCATTCTCTAACTTCTAGCACATGTCGCTGCCTGGCTTCAACTAACTCTAGCTCAAACGAAGTGGTGTCACAAATCTCCAGCAAGGTATCACTAGGAGGAACACTGGACCTCCCCCACATATTGGTTTTCTTTCTAGAAGATTTACTTTCGTCGGACTTCTTCACGACACTCTTGGAATGTTTTTTCTTCTTCTTCTTCTTCTTAACATTAAGGGTTTCCGGAGCTCTAATTAGATCTTTCCCATCTTTGGCATCCACCGCATTGACCTATACAAAGTTTTTTATGGGATGATTAGAGCATAGATCGGTAATGGCATCTCACACATGCTCTTTGGTTCTTTCTGGTGCTATAAGCCACCTCCAATTCTGATGTTCAAGGGGAATGAATATGAAAGCCCTATCAATTAATTGAGGGTGACACTGACTGATGCTCACAACATCATTATTGCATTTGAGACTGGTGGAAGGGGTATTCCAAACTTTGGTCCCTAAGAGCAACTCCTCCCCTAAAGACTTTGCACCAGCACCCAGCCCATTTATCTACTTCAGTGAACAGTAATAGACCCAATAAACAGTAATAGGCCAAAGCATCTCCACCCTAAAAAAAATGTGCTGGCACCCAGTCTAAAAATGCGCTGGCACAAACGATCTCCACCCCTACAAAATGCGCTGGCACCCAATCCATTTAAAATATTAAATAATTTTTTTATAAAATAATAAATAAAAAAAATAGTTTTAATTTTGGATAGGATTTTTAACCAATCTCGTCACGCCACGTGTCATTATCCGAACGTACTATTTTTTTAATAGATTTCCACTAAGATTTTCAACCAATCCCGACAACCCACGTGTCACTTCCTGTTTACAATAATTTAGGCAAGATTTCGATAAGATTTTTAACCAATCTTGTCACACCACGTGTCATTATCCGAACGTACTATTTTGTAGATAGATTTTTGATAAGATTTTCAACCAATCCTAACACGCCACGTGTCACTTCCTATTTACAATAATTTAGCCAAGATTTCGATAAGATTTTCAACCAATCACGTAGTGCCACGTGGCATTGTCCAGAACCTCATCTTTTTTTTTTTTGTCCATATAAACCCCACATCCCTACATCCATCCTCACACTAAACTCAATCCTTTTTTCTAGCTCAGAATTCTTCTTTATCGTTTTCAAATCTTGAGTTCTTACAATGTCTTCTTCAAGGAGAGCGTATAAACAGTTGCAAGAGCAGAACAGTTGCAAGAGCAGCAGAAAAGGTTGTTGGCACAACAGGAAGAATTGGTCAATCTTGACCAAGGTGGAGGTGGAGATGAGGCCTTCGCAATGGAGGAGGATGAAGATGATCACCATAGAAGGCGGAGGCCCTCACATTCCCACCGTATCATGGAAGCTATGGTTCAGATAGCCAAACCCAGACGTGCGGCAAACATCGATAGAAGAAGGGAAAGACGAGGTAAATATCTCTTGGAAGATTATTTTATTCCCAACAACGTTTTCCCTGATCATGTTTTTAGACGTCGTTTTAGAATGCAACGAAGTTTGTTCGATAAAATCATGAGTGATGTTTGCAACCATGATCCATATTTTGTGCAAAAAAAAGGATGCTTTTCATGTTCTAGGTCTTCTTCCTGAGCAAAAAATTACGGCTGCCTTGCGAATGCTTGCATATGGAGCATCTGCAGATCAAGTGGATGAGATCGCAAGGATGGGAAAAACAATAGTTCTGGAGTCCTTGATGCGGTTTTACTCTGCAATTGAAGCCCTCTACACCAATGAGTACCTTCGGCAACCCACGCCAAGGGACATGCGAAGGCTTCTGAGGAAGGGTGAGATGCAAGGCTTCCCTGGCATGATTGGAAGCATCGACTGCATGCACTGGACATGGAAAAACTGTCCAAGTGCGTGGCAAGGAGCTTATGGCGACAGAAAATGAGCCAAAAGCATCATTTTGGAAGCGGTGGCTTCTTTTGATACATGGATTTGGCATGCTTTTTTTGGTGTTCCAGGAGCTCAGAATGACCTAAATGTCCTTGCCCAATCTCCAGTGTTTGACGAACTGCTACAAGGAAATAGGCCGAGATGCACATATTGGGTTAATGGTAATAAATACGAGGGACCATACTACCTTGCAGATGGTATTTACCCAAGGTGGTCAACATTTGTCAAAACAGTGCCACATCCGCAGAGTGAAAAAGAGAAACACTTCGCAAAGTGTCAAGAAGGGTGTAGGAAGGATGTTGAGCGTTGTTTTAGTATCTTGCAAGCTCGTTGGGCCATTGTCAGGGCTGCAGCTAGAATGTTTGATGTCGAGGCTCTTCGATCCATCATGATGACGTGTATTATTCTCCACAACATGATTCTTGAAGACGAGTATGATTATGATGTCGTCAATGAATACGAGCCGGATCCGATGAACAACTCAAGAACACAAATCTACTATGCTCATGACCGGACCGAAGATCCCGTGCAACACGAGCCGTTGGAACGGGATGGACGTTACAATGAATTGATCGTTCAACGGTACACTTCATTGCAAGAGCCATACTGGCACATAACCCGCCAAAATGACTTGATTGACGATCAGTGGAGATTGCACGAAGGCAAAGATAATTAAAATAAGGCTTGTGGTTGAAGAATAAAGTGTATTGTAATGTTATTTGGTGTGTTTTTTTTTTTTTAGTGTGTTTTTTTTTTTTTAAGTTTAAATGGTGAGGTTATGTAATGTTATTTGGTGTAATTTTAAATAAAGTTCTAAAAATAAATAAGAAATTACATAAGAAATTAAATAAAGTTGTAAAAGTAAATAAGAAATTACATAAGAAATTAAATAAAGTTCTAAAAATAAATAAGAAATTAAATAAAGTTCTAAAAATAAATAAGAAATTACATAAGAAATTAAATAAAGTTGTAAAAGTAAATAAGAAATTACATTAAGAAATTAAATAAAGTTCTAAAAATAAATAAGAAATTACATAAGAAATTAAATAAAGTTCTAAAAGTAAATAAGAAATTAAATAAAGTTCTAAAAATAAATAAAAAATTACATAAGAAATTAAATAAAGTTCTAAAAAAAAGATAAGATCTCATCTTATTGTCATCTGCGACTAGGATATCCTTGTACCAGCTTGTCGTGGCGTGGTAGCTTAGTGATATAGGCAACCCATCTGGCGTTTGGTCGTGATTGGAAGAAAAGTGAGGTTCGGTGCTCTTGCGCATGACATAAAGCATGCGAAATTCTTGGATACCCAACTTTGCCGCATACCATTCATTCAAGAGCTTGAATGCGAAAAGACATTGGAGTCAGATTACAGAGAGCGATGTCGTAGCAATCTAGTACTTGTTTTAAGAAAAGGGATAGTGGGAATTTTAGTCCCAAATCCAAGTACCAAGGGTGGATCACTGTGCATTAGCGTTCAGAATTGGTAGGCGTAGGTAAAAGATTTCGAACACTGTGACCAGCCTCTCACTAGACGGTACAACCATTCAAGAAGTGTTGACGGAGACAAACAAAAGCTTTTTATTCCTCTTTGCTATGCACCCTTACCATTAGGGCTCAAACTGGGAATCGTAGTTAGCGGCATGGGCAGGAAGCTCATTCGAGGGAGCAGCCATTAGCGTCAAATCGAAGAAGGATTGAAGAAATTGAGCAAGGTGATGAGGAAGGGTTGGAAAATTTTGAACGAATGATGTGGTAAAAAGTTCAATACTTTTGTTACAGGAAAAATTTGGGAATTTTTAAGAAGACAAATGAAGAGATCTGAAGATATTTAAGGAATATAATTCAGAATCACCCAACTTTTAAATTTGGATCGTTGTGCATGCATCGAGATCAACAAATTCGACAAATGAATTTTACTGGAGAAAGCAACGAACAAAATATTTTTTTTTTGCGCACACGCAACTGAGACGATCCTCATCATTGCGATATTAAAAGCACAATTCATGAGGTGGTGCACTCGAATGTGGAACACCTCAATATGCAAGAAGTTCACAAGGTTCGAGCCAACATGCCATGAGTTTGGAGAAAGAAAATAGTACGTATTGCGACTTACTCCAATACACATGGTCTTTGGGTAACTATCATCCTTTAAGGGGAACAAGTCTTTTCAAATACATAGTAAGGGGTAATTGTGGACCATAATTTTTAAGGGTCGGAGTAAGGCAGATCGGCACACGAATACCTCAGAAGTCTAGTCATAGACTTAACAGTCTCCACTGCGGAGCTGGCTAAATTAAGCAGTGATGCCGCCATCATCTTGTTCCGGAATAACTGCGCAAAGTCCGACGACTTCGCTAAGATTGACCATGATTGTTGCACAAATACAAAAACCCAATCCAACAAGGAATTAGCAGGTTTTCTATAATGTTAGAGTCCTTATAATCTAAAGATTGACGTGTGCCACAAGGAATCACACTCCTAAGAGGATTCAATATCTACTTCCCAGATATCCTCTGGGATTCCTGGTTTAACAAGGATTCTAATATTTTAAAAGTCCTCTCCTCCACTGTTATAAATACACCTTTCTGGGGTTCATCTCTGGTAACACAATCTCTACATACTTATTCTCTTGCCTACTGCTTAAGTCTTAATATTGCTTAAAAAAAAAAAAACTAAATAAGAATATTGGAAACGAATCAGTGGCACCTACGCAGATGCTTTCCTTTTCGTTTCTTTCCTTTCAAGACCAAAAAAACATAGGCAAGAAAACATCCCCATGATAGGAGCGTAGGGAATTTAGAATAGGAATAAGTAGAGGAGGCAAACGAAGCCCTAATATTTGGGGCTCACTGTGTGCCATCAGTATTGAGCACTCTTCACTATTATGCTTTTGGAGCTTTCCCCACGAATATTCTTACAAATTACAATGACATTATAAATTGAACTTTATAATGTATTTGTAGGACATAAGCCACCTCTCCAACGGTCAGTTCGTGGGTAGGAGTGACTTAAACAGGTACGAAAGCTAAAATCAATAATGTCAAATAGACATGATCAAATCAAAGTTATTGACAATCATGATCTGATCAGGTACACGCAAAATCGCCCAAAAGATGAAAGGTAAGTTCGAATCAATTCTCCTCATGAAGAAAATTGGTAGAGTTTAAACCGTACATTATATTCTGGTTTTGTGAATGATGAAAGTTGAAGTTCCACTTTCATCAAATCAATAGGCATTTTTAGGAGTATTTTAACTATTTTTAAGCACATGCAATGTCATTTTTATTAATATGGGGTTCATACTTTCAACACGTCTCTTCACGTATGATGAATTTTCAAATGTAACACAAAGACAATAGAAATTGAGCGACGTCGAACACACATGGCCGTTAGGTTTCACACATTGGAAAATTTACTCTGGTACTACGAAGGAATGTGGCGTTCCACCATAGAACTAATTGGAAATGAGTAATGTTAGATAGACCAATTTTTATACCAAATTTGCATATTATGTGATGTGTCACAAATAAAAAATAAGCATGTTAATCAACAATTAAATAATAATTCAATCCTCAATAGCCACATCATATGGTTTACAAAATTAGTCTAATTAATTCTTCTTCTAAATATCCATTGAAAATATGTGAAAAAACTAAATTACTTATAAACACATGCAAAATCTTTTTTCCATTGTGAGATTTATACTCTCTTAGCAGAGTATAAGAAATTGTTCATACGTCTATCGTCACATACCTCGGGCGTGAAGAACTTTAAGTTTTATGAAGTATATATATGTAAGTTTATCTTATAATATGAAATACACTAAAATATCAGTTGGACGTTAACAGTTACACTTAAGTTCTTTGAGCTACCACACCAATATAACACTTACTGTTCCCATGATCCAATGAGTAATGAAATAAACATAAAAGTTGGATCTCCCGCCATACATTCCACCTACCGAAACCAGAAACCAAATATATAACAAAGCATGCTTCATACGATATTGAGGTTCTCTCTCTCTCTCTCTCTCTCTCTCTCTCTCTCTCTCTCTCTCTCTCTCTCTCTCTCTCATCACATCATCACATGCTTCATACGATATTGAGGTTCTCTCTCTCTCTCTCTATCTCTCATTACCACCAGACATTTAATTATATGGAATCAAAGCATGTGACGCCTGTGATTTGATTTGATGTGCGATGATCATTTTTCCTGGATTTTTCAATTCATTTCTTATGAAAATATAATAACGCCTATTAATTCTACCTAACTTCCAACTTGGAAGACCAACGAGTGAGTGTTTTCTTTTCTATGTTTTTTTTTTTAATTGAAATTTTGCTCTCTTATGAAAGTAGCCATCAATCACCATCTTTTCTAAAGCAAGGGTCCCGTAGTCCTAAAATTTTTTGTTCAAAAAACTGACCACATACTGTTTAATTTTAATTTAACAATTGCAAAGAACCGTTGTACTTGCTGTTAGATTAAAATTGAAAGGTGGTTGATCACAGTTTTGTTAGTCTAAAAGAACAAGAGTGTAATATAGCAAGTGACTAAGAAATAAGACGTGTTTAAGTATCCTTACTGCATTGTCTCATATCATTATTACCTAAACAATTTAAGAATCCTATCCTTACTTCATTGTCTCGTATCATTAATCTCTTTGAGATGTTGACAAGTAATCAAAAGAGGAGTTGGTAGATTTGCAAAACCATGCATGACCAAAACGGGGTCACCTGACTTGGCCTAACACTCTCGTCTTCTTCAATGGAAACCAAACAAGGAACCGGATGATAGCACGTGATTATATGTAATACTGGATAGTCCAAACCAGTCGGTTTTCGAGCAAAGAGAACAAACTACTTGGTTTGTGTTGTAGGCACATGCGACTTAATCACCTAACTCCTGTTTAACGGTTTATGCACATGTTGGACGAACCCTTGCCGCTCTCGTCGACTAGGGCAACTAAAAATAGACTGGTCACAGTACCCATTGGGTTTTTTTTCAATCATTTTATCCAACCATTCTTGTTCCTAATTTTTAATTCTCCATATGATTTTTCTAAGGTTTTTGGATTGATTCTCTTCCCACGTTCAGACATGGTAGAGTCTTTCTTACAATTTTTTTCGGACACTTTTGTTACTGGTAGTAGTTCTTTATCAATTTTGCTACCTATTTATTCAGGTTTGGTATTGTTAACCAATGTCAATTGAAGAACTATGAAGAACAACTTCTAGAGAGAGAGGGAGAGAGAGAGATTGAGTTATCAGGAAGAGAGAGAGAGAAGATAGAGAAATGAACTTTCTTTCTTAATCAGTAAGTAATGCAATATACACTGCTATTTATACACAACAATCTTAACTAACCAACCATCACATTCTCTAATCTTATGCTATGTGTAACAATCCTATCATACTCTAACATCCTCCCTCAATCTCTTGCTTTGATAACCCAAGCATGAGATTGTTACAATGAGTATGAAATACAGGAGCACTTAAACCTTTGGTCAATATATCTGCAAATTGTTCTCTAGAGGACACAAACTGCACAAAGAGCTGTTGTTTTGCCACTCTTTCCCAAACAAAATGAACATCGATTTCAATATGTTTGGTCTTTTGATGCTGAACTGGATAGAAGGATAGAGCAATTGCATATAGGTTATCACAAAATAGCACAGGTTGCTTACCAATGGGAACCTTCATAAACACTAGTAATTGTTTGATCCAGTCAAGTTCTGCAGAAGTAGTCAACAAGGCACGATATTCTGGTTCAGTGGAGGATCGGGAAACAATTTGTTGTTTCTTAAAGGACCAAGACATGGGATTGGAACCAAGAAACACAACCAAACCAGTAGTGGACCGTCGATCATTTGGATCTCCTGCCCAGTCAGCATCACTCAATGTTGTTAAGTTCAAGTTTCCTCGATTATAGCTAATGCCTGAATGCATTGTGCCCTTCAAGTACCTAAGAATCCTCGTCACAGCAGTGAAATGTTCCACCATTGGAGTTTGCATGAATTGACAAACCTGATGTACAGAAAATGCAATATTAGGTTGGGTAAATGTCAGATATTGCAATGCTCCTACAATACTTCGATACAAGGTGGGGTTCCCATAAGGTTGACCATCATCTTTGAGCAATCTGTGATAAGGAAGGCAGGGAGTATCACAAGCTTTAGCTTCAGTCATTTGTGTTTTTGCTAGGAGATCTTAAACATACTTAGACTCTGACAAAAACAATCCAGTGTTGGTATATAAAATTTGTATTCCCATAAAATAATGCAAGTCCCCTAAGTCTTTGATCTCAAACTCAACTATGAGAGAGTGAATAACCTCCTAAATTACACTGAGAACACTGCCGGTAATTAAGATATCATCAACATACACTAATAAGATGACAATTGTGACATCCCACATCCCCCAAAGGAGTGATCCTTAAATGTATATTCCCATCCCTACCTAGCACGAGGCCTTTTGGGAGCTCACTGGCTTCGGGTTCCGTAGGAACTCCGAAGTTAAGCGAGAAGGGGGCTAGAGCAATCCCATGATGGGTGACCCACTGGGAAGTTGCTCGTGAGTTCCCAAAAACAAAACCGTGAGGGAATGGTAAGCCCAAAGCGGACAATATCGTGCTACGGTGGTGGAGCGGGCCCGGGAAGTGGTTCCGCCCCAGGCCGGGATGTGACAATTTGGTATCAGAGCTAATCCCTGGCCGGAAATGTGCCGACGAGGACGTCGGGCCCCTAAGGGGGGTGGATTGTGACATCCCACATCGCCCAAGGGAGTGATCCTTAAATGTATATTCTCATCCCTACCTAGCACGAGGCCTTTTGGGAGCTCACTGGCTTCGGGTTCCGTAGGAACTCCGAAGTTAAGCGAGAAGGGGGCTAGAGCAATCCCATGATGGGTGACCCACTGGAAAGTTGCTTGTGAGTTCCCAAAAACAAAACCGTGAGGGAATGGTAAGCCCAAAGCGGACAATATCGTACTACAGTGGTGGAGCGGGCCCGGGAAGTGGTTCCGCCCCAGGCCGGGATGTGACAACAATTCCAGAATCCACTTGTTTCACAAATAATGATGAATCAAAGTATGTATTTTGAAACCCCCAATGTAGGTAAAAATGAAGTGAACCTGTCATTCTAGGTAGGGGTGGGTTCAAAAAACCGAAAACTGAAAAAATCGAAAGCCGAACCAGACTGAGGCCAAAAAAAAGCCGAACAGAACCGAACCAAATCTGGCCAATTTGGTTTCGGTTTTTGAGGTTTGAAAACCAAACCAATATATATATATATATACACTTAATTATTTTTTTTAAATGTTTATAAATAGTTTAGTCATACAATCATAACAAAACAGAACCTGTTGCGAAGTTGGTTTCAGTGAAACTTTCCAAGCTGGAGCGCATGAGTTCAAACCCTCCTCATGCCTCCTAGATTTTGGAGATTTTTTTAATTTTTATGACCAAATCAACAAAACCTTATCGCATCCACACATTTTCTATTTCTCATTCCCCTCTTCTCTCTCTGTCGTTCCCTACCTCCAGACTCCCTCCATGTCCATTTCTCCATTCTTCTCCATAACATGCATCCTCCTTTCTATTCCAAGCTTCATATTTGTGAGACCTCAATGTCCATGCCTCCAGTTCCTCCTTTCTATTCTAAGCTTCATATTTGTGAGACCCTCCATGTCCATGCCGCCAATTTTTCCATTCTTCTCCATTCTATTTCCATGACAGTAATTATTCGTTCGATTGCATATTTGTATTGCAACTTTATGTTGCAGATTTGTAAAAAAAAATTTCTTGTGGGTTTGTTAGTTATTTGAATTTCAAATGCATAAATGTAAATTATGGAGTCTCAAACTCTTTGTCTCTCACTCTCTCAAACTCTTTGTCTCTCTGTAGCAAAAGGTTAGTCTCACACTCTCACTTCTCTATGTTTAATTTTATGTTCCGTTTATCTATTCAAATAGGTTCTAATTGGGTTATGCTAGATTTGTGTGCAATGTTGCCCCCCCCCCCCCCACCACTACGACCAGCACTCTACTCTTCATAATGCCGCCGCTAATGGCCAGATCAAGGTGGGTTCTTCATTTGCTTCATTGGGATTTCATCAAATGAGTGATTGTTCCGAGTTTTTCTGGATTTTGGGCAAATGGGTTTTTCTTTTTTTCTTTTTTCTTGTTCTAATTATCTCATGATTTGTTTGGTCGGAAATTGTTCAAACTCCATTGATGTTGGCTGCAATGCATGGCAAGATCTCCTACGTCCAAAAGCTTCTTGATACAGGAGCAAATGCATGTGAAAATCTAAACTTTTTTTCTTAGATTTGAAAATTTGGTTTTTATTTCCAAATATTAACTATCAAATTGATGTGGGATATTTATTGGGTATTGATGTTTGATTCCCTGAATGGTAGAACTTGCTTGCATACATTGCTTACTATGGCCATCTGATTGCCTTCAAGCTATTGTTTCTTTGTTGTTTATTCGAGTTTTGTTTCTTTTTCCTGGTCGGTTTCCTTTTAGTCCATAGTGGTTTGATCCCCTCTATGATTAATCTGGCTATTTTCTTATTGCTGAAGAAGAAGAAGAAGAAAAAAAAAAAATCGAAACAAGGCCCAAACCAAACCGAAAAAAATTTGAACCGAACCAAAATTTTAGTTCAGTTTTGGTTTTGGCAAAAAACTGAACTGTTTACCCAACCCAACCCTAATTCCAGGCTCGGGGAGCTTGTTTTAACCCATATAAGGATTTATAAAATCGAAACCGGGCCCAAACCGAACCGAAAAAATAATTTGAACCGAACCAAAATTTCAATTTGATTTTGGTTTTGGCAAAAAACTGAACCGTTTAGCGAACCAGCCCTAATTCCAGGCTCGGGGAGCTTGTTTTAACCCATATAAGGATTTATAAAGTTTGCAAACCAAAGTTGGATGATTAGGATCCTTAAATCCAGGAGGTTGATCCATGTACACCTCTTCTTGAAGAATGCCATGCAGAAATGCATTCTTGACATCTAATTGTCTTAACTTCCAACCAAAATGTGTTGCAAGAGCCAATACAATCTGCATTATAGTTGGCTTAACTATAGGACTAAAAATCTCCCCATAATCTTGACCTGGTTCTTGATTGAACCCTTTAGTAACTAATCGAGCCTTATGTCGAGCAATGGACCCATTTGCATGCTTTTTTAAAAATCCACTTACATCCCACCAGATTATTGTTGGGAGGTAATGGCACCAAACTTCATGTCTTATGAGAATGAAGTGCATCTACTTCCTCTTTCATAGCAGTCAACTAAACAAGCACTTTTAAAGTAGTTTTGTAAGTGGCAGGCTTAACTAAAGATAAAGCAATACCCCCAGACTCCTGTAAAGTTGTTAGAAAAATCTTTTTCTTCAAAATGCCACTTTTACTTCGAGTTTGCATCGGACGCAGATTCAAATGAGGAATTTCAAGAATAACTTGCATGGATTCAGGTTGAAAAGATTCAACCGGTGGGAAAGTATAAGTTGATATGTCTTCAGCATTGGACTCAGGTACCACAGGGATTGATGAAAAAGATGTATATGTGCCAGTAATAGACAAAGGTGAATTTGAGATAGGAAGAGATGGTAGAGGTAACATGGGTGATGTAGTGGGTGGTGAAGATGATGAATCAGGAGTATTGCTAGGTGAAATGAATGTATCTGATGCATTAGTGTCATGAGGTGTAGGCAACTCAATAGTATTGCTATTGGTGACAACAGGTAAAGAGGAAAATGTACCTGACACTTCAAGAGATGAAATGGATACTTTTGAATCGGGCACTAAGGCTGTATATGGAAAGTCATATTCATCAAATACAACATGCCTAGATATATAAGTGTGTTTCCCAGACACATCATAACATATGTACCCTTTATACTGAGAAGCATATCCCAAAAAGACACACTTAATAGTTTTCACTTGAAGTTTGTTGGTAAGATAAGGTTTTAAAAAGGGGTAACAAGCACAACCAAATATTCTTAGATGAGAAATGGCTGGAATATCTCCAAACAAAACTTCAAAAGGAGATTTATCATGTAAAATTGATGTAGTCATTATGTTAATCAAATAGGATGCAGTTTGAACAACATAGGTCCAGACAGAAGATGGTAGTTTGGCATGTTGTAATAAGGTGATGGTAGTCTCTATAAGATGTCTATGTTTTCTCTCAGCCAATCCATTTTGGTTAGGTGTGTATAGACATGACTTGTGATGAATTATACCCTTATCTGCAAGAAAAAACTGAAACTATTTGCTACCATACTCTCTCCCCCCCCCCCCCCAATTCACTTGGAGAATCTGAATGGACGTTGAAAATTGAGTTTGAACATATTTTTAGAAGATAACAAATACAGAATACAAGTCACTTTTATTGATTAATGGAAAAAACCAACAATGCCTTATCCATTCATCAACAAATACCACATAGTACATGTATCCATCTACTGAAATACAAGGAGAAAGACCCCAAAGGTCACTATGTATGGTATGAAATGGTTTTATAGACTTATGAACACTGTGGGGAAAGGGAAGTTACAAAATTTGCCTTAAAGACAATTATGACACATGACAGATGAAGAAACTGGTTTACTTTGGACATGTGCTTTTTGTAACATCAATGCAACAATATTATTTATAAGATGACCTAGTCTATGATTCCAAGTAGAAGAGAAAACTAGCTGACCAAGATATGCTCGAGGTTGATGTTTGTTGGTTGTGAGAACAGAATGAGAAAATGCTAAAGGAATTGGATAGAGTCCATTACTGCACAATTCTTTTTAAAGGATCCTCCTTGTGGCTTTGTCCTGAATCCAAAAGCAAAAGGCATGAAAAATTAACCAACAGTTGTTATCCAAACAAATCCGATGAACGGACAACAAATTTTGAGTTAACTTTGGAACATATAGAATTGAATTCAAGTTTATTGGCTTTACTCGTGTATGAATAACAGAGTTACCAACACATGATATTGACAAACCTTCACCATTTGCAGTTTGAACTGTTTCATTTGTTGGATAAGGTGTGGCCAGAGATAAGTTGGATAAATCTGCAGTCATGTGATTAGTTGCTCCAAAATCAGTAAGCCATACTTGAGGTAGACGCTGAGATATGGATGTCTGAGATGGTTGCATGACAGTATGCATAGCTTGCATTGGGGATTGTTGAAAGTGATGATACTAAGCTAGAGAGTGTCCAAATGATGAAGAATACATCTTAGGAACATTGAGATAAGAACCAGCACCAAGAAAGTTTGGACCTTTATCATTATAGAAGTAGTACCATATGAAGTGATTTGTTTTACCACAAATGTGGCACTTGGATTTCTCAGGAGGCTTAAATCCACAGAATAGGGTAGTGTGACCTTCACTGTTGCACAATTGACAAGTATGAACAAGAGGAGCAGATTGAGAGGTATACTAGGAAGTGGAAAATTAACCAAGAACACCTGGAGTTGGTGTGGGCAACACATGAGTTTGTGTATAAAATTATGGTCTCGGATTAAATGTTCGTTGGCCTTGATGAAACTTGCCCCTGCCCTTGTTCCTATTGAAAGGTTTATAGTTGCCATTAACATAAGAAGATTGTCCATGAGCTCCATTAGACTACTGAAAAGATGGTGCAGATGACACTTGAGGTCTGGAATTTGCAACCATAGTGCAGTAGTGAGGTTATCCACAATACTCTCTTCAGCTAATAACTGAGATCGAAACTCTTTCAAAGTAATAACACTCTCTCTACCCCTAACCACACATCAAAATGTATTATATTCAGGAGGTAGGCCATTCAATGCTAGAATCATAGTATCTTCATCAACAAAGTACACCCCTGCAGCTGCCAAATAATCTCTAGCCTCTTTGATTTTATAGAGATATTGACTGATAGTATCAAATCCTTTTTGGATATTCTACAAATTTGACTTCATTTGGAAAATGCTTGTCCTTGACACAGTGGAAAATTGTTCTTTTAATCGAATCCAAAGATCTTTAGAGCTAGTACTACTAATCGCACAAGACATAGCAACCAAAGACAAGGTCACAGTAATAAGTTGCATAACAACCCTATCATGAATTTTCCATATCAATAAAGTATCACAGTCAACAATAGATGAGGTGTCAGAAGAATTTATATTGGTTCAATAGAGGCAGCATTAGTAGGACAAGGATGAGATCCATCAACAAATCCTATGATTCCATTGCTTTCCAGCAACAGTTACATCTAAAGTTGTGCTGCAGTCACCATTGTTGCAATAAAGAACTAAGCAATTCACTAAGAACTTATCACAAACACTTGAACTACACAATGCAGAGAGAGGAGAAGAAGAATCAATCACACTTCACGATCAAGTTGAAAAACCCTAGAAATTCGAATTGTACAAGAAGACGAAGAAATCTTGAAGAATCAAGAAACAAAGAGATCAAAGATAGCCAAAGACCAAGTTGGATCCAGAGATAACGGAAGAAAGAAGCCAGATTGAAGAATCTACATAAGCATTAGAGGCCATTGATACCATGTTAACCAATATCAATTGAAAAACTATGAAGAACAACTTCTAGAGAGAGAGAGAGATTGAGATATCAGAAAAAGAAAGAGAGAGAGAAGATAGAGAAATGAACTTTCTTTCTTAATCACTAAGTAATGCAGTATACACTGCTATTTATACACAACAATCTTAACTAACTAACCATCACATCCTCCAATCTTATGTCAAGTGTAACAATCTTATCATACTCTAACAGGTATCTCCTCGGTTTCCATCATTGCCTCCTTATTCATTTCGGTAATTTGGCATCTAACACAATCTACTTAAGGTCAATATGTAATATATTCTAAAGTCATAAAATCATCAAGACGTTAGGATCACAGATTCAATAAACCATATTGAGATCTCCCATAAAAACATCAAGGCGTTGGTAACAAAATACAATTTTTGTCAAATTAAAATCTCATATAAGAATAAGAGTATAAGTAAAATACAACATACTGTTTAAAATAATTAAGATCTTCTATTAAAACTTATGAACAAAAATTTACTATTAAACCATTAGCTAATAACACAAAAGGCAGTTTCTTACTTCCACTAATTAAAAGAGACAAAACTACATAGGCAAACTATTGCTCTTACTAATTAAAAGAGTAAAATAATCTTATAAACACCTACAAAATGAAACATACATCATTTAAATACTCCCACTGGTAAAGCATTAGTCATGGTTTCTACAAGCATAAAATTTGTAAGCTTAACATCAACTACTTTCTAATGACTACCAGATAAAAGAAGGGATTATTGTGACTGAAAAACTATACAAAACCATTATGTCAGTTCATCTAACATTTGACAAGAATAAAAACAACTTTAACTAAATGTTGTCTTATATTGCCACAAAATCATATAATTCGATAATCATCTTTGGAGAGAAATTGGTTATATTAGGTTTGCATAGCTAAAACACAAGAGCATTCATACATAGCTTCAACACTTTTGAGTAGTCAAAGTATATATAATCTTGTCAATCTCAAATTCACTATACAATTATTTATAGTTGATTGAATAGGAAAACACTTTTGAGCAGAATATACTATTCATTGATAACATATAAACCACAAGTTTAATTTCTTGAACAACAACCAAAAATTAATAAGCAAAACAGTTTTGAGCAAAATATACTCTTAACACTACTTGAATATAAATCTATTCGTATTGTATTTATCATTCATTATTGATAAATAATAATAGTCATTCAAAATAAAATATTCTTCAAATAATGTGTGGTCTTTGCATATTTCCTGCAAGGTTAGCTTTCTTATAACAAATAAAATACAAATATAAAATAATAATGTACATTTTATCTCTATGACTAAAACATGACCATTAAATACGTGCATAATTGATGATTGTGAAGTCCATCATATATTATTTCTCCCACTTGGACAAACACTCACCGTTTTTAAGTCAAAATTTCAAACAAAATTTCAGCAAAAGTGTCATGAACTTGAATATACAAATTGATGTCAAAATTATAAGTGAGTTGAACGAACAGAAAACCGGTAGCATAGACTTATGCACTAGCTCATGTTGTTCAAAATTCATGCAACTCAGGCCATTAACACTACTACAATATATGCTATCACCGGCGGAGGACAAACCGACGAGAAATCAACTTTCTGTCGAAAATTTGGCACAAATCCGACATTACATAATGTAATGTCGCTTTTCAATAGCGACACTATTGCTAGGGTCGCAAAAGGGCTTCAGCGTCGCTTTTTGAGCTTAATCCGCCACTACACAGTGTCGCTTTAAAGCGACACTAACCCTAACGTCGGTTTAAAGCGACGCATACTTACACGTGGATCAGCTATTTAATAATAAAGTATGCAGTATACTGTCGCTTTAAAGCGACATTATATTAAAATGAAATAAATAAAATATTCCTTAAACCGACGTTAGATAACAATGAAATAAATAAAATATAAAAACTAGCGACGCATACTTACACGTGCATCAGCTATTTAATAATAAAGTATGCAGTATACTGTCGCTTTAAAGCGACATTATATTAAAATGAAATAAATAAAATATTCCTTAAACCGACGTTAGATAACAATTAAATAAATAAAATATAAAAACTAGTAACGGTCTTAACCGACACTATATTTGTTAATAATAATAAAAGTGGATGAACAACTGCATGCAATTTCAATTAATTCCAACCAAAAAAAATTATAAATTTTAAGATCAAAATAAACATTAATGAAAATAAATAACAAAAACAATAGTGCCAAACTGTACATTTCACATTTCACATAAAATCCAAAAAGTCGTCCGTCGTAACAAACATTAAATCCGACATTACAAACATAACATAAAAAAACAAAAAGATAGACCAATTATACTGTCGTATTTAACCGACAAGAAAAAGAACCAATTAAACTACCCAACCGAATCTGCGCCTGAACGTCGTCCAGATCCTTCTGCTTGAGAATCTTCTCCTTGAGATACTCCTCCTTGAGATCCTCCTTCTTGAGATCCTCCATCTGATCCAAAAATCCTCGACAAGTCCACATCAAATCCAACACCTGCAAGCATTCCAGAAAACCCCCCAACTGGAACTTCAGGAAAAGATCCACTAGGAGCAGCCATCTCAGGTCGATATACTGGCACTTGATAAGGCGGCTGCTGCATGTATGGCATGGGCGGCTGCTGCATGTATGGCATGGGCGGCTGCTGCATGTATGGCATGGGCTGCGCAGGCATCGGATACACAGGATATAGAGGTTGCTGATTATTGCCAGCATACGGATATGCAGGGGAAGGCTGACTTTGGCCCGACTGTTGAGGAGGTTGACTGTGGCCTGATTGTTGGGTTCCCGGGCTATATGGTGGTTGTGGCTGAAATCTTTGAAAAAACCATGCAAACAACTGATTTTGCTTGTTCTCCAGGTCCGAAATCCGTTTATTATTATTTTCGTCTCTCATTTTCAACTCATTATTTTGAGTCATTAGCAACGCCATTGAACTCTTAGATGATCTCCTAGAGGAAATTGATGTAGAAGATGCAGAAGATGCATAAGACACCATATCAGGAGTCACACCATGACCGTATCCTCTGACTCTATTATACCTCTCAGGACCCATAGTATCAACATAAACTTGGGTCCTAAGATCTTCATTATCGTCTTGGCCCGACTCAATCAATGTTTGCAGGTTGCTCTCCATTGTTGACTTGCATTACAATTTTTAAAAACAAAAATTCAATCGTAAAACAGAAAAATAAGCTATAGATAATAAATACTAATAAAATCAAATACTAACACGAAAAAATCAATTACCCCTGTACGCTCCGATGTTTCATCAATCCATGATTTATCTTTTCGTGTATGACATTCACGAAAAAAGGTTACAGGATCTGCTTCTTTCCCATGCTTCTTCCGCTTTATCAAAAATAAAATTTCATACAAACAAATTAAGCAAACCTCATACTAAAAATAAATATAATTATTTAAAATTAATCATCTCTTGAAAATGTACAATCCATACATATTCTTCCCGCACTCTTGCAAAGGATTTTGTACCAGTAGTATGGTTCATTGATTTCAATCCCCGATTAATCTTATTTTTTTCAGCAACCTCCTGAAAAAAAACGAACGAAAAAAGAAAAGATTATATTAGGCAACTTTAAAGTTATAACGAAATAAATCGTGTAGGGTTTACCTTTGTTTTGTCTCTATTCCAATATGCCAACAAATCATTCCACTGGGTAGGAATCACATCAGGAGGAGGCTCGCTGCGAACCTGTTCTGCTCTTTTAGTATAATACTTTTTTTTTAACTTATTTCTAAACTCTTTGTGCGCATGCTCCGCAATCTTAAGCGTCATATGACGGATCAAAGGCATTTTTACTATATCTGCATCTTCAAAAAAGATACTTCCCTACATACATAAAAACAAAAAACAAAAAAAATCACGCTAGTCAAATATTATTACAATCATTGACCTATTCTTCTATTTTCAACTAAAAATAAAAAGATCTATATATACCTTTATTCTATTCCAAAAAGCTTCCTTATCTTCTTCCGTAACCTTACGCCAATCTTTCTCCAACGGAAGATTTCTATAGTCCCTAACCTCCGCTGCTACATGTTTTGAAAAAGCACTAGCGTTATCACTAATGCATTTTCCGGACGAATCAAACGAACAAAGCTGTTTCGTCCATTTAGGAATTGAGGGTCCACGCCTCCGTTGAGATGTACCTTGTTAATACAAACACACAATTAAAAAGTAGGAAACAAATGTATATTTTCAGATTAGCAATAATAATCGTTCAAACACAACAAAAAAAAAAAAAAACTGACACTCATAACAATTCAAAAAAGAACCAGCATCACCCTCGTCCTCTTCCAAATGAAGTTCCTCAGAACGTTGATCTTCACGGGAATTATCCATTGCAAAACTTAATGGAAGGAGAAGGAAGTGGGGGAAAGAGGAAGCTAGAAATGGGGGAAAGAGGAAGCCAGAAATGGGTGATAGAGAGGAGAGACAGAAGTGGAACACGGAAGTGAAGGGAGACAGAAATTAAATATGGATAACAACTTAGCGTCGAAATATGAATACATTACGTCGCTTAAAACCGACACAATCACTGACTAAACCTCCCCACACGTAACCTGACATAAAGCCTGCTATACTTGTCAGTGCAAGCCTATTGCGTCGCTTTAAACCGACGTTATCTTGCATAGCGTCGAAATAAGGGCCTACTGCGTCGTTTAAAACCGACGTTAGCTTGCATAGCGTCGAAATAAGCACAGGTTTGTGTCGCTTAAAACCGCCACTATATCTGATTCGACCTATATTATAGCCTGACATAGTTTTGACTGAAAGTCTGACATGTTTCAGTCATAAATGCCTTTGCGTCGAAATAAGGTCACATTGCGTCGGTTTTAACCTATGTTAGCCTGACAGGTTTTTAATAAGAGAAAGTTTGTGTCGAAATATGAAAACATTTGCTTCGAAATAAGAATCGTCTGACATTCAATTAGTCTCGAAAATGTATAATTTTGCCTCGATTAAAACCAGTCCAAGTTGACATGCCAATCAATTCAACCCATTCCAAGCAAAAAATACCGGGAAACCTCCCGCCGAACATAAAAATAAAATTTGTACTTCCCAAAAAAAAAGGAACAAATAAATAAATTTATTAAGTTATGTTATGTCATATAATATTTTAATAAATAATTAGACATGCCAATCAATTTACCCAAAATTTAAAAATAATTAGTTATGTTATGTCATATAATATTTTAATAAATAAATTTATTAAGTTGAATCAATTTTTTTTGCACTGTAATTGTTATTTTAATTTGTTGTTATTTTGATAATTTTTTGTTGTTATTTACTAGAATGGATTAGATGAACATAATTTGAGTTGTTATGAGAAAATGGAATGAATAATATTTATAAGCATTTATGTTAAATTAACAATATTAAATATAACCTAAACTTATAATATTTAGGAATATAAGAATATATTATGTTAAATTAATTTTTTTTGCACTCTAATTGTTATTTTAATTTGTTGTTATTTTGATACATTTGATAACATTTGGTTGTTATTGACTAGAATGGATTAAACACCATTGAACCCAAATCAAAGTTGGAAGTGTGGTGATATGTAGAGTTGCTCCACATCGGAAAGTTAATTACCCTAGAAAGCTTAGAAGAGTTGAGTCACTCTTTGTATTTTAAATTGAAGATCGAATTCATTCATTGTATTCATATAGGGTCAAGGAGTGTAGTTATAAAAAATCATCTAAATCGGAGTTAAAATAACCGTTAAATCGTGATTTTTCGTTTATAACCGTCGAAAAGCTTTGTCCCGTTACTTGATCTCTGAATGTTTTTTTTTTGTGATTTTTTGCTGATGTGATCTCCAAGCATATACAAACAATTTTGACGGTTTGGATCGTTGAAATTAGTTTTGGAGAATTCGTAAAACGATAGATTGGCTAACACTTAGAGTTTATTTATACTTTCATTAAGTATAACGTAAGATTTTGTGGTATCCACTTGTGTAAATATTTTAAATTGAAGATCGAATTCATTCATTGTATTCATATAGGGTCAAGGAGTGTAGTTATAAAAAATCATCTAAATCGGAGTTAAAATAACCGTTAAATCGTGATTTTTCGTTTATAACCGTCGAAAAGCTTTGTCCCGTTACTTGATCTCTGAATGTTTTTTTTTTGTGATTTTTTGCTGATGTGATCTCCAAGCATATACAAACAATTTTGACGGTTTGGATCGTTGAAATTAGTTTTGGAGAATTCGTAAAACGATAGATTGGCTAACACTTAGAGTTTATTTATACTTTCATTAAGTATAACGTAAGATTTTGTGGTATCCACTTGTGTAAATATTTTAAATTGAAGATCGAATTCATTCATTGTATTCATATAGGGTCAAGGAGTGTAGTTATAAAAAATCATCTAAATCGGAGTTAAAATAACCGTTAAATCGTGATTTTTCGTTTATAACCGTCGAAAAGCTTTGTCCCGTTACTTGATCTCTGAATGTTTTTTTTTTGTGATTTTTTGCTGATGTGATCTCCAAGCATATACAAACAATTTTGACGGTTTGGATCGTTGAAATTAGTTTTGGAGAATTCGTAAAACGATAGATTGGCTAACACTTAGAGTTTATTTATACTTTCATTAAGTATAACGTAAGATTTTGTGGTATCCACTTGTGTAAATATTTTAAATTGAAGATCGAATTCATTCATTGTATTCATATAGGGTCAAGGAGTGTAGTTATAAAAAATCATCTAAATCGGAGTTAAAATAACCGTTAAATCGTGATTTTTCGTTTATAACCGTCGAAAAGCTTTGTCCCGTTACTTGATCTCTGAATGTTTTTTTTTTGTGATTTTTTGCTGATGTGATCTCCAAGCATATACAAACAATTTTGACGGTTTGGATCGTTGAAATTAGTTTTGGAGAATTCGTAAAACGATAGATTGGCTAACACTTAGAGTTTATAATTATTATAATTAGTATAAAACTACAAATAATAAAAAATAATTATATATAATTATTATTATTAGGGTGTAAAACATTCATTGCATTCGTATAGGGGTGTAAAACAGTTAAATTAATATATAATTATTATTGTTTTTAGGGGTGTAAAACAATTAAATTAATATATAATTATTAATATTTAGGCTATAAAACTGCAAATAATAAAAAATAATTATATATAATTATTATTATTAGGGGTAATGCATATGATTGACAACAAGTATCTTGCGTCGAAATAGTCTCATATTGCGTCGAAATAGGCTAGGGTTGCGTCGGTTAAAACCGACGCCAAGTCTAACACACATGTCCTAAGCTTAACATTGCGTCGAAATAGGCTACGGTTGCGTCGGTTAAAACCGACGCCAAGTCTGACACACATGTCCTAAGCTTAACATTGCGTCGAAATAGGCTGGGGTTGCGTCGGTTAAAACCGACGCCAATTCTGACATACCTGAAAAATGCCGTCGGTTAAAAGCGACAGAATGTCAAGGAAAAAAAAAAAAAAAACAGAAATATAATTTTATAATACGATATCATAGCATACAAAATAAAACAAAGTCTAATTAATACAAAAAATAATTAATATATTTATTCCCTGTCATCATCTGTTAGCTCTTCGTCGGTATTGGCATGATTAACGAACCCGGTAGGCAACGCTAATGATTCAAGAAAGGGAGTCTCTTCCACGCCAACCCTTGTATGAAAATTTTCATTATCAAGAATTCGATCATCCAAGTTCGGCGTGTCATAATCATCAATAGCATCACTATCCTCTAATACGTCAAATAAATCTCTTGGCTGAGTTCGAACAACTACGTGCCAATCTTTTTCAATCGTGTCCTCCACGTAAAATGCCTGTAATGCTTGTGATGCTAGTATGAAAGGATCCTCTTTAAATCCCAATTGATTGAAATTCACCATAGTAAATCCATATTGATCAGTCTTCATTCCTCGTGGACTTTCACTATTAACCCATTCGCACTTAAATAACATCACAGCTCGACCCCTATCTCCTGCTTCAGTAGGACCACAATATTTGACCTCAAACATATCTACAACTCTGCCATAACAATTTACTTGCCCAATTGCTCCAGGAACATTTGCAGGTACAAAGACACCACAGTTTTGATTCTTATGCTTATCATCCACAGATTTTATACGAAATCTAAATCCATGAACAATGTGACTTTTGTATCTGCTCACAACCCTACTAGGATAATTAGCTAGCCAATGCAAGTCTTGAGATATCAATGTGTCATTAGCATCATATCTTGAATTCATCTGTAATAAGTATGAAGATAAATATTGACAAAATAACTATAAACATGTTATAATTAAAATGCAAAACAATAAATAAATAATATGATTATTATATCAACTCACATGTTGCTTGAACCATTCTGGAAATTCTTTCTTGCTTAGCTCTTTAATTTGTCGCATAGTTAACCTTTCTCGACGATATTTAGTTTTCAAGAATTCTTCATGTTGCCTACACAATTATGTCCAATTTAGATAATTATTTTTTCAAAGTTAAGAAAACCAATAAAACATTTCGACGTATGATTAAACATTCTTACCTTCTAAATGGGCTAACTTCATCACAATTATTTAGAATGTATCTATGGCACTGATCAAGAACATTTAGATTGAGCTCCACATTTTCTCCTGAACCCATATAACATCCTTTCGAGTCAAAAATTGATAACCCACCAGATACTCCACGTCCAATCCCATCTTCATTTCGGCCTCTACGGGTACGACGAGACTCAACGTCTCTAAGATAAATAGAACAAAATGACAAGCACTCATCCACCAAATATGCTTCAGCAATAGAACCTTCAGGACGACCCTTATTACGAACATAGCGCTTCAGTGTTTGCAAATACCTACAATTATAAAACGAAATACAAATTATTATAATTATTAATTAAAGTTATGACTACAATTGTAAAAAAATTATAAAAATTTATTCATTACCGTTCAATTGGATACATCCATCTATATTGAACAGGGCCTGCAAGCGCTGCTTCATCTGCCAAGTGAACTGGGAGGTGCACCATTATATCAAAAAATGCAGGAGGGAATATTTTCTCAAGTTGACATAATGTCAAGGCAATTCTTGAATTCAGTTGCTTAAATCCTTCCTCAGACTCCTTCTTACTACATAACTGTCTGAAAATTGCACTCAACTCTAATAAAACCATAGTAACAGCTTTAGGCAAAACTGGGCGTATTGCAAGCGGGAGTAACTGCTGCATTAAAACATGGCAATCATGACTTTTCAACCCATGTATTTTTCGTTCATTCACGTGCACACATCGTGACAGATTTGATGAATATCCATCTGGGACCCGAATAGTAGACAATACTTTACAAAACGCAGTTTTTTCTTCTCTTTTCAATGTGAACAATGCTGGAGGTCGAAATGTTCTATTTCCTTCTCTACGTGGGTGTTGACTATGTCTTATGTTCAAGAATTCAAGATCTGCACGTGCCGCCAATCCATCTTTAGACTTTTCTATATCTAGCAATGTTCCTACCACACTGTCACATATATTCTTCTCGATATGCATAACATCAAGATTGTGTCTAATCAAGAGATGCCTCCAATAAGGTAGTTCATAAAAAATCGATTTCTTCTTCCACTGACTGTTACTACTTGTACTGCTCGAAGCTCTTCTTCTGCGTTGCCCAACTGAAGCATCCTTGTTTGGTTTTCCAAAAGTAAATCTCAATGTAGAAAGTTCTTCGAGACATTGTAAACCAGTCCACTGCCTTGGTGCAGTACGATGCTCTCGACGACCATTAAAAGTGATGGTTTGCCTTCGAAACCTATGATTATCTTCAAGAAATCGTCGATGCCCCATATAACAAATCTTGCGACTCGCTGGCAAGTAAATAGATTCTTTATCATGCATGCAATGTGGACAAGCTTTATAACCATGTGTACTCCATCCTGACAACATTCCATAAGCCGGAAAATCACTTATGGTCCATAACACGGCAGCCTTCATCGTAAAACTTTGGTTGGAAAACGCATCATAAGTGGGAATGCCCACCTCCCACAACTCATTCAGCTCGTCAATCAATGGACGCATGTATACATCAATCTCTTTACCAGGACTGCGCGGTCCTGGTATTCACAAAGACAATAACAAATTTGGTTGCTTCATGCACATCCAAGGTGGCAAATTATAAACAGAAAGCACCACAGGCCATGTGCTATGATCATTCCTCATTTTCCCAAAAGGATTAAATCCATCACTGGCTAACCCTAATCGGACATTTCGAATTTCTGACGCAAAATCCGGATATAAATTATCCAAATGCTTCCATGCGGGAGAATCTGAAGGATGTCTCATAAACTCATCCTTAGGACATTCAGTTGCATGCCATCTCATATGTTCAGCCATATGCTTCGACATAAAAAAGCGTTGCAATCGTGGTTTTAAAGGAAAATACCACATAACCTTAGCTGCGACCTTTTTCCTCGAGCTATCCTCTGCATTGGTAATTTTATATCTTGATTTACCACAAACTGAGCACACGGTCAAATCTGAAGTATCTTTCCAATAGATCATGCAATCATTGGGACATGCATCAATTTTCACATACGACAGCCCCAAGTCATTTATAAGTTTTTTTGCTTTATAACAGGATTCAGGCAAACAATCCCCTTCAGGCAACATTCTTTTAATTAACTCCAGTAAAGTGGTGAAGATCTCGTCAGGCATTCCCGCTAAACACTTGATCTGATACAATCTTACAACTGCTTCCAATTTCTTAAACTCCTTACAACCTGGCCACAAATCTTGATCTGCCTCTTCAAGCAACTTAAAAAAAGTCTGCACCTCTTCTGGACGCCCTTCCCCAATAGGGGGTTCAGTAGATGGCCCAACACCTTCTTCTGTTAATGGTTGGACAAATACATCATTAAGAAAATCATGCATGCCAATCACCTCATCTCCTGTTTCTTCTTCTCCAATTCCCACATTTTGCTCTCCAATGTTTTGCTCGCCATGATGTCGCCAACAAGCGTTTTTATAATCTTTATCCATATCATACAATATGAGATGTTCAACAATGGTGTTCCTAACAAAAGAATATCGATTACAACATCTTTTGCAAGGACATCTAAACTTATCAGGATCAACACCATTTGCAACTGCTTGATCCAAAAACAAATTAATTCCAGTTGTATACGCTTCAAAATTTCGGGGTATTGTCAACCAACTCTTGTCCATATTTTACCACTTTACGAAGGTAAAATATTATGTTGACACTAAGATGCCTACAATCTTTCAATCCCTATCATGTAGGCATAACTATCAAAATTTTCAATTTCTATCTTTCACCCCTCGAACTCTATCACGATTGCAATCTTTTAATTTTCAACACCTATTATAGTAAAAGCAAATTAAAATAACAACAAAAAGTTGTCAAAATTATGCTCATCTAATCCATTCTAATAAATAACAACCAAAACTTATCAAACTTATCAAAAATAACAACAAATTCAAATAACAATTAGAGTGCAAAAAAAATTAATTAATATATTCTTATATTCCTAAATATTATAAGTTTAGGTTATATTCTTATATGAAAGGTTATATTCTTATATGAAAGGATATTCTTATATTATAAGTTTAGGTTATATTCTTATGAAAGGTTATATTCTTATATTTTTATATTCCTAAATATTATAAGTTTAGCTTATATTCTTATTAGAGTGCAAAAAAAAAAAAAAATAACATAATATATTATAATATTACTCAATATTATAAGTTTATGTTATATTTAATATTGTTAATTTAACATAAATGCATATAAATATTATTCATTCCATCTTCTCATAACAATTCAAATTATGTTCATCTAATCCATTCTAGTAAATAACAACAAAAAATTATCAAAATAACAACAAATTAAAATAACAATTAGAGTGCAAAAAAAAAAAAAAATTAACATAATATATTCTTATATTACTCAATATTATAAGTTTATGTTATATTTAATATTGTTAATTTAACATAAATGCTTATAAATATTATTCATTCCATCTTCTCATACCAATTCAAATTATGTTCATCTAATCCATTCTAGTAAATAACAACAAAAAATTATCAAAATAACAACAAATTAAAATAACAATTAGAGTGCAAAAAAAAAAAAATTAACATATTGTATTCTTATATTACTCAATATTATAAGTTTATGTTATATTTAATATTGTTAATTTAACATAAATGCTTATAAATATTATTCATTCCATTTTCTCATAACAATTCAAATTATGTTCATCTAATCCATTCTAGTAAATAACAACAAAATATTATCAAAATAACACCAAATTAAAATAACACTTAGAGTGCAAAAAAAAAAATTAACATAATATATTCTTATATTACTCAATATTATAAGTTTATGTTATATTTAATATTGTTAATTTAACATAAATGCTTATAAATATTATTCATTCCATTTTCTCATAACAATTCAAATTATGTTCATCTAATTCATTCTAGTAAATAACAACAAAAAATTATCAAAATAACAACAAATTAAAATAACAATTAGAGTGACAAAATTAATTAATTCGACTAAATTTTTATTAATTTAACAAAAATAGTAGAATTTTATCTAAGTGCTTAAATTATAATTTTTAAATAAATAAACTTGTGTATTATACAATTTAAAAATTAAAGAAGTTAGGGATACAAACCTGATTTGTTGAAGAATTTCGACGTCAACAATTCTTTATGTACTCAACCAACTCCAATAACTTTCCTACAAAAATAAATTGTAACTAAAAATTAAACAAGAAAAACTTACTGTTGTGAAAATAAAAATATTATAAGCAAGAAAAACTTACTGTTGTGAAGAGGAACAAATGAATTTTGAAAACCAAAGGAGAAAGCTGAAAGAGAGAACAGAGGAACAAATGAAGTTTGCAAACCAAAGGAGATAGCTGAAAGAGGAACACGGGAGACTTTGTAAAAATTGGAAGAACGAATAAGAAAAGTGCAAGAGAAGAAAAAGAAAACACGGGGGAGAGGGTATAAAGAGCAACAATGTGTCGCTTACAACCGACACTGGTTTTCAAAATATATGTCGCTCAAAACCGACGCAAGATTTAAAATATTAAAAACAAGAATTAGTGTCGCCTAGAAGCGACACTAATAGTTTATGTCGCTTAAAAGCGACACTATTTTATTTAAAGCGACGCCATTGCTTAAAAATATTAAAATATATGTCGATTATAAGTGACACTAAATTTTTACGTCGGTTTAAAAGCGACATAGAAATTTTATGACGCTTATAAGCGACACTAAATACGACGTCATCTTCACTGAGTGTCGCAAATCTCTTTTTCGCCACTATATAATATTAAAGCGACGCAAGAAGTGACACTATTAGGTCCTTTTGTAGTAGTGTAAATATGAAACTTTGTAGTGTATAACAAGAGAAATATAGGTGTATCATATTCAAAATTCAAGTTATTGGAGACCATTAGATGAGTTGTTCAACAACTACTAGTCATGATACATAATTTACCAGAAAATGCGTTCATTTGTGTCAAAAGTATAGAGCCATGAAATTTTATGCAAAAAGAAACATTAGAAAGTCTACATTATAAGTTGAGCTTATGATAAAAGGTTGGATCAAAATAACATTCAAACAGGTAATACAATAGAGTTGTTCCAAAGGGAAGAGGTAAAACTAAATATGTTTTAATTATAAATCCAAAGCTAATTAAAACAAAAGAATTAATTATATCTTCTCATATAAAATAGCACCTTGTACAACAATAACAACAATAATATTTGACCACGAAAAATGCAAACCTTTTTCTGAAATGATGAGGGTGAGTTAGCAGGTTTAATGCATGGAAAAAGCATAAATGCACTCTCTACAAATCCAATCTATCTAACCAAGGAGTAATGGAAACCTAGGAACCTTTTAACGCAAAGCTTTGATTGTTGTAGCCAAGAGTACAAAAGGAAACTTGTCAAAATTAAATGCAATCTTAACAAATCAAGGGTGAAAAGCTCACTCAGATAAAAGGTGTTAGTTAATTAGCCCATGTGGGCTGTCTTAAATTGCTTACCTGCTCACATGAAATAGCAAGCAAAACTAACTAGTTGACTCACTAGTCATAATGCATAAAAAATAAAAAATAAAAAAAAAGTGAAATGCATATGCATGTACAAACCTTACATGTGATGAAGCAACACCATATGATATACCTTTGGATTATTCACTTTCCATCTTACTAGAACATGTAACAAGAGAAACACAAAGAATTAAGAAGCATTTGTACAATATGGAATTAAAGTCCTATGATCATACATAGATGTCTTGGTGACAATGGGCACACATTTTATACGATGAAGCATACAATTTACTTTGAAACTGTTACAACGACACCGCTTTAGCTACTTAACTGTAAGGAGTAACTCATTTTTATATTCAAAAGGCAAACTACAAAACAGCAGCATACACAAAAAGATTCCGAAGAAATCCATCAGCATCATCTATGAGAGCTGGTCTAATCTAAACAGGAGGCACATATCAAATTGTACACTCATATATAGATGTACACATATAAATATGTACACTCGTTATAAATACCAAAAAACAAAAATTTATACACATATCAAAGTGTGACTCGTTCAAAAAGTGAAATGACTCCTTACATCATAACAGAAGTGAGTGTTTTACTTCTAGACCTCGGCGGACTTCTCTTGGGTTGGAGGGACCGGAGGCCCAAAAAATTGTGGAGCAGTAGGTGATTCCCTTCGGCCAGATGCCCTTCCAAGGAGGAAAAAAGCAAGGGCTAAAACCAATATTAACAATATAACCGGCGCAGAAACCACAACTACAAATCCCATTTTGTTTTGAAGCTAACAAGTCTCTGCATATCACAAACCATGCCCTTAGAGTCAAAAGTTAAGTGAAACATGGATTCATCAACTACAAATACATGTTCAGTACTCGTTTCTAAGTTCTGAACGATTAGTTAAAACTGCTACGCCGATGAATATTTTGTTTATTGACATTCAGTCTCTGCTGTATCAGAGCAGAGCAAATTTTGGTCCTCGGTTCAAATCTCATAGACAGAGTTGCTAATAAAAAAAAACTAAGAAAATGGTTATCTAGTCAGAGAACTTAGGAATATAAGAAACAAGAAAAGACAGAATAAGATGAATTTACCCATTAGTTGATTAAATTCTTGCTTTGTAAATATTTGATTGCAGACTTCAACGGAAACTCACACATTTCTGATTCCCTAGAAGTTCGTATACACATGAAAAAATTAAAGAAGTGAAACAATTCTCATACTCATTTTAATAAGCGCACGCAAAAAACTCAATTCAAAACGATTGCTTTTTCGTATTTTCGACAAGTAAACATGCTCTAAAATCATGGCACATGTAGAGGACTTACCTCTTGGGGTTTAATCTCTGGAAGTCTGGAACTAGAGCACAAGAGACTGAGACAGAAGGAATTGATGATGATGATGATGATGATGATGATGATGATGAATGATGAAAGATAGAAGATGTGTGTATCGTATTCATGTCCAACCAAGTCACTCGGTTGAGCTTAGGAGGGGGCCTGTCAGCTCTCCACGTCTCAGAAACCTGACCGTGGATATGGGGTAACGTGAGAGGGAGCAAACTAAGAAAATACACACTCCACTCGCTGTTAGGGTTATGCCATTATGTATCTTATAATCTTAAAAAAAGCACCGACTAAAATAAAACTAAAGTCTTACTTGCTCCACCTGCGATATTATTATATAATATTGATTGATTGCTCTTTCGTATCTTTGAAAAGGAATGGAGACTAATTTACTATTTTTCTTGTATTCCCTCAAAAGTGCAATCATTAAAAAGATGAGTGTTAGCAAGCGGTTAATTGGTCTGGTAGTCTAAGTCTTTCTTTAACCCATTTTGTTTCGAATTCAAATCATTTCTCTTTTGTAATGTAAATTAAAGTAGTATTATCGTTTTATTGAAAAAATTGTTAAAATTAAGGACTTTCAAGTTAGCTTTTGGTGGTGAAAAATAGTCACCACTTTCAAGCTATTTAATTTTGCACGCTATTTTACTTGATTTTATTTAAGTGAATTGTTTTTAGCACTCCAAAAATCTCATTTGGCACTCCAAACTTTTTATAATTAGAAAATATATATATATACTTTTGATGAGCGTAAAATGAGATTTTTAGAATACTAATAACATTTCCCTTATTCAATATGATTAGTTAAAAATAAAGAAAGAAGTGTAAATGAGTGATTATTCTTCCCCGACTTGCACAAACCCCACGCGAGAGGAATACAAACACGAACCTCGCATGCAGATCGTGAAATGCTATTAACCAAGGTACCAGTCCCTGGTGCACAACTTAACTCAGTGCACAAAATTATGGAGACAGGTGACCAAAATGGTCTAGATACTCAAAATCAAAGGTATTTTTTTGTCAGTATTGTTAACTGGCACATTAGTATTTGCATTCATGTCAAACATCTTGGATCACATCCCAGCCATAACTTCCTGCAATGGAAGAGAGATGATTGAAAAGCCCGGGGGTTCCGGGGTTTTGCAAATTTCAATCTTGTTAGAACAAGTAACAGAAGCAAGCAAGCAAAGCATCTAAAAATTTGCAAAAACCAATTTTCAACCTTCCACCCATTTTCTTTGATGATGCTGCAATTACAGATCCAGCAATTCTTACCTATGTATATGTTAAAATACAAGGAAATACAAATTGCAGCGACGACTTTGATACAGAGAGAGAGAAACGGTCTTAACTGAGCGTTTTGATCCAGAAGATGAGCCGTTTTCCAAAATCAAACAGCTCCATAACCCGGTTGAGACATACTGTGTCTGTGTATGAAACTGAAAGCTATTACCCATAAGGAGCAGATGTCAGAGACTTGCGCGAACCAGGACCCTCATGAGTGCCAGCTGCTTTGTTGGATAATCTACGCTTGTAGCGTTTGAGGACAGATGCCAGATTTTCTTTTCCCTTTGGGAAAGCTACATCACCGGCTGCTGTCCCTGTCCGGCCCTTTCGACAAGAGATTGCAATCTCCACATCCTTGATTATGTCTAGAAGCGTTACTGCAGTTGTGGATTTTCCCCTGGCTGGTTTAGCAGCAGGAGGTATTCCATTTGAAAATGATAAACTTGATTTCAGCTGGTGTGCAGCGGGAACTTGAAGGCAGAAGCATGGTGACATCAGAGAACGAGGCCTTGAAAATGCCGAATCAATAATCCCCTAGCATTAACACGATACAGAGTCAGTAACATTACTGAATTAGAAGCTTTGGAACCAAATATACATTTGAAGTCAATCTACTTGTATAAAGAGCACAAGTGCAAAGCAAGGAGACAAACTCCTGCAAAATTCACCGAAAAGTAAAAACTGTATTCCACGTAGCTTGCAACAAAGGGTTGTTTTCTAAGTTGTGTTCAAGGCAAGGTTTTCACTTCGGCTTGAGGAGAGTGTCAGAACCAATTCAGTCTATTTAGGGTTTTACTTAACTAGCTACGGAATTTTAATTTATTCTAGGATTTCAATTCATGTTGTGGTTTGATTTCATTTCTGTTATAGCCGCATTTGAGAAACAAATGTATTTTATTAGAGAGGGAATGTAAGTGTTTACCTGAAGCCGGTTGAGAACGTAGGTATATTTCCCCCATAGCTCTGGCCGGCTTTCCATAAGTGATAAATCAAGAATGCGGTGGATGCACCAAACCCCAAAGCTTACTACTAAATCTGCCTTCCATATACACCCCTCCCCACAATGAGGAACCGAGGAAAACATAAACTGACTCAAATCATTATTCTTCATTGCAGAAGCAGGCTTCCTATCTGAAGAATGGTACTGCGGTTCGCCCATTTGACCTGTTCGGTTTATCTCTCTAGTTTCAGCTTCATAAAGAAATTTCTCCCTTGCAGCCACACGATCAATTAGATCCTCATCAACCCCATCATTTTGCGTAAACAACCAGTCAGACCCTTCCAATTTCAAAAGCTTCACAATGCAATGCCTGAAAGACTGAAGCAGCTTGGCCTCTGAATCTGCAACTGAAGTTGTTTCTTGGTTTACGGAACCTACCCTATTACCAATTCCACTACCAATAGTACGATTATTATCAGCCACACCAAACTGCTCAAAAGGCTGTCTAGACCAGAGCGACCGTGTGTTAAAAGTTGAACTCTGTTGTGATGACAGAGAATTGTAGACTTTTGGAGAGAGTTCATCAAATGCCAAAGGAGCTCCTGTTCGCACCCCAGAATTTGAATACAAGGATGATTCATAACCGGTCATCCCAGCAGATGATCCATACCCAAGAGGACTTTCCCAGTTAGCATTTTTATCAGGCATGTAAAGCTCCCGATGAATGTCTGGTAAACTATGATATTTCTTTGCATTGGCTGGACTTACCACATTCTCAGCAATTCCAGAAGACCGTGGATCATGATACGGTCTTTCAGATTGCATTGGACTATTTCTAGATACTGTAAAGTTCTGAAAACTGGAGGCCTGACCAGATCCTAACCCATTTTGCAACTTCTGCCCCATGGTAAATGCAAGTGAATCTCTGTAGTTTCCAGCACCCAACGAAGAACCGGACTGTAGGACTGATGGCTCCATTTGACCATTCAAGTTATCAGAACTTTTGTCATTTGCCATTTGATTGAGATATGATGCAATCTGATAATCATGTACTATGGCTGGCTGGTAATCCCAACTCTCAGAAGTTGGGATACTGCGCACACTTGAATAGCGCCTCTCACCACTCTCAGAAGTTGGGACACTGCGCACACTTGAATAGCGCCTCTCACCACTCTCAGAAGTTGGGATACTGCGCACACTTGAATAGCGCCTCTCACCACTCTCAGTAGTTGGGATACTGCGTACACTTGAATAGCGCCTCTCACCAGAGCCAATAATGCTGCGGCTTGAATTTTGCACATAGGTGTCTAACAACTGCATGTGGCTAGGCAACAATGAGGAAGATCCCCTTTGGACCGCATATGACTCTAAACTGCTTTGAACCCTATGCTGCTTTGCAGACTCATATAAACTTGAGCTGATTAGAGAATCAGATCCTCTGCCTACTGCGGATGGAAAGAATCCAGAAGTTCCCTTTGGACTGGTATCAACTTTCAGCGAGGACGACACAGACTTTGAATCTGATCCCAACAGAAGGTCCAGCTTTTTAGCCTTTGCGTCTTGAATTACATTTCCATGGAAATCATACAGTTGTCCCCAAAATTCATCAAGCACAGCAGCCAGTTGACGTCTTGCAGCACGCCCCAACCCTGCTAATCTTGAAAGGCTTCCTGCACTACTTCCTCCATCATCACCTTTTCCACTTAGACTCCTAAATGATCCCGAGCCCTCAGAGGCCAATGGCGCAGTGCTCCCAGAAACCCCTTTTGATGATTCTTCAGGCTCCCAGGTATCTCCCTCATCATCATCTTTTTCAGTTGGTAAGTCTGCTTCAGCTTCAACAGTCTTCTCAATTGACTCTGTTGACTTGAACTTCAGTGTACTGGTGTCCTCCAATGTGACATCAGAAACATCATTAACAACAGTTGAGACTGGAAATGACTCCACTGCAGATGTGGATCCCTCCATGCGGCTTTTAGGGGAGCAAGGAAAGGTAATATGAGAATTATTATTCTCTGCTACAGTTGTTTGGAGAAGTTCCTGATCAGCCTCCATGATAGTATCAGGCAGATCCAGATCAAAATTATCAACTTCTGAATCAGCATCCAACCCAAGTGATGGTGATGGTTCATGGCTCTGGACACTTGCCTCTCTATGATATTGAGGTTCAGCTCTGTTAATATCTTCTTCATTTGTCAATGAATCTGGTGTACCCTCCATCAGTTCCCAGTTCCACACCTGAGCCTCTAATCGGACACTTGCAGATTTTAACGGGGTAGCTGCTAGCCAAATCATCAAACCAAATGATGCACAAGCAGTGAGGAATAGTAACATACTACTCCCGCCATGCGACCTCAAATTACCACCCCATTCACTATTCCCAAAAATCATTTCTACTACAAATATAATTTTCAATCCAAGCATCCCAATAAGAGTAATCAGGGATAAGAATTCAACAAATTGTGAAATTTTATGGGCACCCATTATTGGTCTTGAAGCAGCAATTCGAAAAATAGGGATCACGGAAGATGGTAGTAGCAGAGCTGCCAAAACTTGTGTGAATATAAGCAGTTGATACATTCCTTCGGCTCCTGAACTCCAAACAAAATAAAGGGCTGGAACAATGGCAATAATTCTGATAGTAGCGCAATGAAGCCAACCAGGAAGGTCCACTTGCAAAAATTCATTCAGGACTACATCTCCACCCAGACTCCAGCTTAATGTTGTGATTTGATTTGACAGAATGAGAACCAGTAAGAAGGAAGCCGGTACTATTGGACCCCAAAAGACCTACATAATTTCAGAAAAATATTAAATTGGCTCAGTATGCTGCATGATAGTGCAAGATTAAATTGGCCCAGGGGAAGAAAGTGCAACCTGTTCCATTAGCGACATTGCATCCTGAAACGCAAGTACAACAAGGCCAGAACTTGCCTCTGGACTGTAGAATAAATTTTCCGCTGAGGTCATAAGGACATAATTCACCATATAAACACCACTGAAGATGCATACTATGGCAACTAAATGGTTATGACACAAAGCACCCTTGGGAACAGTTGCTTGCTGCTGATATTGCTGAAAAAATAGAAAATTGGAGTTTCAGAGACCGTCACTGCAAATCAACTATCATATGAACAATTTTCAAGTAGTTAACAGTCCAGATACAGGAGGAGAAAGAACTTAGTGATGCAAGTTTATTAGTTGATGCACATGTTAAAATTGATTACTTTTGGCCTCCCTAGTCCAGAAAGAGAATATCAATCTCTTGTTACTGGAACTTTTTCTTTTCTATTTAGGAAAGAAGTATGGGCATGTGTAACTTGGCGGTCTCTAACAAACTGCAATGACAATAAAAAATGGAACCATTTGACCCTCTTAATTGCATTAGTTCATGAAGAAGTTATTTCAAACGAAAGGAATAGATGACTCAGCAACATGTCCTAAAAAGCAATTAATCTCCAAAACAAGAAAAAGATGGGCACTGCATATCCATGCATTAAATGTATATCTAAATAAGCCAAAGATGCACAGACAGACAGATAGACAGATAGACAGATATACAACAAGAGAATCAATGTGTGTGCATATGTATATTTAACAAAGATACAGATGCATGCATAAGCTCATATTCAGCAACATATGCATGGATGTGCAACGTAAATGCGGAGACTGAAAACAGGGAAGCGTGAGAAGCACAGATACCTGCACTATAGAAGAATGAAAATAAAGACTGTGAGGCATTATGCTTGCACCAAGAAGACTCATCAGTGCAAATGCACTCTCCCCACTCAGCTTTGTTAGCATCCCATTCATGGAACGGGGCATTTCTGGTTGACTGATAATTACTCCAAGAACAAAGGAAAGGAGTATGAATCCTGCAACATATATGCATAGGACCTTCGCCTTGCAAGTTTCCTGGTATATGGATACTCAATAATTATTTTAAACAATATTGCAAATGCGAGACTACAGAGAAATAAGTGCAAGTAACAGAACTTACCAGGAAGGAGGAAAGAAGAGGGTATAAAATGGCATTAACAGCAGTCAAAAAGACACAAGTGAACAAGTCCCAACCAAACAGAAGATTAAGCCCATGTGCGATGCCGAGGATCTAGTAAAATTAGTGCAATCATATGTTACAAGAATAACAAATTTAAATTCAACAATAATACAGATCATAACAAAATGCAACAGCTACAGCACAGTTTGGACAAATTGGGGTGGAGTAAGTTTCTGAGTATAGAGAAATTACCATGGTTAGGTCTGACAGAATTGCAGAAACCTCTGTTTGAATTCCTAAGGATATGCATGTGCCCTTGTCATACTCCTCACTGCATATCTTTTGACATTAACAAAATTCAAGAAACAAAAAGAAAATGTTAAAACTTGGCGGCTAACATAGAGGCTATGTGCACATGATTGTTTGTACGGAAGAGAGAGAGGCAGAGAGATCAAACAAACCAACTGCAGCCAATCAAATAAGAATATGCAACCAGAAAAGTTATCCTGGTTAGGACGCAGCTCGAAAGCATGACCGCAAACAGAGTATATGCATAAGTAGTAGCGTCTCCACCACTACCATTTCTAAGAAGAATAATGCATTAAAAACCCCTTAAATGAGAAAAATGATACCTGTGCAAGATCTCTTCCGGTGACTACACCAATCCGAGCTGACAAATAGTGACATAAAATAGCTGCAAAATTGAAAATAAGCATCAATGCTGCGAGGTCAGAGCCAAAACGGGCACCTGCTTCAGCAGTTGCTGCCCACTTTCCAGGGTCAATATATCCAACTGAAATCAGAAGCACAGGTCCAACAACAGGAAGCAACCGCTGTAGAACACCCGGCATAATGTTAGCATTAGGATTGGTGGATTCCATAGCTATGGACTCTAGGAGAAACCAAATTTCCAGTGCAATGAATTACAAATGGCCTTCCTGAACTACTATGCAAAACTAGACTCACGAGCTGAGGTAACCACTGCTTGAAAAGGAAAAGAAAGATAGAAGCACTTTAACTGCAGGAGTGAAAAAAGAACTAGCACCAACTGATTATGCCACAATACATGAACCCAATTTACTGTCTTTGGAGGACATAACTAGGTAAAGAAAGTGCAACCAATGACGATGGTGAGTTGCGCAGGCTATTCCAATACACTTGCGCAGATCAAACCTAACTTTTCTAAATGGCTACTGCATTGTAAACTTTAGCCCATTCAATCTACTGAGAATAAGCAGAGTGTCCATCCAATCCTCGCGAAACTTTGATCCAACTACTAGAATTACAGAGCACAACTAACAACAGTCACAACTCCAGCCATGGAACGAACTTCAACCGCTCCAATCATTCTGTACTCTGCCCTTGGCGTCAATCCTGATCCACAAAATCACATTAGTTTGATGCACCGAAGAAAAGGGCTAGTATCCAAATCAATGTAATATCACAACCTATTTTTATGACTAATTCAAATTTTAACATCATGAGTAAGCACATTAACCATAAACAATTCCACCTCCATAACATTTTTATCTTTCAAAAATTTGGTCAATCGAAATACTAGAACAGAACAATTGAATACTGGTTTGGTTGTGCTTATAAAAGTGGTTATCAAAAAGAACTGAGCTCAAAAAGATGTTCGGTAAACATTTAAAAACAGCTTATTTTCACAGTTTTAGATATAAAAAAAAAACTAAGAACGTGAAGTAGAAAAAATAAATTTATTCTCACACAGAAGCAATTTTGTTAGCACAGCAATACCAAACCAGTACGAATCAACCACTACAAGAATCCAATAGCAAACAAACTCCAAACAACATACTGAAGCAGAAATGCAAAAACCCATCTCCAAACCCATGTCAGATCCTTCCCCAACGTTACAAAACAAAACCAAACATAAACAGAATCAACATGCACATAAAAGCTCCAAAACAACAATAACTCAACGGTTGAAAGACATCCCAAAACCCTAGAATCCCAGTACGATGAGAAGAACACCAGAATCCATTGCCATGGATCTCAGGCACCAAGACAGAAAAAACCCAAAAGCCCATTTACACAAAAACCGAGGAAGAAGATACAAAAGGGGTTCAATCAATTGATCAATCAAAGTCAAAACCACAGACAGTTGGTTCCTTTGGGTCATCAGCTTTTAGGGTTTTCGAAATGCTACAGCTTACCTCAAGCTTCCTCTGTGAGGTTTCCCTTCCAGTTATATTGTTTTGTTTCAGTTTCTCTGCCAATCTCTATCTCCTAATCTAGAGTCCTACACAGGCAGTAGATCTCAGAGGACTTTAAAGAGAAACGGCTCAATTTTCCTGGCACAGAGAGAGAGAGAGAGGGAGAGAGAGAGAGAGAGAGAGAGAGAGAGAGAGAGATAAATTATGGGTGGGGTTTCAAGGCCATCTTGAAGAGAGAGAAAGGAAGACAGATAGTGAAAGTGAGGGATTGAGGAAAAGTTTCTTAAAATGTGTCTTTTTTCTAATAAATATTAAAAATTATAATTATAATTATAATACAGATGGAAAGGTCCAAAAATCAGTTTCTACTTTTATTTATGAAATCATGTATTGCTTCCTATTTTTATTTTCTTTCTTTCTTTCATGTGGATTTTTAAGAGAAAATATGGAGTAGTTAGTAAGAATTTTGATGTGACTGCTCAGAGGAGATATTCATTCATTCTTTTTGAAACTTGATGCAAATTTACACGGTTTGGACATAAACTATATGTTTTCTACAAACATTCAGTGATGCAATTCATTTTCACTACTTAAGTGCTATCTCAAAAGAGTTTTTTGTTTCAGTTATTTATTTTCCACACACTTCAAAGATTTTCAACTATAGATCGGTACGATACCCGCTATAAATCCACATTTATCGACATAATGAATAACAACCGTTAGTATACACAAAGAAAACCGATACTAGCATTTACTTTCTTTTGAAGCTATCATTTTAGAAGTCATTAATTTAAACCAATGCATTTACTAACTGATCATATTATGAATTTGTTGAGGACATCCGATAAAATTGGAACAATGTTGTGAATGTGTACATGGCAATAGAGGTTTATTACTTTTCTTCCTGTCTATTGTTTTTAATCATAATTTCTAAAAATATTTGTACATGGAATTAATTAAAAGTATTCCTCTTAGCATCCGTAATACCAAAGATCGACTCATATGGTATTTTGAATGGAATGGAAAACTTTTTTGCTCGGAGTGCTTATCATTTAGCACGTCATGGTACAGTGTTAATGGGGGTGGAATCAGGACGCTTGAGTTTGAGTAGGGGCGAGTGTGGAAGAGACTTTGGGATGCTAGAATTCCTGGTAAAGTGAAGATATGCATATGGAGGGCTGTTCTTGATGCTCTCCATACTCGCACCAAGTTAGAGCTATTGGAGAACAATTTAGAAACAACAAAATAACAGAAATACAGAATCGAAATACTTATACTTTATTATTCAAAACTACTTGCAATACATAATACAATTACACAATAAATACAAAGATTATAATAAGGGTAAATTACAATTTCATACCTCAGGTTTGGGGTCTATTTCAATTCCTTACAACATCTTTAAAACATTTTACTTTCATACCTTAAGTACTATTTTATTTCAAAATAATACATCCGTTACATTTTCTAGCCATTGATCCGTTAAATACTAACGTGGCTGCCAAATGTCTACCACGTGGCAAATAAAATAATTTTTTAATTTTTTTTTTAAAATCCGAATTTTCTCAAAAAAAAAAATTTGAAACCCACATCTGCAAGAACAAGAACAAGAAGAAGGAGGAAAGGAGCTGGGTCGAGGTGGGGGAGGGGGGACAGGTTGAGGGTCGCGGGGGGCAAGACGCCAGGTCGGGAGGGGGAAGGGGGTTCTGGGTTCTTCTTCTTCTTCTTCTTCTTCTAGGTCACTAGGGGGGGGGGGACAATTTTTTTTTCTTTCTTCCTCCCTCTTCTTCTTATTCTTCTTCTTCTTCTTGCAGATGTGGATTTCAATTTTTATTTTATTTTTTTTATTTTTATTTTTTTTTATTTTGAGAAAAGTCAGGTTTTTTAAAAAAAATTAAAAATTTATTTTATTTGCCACGTGGCAGACATTTGGCAGCCACATGGCATATATGTGGTAGCCACGTCAGCATTTAACGGATCAATAGATGGAAAATCTAATGGATGTATTATTTTGAAATAAAATAGTACGTGAGGTATGAAAATGAAATATTTTGAAGATGTTGTAAGGAATTGAAATAGACCCTAAACCTGAGGTATGAAAATGTAATTTACCCTTATAATAATACTAACTTGAATGAATCGAAGGTAGAGGCTAGCGCAAAAGCTATGTCATTCGAACAGTATTTATATCCCACTCTTGTGCTTGTGGTTTTACAATGTCTGCTCGACCAGGATACAACAACCTAATTTTACAACCCGCACTGGATTATAGAATTCTAACGAATTGTTTTGTGTGTTTACACTCTAAGAATTTTGTACGGAAGAAAGGATATCTGTCAATGGAACTGAGGACTCCAGTTATATAGGCTCTTTCATACCTCTTCAAATACCTTTTGGATATATCTGAAGCTATACAACTCTTTCCAAAGAGTTGTGTCTATTAATCAAAACGTTTTTAATTAATTTAATTAAAAACTTAATTCGAAATTAAAAATAATTAATCAGATTAATTTTAATTCCTTGGCCCCAAGTGCCCCAAGACCCTTGTCTTGATTAATTAATATTAATTTATATTAATATTATGTATAATCATTAAGCCTAATCCACACAATTAATGGCCCAAATCTCAATCCTCATTCCGAATGGTCCAACACCTAATCACTAATAGAAAGGACTTGACCTATATCAAAGCCTTTTGACAAATGATTGTTTCCCGATGTGGGACAAGAGGAGCTCAAAACTCCATCAAGAGCGACTACGTTTGCTTCAAATTGTAGAATGTATCTTTTGTACATGGAAGCCTGAGACAATTGAGCATGTGCTTCGCGATTGTGATATGGCTGCAGCGGTTTGGTTAGCAAGTGTTGGACTTCAAGTGCATGATGCGCAGCGACTAAGCATGTGCGATTGGTTAATTAAATGTGCTGAAAGTTCCTTGAATACTATTCTGGAGTTGATGTTCATGACCAAATGGAGCTTGTGGAAAGCTAGAAACGATCTTATTTGGCGCAAATCTCTTACACCCCTGTGGAGATATTCCTATGTGCCAAGAGCTGGTTACTGTCATATCATCAATGGCATGCGCCACCAAAGTCGAAGATGGTGAGGACGAGGCAGAGGTGGAAGACTCCTAATAATGGTTGGGTCAAATGCAATTTTGACGGAGCTTGGAACGAAAGGACAAAACAGGTGGCTTTGGTGTGGTTATTCGTGATCATAACGGTAGTTTTTTGGCTGCTACTTCTGGGAACCTTGAGAATGTCTGTTCTCCTCTGCACGCTGAGCTCCTGGTAGCGACACAAGCTGCGATATTTGTCCAAGAATTGCCTGATTCTAACGAGGCAATATTATTATAAGGTGACTCTAGTATTGCAATGGCTGCTTTGAACAACAGGAGCGGAGATTTTTCTTTTCTTGCTCCTCTAATCAATGATACCAGAGAGTTTCCTCAAGGGTTTTGCTCAACTAGAGCTGAATCATGTCAGAAGAGAGGCGAACAATGTTGCGCATAGATTGGCTCGCTCAGGTGTTAGGAGAACTACTATGGTTTCGTGGTTTGAAGCTCGTCCGGATTTGATTCTAGATGGTCTTTTGGTAGATATCCTTCTGTAATTTTAGTACGTATTGAGGATAATTTTTGTGCGGGATACTCTTTGTCTTTTTGACTGGGTTGAAAGCCCCGACAAGGTTTTTATTGAGACCTAGTTATGCACCCTATTCTCCTTTTTGTACATGTCTTTGTCATCTTAATGAATATCGTATTCTTTTCATAAAAAATCATAATTTCTAAAAAAATAAAAAAGAAAACAAAAGTGATAATAAATGTTCCATATAGGAGAGTTTGCTAGTTGGATTGCTCTCTATAGGAGAGTGCTTGGTTTTAATATTTTTTTTGGTGTGCAACCTCTTTTGGATCTATGTTTCAAGGGTGGAGTTATTTGATTTGCTAGATCTACTTCATTTGGTGTTTTGGGATCATAGCAGTGATGAGATGATGCAATTGACCATTGGCATTGTACTTCCTATCCTAATTTATGGTTTGAGATTTTATTTTCACAAGATCTCCCTGTAACACGATGTTTAACGGTTTTATTGATATGTACAATAGTGCCCAAATTTGAATTCACATTATTGTAGGGGAATCATGTGAAATCAAAATTTCAAACCATATTATTGCTAATCTATTGTGAAACTAAGCACATTCCCTCCCCCTTAGTATAGATAATATCGCTTGTTCAAAATAAAAATAAAACAACCAAAGATCATGTGAAAACAAAATCGAACCTAAAACTTCTCACTTACAACAAAACTTGTAAGTGAGAGGTTTTAGGTTCGATTGTTACCAAAGGTAAATTTGAACGACACTAGCCCATTGTAAGGTTAAGCACATCCATTTTCCTTTAATATAGATAATATCGTTTATTAAAAAAAAATTAAAAATTAAAAATAAAACTACGTAACGGTGTAGCAATTACACCAAAAAATTGTTTCCTTGTCACACACCATTAATTGTTATAAATCTTCCTACAACCAAAACGGGAAATTTCTAAATTTGGTATTTTAAAACCGTTAATAATGACTTTGACCACATAAAAATGGGGGGAAATTATGATTTCCCAAAAAAATAAAATAAAATAAAATAAAAGCCACAATAATATCCAACAATCCCCATGAATGGCAAAATAAAGCACAAAGGGAAGCAAAATAAAAGCTCAATAATATTTATGCAAAAGCCAGTACGTGCAGTTACAATTTAATCAATGCTTCGAATTTTTTATTTATTATTATTATTTTTTTAATGTAGATTTTGTTAGATTAAATGTTAGAATAGTCATTAGCTAAGTTTGAACTTATATCATCATGCAAAAGTTCAACACTTTTTCACTACTATCGTAAAAAATCACCTGTTCAATGCTTCGAATTCAAGGCATGGACATTGCCACATTTCCAAAACATGGCAATGATAACTAACATCATATACACAAATTTGGGTTCACTTTTATTGTGAAGATAATATTTCCAACGGTCAACGATTAGCAAATTTTGACTGACCAATGGTTGAGTGCCATCTTACAATCGTCTTTCTATGGAGGAAAGCAAACTACCAGATAAAGGCCAAGAAAGGAAAGAGCTCGTGATCCTAGGTTTCATTTTTTTCAGGTCGTCTTATCTTTTTGACGATTGGCTTTCCACATCATCCTTCCAATTTTATGGGATGTTTCGAAAGGACAAGGTGTTAGAAATTTTGAGCAAAGAATAATTGTTACGCTCTAGTTTTTATTTTTGTACAATGTAGAACGAGAACTAGGGAAGAGGATGAGGAATCGAAAATGACAATTTAACGTCAAAGCAGGGGCGAAGCCATTAAGGAACCAGAATGGTTTCGGGTCTATTCTAACTACGGTCTAAGAAATTATTCGGCAACTTCAAGCCTGCAATTGTCGTGAGACATGAGAAAGAATGTGGATTGTTCATCTGGAAGAAGTTGAATCGAATGACTCTATCGTTCTCTGGTTCTAACAATTTTGTTGTTTTATCATTTTGGCTTAGTAAAACAGTGAGTTTGTACATGAGAGTTTTAAAATAGACTTTAAAACTATTTCTAAAGCAACCTAATCAGCTATTATTTGCAAACCTCCTTTTGAGCTCTTTCTACCAAACGATGTAAACCAAAATTTTCTTCTATGCTCCTTGTATGTTTATTTTTTTCAATTTTTAGTGTTTACCCTGCTCTCTACCTCTCATTGAGTTGTATAGCACAAGTTTTTTTATTCTCTCTATTAATTTTCATGGGAACTTCAATTTTGTGAAGATTACTTCAATTGTTTATGTTATGAGTTAAAAATACATAAAAATTCCATACGTATATGAAAGACCCTCCTTCACATAAAATCTTGAATTTGCGTCAAAGTATTTGTCCTCCTCATCATTCAATGCTAAAAACATCATCACTTAATGTTGGTAAAATTATCACCTAACACCAATGATCTAACTGATCTCTAATTTTTAAAACGTTAGGTAGTTATTTAAAATATTTTAAAAAATTAAGACATTTAAAATTACCCCAAAGGTTTTTTTTTTTTTTTTTTTTTTTTTTGGTCAAACGATAGATTTTGTTAGATTATGTGTTAGATTAGTTACCGACATGGTTTAAACCCATGCCATTATGCAAGGCCTCAACATATTTCCACTACTGTGGTAAATAACTACCCTAAAGGATTGAGTAGTTATCTCTACTATCTCCTCGACCAATTGGTGTGAAACCCTAGAGTGCGCCGGCGCATCATTGGCTTACTGAGAAGGTTAACAAATTATTGGTTGTGGAATTGGTTTGCCGTGCGATAGTAGTGCAGTACAGAGATTGGCGGTGTGCCCTGGTTTGTGCATAAGGGCGGTGGTGTAGGTTTTGCGACTTGGGCGAAGACAGGACTGCATAATATGGAGGGCTTAGTGATGAAGTTTGGGAGTAGTCTCTTCTTGTCGGAGAAGGAGAAAGGCGGGATTAAGATCGGGAAGAAGGATGTGGAAGGTGCTTGATAGGGTTTCATCACAGCATCGTTGTGGAGGTTTTCTCATTGAAATCTCTCAATGATAATGTTTTTATTGACCAGTTTACGAGTCTGTGGAGAGGAAGGGTGGGCGTTTCCATTAGGGCTCTGGGTGGGGCACGCTTCATGGCTCGGTTTGTGGGACAGCGGGACATGTATCGTGTGTTAGAGGCGGAGTAGCCACGGCTGTTCAGGGATGATCTGGTGTTAGTTGTTAATGGGGCTAAGCATGGGCATTGGATTGATCCATTACACTTGGTAACGATGTGGGTTCAGTTGCATAATGTTCCACCACTTAACATGACGAAAGTCGTCGCCAAGACAATCGACGGTGTGCTTGGTATAGTTGTTAAGGTGGATAAAGATGATGGTAGGGATTCTATTGGGAGGTTCTATGTGTGAAAATTACCTTTAATGTCAGGGAGCCGCTTATGAGAGGAACAAACGTTGAATTCCCTGATGATGAAACAGTGTGGGTGGATTTTCGGTATGAGGGGCTCCCTAACTATTGTCTTATTTGTGGTAAGATGGGCCATGTCACTCGATGGTGTAAAGAGGAAAGACTGGGGGAGGAAGTCTTGGAGGTTGAAACGGAGTATTTGGTTGCGTTCAAGGGCCTCGATGCGGAATTTGATTTGAGAGGGAATTGCCTGGGGTGAGAGGAGATGGTCAACGGGGACAAAGAAGGAGGAATGGGTCGTCATCTTCATCTACTGGGCGACATTATGGTAATGCAAATGAGGGTAACTTACGGGGCAGAGGTGCGCTTGAGGCGGAAGAAAAGAAGAGACAAATGTTAGAGCGGGAGAGAGCCTTTGATGCTGGACTCATTGGGCCATGAAGGATTGTTGCACCTGGTGTGGGGTCAGTAGAGTTGATGAGTCATCCGGAGGAGATCGAGGATAATGGCCGGAATCCTAAAGGGATCCAACGAAGTAGGGCTATTGATTTAAATATGCCACTCATGGAAATGGTTGATGAGGTGTCTGCTCAGGTACTAGGAAGGTCCGGTGTCGAGAAGAATGTGGAGCAAGTATTTATATCTCAAGACTCAGACCCGTTTAATCTCCTACCCATCATTGAGGTTGTTTCAAAGGAAATGACGAAAAGGAATTAGGAGGATGATGGGGATGATTTGGCGGTATTGGAGGATGGTTTGGTTCGTGGGCATAAGATACAAAGGTCTATTGTGGACCATGTGGAGGTCACCTGCGAGGGGTCTCCGCGATCACCATGAAACTCATATACTGGAACTGTCAGGGTATTGGGGGGGACCTGACAGTTGCCGATCTTGTGGAACAGAATCAACTTCACTCTCCCGAGGTAGTGGCTTTATTAGAAACTAAGAATAATAGTAGGAGGTACCGTTACTTAAAGCGTAGGCTAGGCATGTCGTGTATGCATGCTATTAAGCCTAGGGGAATTGCTGGTGGTATGTGCTGCGAAGGATGTGGTATTGGTAAAATATGGTGACTTTTTTATTGAAGTTCTAATTGAGGATGGGGTGAGGCACCTTAGTTGGCACTTGGTGGTTGTGTATACGAGCACGGAAGAACGCAAAAAGGTACAACAAATTGAGGTGTTAATGACACAGTTAGCATGCTTTCCGGAGCCATGGTTGATAATGGGGGATTTTAACGACTTGCTATTAGAATCAGAGAAGGTTGGGGGGAATGGAAGGACTACTTCGAGCATGCGAGTTTTTTGTTCTTTTGTGGCTCAAGCGAGGTTATTAGATTTAGGTTTTCAAGGGTACCCGTATACATAGCGGAATAGACGAGAGGATGGTTGCATTCAGGAAAGATTGGATCGTGCGCTGGCCAATCATGATTGGATTCAAGGGTACCCGTAAGCTGTTGTGAAATATATGGTGTTAAAGGGATCGGATCATGCCATGCTAGTTTTATTTACAAAGGTGGACCAACCCAGGCATGCAAAACGCTTTATGTATGATTCACAGTGGAATATGGATCCAAAATGTGGTGAGGTTGTACGTGTATGCTGGGAGGATGCTCACGGCGGAACCCATGCACTTAATATCTTACATAATCTTTGAAGGGTTAGGAATGGTTTAATGACGTGGCGGAAAAAAGAGGGGCAGAATGACCAAAAGATCTATCGCTTAAAGGAAGTTCTTAGTGAGGCGTATCAGCAACCAATGTTTGATGGTCTTTGGATTCGAGGTTTGGAAGAGGAATTGTCACGGGCAATTAAAAAGGAAGAGATTTATTAGTGTACGAAGTCTCGAGTGCAATGGTTACGAGAAGGGGATAAAACACTTGGTTTTTTCATGCTCAAACTTTGAAAAGGAGAAGGCGGAATACCATTCGGGGACTAGAAGAAGAGGATGGGACATGGTGTATGGATATGAACCGAATCCATGGTATTGCCATTGAGTACTTTACATCTCTATTCACCACGGATAACCCAACGAATTTTTTAGAGATCCTACAATGTGTGCCGACTAAGGTAGGTGAAAAGGACAATACCTTATTGATTGCCCCAGTGACCGATATGGAGATTGAAACGACTATTTATCAAATGCACCCAACAAAATCACCAGGTCCGGACGGGTTCAATGCGGGTTTTTATCATCACCATTAAGAGACGGTTGGGGGAGTTGTTATTGGTATGGTAAAATCCTTTTTTAGCTCAGGAAAAATGTTAAAAGACTTGAATCATACTAATATTATGCTTATTCCTAAAGTGGCTCACCCTACGAAGATGTCCCATTTCCGACCGATTTCTCTTTGTAATGTGGTGTATAAATTAATTTCTAAAGTTCTAACGAATAGACTGAAAAGAGTTCTCCCTAAAGTCATTAGTCCAAATCAATTAGCATTTGTGGCAGGAAGGCAAATTTCTGATAATATCTTAGTAGTGCATGAACTTCTACATTCTATGTAACATGAGAATGAGGAAGGTCTTGATTTTATGGCAATGAAATTGGATATGGCAAAAGCTTACGATCGGGTTGAATGGTCATTTTTGGATGCTATGTTGCATAGGTTGGGTTTTGAAGATATGTTCTGCCATTGGGTGATGGAGTGTGCTCAAACTGTCTCTTATAGTATGGTTGTGAATGGAGAGACAACGAGTTTTATAAAGCCGTCAAGGGGAATTCGACAAGGCGATCCATTATCACCATTTCTCTTCCTTATATGTGCTGAAGGCTTTTCATCTTTACTCCATAATGAAGAAAGGTTGGGACGTATTTGAGGTATGTCAGTAAATGCTTCTGCCAAGCCTCTATTACATGTGTTTTTTACAAATGACTCAATTTTATTTTGCCAAGCTACGGAGATTGAGCTGTACAATGTTAAACTGTTGCTTCAACGGTATGCGGAGGGATCTAGACAATTCATCAATCTAGAGAAAAGTTTGGTACACTTTAGTGTGGGATGTTCGAAAGGGCTGAAAGCTCATCTGTCGCAGATATTGGGGATTAGGCACCAAGAAGGGTTTGGGAAGTATTTGGGTATTCAAGCTGACTTTGGAGCTTTGAAGAAAAAGGTGTTTGAAGAAGTACGGAATAAACTGGACGAAAGAATCAATGGTTGGGCAGAACAGTTTTTGTTGATAGCTGGTAAGAAGGTGCTTATTAAGAGTGTTGCAGCGGCTTTACCAATTTATACCATGTCATGTTTCCAGTTGCCTATTCAATTGGCAAAGGAAATTGAACAAATTATAGCAAGATTCTGGTGGTGGGATTAGAAGACAAAAAAGGGTGTTCATTGGCTTGCTTGGAAAAAAAGTGGTGCATAGGAAGACTGATGGAGGTCTTGGCTTTAAGGAAATTATTGATTTTAATCTAGCAATGTTGGCTAAGGTGAGATGGCACTTGCTTTGTAATCTGGAGTTGCTTTTGGCTAAAATTCTTAAGGCTAAGTATTATCCTAATTCGTCATTCCTTGAAGCACCAGTGGAATGAGGAACTTCATAGGGGTGGAAATGAATTCTTCAAGGGGGAAAGTATTGAAGTCTGGTATACAATGGCGGATTGGCAATGGAAGAAGTATTCATGTAATTGAGGATCCTTGGTTGCCCACACCGAGAACATTCTAACCTATTTCAAGACATCTGGAGATGCCTATGTTGGTTGGTGATCTGGTGGCCAGTGGCGGTACATGGAAAGGTGAGGTCATCCCGAGGTGTTTTAATGCCGATGAAGCACAAATTATTTTGAGCATGCCGTTGAGTCAATTTGGATGTCCTAATCGTATCATGTGGCATTATACTCGAAATGGGGTCTATTTGGTGAAATCAGGATATTTGGTAGCCTAGGAGATGAACAAGAATGGAGAACTTGGACGGAAAGGGGTTGGGCAATCTAGTAAGAGTGATAATGTGGACTCGATATGGAGGGAGATTTGGAGTTTGAAGGTTCCTCCTAAGCTCCGCCATTTTATATGGACAGGATGTTAGAATATACTTGTTGTCCGTACTAACCTGTAATGGAGAGGGATTCATCTGAATACGTGCTGCCCATTTTGTGATTGTGAGGAGGAAACATAGGTACATATTTTCTTCAAATGTTCCTTTGCTCGTGTCTTTTGGTTTGGGTCCCCGATCCAATTAGATGTGAACACGATGGTGGGAAATGATTTTATGCAATGTTGGAATTGGTTGTGTACGAAATATGGTAAGATGGAGGAGGCTTATGTGCTTATGTGTTGGGTGGTGTGTGGTTTATGGAGAATATGGAAATGTCGTAATAGTGTGGTGTTTGAGAAGACAGTGGTAAAACCCAACATGGCAATACGTTTACTCCGACAACAATGGGAGGAGATTGTGGGATGTGATGAGGATATGCAGCCATGTAATAGTTCTGGGCATCTTGGGCGAGGGATGATTGTGAATGGGTGGGTAAAGCCACCGTTTGGGACATTAAAAATTAATTGTGATGGAGTATGGTGTAATCGTACTAGAGTGGGAGGATATGGGTGGGTAGTGAGAGATTTTGTGGGTATATTTAAAGGTGCGGGTGGTGTGGGGAAGGTTCTATGTGGTTCGAGCATCTTGGCAGAAGCAGAAGCTCTTAGGCTGGCGGTCATAGCTTCTGTGGAAAGGGGATTTCGCATTCTTCTTGCGGAAACTGATTCCAAGGTCCTTGTGGATATGCTTTTGGGTAAGCTGCAACCTGAGGCAACCATGGAAGCTATTTTGTGGGATATTAATTTTATTAAACAACAATTTTGTTCTATTGAGTTTATTTACACTCCGCGTGCCTATAATGAGACTGCGCATCTTATGTCACACGTGTGGGGGGTGTGCATTCTTGGGATGTGTTTGAGCCTGAGTGGTTGTTTAACACTCTAGCGTCTGATGTAAACATTTCAATTTCTATTTAATAATATCTACTCTTTGACAAAAAAAAAAAAAAAAAAAAACTCTAATTAAAACAGAACATAAATAAGAAATATGAGATAAAAATGTAATTTCATATAACCAGATTTTGCTATTTGTTTTCAAAGCCTCACCTAAATAAAATAAAAAAATTCACGCACTTAATGTGTGCCCATATGCTAGTCTTTATTAATCCAACAACTTAAAGTATCACCCCAAAGGTGGAAATAACATGCATTAATTTGTCGTTAAAGTTTCCCCTCTCTCTCTCTCTCTCACTAATTCTCTATCTTCACAGTATCACCCCAAAGGTGGAAATAACATGCATTAATTTGTCGTTAAAGTTTCCCCTCTCTCTCTGTCTCACTAATTCTCTCTCTTCACCTAGTCGCTGGCCATGCAATGCATCGAACTGAAATACCTGTCCCACAAGCCCTATCCCTTCAATATTATAATTTAATTATACCGTATCATTTCATTATTATAATTTAATTATAAAACTGAGAAACCAATATTATATCTAAAAAACTCAAATTAATGCTCATACCAATGAAACAAGAACGATCTGACTTGTTGATGATGAACATGTACATTGAACTTCAATCATCCAACTCCTTTGAAGTTAACTAGATTATACTTCTTAATTAATTATTTAATTCATTGTTCATAGGTTCAGATAACATTTAATTATTAATTAATTAATATTCCTGTTAAAATTCAGAGTTTGAAGCATTTGAAGGAGACCACCATGGCTCCAGGAATCTAGTTAAACCACTCTTTACCAGATTCAGATTTTTTGGGTTTTGTAGCAAAAAAATTTAATAAGTGAGTTTAATTAGGCAATGCCTTGTGATAATTCAGATTCTGGTTCATTGTATCTGCATAATTCCAGAATATGATCAATATGCAACTGTCTTAATTTCTTGATTAATTTTAGTCTTCAATTGGGTCATGAGTTTTCAAATAAACGTGCTTGATTTCATTCGTTAAAAATTTTCGAAAGTGTTATTCCTAGTTCATTTTCCCTAGCGATGAGTGTCCCCACAAACAACATAGGGAGTTCACTGTTACCTGACGAGTCTCACGTATAATATTATGTCATGTTGAGGCAAGAGCTTAGTAATATTTTCAATTAAACATATACTTTCATACAGGTGATATTGGGGAACAGAAAATATCAAACATAGATTTTTGGATGCATAAGTGAATTTTCTTAAGCAGTCGAGCTAAAGCTCCTTTTATATTGGAATGTATTTACATTTCTCTTCTTTTAATTTTAGGTTTTAGAAAGTACCATCGAACTACATATTGAGAAAAAACATAGAAAAACTAATAAAAATGACTTGAAAACTTTGAATTTTAACAATAAAAACAAAATAAATGGTAAAGTGAATAGTACCAGGATTGACTTTTTAGTGTAAAAATGTGATTTTTTGTTAAAGTGAACAGTATCATGGGCTTGTTCAAACTCCCAAAAAACTTTTAAGTTTGTAACTTGTATATGTTTATCTCTTTTATCACAAATAAGGTCATGTAATGTGAGAAATAAATTACAAGAGAGTACCTCATTGAAACTTTATGATACATTAATACATGAACCTATAACGGAAGAGACAAAGAGATGAATATATGCAATTCGTTTCAGATCACAACAATGCGTTGACCTACTAAAAAGTTCAATGCCGAGACTGGTGTCTCGGCGCGTACTATTTTACCGATCTATGCATGCAAAACTCAAAATGCATCAATGATCAAGATCAACCGCCAAATACACCATCATTTTAATTGAAATGGATTTCAACACCAATAAATCATCACTTGATTTATCATGTCAGCAACTTTGACAGCTTTAGGCTTTAGCCTTTAAGTAGGGACAAAGATTATCTTCTCTCTTTTTTTCCCTCTCTTTCCCTCTCCTCCTATTTGAACGCTCAGGATTCCATCTTGTGGAGAGAGAAGAAAAAAAAAACTGTGAGGGGAGAGGAGGGAGGCAAGGGAAAAAGAAGGGAGGGGAGAGAATCCCTATCCTTAGCAACTCCAGCCCAATCCAATCCCCTAGGCTATAGGTCATCAAACTCCCTTCCATCTCCCCTCCCCAAAAAAACCTCCAATCCATTGGGCTCTAGGGGAGCCCGACTTCTCCCCCAAGCTCGAATTGATAGGCCTAGCACCTGAGCTATGTGACATCAGTCATGATGAATAATTTTATTGCACTAGAAGAATGGAAAACATGCCCCAATGGGTGCGCGTCTTTGACAAGAAATGAGCGTCTGAGGCATGCGTGCAGGCACACTAATGGCTCTGGGATAGGGCAATGACGTGGCACAATTTAAACCGTTTGATTTGCCGATCAACGGTCCAAAATTTTCAGCTTAAAAAAAATAAGAAATGTTACCGTTGGCTACCTGTCACAATTTGGGTTGTTGGGTTTCAATTTGTTTTGTAAACCAATAATCAAGATTAATTAAGTTAATAAAAAAATAATTAAAAATACAAAAAAATAATAATTTTTTTCTATAAATATCTAGCCATGCTCTTTCACCTTACATAATCATAGCATGTGGTGCTACAGAGTTTGCTAAAATTCTCCTCGAAAATTTGTCCACAAACTTTTGTATAATGACATGTGGCGTGATAAAAATGGTAATTAAAAATAAAATTATCTTTTATTATTTTATAAAAAAAAAGTAAATATGAATTGTTTAGGCTATTTAGTTTAAAGGTGAAAGTGCAGTTGGTCTTACTATTCATTAAAGAGAATTACTGTTTACTAAAGACGAGAATTGAATTGCCCATAGCAAAGAAGGATTTTAGGGGTGAAATTGCTCTAAGGCCTGGTTTGGTACTGAGGTGATTCTGAAAAAAGCTGGTATAAAAAAAAGTTGGGGAGCTGTTTTTGTGTTTGGTAAACATTCAGCTTTAGCTTTTTTTCACAGTTTTGAGTGAAAAAAAACCAAAAACAAGAAGCTGCAAAACCCAGCTTTAAAAAACTGGCTTTTTTTTACATCCGTTTTACATAAAAGTTTACTAAACACTATAATACAGCTTTTTTTTCTTTCAAAAGCACTTTTACAAAAATGTTTACCAAACACTCTGCTGCTTTATTTCACAGCCGTTTATTCTCACAGTATAGCAGAAACAATTTTTTTTTCAAAGCACAGCAATACCAAACCAACCCTAAGTAACGCGGAAATCCACGACCTCCGTTGCAGTATATTACCTTCCTTTTCTGGACAAACTTCCTTAAGTAGAAGGAGGGAGGGCATTTCTTTCACCATCTCCAGTCACGTTCCTAACTCCTAAGTGGCTGGCAATTACTTTGCTTAACTACCGAACACGTGGACCGTGGACCAATATTGTTCCTTAATTGCTTACAGTTAAGCCGTAATTATAAAGTAAAAGCCTCTACTTTTTCTGACACGTGGACTTAAAACCAGACTCTATTTTGGCAGTTTCTGCATCCATTTCTTTCTTTCTCTTTCTTTTTCCATCACTCATCCAGATATTGTATTGACAATGAATTTCAGGATTTTAATTTTGGGGTTTTTTGATATGGGTCCAAAGTAATTAAAAATGGACCTATTTCAAAAGTCAAAAGTCACTAAAAATTGGATTTATTTTAAAAGGTGGCTTATAAAATTGGACCTATTTCAAATTTTCCCTTTAATTTTCAACTTTCTATAGAAAAAAAATGAGAATTTTGAGTTTTTATTCTATTTTATTGAATTTATGAATTCCGATCAGTCTTTTATTGGAATTTTTCAAATTTATCACAAATTTGAGAATTTCAATGCTTTTAATCTTTAACTTTTTTTCTTTTCCTTTTAACTAATTTTTGGTCTTTTTATTTGTTTCCTCACCAGTGTGTAATCATTAATCCGTGACATTTTGTTTTCCATGAATGCTGTGTCTGATCTGGGAGTGTCGATGTTCTGGGAGTGTCAATTAAACATCATTGTTCATGCATAATATATGTGTCCAATTTTGTTTTGGTCTACATTTGTCCACTTGCATTATTGCTTCCCATGAAATTATTCGATCTTCATTTTACTTTCTTGCTAAGTATGGCTAAAATGTGACACGATATTTAACAAAATGTTTAAAAATAGCTAAAACGGAATAAGAATTCAAAAGCAACTATAGAAAGTGGTGTACGGGCTTCGACTTACCTTGGAAGATTTCTGAATTTTCCACTACGTTTGTCAATTTTGATGTGCTTTTTGTATGATTATTATGCTTTTTGTATAATTTTATATCCGCCCACTAGGAAATAAGTTGTTTGTTTTTTGTATTTGAGTTTCTATTTCTCGATTGGAAAATGCACACACCATTGTTTTTTCTTCTTTGGCCCATCCAGGCAAAGAAAAGAATAACATATGATCACATGATTTAAATTAATATAATTCTATGACCATTGCTGATCATGGAGGTAATTAAATAATTTAAATCTCCTTTAAACCTTATTGCGCACGATCCAATTATTAGACCACTTAATGAAATTGATACATCTCTCTGATTCATCTTTTGCATGAGATTCCCCCATGGGTGTAACATCCTGACCATTTACGCGCGCACCCGAATTACACCGTCGTGTTGTGCAATGTCATAAAAGTAAAAGTAAAATTTGTAGTGCAATGTCATAAAAGTAAGAGTAAAATTTGTTTACGTGCAATCACCATTAAACCCATTCTCATGAAATTTTTCATTTTTGATTCTCAGTTGGCAGATATCCTAATATTTGCAGCGCAAAGGATAATTTTGAGGCCTCTGGTGCCATCATTACCATCTTTTGCAAATATAGTAGCGACTTTGATAAAGGACGACTTTAAACCAACAAAATTCTCCGTTTTATGAGGGTGAGGGAGACGTTTATCGTACGCAGTCTTACCTTTACTTTGTAAAAATGCTATTTTCACGATTCGAATCTCAAAAAAACAATTTTTCCGTTTCGTCATAACTCGCCTTCCATAGTGACTTTGATAGGTAAGGTAAATTAACAAAAAAATTTAGGGAGGGGAACAAAGTTGGCTTTAACACTCCATGTCGGTAGCATGCACCTACGGTGGCAGATTATGTTAATTGCAGCCACATGTGGATTTTGGACTCAAAATTCAGGGAGGGGATGTGATGGCATTCCCTGGTTTGTGCCAATTCATCCTGGTCTCTCTCTCTCTCTCTCTCTCTCTCTCTCTCTCTCTCTCTCTCTCTCTCTCTCTCTCTCTCTCTCTCTCTCTCTCTCTCCCCCAACTAATCACCATTTGAATTGTTTAACTTATCATTAAGCTTGTTTATGTTGACTTTTTTAGTGAAGGAAAAACAGCCAACATGATTGTAATCTTAAAATACTGTTTAAACTAAAGTACACGTTTCAAACTAGTATGAGTTCTTGGGCAATTTCTACAAGAATTGAAGCAAAAGCATGGACCTTTAATTTTTTTTTTTATAGGAAATAAAGTAAACAAAGCATGAACCTAATTATACACAAATATACTCTTTTCTATTTTCAGTTGATTTCCTTAGTGTGGTCATGTTCTCATATAGATTCCCTAGGACTCGAAGATATTTTTTTGCAATTTTTTTTAACTATTATTAAAAGAAGAGAGAGAGTTCGAAAGTATTACAATAATTTAGCAAAGATGGGAGTTTTGAACACGAGACGCATAGGTAGAAAGAAACTAACACTCTCTCCACTAGGATATTAGACCACATGCAACTTCAAGATGACGTTAGCTAGTCATAATCTTCTAATGCTTGAATAGGTTTGACTAACACATAAGATTTAATATTTTTAATACTTAATTAGTGTGGTTTCTTGACAATTGTTCATGCTGATGAGAAACAACTCAAGCTACATTAAAAAAAAAAAAAAATCACCTATCAACTGTTAACGTCCAGTGTAAGAACAAATGTGTCAAGAGTTTTTTTTTTTTTTTTTTTTTTTTCTTCCTTTCAAAAAAATACTTTTAATTGCTTTTTATTATAAAATGGTGTTTCGAGAAGCTTATTTGTGAAGACACCGATGTTTAAACCTTATCATGAAAGATGATTCCGGGTGGGATAGTCAGCTGAGGGCATACTTGTGAGAGAGACACTTTGATGAATTATTTTCTTTTTGTTATCAAACAGTTTTTTGATAATTAATATATTGAAAGATGCATAAGTTTCAATAGACTTAAATTCTGGCATCAAACAAAAAGGATTCCAAAACCAAAAATGAGTCCAAGTTGGCCAATCTAATAACCACCATATCGACGGATCTATTAAGTTATATTGACAGGTGGCATGATCTCAACTGTACAAGTGTCAAAATCTTGTGAGTCTAGTTAGTTAGGAGGTTGCTTAATCATTAAGTTTCCTACAAACTATATATAGTTGTTGAGCTATCCCTTTGTAACTAATTCATTCAGTTAAGTAATACAATTGATCTCTTTCTTCGACTTCTCTGTCTAAAACATTTCTCTCTCTAAAACTCCATGGCTTCTCTGTTAAGCTTTCGTATTGTTGTTATCATGGTATTGTGAGCTCAGGTTTTTCTCGATCCTGGAGCCTTGGTGTTGAATTTGGTATTTTTCTGTCGCACCAAAAGGATTTCATATTGGAAATGAGCTCGATTTCTTACAACTATGGCGATCTATTGCTTTTTTTTTTTTACTTCAAGAAGAATCAGGTTCTGGTTTGTTTACTTTTCGACATGTTGATTGTAATCTGTTTGATTAGGTTATAGATCTGAATTCTGTTAAAACATTGAGACATGAAGGTGAAAATTTTCTATTCAAGAATTGTGATAGTTGTTCTGGCACGAAGTTATGTTCTTGTTGAAGTCTGATTGAGCATATTGATGTGTTATAATTTTGAGCACGAAGCTCTACTCATGTTGATTTTTGGTTAATTGATGAAGTTTGAGCACAAAGCTTATTACAATCTGTGAAATTCCTAAAATTGATAAATCTAGGGCACGAAGCTATGTCATTTTTATTCAACAATTGAACGAATTTGTTACCACAAAGCTGTTTGAAGGTTTTTTTTTGTGAGCACAAAGCTCTATATCAGTGAACTTTGTTGATTATGTTGGTTGATATGGCATCTACACCACTAAAGATTGAGGGTTTACTTGGCATGCTTACTATTTGGTTACAAGATATTAATTTTGGCAAATGGTCATTTCAATTTCGATATGTGTTAGAAGGCTACAATCTATTTGATTGGCTATAATCTATTTGAGTACTTTGACGGTACGAATGTGTGTCCTCCTAAGTATGTGTTAACTTTGGAGCATGGGATTACAAAGGAAATTATTGATGCTTGTTGTGCGTGGACCAAAATTGATAAAGCTTTGATTAGTCTCTTGATTGCTACTTTGGGAGATGAAGTTATTAAGTATATTATTGGGAGTAAGTGTGACATCCCACATCGCCCAGGGGAGTGATCCTTATATGTATATTCTCATCCCTACCTAGTACGAGGCCTTTTGGGAGCTCACTAGCTTCGAGTTCCGTAGGAACTCCGAAGTTAAGCGAGAAGGGGGCTAGAGCAATCCCATGATGGGTGACCCACTGGGAAGTTGCTCGTGAGTTCCCAAAAACAAAACCCTGTGGGCGTGGTCGGAGCCCAAAGCGGACAATATCGTGCTACGGTGGTGGAGCGGGCCCGGGAAATGATCCGTCCCGGGCCGGGATGTGACAGATCCGCCCCGGGCCGGGATGTGACAGTAAGAAAGATCATGAAGCTTGGACAAATTTATGTGATCGATATGCAATTGTCTCTCGTGCTCGGATCAATCATCTGAAGACCGAGTTGCATACAATCAAGAAGGGAGCAAACACTATCGAGAAGTATCTTCTTAAGCTCAAACATTTGAAGGATCCATTACTTGCTACAAGAGAAACTATCTCTGATAATAATCTCATTGTTGTTACACTAGCGGGTCTACCTGCTAAATACAACATGATCGCACAGTGATTGTCGCAAGAGAGTCTCCTATCACTCTAAAGGAATTTCATGCACAACTGCTTAGTGTTGAGAAGACTGTTGAAGACTCACAGAGTTCTACTTAGGGATGGGCAAATACCCATTGGTTATGGGTAACCACGGTTACCCGCCCATTTAAATTAAACGGTTACGGTTATAGGTAACCGTTTAGATAAATAAACGGTTATGGGTATAACCGCGGTTATAAATGGGTAACCGTTTACCCATTTATTTTATATATGTAAAATTAACACAAACTATATTCTCGATCGAATAATACTTAGCACCCAATAAATTAGCAAGGAATTTCATCGGTCCTTCTCTCAATAACACTGCTATAGGAATATGATTCTTATCAATAAGGAATTCGCCAAATTAATTTAAATTCCTTGCGGGTAACCGTGAAATTGACAAAAATGCTTTGAAAAAAATGTCTTCTAAACAATTTTTGTAACCCAATAATTCCTAGCAAATATTATATTTACCTTCATTGGTAATAGTTAAAAATATCGTTTGTAAACTATTATTTCAATTATTGGAAATGTAAAAGGACTTAAAAAATTAAAATACGGAAATGTATGATGAATGTACCTATAACGGTGTTTAATTGTTAAAAAAAAAATTATGACAATTTTTTTTTTAAAATTTTCAAGTTGTTAAAAAACATGTAGACGGGTGAAAAAGGGGTAATGGTAAAAAAAGAAAAGAAAAAAGATAAACGGGTTAAAAAGGGTAAATAGGTAAACGGGTATTAAACGGTTACGGTTAAATGGATATGTGGTTATGGGTATGGTTAACCGTTTATAAATGGTTATGGGTATGCGTATAACTGTTTAGGCAATTACCCAACGGGTAAACGGTTATGCGGGTATGAGCATAAATGGTTATGGGTAAATAGCCGCGGTTACCCGCCCGCCATAACTGTTGCCCATCCTTAGTTCTACTCCATGTTTGATGTTTGACTTGTATTGTCAGGGAGAATTTTCCAATGCAGGGGCAATAGACAATTTTATCAAGGAGTGTCTTCGAATATTGGAGTAAATGGACAGTTTTATCAAGGGGAGTCTTCTAATCAAAATGGTGTGCAATTTAATGGTGGTACTGGATTTAAAGGTCAATTTTAGATGTCTAATAGCAATAATTTCAATCAAAGCAATGGCAACAATGGAGGGGGGAAATAATTAGTCCAATTCTAACAGGAATTCTGGAGGTTTTAATGGTGGTTTCGATGGTCCTAGGTACAATTCTAGACTAAGGTTTAACGGAGGAAACAAAAAAAGTAGAGGTTTTTCGGGATCTACTGGAATTTCATTCCAATAGAGGTTCATCTTAGACTAATTGGAATGGGAATTCAAGGCAAAAATCTACCATCATACTAGAATGCTAGATTTTTAGTAAAAGAGGTCATACAACCCCAAACTGTTATTACAACAATGAACAACCATATGCAACTACTTATAATATTCCTTAGTGTCAAATTTGTGGTAAAAGATGCCACACTGCATTGAATTGCTTCCACAGTAACAACTATGCTTTTCAAGGTGCAAATCCACCTCCATCTATCACTACTATGATTGCCAACTCTTCTTCTGATTTCAGTACACACCAAGCTTGGATAATGGACACTGGTGCAACCCACCACATGATAGGAGATATGACTGACTTGAGTATGATTACATCATTTGAGAGAGGTCAAAATATTATAGTGGGGAATGGAGAGTGTCTTCCAATGAAAAATACTGGTTAACCTCTATTAAAACTTTATCTAAACATCTACATCTCCTTACTATTTTACATGTGCCACATCTAGCTGCTAGTTTATTATTTGTCTATATACTTTGTAGAAATAATAATTGCTCTGTAATCCTTAATGAATTTGGTTTCTGGGTGCGAGACAAGGCAACAAAGACCATTCTAATGAGAGGAATGAGTAAAGGGGGTTTGTATCACATTCCAAAGTCACCGTTTTTCAACTACAATAAGTTGTTAGAGTATTCACCTAAAGATTTTCTAGGGAAGGTTATGAAAACTTCTTTATGGCATCAAAGACTAGGACACCCTAGTATTGAAATTCTACGTAGTATGTTGTCTCATTCCAAAGTTTCATATACATTAGATGTTAACAAACATGTGTGTAACTATTGTCTAAGTGGGAAAATGTCTAGGCAATTGTCTACTTCCAGTACACATGTATCAGTAAAACCATTTGAAAGGATAAGTTATGATGTTTGGGGATCATCACCAGTTGTCTTTGTTGAAGGATATAAATACTATGTGAGTTTCATTGATAATTTCTCAAAGTTTACTTGGATAATTCCCTTGGCTTATAAGTCTGAAGTGTTCTCTATGTGTTGAACAGTTTTATGCCTTTATTAAGAACCATTTTCAAGCCAATGAGAAATTTTTTCAGTCTGATGGTGGTGGTGAATACAAGACTTTGATGTTTAAGAAGTTTTTAGACTTAAATGAGATTATTCACTTGGTTTCTTGTCCATATACCCCTCAGCAAAATGAAATTGCTGAGAGGAAACATAGGCATATTATAGAAACCTCAAAACCTTCCTTTCAGCTACACAATTACCTCATAACTTTTGGTTTCATGCTTGTTCTTATGCTATTTTTCTGATAAATAGGATGCCCTACAAAACCTTAGGCATGCAGTCTACATTTTTTTTTTTTTAATAATTTTTGGTGTTCATCTAGAGTTGAGCTCTATGAAAGTCTTTGGTACTGCTGTCTATCCTTACTTTAGACCCTATGCCTCAAATAAATAAGAACCAAGAACTTATCAATGTGTATTTTTTGGGTATGCTTTAGGGTATAAAGGTGTAATCTACTATCATCAGTTTAAGAAAAGGAGATTCATGTCTCGACATGTTATCCATGATGAAACAATGTTTCCCTTTCATGTTACTTCCAATACATCATCTTTACAACAGTCATCTTATTCATCCGAGAACCATCCAGTGATTGTGCATTTTGTGTTGCCTTACTCATCTACTTCTAGGGCTCTATCTTGTACTAATACCAGTACTTCATGAGTGAGTGGGAATAATACAGATTTGAATGCACAAGTTTCAGACATATAGTTATCAAGTGAGTCAATGTCATCACATAATCATGCTTTTAATAAGTTATCTTCATGGCATTCAAGTTGTGTAGTTCAAGATTATGGAATTAGTGCTTCAACACAAACCTCACAACAACAAACTCTTCATCTCTCAACTTCGTCGGATTCTTTATTGCCTGTCCACAATCCAAACCAACCTAAGGTAATTTTAAACCTTGACTCTTCTGATGCCTTTTGTCACATCCTGACCCAGGCCCTCACCATATCCTGGGCTTGACTCCACCGTAGCACGATATTGTCCGCTTTGGGCCTCAACTACGCCCTCAGGGTCTTGTTTCTAGGAACTCACAAGTAACTTCCTAGTGGGTCACCCATCTTGGGATTGTTCTCGTGCGCTACTCGCTTGACTTCGAAGTTCCAATGGAACCTGAAGCCAGTGAGCTCCCAAAAGGCCTCATACTATGTAGAGATGGGAATATACATATAAGACTTACAGGATCCACTCTCCTGAGCGATGTGGGATGTTACAATCCTCCCCCCTTAGGGCCCGACGTCTTCGTCGGCACACATCCGGCCAGGGATTGTCTCTGATACCAAATTGTCACATCTTGGCCCAGGTCCCCACTACATCCCAGGCTTAACTCCACCGTAGCACGATATTGTCCGCTTTGGGCCCCTACCACACTCTCACGGTTTTGTTTCTAGGAATTCACAAGCAACTTCCTAGTGGGTCACCCATCTTGGGATTGCTCTCACGCACTACTCGCTTTACTTCGGAGTTCCAATGGAACCCGAAGCCAGTGAGCTCCCAAAAGGCCTCGTACTAGGTAGAGATGAGAATATACATATAAGGCTTACATGATCTACTCCCTTGGATGATGTGGGATGTTACACCTCTCCTATCTCTGGTGATCATAATTCACAGCTTGTTATTTCTATGCATCCCATGCAAACTAGACTTAAGTCTGGTGTGATTTCTCGAAAAGATTATAGTTCATTTGTTGCTTCTATATCTACTCCTATTGCTAGTGATTCTCCGCTATATGATGATGTTATTTTCTAGGGATACACTGTTGTGCTTACTATTATTGATTCTTGTGAGCCAAATTTTTTAAATAAGTTGTTCAACATTTTCATTGGAGGGATGTTATGAGTGAAGAATATGCTGCCCTTCAAAAGTAAAGCACTTGGGAGTTGGTACCTCCATCTACTAATAGAAACATTATAGGTAGCAAGTGGGTTTACAAAATTAAGAATGATCAAAATGGTAAGATTTCTTGAAATAAAGCACATTTGATTGCTCAAGGTTATAGTCAAGAGCACGATTTAGACTATGATGACCCTTTTAGCCCTGTTGTAAGAATAACACAGTTTGAGTTATTCTTGCTCTTGCTGTAGCACACAAGTGGTCATTTAAGCAGTTGGATGTTAAAAACACCTTTCTACATGGTGATTTACAAGAAGAGGTGTTTATGAAACCAACCTCAGGGCTTTCAAGATTCTAGTAATCCTGATTATGGTTGTAAGCTTGTTAAATCACTCTATGGACTTAAACAAGATCCTCAAGCATGGAACCCTATATTTACCACTTATTTGCCTAACTTGAGATTTGTAATGTCTGAATCGAATACCAATTTATTTTTTAAGACACAGGATCATGATGTTGTTATTCTGTTGCTCTATGTTGATGATATAATCTTCACCGGTTCAAATTCTGATTTGGTTCAACATGTTATTGCTAATTTAGGCACTGTATTTGATATGAAAGATATGGGATTGCTTACTTACTTCTTGGAGTTTCAGATTACCTATAAACCAAATGAGGATTTGTTTATTTCATAGTTTAAGTATGTGAAGAATCTTATCAAGAAAGCTTCCATGGAATCATGCAAATCTTGTCCAACACTTTGTAAGCCTCACACTTAGCTTCTTAAAGATGAGGGAGAAACCTATATCTGATCCAACATAATTTTGTAGCATGGTTGGTGCATTGTAGTACCTTACATTCACTAAGCTTGATGTCGCGTTTGCTGTCAACTATGCTTGCCAGTTCATGGCACGTCCTACTGATTCACATTTTGCTATGGTAAAGAGAATAATGAGATATCTCCAAGGTACAATTGAGTATGGCTTGACTTATTCAACTTCCGGAACTATGGATTTGATTGCATATAGTGATGCAGATTGGGCATTAGACATTAATACTCGAAAAGTCCACTATTGGCTATGTTGTTTTCTTGGGATCTAATCCAGTGTCATGGTAGTCTAAGAAGCAAAGTAGCGTTTCTCATAGTTCTATTGAAGTTGAGTACAAAGCTTTGGCTAATACTGCAGCAGATGTTGCTTAGATTTGGTTTATCTTGAAAGACTTACAAGTGGTGATTCCTTCTCCTCCAATTTTACATTGTGATAATATATCCACTTTGGCTTTATGCTCCAATCCAGTATTCCATACGAGGATCAAGCATTTGGATAAGGATTTTCACTTTGTCCGTGAAAGAGCACAAAAGGGTGACTTAAAGGTTGCCTACATCTCGAAGCATGATCAGTTTTGTTGATGTATTAACCAAGGGTCATGGTCCTTCCTTCTTACAACATTGTTCCAATCTCAAATTGGGATTTCCTAGTTAAGATTGAGGGGGTATTATGTTATATAGACAGGTGGCATAATCTCAACTGTACAAGTGTCATAATCTTGTGAGTCTAGTTAGTTAGGAGGTTGCTTAATCATTAAGTTTCCTACAAACTATATATAGTTTTTGAGCTATCCCTTTGTAACTAATTTATCTAGTTAAGTAATACAATTGATCTCTTTCTTTGACTTCTCTCTCTAAAACTTCATGGCTTCTTTGTTAAGCTTTCATAGTGTTGTTATCAAGATCCTTTGATGTGACAAGCACTAGAACACAAATAGAACTCCAAAGCTAAACAAACTTCAACCCTGGCAACTAGGAATTCAATCACTTCAAAATCTACTTCATGAGAGACTTTATGCACAAAATCACCAATTAAACCGGTAAGGTAACACTCTTTGCATACAAGCAATGCCGAATCCGAAGAGAAATTTCAAAAGAAACAAATAATGACCAATACAATAAACTCTACGCACAAAACCACCGTCGAAACTATCAGTTGCATCAAAATAAATGCATCAATGCCACCATAAGACTTGAACAACAGACACAAGCCCAAAAGAGTAAATTCAACACGAACAAAAGCCGCATTATAAACTAAAAAACCCACACCACAAAAATCATCCTATCTCTTGCCAAACTCGCACTACCAAACATGTTTACTATAAGTGGGATTGAAAAATGACAAAATAAATAAGTGATAGAGAACTCAAATCTTAGCTAGCTTAGATAAAGACTTAGTCACTATAAGGGGGACTATTATCCACTACAATAAATTAGAAAAGTGAAAAGAGGGAGCGGAGGGGAGGAGGAAAAGCAAAATTGCTTCTCCTTCTTCCCCCTACGACGACATTTGCTTTGGGTTTTCTCTGGAGGCTAGGATTTTTTTTTTTACCATATGCATATTCTATTTTCAATAATTTCATATTGTTTTTATATGATTATGTATGTGCGCTAAGCAGGAATTTATAAGAAGACAAGTTCCTAGCCTTTATTTATGATTTGTTCAGACAGACCGACATGTTACACTAGACTCGATATTCACTCAAGAGCACTGAAGCATATAATTTCAATTTTATTTATGATCTAGTTAACAACATAACATGTTTACTATCTGACAACTCTTATAAAAGATGTGTTGATGTTCATTTCACAGATTGGACACATGATTTTTTAGGAATGCGAAGTGTTCCACTAAAGGTGATTACCCCGTATAAGACGAAAGAATTAACACTTGATTTGGTGAAGAACAAAAACCCTTACCTGTATTAAAAAAAAAAAAAAGAAAAAAAAAATTAGGCCAACTCATAGTGGAGTTGACATACAGTCCTTTAATAGGAAAATGGAAACTACAGAGGACCTTTGAAACGGATCTATGGAATTAAGAGCCGAAACGGATCTATGGAATTTTCATGTTTTTGGTCGCTTGAAGCAGTTGATTTGCCTTTGGGTAAAGTCCAACGAGCTGAAGATGTTTATGGCAAGAATCATAGTAAACCGAACCTTTATACTTTGGTCAGCTTTGGAGCAGAAACTAAGATAACCAAGGTAAGCATATTAATTAGCACTCCTAAGCACCTCATATATCTCGTTTTCGCAGAAAATTGTTATGTATACCAGTTAAAGGGAAATGTTCTTTGCAGGGCTTTACTACAGTGGCAAACAACAATAATGTTTATACACTTTGGTGTAAGTTTGATCACTATTGATCCTCGTTTGTCAAAAAACAAAAACAAAGAAAAGCTCGCTGAAGGAGAAGATCCACAATGAAGTAAAGAGTAGGAGAAGATTTGGTTTTCGTCGATAGGTTAGTTCTTTTACCATATTCTCTTAATCATTTTAGGTTTATTATTTATTGAACTAAAACCATCTAATTTCTACTATTTATTTAGTGATGTGGTATACAATGGCACATTAGAGGGAAGTACAATTTGATAAACTCAAAAAATGGAGTAATTTCATAACACTATGTTTGTATGAAGAAATTTAAGATTACTAAAGAATTTTAAAATGACAGAAATTGAAATGACGGAATTTATTTTCTAGAATTTGTGATTTTTTTTGTTTGGTTAACCTAAAAGAACAATGGAGAATACGGAATTTATTATTTTTAAACTCTCAATTATAGAAATTGGGGAATAACACCTATCTACATGAAATTTAAACTTGGGAATTGGAGGTCCCAAATTCCAAGCTTTTTTCCACGGGAAAATTTTAAATTTCTATATTTATGAATCCAAACAAGGGAATTGGTGCATGTCAATTTAAAAATTCTGACTGTTATTTAAATTCCAAGTTTATTTCCCTCATCTAATTGTAGTAGTAGAAGAGTTTTACTAGCAATTGTTTCCATTAATTGACTGAAAGTGTATGATTGATATCAATCAACCTAAGATGTGTAGATACAAGCAAAATCCATATTTTGTTTGTCGTGACTAGATTTTAAAACCACCTTGTTGTATAAGACGAAATCATTCATTATATGATTAGATGCCGTATAGTGATATGAATGAAACTATATGTTTTTATTTACCAAATTGATTTTTCTTTTATTAGCTTGCTTTTGATCTAGAGGTTCTTCTATTTAATTTCTTTTTATAGAGCGATAACATATATGTATATGAGTTAAATAGTTAGTTGTTAGGAGGTGAGGAGAATCGATGAGAATTGAACCTGCACCAAGGACATGATTGTTTTCCGCCACTATAGTAAAGTTTCATCTGCACTCTTTCTCTTGTTTTTGTAGATGTTTGTTGGGGGCGACTCGTAGTAGGGCTTCTTTGCCAACAATTGCAAAATCGTCGACGTTTGTTGGTGCGGTCTTTTTCTCAAGGAGCCTCTACGATAATTCTTGAGCATGCAATGTTTTAATCCTCATGACTAGGGTTTAGGCTAAGTGTCTTCCATAATTGAAGAATCGTATTGTATGTGTTAGTAGTTGTAAGGTTGTGATGTTCTTTCGACATGTATAGTATCTTAAGTATTCTAAGAGAAACGTTTAACATGTCTGTTATATGTACGTTTTCTTATCATTTTTGATGAAATTTCTTTTGCTAAAAAGAAAAGCAGTAAAATATTGATTTGAAAATACTTACATAAAGACTTATAGATTGCTCAATTAATACAACATAAAAAAGAAAATTCGACAAACTTAAATTCAGTTTCTATAATTAATACTTGGACAATTGGCTAAAATTTGTATGGTAACGTTTTACAAAATGATTTTTGGAAAAGTATATTAGAATACGAAAAATTTATAACGTTTTGCAAGTAGTTTGTAGCTCAGTTGATTAAGAGCATTTGTTTGCCCTCTCAGTAGTTTAGATGAATTTAATATAGATTGTCCTATCGTTTGTAAAAAAAGGTATTTTAAAATATATATTAGAAATGAAAAGAGTAATTTTTTTTTTTTGCATTTTAATGATTTGAGAATGCGTATGATAGTTTAGTATGAGAAGAATCATTTAAGAAGAAAATGTCGGAAATGTGCCAGATACCATCATTTAAATGAAAAAAATAAAATAAAATTCATGTTTGCTAATGTTTTTCCTTCTTTTGTTAAAAACGAACGGCTAGGAAGCAAATAAATATATAAAAACTCATATGGGGTTTAGGGATAGTCATGCTCTTGGCGGAGATTGTGGTGGGGATGGTAGTTGTAGCAAGATTGGTGCCAGTGGCAGTAGTGGTAGTGGCAGTAGTGGTTGGGGTGGCCTGGCAATGCTGTGGTGGCAATGGAGGGCACTAGTGGTGTAAGTGATGGTAGGAGTGGCGACAACCATGATGTAATGGTGGTGAAAGGTATTTGTAATAATAATGGTTTGGTGAGAGTAACATAAACGGTGGATGTGGTGGTGGCAGAGATGGTGGCGGCGGCGGTGCTGAAGAGGTGCTACTAACTATACCAAACTAACAAACTTCAAAATATAGAGTTTAGCTTTATATATAACTGACCCAAATTGTTGGGACCAATTCTTTGTTTTTTTTTTTTTTTTTTTGATAATATGAAAATTATTTCTTTATATTCTAACTTTTTTTTTGAACAAGCGTTATTATCCACCGGAGAGATAATAGACTTAGCCTCACAATAGGCTAGCAATAATGTGATTCAAATTCGTCTTTAACGAAAATTGAACCTAAGACCTTTTACTTACAAGTAAAATACCACTAAACCATAGTACTAAGTGGTTATTATATTTTAACTTTTAAGTAAACATGAATTTAGGTTTTGAGTTCAGCTTGGGTAACCAACGGAGCACATCTACACAGAAAATGGATTGAATCCATCTTGGACTTCAAACATGGTCTCCACACTTCCAACTAGTTCCAAGTCAACAGTGCCAATGAGGGGTTTTAAAGCTTATATTTTAAGCTTTATTGAATGGATTGAAGATGGTCTTACGGGGGAGAAAATAATCGGTGAGAATTGAACCCGCACAAGGGACATAATTGTTTTCCACTATTATGGTAAAGCGTCGTCTGCACTCTTCCTATTATTTTTGTATTTTAAAAGAAGCAATAAAAGTAATGTAAAAAAAAAAAAAACAAAAAAAAAAATCCCTGCGGCAAAAAAAGGCAAGAGAAAAAACCCTAGCCGTCGACATGTGCCCTTAGCGTTTTAAATTTGAGCTTGGGTAACCAACAGAGCCCATCTATGCAGAAAATGGATTGAGCCCAGCCCATCTTGGACTTTCAAATGAGGTCTCCACACTTCCAACTAGTTCCAAGTCCACAGTGCTAATTGGCAAGGCAATAGAAATATCTTATGCCCTCTTTTATCCTCATCTCTGCCCTCCCCATCTAATATCTCACATCTCCCTCAACAGCTGGCAACTACTATCTGAAATCAACGGCCATGATCTAGCACCAAGTGGGCAAAGTGGGCAATGGTCATAACACACCAGCTTCTCTAAGATCCTCTTTCTTCTTTGCAACCTTATCTGTAAAGAGGCAAAACCAGAAGCAGAGCAAAACCACCATGACTGCCTCCACAGCTGCCCTCGCTCTTCCTTCTCTCTCCCCCAAAACCCTAGCCCTCTATACCCCCAAAGCCGCCTCAATCCCGCTCTACTCCGCCCTAGCGCTCGGCTGTAAACCCATTTCAATTTCGGCCTCGTTTCTCAACTCCGGGAAGGGGTTTCAAAGCGTTTCGTCTCGGTTCGTCCGAAACGTCGCCGTCTCGTCCGAGTTCGAGCAGGATGAGGAGGTTCTCAGCGACGACGGAGAGGCCTCCCCTGAACCCAAGCTCTTCGTGGGTAACCTTCCCTTCAGCGTCGATAGCGCTCAGCTCGCTGGAATCTTCGAAAGCGCTGGAAATGTCGAGATGGTCGAGGTAGTTCCTTGTTTTCACTCGAAATTTAGTAACTTTTACATGAAATTTTGGTGAAAAGTGAAATGGGTGGGTGCTGGTTTTGTGTTTTGTGGGTTAAATATGGAGGTTTTCTTGCAGGTGATATATGACAAGACGACCGGAAGAAGCAGAGGATTTGGGTTTGTGACTATGTCCAGTGTTCAAGAAGCTGAATCTGCTGCTCGCCAGCTAAATGGCTATGTAAGTCTTCATATTTAAGTCTGACCATTTGCAGATATATTCTTATATATGCGAAAGTGTGAAATTTTGTGAATTTGTATGTTATCCGTAGTTGTATTAATTAACATTCATCGATTGTTCCGAGTCTGGAAGTCATTTGAGTACCTGTTTATTTTTTATAACTATGAGCAAGAGTTTCATGACATTATCGTGAAAACTATGTCGTTGATTGATGTTTGAAATTTGGTCAAAATTATTTCATTCTGAAATGGTTGTTTTGGAGCTTGATGTGGATTTTTTGGTGTAGTGATTGGTTGAGTTTCGTAATGGTTTTACTGAGTATTGCCGTCATTCGGTTGTATTTCATCCATGAGAACTGTCTGTATTGTATCTAAGCAAGACTTAATGGCATTTGGCAGGAACTTGACGGCAGGGCATTGAGGGTAAACTATGGACCTCCTCCCCCTCGGACTGAGGATTCCTCTTTCAGAGGTGCCAGAGGTCCCAGAGGTGGTGGTGGTGGTTATGACTCTAACAACCGCCTTTACGTGGGCAACCTTGCATGGGGTGTTGACAATTTGGCTCTTGAGAACTTGTTTAGTGAGCAAGGAAAGGTTTTGGAAGCCAAGGTAGTTTTTGACAGGGACAGTGGCAGATCGAGGGGTTTCGGTTTTGTAACTTATGATACTGCTGATGAAATGAACAGTGCCATTGAATCATTGGATGGAGTTGTACGTATATCATTACCTCTTCTTAACAATATTGTTTCCATTTACGTGTACAATATTGTGTTTTATAAATTTTGTTTTCCGCAGGACTTGAATGGAAGATCTATCCGAGTGTCTGCAGCAGAACCTAGGCCAAGGCGTCAGTTTTAAATGTAAACTTCGCAGAGTCATTGGCCAACAGAATACTTGATGGGTTTCTTTTCTTTCCGTTTGCATTTAGGATCTAATATCTGCTGATACTTGTTTCAGATTTTTAGGATTGTAGCTGTGCCCCCATTGCTTTATCAAGAACGACAAGATCATGCTGCCTTGCGCCACGGTTGGCTTCGTGAGCGGTAGTGGTGGTTTTACATCTGCCTGTAGATGGACAAGAGCGGAGAAGAATGTTTTGAGAGTTGTAAGATTTATATTCCGAGTGGCTTGGCCCAGTTAAAGAACTGATTGTGATCAACTTATTTTGACAGTTCATAGATTTGGTACATCAAAATCATTACTGCATATGCTGCCTCCTCTCTTATGTCATTGAACGATAACATGATTGTTTTGACAGGAAATATAGAAAACCATTCTGCCACACCTTCAATATCTCTTGAATATGGTAGGTTATCCGTCCTAATATAATCTTAGACACCAAACGAGCCCTAGTGGACGTTGTGAGTAGATTAAATTTCATTGTTGATGGGTTTAACATCTAGCAGAGCTGCTTAGTCGTATAGTTTTGGCCTATCAATGGTTGCCATGTGCTCAGAAAAGTAAACAACTCGTCCAATCAGTGACTTTATGATTCCCACTGCATGCAGACTCCTTAGGTTCTATGGAGAAGGGAATGGAGTAATTTGAAGAAATGATTTCATAAACTTTTAATCACAAAATGCATTTGAATTTACCTCCCCTCGCTCTTAGTTTGAACATCGATTAATGTCGTATGAAAACGAACTTCTATTTTCTGCACACATTTTAAAAAAAGGTCAAACTTTTCGAAGTATTTTTTTAGCAAAGTTGTTGAATAATACACACATGAATGTTTTTCTGTGTGCCACGTGAGCATGCAAATTTCTTTACGGAATTGAAATGGATGGATGACATTGATGTGCACAATTAAACTTCAAGGACGACATTAACCGATATTGAAATTGTTAGATCAAAATGAGGAGAAACGCTGATACATGCCGACTCGGATATCCATGTGCACATCGAAGTCAAGGCGTGTTGGTTGACACTCGAAAAGGTGACAAAGCTAAAATATGGACTAATGTGTAATGGGCTTGTCTATCAGTCTCTTAGCATGACAAGATTCTTCGAAACATATTTCATGAATCTCATAGGGATATTCCTACAGCCTTTCTAACTTGCACCAGATGCTCTTTCCCTAACACCACATCGATGTTAGTCTAACTTTGTTTGTCTCTTTCTTTGAGTGTGTAGGTGTCCATCTATTCATTCTGCGGTGGAAGTCCTTTTTGTGTGTGTGTGTGTGTGTGAGAACAATTTGGTTCGGCTCGTTTCGATCAATTCAGTGGGATTATGCCCCACCCTAAATTTCAGTAACATTTTGTGATGATAAAAACCTATTTGATATAACTAGTAGCAGTTCATTTGTTTTCAGTTTTTCTTGTCAATCAAATCTTGACGTTCATGGGGTTATAATTATTTAAAAACCTATTTAATCTTGTAATGTTTAAAAATCCCTAATATTTATAAGAAGCATTACACAAGGAGATATTTACAAGTAATCACAAAAGAAACATCTCAAAGAAAATTTACACAACATGAAGAGATATCTCAAAGATAATAAAAATAAAAATCTGATATTCTCTGAAATTGTTGATTGCAATTGAAAGATTTAAAAGCACAATTAGTTGCAGGTAACTGTTGGACCGTTAGAGATGGGCAGGACATGATTGCCAGATTGAACAACAACATTGGAGCACTACAAGGCAAACCCAGAGGGAGACACGATGGGACTTTAGTGTGTGGCAAATGCAAGAATTAGCTGATTGCGGTGGAAAGAATCGAATACAGAACTTCCAGTAGTGCATATGTAAATGATCATGATCATTGAGCTACAAGACCGTAACAAATTTTGCTGGCTCTTGGATTGGGGGTTTCAAATTGTGCATGATACTTGAGTGGTTGGAGAAGGTTTTAACTTTTGTACATGGTGGGTGACAACTATATAGAAGAAGATAGTGTATCATTGTGGTGTCACAGAAGCTGTTGAGTATATCAGTTCTTGATTGCAATTTGGAAGGCATGTACATATGGTGGTCCACATGCACCCTGTGTTAAATAGAAACAGGCCTGGCCCAAAAAACCTCTGTGTTTGAAATTAAGCAAACAAATAGGAGAAACCCACAGGTGGAAAGAAATGGAAATGTGGGATTTGGGCCACTTTTTTTTTTCTTTTGAACAAGAAATTTATTATCTACGTTGAAGAGGAGGGAGTGGGCTTACCCTCATAATAAGTTAGCAATAATTTGATTCAAATTTGCCTTTGACGAGAATCAAACCTAAGACCTCTCCTCTCACTTATAAGTGAAGATGAATACCACTACGATCTAATACTAAGTGGCACCCACTTTTTAATTTTATTCTTAAAAACAAAACTAAGGCACCCTAACGTAACTATATCATTGTATTAAAATAGAAAGAAAAAAAAAAAAGGCATTTCCACCAGTTGCTAATTGTTTTGGGTTGGATGCTGACATTCTAATATTAACTCATCTTCGTACTATCGTAACTATTGTCCTTATTAAACAACCTACTGCCCACTTTTTTTCTTCTTAAACAATAGATTTTGTTAGATTAAATGTTAGTTATGTCACCGATGGATTTTGAACCCACGCCGTCATGTGAGGGCTCAATTTATTTTCACCACTATGGTAAATGGCCATTTGCAACAACCTAGCCCACTTAGTCGAGATTATTAACTAATATCTACTATATAGAATTAAAGATTGTATTTGTAAAAAAAATTAGTTAAATTAAAGATTATTTAATCATAACTAGTTGTAGTACACACATTATGAATGTGATTTAAAATATTATAAAGAATTAAATTTAATTTGTGTAAAAAAAATTTGTGGATTTGAGAAGTTAGAAAAGTGGGGAAAAAGTAGACATGGTGCAAATGTGTGTGAGAGGGAGTTTAGATATTGAAAGGATGACATCGCTGTGAGGTTTAGTAAAAAAACAAAAAAAGCAAAAATTTATTTGTGTGAAATTAATATAATTGTCCAATTTTTATCTTTTAAATATTTTCTTTGAATTAGTGTAAAAGGGTATAACAGTAAATTCATTGGTTTTTGGTTGATAAACATGATTCTATTAATATGTATCAAATAAATATATTGTCATCCTGATTAATTTATTTTTATTACCTAAAATTCATTGAGTTTTGTAATTAACAAAAATTAGTTACCCATGATTTGACTTGCGTTTAATTTTTTTTAACACATTCGGTGTCATGAGACATGCTAAAAAGACTCTTAAAGTGGGACACTTCATGGAGTCTTTGTCACCTCACGGTTTAACGTTAATTCTCATGCCAACATTATAAAACATTATGTCAAAACATGAGGTGGTAAAAGTCCATAAAGAGTTTTTCTTTAGAGAAAGTTCTCACAGTTTATCAAAATTATAATTTTAAGAAGTTTTATCTCCAAGTGAGAGTCTTTCTCACCCCTTAGTGTGAGGCTTACAAACTTAAGAAAATCAGGTGGCGCTGGCCCTAGTTTCGGCTGGGGTCGGTCGCTGTTTCCCCCTTTCTTTCTTTCTCTTCTCTGTTATGTACTTCTACAGCTTATTCCCCCATTTTTTTTTTCTCCTGATCTATTCAATTCCACTTATACAGTTGGTATCCCTCATATTTGTTCATCCATATTCCTATTTTTAGCCATGAATACTGTTGAGATCGTGTGTAGAGCTCTAGTGTTTGCACTGGCTAGGGTGTTTCTAACACCACCACCTTCTCCCTGTTATCTGCCTTCACCGGTAGTATTGTTCGTGGGTTGGCACGGACTTCATCCTGATAGTTGGCATGTTCAATTAAGTTGCTGACTATCCTTTCTCTGTGGCTGTGCTCGGGAAACTAATCGGGGTGGGATGCTAAAATTGATCTGGCGATGCTTGGCTGTGGACGAGGATGCTTGGCTTTGGACGAGGAACTGGACAGATCGAGAATGGCGGTGAATGCTATAGAACTTTCTGGAGTCTGTAATCCCTTTTGTGCATTTTGGGCTTCAACTATTGGTTGGCCCTTTGTTGTTTGTTTTTCTTGGCCCATGTATTGATTGTGTATGTGTTTTGTTTCGACCTTGGGTTTGTGTGTATGTGTATGTTTTTAGTTGTGATAAAAGTTTACTTGACCGGAAAAAAAAAAAAAAAGTTCTCACGGTTTAGCATTTCTCTTAGGTGCAGTTTGGGATTGAGGTGATTAAAAAAAAAGCTGATATGAAAAAAAGCTAGGAAGATTTTTGGTGTTTGGTAAACTTTGAAAAACAGCTTTATTTCAAAGTTGGGGATGAAAAAAAGCCCAAAACCTGAAGCTAACCAGAAGCTGCAAATAGCAGCTTCCAAAAGCAGCTTATTTTCAAAAACACGGGTGAACAGTGTGCGTTTAATGAAATTTTCAATAACCCAAAATTGCCCTCCTTTCCCTCAAGCCTTCAGCTCTCGCCTTCAGCGCTCTCGCCTTCAACACTCTCGCATACCCGAACCAGGAAAACCACTCTCTCGTTCTCTTGTTCTCTCATTCTCCAGATTTCTCCAGTTCTCTCGTTCTCCAGGTTTCTCCAGGTTCCTTTGGTAAGCTTCTCTTGTAAAAATTTTTTATTTATTTGTTTGGATTTTTCAATTTGGGGATGGGAGATTGAGAGGGAAAGAGGGGTGGGAAGAGCAAAGGGATGAGGGTATGGGTGTCGGGAAAAACAATTGGGGATGGAGGGTGGGGAAAAAATTAATTGGGGAAGGTGATATGGTTTGTGGAAAAAACGAGTCAATCCGGAAAAAATTCTCTTGGAAAAAATTCATGTCCACAGCGACATGAAGCGAGTCCCGCCGAAGGTGATCGAGTCGATTCAGAAAAACAAGGTGTGCTTGAAGGGCGGGCTGAAGACTCCGGTGGGCGGCGGCGTGAGCTCGCTCAACGTGCAGCTGAGAAAAGAGCTCGACCTGTACGCTTCGCTAGTAAACTGCTTCAACCTACCCAGCCTCCCCACCCGCCACGAGAACGTGGACATTGTCGAGAGAACACCGAGGGCGAATACGCCGGGCTCGAGCACGAGGTCATCCCTGGCGTCATTGAGAGCCTCAAGGTAATCAAAAACCCAAAATTCAATCTTTAGCTCTGCAGTTTTGTGAAAATTGGGAATTGATTGTGAATGTGTTAGGTGATCACCAAGTTCTGCTCGGAGCGAATTGCCAAGTACGTTTTCGAGTATGCCTATTTGAACAACAGGAAGAAGGTGACTGCTGTGCACAAAGCCAACATTATGAAGCTGGCTAATGGGTTGTTCTTGGAGTCCTGCAGAGAGGTTGCTACAAAGTACCCAAGTATTAATTACAATGAAATTATTGTGGACAATTGCTGTATGCAACTTGTTTCGTAGCTCGAGCAATTTGATGTGATGGTAATGCGACTTCAGCTCAGAATTCTGTTTTATGAATATGGTTTTTATATGTGGAGTGTGGATGTGTTCGTGGCATGATTAAAGTTTTATTTTTTGCTTCTTCTTTGACTAAGTGTGGATAATTTGGTTTAATTTTGGACTTGGTCTGACATCAGTTACTAGGATTTTGTTTGGCAGATGTGTTTGCCTAGTGATTAGGAGTTTGTTTGCAACAAATTTTGTCCTTCTCTCTTGTATTTAAGAGCTTGGAATAACTAATAAGACGTTAGTTAATGCATTGGAATAGACTTGCTGCCTAGATGGGGCGGCTGCCAAGTAATTTAATTTTCATCTCACCCTGTTCTATTTACCTTTTGACTTTAGCAAAGACATCTTGAACTTGGGTTGATTCGATTTTAAGCAAAGTTCAGGTTTCTTGGAATGATGATCTGGGACTAGGAATTATTGGAAATACTTGGTTGACTAGATTGTGATGAATTTGAAATTACTGGTATTCGCCTTTAAATATACTTTGGCCGTTGAAATGATGCCAATGTGAAAAGTTTCGAGCTTTGGAGTTTCTGTGATTTGAATTGTGAATTTGTGAGATGTATCTATGATTTGAATTGTGAAAACCATTTCTAATGTTTAGTCAAGAAGTGGTTATATTCATATCTTCTTATATGCTTCAGATTGGGTTTGACCGGTAATACAAAGGCTGGATATAAGATGAAATATTAGGCGCTTGTGACATGTCAGAATCGTCTGTTAAGAATCTTGCAAAGGCTCATACGCCAACTGATGATGCAAATTAGACATTCTCTTTTACTATTAATTTTGGTTTGAAGAAATTATGTATTTTAAGTGGAGAATTACTTCATAGCTTGGGCTTGTCAACCTTATTGGTGCCTAAAAAATCAAGACTGGCCAGCATTGAGCTACACTTTGGTATTATGCTATTGTGATGACCTATGAAGAAGTAAAAGAGTAAATGGAAAAGAGTTTGAGAGTTGAAAACCTGTGAGTCACATCAAAACATTGACTGAGTTTTTCGAGTCTGATGTCTATGTGGAGTTGATGTGGTAGGTCGAGAAGTAAGCATAGAATGATAGTAATCTGGGACTCGGTATTGAATCTAGGACTTCGTATTTGCCCTTGTAAATTGAATCTAGGACTTGGTATTTGCCCTTGTAATCTGGGTTCCAAATGGGAAGTATCATTTCCACAAAATGGTAAGACTGTTCATGTGGCACTTCCCAGACCCCACACTGGCAAAAGGCTCTGTTTATTAGATCATCTTGCATTTGAGAAAACGTATTGATCTGGGCCCAACCCTCAGCTTCGGATGCTTTATGCTTGCTCTTCATTTTAGCCAAAAGACCTATCTATGTTGTTGAGCTAAAAATGAGTTGTCTATTGAAATTTAAAGTAGATGTTTGCAATAAGTTGAAGGATCACATGAGATAGAGGCATTAAGAAATAGAATAGCAACAAGTTTGATGAATGCATCTAATTAGACTACTTTCAAGTACATTAACAATATTCTACTAATGAATCATAGCTATTCAGTTTAAAATATTTCAATTGAAGTAGTTTGTCATACTAATTAATATTTAAGATAAAGTTTAAAAATATTTTTCTTCTAAAAATAAAATATATTTAGTAATTCACTTTTATTTGTTAAGAAAATAAAATTAATACCCTTTTTGGTCATTTCACACAGTCACAGCTATTTTACATAAAAGTTTACCAAACACTATCATACTACTTTTTTTTTCCAAAAGCACTTTTACAAAAAAGTTTACCAAACACTTTGCTGCTTTATTTCACAGCCGCTTATTCTCACAGCACAGCCGCTTATTCTCACAGCAGTTTTTTTTCAAAGCACAGCAATACCAAACCAGCCCTTAGTGTGGCTGCAGTCGAATCCTATGTCGATAGCCATTATTCATTTTGGGTGCTTCTCATACTCTTCAATGTCTAATGAAGTTGAGGCAATCATGGTTTCAAGTCGCATTTTGATATGAGTGGGTTCACATGTATTTCTTTCTTCCCCAATTTTCATTGGTTTATAGCCATTCATACGTTTGAGAGATTTTTCAGTGTGATTGGTTCACGGAGTGGTACATCACATGTCACTATACAAATGATGGGATGTGTGTTAAAAAATTAATAACTTAAAAAATAAAATTTCTCACTAATTATATAAAAACACATGGTGTACTTCTCGTGTTCCGATCACAATAAAAAATTAGCTTTCAGGTTTTTATTAACTGCTTGAATTGCAATTAAAGACAAACATTTGTGAGCTCAATGATTCTACAACTTTTTAGTTCGTAATCTTTGACTTGAAGCCTAAGAGAGTCATATAATATTCACCTTTTACACATTTGAATTTTTTATGCGCGCGTTTAGCTCAATTTGATGAAATATTTGCTTTGTCTCTATATATTATGATTCTTTGTACTTGTAGTACAATTTTGTTTATCACTTTTTGCCATGGTATGGTATTACCACTTCACTTATAATTGTCATAATTAATTACTAGCATATGAGCACATACAAAGTGTGTGTGAGGAATTTTTTTTGTTTTGTTTTTGAAATAGAAGAAGAGAGGAAGAGAGTGATAGAGAATGTATGCGTGGGAAGTTTTTATTTTTATTTTTTTTAATTTATAATTAGAGATATGTTAGGATTACATGTAGGTGAAGCTTTGAAAGAAAAAAAAAGAAAAATTTGGTATTGTGAAATTACATTTCTGCCCCATATTTCTTATTCATGTTCTGTTTTAATTAGAGGGTTAAACTAGTAATTTCATAGAGTTTTGGTTGACAATGAGTATTTTATTAATTAGTAGAGATAAAGATATGTTAATATGATTAAAAATTTGATTTCAATATTAATTAAAGCATCTTCGATGGGCTCTCTAAATGAGTTCTTAGAGCATCTCTTAACTAGAATTTAGGGAAGATTTCACAAAAATCTACTCCAATCATGCTCCTTATCCACCTCCTAAGATACGGATTCATCTACAAGCTTCTAAATATAGGGAGGGAAAAAGAAGTTCCTAAAATAACTTTTTGATAATTTTAGCGAAAACTTTACTATAAAATAGAGAGCATGATTGGAGATATCCTTATTATGTATATATGTGAAAATATTATACCATAGTCAACTATAGTGACCAAAATTATTCCTTTCTCTCCAATGACTCTAACGAGTGATGAAAATTATTCATTTGTCTTTTAACGAGTCTGACGACTAACAAAAATCTATAAATACACAAGTCACTTGCTTAATTAGTAGATACAAATCCTTAGATATTTACACAATTCACAAACCATACTTACCTTATCAAAATAATTAACCCCAAATATTCTTGTGCCATTGAGAAAATTGTTCTTTAAAATTAACCACTTTCTTGGAGTTAATGGAAAATGACTATTACTATTGGAGCAATCGGAACCAATGGTTATAAAATTGAAGAACCGGCAGAAAAAGGCATAAGATTTTTAAAATTTATTACTATTAAGAGTAAGGAGAATGTTCAAAATTATTATAATTATTTATAGGAGGAAGGAATAATCAAACAATAAAAAGACTTTAAAATCAAACGTATTAACTAGCTAGAATTTTCTTTAATTAAGGTGAGGTGTTGAGCTCAATGCTCATGCTCGGTGAGCGGACTGAAATTTTCCCACGAATCGTTAGCAAGCTTTAGTTCTTCAAATAAAGTCCACATTTATTCCTTGGTAATTGCTCTTGTGCATGCTTGAATTGAGCTTCATATTACCCTCCACTTAACATTATTGAATATTGCAAGACAAGAAATGGGGAAGGTTTGTAAGGATAATGTAAAGAATTATTATTTTTTGAAGCCAAGATGAGACGAAGTAGAATGATGAGTGGAGATTAAAAAATCAAAATTAATACATACAGACCTGTTAATATATACATATGAGAGTAATGTTAGAAAACATGTAAATGAAACCAGTTACATTTAATTTATTTGTAGAAGAAAAATCGGCGCATCATAAAAATGTCTTCTACTCTTCAAATTATATGCGCCTACTGAACTAGAAGACATGAGAGTAGTTCCACCGGGGACTCTTTAGGCCAGCACCGAACCAAATTATTGGCTCGACACCCCAGCCAATCCACTCAAGCCCAACAGATAGGCTGGCACCCAGCCTAAGCTGGTCTCCATGCTAGCCCAGAATCAACAGAGCCATGGATCGGCCTATTTGACGCCATACTGATGCCAGCGTGGAGTAGGAGGGCATTTGAATTTTTTTTTTTGCGCCAGGCGCGTGCGATACATGAGTGTGTGGCCGCATGTCTCGACAACAAAAAGTGGGGTGGCTCGCAAGCGCAAGCACATTGAGATGATTAGATGGGAGGCCACATGTTCGTTTCTAGGCCGTTGGATTTCCAACGGCTAGTTTTCTGGATCGTTGGATTTCCAACGATCAAAAAATTTTGAATTTGAAATTGATCTGGACTGTCCGATCCAGAGATCAACGGTCCACATTTTTCAGTCAGAAAAAAAAGGCACAATAGTCAGAATTATGACCTTTGGTCACGTGTCAAGGTATTGGCTATTGGATTTGAATCTTTTTCAAATCCAACGGTCCAGATTAATTACCTAAATTAAAATTGATAAAAAATTAATTAAAAATTGTTAAAACATACAATTTTTTTTTTCTTCCCATAAATACCTAACCCTCATATTCCACCTTACACCACTTTCAATATTTTCAACAATTTTTACCAAAGCTTTCATATAATTTTTGAGAGAAAAAAAATGACTACGTTGAAGCTCATCGAAGATCTTACTTTGTGTGAATGCTGGGTCACACTACTCATGACCCGATTACGGGTAATGAGATGGATAAGCGAGAAATGTGGAGTAAAATTACAAAAGCGTTTTGCGATGTACATGGAAAAGACGCCAGAAGTAGTCAAGGTCTTCAAGGTCGTTGGAAAAAACTCAACGCATCCTTTACTTGTTGGAAAAACACCATCTCTCATGCTTCCGGTAATCTGCGTAGTGGGACAAGTTTAGCGGATCAGGTGACAATATTTTTATTTATTTATATGCATTCCACCCGCATCAATATGTTAATTAATTTATTCGTTTTACACCCGCATTTTATAATATTGTCTTATCCCACATTTATAGACACTACAAGCACAAGCATTCTACAATGCGTAGAACCAGAACAAATCATTCAACAAATGGGAATGTTGGCAAATTGCCAAAGATTGCCCCAGATACAAAATTGTGGTAACTGGTCTAGAAGTTGTCATGCACGGCATGGGTCTACACAGTTCGCCAGAGGCAGACACGGCCGAACAAGAAGGCGACACATTTGAAGAGATGGAAGGGACGCCTGAAGAAGTGCTGGAGAACCAACCGACTCGTCAATCCCTCAGGCCTCAAGGTAAAAGGCATCAAAGAAAAAAGGTAGTTCTTCCAAAAATGACTACACTAAATATATGGACGAACTTGCTCGCCAAGGTGAACTAAACATGGTGCGAAAAACGGCTAGAGATGAGGAAAAAGTTGTTGCTATGACATCAATATTAGCAGCTACTGAGAGACGTGATGCGGCAGCTGAGAGACAAAGAGAAGTACATAATTGAGAGAACGAGATGATTAGAGAAGCACTTAATCGAGAAAATGAGATGCTTAGAGAAAAAAGGATGGCTTAAGCAGATCATGACACTATGAACAAGCCTCTAGTAGGACTGTCTCCAAATTCAAAATATTTTTGGCCTTCGGAAAAAAGAGACGTGGTGCAAATGAGGCGTGCAAGAGATGCGGAAACAAGTTGAAGGGGTTCTAGCTACACAGATCTTAGCAACGAAGATCCTAGCACCACATATCCTAGCTCCACAGATTTTGTATAATTTCGTATTTATTTTTAGTACTTTCTGTAATTTCGTTTTTATTTTTTGTACTTTATGTAATTTCTTATTTATTATTAGTACTTTGTGTAATTTCTTATTTATTTTTAAAACTTTATGTAATTTCAAATTTATTTTTGGAACCTTATTTAAACACATTAAATAAGATTACAAAAACACATAAAAAAATACACTTTATTCTTCAACTAGAAGCTCATTTTAATTATCTTCACGTTGTTGCAATCCCCACTGGTGCTCAATCTGGTCATTCTGGCGGCGTATGTTGCACTGAAGTGTACCGCTCAATGATCAACTCATTGTAACGTCTATCCCATTCTAATGGTTTGTGTTGCACGGGATCTTTGGTCCGGTCATGAGCATAGTAGATATGTGTTCTTGAGTTGTTCATCATATTAGGCTCATATTTATCGACGACATCATAATCATACTCATCTTCCACAATCATGTTGTGGAGAATAATACACGTCATCATGATGGATCGAAGAGCCTCGACATCAAACATTCTAGCAGTAGCCTTGACAATCGCCCAATGAGTTTGCAGAATGCATAAACAATGCTCCACATCCTTCCTACACCCCTCTTGACATTTTGCGAAGTGTTTTTCTTTTTCACTTTGTGGATGTGGGACTGTTGTGACAAATGTTGACCACCTTGGGTAAATGTCATCTGCAAGGTAGTATGGTCCATCGTATTTATGGCCATTAACCCAATATGTGCATCTTAGCGCTTTTTCTTGCAGCCGTTCATCGAACACTGGAAATTGAACAAGGGCATTTAGGTCATTCTGAGCTCTTAGAACACCAAAAAAAGCATGCCAAATCCATGTATCAAATGAAGCCACCGCTTCCAAAATGATACTTTTGGCTTCTTTGCCACGCACTTGGACAGTTTTTCCAAGTCTAGTGCATGCAGTTGATGCTTCCAAGCATGCCAGGGAAGCCTCACATTTCACCTTTCCTCAGAAGCCTTCACATGTCCCTTGGCGTGGGTTTCTGAAGGTACTCATTGGTGTAGAGCGCTTTAATTGCAGAGCAAAACCGTATCAGGGACTCCAGAACAATTGTTTTTCCCATCCTTGCGATCTCATCCATTTGATCTGCAGATGCTCCATATGCAAGCATTCACAAGGCAGTCGTAATTTTTTGCTCAGGACGAAGACCTAGAACATGTAAAGCATCCTTTTTTTTTGCACAAAGTATGGATCATGGTTGCAAATAGAACTTATGATTTTATAGAATAAACTTCGTTGCATTCTAAAACGACGTCTAAAAACATGATAAGGGAATATGCTGTTGGGGATAAAATAATCTTCCAAGAGATATTTACCTTGTCTTTCCCTTTTTCTATTGAAGTTTGCAGCACGTCTGGGTTTGGCTATCTGACCCACAACTTCCATGACACGGCATGAATGTGAGGCCCTCTGCCTTCTATGGTCATCATCCTCATCCTCCTCCATTGTGAAAGCCTCATCTCTACCTCCACCTTCCTCAAGATTAACCAATTCTTCATGTTGTGCCAACAATATTTTATGGTTCTTCTTAAACTGTTTATACACTCTCCTTGAAGAAGACATTGTAAAAAGAACTCAAGATTTGAAAACGATGAAGAAGAATTTTGAGCTAAAAAGAAGGATTAAGTTTGGTGTGAGGATGGATGCAGGGATGTAGGATTTATATGGACAAAAAAAGAAAGGATGAGGTTCTGGACAATGCCACATGGCACTATGTGATTGATTGAAAATCTTATCGAAATCTTGGCCAAATTATTGTAAACAGATAGTGACATGTGGCACGTCGGGATTGGTTGAAAATCTTATCGGAAATCCATTCACAAAATAGTACGTTCGGATAATGATACGTGACGTGACGAGATTGGTTAAAAATCCTATTCGAAATTAAAATTATTTATTTATTTATTATTTAAAAAAAAATTAATAATATTTTAAATGGGTTGGGTGTCAACCCATTTTGTAGGGGTGGAGATTGTTTATGCCAGCGCATTTTTTAGACTTTGTGCCATCGCATTTTTTAGGGATGGAGATGCATTTGGCCTATTACTGTTCATTGGGGTCTATCATTGTTCATTTAATGGATTAAATGGGCTGGGTGCTGGCGCATTTTTTTAGGGGTGGAGTTGTTCTGATGGTCGGAACCGGATTCCCTTTGGATCCTTCAAAACTAAGCCCACTAATCAATGAATCCGAGCCATTGAAATTTGATTCAACAACTACAAACAAGGGGGACCTTCTAAAAGTTATAATAATTGTAGCTGTTGGATCAAATTTCAATGGTTTGGATTCATTGATTAGTGGACTCAGTTTTGAAGGATCCGGTTCCATGATGTTCAACGAGTAAAGGAAGTCTTCTACACATAGCAAATCGAAAGTGTTTTCTACTATCCAATAGGGCTTAGCTCAATATGAAAACATATCTTTATGAGTACAGGGACCTGTCCTTTGTAGCTTCTCAAACTATAACCGACTCATCTATTAAAGAAGGAATAGGAATCCTCATGGCTTAATTATTAATAATAAAGTACATCTATACCATTATTACCAAATTGCTAATCTTACTAATAGAGGAGTTACAGTATTAATGAACATTGTTGTTTCAACAACCGTATGCCATCATTCTTGGTTATGTAAGATTGTGAATGTGTTTAATCACATATAACATGAGTAGGTGAAAAAGAGTTGTAATGTCAAAGATTAATAATGTAACTCTTCTATTAGTAGGATTAGCAATTTGACAGTAGTGGTATAGCTATACTTTATTATTAATAATTAAGCCATGATGATTCCTATTCCATCTTTAACAGGTGTGTCGTTTTAGTTTGAGGGGTTTCAAAGGATAGGTCCCTGCACTCACAAAGATATGTTTTCATAATGAGCTAAGCCATGTTGGATAGTAGAAAACACTTTGCTGTGTGTAGAAGACTTTCTTCACTCGTTGATCATCATGTCTTCTAGTTCAGTAAGAGCACATAGTTTGAAGAGTAGAAGACATTCTTATGATGCGCCAATTTTTCTTCTACGAATAAGTTAAATGTAACTGGTTTCATATAGTTTGGTCTACTAATTTGTGATACTAATGTCTTTGTTGTTGTGATTTTAGAATATATTACATGTTATTAGTGAAGATTTTGCCAACCATGAGCCATTTTTCGTTAAGCAACAAACTAGACAAAGATCGGTAGTAAATCTTGTGGAGAAAGACCAAGCGACAAACTGAGGAAGATGCATCAATACAAAAAGTGACGAAGATGCCTAAAACCCTAACGGCAATAATGTGGAAAATCCTTTTGCTTGTAGAAGAAACTAAACTTAATTATTGATGATGTGTTTTCTTTTAAATCAGTGGATCATCTGAAGGACTTGGATATTGCGAAATGCAGTTAAATACACAAAGGCTAAATGTTGAGGCTAAGAATTCCTTCTATAGTTATTTGTTTGAAAGTAAACTTTCATTCACATTTCAAGAATAGCACATATGTGATTTATCACTCATGAAATTAAAGAGGAAAAGGCTAGGAAGACCACTTTTTATACCACATTAGTGTATAATCTGATGTGTCCATATTATGTCAATTAATAAAATTATCCCATTAAATTTTGATTGTATTAATCACTACCCACATAACATGATATACTACTTGTATAAATACGTGAACTCCCTAGGTCATCAACTGATTTTATCATATAAATATGTATCAACCATTTTGACTTGTGACTGAAAAAGCAAATCCATCCTACAGTTAACGGATGGACAAAGACAACAGAAGAAAAACAAGAGGGAAAAAAAAGAAGAATTCATCTTAGAGTTAAATGGTCGTTTTTGAATGCGATGTTGCATAAGTTGGGCTTTGATGATGTATTTTGTCAATAAGTGATAGAGTGTGTGCAAATAGTGTCGTATAATGTGATAATTAATGGTGAAGCCATGGGTTATATTACACCAAGCAGAGGTATTCGACAAGGAGACCCATTGTCTCCGTTCTTGTTCCTTATTTGTGTCGAGGGTTTCTCATCCTTAATTCACAATGAGGAAATGTTTGATCATATAAGATGAATCATGGTGAGCCCTTTTGCCGAGCCCATCTCCCGTGTTTTCTTTGCGGATGACTCGGTTCTTTTTTGTCAGGCTACAGAGGCAGAGGCTAGGAATGTCAAGGGGTTGTTGCATCAATATGCCGA